>NC_134860.1:110087179-111427179 GCF_049852395.1 Peromyscus maniculatus bairdii | reverse complement strand
GAGACTTGCATAGTAAATGTGAATAAAATTAAACGATGTGGTTGTTTATTTGAGATAGGATTTCATTTAGATCAGGGTGGACTCAAACTCAAATTATTTAGACATGTTCTTAAATTCCTGATCCTCCTGCCTCCATTTTCAAGCATTGGGAATGCAGGTATGCACTATCACATAGTTTATATAATAATAAGTTCAAATTTAGGAATTCTTCATGCTAGGCAACCATTATACCCATGGAACCATATACTAGCCATAAAATAATGCTTTTAAACAGTAACAGAAATCACCACTCCAATGTTGTGTCTAAACTAAATGAAAAGGGAAAATATGAATATAAAGAAGATCAAGCATATGTTAAAAAAAGGAAGGAAGGAAGGAAGGAAGGAAGGAAAAGAAAATCTGTAAAAGATTTCACATTATCACTACAACGTGAAAGATAGAAAAACATGGTTCAGGAGAGGTGTCTGTGAAGGGCACTACACGGGGAAAATGGCAATGAAGGGGGTGGGGTTACAGAAATGGAAGTGTCTAAGCTCTTAGAGGGAACTTTGCTTGAGTTTTATTGGAGTCATGGAAGAGGATAGTACAGCTTTTTAAGAAAGGTTTTACGCCAGGCATTGGTGGCACACACCTTTAATCCCAGCACTCAGGAGGCAGAGTCAGGAGGATCTCTGTGAGTTTGAAGCCAGCTTGGTCTACAGAGTGAGATCCAGGATGGGCACCCAAACTACACAGAGAAACCCTGCCTCGAAAAACAAACAAACAAAAACAAAAACAAAAAATGTTTTCTTCCTATGTTGGTTCTTACCAGAGTGAAACTGTATTGGAGAAATTATTTTGGCCACTCCACGTAGTTAAAAGGATATTTATTTAATGGCGTAACTCACAAATTAAGTAATGGGTAGGTCCCAGGGTCTGGGGAAGGTGTAACGCAGTCCAGCGGTGTTCTCCGGAGCTCTGCACAGTCAATCTGCACCGGTTAGCGTCCCGGCACCGAGAGAGTGCCCAGAGAGAGCGCTGACCCATCCAGCTCTCCGGTCCCCCGGCGCCTCCCCTCGCCCCGCCTCGTAGGCGTGACAGTTGCCAGAGTCTCAATGGGGGTTGGAACTTCCAGAACCAAGCTGGAATGGCTACCCACTACAAAACTGTGTTCTGGGGAGGCGGGGGTGGGGGGGTGGGGGGGGTGTCTACTTGACCTTCACTGTTGTTTTTTGATCACAAGATCCTGGTTAAATTTAATCTTTGCAACTGTATACGAACACTAATTATGTTTTAAATTTTTGGCCATTTCATATCTGCATACAATGTATTATTGTTATTATATTTATCCTCATTATCTTTTGTAAATCTCCTTTCATTTCCTCCCTGAACACCTTTTCCTGACTAGTTTCTCAGTGGTTATACTATTGGAGAAAATGGCACTCTCTCTCAGAGCAACCATTTACTGTCAGTAACTCAAGAAAGAAGGGGTGTGGTGGTTTAAGTGAGAGTGACCCCTGTAGCTAGAGCTTTCCTGCCTGGCCCAAGGTCAGGAAAAATCTCTCTCATCTGCCAGTCCCACAGCTGCTCAGACCTAACCAAGTAAACACACAGAGACTTATATTGCTTACAAACTCTATGGCTGTGGCAGGCTTCTTGCTAACTGTTCTTATATCTTAAATTAACCCATTTCTATTAATCCATAAGTTGCCACGTGGCTCGTAGCTTACTGGTACCTTACATCTTGCTTTTCATGGCAGCGGCTGGTAGTATCTCTCTGCCTCAGCCTTCTACTTCCCAGAATTCTCCTGTTTGTCCCGCCTATACTTCCTCCCTGGCTCCTGGCCAATCAGCATTTTATTTACACAGAGCGATATCCACAGCAGACCCCCATAGGAAATGATACTTGAATGCTTGTTTCCAGTTGGTGGAACTGTTTTTAAAGGATGAGAAGGGTTGGCCTTCTTGGACAGGGTGTATTATGAGGGGTGAGCTTTGATGTTTCAAAAACCTGTAGGAGGCTTAGTCTCTCTCTCTCTCTCTCTCTCTCTCTCTCTCTCTCTCTCTCTCTCTCCCTCCCTCCCTCCCTCCCTCCCTCCTGCATGTGGATCAGATAGAAGATCTCAGCTATAGTTCCAGTGCCAAGATGCCTTCCTGCTGCCAAATCCCCTGCCATGGTTCCTCTGAAACTGTAAGAGAGCTACAATTAAACACTTGATTTCATAAGTTGCCTGGTTATGGTACTCAGTTATAACAACAAAACAGTAACTAAGACGTGGGGCATCAAGGACCCCTCTTTTAAGGTAATGGGATTCTTTTGTGTTCATAGTTGCAATGGTCAAGTCATAGCTGGATGGCAATGTTTCATGATACTCCACCCCATCTTCCAACTCTTCTACTCTTTCCTTCCCCTTTTGTGATGCTCCTTGTGCATCGGGGTTATGATATAGATGCCCAATTTAGAGTTGGGTTCTTAAGGTCACTTGTTTCAGCACTTTGACCAGATTTGCATTTCTGCATTAATGATAACTCTCTCCAAAAATAATCCTTGTTGCCCCAGTGGGGAGATTTACTAGTCTATGAATATAAACACAAACATCTTGGAGGAATTTAGACAACAGTTTGACTTAGGAAAATAGGCAATATGTTCCCCTCTGGGTCTGTGAGCTCTCTGGCTATACACGTCTGATCAGGTTTATAGTATCAGATATGTATTCCCTCCTGTGGAATAGACCTTGGTTACCCCCAGTATTGGAATGTGACTACTGCAGCAGTGGCTATACTTTGCATAGGAGGTGAGTATGTAAACATGCAAAATTGGAAGCTGGGAAAGCCATTGGTGGTTTTCTTCTAGCAGTTTCTATTGCATCTTCTATCTTTATAAACCCCAACCAGTATGGCACTTAGTTTCTTAATTTATGTGTCCAGCTGTAATAACGCATGGCTTCTTCAGCCATAATGTCTAACCATCTAGTTCTAAGAGGCGATCCAAATTGATGACAAGCAAAAAAAAAAAAAAAAAAATTAAGGCTTCTGGGTCCTATTTGGCCAATAGCTCATTAACAGGGGTTCCTCATCTGGCATTGAATGGATTCTTTATTTGGCTGCAAAAGTGCTTTCTTCTGCATTATCTGTTTTTATATATCTATTGAAAAAGGATTCAAGTAATAACTTTTTAAAATGCATCTCCAAGAAATATTAATAGTCATCTTGAATAACTGCTTTTTTTCTGTTATTAATCAATGAAAAGTATATAAAAGCTCTGTTACAGTCTCCTGCTCTCAAGAAGAAAACTAAATGACCTTTGTTGGCCTGTGTGACAATGTCTATGGTTTCCCATTAATTTTTATAAGAGTGGATATAAACACTTTGCATTAGTTGTTCACTTATTTGAATACCCCTTTTAATATAACCAGAACTTTTTGAAAGCAAGCAAAATAGATATTACAATTTCTTCATCTTGGGCCCTATATCTTTATTACTTTAAATGTTTAAGAGTATAGATTTCTTTATCTTTAACTTCTTCTTACTGTTGATGATCAAAATTTAGGTTTCCTGGAGGATGTTTCTTTTCTTTCTTTTTTTTTTCTTTTTTTTTTTGGTTTTTGGAGACAGGGTTTCTCTGTGTAGCTTTGTGCCTTTCCTGGGACTCACTTGGTAGCCCAGGCTGGCCTCAAACTCACAGAGATCCGCCTGGCTCTGCCTCCCGAGTGCTGGGATTATAGGCGTGTGCCACCACCGCCCGGCTGCATGTTTCATATGAAATGATTTCACAGTTACTCAACTTGCATATCACTCAGTTAAGTAATACAGAGTTAGTTATTGGAATCATTTTAGAGGCTTCTTCTCAAATTTCTTCACTTAGCAAGCATACCTAAAGCTGTATTCCCCAGATAGTCTTTCTGTAGAGGTCTATAAAGTACTTATTCCTTAATTATTTTTAGTGAATTACCATGCATAAACCTTGCTATTATTAGGTATTTTATCAGTGTCTAAAATGTGTATGTGTGTTTGAGAGTGAGAGGGAGCAAGTGAGTGAGCGAGAGAGAGAGAGAGAGAGAGAGAGAGAGAGAGAAAGAGAGACAGACAGACAGAGAGAGAGACAGAGAGAGAGACAGAGAGAGAGACAGAGACAGAGAATAAGGTTAGACTTCTAGTTCCTGTTTTTAAGTCTCTTCTCTTTGGAATCCCGACCAGTACCTTTTATTTCTGTTCATCCATCCATACTAGTTTCCATTCTTTAAACTTGTCACTTTGCTTATTCGCTAGTAGGCTCGTGAACTTTATGGTTCTTCTGTTTTAATTCTCTTATTCAACTGGTTAATTCTTACAATACGTTTTAGTCTTAATCTTTCATTTGACAATAATAGGGACCCATATCATATATGTACATTTAAACAAAATATATATTTTAAATATTTTAAAATATGTTCTTCAGAAAGAGGTACCATATATGTATATATACCATATACCATATATGTATAAAGTGAAATTATATTAAACAATGTTTTTGACCATTTTAATGGTGAATCAAAAGGCCATATGTCTACACTTCATTAATCTTGAAAGTGTCATAAGGAAGGTAGTAATATTCTATACAATATTCTATTAAAGTCAGTTGAAGCTGCAACAAAAAAAATTTGCATTAAGTGTTGATAAATATTTTGAATTGTTACTTATAATTCTAGAGAGTTGCATAATAGCTCAATGGAAACGAAGTGAGACTTACATAACTGGGGATTACGTATTACATCATCCACAGAGAAACAGTTTCTACCCAGATTGCTGACAAGGAGAATGCAAGTCAGCCAATGTCCTGTGCTCACATAATGGTTCTCTAGGACACAGTAAAATGTGTACTTTAAAATCGATCTAAATTGCCACTAAAAGTTAGAAGAGCTCTTCTTTTTCTTCTTTTTTTAACCTACGGCCCATTTCTTTCTTCTGAGAATTAACCCAGTCATTTAATTCCTTTACTCTTGACCATCATAAGAACTGTGTTAAGTTTGCAATTGTAGAGTCACAAAACTATTTCTGTACATTCCACATAAGCTCATTTTGCCTTAACCTAGGTGAACTAACAATTCAAAACTGCTTCAACTCTTGAGATTTTAATTACATCTTTGTGCCAACTTGTCTCAGTTATATACACATCCAAGCAATTAAATAGATTATTTACAAGTTATAACCACATTCTCTGCACCCCAGATCCAAATATTGATACTGCATCAACTACAAAATATCTTATAATTGTGATTTTGAGCTTTTTTATGCTTTTCATATCCTATAACATGCAAGATTCTATTAATCATTTGAGTCCTAGTTCATTAATTCTATTGGGGAAACTTTACTCATATTAAACCAATTCTCTCCATTTTAAACCTTGTTGTTCCAATAAGAAAACAGAATTTTATTTTTTTTTATTTTTTTTTTTATTTTTTTTTTTTTTTTTTGGTTTTTCGAGACAGGGTTTCTCTGTGTAGCTTTGCGCCTTTCCTGGAGCTCACTTGGTAGCCCAGGCTGGCCTCGAACTCACAGAGATCCACCTGCCTCTGCCTCCCGAGTGCTGGGATTAAAGGCGTGCGCCACCACCGCCCGGCGAAAACAGAATTTTAAACCTTGTCCTACCACAATCTTTCACTCTGTGCTTTCTTTTCTGTGATATTGTGTAATCACTTTTGGAGTTCCTTTGACAATTCTATTTCCTTGACTAATATGCACACTTTCAGAAGACAGAAAATGTAAAGTCTGATCCTTGAAATCCAGTCATCCCAAGCAAAATAAAATGTAAAAGAATGAGTAACAAAAAAGAAAAATAAGTCAATTCCCTTTTTTAAAACAGAACTTTCTACATTCACTGTCCATAGAAGGTAATGCTTGACTTTATTATGATATACTAGTCAGAAAATACAAGTTCAACTATATATTTCTACTGTTTGCAAAAAATTTTTCAATCTCAAAAAGCAGAGTAATGTAAGAAATGTATCTGTGATTCTGAAAGTTGTAATCGGTGCCACACAATGACCAACAGCATTTTGCTTAAAATTGGTATTGTAAATGTTTCTATCACTGTCGAATAGAAGAAATAAAAGGAGAGTATATAGGGAACAGGACTGTTTTAATTTTGTTTTTTGTTTTTTGTTTTCAGTGCAACAGTGAGAAATTGCAATGTAATAACACAGTATGGAAATGTCTGGGGTGGTGAGTTTCACAGAGGACTAGGGAGTCAGAATCATGAGCATCAACATGTGCCTTCTGGTCCCCCTGATCTATTGTCTGAATAGGGGAGACTTCAGAGAGAGATTGTACAGTATCAACAAGTGTTACAGAAAAAAGTCAAATGATAGAGCATATTTATATTTTACTTATACATAAAGCACACTGAAGTCTTCAAACAAATTGTCTCTCATACCTTGACTCCTGGTTTGTACAAGGGACAGTTTGGCACAGCGTTTCTTCCTGTCTTCTCCTGGTTGTCTCTGCCATTACATAGTTCCTACTCTCTCCAACGACACTTCTGACACAGACATAGGCTTTTTATATTTAGAAAGCCACCAGTGTTTTGTCAGAGATGGAGTTAGAGTACTATTGCAAAGCCTTCAAAGATACGATGCTGTTATTTTAATTATGACATATTAGGATAATGAAATTTTGATAATTTAGCAGAAATTTTAGACAAAATTAAAACATGTTTTTGCATTAATATTTCACATTATTTAAAATGTTTTAGAAATGTGTAAGAGAACACAGAATTCCTTTCAGTCATATTTGATGCATATCCTTTTTAATAATATTTTATATATACTCATGAAATGATGCTCTTAGCACATAATCAGATTTGAATGCAAATGTAAAGAGGATAGATACCCCTCATTCTTCAGAATATTCTCACCATTTCTTCTCCCCATACTCATTTATACAAATGTGTAGCATGAATATTAAAGAGTCTTATTAATAAGATCAAACTCAGGGCCAGTTATTGGGGTGAACACTGGAAATTCAGAGAAACAGAATAAGCCACAGCTAACCTCACCTGACCAACTTCTCAGCTGATCTTGTTTCCTCAGACTGGAGGCCTCTGTGTCCTTATATCCATTTGGCACTCAGCTGAATTGTGCTGCTCAAAACCTAAAAGCTTAACGAGCCAAATGCTTAATCAGCCAAAATGCTTCTAGTGTCTGGTCCTCACACCTTATATATCTTTCTGCTTTCTGCCATCACTTACTGGGATTAAAGGTTCACTTTCTGGGATTAAAGGCATGAGTCACCATACTTGGCTGTATCCTTGAACATATGGATTTCTGCCTCTGGAATGCTAGGATTAAAGGCATGTGCTACCACTGCCTATCCTTTATGTTTAATATTGTGTCTGTTCTGTCTCTGACCCCAGATAAGTTTATTAGCATGCACAATATTTCGGGGAACATAAACAAATATAATTAACAAAAGGATCGATAAAAATTTTAATACTTTCCATGACCAAAGCCTTGCTGACATGTTTCCCCCAGTACCCTGCGGGTTATTACTAATCTTGGCCAGGTTTGCTTTTATTTAAGAGTTATAGAAGCTGGTTTTTCAGTCTTGATTGTAATGACTTGAGTGATGAACTCCAAATTTTTCAGAGGTCAATATAAACCGTGCTTTTCTGAACATTAAAAAATCTGTAGGATTTTTTTTCTATTATATACAGGAGGAAGAAAAAAACACAAACTAAAAGGGTAGTCAATATTTTATCTTTTAAAGCATTGAGTGTTTTCTCTGGGCCTTTATTGTAAACATCGTGCTTATCTGGCCTCACATTTCACTGAAACAGTAGGGTGAATATGTCATCCAGTCCGTGTTAGAGATGAGAATGCTTTAGGTGATAGGGGTGGAAGATGTTGGCATTTGCCACAAAACAGTCTGAGTTGAGTGCAGCTGTTCACCAGTATAGATTCCCTTCACAAAATCACATCAAGATACAAAGTATAATCACATTTTCTAGGGAAAAAAGATGTAACCATATCAAAATATGCTGCTTTAGCGGGAGCTTGCTACTATTTTTTATTAGATTTCTATAAATTTAACTTTTATTGTTTCTATGTGACATTAACCACACACCAGGGCAAATTCCTTGCTCAAGAGTAATTGACCAACCCAAAGTGTATTCAATAGTATTTTTTCTCAATTTGGTTTGTTTAGGCTTTAAAATTTTTCATCTTATTGTTTTTTGCTTATTTATTTTGATTTCCGTTTTATGAGTTTTTCTTTTGCACATGTTTCTTGTCTTTTGTTTATTTTGTTGTTTGTTTTTTAAGAAAAGAATGAGAAAGAAGGTTATGTTATATGGGTTGGGGTTAGGGAAGACATGGGAAGAACTGGGCAGGGAAAAACATCAAATTATATTGTTTGGTGGAGAATTAACTAAAAAATTATAAATTAAAAACAACATAAAAATAAATAAAAATACAAGTGCTCTTTAGTTTTACATACTAAATATTCTCAAAATGGATATCTTGAAGTATCACCTTTTCAAACTACTGTTTCCCAAAATTTATTTTTTCTATTTGTTCACTGACAAAATTCTCAAAATACTGCCTTTAACTGCCCTGGCTTTTCTTCTAGTTGCAACTTACTCTTTGTTATTTTTCCGCCTACCAATTTTCTGAAAGTGCAGGTTCTGAGAGACCAATTCACCAAAGACCTACTAATTAACAAATTCAATGGTCTCTTCTAAGTCCTTGTTCAGCGAGTCCTCTGTATGGCAATCAAAATCACAGTCCACTTGTTCCTCCTTGAAAAGCTCTTAGAACTGGAAGAAGAAAATGAATGTCTCTTCCCCACAGAGAGATTTGGGAGAAGAATGGCCCTTGGCTAAGAATTTAATCAAGTACTTATAAGAAGTAATTTCAAAGCTTCCACCTGTCTTGCTATAACTAAGGCAGCAGGTTGTAAGAGATACGTGGTTCAGCATTAGCCCATTATTATTCCAGGTAGACCTGAAATAGCACATCTAAAAAGGCAGACTGGGAAAGGAGGCATCATAGCACTGCATAGTAATGAGACTATGCTAACTGGATTGCAACTATGTGAACTTGAGAGTTGTGAGGAGGTTAGGCATGTGTTTACTCTTCCTGTTTAATGCTGGAGCTGTTCTGGAGGATATGCACACAAGTTTAGATGAATATGAGGGAGAAACAGAGGCAGAATCACAGACAGTTATTCAACAAACACTTGGAAAACTGGAGAAACCAAATGCTTATAGCACAGACTTCTAAGGAAACAGCTAAAAGATTCAGGTGTAAAGTGTACAAGACAACTTCAGGTTTTCAGGAAGGAATTCTGCAATAAATAGGCTATATTACCTTTGATAAATTTACTCTCTACAATGAAATAAGAATGTAATGTGGATAACACAGAGAAATTAATATTAAACATACAAATTAATATTTCTTAACTAGGCATGAGCTAATATTCCAATGCTCTTAGATGTTAACAGTAGAGGGGAGTAGTTTCTAAGCTCATATTTATTGAAAGAATAAGACATAAGCCAAAATATATTATGCCAACTAATTATAGTTGATTGACATTATTGTTTCATACTAAGATTATTTACACCATAGGAAAATTTTGCTTTCTTTTTTATTATTTCTTATATTTCTTGAGACTATAATAGAATTACATTTTCACCCTCCCTTTCCTGAATCAAAACCATTTTCTATAACCCTACTTGAATTATAGCTGTCTTTCTAATATGTAGTTCCCCATATATCAGTAAGAGAGTTGCACAATCTCTCCTTATGCACTCTTAGAGAAGAAATCTAAAAGGAAAGAAAAAGAAATGTCATAAAAGTATCAGTGTTCTGGAAAAGACATATAAAATGTCAAATAAATACTTTCCACATATGATTCAAGAAATACAAGAAAATACCCAAAGTTACATATTTCAATTCCAGTCTGCATCTGAAGTTGCATCAATCCAAAGTTCCATAAAGAGGAATAGTCTTAGGACAGAAAAGCATATTTCAACTCTCTTGGTATTATTATTAATCCATTGAAGCCACAGATAAATGCAGAATAGGACTCTAGCTGAAATTCTACTCAATGGAGTAAGTTAAAAATAAAAAAAAATTACAAAAATCAGTTGTACCTGGGAGCATGTTCACAACAGCAAGTGATATCAAAAATCAAGATCACAGCACAGGTCCAAAGTTGGAACACAAGAGGATGTGGGAGTGTGAGGAGGGGTGGGGGCAGGGGAGGGGTGATGAGGGAGCAGCTGGAAGAGTGTGAGCTGAGAATAGATACATGGTCCTATTCTGTCTAATACTGCATCATCAATTTATTCTTAAAGGCTGGCAAACCTAATGCAAAGTTTATGTGAATACATTGCCATTGTGGCAAACTCCTCCACATAAAGAGGTGACTTTGCAAATGTTAAGTAAAACTGAAAGTATCATTGGTGACAATTCCATGTAGAAAATGATAACCTCATTGAAGAAGGTAAAGAGGAGTTAGCTCTCTACTTCCTTGAGCCATAGTTTGTAAGGACATGTTTTATCATTTCAGTATGCAAGGGTCATAGTGAATATATATATATATATATATATATATATATATATATATATATATATATATATGTCCACATTGTGTCAAAACACCATTATATAATCAAGAGAATAAAATCTTCATGAAAACAGTATTTGCCTCTTAGGGACTGGGTCATGGCTCACAGAACCCAAATTATATTTAAATTCCCCTAAAAGGAAAACAAATTAATATCTTTTAAACTTATATCTGGATGAAGGGATTTTATGAAATTAAATTTGTTCTCAGTCAGGTTAAATAGTCTTAAAATGACTGTATAAAATGAGATGATTGAAATATAAGATTCAATACAAGTAATGAGAAAAATAAGTAAATGGAATTCCTGTGAAACTAAAAAATGTCAGAACAAGAACCCTAGGAAATGTAAACAGAGATTAATCATGTGATTGGTGTATCCTGTATGTGTAACTTACTCATTTTTGCTTTCCTTAGTCCCGGTAAACAAGCACTCTAGGCTTCAACTCTGTGGATAGTTCCAACAGGGACTCAATCCTCACTGCCTTAGGTTAGGTTCATAAATAGGATGGGAAGCACCTTTGTGAGATAAAAGGCATGGGAGGTAGATGATTCACTATTCTTACTTGGTTTGGAGATACATTTCTGTCTGCACATGTTTCTTATCTTTTTTGTCTTCAGTCTTAGAATAGTTGACAGCTTGGTGGCATTGCTTATATCTGGGTGTCCACTGCTTCTGTTTTTCTCCCTAGACCCTACCTGTAGATCTTGAGCATCCTTTCAAATGAGGTAAATGTTGTTTCTGGGGCTGTGGCAGTCCAAATTATGCCTTTGGTTTTGGTGGCATATGATTCATGTTTAGTATGTATAAATGTGAGGTTATGCTGTGTTTAGCATCTCTGGTTCTCACTTGGTCTCCTCTCACAAGGACATTTCATTGTTTGTCCTTACCCTTTCCTCTCTCCATCTATTTGAGAAGCAGTTTTCTCTACAACTTCCTGCAAGCTTATCTGTTGTATGAATTCACTGCCTAGTTCAAATGTGTGAAAATAGCTGATAATGGGTTTAAGAGTTCTCTCCCACGTAATATCCTGATATTTCCATTAGGCAGAGGTGATACAATGGGATGAAGCTTGTGATTTCAGGAAAATGATCACCACCCAGCTAAGCTCCAATGTGGATCATTTCTCATTGCAAGGATCTTTCAAAGGCCTTTTGTGACAGACACAGACAGTGATCTGCAGAATTTATAAAATAATAGGATTAACAGACTTAATTCAAGGCACAGAACTAATGTACAACACATAGCAAAATAGTTTAGGGACAACAGTGAGTGTTGTCACACTAACTCAGGTATTGAGGACTTGAATTTGCTTTGTGTTTATTCTTCTCCATTGTGCTTGAATTTCTTTGTGTTTCATTTAATGTCACAAAGTGTCTTTGCTGGAGAGAAGGTAGGGAACACAGCTTAAACTACCTTGTCTGCTAGTTGGAACTTCCCTTAATAGGTCCAAGGTTAGATAGAATTTCTTCATTTTATTATAAAGTGAAGAGTAATATTCTATATTTTTCCTATTATAAAATCTTTAGGACTATTTATGTATAAAAATACTAGAAACATGGATAGATTAGTACCATAAGAATAAACTATTTGTTTTAGATAAAACAGCTAAAATGTCCTTAATATCTGTGAAGTTAACAAAGAAGACCCCATAGAATGTTGAAAGTTTCAATCATTTTGCACTTAACCTTAGTAAAGTTTAACATGCAGTCAATTTTCCAATATTTATACAAAGAATTGCATCATACAGACAAGTTGAAAGAATTTATTTTTAGGGAGACTGAACATATTTGGAAAATAACAAATATAAAATATACATTGTTTACATCAGACTTTTGCAAAGTGTTTTTGTTCTTTTAAATCCATATTACCTAATTTCCTCCATAACTTCGCATTTTGAATAGTGTAGTTTTGACTTTTAGTATTTTCAAATCATTAATAAAGAAAGAAAAGAAATTTGCACAAATTATGGCTTATATGAAATAATGTTTTCTTACTTAAATTGAAGATTTGATATGCTCTTTCAAACATAATTAAAGTGTCTTAGCATCAGAGTAAACTGTCTTTTCAAGTTTATTAATGTTTGCTCAGATATCAATATGTAATTTTGCTCTCTGTCTGATAGTGTTCCATCCTAAGATTGAGTTAGTCTTTAATCATTAGGCTCTGTTTCTAGTGGAAATAAAGTTAATCACATGTTTATGTATGGCTTTTATTCTGCTACTTTCATGATAAAGTTTGATGATAGTGAAACAGTTAAGTAAATACCAAGTTTCTAAGAAAAAGCACTGAAGTGCATATGATTCAACATAATGTGCTTCACAGAAACCAGAAATTGGATTAATATTGCTTGCTCATGCTTGAAGCACAGAAAATTGCTCAAAGGCAGATGGATAGAGAGTGAAAGTCTAAAAATAAAAATCCCAGTGGAAATGAGGATTTTCACAGTTCAGATTGGTTTCTCTAGTATATAAGTCTCAGGACATGGAGGAAAACCTTCTAAGCAAGACATTTAGAAATCACACAAACACATGAAATATAGTGAATCTATTAATATCAAGTGTGTGTGTGTGTGTGTTGTCTTTTTCTTTTTTTACAACAAGTTCTTTCATTAGTCACACATTTTACCAAAGACTTTCATGACCAACCAGGAGACAGTGATGATATTAACCATTATTACATAATAAAACAAAATAAAAGACCATGGCATTATTGTTGGTTTTTTTTTAATCTTACAAAAACAGCAAAGAAGGTATTTTTTCCTTATCCTTTATTCTTGTTAATATCTGGGAAGATCATCGTATGTAGTACATGTATCTGCAGCAAATGGGCCAGCTATTCATAGTGTGATGGATAAGAAAAAAATTCTGAAAACATTGACGGGTTGCAAGTGAAGATTTATTTAAAAATCACGTTGCTCACAGTGTTGAATCAAAGTCATAACCAGAAAGTGTGTTTAGTAATCATATTTCATATACACATCATAGTTTAAAGACGAGCACACAAAACTAGTCCCGATGGCTAGCCTCAGCTGCATACAAGCCCCAATCTGCTCTCCGGGTTTACATTGCTTTAGAATAAAATTTTCCATGCACATATATATTTAAGATAAGGTCTCTGATTAAATTAGAGTATTTCTATCAAAGAAAAATCGTGTTTTAGCACCTACTAGTGTTTCCTTGTTTTTTTAATGATGAGTAATATTTCTCTACATTATAGGCATATAATGAATGGTGTTGTGCATGGTGTTTAAATTAATTATCAGTGAGCACACAAATAAAAATTTGGTTATTTCTGTATTTTAAGTACAAATAACATTGCTTTTCCTATCCACTTTAATGTATTATTTCTGAATATATAAGACCACATTTTTAGAGTTTGAAAGAAAAATCACAGGGCAGGCAAACTACAAATCTCAACAACTGTCAAAAACAGAGAAATAGAAAGAATGTCATGTCTTCTGAGTTGATGTTCGGGGCAGCGTTAGCAGTGTAGATTTGCAAACAGCTGTATGAGGGTCTCTTTAGAAAGAATGGGAAACTCAAGTGTCAAGGCAAGTGTGGTTATGATTTAGGCTAGAACCAAGGAAGAAGAGCAAGGGAAGTTATGCTGTTTGAGTTAAAACTCAAGAAAGCATATAGGTTTAACAGTGAATGTCCACAAACAACTGACTTCTGACTATTATTGCTTGGGACAGGTTTTTGCTATATAACTAGAGAGTGACGTCAAATTCATATTAATTATTCTGTCTTAGTCTTTCAGTTGTTAAATTATAGACATTCACAAACATGACTGCCTCATTTAAAACTCTTTTATGTACTTCATTTCTTTTGGAATAGAATCTCTGGGCCATGTGAAAATTCAGTGTTTAAAATGTTTGAGGACCTACCACTTTTCCAAAGTGGCTGAAACATTTTGTATTCTTAACAATAATGTATGAATGTCCAATTTCTCTCTTTCTTCTGATTCTTGTTATTATCTGACTTTGATTTTGGTCATTGGGTTACATGTTTTGATTATCCATTGATTTCAACTACCTTCCACTTATTTACATGTCTACTTCTACATTATCATATGTTCATTGTAAACAGTAGTTTGTGCTATATAGTTTTCATCCTCTTGAGTGCTTAATTTATGACCTACCATATGATACATTCTAGAAAAGAAAATTATGTGTTATGATGTTGATCTTGTTTCCTAGTGGATCTTCTATTTAGTTACTTTACTCGTTCTTAAAATAGAGTCAAAGAAACTTCCAGCTCCTACTCTTGACTGATTTGTTCTCATATCCTACCACACCGGTGAATCATTCACTTGAGGTAAGTAAAATCATTACCATACTCCAAGAACAGAAATTCTGTAGGAAGCTGAGAGTTGAGGGAGAATATTGACCATACTCTAGGAGAAGCGCTTTTGAAGAAGCTGCTAAAGAGTTATGTGCAATGCTGCTGACGTGTTTCTTCTGCAGCACTGGTAAGTGGTAGGAAAGAGTGATGAGAAATAGCTGGAAGTGAAAATGTCACAAGCTCCATGCTCAGTGATGCCCAGTCATCATTCTACAACAGTTCACCCTAAAACCATAATCACCAGAGTATGGACATACTCTGTCTGTTTGTATCTTACACTATTAGAGAAAGTTGACTGAGCCCTCACACTAAGGTCAGGAAAGACAAAGTTCTGTTAATTTTCCATTGGAGAGAATAGGACTTAGTTTCCATATTTAGGGGATTCTATTAGAAATGTTAATTATATTTTACAGTGATAATTGTTAAAACTAAGATTCTTCCGTTCGTGTGTGTGTGTGTGTGTGTGTGTGTGTGTGTGTGTATACACACATACTTATTTTACAGAAACTGACACTAGGAGTTTTGGCTAATGTGGTGGGCCATGTAGTCCTTCAGGTCAACATTATGAATTACAGTATGGAGCTTGGTCAAGTCAGAGGAATGGGTTCACATTAAGATAGCTAAAGAATATACAAAATTACACATATTACTATGATTTAAATTTACCTCTACACTGAGGAATGAAGACATTTAAATTATCAACACAATTGTGATTTCCTCAAATTAATGTCTCTAGGTTATAACCCAACTTTTAATAAGCAATAGAAACAATATATCATATCAATACTAAAAATAAGGATTACAGCACATTTTTTTGTGTGTTTTATACTACTTTTTATCATGTATGATCATCCTTAATTTTCAAATCTTCCCTTTTAGTTATATTAATTACTTCCATGAGCTACAAAGTCAGGTAGCTTAGAAAACATTTTATATACACTTAAATATTTGATAGTGTATTATAGAATATTATTTTATGATGTGTTACATTTGTTTATGTTTCATTTGTTTAACTCCATGAAGCTGTGTTACTGTGCCTGTGTAAAACACCTGATGGCCTAATAAAGAGCTGAATGTCCAATGGTGAGGCAGGAGTGTAGTTGCAAATTTTCCTGGGTCTTGCCCAGTCCAGCAGCTCCTCAGGCCCAAGTAAACACACAGAGCCTTATGTTATGTACAAACTGTATAGTCTATGGCAGGCCTCTTGCTAGCTAGATCTTATATCTTAAATTAACCCATTAAACTATGTATTGCTATGTGTTTGTGGCTTTACCTGCGTGCCATTACATGTTGATCCTTAGGCAGCTGGCTCTTGTCTCTTCCCTTCTGCCTTTCTTCTTCCTTTCTATCTGCTTGGAATTCTGCCTACCACTAAGCTCCCTTGCCATAGGCCAATGCAGCTTTATTTATCACCCAATCAGAGTAACACATTTCACATGATACAGAAAGACATCCCACAGCACAGACAAAAGGATAGATGGAGCTGACAGGCACAGAGATTAAATAACAAAGAAATCTGGGAGGAGAAAAAAGAAGAAAGAAGTATCCAGAGAAGGAGAGTAGGAGGACAGCAGGGGTCAGCCACCCAGCTAAACAGTAAGCCACAGAGTGTAACAAGTTTTCCTGGTTCCACCTGGCTCCTGCTTCCCATAGTCCCATAGCCACTCAGACCCAAATGAACACAGAGAGGCTTATATTAATTACGAACTGTATTGTTTAATCACTCAGGCTTCTCACTAACGAGCTCTTACAGCTTAAATTAACCCATTTCTCTAAATCTATACTTTTCCACATGACTCATGGCTTACTGGTACCTTTACATCTTGCTTCTTATGGCAGCAGCTGGTAGTGTCTGCTCTGCCGTCTTTCTCCTTCCTCCTCTCTAGTTGGAATGTCCTGCCTAACCTTATCCTGCCTCACCATTGGCCAAACAGCTTTATTTATCAACCAATCAGAGCAACACATATTCACAGGATACAGGATGATATCACACATAAACAGAGTAAGAAATAATGAAAGGTATACAGAAATAGAGAAAGGTCAAAGACCAAAGGCAAAGGTAGATGGACTAATTAAGTCAAGAAAAGCTGGCAAGAAACAAGACAAGCCAAGGCCAGGCATTTATAATTAAGAATAAGCCTCCATGCATGATTTATTTGGGAGCTTGGTGGTGGGCCACCCAAAAGAGCAAAAACAATATTTATGACTCTATCTGTCTGTCTTATCCTTTTAAATTAATTAGTTCTAGAAACCTCTATGTGGCAACTATGCTTGTGTCTGCACCTGAAAGACTCCCTTTGAAAAGAGTTTGTTAAACTACGTTTGCATTCTCTTGTGCCTACAATTCCCACTTTTTACATTTCTAGAGCACATTCAACTTACTAGCATTAAGAAAGACAGACATGGAAACCCTGAGTCAAACTTTGAAGCATTTTTGTTTCTAGTCTTATAAAATAAATTATCAACTTCTTTATATCTTATTTCTCATCTAGTGTAATGCATGCAATTTACAATCCATTTCCATTGCTACTCAGACCTAGCACATTAATATTTGTGATGGAATCAATTTGTCATCTCTCAATTGTCTTGTTTCCCATGCATCTTTGTTCACTTGTCCACCAAACTTTACTCATAGTCACCTTTCTGACACATGACTTTGACAATTAAATAATAGCTTAACATCCGCATGCATCTGAAGTCCAGTCACACACAGAGACTGTTGGAGTCAACAGGGATTGATGCATAATGTGCATCCCACATGAGAGCCTCTTAGGATAATACACCTACTGTTTTGGTAAATGTATTGCAGGAGTTTGAAGAGTGTACTTAATATATTCATGGATTACTGAGTGAAAACTCAGAGTGAAGACAATGAATCTAATTTATAATGTAAGAATGTTGGTTGGGGGTAAATATAATCAAGACACACTGTGTAAAATTCTAAGAAATACATATTTTGAAATAAAAATAAAAGTGTAAGAAATAATAGCTTTCCCTTGAGTTATGCCGTGGTCAAAGTCAAAAAGTAAAATGAAGCAACTACGGGAACAGAACTCAGGGTCGTTTTCTTATTTTCCACCTTTATTTAAAGGTTTATTGAAAAAACACTGTGTTAAAAACAGAAAAAGTATATTTTACAAGTATACAAAAGCTATGGTGGAATAATTAAAAGAGTTTACTACTTTATGAACTAACTAAAACCAAAAAAAAAAGTAAAATTACAGAAAAAAATCCCCTGTTTTTAAGATAATAAACATCAGTTCTGGAAACATGGTTAGACATAATTGATAGCGAACTCTTCATAATTTCTTTCTACTATAATTTATAGAGTTTGTAGGTCACATCGTGATGGGAGGTGGGGTAGATTTGGGCAAGCACAGTGGGAAAGATGAACAGAGAGGGCAGAAGAACTCAGAACATAGAAGTAGACAGAAGTGAGCTGGAAGGGGAGAAGTCCAGCTTTGCCTCACAGTGCCCACCTCAAGAGTCCATGCACCCCTATCAGAGCACAGAGGTGAAGAAAATCATCCAGCTCTTAGAGCTCTAGCAAATGCTACCTTTGCTATGGGACTGTTACATTGCTTAGAAGATCGGGAATTTTTCTCTCTGTAAACTATTATCATGCAATAATTTCTCTGTATTTTGAAATTAATTGAAGATATTCATTTCTATTTCATAAAATCTGATAGTAAAAATGAAATGCTATTTTCACATGACTTTTCTGTTAATTTAGTAAGTGGTTATCATAGTTTTATAAATATCATAACCCGAATTTGTGGTTGATTTTTATTTTGCTTTTGTCCCTTTTTTTTTTTTTTTTTTTTTTTTGGAACAGGGTCTATACCATAATACCAGCTGATTAGGAATTCTCTCTCTAGCCCACACTGTCTTCTATCACAATGTGTTTCTCTTACTTTAAACACCCAAATTCTGGGATTGTAGGCATGAACCATCATGCCAAACTAAATGTATTGCTGTCATCTTGCAAAGATAAAGAGCATTTTTAGCCACTTAAGAGGGTGAAGAAAACATATATCAATTGTCCATTCAATTTTTAAAATTAATGTAAATCTCATGATACTAGTAACTACATCTCCTACACCAAATTAAATACCAATTAATGAAAGAATATAAGATGCTATCTGAGAAAATATTTCATGATATTAAGCTGCATATTTACTTAATTTATTTTCAATATATCCTGCATGAATATAGCATAAAATGAGATGGAATATAATAAATTTTAAATTTGCAGTTAAATTGTATAGAGAGTTCCATCATTTTTTTATAATTGGCAGAAATTATATTTCTCCATTGTTTCTTACAAAATTAAACATAGATTTCTGAAATGGAGGGAAGAGTATACCTAAATCTGAAAGAGGCTTCCTAGTCTTGGGTGGATTTTAATTCATGAGGTAAGGTGTACAGACACAGGAGACTTTCAGTGAGTCAGTGGCTCTTCTTTCTTGTCTTCTGGATAAAAAATGATAGAGAACAATTTCAGACCACAGAAAGCTGGGTTTAGAATTTTATCATAGGATTGTAGATAGGCATTTAAAAAACAGCAAGAAGACAGGGCACCTGCATAGCAGGAGTGATTTCTTGAAGCAAGTTTCACTGGAGCTGCTGGTTTAGTGGCTTATTACAGGACTCGTGCAGAAGGTGTGAGGTGAATACAGAAGGCCCCTTGGTGGCCAGGTGTTTCCCAGTTCTGCTCATGGGTGCACATACTATTTCTGGACAGTGATACACATCTCTATGTAGATGTAACCAATCATCTTATTAAAATAAGAAACACAGAGCCAATGTAAAAGAGAAAGCCGAGAGGTCAGAGCTCAGAGATAAAATCTTACCTCCTGCCGTGCTCCTAGCTTCCCCGAGAGAGAGCTACTTCCTGTTTGTCTGTGTTTAAATAGTCTTTCTGTTCTGCCTTCTCATTGGTTGTAAACCCAACCACATGACTGCCTCATCACTGCCTGTAAGTACCGCCCTCCAGGTCTTAAAGGCGTATGTCTCCAATACTGGCTGTATCCCTGAACACATAGAAATCTACCTAGCTCTTCTAACCACCACGCTCTTGCTATGGCCCTAATAGCTCTGACCCCAGGGCAACTTTATTTATTAACATAAAATTAAAATCACATTTCAGTACAAATAAAATATCACCATATCTCTATGCTATAAAAGGTGAAAAACAATAGCAATAAACCAGAGCAGGACCTATAGTCCTTTCCAGAATTCATGGCCTTCTATCAGGACAGAATCAAGGGCATATCTGGGTTCCAGCCAAGGACAAGGATCACAATCTGTTGCTTTAAAGTTGTACCTTCATCTTTCTCTAAACTGCCTTCCTTTGGACCCACTTGTGATCCCATAACAGAATTCACTAGACAGAGTTTATAGGCACGGATAAACCTAGCTACATGGGTGACTAACCATTATTAAATTTAAGAATCATCAGTTTTAAGGAATGTATATGATGTAGGGATAGTAATGTAGCTGTTGTGCTAAGGAAATTTTATTTGCTGCTTCAGGCTTGTGAATAATACCAATGTACTTTTAGAACATAACATTGAATACTGATTTTTCCAAATTGTTACTGTTAAAGAAGTAGGAAATGTTATTTGCTTTATAAGAGGTAGAATTGACTTATTGGATGGTTAGAAGAAGTTCTAGTATTTCTGACCTGTAGTACTATAGTCATAGAACTTATAAAAGCTTGAAAAAAAAAGTTTAGGTTTAATTACTACTGATAGTCGAGATGATTATCAGTGATAATGGTTCAGGTGAGGTAGAGACACAGTGATTCTTAATAGAATAAGGAAATCTTTATATAAATCTGGTATGTGATTGGTGATAATATTATCAAAATTAATAGTAGGATAAATACAGAAGAGGAAGGATATTGTAAATAGTGAATGAATATATGGTACAAATTACGAAAATACCATGATGAATTCTAATGGGCTGCACAAACAATACAGGTGCCAACAACATCATAAGGAAATATGCCATGGTCTAATCATCTGATCTCAGTGTCTAATGGTGCATGGGAATACCAAAAATACAGTATGAAGATTAGTGAGAACTATATAACTAACCACTAGGACTCTAGTTAAATGAGTTAGAAATGTACAAAAAGCGGTCTGAGAGACTTACAGATGCAATTACTTTATCAGAAATTCACTTACCTAGAGAGACATGGAAACATTTCAGAAACTGACTGAAACTAACATGGCATTGCCTGTAATCCTCCATATATTTTTTTTAAAGATTTGTATCTTAACCGTGATGGATATTAGAATTAGTCCTTAAAAAAACAACTAGAGGCTTTGATTTCTGAAGACAACAACAGGAAAAGAACAGGTCATTCCGAGGCTGCTACTTACTGTTTTACTCAGTGTATTGGTGAGAAAAGTGAGCACAGTAGGTTGATTGTTTACTTTTTTTTAATTGAAAACAGATTTTTTTTTTTCACAAACTGTATTCTGATTACATTTCTCCTCTCCTAGCTCCTCCCAGGTCCTGCACTCGTCCCTAGTGCCACCAATCCACACCCTTTCTTTCCTTATTAGCACACAAACAAAAACATAAAATTAATCACAATAATTAACTAATGAAAATATAAAAAAAAAACAAACCAGAATAAGACAAAACAGAAACAAACAGAAAAAATTGCCATTACCTCTTCCCTCTTGAGGAAACACTGATATGGAGTCTGGGGTGACGTAGGACACATAGTCCATGCCACAAAAATACACTTATTCTACTCTGTCACATCAAAGCTATACATATTTCTCTGGAATTATGTTATTTCAGTACATACACACACACACACACACATTGTTTAATGTTCAGATCAGAGTAGGCAAATCTGTTTTCTGAAACATAACTTCTGTAATCTATTTAAGGTGATTTTTATTACTAAGGACACGTAAGACTCTAGTCTCTCCTGTAGATGGATACCCACTCTTCCAGCAGGCTTTTCTCAATGGATCCTCTTAGACCGTCAAGAAAATAAGCTGACTGTTGACATCCATCGCATTTGCTTCCAGGATTTCTATCATGTTGCATTTTCCCCTATAGCAGTTTGTATGCTTCTGCCATGTTTTTTCCTTTCCTAGAACTCTGTAGATATTTTGAGAAAAGGTGATGTGGCACTACTACCTTTTTTTTTCCCAGTACATAGATTACAAAATATATATTGCATGGTTTCATAAAGGATTTCATTTTGTGGCACTCCTTAATAAATTTAAAGATGAATTACAAACAAAGCCACATTGGAGTAATAAAAATCCAGCAATGTCTGAAAATGTGACCACTCAGTAAGGGAACTAAAATTATTACACAGAACCAGGTATAGGAAAAAAACAACTTCTTTGTATTGAAACAAAGAAGACAGTATTTTAACACACACACATGTTATACTTGACATAGAAGAATTTGCCTGTAAACCCAGTATTTCTGAAATGAAGGCAGGGGAATTGTGAGTTAGAGGCTACCCTGTGCTATATAGATAATTCAAGGACAGCTTGGCCTGCATAGAGCAATTCTGTCTTAAAAAAGATAAACATATGTACAGAGAAACAAAGCAATGGAGAGAAAAAGATTTGGAGAGGATTTCCCTAAGACAAGGAATGTCCCTCTTATAAAACATATTGATTGTAGTTTTCTATCTGAAAATTAACCTGAAGTTCTTTCAGTTAAAAGAGATCACAAAACCAGAGTAAATATAAATAATACTAAAGAGAGCACAGTTGTCAGACATCCAAACTAAAATCTGCATAGCTCTCCTTTGAGGGCTGCTCTAGTGGTCACTCCAGGATCAACTTCCTTAGCTTCTACTATACAAGACTCCTACAGTCCTCTAATAACCACTGACTAGAAACAGGAGGCCAAGTCACAAACTGAATTTCAATGCACAGAAAGAATTGCTTTTAATATCTGCCCAAAATGCTCAGAGGAACGTCTTGGATTTAGCCAAATAAGTCTCTTAAGTAGCTGGAAGCACAGTTTTCTTATTTGCCTTTTCAGATGGGAACCCCAGTGAAGCTCCTATAGGTTGGTTCAGGGAACTGAACCCATTATTTATTGATGTTTAATCTTCTAAAATTTTTAAAAAGGATTGTGTAATCAAATACATTTAGTTTATAAGATCTTAATGATATCAGAAATGAGTTTTATATATATAAAAAAATTTTGTTCCATGGATTTATTCTTCTGAATGAATGGAAGCAGAGGATGGGCACATGACATGACATGGGCATGGATGCCAGAGAAAAACTAACAGGAGTGGTGGGAATTGCTTTTCCTATGTCACCATGTGAGTCCCAGCAATCACACTCAGATCGTCTGACTTAGATCAGCTGGCTTTACAAGTTGAGCCATTTCACTAAGAGGTTGTGTCATGGCTTGTCTATCTATTCTTGGAATTCAACATAAATAAAACTAGAATTTTTATTTCATACATCTCCAAAGTAAAAATAATTATGGTACAAAGAAACCTGTCTTTCAAAAAGACATTTCTCATATGGACCATACTTTCACCAGTACTGAGTAAACTGGGTCGTCTTAATTAATGACAGAAAATCCTGAATATAGTTCCCACTTCAACTCTAAACTTCAGTGGGTTTCCTTTTCAGAACAACTGTATTAATGGAGGCTTTATTTTAAAATAGAATTCTAGGGTGCTCTGTATACTACTAATAAATAAGTAACATTGAAAGGATAGTATGAAAGTGTGAATGACAATATTTGGTGGGATACTAGATATAAACAGGATGAGAAGACATTAGGGCTGGACACCTCCTTCACAAACAACAGCTTCCAAAATGACAGGCTGGACTGCAGAACTCTGATTAATGGTCATAGGAGTGGGTATCTGTATCCTATATCCTGGGAGTAGACATGACGTATTTGCCCTGCTGGAAATTCCTAACTATTCCTGGTTTCAGAAACCCTAAACTTTCTGAGCTTATTGAATAACAGGAGGATTCCCAGTAGAGAGCAAAAACATACTATTGCTCCCTCATATAAGAATCAATTCATGTGGGCCTGTCAATCACACTAAAAGGAAAAGGGCCTCAGGAAAATATGCTTTTCACAGCCGTTTCAGAAATAGTACAAAGTCAGCCTAAAATGCAGACCAGGGAAAAGGTCCATTTGGTTGATGTTGGCTGTCATCCCTTGAGACTGTGCTCTCCTCTCCTGTGCAGTGATCTCAGAGTCTGTTCTCTACATTGCAACATTTGCATTTCATTGGAAATCTTTCCATGGAGACGCAGAGCCAAGGGGAGTCCAGGGCAAAGTTCCCATGAGCCAAGGCAAGTGAGTGTAGAGAGGGATCCAGTGAAAGCAAGCTGTTTTATTTTTCTTATATTTACATTTGTAGCATAATGTTCTTTTTTTATTATTTGGAAATTTCACATAATACAACTGAACACCCTTACTTCTCAATCTTTCCTGATCTGCCCCCCACCTTTGTCCCCTCACCAAACTGTGGTGGTATTGTGTTCCCCAAAATATTGTGCACCCTAATAAACTTAACTGGGGCCAGAGACAGAACAGCTACAATATTAAACATAGAGGATAGGCAGTGGTAGCACACGCCTTTAATCCCAGCACTTGGGAGGCAGAGGTAGGCAGAAATCTATGTGTTCAACGATATAGCCAAGCATGGTGACTCATGCCTTTAATCCCAGAAAGCAAGCCTTTAATCCCAGGGAGTGATGGTAGAAAGCAGAAAGATATATAAGGCGTGAGGACCAGGAACAAGAAGCATTTGGCCTGGTTAAGCATTCAGGCTTTTGAGCAGCAATTCAGCTGAGACTCATTCTGGAGAAGAACTCAGGCCTCCAGTCTGAGGAAACAAGACCAGCTGAGGATCTAATGAGGTGAGGTAGCTGTGGCTTGTTCTGGTTCTCTGATCTTCCAGTTCACCCCAATACCTGGCTCTGGTTTTATTTTATTTATAACTTTTAAGATTCCTGCTATACCAAACAGGTTTTTATTTAAGTCCACTTTGTGCTGTCCCTATGATCCCTGGTGCATGATCAAACTCCTGATGACCAGCCCTTTAAAGAAAAGTGTGCCCTTCCCCACCCCCACCCCAGGCAGTAACCATCTATTGTAGACAGCTACATGTCAGCAACCTTTTCACAATTTTTAAGAGTTCTCTTCAATAGCTTCCTGTCTAGATTGTTACCTTTTTGTTAGTGGGGTCTAACAAAAAGTTTGTGTTTTAAGTTTTTAATGTTTTGCTTGGCACTGACTTGCAGGGGACTTCCATGCCAAACACATACTCTCTGCCTTTTGTTTCCCTCACTCTTTACAGATAATGTTGAAAAGATTTTATAAATAAATGTGTTCTTTGTAGCTCTTAGTATTAAGACGTATCTATAACAAGATATTACATGCTTTTCCACTCTAAATTCTGAAGCAAGTCTATTCCAAAACCAGAAAAAATTATTTCTCAGTTCTATTTAATGGGAAAAAAACATTTTTTTCAGTAGGATGTCACTTTGCAAGCAAATTTACTCTTGTCATAATGAGCATCTATTAAAAATATTTCTCCTAAAAGAAAACTAAAATTTTGAGACAATGTCAAACATGTGTGATAAATACTAGGATGTATTTTTCTGGAATGTTTACAGAAAATGTCCATTCAGCCATATAATATACTTCATTATTTAGAGTTTTGAAACTATAAAGTTGAGGTGAAAATTTTTGTTTCATTTATTTTCCCTAAACTCTGAAGGTAAATAATATCCTAAAAATTATTGAAAATAACATGTTCTAAAGATCCTGAAAAGTAGCTGGCATGGGTCTGACTTGATTTTATGGAGCTTTTATTTACCTTTTTAACAGGAGCTTCTGTAAAGTAGTTTCAATTTTATCACTCATAAGGATCTGGCTTATCAGTCTGTTGTTAATTTGATAATTTCTACTTCAATAAGCAATGCTACACACAAGTCCGAACAGAAGCTACATTGGAAAAGTGAATATAGCATCCTAACAAATTTCTTTTGCTGTTGTGACAGGCTGTTACCCCTTTCAATCACTTCTTAGCCATCCTGAGAAAGGAAAGTCAGCTAGAGTTGCAGGGTTTTTAACTTTTTGATGAGCATTCCATCACCTTGACTTTGATGTGTGGCTTCTTCTTGAGAGGTCAGAGCAGGGGATTCTGATCTGCCACTGAAAAGTCTGAGCTTCATACCTGTGAGATCTCTTCATTATATCTATTTGTATGTAAACATTTCATAAAAATCTTTCAGAACAAAATTCCCCTAGCTGAGATTATCAACACTTTAACCACATTCCCGTGACTGCCTCACTTCCTAAGAAGAAAAGACTTATGTAAGCCCTTTCTATATCAAAATCAATAACCACAAAACTTATGTTTATACTCTGAGAGGCTTTGAGCAGAAAGCCAATGATTGTTCATAGGAAGCATTGCTAACAGCTGCTATTAGAACTTTGCTTGCTTATTTTTTAGAATTATTAATAATAAGATTGGTCATGTTTAATCAGCTTCAAATTTGAATAGAGCATGCCAAACATATGAATTAAAACAACATACAATAGAAAGGTGTTATCTCTATCATTACAACAAAAACCATATACCTTAATCTTAGAGGAATTATCTTTTGAAAGTAAGGGAATAATTGGAATATCATATTATGTATGAAAGTATTTCAATAAAAAAAACTCTAAGCAAAACAAAAAAATATTAATTTTTTTCCTTACTTGTCTTGAGCAAATGTTCCTCTAAACATGAAAGAATTGAAACAAGTGTTTGGTTTTTACTTAGGAATCAATACCAATAAAAAGGAAATAATGTAAATAATAACTGAGAGAGTCTTAAAGTGGTATTGTTTACAATCACCTAATTTTAAAACATTTCATAGTATCATTGATAACATGCCAACATGCTGTATGAAAAAGGCATAGAGACCTGTAAATACAATCAAGTTAATATAACTTGAATATTGTTTGGAATTACTCAGAATTTCCATTTAAAAATAATGTGACTGTGAATTTAAATTACTTCCAGTATCATCTTATTCATATGTTTTAAATATATATTCTTTCTTTTGTTTATATAGGATATAAAGTGGTTGTTTCATCTTTGTTGAAAGTGCACACTGACCAAAAGAATGATTCAAGAAAATGTCAACTTGTTAAAGGATGAAGTCACTCTTACTAAGTACACTGTAAACTGTGTATCATACACTCACCATGTCTACCTTTGTTTTCAGGTTTTGGCACATTTAATCTGTCTACAGTACTCTCGGAGCACCAAATGCACACTTCTAACACTTTTTGCATGGTGCTGTCAGATAGTGTGAGCCTTGGAGAGAACTCCATAGTGTTTTTTTTTTTTAATTTAATTTAATTTTATTTTACAATATAATGTAATTCTACATATCAGCCACAGATTCCTTTGATCTCCCCCGTCCCGCCCCCTCCCCTTCCCCCCAGCATACCCCCCATTCCCATCTCCTCCAGGGCAAATACTCCCCAGAGGATTGAGATCAACCTGGTAGATTCAGTCCAGGCAGGTCCAGTCCCCTCCTCCCAGGCTGAGCCAAGCGTCCCTGCATAAGCCCCAGGTTTCAAACAGCCAACTCATGCACTGAGTACAGGACCTGGTCCCACTGCCTGGATGCCTCCCAAACAGATCAAGCCAATCAACTGTTTCGCCTATTCAGAGGGCCTGATCCAGTTGGGGGCCCCTCAGCCATTGGTTCATAGTTCATGTGTTTCCATTCGTTTGGCTATTTGTCCCTGTGATTTATGCAACCTTGGTTTCAACAATTCTCACTCATATAAACCCTTCTCTTTCTGGCCAACTGGACTCCCAGTGCTCCACCCAGGCCTAGCCATGGATCTCTGCATCCAGTTCCCTCAGTCATTGGATGGGGTTTCTAGTACGACAATTAGGGTGTTTGGCCATCCTATCACCAGAGTAGGTCAGTTTGGGCTGTCTCTCGACCATTGCCAGCAGTCTCTTGTGGGGGCAACTTTGTGGATTTCTATGGGCCTCTCTAGCACTTTGTTTCTTCCTATTCTCATGTGGTCTTCATTTACCATGGTCTCCTATTCCTTGTTCTCCCTCACTGTTCTTGATCCAGCTGGGATCTCCCACTCCCCCAAGCTCTCTTTCCCTCTACCCTTGCCCTTCATTACCCCCACTCATGTCCAGGCTGTTCATGTAGATCTCATCCATTTCTCCATCATTGGGAGATCCCTGTGTCCTTCTTGGGGTCCTGTTTTCCAGGTAGCCTCACTGGTGATGTGAGTAGCAGTCTAGTCATCCTTGTTCCACATCTAGTATCCTCCTATGAGTGAGTACATACTGTGTTTGTCTTTCTGAATCTGGGTTACCTCACTCAGGATGATTTTTTTCTAGATCCATCCACTTGCACAAAAACATCAGGATGTCATTGTTTTTCTCTGCTGAGTAGTAATCCATTGTGTATGTATGTACCACATTTTATTTATCCATTCTTCAGTTGAAGGGCATCTAGGTGGTTTAGAGGTTCTGGCTATTACAGACAATGCTGATATGAACATAGGTGAGCAAGTGCCCTTATGGTATGATTGAACATTCCTTGGGTATATGCCCAAGAGTGGTATAGCTGGATCTTGGGGGAGATTGATTCCCAGTTTTCTAAGAAAGCACCATATTGATTTCCAAAGTGGTTGTACAAGCTTGCATTCCCACCAGCAGTGGAGGAGAGTTCCCCTAGCTCCACATCCTCTCCAGCATAAGGTATCTTCAGTGTTTTTGATCTTAGCCATTCTGTCAGGCATAAGAGTTGTTTTGATTTGTATTTCCCTGATAATTAAGGATGTTGAGCAATTCCTTAAATGTCTTTCAGCCATTTGAGTTTCCTCTGTTGAGAATTCTCTGTTTAGTTCTATAGCCCATTTTTATTGGACTGTTGGGCATTTTGATGTCTAATTTCTTGAGTTCCTTATATATTCTGGATATCAGTCCTCTGTCAGATGTGGGGTTGGTGAAGACCTTTTCCCATTCTGTAGGCTGTCACTTTGCCTTGTTGACTGTATCCTTTGCGCTACAAAAGCTTCTCAGTTTCAAGAGGTTCCATTAATTGATTGTTTCTCTCAGTGTCTGAGCTACTGGTGTTATATTTAGGAAGTGATCTCATATGCCAATGCGTTCAAGATTACTTCCTACTTTCTCTTCTAGCAGGTTCAGAGTAGCTGGATTTATGTTGAGGTTCTTGATCCACTTGGACTTAAGTTTTGTGCATGGTGACAGATATGGATCTATTTGCAGCCTTCTACACGTTGATATCCAGTTATGCCAGCAACATTTGTTGAAGATGCTTTCTTTTTTCCATTGTATAGTTTTAGCTTCTTTGTCAAAATTATATGTTCATACGTATGCAGATTCATGTCAGGGTCTTCAGTTCGATTTCATTGGTCCACATGTCAGTTTTCATGCCATTACCAAGCTGTTTTTATTACTGTAACTCTATAGTAGAGCTTGAAGTCAGGCATCATGATGCCTCCAGAGGTTGTTTTATTGTACAGGATTCTTTTGGCTATCCTGGTTTTTTTGTTTTTCCATATGAAGTTGAGTATTATTCTTTCCAGGTCTGTGAAGAATTGTGTTGGTATTTTGATAGGGATTGCATTGAATCTGTAGATTGCCTTTGGTAAATTTGCCATTTTTACTATGCTAGTCCTGCCTATCAATGAGCATGGAAGATCTTTTCATTTTCTGACATCTTCAATTTCTTATTTCAGGGACTTAAAGTTCTTGTCATATAGGTCCTTCACTTGCTTGGTTAGTGTTACCCCAAGGTATTTTATATCATTTGTGGCTATTGTAAAGGGTGATGTATCTCTGATTTCCTTCTCAGCTTCTTTGTCCATTGTATATAGGAGGGCTACTGATTTTTTTTTTTTGAGTTGATCTTGTATCCTGCTATGTTGCTGAAGGTGTTTATAAGCTCTATCAGTTCCTTGGTGGAATCTTTGGGGTCACTAAAGTATACTATCATGTCATCTGCAAATAGGGAAAGCTTGACTTCTTCCTTTCCAATTTGTATCCCCTTAATCTCCTTATGTTGTCTTATTGCTCTGGCTAGAACTTCAAGTACTCTATTGAATAAGTATGGGGAGAGAGGACAGCCTTGCCTCATTCCTGATTTTAGTGGAATTGCTTTGAGTTTCTCTCCATTTAATTTGATGTTGGTTGTTGGCTTGCTGTAAATTGCCTTGATTATGTTTATGTATGTTCCCTGTATTCCTGATCGCTCCAAGACCTTTATCATGAAGGGGTGTTGGATTTTATCAAATGCCTTTTCTGCATCTAGTGAGATGATCAAGTGGTTTTTTTCTTTGAGTTTGTTTATATGGTGTATTACATTGACAGACTTTTGTATGTTGAACCATCCTTGCATCCCTGGGATGAAGCCTACTTGATCATGGTGGATAATTGTTTTGATGTGTTCCTGGAGTCTGTTTGCCAGTATTTTATTGAGTATTTATGCATCAATGTTCATGAGGGAGATCGGTCTGTAGTTCTCTTTCTTTGTTGTATCCGTGTTTGGTTTAGGAATCAGGGTAATTGTAGCCTCAAGAAGGAGTTTGGTAATGTTCCTTCTGTTTCTATTGTGTGGGACAATTTAGAGAGTACTGGTATTAACTCATCTTTGAAAATTTGGTAGAATTCTGCGCTAAAACCATCTGGTGCTGGGCTTTTTTTGGTTGGGAGACTTTTAATGACTGTTTCTATTTCCTTAGAGATTATTGGACTATTTTAATAGTTTATTTGGTCTTGATTTAATTGATATATGTGGTACCTATCCAGAAAATTATCCATTTCTTTTAGATTTTCCAGTTTTGTGGAGTAGAGGTTTTTAAAGTATGACCCGATGATTCTCTGGATTTCCTCAACGTCTGTTGCTATTTCCCCCTTTTCATTTCTGATTTTGTTAATTTGGATGCTCTCTCTCTGTGTCTTTTGGTTAGTTTGGATAAGGGCTTGTCTATCTTGTTGATTTTCTCTCTTTATTTCATTAATTTTTTGTATTGTTCTCTTTGTTTCTATTTTATTGATTTAATCTCTCACTTTGATAATTTCTTGGTATCTATTCTTCCTGGGAGACTTTGCTTATTCTTGTTCTAGAGCTTTCAGGTGTGCTGTTAAGTCACTAGTGTGAGATTTCTCTAACTTCTTTATGTGGGCATTTAGTGCTATGAATATCCCTCTTAGCACTGCTTTCATAGTGTCCCATAAGTTTGGGTATATGATGTCTTCATTTTCATTGATCTCTAGGAAGTCTTTAATTTCTTTCTTATTTCTTCCTTAACCCATTGGTGATTCATTTGAGCATTATTCAGTTTCCATGAGATTGTAGGTTTTCTGTAGTTTTTGTTGTTGTTGAAATCTAACTTTAAACTATGGTGGTCTGATAGAACAGGAGGTTATTCCAATTGTTTTGTATCTGTTGAGATTTGCTTTTTCACCAAGTATGTGGTCCATTTTAGAGAATGTACCATGCGGTGCTGAGAAGGTATATTCTTTTTGTTAGGAAGGAATGTTTTCTAGATATCTGTTAAGTCCATTTGAGTCATGACATCAGTTGAGTCCTTTATTTCTCTGTTAAGTTTCGATTTGGGAGATCTGTCCAGTGGTGAAAGTGGAGTGTTGAAGTATCCCACTATTAATGTGTGGGGTTTTATATGTGGTTTAAGCTTTGGGGCATAAATGTTCAGAATTAAAACTTCATCTTGGTGGATCTTTCCTGTGATGAGTATGAAATGCCTTTCTTGATCTCTTATGATTGATTTTAGTTTGAAGTCTATTTTGCTGGATATTAGGATGGCTACTCCCTCTTGTTTCTTAAGACCATTTGATTGGAAAGTCTTTTCCCAGCCTTTTATTCTTAGGTAGTGTCTATCTTTGAATTTGAGATGTGTTTCTTGTATGCGTCAGAAAGATGGGTCCTGCTTTCGTATCCATTCTCTAAGCCTATATCTTTTTATAGGTGAATTAAGTCCATTGACCTTAAGGGATATTAATGACCAGTGATTGTTCATTCCTGTTATTTTTTGGTGGTAGTGTGTGTGTGTGTGTGTGTGTGTGTGTGTGTGTGTGTGTACTTATCTTCTTTGGGATTTACTGCTGTGGCTTTATCTATTGCCTGTGTTTTCGAGGGTGTAGCTGACATCCTTAGGTTGGAATTTTCCTTCTAGTATTTTCTGTAGGGCTGGGTTTGTGGATACGTATTGTTTAAAGCTGGCTTTGTCTTGGAATGTCTTGTTCATTCCATCTATGATGATTGAAAGTTTTGCTGGGTATATTAGTCTAGGCTGGCATCCATAGTCTCTTAGTGTCTGCATTACATCTTTCCAGGTCCTTCTGGCTTTCAAAGTCTCCATTGAGAAACCGGGTGTTATTCTAATGTGTTTGTTTTTATAGGTCACGTGGCCTTTTTCCTCTGCTCTTAATATTCTTTCTTTATTCTGTACATTTAGTTGTTTAATTATTATGTGGTGAGGGGACTTTTTTTAGGGGGGTATAGTCTGTTTGGTGTTCTATAGGCTTCTTGTATCTTCATAGGCATTTCCTTCTGTAAGTTGGGAAACTTTTCTTCTATGAATGATATTGTTGAATATATTTTCTGTGCATTAGAGTTGGTATTCTTCTCCTTCTTCTATCCCTATTATTCATAGGTTTGGTCTTTTGATGGTGTCCCAAATTTCTTGGACATTTTGGTTCATGACTTTGTTGGCTTTAGTGTTTTCTTTGACTGATGAATCTTTTTTTTTTCTTTTACCATATCTTCAACGCCAGAGATCCTCTCTTCCATCTCTTGCATTCTGTTGGTTATACTTGCATCTGAAGTTCCCGATTGTTTACTCAGATTTTCTATTTCAGCATTCCCTCTGTTTGTGTCTTCTTCATTTTTTTCTATTTCCCTTTTCAGGTCTTGGACTGTTTCCTTCATCTCTTTGATTGCTTTTTCATGATTTTCTTTTAGGGCTTTATTGTTTTCTTCTACTTTATTTGTCCTTTCCTCTAGTTTTTTATAGTGTTCTTCCCATTTTTTGTTTGTCTTTTCACTTATATAAGCCTCTGCCTTCTTCATGATGTTATTCATAAGGCTGTTTTCTTCTGCTTCTTCCAATTTTTGATGTTCAGGTCTAGATGTTGGAGGTGGGCTGGGTTCTGGTGATGCTGTGTTGCTCTTCATTTTGTTGTATGTACTTCTGCCTTGACATCTGCCCATCTCCTTGTGGTTTGTTCTTGGTCTTATCAGTGTACTTGGTTCAGACAGAGCTGACAGATTCAGGAAGTCTCTCTTTCTTGTCCAGTTGGGAGCTCTCTTGTCCAGATAGGAAGTCTGGGGCAGGATGGGAGTTCTTGTCCAGAAGGGAAGTTGAGGGCAGCATGGGAGCTGGGGGCCCGTCTCTAAGTCTCAGGAAGTGGCTGGGGTCTCTCCGGCAATGATAGGCCTTGGGGCAGGGGGTGGAGATTGCAGGGTCTGCTGGAGGTCTTGGAGAAGGGGAGCCTGTTTAAGCACCACAGACAGGTCCTGATCCCACTGCCTTACAAACAGAGAAAGCTACACAATTGTCACCTACATGCAGAGGGCCTAAGTCAGTCCCATTCACACTCCCTAGCTGTTGTTCCAGAGTCCATGAGCTCCCAGGAGCTCAGGTCAGCTGTCTCTTTGGGTTTCCAGGTCATCACCTTTAACCCCCTGGCTAATACAATCCCTCCTCCCTCACTTCAACAGGACTCTCAGAGCTAGGTCCAGTGCTTGGCTGTGGATCTTTGCACCTGCTTCCATCAGTTACTGAATGAAGGTTCCCTGATGACAATTAGGGTAGACACCAACCTGATTACAGGAGAAAGCCAGTTTAGGTACCCTCTCCACTATTGCTAGGACTCTTAGCTGGGGATATGCTTGTGGATTCCTGGGAGCTGCCCTGGTACCAGGTTTCTCCCTAACCTCAAAATGCCACCCCCACCCCATCAAGACATCTCTTTGTATAGTTTTGTTTTTCCCCAAATATCATTGTATCTCATGTTGTTACTACAACACATGGAATTTAAGCGCTTACTGTTAGATATGTAAAATTTTCATGTATTAAAGCCCCATGCTGCTTCCACAATGGGTGAAAGTTCTAGCTAACTGAGAGAGAGAGAGAGAGAGAGAGAGAGAGAGAGAGAGAGAGAGAGGTGGAAAACAATTACAAGTACGTGGAAAACAATTACAAGTATGGTTTCCATATAATAACAGCAATGCTCAAAGTCACTGTCAGTGAAGTCCCTTTCCTTCAATAACTATCTCCTTATCCTTCTACTATATTTAAGAGCTCCCTCTCCCAACTGAATTGCCTCAGAAACTACAATTAGCATTTATTTCTGGACTGTTTTTTTCTGTTGCATAGGTTGATTCATCTATTTTGAATTTTTTTTTTTGCCAGCTTCTGTAGCATGAATCTTAAATGGTCTTATTAATAAAAACAAACCTGAGCCAGGTATTGGGGTGAATGTTAGAAGATCAGAGAAACAGAACAAGCCACAGCTGCCTCATCTCCTCAATTCCTCAGCTGATCCTGCTTCCTCAGACTGGAAGCCTCTGAGTCCTCATCTAAATAAATCTCAGCCAAAATGCTGCTCAAAGACCTAAAACCTTAACAAGCACAAGCTCCTGGTCCTCACGCCTTATATACCTTTATGCTTTCTGCCATCACTTCCTGGGATTAAAGGTGTGACTCACCATGCCTGGCTATTTCCAGTGTGGCTTTAAAGTCACAGAGATCCAGACTGATCTCTGCCTCCCAAGTGCTAGGATTAAAGGCGTATGTGCCACCATTTTCTGTCCTCTGTATCTAGTGGCTGCCCTGTTCTCTGACCCCAGATAAGTTTATTAGGGTGCACGATATATTGGGGAACACAGTAGCACCACAAGCTTCATACATGAATATAACTCATTTTGAGCATATTCATCCAGTTTCCTTATCTTGCTCCTTCCCATGGCCTCTGTACCCCTACTTCTTCCCAGGAAACCCCTTCCCACACTCCCATCTGTTAAATCCCATGACAGTCCTTCCTGACAGGTTCCCATGACACGGTGTCCTGATGTTTGGGATTCTTGGGGGATTTACAGAATTAAGTGATTTTCATGGAGTTGACGCTTAACTAACATCAGTCCTCAGAAGTATTGCTATCACTCAACTGCAAGCCTCATTCCCAGTCATGCTTTGAACTTTCACATACAATGATCATATCTTCATTTACCTATTTCTTGAAATTTAATTTTTATATTTAAATAATTTATCTATTTGTCATAAACACATAGAAATACAACAAACTTTTTTTTAAACTAAGGCACAATGTCCTGTTTAATTTTTTTTTAAGACTGTTTTGTAGATTTGTTAAGATCTCATATGTTTTCTGTAGAAAACACTTCTGCTTCCCCAATCCTGGTAGTGATATATTTTGTGGATTTTTCTTATTTTATGATGGCTTATAGAACACCACACACACACACACACACACACACACACACACACACACACACCTCTATAAGTTGTTTAGTAATTCTGTCATGTGTATACTTTTATAAAGAGTCTTTGTATATTTTTTTCTACTGGTTACTCAAAATAACAAAACACCTTTACCTAACAACACAATCTTGCAAAGACTTGCATTGTAACACTGCGTGAAGTCCAATAACTTTATTTTAGGACAGCCCCACTCTTGCTCCTCTCAATATCATGTTACAACTCTAGGTATTTTACTTCTAGACAAAGAATGCCTATTATTTTGTTTTTTCATGTATTTATTTCCAAGTGAATTTAAGAAAAGAATACAAAAATACATTTATCTGGTCTTTATGATGCTCCATTTTTTCTGTTCTCTTTTACAGAGAGATACCTTTGAGGAAGTTTTTTCCCCTAGGCTTGAAAAATTCTTCTCAGCATACCAAGTACCATGAGACTATGGTGAAGAATTCACTGAGATAAGTTTTTCTTATCTGAAAATATCATTAAATCCACATTTCTTTTGGAAGAGTGTTCCTCTACACTTAGTATTCTGAGTTACCTTTAAACCTCCCTCATGAACTTTAAAGCCATCTAACACCTTGCCTTCTAGAACTCAGGGTTATGAGAAGTCCATCATCTTTCCTAACATTGTTTTCCTCTGTCTATAAAATGCTTTAAACGTTTATGGTGGATGTTTAGTTTGATTGCCTGATTATAGTATATGCAGTTTAGATTTTCTTTGTTCTTTTAAAATGTTATTTAACTTTTCAGGCTGTAGACTGAGGCACTTCACAGTTCTGAATTTCAGGTGATTATTTATAGCTGGAGATTTAGCCTTTAGATCCTGCTGTCCAGGTGATATTTCTGATAGCATCTATACAAAGCCCTGATGAATTCTTCTTGTGCTCTTGTGTTATACAAACAGTTAAACTCTTGATTAAAATCAAGAATAATACTTTGTGGTTGTAGGCTGAAAATTTATTATAGAGGAGGTTTTGGTATTTCTTTCTGAGAGGAGATGAAGTTCTATTATTTTCATTCCTTTAGTGTTTTCACATAATGCTTGGTGTACACTCCCATTGCTTCTTTATGGTTTGAGAAACCAGTGGTGGTAACAGTTCAACCATACACTATTCTTTCACTAGCTAAAAAATTTGTGATTTAAATACATCACACCCACTCTGGTTCAATGAAGCATAACACATGTAGAGAAGAGAATATAGATGCTAATTTTTGACATCTGTTATATTTCAAAGCAACAGTGTGATTCCTTAGCATTGTCCTAGGTTTGATATTTAGTAACTGTTATAGAGGTTTCTGAAATTTAAACATACCTAAATACATTAAAGTATGAGCACGTATATCTCTTTTTTAAGCCAACATAAGACCGATTGCCTAAACCTATCTCTTTCTGGACATATAGGATTATCATGAGAGAATTTTGTCTTGAAATTAGTATCCACCATTTTCCCATATTTTAGAGCTCAGAAACACATTATAGCCTCTAGTTTAAAAGCAAAATTTACCTGTGCATTTTTTACCTGAACTATAATTTTTGATTTGACACAGAGAGTTGCCAGACTCACACCATTACTAGTACTTGAATGAGTTAAAGTAAGTAAACCTTATTGCTATTTATACTCTAATCAGTGAATGTCTTTCATATAATCTGCTATGTGGGTAAATGAGAAAATTAGACAATATACTAGTGAACCTCACTGTAGGGGGGATACAAGACTCATATCACTGTTAGGGTACATTATATAATGCTTTGCAACAAGTATGTACAAACCCCATTTGTCTCTCTTGTTTGGGTAAATGACCTATTTGAATAGAGGAGTAGACTTTTGGTCATATACCCAAAGGGTGCTCTATCATATCACATTGTTAGCTATGTTCATAGCTGCTTTATTAATAAAAGCTAGAACCTGGAAAAAATCTGGATGTCCCTCAACTGAAGAATGGATTAAAAAAATATGGTACATTTACTCAACTACTAAAAACAATGATAGCAGGAAATTTGAAGGCAAATGAATAGAACTAGAAAAAAAAACATCCTGAGTGAGGTAAATCAGACCAGAAAGACAAACATGGTATGTGCTCATTCATAAGTGGAATTAGCTGTAAAGTAAAGGATAACTATGATGCAATCCACAGATTCAGAGAGGCTAGGTAACAAGGAGGGCCCAAGAGGGGAAGGGGTGCATGGGTCTCCCTGGGAAAGGGAAATAGAAGAGAGCTTCTGAGTGGACTGGGGTCGAGTGGGATGGGAATATGAGGAATCAGGTTGGTGTGGATGGAGAGGGAAAGTACTGAAAGAGGTGACTGGAAATGGAAGGGGGGCATCTCAGGATCAGTTAAAACCTGGTGCAAAGGAATCTCCCAGGAATCTACAAGGAAGACCCCAGCTAAGACTCCTAGCAATAGTGGATACATAGTCTGAATTGGCCTTCTCCTGTGATCAGGCAAGACTTCCAGTGGAGGGATTGGGAGACAAACCCAGTCACATAACCTTTGACCTACAGTCTGCCCTGCCTATAGGATGTGGGAGAGTGGGTAGCTGGGGTGGAGTAAGGAAGGCGAAAGAGATTGTTGGAGTGACCAACCAATGACTGGTCCAACCTCAGATCCATACCATGACAGTGAGCCCACCTCTGACACTGCCTGAGGTGTCAAGATGCAGAGTTGGAAGACCCAGAGACCTGTGATAGAACCAAACATGACTGGAGAAAAAAATGTCAGTATAATGATACCTAATGATATTCTGCTATATCTCATAGATTGATGACTACTCCAATTGTCATCAGAGAGGCTTAATCTAGTAACTGATATAAACAGATTCAGAGACCCACAGTCAGACTTCCGTCAGACCTCATAGAATCCTGCTAAGGAGAGGGAGAAGAATTGTAGGAGCCAGAGGAGGCAAGGACATCACAAGACAACCCACAGAGACAATTAACCTGGACCCATGTGAATTCACAGGATCTGAACCAACAAAAAGAAAACCTGCATGGGAGTGACCTAGGCCCTCTAAATATATAGGTAACAGTTATGTAGCTTGCTCTACTTGTGGGACTCACAACAATGGGCACAGAGGCCATTCCTGAAACTTTGGCTGACTGTTGGGACCCTATTCCTCATACTGAAATGCCTTGCTTAATACCACGGGAGGTGATTAGTCTCACTACAATTTTATATACCATGCTTTGTTGATACCCAGGGGAGGCCAGTCCATTTTTGAACAGAAAGAGAGAAGGAGTGGATGGGGGGAATTGGAGAGGAGGTAGGAGGAAAGAATGGGATGAGAGGAGGGAGAAGAAACTGTGGGTTGGATATAAAACAATAAACAAACAAATAAATTACAAAAGATCAGAAAAAAGGTATGTTAAAAAGACATGTGTGGACCATGTAGGTATTAAATAACTATTCAAACATATGAAGTAAGGAGAAATGTTTAAGAAATGCTGATAATCTCTATTAAAAGTAAATTAATTTTCCACTGTGAAATATTTTTTGGTATTTTCCAGTTACAGATCAGCATAACATAGTGCTTTGATTGTATTTAAAATTTTTGTTAGTATTTAATAATGAAGCAGTTGAGAGTGAAAGCGCTAATTTGCAGGAACATTCACCAGCAAACCCGAAGCCTCTGGCCTTGCAATTAACATATAAGCAAACATTAGCAGTTTTCTCTGGAGATAACTATACTCATTGAATGATGAATTTGGCTCAGATATCTTCAGGCTTTTTCATTTCACCAGATATAGATAATCAACCAAGACATATTGTTCTAAAGAAGAAATAAGCTAAGTCACTGTCTTACCAAGGCCACAGATTAACTGTTCTGATCTATTTCCACTCTTTATCCACTTAGAGCAATTCACTTTCATTTCCCACAAGAGGAGGTTTGGAAGTGCATCAAAGGCAAACTTGAAATTGGGTTATCCCCTCTGTTCTCAGTTTCTGCCACATGGCATCAAGTGATTCTATAAAGAAAGGACAAGTGCAGAGAGCAACTTATGACCTTATTTCAAAGAATGTAGCTGCAACCCTTGGGGAATGAATGGTCTTTTTTCTTCAATCATTTCATTCAATTTCATTTTTTCTAATTAATTAGTGAAAACCACTTCACTGCTATGCACTAGTTAAGCACTTGTCACACCAATTCACTGGAATCGTATTTTAATTTGCATATGTTTTACTTGAAATGAAGCAGTCATTTTAATTTCATATCACTTGCTTCATCATATGCTTCCTCAATGTAATTTCAGATTTATTTTAAGTTATGTGAAAATTGCTTGTTTAGAACATGAAAATTTTTGTAGATATATTTCATCTTATTTGAAATTCTTAGGAATGGGAGAGGAAGACAGAAGAAGGAAGACAGAGGGTGAAATGACAGTAAGATATCTGAAAAAGTGATAGAGAATCATACTATTAACCATTTATCTAAAAAGAAGACCCTACAATATATACAATTCTGCATAAATATGCAAACATAAGTTTAATATACATTTCTCACCTGGCCTGACAATACTCCCTTCAAAGAGTAAATCACCTAACAAAACCTCCAATACCAGAGCTGTCTAAGAGACTCTCAAAGCATACACCTATTGCTATTGCCCTTTGTTGTCCCTTGGAGGTTAAAGGTTTCTCCCCATTGCTGAAGACACCACACATTTCAGAAACAGGGCCCAGAGGCCCATTGAGTTTGAACTGAAGTGAATGCCTTCTCCTTGAGGACTAACTTTTATGATACTAGAAGGAGCCATGCAAACTTCAAAATGAGGGAAGAAACAAGCAGTCCTACCCAGCTATCATGTCAAAGAACAAAAACAAACAGAATGGCACAATAACCCTAAAGATGCAAGAGTGGCATGCATACCTTAGTCATGACCAATAACTTTTAAATTGTACTAAAGACCTGCTCAATAAAAAGGAAAACATTCCTGGTACTGGTATCCTAACTAACTTCAGTGCTAGTGAAGTAAAGAATATTGGAGAAGGACCTATAGCCACTAATTTACTAAATGAGAATACTCACTATCAACAGTCTAGAGACATTTGTTCTTATACCCACAGATAAGTATAGTCTTTATCCCTCATCAGGGAAACTTCTTTTTGAAACAGAGAAAGACCACTATAGAAAACTACAACCAATCGAAATGCAAAGCTGTAGAGCTTAGTCCCAATGTATACTTCTACAAAATATCACCACAGCCAAGGCTCTCAGGAAAAAAAAGCCTTTTGGCTTTTGCATGTTGGACAAAACACCCACTGCCATAGGGTTCTTATGGCACTTAGGAAAGTGTTGTGATCTGAATGAACATAAGCACCAACTAGCGATCAAGTATTTAAACATGAGCCTGCGGCATTTCCACAGCATTTTAGTGATGGTGTTCTTAGATTGCAACACATCCAAAATTTTCCAGTATATGTTCTGATAATTAGTCATTGATGGTTAACATTGAATCTGTCCTTTAAACTTCCCATTTAATTTATAAACAAAAAACTCTTAATAATGAAAACAAATAGTCTTTTAGGACCTAAATCCCCCTTGATCTTTGTGCTGACAAACATGAGTTTCAGTTTCACACATGTGTTTTACTATTACTCTTCCTTCTCACTAGTGGGATATTTTAATTCTTAGTGATGAGGCTGTCTGTTTTCAAATAAAGTCTGATACACAAGTTCAAACATATTAGAAATAGTGCTGTTCTCTTCCTTGTTTTCTTTTCTGTGTGGAGTGTAGAAGTAGTTATGAAATTAAATAGAATAAATAATGAGTAATAATGGGAAAAGCCTAATCTTATTACCAACAAAAAGAAATTGCACAAAGTAGTTCTATGAACTATCCATCTACTATCTACACATACATCTATCAATGTATCCATTTATCCATCCATCTTATGTACTTACTACAGAAAATCAGAATTAATATTAATATTTGATGAGCTAAAGCCTGAAATGTGGCCTTTTAGAGAAGCCCAACGAGGAGACTTTGCATTCATCCCTTGCAGGAGGATCACTGTGAATTTATGTCTGCCTTGCCTCCCGGCCATAAGCAGAGGATTTATATATCTCAAGAAACTGGTTGATCAGGAGTAAAAGGAACAAGGAAAGAAGACTGTGATGTGCCAGACAGAGCAGTTGGGAAATGTAAAAGGCCTCAGGGCAAGCACAGCTAGGAAAGTACATTCCAGACACTCACCCTAGAAAGAAAAACTGACCTTTCAAACAAATTTTACTTCAGCAACTACTTTAGGTTAGAGGTATATCGGAACACGTTATATATAAAAATAACATTTATAATTGGAGATAATTCATTAGAGTGCTATGGGCATCTGCAAAAAATACATTTGTCAAAAATGAGACAGTGTTCCCTTAATATCTACATGATCAATTTTATGTAAAAATAAAATTAAAATGGCATGCTATAATCAAAGATATACATGCTACTTATTGAACCTTGAGCTAACATCTGAAGTGTAACTTGTAACACATCAAAAATATGATAGCATGCTAGATTCATAGCAATAAAGTAGGTATGAAGTAAATGAATTACAGTAAATTGTCAATGGCAAAATCTTCATGAATATGTATATAAAGAATGTAATTTTTTCAGCTCTGTTATATCTATCCTAAATAGTTAATGAAATATTGTAGATAATGGTAAGCATCTTCTAAAGAGATCAATAAAATTATGGAATTTAAAATATTATGAAATTTGAAATATAAGTAAAAGATATATTATTTTATGGAAAGAGCAAATATGCAATATATATATATATATATATATATATATATATATATATGGATGTTTTTTAAAATGAAGATGGGAAGAAGCAGCAGCCTGAAAGAGCTTCTTGAACCCATGGTTCCATATGAGTTTTACCGATGTCCTTTAAATAACTTTGGTAAGAATAAGTAAATAGCAATGAGTGAAAATAATAATGTATTTAAAGCTGAACTGTGATGATTCATATTTATGTTACTATATAAATATAAATCTGTATGACTCAAATCAAGGACTCTGCTTAAGAATGTTAAAAAAAACACACTGACTGAAAATCTGACCTTAGAAGATGGGAAGGAAAATTCTTTTCTCTAATGCCTGGAGGTTTCCTTTGCTTCTATTCTAGGCTGGTGTTAATTGCTGATAAATAGTGGCAATTTGTTAGATGTAGACAGTGATATATATGTAATCGTTGGAACAGAGTAAAGTGTTGTTAAATAAAATACCTTAGATCTTACAGAGATCATAAAAGTAGTATGAAGTTAGTATTGAGGTTATTGTGAATTAGAAAAAGGAAAATAAAAATAATGATTTCAAGATTTGTTTTCCTTTTAATTAATAAATATGGAAATTAGACAAGAAACCAGCATTGTTGCTAGGATTACTGACATCTGTAAATATGTTTATTTGTTTTCTCCTTGGCATAACAAGATTATTGTATTGTAACAGCTAGAAATCTAAACATTCATCATATAGCAATGTCTCCCATATGGGCATGATGCATGTTCATTTAGAATCTTACAAGTTGAATACAGTCTACAGAGACTACAGTATCTCCTATAGATTAGAGTCCATTTTTTTTTTTACATATAGGTTTTAATAAAATTCAGTTTTTTATTTATGGAACTGAGGTCATTGTTTTATTGGTGACTGTAGATTTAGGGTTGACTCTTATAGTCCTGTCTCATGAAAACATAGTTAGGAAAAGTAAGCAGAAAGATCTCCTCATTGTCTTTTATGATGTAAGGAGTCACGTGATGCAAGATAGGCTCAGGAATATTTCATCCCAATCAAAGAGATCAGATAGCCCCAGGGCCTAGAATTTTGAAACCACAAATGTGTATACTGCCATCTAAGTTTAATATTGCTTTGATTAAGAAAACTTAAAAAAGTTTGGTAATCTAGCTTGTTGATTTAATCAAGCAATCCATGAATAGAATGAAAAAAATATCTAAAATGTTTAGTCATTAATGATTTTGATGCTGTAGGGAACATTTAGCATAAGCTGCATGAGAGACTTAGAACTCCACTATCAAATGAACATATGAACAAATTGCAACTCTGCAGTTTGGAAACCTGCTTTCCTGAACAGAGGTAATGAGGCATTCACAAAAACATAACTGCGACTGAGTCATGCCACTGGGGCTATGAAAATAATTAAGTATTGTCTTCCTCTACTCATTAAATGCTTCACTTTGTCCACGTGTTTAACTTCCTTGTCATAATCCTAGTACTCACTTGCAAATGAAGGATCACTCATAAAGGGATCTCTTTTTTTTCTGATGAAGTATTTATTCAAAGAAATATAAGAAATGATTAAAACCTAGAAGTAAAGTGTGATGTTACATGGGATTTTTTGATACAAAAATGACAGCTAAGAGAAACTGGTACTGGTGGAGATTTCATAGAAATGGTGACAACCTTGATACCCAAACTACAACTTAAAAAAGTAATTCAAGAGTAATGTGAAGTACAAAAGTGGGCACATTCAAAGAGAAGGAATCATGCTGTGCTTTAGGAAAACAGGCAAACGAAAGCAAGCTACTTGTTTTAGGTTAGACTGTGTGTAGTAAGGCAAGCAAATATTAGGTTACATGAGCACATGTTTTAACCACGCTGGAAAAACATCAAATGACTTGGGCTAATTACTCAATCTCTTTGATCATCATATATGCTCTTTTTGTATGGGGTAAGGTACGTTATTAAAGTAAACATGTACAAAACATCAATATATAAACTTGGCCCTAGTGCCTGATGAAGCTGGACCTTCCAGTGTAGAGCAGCTATCAGTAACAAGATGATAATGAAATGCCAGCTGAAGATACTCAAAAGAATGTCTCACAAGTGGTATAAAAAGGGATGAAATGAAGAATGTGTGGAGATGAGAGCTGCTTTTTAGAAATATCATTCTATGTAGTATTCAGATACTCAACTGAAGGGGCCTGATGCTGTGGTTAGTGGAAACTGACTGGGGCAAACTGGAGTATTGATTTTGTTCATTTGTTTTCTAAAATAATGAATGTAGTGGCAGTGAGCAGAGATGAGGCTTGAGGCATATCTAGAGACAGAATCATTTGCAAGTGATAGTAAATTAAGTTGGAGGACCTTTAAAGATTAAATGAACAATGTCAGCCTTTATTGATAAAACAGGTAAGTTATAAAGAAGACAAAAATATTTCAAATTAATTCTATTTCACCGTTCTTATCCTACAATGATATGCAGAAGAGGTAATTGAGAGCTTCCTTAGACAAATCCTTAGAAAACGCTGCTGACAAGAGGGGAGGGAGAGGTCCCAGGAACTTGACGTGGAAGGAGACCGAAACTGAAAGGATTAAACTTTCAGCCAATACTTCTTTCCAATGATTGTATGAAGTTGCTGGGATTTTGGAGAGCAATGGTAGAACCTACTGCCAAGCAGCTTCTTCCTAGGCATTACCTGAAGAACCAAGGCAGTCATCTGCATAGAAACTTGAGAGATCAAAGGGAAACATGCCCGAGTAATTTGAAGTAAATCTGAGAGAGTGAGGTGAGAAAATGCTGCAAGACACCAAAAGACATGAGGGTTCTAAGAGGGATGCGTTTGGACTGGAGATACACATTTGAAGACCAATGCCATGTAGTTGAGAAATGAAGCATTAGGCATGAGTCAGAACTTAGGAATATAGATTTGGACATTTGAAGACCAAGGACAATATCCTCAGAAGATTAATTTTCCTTGTGTGTGAGAAAGAGATAGAGCCAAACAATACAGACAGCAGAACTGAAATCTTTATTTTTATTTTTATTTATTTATTTATTTATTTATTTATTTATTTATTTATTTATTTATTTTGGTTTTTTGAGACAGGGTTTCTCTGTGTAGCTTTGCACCTTTCCTGGAACTCACTTTGGAGACCAGGCTGGCCTTGAACTCAGAGATCCACCTGCCTCTGCTTCCCAAGTGCTGGGATTAAAGGCATGCACCACCACCGCCCGGTCAGAACTGAAATCTTACAGCTGAGCCACACATAAACTTTTGAAGGAAAGAGAAAATCAGGAAATGATGCTTGGTTAAAATGAGAGAAAATAATCTCTACAAGTGAAAAATAAGGTCAATAGCAAGTAAAAAGTCATTGACACTTCAACTAAAACACATTAAACAGTAATATATTATTTGAATTTAATACTAAAATTAATGCCTTATTCTTTCTTTAATGGCTTGAGCTGCCATATCATTCTGAATAAATATTGTTTCTGGCAGGGAGACACGTGAGTTCTTTGGGGAACAAGGACTGAGAATAGCATGAACAAGAGCTCCTGTGGCAAGGCCCAGGAGAGAACCTGACCCATTTGGAAAAGTCTGTGGACACCACACTGCATAATTCTGGGCATGACCCTGGGAGTCATGCAATGTCCTTACCTTTGCTTTAGAAGCCATGTTGCTGGCTGCTTCTGATTTCACTCTCTCAGAGGTACAGATAAAATAGCTATTACAAAAGGAAAATTTCCTGCTAATGAGTCTCCACTGGATGAGCCCAATGGGGTGTTGTTAAAAATATACAGTGGATTTGATTTAGTCCCTAAAGCTCTTCATGTTTCAGGTGTGATCATGAATTCAGGCTTCTTAAAAACAGGATGTTGCCTTTCCAGTACACCTTGAGACTAACCTGAAAGAGTCACAGTAGTTCATGAAGTTTAATATTACATATTTGCATAGTTGTTCTGTAGAGAATGGTTTCAACCACAAGAGTCTTTGAGAAATGCTAATAAATGAGATGATAGCATGAGATAATGGGAACAGTCTTGCTGTGGGATGTTCTGTATGTTCTGTGGGAGCCCATTCTTGGGTTCCTCATGACTTTACCAAGCAGGTCTGCATAGAGGATGATTAGGACCTCCGGCCTGAGTGCAGGTGTCTGAGATGGTATGCACTTGGCTGTGCTGTGGGATGGTCTGTATGTCAAGTTGCTCTGATTGGTCAATAAATAAAACACTGATTGGCCCGTGGCTAGGCAGAAAGTATAGGTGGGACTAACAGAGAGGAGAAATAAAAGAACAGGAAGGCAGAAGGAGTCACTGCCAGCAGTCACCCTGACAAGCAGCATGAAAAGATGCTGGTAAGCCACAAGCCACATGGCAGGGTATTGATTTGTGGGAATGGATTAATTTAAGCTATAAGAACAGTTAGCAAGAAGCCTGCCACGGCCATACAGTTTGTATGCAATATAAGTCTCTGTGTTTACTTGGTTGGGTCTGAGTGGCTGTGGGCCTGGTGGGTGACAAAGATTTGTCTTGACTATGGGCAAGGCAGGAAAACTCTAGCTACACAGTCTAGGAACAGGGAATGAAGCAGAATCACAGAAACCCACAATGCCCTCATTTCTAATAGCTGTGCATTCTAATAGCTGTAGGAAGTTGAGAGGAAGGAGATATGAGAACAAGGTATAAACAGTGCCAACTGTTAAGAGTATGTTTCGAAGTAATGTTGCTTATAGGATGATGGGAAAAAAACTTGATATACTCCCATAGGAGATAGAGTAGTACAGAATGAAGAATGAATTGATCCAGCTTTGGTTGGTGAATTGATTGTGAGAACTCAGACTTTAACAGAAGTAAATATTAACCACTAGAGACAAAACTGTCCTTCACTTTGCATAATGCTGTAACCACAAATGCTGCCAACTGGGCACACTGTTCTATCTGTAGGTGTGCCTAGTTAGAAAACACCCTCTGTGCCTGCAACACCACTTATGCTTCCAACACTAGTGCTATGAATCAAGTGGGTAATGGTTACCAGTGGAAAAGTTGGGGGACAGGAGGGAGATGAAGTAAAGGAACAAGCTGGCAATTATTGTAATAGTTTTTAGGAACTTAAGAAAACAAATTTGCTTGTAAAACTGTTCATGCAAATTATTGAAATAATATAAATAAACCAGCCCAAGTTATCTGGGGCTGCTTGTTTGAACTAGGTGGTCACAATTTCTTCATTGCATCGACTTCACACATCTGTCGTAGGTTGTTGGACCCATTTGGAGCAAAGCTCCCTGCCATTTCCTGTACTCTTGCAGTGTTCAACATTAGGAAGCAGAGGGCTTTTCCTCATCAGCTTTATAAATGATTAAAAACAGATCAGAGAATCCCTCATGACTATTAATAAGTAGAACTTAGATTTGGAGTAATTTCAGTAGGGCTAAAGTGACAAGTGCCAATGGATGAAGTCTGGGCTGCTATGAAATATACTCTGCCATTGGAAAAAGATTACTCAGAAGTTTCAAAGATGAGGTATCCATTGAAGATGGGCTTGCTAAGTGGTGTCTTTTTCACACCCCACTAATTAAGCAAGTGGAAAAAGACCTAATGTCTTATATGTACTCCACTGCACAGAGCCAATCACTCTTGACAGCAGTGATGGCTAATGGAGACCAAGCATTGGTGACAACTAGAGTTCTCTATTAAGGGCTGGTCATTTATTTTGATGATGATTGCAATTATCTGAATGGTAGAAAGATGCATCAGAAACCCACCCTAGGCATAATTGGAACTGAATATCAATATATAGATATTTGGTCAGGGTTCCTAAAGCATCTCTTTTTTGAATGAATACCTCCTTTGCAACTCCTACTTATGGGTGCATGATATGGATTTCATGTAAAAATCACCATGGGAGGTGATTGTGCATACATACCAATGGCTCGTTACACCGATTATTTTGGTGAATCTACTTGGAAACTAGGCCTAAAATAAGGTGGCAAATGGGTGTGGGCACAGCTCAAAGTGGTATTCTCTTTGAACTCCAGAAGAAAGCATACCAGATTCAGATGTAGAAGAAATATTACATCAATTTAATATGTTGCCTAGTTGATAGAAGGTTTGAGAAAAAAATAAGATTAGACAGACATTTTGAGAGTTGACAGATATCAGTGTATGTTTCTGATCCTCCAATATTAGCCTTTGTTTATCATAGAGTATACACTAAAGAGGAGACATAAGCCATTCACACAGAGTGCATATATCTGTGAATGTCCAGGCTTCTGACCCCTCCTACATGCCACAAAACAGCTAATTAAGGTCCATGCCACCTGGCTTGGAAGCAAATCTATCCTAAGTCAGATAGCTCTTTAAAACACAATACCTTCTGATCTTCCAGGGACTGCAGTTGGGAAATGGTTCATCGGGTCTTACATGAACATCTCTTCTAACAACGCAGCATATTTCTTAGATTCTTCTTTCCTGAAACTGTGTTAAAGCTGTTGGTGATTTCACTTCATTTTTATGAGACCATTATCACGTTTCGCCTTCCATGTACTGTTCTCACATTTATTTGGTGGATGGTCTTTCTAGAAAATTAAATCCAGTGCCATTCCAACATATACTTAGTCAAGCATTCCTTTCAACACCCTATCTCATGTTCTCCTCAAGAACTAGCATATTCACGAAACCATCCTCCCATTGTCCAGAAGTTTTATCTCAACACCCACTGAGTAGTGATCTCAGAACAACTTCAGTTAATTTCCTGGTTCAGTTAGAGAAGGGGAGAGGATAAGTATCACTTGATTAGTTCCTTTCTCAGATGGAATCTTAGGTTGGTTTTCCCGTTATGGAAATTTCCTTAAAATTGAATGAATGTCTCAGTTTATCAGTTACCATTTGATGAGAGTTAGGGTTATTTCCACTTGTATTATAAAATATTTTCTTCAATATACCTGAAATGAACACATTTCTAAAGACACATACCATCAAAAATGATTTTGTCAGAAGATACTCTTAATGTACTAAAAAACATACTAGTATGAATTTTTTAAATTACACTATATTTAAAAATAAATTTAGTCAGGTGAGGAGGCATGTCCATGTAATACCTACACTTAGAAGTGGAGAAGAAAAGGGTCATGTGATACTATGAATTTGAGACTGTCAGACTGGAGTTGACAACAAAGTGAGAAAGACATAGAACATGTGTAGATATGTATGACTTTTCAGTATCCCATACACAAGTGAGAACTATGAGTCATCTATGTTCATTCTCATGATCTGCATAGTGTAGCAGGAATCTTAAATGGTCTTATTAATTAAATCAAACCCAAGGCCAGTTATTGGGTGACTACTGGAAAATCAGAGAAGCAGAACAAGCCACAGCCAGCTTCCCCACTTAGCCAATTCCTCAGGTGATCCTGTTTCCTCAGATTGGAGGCCTCTGAGTCCTCACCCAGAATGGTTCTCAGCTGAACTGCTGCTAGAAGCCTGAAAGCTTAACCAGCCACATGCTTAACCAGCCAAATGCTTCTAGTTTCTGGTCCTCAAGCCTTATTTATCTTTCTGCTTTCTGCCACCAATCCCTGGGATTAAAGGCTCGCTTTCTGGGATTAAAGGCGTGAGTCACCATGCTTGGCTGTATCCTTGACCAGATGGATTTCTGCCTCTGGAATGCTAGGATTAAAGGTGTATGCTACCACTGCCTATCCTAAGTATCTAGTGGCTTTTCTGTTCCCTGACCCCAGATAACTTTACTAGGGTACACAATATTTTGGGGAACACAATACCACCACAGCATAGTTAAAAGATAATGGCATAAATCTAAAGTCTATTATGACTCCTACAAGGTGCAGAAAAAAGGTAATATGCCTCAGTTTATCTATGAGTCAGGAAGAAACACAATAAGATAAGAAAATGATATTAAAACAAAAGAAAACAAAAAGCCATTAGCTTTCGCTAACACAGATTTGAACAACTGAATAAGAAGATGTAGTACACACATTAAAAATCAAGTAAAGAAAAAAGCAATATATGATAGTTAGTAAAGATTATTATATAATGCAATGGTGTTTTAAATGCTTTAAATTCAATCAATATCATTTAGTCCATTATCTTATATTAAGGTGTAAATTTCAAATGTATTGCAAATATTTTAATTTAATATCAAATATACTTATGAATCTTAAATATACTAATATGTTGAACTCAAACAGTTTAGTTCATCTGAATACATACAGGAAAATGGTTATGAAAAGATCCAATATTTGTTAGTAAGTTTACATTTATTATTTAGAAAAATTAAATATAATGCTGTTTTGTAATTTGTTTACAAACAATGTCATTTTACCTTTTCTTGGAATTTTCTAACATGTATAATCACATACTACATTAAACAAACTATATATATATCAGAAAGGACAAAACTAATTTTATTTCTAGGACCATGATTAAAGATTTTCAAAGTCCTGTAACTAAACTGACTTTCTACCAAGACAACAATGATATACAATGGAGGGAAGGCAGTGTCTTCAATGATTATTGGGGGAAAACTTTTTGATCCATATTTACAGAAGGGAAATACATCCAATCTTATATAAAAGTAAATTCAAAAGTGATTTGAAATGTAAATATAAGACCTGGGACTACAAAAGTGTTAGAGGAAAACAACATCACAATAGGCTGGGTGAAGGAGAATTGAAAACTGAGGTCTGTGGCTATCTTAATGTTCTCAGATTCAAAACCTGGTTTCTGAAATGGGAATACTAAGAGAAAGCATTAACAAGAATGGAATTTATGTTTAAATTCAGGAAGCTAAAGAGTAGAGACAATCCCAGCTCAAACTGGCAGTTGACAAAATAAGTAAGACATTTAAAACAGAGTAAAAACATATTTATGAGAAAAGTAGTTTCATTACAAATTTAAACATATGAACTTGGACAATGCATGCAGCATAACATACAAAGTCAGACCAGTGAAATACTAAAAGGGTAAGAAAAACACAGTAGAATATTTAAAAAGGTAATGCAACTTTTTGTGGAAAGAAGAAAAAAAATAAACAGAACCTAAGCAGTATGTAGAAATAACTACTAACAATTTTTTGTAATACATTAAAGACTTTGTTAAAATTATGACATCCTTGTAAGAAAATCAAAAAAGCTTTCAGGATATGTGAATAGAGAGTTATATTGCTATACTTTACCAAAACTGCCCTTCTCCTTAGAATATTTTAAAGCTAAATAAATATCGCAAACTTAATTTCAGCTATTAGACCCCATGAAAACTTATATTAGGATCTATGTTTCTTGAAAAAAGAAACATTCATTAACACATGTACATATATGTACACATGCACTTACATATGGAAACACACATGGACAAATACATGAACAGCCACACCAAACACATATGCATGCATATACATAGGCAATGTACTGTAAGACATAATAGAAAATGGCAGATCACAGAAATCAGAGTCAACAAATTTCAAGAGAGGTTCATAGAAATTATCTAACAAAAAGAAAGAGTATAAAAGAATTGAAGCATGGGCAGTGGTGCTCAAAAAATAAGAGAGAAAGACATACCGATAGAGAAGGGCAAATGTGTAAATAAAGACCAAACACTGTAAAATTACAGTACCAAGACATCTGTTCGAGAAGACCGATAACATATAATACAAAAAAAGATGCCGGGCTGGAGAGATGGCTCAGAGGTTAAGAACACCGACTGCTCTTCCAGAGGACCCCGGTTCAATTCCCAGCACCCACATGGTGGCTCACAACCATCTGTAATGAGATCTGGCTACACAGAGAAACCCTGTCATATATACACACATATATATATAAAGATGCAATGCCTAGACTGATCTCAGTCAAAGTCAATACAACACACAGAGCAAATCTTGAAAATCCTAGGAGAGGGAGAATGACATACGTCACTTCGGACTGCAGTGGAAGGAATCAATGCTGACTTCTCATTAGTAACGATATGGCTCAAGAGGGACAGGAAAACATTTCAAAAGTGCTGACAATAAAACAAAAGATTCAGAAATCTACATCTAATGGAAGTACCTCAAAATATGCAAGTAAATCAAGACACTTTCTTATAATTCAATGCTGAAAAGATTTCAGACCAATGGTGTAGACGAATTTCTAAAGGTCTTATTAAATAAAAATGGAGCCAAATATAGGGGTGAAAGCCTTAGATCAGGGAAATAGGGAAAGCCACCAGCCAACCTTACCATACCAATTCTGCAGCTTCCAAATGCATATTACTTCCTGTCTACCCATGCCTTTATTGCTTTGCTGTTCTGCTCTGTCATTTGTTCTCTTAGCCCAGCTACCTCACTTCCTCTTCCTACACAGCTCTGTCATTTTCTGTCTGTCTGTACAGACCTCCATGCCTTTATGGTTGGTACTGGGATTAAAGGTGTGTGTCACCATGCTTGGCTCTGTTCCCTAGTGTAGCCTTGAACACACAGAGACCCTGCCTGCTAAGTGATAGGATTAAGGGTGTGTGCTACCACTGCCCACTTCTTTGTTTACTTAAAATGGCTTGCTGTTTCCTCTGATATCCAGGCAAACTTTATTAAAGCACAAATAAGATATCACCACACAGTGGACCTGATATGAATCTCTGCTGTTCTCAAAATGAAGGGAAAGCAGTGTGATGAAAGCTGAGTATAGAGTGAGTATGGAATATGACTGGAGACTTTAACACATTATTTACATATAAATATGCTGTATATATGTATATTAAATAAGCACAGCTATAGGAAGCATGGTGATAGCTTCCTAATTTTTGAGATATGTGGATATTTTTCACATAGTCTGTGATTTACAATATTAATATTGACGGAAGCACAACTTGACTATTTCCCCTTCCTGGGGCGATCCATGAGTTTCACTCTAAGGGTCCTCCTTTTTAACTAGATTCTCTGGGGTTGTAAACTGTAGCCTGGTTATTCTTTGCTTTGTGTCTAATATCCACTTATGAGTGAGTACATACCATGTTTGTCTTTCTGGATCTGGGTTACCTCACTCAGGATGATTTTGTTCTAGTTCCATCTGTTTGCCTGCAAATTTCATTGTTTATTACCACTGATTAATACTCCATTGTATAACTATACCACATTTTCTTCATCCAGCCTTCAGTTGAGTGGCATCTAGGTTGTTTCCAAGTTTTGGCTATTACAAATAACGCTGCTGTTAACATAGTTGAGCATGTGTCCTTGTGGTATGAACATCTTTTGGGTTATTTCTGGGTCTTGAGGTAGGTTGATTCTCAGTTTTCTGAGACACCACCATATTGATTTCCAGAGTGGATGTACAAGATTGCACTCCTGCCTGCTTTACCCGCTATGAAGAGTGGACGGAGTGTGGGGATGGGGGAGTTTGGGAAGGAGCAGTAGAGAAGGGAGGAGGAACTGTGGTTGGTACATAAAATGAAAAAAAAAAGAAAGAAAGAAGAGAGAGAGAGAGAGAGAAAGAAAGAAAGAAAGAAAGAAAGAAAGAAAGAAAGAAAGAAAGAAAGAAAGAAAGAAAGAAAGAGAAAAAGAGAAAGAAAGAAAAACAACTTGAATTTGCCATCAGAAGACAAAATTTTACAAATTAAGCATGTATGCTATAGTCTCTGAAATCCTGTTTCTAATCTCTGGAATGAAAGGTTACCAGAAATTAAAGTTCTCTGTAGAAATTTAGGTAGCGTAGTACGAAATACAGCAGGCATGCCATGTGATGGATGTCCTTTAGTCCTCCAGATGTGCTGAAGTGACAGGAGAAAGCACCCTTCCAAAGGAAATCCAGTTATACTATCATCCTCATCAGTATATTTGAATCCATCTTTTTTTTTTTTTAGCAAAAAATCTGCTAGACTGAGATATCTGGGCACATTTTTATATCTTCAAAATTTAGTTCGTTAAATGCATTGCATTTAGTATGTCTGCTGTCAGATTAAAACAAAACAACAACAACAAAACCAAAAACAAAATCAGCTGAACACATGATGAGAAAGGACAGTCCAGTGTAGTGAAAATGGAGACATGCACATCAAGTGGGAAAGCTGATCGTCATGGTAAAGTAAGGACAAGTGCAATTTTACTTGGAACAAAAATATTTTAAGCATGTGTATTTCATGCAGTTTCATAAATGAATACATTAAAATAAAAATGTATATAGAAACTGCGCTGAGTTGAAGTCAACATTGGTTTTACTTTGTGTCTTCTCGTGACATTTAATATTATCATGACTAATCCTCTAGGTTACAAGATAACAGTCCAATAAAAATTAGTTATCCAGAGGATAATGAAATTGTTTAGAGAACTGAAACAGCATGAATAATAACTAGGTAATTCAAGTATTGGTAGCTACATTTGTATTAATTTGTCCCTTTTCTATGTTGGTGGAACAATCAATGTTTATAGGGCTGGATTTTAAATTAAAAAAAAACTCAATAATACCTTTTCCTTTCAGGAAGGAGAAATTAGTTATTACATTAAATGTTAGCCTTGGATTGATTTGTAAATTTTAACTAGATTAGAAAACAAAGATGTATTGACACCTGAGTGAAGGGGTCATAGATATCATTCTCTTGGCAAAACCTAGGACATAAACTAAGAGATAAATTTCATCTTACTTCTTGAGGTAAATTAAAGTTGGAGAGCTTAAGTGTTTTGCCAATAGCAGAGTCCTTGTTCCCCACCGTCCTTGCCGTGACCTTCAGTGGAAATGCTTCTGGTTTACATTGGTTCTCATTACATCATCTATAGTGTGACTCATGTGTGGTCCAAAACTTTCCCTGGACCCTGTGTTTGAGGTGGAATGACAGAGCATGGAGATGCTGGCTTACTTTTCAGTTATGTTCTTATCTTTCCAGGGAAAGGAAAGAGAGTCACTCACAGACTGGCTGCTATAGTAAAGTCAATAGAGCCATTAATTCTTACTTCCACAGTTACCAGGCATCACCCCAAAGCTGTCAGCTCACAGGAAAGTTTGCACAGTTTTACAGACTACTTTAGCCTCAATCAAACAGTTGACTCTGTTTCCATGTAGACTGAGCCTTCTATCAAACTCTGATCCATTTTCTCCATCATAGTTATTAATAACTTATTAACACAAGACTAAGAACTAAATACAGTGTGGTACCTCAACATGGGGTGTTTGAAAGGCTAAAAAGACTGAAAGACCGCTTAATTAAAAAACACACAGAAATAGTACTTTGTTCCTTTGTGTGTAGGTTATGACTAAATTTAACAGATTTATGTAAAAATCGAAATAGCCTAATAATATTTATAAAAGAAAACCTTTATAAATGCTATAAAAAGAAGGCAGCATCATATTTTATACACTAGATATTGTTTCAAATAGAAACTGTTAATAACAGAAAATTATTCTATCTGATTGACTTGACTTTGAGAGATCCAATATTTTCAAATTATTACTCTAGATAAAATGATAAATAGAAACATCTGAGTATTCTCATACAGAGCATATTGTTCCATTATCACTTTTCTCCCTTCCCAATTCATATATGTGTTGTGTTTTGGGCAATATGATTTAAAATGTTTCCCAAGTCAAGTCTCCTTGGCCGCTTAACTGGTGAATTTATAGTTGAATGGTGCTAGAGGTAAAGTAATTGATTATTCGTTATTGTAAGTTGAGTCGAAATTTTATTTGCTCTCTTCTATTCAGTTTTATAAGTATTTTTAAAGTATGGACTTCAAAAAGAGTAGTGAGCATTTTAAATGCATGGGACAAGAAATTGCAGCATTTATTCTGCTTTATTACTTCTTAGATTTACTTAAAATATTACAGACAGCTCCAGATCTTCCACAGGGTGTGAGCACTGTCACTAATACGAATAAAAAACAAAAGCAAGAAACAAGTACAAGACCTTAAAAACAACGTAGCTCCTAAGAGGACTAACACATTTGCTGAATATCAACTTAGTTTGCTTTCTATTAGATAACACATGCCAGCTTTTATTACCAACAGTAAAAATTCAAGGTGAGTTAGAAGCCAAACAACAAAATATGAAAACCCAAGTACAGGCTGACATATTTCAAAGAATTGAAATTGCAAACAATATTTGGTGTAACTATAATTGCTATGCCAAAGGGAAATGAGAGGAGAATGGATAATAGGAGAAAATGAGTGATGTGGGTAGAATAATGGGCATTTCCTAAGATTCTGGAATTCAAACTCATGATATTGAATATGCTAGGCCAACACTCTACTACTGAGATATAACTCAAGTCCCCAAAGATGGAAATTTTAAGGAATTAACAAATAGGGAAGTCCTTGAAGGAAACAGAGGTACAGTACCTGAATTAAGGCTGTCTTTAATGAGCTTATCAGTAGATACAACATGGCTAAAAAAAGTTTTAGAAAATATTTCTATAAAAAATTCTAACTTAAAAGCAAAGAGAAAATAATGATAATAACAAACAGAATGTCAAAGAAGTATGGGTTCATGCATCAAAAGAAGTATATATAAATTGGAATATGAGAAAAGAACAGAGAGCTGACTTGAAATATTTTAAGTAATAATGAATGAGAAACTTTCAAAATTAATGATAGACATCAAATCAAAGATCTAAGCAGCTCATAGAACAACATACACAGGAAATATAAGAGAAATCCACCAGATACTGCCAGAAACAGAGATAATGCTAAAAGCATCTGGGTTTGGTGGTAAGGAAGTACCACTCCATGGAAATACAACTGAAAGTCCCAGGAGAGTTTTTGTCATAAACCAAGCAAGAAGTAAGAGACAATTCACATGTGTAAAGCATTGGTAAAACAAACAAATGCATACATTCCTAGAAAAAAATCTGAATAACAGCACTGTAAATTAAACTCAGCTAAAAGCTGAGGTAGTAAACTAAAGAGTATATAAACAAAAAGCTGAGGTAATTCATCTTGACTGCATGCATCTCAGAAGAAATATTATATAGACATATAAGTTAGATCTCAATATAAAAGATGAATTAAATACATATTATGGTGTTGTGTTTTGAATGTGAACTGTTCTCCCTAGGTTCAGAAGTTGGAACACCTGTCCACAGCTTCTGGCACTGTTTGGGGGGAATCATGGGCATTTAGAAGTTGGCATCACTCTAGAGGAAGTGAGATTCTTCTTGGGTTGAGTCCTGATATTTTTACCACCTGGTCCCACTTCCTTTCTGCTCCTGCTTTCTTACCCATCATGATACAAGGTGAGGAGTTCCAGTTGAACACTCTTACCATCATGTCACCTATAGCTGCCCAGATTTACCCTCTATTATGGACTTTGATCACATAAACTAGATCTGAATAAGCTCCCCTTTAACTTACTGTTATTAGGTATTTTTGTCACAGAAACTGGAAAAGTAAATAATGTAGATTGTGGTGGTGATATATGTTTATCCTAGTAAAATTTGCCTGAAGATCAGAGAACAGAACAAACCACTAGATTAAAGATAGATGCCAGGGAGTGGTGGCATGCCCCTCTAATCTTAGCACTGGGAGGGAGAGTTCCTTCTAGATCTCTGTGAGTTCAAAGCCATCCTGGACTACACAAGATTGATTTAGTGCAGGAGAGAAACAGAGCCAGGCAGTGGTGACATACACCTTTAATCCCAGTACCTAAGAATCACATGCCTTTAATTTCAACACTAGGAGGGAAGTGATAGGGCTGGGCAGAGAAAGGTATAAAAGGCATGAGGAGACAGGAACTTAAAGGCTTTTTGGCTGGAGAGCTTTCAGCTGGGAACTCAGAGGTATTCAGTCAAAGGGTTCATGAAATTGACAAGGTGAGACGTGGTGGAGAATTGTTCCTTTGTCTTCTGATCTTTCAGCATTTACTTCAATATCTGGCTCAAGGTTTTTTATTATAAGACCAATTTAGTAATTTGTGTTACAGTAGATACTATATATTTTTTATTACCTTACTTCTAATTGACCTAAAATCTGTATTAGAATTGATTTTAGGAATGTAGTGAATAAATATTAGCTACAGATAAGTACAATGTCACAGGAAACAAAGGAAAGGGATTGAGGAGTCACTATTACAGCAGGACTATTAGAACTAATTGTAAACTGCACATAATTACTCATTCCTAGTGGTTTAGTACAGTAACTAAGTAAGAAAGTTGGGTTTATAGCACAGAGATTGACCAGAAATACCACAGCTAGATGATGGGTATGGAGAAGAGTCATAATTCTGATTGTTGGTGCATTTCTTCCACATTATATGATGAGATTGCAACTAACTCTGTGATCTTTATCTCCTAAACCCATTTCCACAATTTAATCAATGGAAAAACATCAAGCATAAAGCAACATTTAATAGTCCTCTTTACTAGTCATATTCAAAACTGCCAGACCACCAGAAAGAAGGAAAGTAGGAAAAACTTCCAAAGCTAGAGAAACCAAGAAGATCTGAGTAGTAAAAATGGTCTCCTGGATTGATACAAGGGCATCAGTAAAAAGAAGAAAATCTGAATGAAAATGAGGTTTAGTTGATGATAATTTACATGAGTCCAATAATTTGGACAAAGTACTATTCTTGTTTAAAATGTTATAAAGGAGGAAAACTGCACTTGAGTACATATGCATTCATATGAGTACATATGTCATTGGCTGCTGTGGGATAATGCTGGTTTAGTAAAATGCTGATTGGCCAATAGCCAAGCAGGAAGTATAAGCAGGGTGAACCAAAAAGGAGAATTCTGGGAGGAGGAAGGACTGAGTCAGGAGTCTCTAACCAGACACAGAGGAAGCAAGAAGTAAAGTACCAGTAATCCACAAGTCATGTGGCAAAGTATGGAATTATAGAAATGGGTTAATTTAAGATGTAAGAGCTAGCTAGTGAGAAGCCTGAGTCATTAGGCCACATAATTTAAAAATAATAAAAGCTTCCGTATGTTTATTTGGGTCTGAGCAGCTGTGGAATGGCTGGTATGATCCAGAGAAAACCCTCTAGCTACATTTGGTGCCCCATAGGCAATTTATATAAATCCAAAACTATTTAAAAAAAAAACTAAAGTATACTACAATGCAAATTAAAACAAGTTTTCTTTGCTATTCCTAATTTAACCATTCAAGAGCTAGGAAACTAGCTAAGTCTAGGACTCCTAGGTCTAATGACATCAGGAAACACAGGCTAGGGAGATTGATATTGATGAAGCTCAACTCTTGTATTTCCAGAGTGTGTTTTTAGCTTCTTGTTTCCTGAAAGTTAGAACACAGAGAACTCAGCAGAAATATATGGTTCTCCAATAAATTTATCCAGTTAAATGATAATATCTTGCTTTGAGACCCCAATGAAAATTTTGAGATTCGCAGAGCAGTTATTTATATTTGGTAGATCCTTTTCATATTTATGTTCTGTGCTGTTAAAACATGCCTGTTCCCAACATTCCAGTGGATGATTACTCATTTTGATTAGTGAATAAAATTAGTGAGGAAGATCTAGAGAAAGCAATTGAATGTGTAGAAATAAGGGATTTCAATAGTTTCAAATCTGAATGTTGTGATTTGTGGTTCTTAAACTTAGGAGTATGACAATCTTTATCAATTTTATGTATTACTAAGAAGAAGAAAATCATCTCTAGATACAATAATTTGAAGAAATACCCAAAAAGTATCTACAGAGATACTGTAGAGATAGCTGAGAGGGTAAGGAAGCTTCTTGCCAAAATATAACTATCTTATATAAATCAAATTTGCTTTAGAAAAAATGAATGTAGCCATGAGTTTAATACATGATCCCTAAATGGCTTGTATCTATCTATATCCAATGGAAGAAATTATCAAAGATTCATCTACCACACTAGATATGAGATATATGAGGAGGCAATGTACCTTTGCATCAGTACTTAGTGCATACATTTTGTTCTTATCATTCCTATAAACATGTAAACTTAGACAAGGATGCCATCTTACCTCGACTTACTCCCCTGTATGTTTACTCTACTCTCATGTCTTGACCCTTATAGGCTTGAAAGACAGTTCTTAGTGACAAATTGATGCTGACAGAAGGGACAAGAATAGAATTACCACTGATCTGAGTTGTCTTGTATAACTAATACAAGAAATCTCTCTAGTCTGACTGCAGTGATTAACCTATTGGGAAGAATTTACTTCACACAGCAGCATTTGGCAGGGGAGAGTCTATTCACATCTGATAAGTGTCATGTCCATTAGAAAAAACATGTGAAATATTGTAGTTATCATAAGCACGGAGAAGACCACTGTGATGGATGGTTTCTATCAACTTGACAGAAACCTAGATATACCCGGAAAGAAAAAGGAATAAGTTTTATTAGATGGGCCAGTAGGTAAGTCTGTGGAGGACTTTCTTGATTAATTATTGATGTGGGAGGGCCCAGCCTCCTATAGGCAATGCTACCCTGGGCATGTGGACTTGTATAAGAAAGCAAGATGAGCAACCCCTAGGGAACAAGCCATTAAGCAATGTTTTTACATGGCTTCTGATTCTGTTCCTGCCTCTATGTACCTTTTCTGACTTCCCTTCATGACGGACTATAAGTTGTGAAATTATATAAACCATTTCCATCCAAAACTGCTTTTGATCATGTTTTTTTATCATAGTAATGGAAAACTAACTAGAACACTCACTGAGATTGCAGATAGTCCACAGAGATTTTACTTACTCCAGAGCTCAGTAACCTTCTTATTCTTATAGGAAGCTCTCTGTTATATCTGTTATATTTATTAGATCCTGGAATGTTATATTAGTCAGGATTCTCTAGAGGAAAAGAACTGATTATATATATATATATATATATATATATATATATATATATATATATATATATATATATGTGTGTGTGTGTGTGTGTGTGTGTGTGTGTTTATGTTTTCCCTACAACATATATATATATATATATATATATATATATATATATATATATATATATATATATATATAGTGATGTTAGTAGAATGTAACCTGGCTAGTCCAAAAAAATCACTGTCTTGCTCCAGAGAAGCCAGATAGTGAATAGTTCCAATCATAAAGTTGGGTGCTTCAGCAATCCCAGCCTGTCCCTGAGAGCCTACAGTGTTCCCGGACAGCCACTGGACTTCACTGTACACCTGAAGCCTGCTATGTCTGACATCACAGAATGAATGCATTAGCAATGGAGTAGGTGACCTTGCCAGCTAGAATGTACACAAGCAAGCAAAATCTAATCTTTTTTATTCCACACCCTCTTATATGGGCTGCTACCAGAAGGTACAACTTTCACTTCCTGTGTCTTCCCACTTCAAATAAAATCTCTTCGAAGAGTGCCTAATGGATTCAGTAGCATTTAATTGATTCCCATCTATTTGACAAGATTCTCCAACACATATTTTGTTGATGTGCTCAGCCATAAATGGTTTGTTTATATCACACATCTTCCTCCTAGCCAAGAATACACCGTGGAATAAGGGAAAATAAGTTTTCTTTATGGATGTGGTCCATAGTAAGTTGAACCTGTTCCCAAGGGTGGCTTCATACCCATGCATCTATGGTCAGCACAAATTGTATTTGTGAGTTATTTAGGAAAAAGAAGGAGGGAGGAAAGGAGAGAGAGAGAGAGAGAGAGAGAGAGAGAGAGAGAGAGAGAGAGAGAGAGAGAGAGAGAAAGAGAGAAAGAGAGAGCTAGAGAGAGAGAGAGAGAAATGAGAAAGTATGAGGTAGATCTGTGAAGATTAAGGCAGAGAAGCAGGTGGGAATGAATATGATGAAAATGTGTTCTATGAAATTTTCAAATATTTAATAAGATATTATATTTAAAAACTGAAATGCAAAACACATGTTTTCAGTATCCATGGGATATGAATGAGAAAATGATGATTGATAAATTCTGCTTCTACAAATAAGGTACATGTCTGGTGCTTCTGAGGTTTGGTTTTTTGTTTTTTGGTAATGAAACAGAAATAATATCTTCATTAGGATTCAATTGCAAAACTGCTAAATCAGTTGTCATGTATTGTCTTAAAATATAAATAACTTATAAAATGTGGATTTACTGTACATAGTGTTTTTGCATTGTGTGTGTGATAAATTAAACAAATGTATTTCTAGAAATTCTAAATTTAGGTAACTAAACAGATACTAAATTTGTTTTAATATAGTTATGTTTACTTGTTTATTTTGCTGAATATATACATGTCTTTCACATGTCAAAGAAGGAAACATCATTTGTTCCATAATCATAAATTCTTATAAATGTATTACTGCCCTTCCATTACTTAGAGGAGAAAAAGGTTGTAAATATGGCCTCTGATACATTTTTCTAATTGAGGTGTACCTGGAAGCAATGAAGACCAATGTGTCCACCTAATTTCTTTACAAACTGTCTAATGGTGGATCTCCTATGGATAAGCAAAGGTATTCTCAGATAAGGAAATGTGTTATGAAACACTTTGGGCAGGATGTCCATAGTTCAGTATTGCTTTTGTAACATGAATTCTGAAAGCATAGGTTGATGAGGTGTCTTAGAATATCAAATATGCTATAAAAATTTGGAGTAGCAGTCAGAGTTATTTCACAGCCTACATGCTTCCTGCTATGTGAAATGAGCCACAACACTGGTTAGAAATTCTATGGCTTTATATCTGATACCCAAAGTAAAGCATCCTCAGACCTCCAGCTGTTTCTGCACCATTCTTTACTGATTAGATTAATAAAAAATATTATGGCAGATTGATGACTGGAAAATTATCTTGTATGAGTCTAATTTGATAATCCTATCATTTGTGTTGTTATAGAACTAATTGGAGTTTAAACCCAATTATAAAATGAATATCTCACAATTTCAAGCAATTTGCTCAGTAAACTATGAATTTCAAAACAATACAGTTTGGGATTAAGCCATTTATTATGACAAAAGATGAGAAAAACTATTGTTGCTGAGGTACTGATACATGCCATTATGCACACTTAAAATATTTTAAAAGCTGTCAACTTTTTGCTTCATTGATCTTAACAGCCACCCATAAAATGTCCTTGTTTTGTACATCTGCAATTTGAGAAGCAGAGAAGCAAACTGCTGTGCAGTTTCCCTGACATCTGCCACTCACCTCAGGGACAAAAGCTGCCATAGAACACCTTTGTGATACCGAAGTTTTGTCATAAATCTTCATCTTTAATAAGTAAATTCATGAAGCTTATAATTGGCAGAGTACATACAATTGAAATATATGATGTGCCAGCACCCTCAACATTGATTTCACTTAATCTTTAACCTAACATATTGCAGATTTTACAGTAGCAGTTCTCATGTTGAGACTCCATCTGTTAATTGCAGGGAACAACATTGCTATACTGCAGGAAGCTGCCAAAAAGTGCAAGTGACTTGATATGCAGTTAACTAGAGTTCAGCAATACTTAAAGATGTTCTTTTGATGTTTACCACTTACATTGGAAATAACCATTGAATGCAAGAACTGATGGGAATCCCTGAAGATCACCTATCCTTTAAGGCATGATAGAAACAAAAACAAATTATATCTGTAGCCAATGGTGTGTAAAACGTCCTGATCCATCTCTCAGAGAAGTAGCTAGGCAGTCTGACAGAGCTATTAAATTCATTAGTTTGTATCAGTGAGCTAAGCCAGGGCTGCCAAATGCTTTAGCATGCCCTACTAGTCAAGGAATCCTTTAAGTCACAGTACCTTGATTATATCAGTTGCAGGGATAAACATAATCCTTCTAGGCATGCCAGAATGGAATGATGCAATGTCAATGTCTGCATTAAAAAGCAATTTATGTCCTGGAAAACTTTTTAAAAAGGGGATGGAAAAGGAGGAGGTGAACAAGAAGGAGGAGGAGAAGAAAGAAGAGGAGGAGGAGGAGAAGGAGAAAGAAGAGGAAGAGGAGGAGAAGAAGAACATAGGATACCCTCACAGAGATTAAAGAAGGCAGTGACTCTTGACAAAGAAATTATATTCCAGATTAGACTAGTAGCATTCATCTTATGACTTTGTGTGCCAGACAGTTGGTGAGTACATCAAACACAAAATGAGTATTTAGCCAATAAAGAACATACCAGTAAAGTATAAAATAAAAAAAATTTCAATCATAATGCAAGAGTAATTCAGAAACATAAAAATATATAGAGAGATATGGATGTTCATGACAAGAAATAAAGCTCAAATTCTCAGGACCCTGACTTAAAAAAAATACGAGTACATGTACTATTTATGGTTGTTGAATGACATTGAGAATTGTCTATAATCTCTATAATTTTTATTTCATATATATGTGAATGTTATTGTAGAAATTTAAGTGATATGCACAAATTTCCTGCAGTCATGGTAGCATATACCTATAAGTCCAACACTTGTGAGGGTGAAGTAGATAGATCAGGAGGTTTAAGGATATTTTAAATTACATATTGAGTAGTTTGAGATCAGATTGAACAAGAGGACCTGTGTACAAAAAATAAAAATAATGCATCAAATTTCACAGGTGAAAAAAAATGTAATGAAAAAAACGTCCCCTTTGTGATCAGATAAAGCTTCATTAAATATTTCACTTAAATTAAGTGTTGAGTATGATGTATGTTTTGAAAGATTAAGGAGAGGCTTGATATCTGTTCAAATGATTTGCTGACTCCCCCAAAACCTCCCTGTCTTTGGAAGCGGGAAAGAACTGTAATGGATCATATCAGAAATTACAGGAAAAAATAAGAAGATGCAAATAAGAAAGCAAATGAAGTGGTTATTCTCTAAATTTGATATTTTTCCATTGGTTACATTTATTTTCTTCATTACGAATTTCATTAGAAATTAAACTATGTCCCCGTTCGTAAATAAACGTTCATTATTGTTGTTTTGTAATACACTGAAGGTATAGAACATAAAGTTGAAAACTTTTTTATTGTAGTCATAGTGTAAACATTACATTAACAATGTATCTAAGGACACTAACAGATGGTAAGTACTACTCTCTATTAAGCAAGTCTGAAGGATTTCTCTGTAGATGACACTTCAGAGTAGCAATGACTTTCAGCATTGGAAGACAGGCTAGCGGCAGACTTTAACACCACTTGTCATCAAATAAATAGTTGATAGAGACAGACATCATCACCTGGCTACATTTTCTATACTAACAATCATCTTTTGAAATAAAAAAAATATCTTCTTGCAAAGTATGTCAAAAAATAACATAGTTTGCTTTGGCTGGCTTTTAGGATCCTAATCCTCATACTGAGTCACATTGCCCAGCCTTAATACAAGATAAGGTGCTTAGTCTTACTGCAGCTTGATATGCCATGTTTTGTTGATTCCCATAGAAGGCCTGCATTCTCTGAACAAAAAATAGCCAGAACAATGGGTGGGGGGTGCAGAAAGAAGGTCGGGGAGAGAATAGGAGGAGAGGAGAGAGGGGAAACTGCATTCAGGATGTAAATAAATAAATAAATTTAATTGAAAAAAAGGATATTATACTAAATTTGCAAAAATAATGACATTTTAAATCAAAGAGCATGATTTGAAATTAGTGATGGCTATTGTAAAACTTGGAGACAAATCAAAGCAGAAAGTCCAGTAGAAGTAGAAACCCAGGGATTTTGCTCAGTCATATGGAAGAATATATAAAGTTTTCATGTGTTCTACTCTTCTTTAATAAGAACTTAAATTGCTACTAGTAATATTGAATTCAATCATTGATCATCTTAAAGAAGCAGAAAAGATAAGTGATAAGGTTGTGAGTGAATTGTCAGCAAATGAAATACCTTACTTCTTGTTTCTGTCCAGGGTAGATGTTTGATTGACAACATCAATGCAAAGTTAATGGGGAATAGAAAATGTTAAAGAATGCTTCAAATATTGATATTTATTTTTTTAAGAAAAAGAAGCAAACTTGAAATTTCACAATATATTTTGGAAATTTATCTCAAAAATATTCTTTATGAGATGGAAAAAAAGGTTCAGAGTAACAAGAGTAACATTTAATTCTGTACTTTGAAATTTATAAATTTTAAATTTTCCAGTTAATTATTAGTTTTAAAATTCTGGATAGAAGAGACATTTTAAAAAGTATAAAAAGTGGCCGGGCGGTGGTGGCGCACGCCTTTAATCCCAGCACTCGGGAGGCAGAGCCAGGCGGATCTCTGTGAGTTCGAGGCCAGCCTGGACTACCAAGTGAGTTCCAGGAAAAGGCGCAAAGCTACACAGAGAAACCCTGTCTCGAAAAACATAAAAAAAAAAAAAAAAAAAAAAAAAGTATAAAATACCTCAAAGGAGGCATTTCTGATTATTTTGAGAGATCTATTACACAGTATGATACCATATTGAAAATGATTTTTAAAGTGTGCTTTGAAAAAAATCATTGATTTTTTTCTCAACTTAATAAAATTATATATAGTTGGTATCATAAATATACAAGACAATTATTATGTATATTCAGTCAATGTATTCCAAAAGTTATAGTTAGTTTAATTACAAACTACTTATGTGTCTCCAGATTTTGCCCACCTTCACCAGATCCCTTCAGTAAGACATACTCATTAGCTCATTACTCTCAAAATGCTGTGTTGATTATAGGTTATTATAGGAAGAACAGAGGTCCTTGAGATAAGCATTAGGGGAACCTGTAATGATAAATACACAGAGTTGCTCCTTCAAAGGAAGAGATGCCTAGCTTGTTGTCTGCCCCGACAGCTGGAAACGGACACAGTTAATAGCAATGGTGACCTCCGCAGTACTAATGCAGCTGGATCCTCCCTCAGACATTATTGTGAACTTGTTTTTCTCAATTGACATTGTTAATAAAGGTAAATATCTTATCATTTACTATAAATATTATTTTCTAAGTACTGATGTAACTTAAAATAACGTTTCATAACCAGTTATAAATTTATTCAGTATAATTTTCTAATTACATCAAGTACAAAAATGTTACTGAAGTATTTCCAAAGATTTTTCTTTTCTCAATGAAGAACTTGTTTGTACTATAACCCAAGATAACATTGCCAAATGTATTTCCCTGAGACTGACAGAAAATTTTCAAAAATAATTAATCCATTTTAATGGATACATTCATATATTCATATATTTGTGAATAAGACAAACAACCCTGTTAGGAATATTTTATACCTCAATGAGGTGATGTGTATGGTTTATGAGTTCCAAATACTTAATTATATTGCATATACAATTTGGTTGACAGATTTAAATACCTTCTCAATTCAAGTACTAACATCATGATTATTCACAGATTGTACAAGTTACTGTCATGAAATTATTTCAACATGCTTATAAGGGGCTGTTAATACTGCTGCCCACATCTCCTGCGTACCAATAGAAAGGCTTCTACTGGGATCTACCACCCTCTAAACATCACCTGAGCTGTATAGTCACTGTTATTAAATTTCCATTTACTCTTCTGAACACAGGTCTTGTATTTTTAGTATCTAGAAATTAGGTCATATTTGGCCTAAGATTTCAAATACAGTCATTTTATATTAATATTCCAATGACAAAAGTTAGATTGTATAATTCAAAATGGCAGTTTGCATGTCTAGAAGAAATCTGCATAAAATGCAATAGATTTCAACATGGAACAAAAGTAAAAGAACAAGGAACAGGAATTTAAACAAAATATTTATTTTATGTTGACTATGAGAATATGGAATATTGCATTCTGTGCATGTATCTGTCCTGAATCTATCCCATTTCTTTCTATCTGACTTTTCAGTACCTCTTCAAATGGGATTGGCTTGCTCTGACTCTTGGGCAGAGATGGAATTTTACTGAACCTGCCCCAAATTAAGTTGGCCAGTTTTCCACTAATTACAATCAGAGGAGCACACACCATACTCTCCTTGATATTTGGTTTGTATACTAGGGTGAGAGATACCTGGAATAAACTAGAAGTGTGGTATCTATCTTATCTGAGACAGGGAACTGTGGGATAAGCCCTCCAACAACTTGTGAACAAGAAAAAAAATATTCACTCATATTGTGAGATGCATACAGGACAATATCTCATCAAACTTTTTCTAAGTTTTTACTACATTTCAGGAATTCTGACAGTTGTATACCAAGTAAGGAATCTAAATTTTCAGGCCAGTATTCTAAATGGCATCTGGAGATTATGGTAACAGGTTTTAATATGTATTTTGCCAAGCTAGCTTCAAATGGAGCTATGATACTGCAATATTTATGAATATTGCCCCTTGGAATACAATTGCTCTGTTGCCAAGAAGAGAAGGCACTCAACAATAAATAGTTGACTAGTGACCTTTCTCCTTGCTACTCGCTGTATGGTTTCTTTAAAATTTGTATGTTGATAGTCCCACAGCCACTGTCACAGTGTTCTGGTTTGAATGAGAAGGACGCTACAGGCTTATGTACTTGAATATTTAGTCCTCAGCTGGTGGAACTCTTTGGGAAAGATTAAAAGGTCTGTCCTTGATGGAGGAGGTATGTACTGGGGGTTTGGGGGCAGTCCAATAGCCACAATGACAATTTAGTAAGTTGCCAAAACTGAGAAGGGAGTTCTTGAAATCCTGAATTGGGATACTTTTATACATTATCCCTACCTACCAAAGGGATATCTCTCCTAAAGTACCTTCATATTTTTGCTAGTCATTAGCCATTTACTTAAAAAAGAATTAGTTCACTGCTACCATACAGAGATTTGACTTTCTTCCTTGGTGAATTTATTACTGTTTGGTGTTTTTAATTTGTTTGTTGTTTGTTTTCTAGACAGGGTCTCACCTTGTAACACTGGCTGGCTTGGAACTCACAATACAGACTCACAATACCAGGATGAATTTGAACTCAAGGACTGCACAAGCACTCAGCCTACTTACTGGATATTCATGCTTATATTGATTTTATTTTTCACTTTTTTTTTTGCTTAATTACAGCTCTTTAATAATATATTTTTGATCCATTGATTTAATATCCTTGTTTATATATTATGCAGATTCATCTCCATCTCCCTTATTCTGTTTTTTTATTCCTGGCTTAAACTGCAGAGTTCTTTTATATAGCTGTAAGGTTGACATACTGTATTTTAAGTGCAAGTACACAGGACCCAGAGAATAAGACAGTGTCAAAATCAAGCCACCTTGGTACAGAATGAAACACTGCCTCTCAAACACATTAAATAGTGAATAAATAATCTTGAAAACTAGTAAAACACTTGGGCATGCTGGTATATACCTATACCTGCAACCACATCATTGGGAATGCAGAAGAAGGAGGATCCAAAGTTCAACGTCATTTTTAGCCACACAGGGTGTTCAAGACCAGTTTGCACTAAATGAGACCCTGTCTAAAATTATTTAAATTCAAAAGAAATTTACACAATCTTAAGTACATAAATCTATGCACTCAAATAGATTTATTGATTGTAGCACACAAAAGTCAGTTGTAAGTAATTAAACATTTAAAATGTACTGATCACATTGACAATATTTTCTGTATGTGTATGTATACTCACTCATGTGCATGTTTGAGTCTGGCAATACCTGAATGTGTGTGCATGTAGCACCTGTCAGTCAACTTCTTTGTCCTTCTTCTTTTTTTTTAGACATGTTAGCTCACTGGAAACTGGGACCTGCCTAGTATTTAGGCTCTCTGGTAAACAAGCTTGTGATTCTGCTGCTCTCTCTGCATCCTGCTGGGCTTGCAGGCCTGTGCCTCCACTTCAGGCCACTTTAGAGGATTGAGTGCTGGATCAAAATCAGGTCTTTACACTTGCACTGAGAAAGCAGTTTACTGACTGAGCTCTCTTCCCGGCTTCCCATTGACAGTACTTTTCTCAATGACATCAATACATGCACTTTAATTTATATTTTCCTTTTATGCAGACTAAGTCTTTTATAGATTCTTTGACACAGGCTTTATTGTGTTTCCTTTTTTTTTACTTATTTGTAAAATATTTGGTCATACCTCATTTCTAAAATTATCCTGATTCTTTCATGTGCTTCTGAAATTCCACTGACATAAGAATTTCTAAGAATCCTGTAGATTTTATTCAGTTTAAGTAGTCACATTTTAGAGTGGGTGGGTAAGACATTTTCACTATTTACACACTGAAATAGATTTAATGTTTGATACCTTCTTTTCCTTATTAAGATGTGTATGTGTGTGTGTGAAATATGACAATATATTTGTCATATTATATTACCATTCAGTAAATTCATGAGAGAAACAAACCTTTTATGAATAATATATGAAAAGTCTATTTTATCCTTGTGATTTATGAAAATTTCAATTACATATCAAGTTCTGACCACAAATATCTTTACATAATTTTGTAAATATTATTTTAGTGTTCTTAGCCAAATTTTATTGGTAATGAGTAATTTGATGTAACATAGTGTTAATTTTGTTCTGTTATTGTATACAATGTCATTTGGGTTTTGGTTTTGAAGCTTCAAACAATACTTTAATCAACTACCAACATTTAAATATTTAATTTATTCCTGCCTCAAACTACCTTCATCTGATCATTATTTTGCCTTTCTTCAAATTAATTGATGGTACTTGACTCATCAGGAAGTCCAGTATAGCCATGCTTTACTTCTCACTTGTTGAGCAATTTAGATTAGATAGCATTTTATTTTATTTCACACATGTAGGTGGCCTTGTGTCATCAGGAATCAAAAAAAATGTTTTTATATAAAACATATTGATCCATTTGACCCTCAACCAAAAGATAGAGTTCAATCTATTGCTACTAATAAAACATGTTCTCACTTTTCTTTTTATCTACTCAATGATGGGTAAATAGCTTAATTTAGCACTTACAGTCTAAACTTTTCAGTCATGTCTGCTCATTACTTGCAAAGCTTTCTGGACTCATCTCTTTTCTAATAATTGAAAAATAGAATACAATAGAAAGAGTGCATTAGGAGAAATGCATCAATATACACACGCACCAAATGCTTCATCAAAGTTTAATACCAATCACTGTAGTAATGTCCTTTCCCAGACCCTCACACAACTGCCTCTAAAGCACACAGAATAACCTGGGACTTAGCACTAGAGACTGCAGCAATAGCAGTTGTCTTTAAAATCAAAACCATAGAACTCTCAAATTCTTCATTAAGTTGGCTCTATAAGGACAAGGGTAGTCCCGATGCCAAGCAGAATTAGGGATATATGTGTTTTAGTCATGTGCCAATGGTCACAATATGAATCTTTTGATATTATGATTTTATGTTTTCAATACATGCCATAGTCTTTTTCAGTAACCATGGTGTCACAACAATTGGCTAGCCATGCTGTTACTATGGCAACACTGGTGCCTTTGTCTCCTTCTTTTTTAATTCTGGCACTTATTTCTGATATTCTCTTTACATATACATTTATTTTTATGTGACAAATCTATAATTAATATTGCATCAATTCTAGAACAATTAAGGGAACTTGGGGAGCAGTTTTGTAATTATACTACAATAGGAAATCAATAAATGGACACATGCATTTACTATGCATTTGTACTCACATTTATAATTCATCTAAACATCAACTTACTTTTGTACATTCTTTAGAGACAGATCTTGTTTAATTGAAATACTTTATGAAAAACTGTTTTTTGGTGCTGTCAGAGCAAAATGAGCAAAAATGTATTTATTTGCAACAAAAAGCAAAATATATTTCAATAATTCCCATGATGTTTAGGCTTAAAAAAGAGTAAGAAATATCAATTCCTTAGTCAGTTATTACTACTTCATTTAGTAATATAAGACGTTGAATGTAAAAGATTACAGGTGATGGGAAGATAGCTCAGTCAGTAAATGTCTTACACTCATGAGTACCTGAGTCAATCCCAGCACCTAAGTAAAAAGCCAGAGGTCGTTGTCCATAGCTGTAATCCCAGCCCTAGAGAAGGAGAGTTAGTTAAGGTACCTTGGTGAGATAGAGTCAGGTGGATGCCTGGGGAAGGTTGGACACAAAGCATGGGATAATCAACAAGATTCAAGTCCCAGTAAGGACCATGTCACCAAAAACAAGGTAGATGGCCCCTGAGAAATGACATCCCGTGCTATGCTTGTTCCTACACACACACACACACACACACACACACACACACACAACTCAGCATATATATGCACACATATGAACAGCCATACATCCACACACAATAAAAATAAGATTATATTTACTTTTTCAAACAGAAGCGTTAATGGAATAGAATTCTTGGTCATATTTTACATTACACTATTGGCTTTATAGTCTTTATGATACCCATTTAAGATTTATAATTTCCTCCCTTCCACAAATGGTGAATATATGTTGCTTAGGAAATTACATTTCATCCCTCCTTCCTGAGAAGTAATGATCAGAGAGGAGGAGCTTAGAGCCAGGAAGAAATATGTCTACAACTGAGCCCTTGATATGTCTTTAAAGTCCTCTTGTTTATTTCTTGACCTTGTGCTAAACCTGCATGCAAGGAATTAAAGAAACTGCCTCATTTTTTTCCTGTTCCTTGTTTTCTCTATTCCCAGTTTACTCTACAGCTTCTTTCTGTATACTCCAGAAGAGTTCCCACTCAGGTCAACAGACTTTTGTGTTTCAGAGGACTTAGAGTTTACGGGCACCTTTATCTCTTCCCTTCAGTTCCTCTGACTTGACTGCGAACAACAGCGTTTTCTCAATGTTAAGGGAGGTTGCTTCCTCCAAAACTATGCCTGCTGCCAGTTTTGAATCGCTCCAGGAATGGCTCTTCCCCATTGTGCTTGCACAGCCTTCACTGTGGTCTGAGATGACACAAATCTCAGCAGAGGGCTATGTACTTTGCCAGCTGGGCTCCATTTCCTGAGACCAACAAAACTCATACCCTGCCCTCTGCATTGGGGGCTTTTGTTTTTTCATATTTGCTAGAAAAAGTGGCTTCCAGAATAAAGAAAGGCTGAGAATGATATAGATCATTGATTCAGCAATAGTTCCCAGGTAGCCACTAAATCATATTTGTAACTGAGGCTTTCTGTCTTCATATTGGCCTGCAAATGTTGGCTGTCCTAAGAGCTGTAGTTTCAGTAAAAAATAAAAAATAAATAAATAATAGCAGTGAGAGGGGATCTCCTAGAATAGCAATGACATTTCCAAGATTCTAGCAATTCATTACATTTTTCTTTGAACAGGAATAAATATGCATGAGTGGCTCTTATTTCCCTTAGGCAAGTGGACCACATTGTACAGTAAACAATTCTGTTTTCATCACCATTCTTCTGTCCAATTCTTTCCCAAGTCCAGGTCTCCACTGTCAGATCTTCACAGTGTTCACAGGCAGATCATCTAACTTGTTAAAACCTTGCTTAGTCTCAACTTCCAATGCAAATATTCCATTATGGCTCCATTAATCATGATGTATTATTTAATAGGATACCAGCACAAAACTTATATTCAACCACTGGACAAAATTCATATGAACCAGGATTGACAAACTATAGCCCACTGGTAAAATCTGACTCACTAATTGTTATTTTAAATAAAGCTTTATTGAGATACAGCCAAATCTTTGGGTTTATATTTCCTGTCTACATTTGTACCATAATAGTAGATTCAAAAAATTATAACACACATAACCACCTAAGAGCAAAACACATATATTATGCAGATTATAAAATGTTAATATGACACAGAAAGCTCTTTCTAGGACTGCTCCCAGTAGACACAGACCCCATGGGAGGTGCATCTGATAATGCTGCTGCTCTTGAATCATTTTCACCTCAAGACTGGGGAAGGAGAGAAACACTGCTGCTTCCAGGTGAGAAACTCTAAGTTAAGATGACTTTCCAGGCAAAATCAAGGCCAAGATTCAAGGAACAGGAAAGATAGCTGAATCTTGCTTAATAATCATGGTACCAAACAACCTTCTAAATACTAATTTTAATACTCACATACTAGTGCAGCTTTGGATCCTCATCAGTAGGGTTCTTTATACAATGAATGACTGTTACAGCAGAGAATGATAACTGTTCAAACTGCAAACAATAAGTGATGGTGGGACTCTCAGCCACAGATGGGCCATCTATATCATATCCTCTTCATCCCAAATCCCATGTAAGATGGGGCAGACAGATTGTAAGACCTGGAGGCTAGGGAGAATTACTGAAAAACAATGTCTTCTGGACATGCCTGGACCATTGCAACCAAAAGCCACAGCAACTATGGTTTCCTGAAAAGATTAAGCTAGTCAACATTCTAGCAAAAATTTCAGAATAGATAAGGAGGAACTCACAAAGGCTCACTCCTAGCTGAGGACCTGGCAGTGGATGTCTGCTGAGGGAGAGTAAGTCAGTTTAATTCAGGAGTTCGTGCTGTAGGATGTTCTGTATGTTAAATGTGTTGCTCTGATTGGTTAATAAATAAAATACTGATTGGCCAGGAGCCAGGCAGGAAGTACAGGCAGGACAAGGAGAGAGGAGAATTCTGAGAAGTGGAAGGCTGAGTCAGAGATACACTGCCAGCTGCCTCCATGGAAAGCAAGATGTAAGGTACTGGTAAGCCATGAGCCACATGGCAACTTATAGACTAATAGATATGGGTTAATTTAAGATATAAGAACTAGATAACAAGAAGCCTTGATATGGTATTGTGTTCCCCAAAATATTGTGCACCTTAATAAACTTATCTGGGGTCAGAGACAGAACAGTCACAATATTAAACATAGAGGATAGGCAGTGGTAGCACACACCTTTAATCTTAGCATTCCAGAGGCAGAAATCCATGTGTTCAAGGATACAGCCAAGCGTGGTGACTCACACCTTTAATCCCAGAAAACCAACCTTTAATCCCAGGGAGTGAGAAAGAAAGCAGACAGATATATAAGGCTTGATGACCAGAAACTAGCAGCATTTGGCCTGGTTAAGCATTTGGCTGGTTAAGCTTTCAGGCTTCTAGCAGCAGTTCAGCTGAGACCCATTCTGGATGAGGACTCAGAGGCCTCCAGTCTGAGGAAACAAGACGAGCTGAGGATCCAGCAAGGTGAGGTAGCTGTGGCTTGTTCTGGTTCTCTGATCTTCCAATTCACCCCAATACCTGGCTCAGGTTTGATTTTATTAATAGGAACTTTTAAGATTCATGCTACAAAGCCTGCTCCAGCCATACAGTTTGTAAGCAATATGTGTGTTTACTTCGTTGGATCTAAGAAGCTGCAGGACTGGCGGGTGAGCGATTTGTCCTGACTGTGGGCCAGGCAGGACTGAAGAAAACTCTAGCTACAAGTTTGGCTCCTGATATGTTACCCATATTCTAGTGCATGGTCTAAGCCTTTGTGCATACAGGCAACACTGACTGAACTCAGTGGAACAGATATAATGAAAAAGAAAAACATGAAGTTATGAGGGAACATGGTAGGAGTGAGTTTGAAGGAGCTGGAAGAGGAATAGATGATAGATATAATAAAATATACCCCCACACCTGTATGAAATCCTTAAAAAATGAAAACTAGATTTAAGAAAAGATGGGAATCAGGATAATATAAGTACATTTAACCAGTCCTGATAGCCATTCATAATACCCATACCAATCCCTTTAGTCAAACAAGAATTAACATTCTATTTCTGGTAGTTTTAACTTTACAGTCTCTAAAAGCTGTTCTTTACAGCCCAAATTCAGACTTTGTGAGATAGGAGGTAGCTAATGGCATTTCTTACTATGAGTTTCTCTTTTATCTTTGAATCAGCTAAAAATATGTCCTCCATTGAGCTAACTGTAACCTAACAGTTACAAGCCACAAGTTGTTCTAAGCAGTGACAAGCTGGTTGGGTATGCCTTGCTATCAGATTGGTATTTAAAAGCTCTGAGCTCCTTTCTTTAGAATTTTCTTAATTCCTTAACTCTTCACCTGCTTCAATATTTCCCGTCTAAAGGACAGACATTTCACAAGGGTAAGGAGGTAGAGTTATCCTTATATAGTAACATCCTGTCTTCAGAAATTGTCCCTGCCCAGAGTCTCAACTCTCTGGTTTTCCAGTTGGGCAGAAAGCAGAGGGGCAGTTGAAGTGATGATACTATGTCATGGTCACAATAGAGAGAGGGGTTGATTGCCAGCGGGTGCCGGTTACTGCTGGAATTACAAAAAGAGGAAGCTTCAAATATCCAGTGGAATAAACTAACAGAAATTCATTACTACTGATGGAAAATAAGAACTAATTGAACTAAGTTAGAGATGAAGTTGTAAAACAGGCTTTGAAAGGGAGTCTAAAAATCAAGATTTAAATCAAAATTTAGTAACACTGGGTAAAGGAGTAGTGTAGGTGGAGATAAGATGAGAGCAGATAAATAATAGGCTGTTGTTCTGGGAAAATGCAAGAACCTATTATGACAGGAGAGTGTAGAAGTTTTGCTTATTTGTTTTTGTTTGTTGTGTGTTTGTTTTGTTGGTTTTTTTGTTTGTTTTGTTTTGTTTTCCCCAAAAGCATCCATGCTGCTGGAATGATTGTGATTGTACATTCAGGGATGCCATAAACATTTTGAAGGCTCCAGACTCATTAGAGACATCAGCAGTGGGTTGCGAAGATTTTAGTAAGCTGAGGATAAAAGGACAGTTCCATCTTAGGGGAATTATTTCTCCTGGAATAATAGAGGGCGTGTTAATCAAAGATTTGGATTCTTACTGAGATTCACATGAATTAGTTTTGGCAGAAACAAGGTGGAACTGTGTGGCGAGATCCAGCAGGGAGAGATCAGGTGTTAAGAAACCTTCCTGGAAATCATTCCATCACAACAGTGGGCAAAGGCTCTTGCCGAGAAGCCTAATGATTTGGATGCCATTCTCAGGATCCCCATGGTAGAAGGAGAGACCTAACTTCTGAAAGTAGTCCACTGATCTCCACACATGTGCTGTGGCACATGATGTTTTGCCAAGAAATAAATCATATAAATGAATAAATAAATAAATGTAAAATGTTTTATTGCTTGAGAAGTTCAAAGAAAAAGACGAATGAACAGAGACGCTCACTTAATACTTTGATAATTGCTCTACAACATTAACTAGAATAAAATCATGAACTTAGCACTTTACTTTTTCATATCGAAAAACATTTTAAAATGATTCTAATACGTGCTACAATATTTTCTGATCTTTCAGTGCATAGCTAATGATAAATATACCCATTTGTCTTAAGATATCTATAGCTGTGAGGAGACACCACAGCAGGCAACTCTGATAAAGGAAAACATTTAATTGGGGCAAGCTTATAGTTTCAGAGGTATAGTCCATTATCATCATTATGGGAAGCATGTGACCATACAGGCATACATGGTACTGGAGAAGGGAGCCGAGAGTTCTTCAGCCAGCAGGAAGTGAATTGGCTTGAGCTCTCAAAGCCCACACCCTAGTGACATACTTCCTCCAAAAAGGTCACACCTACTCCACAAAGCCACACCTCCTAATACTACCATTCCTTATGGGCCTATGTGTAACTAGAGTTTTCCTGCCTTGCCCACAGACAGAACAAATCTTTGTCACCTGCCAGTCCCACAGCCGCTCAGACCTAACCAAGTAAACACAAAGACTTATATTGCTCACAAACTGTATGGCCATGGCAGGCTTCTTGCTAACTGTTCTTATAGCTTAAATTAATCCATTTCCATAAATCTATACCTTGCCACATGGCTCGTGGCTTACCGGCATCTTCACATGCTGCTTGTCCTGGTGGTGGCTGGCAGTGACTCCTTCCGCTTTCCATTTCTTTCTTTTCTCCTCTCTGTTAGTCCTGCCTATACATCCTGCCTAGCCACTGGCCAATCAGTTTTTATTTATTGACCAATCAGAGCAACAGATTTGACATTCAGACCATCCCACAGCACCTATGAGGACATAATATTTTTGTAAATAACTTTAAGCTCCAAAAGCCTATTTATCATTACTATTTGCATTAAAATAATATTCATATTCAAAGTTTGTAATGACATAAATTCTGTCAGTGGTAGTGAAAATGAGAATCAGAGAAACAGAAACTTCCACTCAAGTGTACCAGAGATTCTTGACTTTACTGTAGGAAAAATATCATTGTAAATATGAAACAAAGTTGCAGTAAATCAAGAAATATTTTAATGTGTATTTAAGCACAAGCATTAGGGAGGGACAGAAGTGTCTAGAAAAGGGGGAGAATCCAGATAAGTGTCCCCAAAGCTCTCCAAGGGATACCAACATATAAGTGCTTAATGACATATATTTATAAAATTTTGGTACATTGTATATGTAACCATCTTATTAACTAAGAAACACAGAGCCAATGCAAAGATGAAAGCCCAAGTGGTCAGAGCAATAGCTAACAGCTAAAAACCTTACACTTCACTGCCGCTGCTGTCCTCCTCAGCAAGAGATCTCCTTCCTGCTTGTTTGTCCTTTTTATTGACGTTCTATTCTGCCTTCTCATTGGTTGTAAACCCAACCACATGACCTCCTCGTCACTGCCTGTCTGTACAAACCTCCAGATCTTCTATGGTTGGTATTGAGATTAAAGGTGTGTGTCTCCATGCTGGCTGTATCCTTGAAAACATGGAGATCTGCCTAGCTCTGCCTCCCAAGTGCTGGAATTAAAGGCGTGCACCACTACCACCCAGCTTCTGCTATGGCTTGCTATAAGCTCTGACCCCCAGGCAAATTTATTTATTAACATACAAATAAAATCACATTTCAGTACAAATAAAATATCACCATAGTACATTCTGAAGTTACATGGTTTGCAACGTTCTTTTAGTAAATAAGATTATATGTTTACTCTTGTAGTGCACAAGACAATACTTAGGTTAAGACAAAATGATGTGTTATAAAATTGAAGAAATTCTTACTATACAAAGTCACAAAAGAGTTAAGAGACATGTTCACAACAAACGAAATCGATGGACTTGTGAGACTTTTAAACATTGCAGATTGCAGCTGGGAAGGAGTCAAGTCAAGCTTGAAGGTCACATGCTTAGGCCTTGAGCATGTTTCCTTGCTGTTTCCAAAGTCATATCTGAAGTATCTTTGTATAAAAGAAATATTTATGGTACGCAAGTAATATTTGCTGAAAATTATGTTACACTTAGCTTTCAATAATTTTATATAAATAGTATTGTGGATTTTACTATGTTGAACTGCAACATGCATTTTCTTTTCAGAGTTCCTCATATAGTGTTGTAGTCATACTAATTTTACAGCATATCAATTTCTAAAATACTTCTTAAAATTATATCTGTGAGAAGGTTTTGAAATATAATATTTATGATTCAATGTCTATAACATTATATTTTTAAAGGATAGCACAAAGTAGGTTTGTACACATTTTTCAAACAAATTAAGAACTACAAATATGTAGAATTAGCATGCCCTTATGGGAAACTACTTTGTTTAAGAAACAAGTTACAGAAAACTGTATATTAAGCACATGCAATTTTATCTGTTTGAAGAAAGGCATATAGCTGAAATCATCATGGAAGCCTACTGTACAGAACAGCTCTAACAACAAAATACTCCTTCCTTCCTGTAGGCTTTGATGTGTATGTGTGTGTGTGTGTGTGTGTGTGTGTGTGTGTGTGTGTGTGTGTTCACACGTGCTAATACTCATTCATGGATGCATACAAGAGAACATTTTATGTAAAATAATTTATTTTGGGAAATTTTTAGAGTATAATAAAATATTAACTAATGTTTTTATTGGTAGAAAATAGATTTCTATGCCTTATCCAGCATACTGAACATATATTTTTCTTCCTCTCTCTCTCCTCTCTCTCCTCTTCCTTTTTTTTTTTTTTTTTTTTTTTTTTGATTTTTCAAGACAGGGTTTCTCTGTGTAGCTCTGGCTGTCCAGGAATTCACTCTGTAGATCAAGCTGAACTTGAAATCACAGAGATCTCCCTGCCTCTTCCTGCCGAGTGCTGAGATTAAAGCACCATCACTGGCTGGCTACAAAACACATATATTTTTTCAATCAAAAGAAGCATATGAACTAATAAGTACAAACATTTCCTTACTTTCTTAATAGGAAGAGCAATACATATTCTATATTAAAAGAAAAAACTAGGAAATACAAAGAATGTTTCTAAACTTCATAATTCTATTCAATTACTTTTGTATGTTAAGGCACATTCTTAAAATTAAAAGTTGCCTTTTTATATTAGATATTAGTGTCACATGCATGTCATTAATCTTTTTCCATTCTTTAAATTTCTTGAAAACTTCGTACAACTTATGTTGAACATGTTTACCCTTCCCAATGCCTCCCATCACCCACTTCCATTTCTTTTCATCAAATTTTTAGATATTTTTTTTCTGCTTTCTTCATCAAATCCTGTTTGTCTTGCCCAGTTAGCCGTGGGAGTGTGGTCTGCTCTGGCATGTTGACATTCCTACATGTATCACATCATTAAACAGAACTGACCCTTGGTTTCCTAGCTGCTATCACATGCCCATAGGACCTTAGCTAGTGTTGTGATTTAGTGTACAACTTCTCCCTTCTCTGTTGGGATTTTGTTTGGCTAGAGCTGGCAAAGGTCTGGTGCATACTGTCACACAATCACTATACAGACATATGCACAATGCCCTGTTGTGTTTGAAAAATATTGTTTCCTTGATGTTATCAACCACTCTGGTTTTTGCAATCATTCTGCCTCTTTTGCAAAGATCTCTGGATATTGTGTTAGGGGGTGCTATGAAATTCCCTTTTAGGGCTGAGAATTCTACAGTATTGTTATTTGTTTGTTTTTGTTTTCATTCTTTGCAGATTAAACCTGTGTTAATTACCATCTATTGCAAAGAGAAACTTCTTTCACAAGAGTTGAGAGATGCTCTGATATATGGGTACAGCAGTAAGTTGTTAGGAGTTCTTTAATACTAAGTTCATTCATTTGCATAATAGCATTATGGATATTTTTTTATCCCTGGGGCCTAGGACTTATATTGGCAAGAGTTCTTTACTTCTTTACAGCTCCAGACATGGCTTCCCTCTCATGAAGTGGATCTTAGATCCAATCAGAGAGTGGCTAATACTCTGCTTATGTTTATGTCACTACTGCATCAGTGAGCATATCTGGTCAGAGTAGTCTTTGTAGCTTTGCAGGTGCACAGCTGGCTGAGATTAAGGCTTATTTTTTCTTCTTCAACTCCAAGTATAGCAGGACCTCCTAGTGTCAAGAAAGCTAACCAGTAGGGAAGAAACTTGCAAGTGAGTACAAGCCTAATTAAAATTATACACAAGCATAGATGATAAATGCAAATATTAAAATTTACTATTATAATGTATTTTTCTGGAAGTAGTTTATTTAGCACCATAATGTTTATAATCTGCATTAACAAGAATTATGTTCCAAATAATATTAAAAAAGAACATTCTGTGGTTCAAGCAATATGGCATAATATCCTAAATAACAAAACCATATGTTCAATATAAACTTTTTTTCAGTATCTTTAATGTGATAATTTTAAATTTTCCAAATTTAGTATCATTCTATTCATGGAAGTTGTATTTTCCCTAATAAGCACTCATATAATAAACTTAAACATTCCTATGTATTAAAACTCAGATTTCTGTAGTTCTAAAGCTTTAATAAAAATAGATTGAGATTTTTACTCTAGTGATCAAATAGACAAGCTCACAGATGAACTAATTTAAAGCATACTTTCCTACTAATAGTCAATGGCTTAAGTAACTGAAAAATGAAATTTAATATTTGAGTATTTTAGAAATTTTATTTTATTTCATTAATCTTACTTTAAAAAATTATCAAGGGAACTGAGAGAGTTCCCTTAATACTTTTTCCACAGAAGTCATTTCTTTACAAGACAACAGGGGGTAAGAAAAGCAATTCATACATTTCTAACACAAGCAGCCTCTTCAGAGACCTTCCATGGGCATGGTCCCACTAACGTGCAGTGAATTGTATCCTCGGGTGGTTTAAGGAGCAGACAATCTCTTCCAACACAAAGCCCAGAAGGTTGCATGTGCAATTTAAAGATGAATGTGCAGGGGTATCCTTACATCATTCTGCTCATGTATGCATTTAACTTTTAGAATTGTGGCTGACTGTGTGCCCATTATTGCTAATACATCTTAATAGAACTAAGAATTGAACAGCTGTTAACAGTCTCTGGTATTTTTATTTTATTTTGCAGCAAATACAGAGCTGAACACACAAGATTAGCATAGTATCCATTTACAATCACTTCTACTATTCACTGCTATTATTAAAACACACAATGCATATATAGTTAAAATTTTAAGCACTACTTAATATCTTTATATTATTTTGTGTTTTATATTTTTAAAATGCTCTCCTCTCAAATTTGGGGAACTTTTTACATCATATTCATATATTGTTGGTTGTTTTTTCTTTTTTGTGGGGGGGGGCTGCCACTCAACTCCCAAATAAATCACACAGAGAACCTTATTCTTAATTATAAATATTCAACCTTAGCTTGGCTCTTTGCTAGCCCACTTTCTTTAACTTTAAATTATCCCAGTTATCTTTGGCCTTGGGGCTTTTCCCATTGTCCTACTTCTGTAAATCTTACTCTTACCCCATGGCTTGCTGTGTAGCTGGGTGGTTGGCCCCTCATGTCCTCTTCCTTCTCTGGCTCCTTCTTTCTTCCCAGATTTCTTCCTCTATATATTCTCTCTGCCTGCCAGCCCCACCTATCCTTTCTCCTGCCTTGGTATTGGCCATTCAGTTCTTTATTAAACCATCTGGTGTTTTAGACAGGCATAGTAACACAACTTCACAGAGTTAAACAAATGCAATATAAAAGAATGCAACACACCTTAAAATAATATTCTATAACATTCATAGATGTCACCATCACACATCTCAATGCAAGAAAATTTATCCATATGTGAGGTCCTAAGTATAGCTTCCCTAAAACTCCCATTTAGTGTAAATTATGTTTTAAATAGAAAAAAATTTCCTTCTTTTCTCTTTCTGATTCCTTGAAGTTTACCCATCATGCAGTAGCCTGTTTAATTTCCTGGTTGCAATTACTTATCTTTTTCAGAATTATAGAAAGGGGTTTAGAACCAGGTTGAAAATGTTTAATATTTACCAACCAGATTCATATTCTGTTTCTCTCTCCAGAAAGACCTTCTCCTTTGAGTTCTGCTTGCTGACACTCTGATTCACTCCATTGAATTATGCTGTGGCCTGTCTGGCTAAAGTAGGATGAGTTACTTCCTCAGAACTGAGGGATGGGGATAAGATTTGCACATATAATAACATCTTCTAAATAAATTGGCATTTTAAAAATAATTCATATAACCTGATTTTATGTTGCAGGACCACTGCTAGACTTTTCACTTCTTGGCTTTTCTAAAATAAATGTATGAACATTTAGCTGTCCATTTCCTAATCTATCTAAATGTGTCACAGTTTTGTCTCATTTCTTTTAAGATATGTCAAAATTGTCTGCATTGATGGAGAAAGCGATGTGATGCTTATTTTTATCACTCTACTGCTTCTTTATATATCTTTATTTGAAAGAGTTGCCTAGCCATGCATCTGGAATGTCCTAAGGAAATGAACACTTCACATTTCATTTCTATTATCATCAGTGGATTGAGAAGCTGATGATTTGCGGGTGGATGGGTTTGTTTATTGTTGTTCATTTGTTTTTCTGTGTGGCTTTGTTGGTTTGATTTTCCTTGCAACTCCCCTTCCGGCTTCTATGGTCCTGTCAAGAGTCCCCTGATCATCAACTATAAAGCTAGTGTCAACATTTGTAAAGAATCCTTTCTGATTTTGAAGATGAACAATTCATGTGTAGTAACTCAATACAATGCTATTCTTTGATTTTTGGACTAATCAAATATTGATTTAATGTGCCAAATAATCTTTCCTAGAAGGGTCAAAACTTCCTTTGCTTTAACCATATAAAATAAATGAAAACTTGGCCAAATTTTATTTAGTTTTAATCATGAAAGTGGTAGGCTAAACTAAAATTGAGAAGATATATGTATTATTGTCCTTGCCATAATTTGTATTTGAACTTTCTGATACTATTAATTTTAACTTTATTATGATGCATTTTAAGAGTATAAATTATTTTTTCCAAGTAAAAATTTAGATATTTGTAAATAGTGATTAAATTGAATCAATATAAACCTTGCATTTCGTTCCATAAGATTATCCCCAAGTCCAGGATCATCTTAACCCTCAAACTATAACCTTATTAGAGCAACAGATCTTTGTAAATATAAACAGTTAGGTATCTCATGAGGAAGTCTTCCTGGATTTAGAATAAATGCTAAATCCAATGAGAGTGTCCTATCAAAAGGGAAGTGACATAAAGGGAGTAAAGGCAGGTAAAACACAAAATAGGAGGCAAGTGGAATTGTGTTCCACCAGATACCAAACTACAAGGCTCTCTAGAAGATGAGAAGAAAAGGGCTCTTGTCTCCAGAGATTCCAGAAGGAAGTGGACTGGAGACACCTCGATTTTAGACATCTAACCTCAAGAAATGTGTCAAAACAGTTTATTGTATTCTTCAAATCATCTCATTATTTTATCTGTATAGGTGTTTTGTCTACGTGTCTACGTGTATGTTTGTGTGCCACATACCTGCCTAGTATCCTTGGCATCCAGAAGAAAGTGTTGGAAATCTTGCAAATGGAGTTAGAGTTTTGAGCTACTGTGTATGGGCTGGGAATCAGACCCAGGTCTTCAGAATGAGTAGCCTGTGGTTGTTTTTACTTTTACTTTTGGCTCTTTTTGGATGGCCTGCCACCCAGCTCCTAAATAAATCATACATGGAGTCATATTCTTACTTATGAATGCCCAGCTTTAGCTTGGATTGTTTCTTTTATTTTTTATTTATTTATTTACTTATTTATATTTATTATTTATTTTTAATTAAGGAGTTTTTAAATTCTTTTTCATTTTACATACCAACCACAGATCCTCCTCTCATTCTTCCTCCCCTGCTCCCCCCACCAGCCTCCCCTCCCTGAACCAAACACCCTCACCCCATCCTGTCCTCCAAAAGCTTGTGGGAACTCACACCTATAGACCAGCAGCTGTGGAGCCTGCATAGGACCTGACTCGCCCTCTGTGTGTGGGGACAGTTGTGTAGCTTGGTCTGTTTGGCTTGTGTCTTGCCAACTTTTCTTGACTTAAATTATCCCATCTACCTTTTGCCTCTGGGTGTTTTCCTTTTCTTACTTCTGTAATCTTACTTTCACTCTTACTCTATGCCTGGCTGGATGGCTGGGTGGCTGGCCCCTTCTTTTCTTACTGCTTGATATCTCTTGCTTTCTGATACCTCCTTTTCTCCTTCTATTTATTCTCTTTGCCTACTATCTCCCCCTATCCTTTCTCCTGCCTCACTATTGGCTGTTCAGCTCTTTATGAGACCAATCAGGTGTTTTAGAAAGACACAGTAACACAGCTTCACACAGTTAAACAAATGCAACACATTCTTGCACCATTAAACAAATGTTCCATAGCATAAACAAATGTAACACACCTTAAAATAATATTCTACATTAGTAACTGATATTTTTAGCTGTTGTCCCATCTCTCTAGCCTTATGTTTTTATTATGATAAACTGTCCATTTTGCAGGTTATTACTGGGTCCATACTAATGGACATATGTAAAATGCCATAAGTAAATTAAATATTGCTAAATGTCTTTAATAGCTTCCAAAATTAATCATTTTTTAGCCATCAGCTTTATCATGAAAATTGCCATTACATATCCTGAAGATATTTTTCACTAATGTCTAATAAGACAACGGTTACACTCTCAAGGAAATTGCAATATAATACAAGAGGAAAAGAAATATATTTTCTATTAAATATTTTAGTAATGCAGCAAAAGAAATTAGAAGAAGTTGCTTAGTAGAGGAAGATACAATGTGTGGGAGCCCAGCTGGAAGACTGGCTCCCACATTTTTTGATGGGGTGCTCTTGAGGAGTGAAGGACAAGAAATATTATATAGAAGGATAGAGGGCAGCGAAACAGATAGCCTTGGGAGGGCCAGGATCATTATCAACTGGCACCTTCTATCTCTTCTAAAGGGTTAATTATAGGAATGCCAAGGGGTGGAGCAAAAGACCTCTCCTTGGCTCAACCAAGTGTAGACCCTTCCAATCACCTAATAACCAAGCACATTGTCAAGCAATCCTCTAATGCAGCTCTTCTGGGTAAAGCAAGCTCAGAGCTCACTAGAAAACCTTTGTGGGCCTCCATAATAATGTAGAGATTAGAGGGGTTTCAAATTTCCCTTAAAGAATAAGTAATTAGAACTCATTTTAATTATATGTCCATTTAGCCAAATAATACTATGTTCTCCCCTGAAGACTGTGACTCATCTAGACACAGGTTCTTGGCCCAAGAGTGGTGCCAGGTACAGGTATCATCTTGTGGATCAGAACTTAAATCCAATCAGAAAGTGGTTGCTTACTCCCATGATGTTCATGTCACTGTTGCATCTGTTTAAGTGTAGCCTTGGAAAACATCACAAAGCTAGTTATTACTGTAGCTCATGGAGTTAACAGAGAGGTAAGATTTATACTTACTTTTCTTATCTGGTAGTAGGTATAGTGCCTCCCAGCATTTGAGAGCTTGATAGTGAAGGTGAAGCTTTTAGGTCAGCATCAGCTGCATATCTCTGTGTATTGTGTTTCAGTTATGTAATGTCTTCAGCAATAAGGATTTACCATCAAGTACAGGGAGGTAACTAAAGAGCACTGGGAGTTAATGCATTTCTTGATGCTCATCAAAGAAGCTTGTGATAAAAATGGAAACATACAAGTGACCAACAAATGTTCAGTCCTAAATGGCACATGTATTTTGAACTTATGTTCTCAAACTTTAGGAATCTTTGCAGAACAAAGAATGGAACTATTGTAAGACCCAGAGTTACTATTATGACTACAAAGAAACTGAGTGTACTATTTGGAATACTTACAATGCTTCAACAGAAGACCACATACACATCCCACATCTGACATTCAAAACTATGGGTTTAAAACAAAAATGAATGAAGACACAAATTTGGGTGGCTAGAAAGGGCCAGGTGGGTTGTACTGGCTAACTTAATGTTAACATGACACATGAAGTCATCTGAGAAGAAGGAATCATGATTGAGGAAATGTTTCCATAAAATTATGCTGAAGGCAAGTCTGTATAATATTTTATTAATTAGTGATTGATGGAGGATGTTCCAGGCCATTGTGGGTAGTATCACTACTGGGCTGGTGGTCCTGGGTACTGTAAGAAAGCAGGCTGAGCAAGCCATGAGAAACAAGTCAATAAGTAGTACCCTTCTATGGCCTCTGTATCATCTTTTGCCTCTAAGTCCCTGTTTAAGCTCTTGTCCTGACCTCCTTCAATGATGAACAATGGTTTGGAAATGTCAATTAAATAAACTCTTTTGTCTTGAAGTTGCTTTTAGATATGGTGCTTCATCACAACAATAATACCCTAACTAGGACAATAATCAAAACATATCACTTGAAATTCTCCAAGACCTACTGAGAATAAATAAAACTTGGCAGTCTTATGGCAATATACTTTCATATTTCCCTTTCTCAAGTTTGAAGAATATTAGAGGTGTTTATTTGGGGGGATAGCGGCTTATGGAAATTTATTCTTTTTTTCCCCCTTTTATTTCATTTTACAATACCATTCAGTTCTACATAGCAGCCACGGATTCCCTTGTTCTCCCCCCTCCTGCCACCCTCTCCTTCCCCCCAGCCTACCCCCCATTCCCACCTCCTCCAGAGTAAAGCCTCCCCCGAGGACTGAGATCAACCTGGTAGACTCAGTCCAGGCAGGTCCAGTCCCCTCCTCCCAGACTGAGCCAAGCGTCCCTGCATAAGCCCCAGGTTTTCAAACAGCCAACTCTTTTTTTTTTTTTTTTTTTTTTTTTTGGTTTTTCGAGACAGGGTTTCTCTGTGTAGCTTTGTGTCTTTTCCTGGAACTCACTTGGTAGTCTAGGCTGGCCTCGAACTCACAGAGATCCGCCTGGCTCTGCCTCCTGAGTGCTGGGATTAAAGGCTTGCGCCACCACCGCCCAGCAACAGCCAACTCTTGCAATGAGCATAGGACCCCGTCCCACTGCCTAGATGCCTCCCAAACAGATCAAGCCAATCAACTGTCTCACCTATTCAGAGAGCCTGATCTAGTTGGGGGCCCCTCAGCCTTTGGTTCATAGTTCATATGTTTCCATTCGTTTGGCTCTGGTGATGGGAGGGCCAAACACCCTAATAGTCATGCCAGATACCCCATCCAACGACTGAGGGATCTGGATGCAGAGATCCTTGGCTAGGCCCTGGGTGGAGTGCCGGGAGTCTAATTAGCGAGAAAGAGGAGGGTTTATATGAGCAAGAATTGTTGAAACCAAGGTTGGATAAAGCGCAGGGACAAATAGCCAAACGAATGGAAATTTATTCTTATTAATTTTTAACACAAAATATCTTCTTTGAAAACTAATATCTTCACCATTTCTGGAATCTTTATTTCTTTGTGTATTTTACATTTCTGACTATTATGATTCATTGTATTATTACTTAATTTACTTAATAGAGACATGTAGATGTATATTTCTCCTAGATTTTGTTTTAAAATCATTTATTTTGTTTAGTTTTAATTTGCCTTCATAATCTGAGTTATTTTATAATCACAATTTATTAATTTTAATCATTACTTTACAAAATTTGTTTTCTTAGCAATCATCCTGCCTGAATCACAAAATACAAGTTGAATAAATGACAGCTTTCAGATAGTGTTCCTCTTGTCTGGGATGCGTTTTCTGTTCTGCTCTCAAGTTTGGTGAGATTTCACAGCTATATCTTCATACTGACTTGAGTTTTCTTCTGTAATTTATAGTAAGCTTTATGTATTCCAATTATTTTTATTATCTCATATACTGTTCTAGAAATGTTATAAAACAAACCAGTCAAAAGAAAGTGCCAATCTCTTATTTACTGTTTTCATTTTTTTCTTCAAATTACTGGCTAGGTATATACCGCTAAAGCCTGCTTCCTCACAAATCATTAGCTCTGCGCTTTAATTGCCTCTTTCAAATGAAGAATTTTTCTTTTGGCTGTGATTGACAATTGTCTGTTTTATACATGATGAGTAGATTTTTATGGATAATAAACACTGTAGTGATTATATATCTGAATGTCAAGATTGTTTTCCTCCCTTTGATCTGGCAGACCATTGAATTATTTTATGTAATACTATGCTCTTTTTCTGGGCAGATCTCTACAAAGCAAACACTGTACATACTATCCAATCATGGATACACAGTGGTTCATTAAATAAGTAAGTTTATTCTGTGACCAATGAACTATTTTATATTCAGTATACTATCTAAATCTCTATCTGTTTTACCTGATGACTAGGATGTTTTGCAGTATATGTTCTACAGTAGGTCCAATGCTCCAACATTTCTTCTCAGGATTTTCTGCCAAAGCTTCAAAAGAAAAATGCCTGCTAACAAATAAGACCCAGGAAAGGTCCTGATGCCTAGCCCTTCTCATTGAAATAATAAAACACATGTAGCCTTTTTAGGTAATTGAAATTCAGGAATGTGTCTTATAAACACATATTCCCTTGTTATTTTTAGTATAATAATTGCCCTCTTCATGTGGTTAATCATTGTTTCAATCCCTTCATGTATACTTTTTAAATAGAATTATGTTGGGCCTTTTCTGCTAATATTCTTATAATTTATCTATTTTCCATTTAAAATATCTCTGCTCCCTTGGTTATAATATATATTTAATAATATTCTGTGTAGATGTATACTACTTCCTTTTTAATTATGCTACATAATTTGAGTTTTTTTTTTTATTCACATTAATTCTTAAGAACTAATACAGAAGGATTGTTTGTGCACTTCTGTGTGCTGGTCCCCAATGGTGACATCTTGCAAAACAACAAGGATCTTGACATTAATAAGGTGCAGATACAGAACACTTCTATCAGAAGTTTTCCTTGTTTTGCCTGTTATATCCATCTGGATTTTTTTGGATCTGCTCATGTCTCAAAACTTGGGAAGCTTCTAACTTATTTTCTACTGAAGCCATTGTGTCACATCAATAATGTTTGCTCAAAGAAATTGGAGGCAATGAAAATATTATGGCTGAGGCTTTTCATAGTGTTCTTCTCACTTAAGTGTTGTGATTACCAGGCATTTTTTCTTCTTATTTGTATTATTCAATGTCTGAATGATAATCATTCGTTTAACAGAAAACATTTAAATTGTTTTTTGGTTTGGCTTATTGAAATTATTTGTCATTGCATTATAATAAAAATAACTTTTACATTCTAAGTCTATATTTTGCTCAATCTCAGAGCCAATGTTAATAATACACCTTGAAAACACTTAGGAATTGAAAGTGCTATCCTACTGTGTTTTCAGCTTGTTTGTTTATCCTGCCTTTTAAAAGACCAATGTAACAACCAGCCTTACTTGCCTTCGATTTTCCATGTAATCATCTTTTAATGCACAGCAGTAATCTCAAATTATGTACTAGACCATGACCTTGAACTAAAATTAATGCATGCATGCATGCATGTATGTATGTATGTGTGTAATGACAACTGTTAGCTGAAAACAGAATGTATAGGTTGAAAGAAATTTTATAAAGTGAATATCCACTGTAAATATTACACACACCACTAAGAAAGAACATCCAAATTAACACAATAAGAAAAAAAAGGGGAATAAAATAACAGACACTGAGGAAATCCAGACATACTTTAAAACTCTGTCCTCCACCAAATTGGAAAATCTAAAATAAATGGATAATTTTCTCCATACTTACTACTTACCAAAGTTTAATCAAGATCAAGTAAACAATATGAATATCCATAACTGCTAGTGAAATAAAAATAGTCATTAAAACTCTCCCAACCAAAAACAAATGAACAAACAAACAAAAAACACAGGGAAGCAAAAGGTTTTAGCACATAATTTTACAAGACTTTCAAAGAAGAGTTAATGCCCATAATCCTCAAATTATTTCTCAAAATAGAAACAGAAGGATTACTGCCAAATTCATTGTTTGAGGCCACAGTTTCCAGAACCCAAGTCACATAAAGCCTCAACAAAAGAAGAGAATTAGAAACCACCTTCCGTCATGGACATTTATGCAAAAATATTCAATAAAATACTTGCAAACTAAATCCAAGAATACATAAAAAAGATCATCCAACGTGACCAAATAGGCTTCATCCCAGAGATGCAGGGATTGTTCTATATGTGTAAATCAATAAATGTAATCTACCATATGAAAAAATACAAAGAAAAAAATCACATGATCATTTATTTCATTAGATGCAGAAAGTTCATGACAAAATCCAACACACCCTGCTGTGGGATGTTCTGTATGTCCTGTGGGAGCCCTTCTTGGGTTCTTTGTGGCATTACCCAGCAGGTCCGCATAGAGGATGATTAGGACCATGGGCCTGAGTGCAGGTGTCTGAGATGGTCTGCACTTGGCTGTGCTGGGGGATGGTCTGTATGTCAAGTTGTTCTGATTGATCAATAAATAAAACCTGATCGGCTGTGGCTAGGCAGGAAGGATAGGCGGGACTAACAGAGAGGAGAAATAAAAGGACAGGAAGGCAGAAGGACTGGCTGCAGCCGCCGCCATGACCAGCAGCATGTGAAGATGCCGGTGGGCCACCAGCCACATGGCAAGGTATAGATTTATGGAGATGGACTAATTTAAGCTATAAGCACAGTTAGCGAGAAGCCTGCCACAGCCATACAGTTTGTAAGCAATATAAGTCTCTGTGTTTACTTGGTTGGGTCTGAGTAGCTGTGGGACTGGCGGGTGACAAAGATTTGTCCTGACTGTGGGCAAGGCGGAAAACTCTAGCAACAACACCCTTATGATAAAATTCCTGGAGATATTAGAGCGACATACTTAAACAAAATAAAGTCAGTTTACAGCAAGCTAATAGTCAATATCAATGTAAAAAGAGAGCCATTCAAAGCAATTCCATTAAAATTAGGAACAAAAATGGTTGTTCACTTTCTCCATATCTATTCAATAAAGTACATAATGTTTTAGCAAGGGGATATATATTGGAAAGGAAGAAGACAACGTACTATTATTTGCAGTTGATATGTTATATACATAAGTGAGCTGGAAAAATCTACTAGGGAACACCTACAGCTGATAAATACTTTCAGTGAAGGAGCAAGATTTAAGATTAACTCAAAATAATCAGTAGCACTCTCTTAAGCCATTGAAAAATGGGATGAGAAATAAATAGGAGAAACAATGTCTTTCACAATAGCCACAAAAAATATAAAATATCTTGTGTCAATTCTAATCAATCAAGTGAAGAAATGTATGATAAAAACTTCTAGCATTTGAAGAAAGAAATTGAAAAAGACATTAGAAAATATCTACCATGCTTACGGATTGGTAGGATTCACATAGGAAAAATGGTCATGCTAGCAACAGCAAGCAACATATTCAACGCAATAGCCTTCAAAATCCCAACATAGTTCTTGAACTCCAAAATAAAATTGTCATCTTCCTACAGAAAAAACAAACAAACAAACAAACAAACAAACAAACAAACAAGATAGCTAAAATGATCCCAAACAATAAAAGAAATGTTGGAGGTGTTAGTACCCGTATTTCATGTTATACTATAGAGCTATAGTAATGAAAACTGCACAATTTTACCATAAAAACAGGTGCATTGATCAATGAAATTGAATTGAAGACCCATACTTTAACCTGAATATCTATGGACATCTGACTTTTGAATAAGAAGCCAGAAATACACACCAAAAACAAACAAACAAACAAACAAACAAAATATCATCTTCAACAAATCATGCTAGTCTAACCAAATGTCTGAATGTATACAAATGCAAATAGATCCATATTTATCTCCCAGAACAAAGCTTAAGTGAAAGAGGATCAAAGACCTTAACATGAAACCAGATACACTGAACCTAATAGAAGAGAAAGTGGAGAACAGCCTTGAATGCTTTGGCTCATGGGACAACTTTCTGAACAGAGCACCAATAGCCCAGATACAAAGATCAACAATTAATAAATAGGACCACATGAAAATGAAAAGCACCCATAAGGCAAAGGACACTGTTAATATGGCAATAAGACAGCCCACAGAATGGGAAAAGATTTTCACCAACTCCACATCTGACAGAGCACTAATATCAAAAATATATAAAGGACTCAAGAAACTAGATATAAGAAAAAAAAATCCAACTTTAAAATGGGGTATAGCTCTAAACAGAGAATTCTCAATAAAGGAATCTCAAATGGCTAAGAAACACTTAAAGAAATGTTCAACATCTTTAGCCATCAGGGAAATGCAAATAAAATCTACTTTGAAATTCCATCTTATACCTGTCAGAATAGCTAAGATCAGTAAGACAAGTGACAGATCATGCTGGTGATGATGTGGAACAAGGGGAAATCTTCTCTATTGCTGGTTTGATTGCAAATGTTTACGGCCACTATAGAAAACAATATGACTGTTTCTCAGAAATTTGGTAATTGATCTACCTCAAAACCCATCTATACCACTCCAGGGCATATACTCAAAGATGCTCCATCCTACCAAAAGGAAACTAGTTCAACCACAATCACTGCAGCTTTCTTCATAACAGCGAGAAACTGGATACAGCCTAGATGTTCCTCTACCAAAGAATGGATAAAGAAAATGTTCATTTGCACAATGGAGTATAACTCTGCTGTTAAAAAAAAAAATCATGAAATTTGCAGGCAAGTGAGTGGATCTAGGAAAAAAAATTCATCCTGACTGAAGTAACCCAACCAGAAAAACAAATATGGTATGTACTCACTTATAAGTGGATATTAGCCATTAAGTAAATGATCATCAAGCTAAAATTCATAGATCCAGAGATGTTAGGTAAAGGTCAGTGGTCTAGGAGGAACGTGTGGGTTTCTAGGGCAAGGGGAAATAATAGATTTTGTGGGTGGCCTGGGGGTGGTTGGGGACAATGGTGAGAGAGATTAGAGTGATGAGTGGGGAGATGGGACATAGGTAAAGAGTTCAAGGAGAGACAAATGCAGTTGGGGGATATTTGGAGGACAGTGTGGAAACCTAGTGCAGTGGATACTTCCTGGAATCAATGAAAGTGATCCTAATGACAGGATTCTTAATAATGGGGATATGAATTCTCAACAGACTATCTCTTGTTACCAGAAAAGACTTCCAGTGGAAGGAATGGGTTACATTTAATTGAATTGTTGGCTAAAGAGGTTCCATGGAACTCACAAAATAATCGAGGTTGATGCCAAGACAAAATGTTCTCTGCAAGCAGGCAGTGGTGTGTAGCTAGAGTTTTCCTGCCTTGCCCACAGTCAGGACAAATCTTTGTCACCCGCCAGTCCCACAGCCGCTCAGACCCAACCAAGTAAACACAGAGACTTTTATTGCTCACAAACTGTATGGCCGTGGCAGGCTTCTTGCTAACTGTTCTTATAGCTTAAATTAATCCATTTCCATAAATCTATACCTTGCCATGTGGCTCATGGCTTACTGGCATCTTCACATGCTGCTTGTCCTGGTGGTGGCTGGCAGTGACTCTGACTCAGCCTTTCACTTCCCAGAATTCTTCTCCTTCTTGTCCCGCCTATACTTCCTCCTGCCTGACTACTGGCCAATCAGTGTTTTATTTACTAACCAATCAGAGCAACACATTTGCCATACAGAACATCCCACAGCAGTGGTGACTTATTGCCAGGTACAACATACACACAATTCACCGAACATGGAGAAGTCGTATTGGTGCCTACATGGAATGTTCACTCTACATTCTACTCTCTTTGGTGAGGGAAGGTACTCTTTAGGATAGTAAAGAGAAATGTAGACATGAATCCAGCCACAAAACATTTTAGCTACAACCTGTTCTCCCTGCAAAATATGCTAGGGCAATGGTGGTACTGAACTTGTGGCAGCAGCCAACCATTGTCTGATCTGACTTAAGGCCCACTCCATGAGAAGGAACCCATACTCTACATTGCATGAGTAACTGAGAACCAGAAATGAGATAGCCCAGAGACCTAGGGTTAAACCAAACACTACTGATTTTAAAAAAATGCAGAACAGTTGCAGAGACCCACAGCCAGACATCATGCAGAGAAAGAGAGGCTAAATGGGTGGTCTCCATCAAATATCCTTTCATATCTCAGGAAATCTAGCAGAAGAGGAGGAAGAGTATAAGAGTCAAGGGGGTAAGCGGACCCATGGAGAACAAGGCTCTCCAAATCAACTAAATCAACTAAGCAAGGCACATATGAGCTCACAGAGACTGAAGTGGCAAGGACAGGGCTACATGGATCTATATCAGGTCCACTGAATATATACTTCAGCTATGAGCTCAGTAGTTCTATGGGACCTCTGACTACGAGACAAGTAGGTCTCTGACTATGGCCTGCTCTTGGGAATCTTTTCCTCCTGTTGCATTGCCATGTCCAACTTTAATATGAAAGTTTTTGCTTTATCTTATTTTGTCATGTGTGGTTGCTCTCTCTTAGAAGCCTGTTCTTTTTCAATGAAAGTCAGAATAGTAGTAGATCCAGAGAGGAGGGGATGTGTGGAGGAACCGGGAGTAATATAGGGAACAGAAACTATAATTAGGATATGATTTATGAGAAAATATAATTTCAATAAAAAATTTAAATAAAAATAAATAAATGAACTACTGATACATGCATTAAATATTTGATACATGCATTAACATAATAAACATAGCTTATATGATATTGTTTGCTAAGTAATGATGTTTGTGGTACTATTGCTTTTCTGTATCAGTAGGGGTCAGTTGGTTTCAGTGAAATAATGTTTAGTAAAATGCTGTTAGAGATTTTCCATGAAGTATCCTTCATTTCTTTCCCCTATGATCCTTTCTGTGCTGATCAATAAAAGAAAGAGCAAAGCCCTTTGTTAGGGGCAGACACTCAGACACAGACAAAGGAAAGATTCATAAGACAGCATCAGGTCATGTACACATCCAAGCTCAGAACAGAGTCAGGGGGTGAATGGCAACACAACTCTGGGATCCCTGTTGATCAAATGACATTGAGAAGAACTTTCATCTCCATCTTTAATACTACACTGACACTTTATTGGTGACCCAGAGTTTATTATTAATGCTTTCAAATTGATACAGATAAAAGATACTATATATACTTGACACACATTTGATGTGCAAATTATTTTATTTCTACTGTTATTTAGTTCAGTGTGATCTATCACTTGTTTATACATTATAATCTGAAAATTTTGCGTCTTTATTATTTGAAAGCTGAAGAATGAAAATTCTGAAAATTCAATGCTCACAGAAAGACAAAAGAAAAAATTTAAGCTGCATGATATATACATATTTTTATAAAATGGCACAAAATGTTTCTGGAATATTTTAACTCTGTAAAATTATCAAATGCAATGCAGGTCATTTTTATATGTTCTTGCAAGCATTTAGTTTTTTCATATTTTTATCACAATTGTTTTTTATATGTATATAGAACTGTCTCTTGGGGATGAAAATGCTACTTCCTTAACTTCTAATGATGTTTGGATATATTTTACATGATTATTTGTCATTTTGATGGGAATGTCTTCTCACAGCTTTTTCAAGTTTTCAGATGGGATTGGTTATTTACGTAAATTATAGAACTTCACTACTTCTTGTATATTTTGACAGGAGGTCTATCAGAAATTCATAGAATGTAAATATTGTATTTTATTTGTTATTTCTCAATTTATCCATCATGTTCATTAGTAATATCTCTCAAAAGATAAAATATAAAATATTCTGTATATGCATGATTCATTTTTAAATATAGCAAAATGACTCATTTCCACTTATTGTAATTAAAATATTTTATAATCATTTTTGTCTTGTCATGAAAAATTCAAATGACATTTTTATTTCTTCTAGATACCCATCCATGTGATGACTTATTCTATAAATTGAGAGTTTTATAAGAGCACATATTGAATGCTTATCATAATTTACATATTAAAGATATGCTAAATATAAAATACAAGTACATGTACTGTAGGTAATATTCAATTGGGCTTTTTTTAATGTGGAACACAATGTTTCAGTTTCTCCTTTATAAAAGGACTCTCCAAAGTTCCTTCAAATGATTCATTTAATTTTTCAAACCCTTTATGAAGTTATTCTTTAATTTTAACTTCAATTACTCTTTATTTCAAACATTTAACTCCCCTATTGTGATGGTTCATAATAATAAAAAAGTAAATTATAGAAATACAGAGAGCACATTGACAATTAGTGAATAAAAGTGGACCAAATTGTACAGTTGTTTAGTCATTTCCTTTGTAGAATTATTCACATAATTTCTCTTTTATATTCAAAATCAACAGAAATGTGTTGCTTCAAAAGACAAGTTGTTATTTACCTGAGTAAGAGTTTTTGCAATGAAAATAATTTTTTTCTTTGTGCTTCTCAAGATAGAGCCTGAAAAACTGACAACTTTCAGAGGATTGGGAAGAAATATAAATAATAAGAATTTTGATAACTTGGACTCAAAGGGAAGACAAAAACAAATTCTGACAGATCACTAAAGACTAAGACATGGTATATAATTAGTGGGAAGTATAACTCTTTTTAAAGGGTTTTTTAAAAATCATTGTTTAAATTTAATGAATATGAAATATATTTAGGGACATTGTTACTGACTTTCTCTCCTACATAAAATGGTAGACTTCTGTTGAATTAAAAACCTAACACTATTAGAAGTACTTTATACAAGTTTAATGTAGAGGTTTATTCTAGCAAATAATATTTATAAATTAGCATTCTGAAATACCAGAGAGGCATAGACCTTCACCTATGACTGTGTGAAAGTAGTGTTTATAAAGAGAAAAGAAAGTAACATACAGAAAACCTTGGCTTATTACACTTGGAGCTTGGCTGTCTTTGTCCATGTTGTAGCAGATGAGCTCTCTGCCTCCCTTGGGCACTTAGGGTAGTTGAGTGTGATTGTTGAAGGATAGCTCCGTGATTGATGGAGACTCATCAGCTATTTGTTACTAGAATACACTCATGTGGTTTGCATTTAAAAAAAATAGATTTCAGTTAACTGCTTATAGACTCAAGAAATACAGATAACAGTGTATGCCAAATTTTTAACTTGTTTTAACAATGAAAGCTAAAATATTAAAGATGATTAAAAAAACATGACAGGACTACCAGATAACATTTAAGTTACAACTCATTAAAGTTAGAATACTATGGAGAAGAATGAGCCATATGATTTTTAGCTAAACACTTTTAGCTCTTAAGTCTTTTAGGAGTTTGTCTCAAACTGCTGAGACCCCACAGTTTTTATAGCCTGGGCTGACCAATGCTCTAACTAGATGGTTCTCTTCCATCTGTGTAGTGTAGCTGTGGCTGGGGGGATGACAGAGGGAAACACAGCACCATTATCTGTACGGTGGAACAAGTCCCTATACATTCAAACACTGTTCAGTAGTAAATACGCTGTAGAAGCAAAATGACACTCAAGTCAAATATTCTGTAGATAATAGAGTTCTGAATCCATCAGTGATGATGCCTACAATAGGTAGGTGATAGATTTCTATATAAATATATATGATAGTTAAATAGATAGATGATAGATGATAGATAGATAGATGATAGATAGATAGATAGATAGATAGATAGATAGATAGATAGATAGATAGATAGATAGATAGATGGATGGATGATAGAAGTTCCAGATGTTGAAGTAACTATTGCTTCCATGCCCAGTATTATCAGGATCTATATTTATTCTTAACAAATATGACAGTTTATGATAGTATGGGTTCTTCAAATATATGTATCAAAAGAGATAACATACAAAGATAATTTATCGAAGTCTATGGCCATGTACTCTAATGTTGGAATGGATGCTTAGTTAATTTTTTTTTCTGATTGCAAATATGATAGATAGAAAAATGGACATATGTAGGGGTCCTAGATAGTTTTGGTGTCAATATGGCAAAAGTGGCAAGAGGAAACTGTAGTCAAATAATTACATCCATTTGATGGCCTGTGGGCGTGTCTGAGAAGCATTTTCTGATTCTTATTTAAGAAGGTCCAAGCTGTTGTGGATAGTACCATCCTTAGCAGACTGGGTGTGGGTTGTATGAGAAAAGCAACTATATTCAACCTTGAAGCAAGCCAGTAGGCAGCTTCCCTTTAGGATTTCTGCTTCAGTTCCTGCTTCCAGGTTCCTGATTCTGGTCTTGATTTCTTTGAACATACAAGCAAAAATTAATCTTTTCCTACCTTGCTTTTGTTAATTTATTAATCACAGAAAAAAAGGAAACTAGAACAGAATATTCCATATATAATTGTAAAAACAAAATAATCTTGATGGCAATATATTTTAAGATTAATGGCCATTTTCCAAAGAAACATCTAATAATAATAATAGCATGCTCACAATTTAAAATCATATTTTGTGATGTGTTCTACACATAAATGTTTCCCACTTCTCTGCCATTATATTACAAACTCCAAATATACATGAGACCAGATGGATGAGTTTGACTCAGGAAGTAATATGCAGGGCAATAGTCTTAGTCTTTGACAAAAGTTTGTAAAATAATATGAACTCATTCACTAGGTCATCACAGTTCAAACACTTTGCTACAGAAAGATTAAAACTTAGCAAAAAAAATCCCTCCTTTCTCTAGTGCATATTCTATTGAGAGTGCAGGAAAGATAAACATACTAAATATCATTATGTTGATGAAATAATTCTTATAAAGTAAAAAGAATGGGCTAAAGATTAGAAATATTGCAGGAATAACAAGAATATTTTATTTAAAATTTAAATTTAAAATAGTATGCAGGAAGTTGTCTTCATTGAGACAGTGATGTTTGTGTGCACTTACTGCAAATATTTTGGGTTATCTAGATGAGTATTCTGAAAAGAAAAGGCAAAGGCAAGCATTGGCCTGGTGTGCCAGAGAAATAGAAAAGACAAAGCACAAGTAGTAGGAAGTTAGCCTAAGCACCATAAAGTAAGTTGAGAAGATAGGGATTCAGTTAAAATGTTTCTTGGTTAATTCAGCCTCCTTTGGTACCAAGTTTCTCAGCTCAGTTCTTTACTAACCAGACTTTTTTTCTCTGACAGTTCTGGAGGATAGCTTTTCTAATTAGAAGGTCAGAATGGTTGGATTTTGGGAAGAGTGTCTTAAAGGATACAAACTATTGACTTCTTAGATTCCAAATAGTATAAAAATGACATGATAAGTCTTACATGTTCCTTATATAAATATAATAATTCTATTCATGAGGACTCCATTCATAGGAAAAAACTAATTTCTCAAAGGGTTTACAGTCCATATGCTATGGATTTTAGGTGATCTCCAGTAATTTATCCATTGTGAAATATATATATATGTGCTTTGGGTGTGGAATATGTGTGTTGTCCATACTTGAGAGGCCACGCACACACTTGCACAGGGCAGAGGACTTCAGATATCTTGCTCTATCTTTCTCTACTTTATTCCCTGAGGCATGATCTCTTACTTGTGCCTAGAACTTACTTCGCAGTTCATCCTTGAGAAAGACAAATTCTCCTTCTCTTTGCTGTCACTAAATGCATATAATTCTTCCTTGAGGAGTAAGGACACACAAGATGTCCCTCAGCCACATCAGTGTGTCAACAGTTGCTGTCATAGTCCAGGCCTGGTTTAGGTAGTTATATTGTTATTTTTACGGTTGTAGCTTCCCTTATTGTCTAGAGGAAGCAATCAAAGAGCAGACTTCCACTTTCAACTTTTTGAAAATAGTGTCTGTGTCTCTGCCTCACTTTCATTGATTAAATTTGACATTTTGTTGAATGCTTAAATTGTCTTGGATAATTAAGAAAGATAGCACATCCTTCACCAGTAACTCCAGTTTAATTTTTCTTTTTAGTTTTTTTATGTTTCTTTTGCACAGTGCAAAAGTAGACATTATGTTCATTTGCAAATGTATGGAAATGTAAACAACAAAAAATTGTAACTCTTTAAATGTTTTCTGGTTTACATAAATCCAATGCAAAAAAAAATTAAAACGTTGAGTGCTAATTTACTATTAATAGTGAAACAATGAAACAGAAACATTCGTACACATATAAAGGTCTATCTATTCTGTTAGATAAATGGGTAAATATCTCAAATAACAAATCTCATCAAAAGGTTTTCTGCTAGTGTCAGACTGTTAGAGCACAATATTTTCCCTAAACCCTTACATTTAAGGCTATTGAAGATTGTCAGATAAGATCATGTAATGCCAAACAAACACACAAAAAGGGTAAATGGCACACAGTAAAGTAGAAACAGGTGAACAATAACATGAGTTTTGTATTATTTGAAAGAATAATATACTTGTAAAGTTTTATATGATTCTAAATTCACTTCAGCTATAAGATATATTTCAATATGTATACCCTAGTTATTGTTCCTGTTGTCGTTGTGACGACGTACTCTGGTAAAAGCAACTTAAAGAAATAAAAAGATTATTTTGTGTAGTTAGAGTTTTTTTGGTCCTGTCTGGCCCACAGTCAGGACAAATCTCTCTAACCCATTACTCCTGCAGCAGCTCAGACCCAACTAAGTAAACACAGAGAATTATATTGTTTACAGACTGTATGGCCGTGGCAGGCTTCTTGCTAACTGTTCTTATAGCTTAAATTAATCCATTTCTATAAATCTATACCTTGCTACTTGGCTCATGGTTTACTGGCATCTTCACATGCTGCTTGTCCTGGCGGCTGGCAGTGTCTCCCTCACTCAGCCTTTTATTTCCCAGAATTCTCCTCTCCTTGTCCCACCTACTTCCTGCCTGGCCACTGGCTAATCAGTGTTTTATTTATTTACCAATCAGAGCAATTTGAGCAATTTGACATACAGACCATCTCACATCACAGCACTTCCTTTTTATTATTTTTTTTTTTTAGAGGAAGGTTTTAACTTTTACACATCTCCAAGCGTAGCTTGGTATATTTGGGAATTTGGGCATAGCTTCTCTTACTACTTTCTGTTGGAGGGGGCACTGTATCTTTTGGGGACACAAAGAAAATTTTAAGATTACGGAGTAGTCCTTGAGGGTATATCGTCTGAGCCAGTTGTCTTGAAATGGTTGTGGATGTTGGATCATCTGGGCCTTTGTGTCATTGAAGACCTTTCAGGGGGTCTTGGCAGGTCAAACCTGAGGTATCTAAATCTGGAACAAATTCATAGCCTCTGGCTTTCTGTAGAAACAAAAGCAGAGCCTCCTTTCCAAAGCAACATATCCTTACATCTAAATTTTGAAGTCAAGGTACCTTTAAAATATCCATATTGGTTTAACTTAACAGCTTTTATGATCAAATGGTTTTTTTTTTCAGTTATGAATATCAAAGAGAACATTGTCTAGATTCTCTGTGTGGTAGTCATCTTTATGTGGCTTATTTTTTATATTACCTTGAGCCTATTGCTTAAAACTGTAGCATTCCAAGACTGAAATGGCACTGGCACTATGGCTGCTGGCTCCGCCCACTTCAGCTTCCCAACATGGTGGTGGTACATTTTCGACAGCTCTGGGAGCCCTCAACTCTCAGAAATACTGGGTCCATCCTTTTATCAAAGCAGCGTGTAGCCCAGAAACCTCTTTTTGTTTTGTACTAGCAAAGGCTAAATCCATCATGCAGCTTAATGTGCCACTTGCAGAAGCCTCATTCCCACCATACTGCAGGTCGAGCATGAATGACAGGAACCTGCCATAGTAGCTCAAACACGCAGGCTGCCATTAACTTGAGAGAAACAACTAGGAACTGTTTTTAGCTCCGTTTTAAAATCTTTTTTCTCAGGTTTTAGGTGGAAACTCTTGCCAACACTTTGGACGCCATTTGTAACTGTAGTTTTCCTGCCTTGCCCACAGTCAGGACAAATCTCTGTCACCTGCCAGTCCCACAGCCGCTCAGACCCAACCAAGTAAACACAGACACTTACATTGCTTACAAACTGTATGGCTGTGTCAGGCTTCTTGTTAACCGCTTTTACAGCTTAAATTAATCCATTTCCATAAATCTATACCTTGCCACATGGCTCATGGCTTACCAGCATCTTCACATACTGCTTGTCATGGCGACAGCTGGCAGTGTCTCCCTCACTCAGCCTTTTACTTCCCAGAATTCTCCTCTCCTTGTCCCACCTACTTCCTGCCTGGCCACTGGCTAATCAGTGTTTTATTTATTGACCAATCAGAGCAATTTGACATACAGACTATCTCACAGCAATTTTGTTTCACATTTGAGGTTCCAGTCCATCATGATGGGGTATATACAGTAGGATTGCATGAGGTTGTTGCTCACCCTCCATCCAAATTAAAAAAAAAAAAACACACACACACACAAAGAGAAATAAATACTTATGGATAACTCATCTTCATTTTATAAAGTCTTTATTTACATCTCAGGAAATGATGCACCCACAACTGGCAGATCTTCCTACCTTATTTAACCTAATTAAGACAATATCCTACAAGTTTGGCCAATATCTCATCTTCTATGAGGCTAGATATCATGAAGTTGACAATTGAAGTTATCACCACAAGAGATAACTCAAAGAATTAAGACAAGCAATATGTTAATGTGTACGAATTCAAGAAAAGTTTAAAAATAGTGTAAAATAAATGGACTAAAATGTTGTTTGAATCTTAGATGGTCTTTTAATAAAAAAACCCAGTGCCAGATGTCAATGTGAAAGCTGAATGATCAGAGAATCAGAGCAGCCAGCCACTAGTTCTTACCTCTTCAAAATCCTCAGCCTTAAAGTGAGTGAGTTCCTATTCCCTCACACCTTATATACCTTTCTCTGCCCTGCCATATTACTTCCTGGGATTAAAGGCATGTATGCTTCCCAAGCAAAGACATGAGATCTCAAGTGCTGGATTAAAGGTGTGTACCACCACTGCCTGACCTCTATGTCTAATCTAGTGGCTGGCTCTGTTCTCTGATCCTCAGGCAATTTTGTTAGGATACACAGTACACTACCACACTAAAATATGAAAGAAAATTGAATATGAACTTTGATATTTCCAGTTATAATTGCATAGAATAACTTTTTCACAAGATGTAAAAAAAGCATAATTTTCTGTACATTTTAGTTGGATCTAACAAAAATTAGCTTATACAGTATAATTACCATGCAGGTTTTTTTTACTCTTTCTTGTCATTTGTGAGTGTGTGTGGTGGCATATACCTTTAATCCCAGAACTTGGGAGATGGAGGCAAGGAGATCTCTTCACAGAGACTTGGGTCTGTATAGTGAGTTCATGCAGGTCCACACAGATTTTTTTTTCAAAAGACATCATAATTTGTAACTTAGGAAATTTACATTCTGCATATGTATTCATAGATTATATACATGAATTAGTATAAATTGTTTCTACTGTTTTTATTATCAGAATATTTTTCTGTATATAGTGTATATAATTAATATATAAACACGAGTTTCATAATTTAAAATCTGTAAGGTCCTACTAATTGAAAAATGTATTAGGTGACTGTTTACATGTGACCTTCAAGAGATTTATTTTTTATATTTATAAATATATTTTATATTTTTACTACATATGTATTTTGCACATATACAATATAATAGTTTCACATATTGAAAACTATTACTAAAAATATTAAGATGTGTGCCCATTCTGCAATTATTTAAAAACTAAATATTAGTTGGAAAAATAGAATAAACAACAGAAGGACTTTCATTATAATTCTTATGCTGAACAGGTCAAATCATAAATTGAGAAAAAAAATGACAGTTTCTTTACACAGTATAAAAAAGGAAAACTTCCCAAACATTTTATTCATATGCATCTTCTACTCTTCCAATCCCCAGTCATGTTCTTTGGTATGAGATAGTTCAGATCCTAGGATAATTTTTAAAGATTTATGAAAGGAAGAATTATTCATAATTTAAAATATCAAGTGTTTTCTGCTTCCTTTGCCATCTGTCCTTGTGTTTGACCTACGCTGTTGGTCACCCGGGCTCCGATGGAGCTCTCTCAGAAGCACAGCAGTCCTGTCCAGATGGGAGTCATCTAGACATCCCAGCTGCAGCTGTGTTCAAACCGTCCCGCCACAGCCTGTCGACAAGTCTGCTCTGCTGCGAACTCCATGATCCTCTGATGCTGCTGACTGGAGCGGCCGCTTTTTGACTTTTATTTTTATGAAATATATGTGTCCTATTGTCGTATTCAAGCTTATAGCTTTATTTTTACATATTTAAATTGACATTTTAATTTCCACACTGATAGTTTTCAAAGTTTTCTTAAACATGTGTCTTATATCAGCCACTGTAAATTGGTAGTCTCTTGCTATCAAAATATGCCAAAGAAATGATTTTTCTTTGTATGTGAAATTTAAAGATAAGGCTATATACCTAATTTAAAATAGTGACTTTTAAATTTGATAAGTAGTTATTAGTTGATATTAATAATTAGTGATACCTTTTGCCTGCTGTAAACATTATCTCCAGAAAAGTAAACTATGTAGTTTCATAACCACAGTAAATGCTTCCTGATACTTCCCTCTTCAAACTTTTGAACACAATACTGTATGTGCATGAGACATTCCACAAGTAACATGGATTAAGTTGTAATCATGTGGTACAATCAGTACAAGTATTAATTAGTTAGTATGAATGATGCAAAAAACTCTTTGGTGCATATATTTTTCTATACATTTCATTGTTTAATATTTCATATTATTTGTTATTTAATAGTTATCTTGATGGATAAATTATATATCCTTTGGGCTGAAATATTTTCTTTTCATCTCAGTGATTATTTCTAATAGCCTACTGGAATTATGAGTAAGCTATGTCTTCTGTTTCTGGTTGAATTATGTGGGACAATGGTAGAATGTGGCCATGACAAGTGACACCAAAGGCAAGAAAACATCAAGGATTTAACACATCTAAAAGATTTAAGTCATCTAAAGCCTAAAAACCAAGAAGAGAACAAAGACATACATATTTGTTCTAAGTGTGAAAGCAAGAAAACCGTCACAAACATTGCAATATGTAGAAACCCGAGTCAGAACAAATATACAACATTAAGACACTGGCTCCAGTTTTATTCTTCTTAGAAAATCAATTACTTTCTGCATATTGGTTTACCCATATCTAGATGAAAATATAGTACTGTTTTGTATAGCATGTGTGTATATGTATACATTTATTGTCTATATGTAGTAATATTTTATTTGTGCTGAAATGTGGTGATATTTTATTTGTGCTTTGATAAATAAAGCTTGCCTGGAGATTAAGGGGAAAAGGCCAGCCATTTCAAGTAAACAAAGTCAGGCAGCTGTAGCACATGCCCTTAATCCGATCACTTAGCAGGCATGGTCTGTGTGCTCAAGGCTGTACTAGGGAACAGAGCCAAGTGTGATGTCATGTGCCTTTAATCCCAGTACCAACCAAAGAGATCTGCAGGTCTGTATGGACAGTGACAAGAAAGTGAGATAGCTGTGCTAAGAGACAATGAGAAGGGAAAATAGCAAGGCAATGAAGGTGTGTAGACAGGAAGTAACTTGCATTTGGAAGCTGAAGACCATTTATTGTCACTATGACTGTAAGATGTCTGACTGCTTTCTATTCACTACTGTCTTGATACCATTCAAATGTTCTTTTATCACATACTTCTGTGTTAGTGATGTTTCTCTTCTTGTTATAAAACACTAAAACCAAGGCAACTTATAGAAAAAAAAAGTTTATTTAGGCTTGTTCTTCCAAAGGGATAAAAACCCATCTTAATGCAGAAAATTATAGCAGCAAGCAGCAAGCAGCTGAGAGTTCATCTCTTCTAGCAACAACCACAAGGCAAAGATAATGGACTAAAATATAGCTCTAGCTTTAAGTTCTCAAAGCCTCCTTCTAGAAACATTCATCCTCCAAAATGGCCCCACTGCCGAACATTTCCAAAGAGTCACACCAACAGGGGAACAAGTGTCCAAAAACCACTAAATTACCATATTTAAATTACCTTTTGTTATGCTTTTTAAATAATTTAATTATTGTGTAATTTTGCATATATGGATATGATTTAAAAAGGTAGATTACTGAATCTACTTTTAAAGGGAACTACTTGTTTTAAATATTTTACATTGGATTGGATTTTTGTATATTATATAAAAATTTTGTATTGGACTCACCAAAATAGGATAAATAATGAAATTTTTTTTGTCTGAATTTTTCAAATGTTAATGGACTGGACTTTGTTAATATATATGTTATATATAATGGAGTTTTCTGTCTGAATCTGTCAAATGTTAATGGACTAGACATTGTTAATGTAATTCTTGACTGTATATATTATATATACTTATGGATATAGTTATAAGCTTCTTTTATTACCTCAGACAAAAAAGGGGAAATGTGCTGATACTGTGTCTCCTAATATATTGTGCACCCTAATAAACTTATCTGGGGTCAGAGAACAGAACAACCACTAAACAGACATAGAGGCCAGAAAATGGTGACCCACACACCTTTAAACCTAGCGTTCCGGAGGCAGAGATCTATCCAGATCTCTGTGAGTTCAAGGCCACACTGGAAACCACCAGGCTTAGTGACACACACCTTTAATCCCAGGAAGTGGTGGCAGGAAGCAGAAAGGTATGTAAGGCATGAGGACCAGGAAATAAGTTTGTTAAGCTTTTAAGCTTTTAGCAGCAGTTCAGCTGAGACCCTTTTGGATGAGGACACAGAGGCTTCCAGTTTGAAGAAACAAGATCAGCTGAAGAATTGGCAAAGTTAGATTAGCTGTGGCAGTTTCTGTTTCTCTGATCTTTCAGCGTTCACCCAATACCTGGCTCCAGATTTGCTTTTATTAATAAGACCTTTTAAGATTTGTGCTACATATGGGTGTTTTCCTTTCGTGATTATCTGTGCATCACATGTTTGCAATTCTCTTGGAACCCAGAACAGGACATAAAATCACCTTGGACTTAAGATTTTCACATAGTTGTGAGCAGCTATGTGGGTGATGGGGATCTAACCATGGTCCTCTGGAAAAGTAGCCAGTGCTCTTAACCACTGATCCATTACTCCAGCCCGTTTTTGTGATTATGTTTTATCTGTTTCAGTCAACAAATATGAAATCCAATCAGGTTTTAAAAGAAAAAGAAATCTAGGATCCACCATGAAAATGAGAACGTGTCTTGCATATAAACTACTAGTTTGAAAAACAGAGGAATTAGGTCACATTGACCTGACATGCATTTTTAATCAGTAATGTGTATTATGTCCTTGAGTAAGCAATTATCCAACCTTTAAAATCTGGAAAGGCATTCTGTCCTGACCTAAATGGAATATATCTAATTTGTTCACACTGCCTTGCCTTTAGAAGTATATCTACTAATAGAGAAAAAGACAAATTTGCTCAATATCCATAGATGTTCTAATTCATAGCAATTAATATCAAAATTTGAGACAAATTGACACTAATTTAAAAGCAGATGAAATGGGATTGAGACAGAAACAATCAAGGCAGGTATTTCTGACAAGCCTAGACTTCACTCTACAAAAAAAAAAAATTGTGAACACATGAAGTAGACATGAAGATCGTTCATGCCTATCTGACCATTTGTCCACTCATACTAATATCTACTATATCTTCAAAGCAGAAAATCTAATTCATTATTTTTTCTATGGCATAAAGACCTGAGTTACCCTACATCACAAATGGTATTTTATAATAAAAATATTGTCTCAAATATAAGAAAATGTCATTTAACCAGTTAATATAAAACTGATGAAAACACTGTGCATTACAGAAATACCAGCACCAAGTATCAGTGTGTATCATGTGATGGTATTTTAGAATATAAGGAAGTCTAAAGGGCCTTTGTGGTAGTTTATAGAAGAAAATAAGCAGCTTCACAATGTATAGCTCTATCCTTCTACATTTTCATGTATATATATTAAACTATTTGCATATCATCTACATACAATTCCTGGAGATAAAGATAGAAGAATTAGAAGAGTGAGTGAAAATGACTACCTATTTATCACTAGATAATTACATATTAAAATTTCCTATCTAAGTAAAAATATAATTTGTATAACGCTCCAGACAGTATTGCATTTCTTTTTTTCTTATTTTTTAAATATTTTTATTTTGTAATTAATTTAATTTTACATATCAGCCATGGATTCCCCGTCCTCCCTCCTCCCACCCCCCAGCCTTATCCCCTAACCCACCCCTCATTCCCACCTCCTCCAAGGCAAGATCTACCCTAGGGAGTCAGCCCAGCCTGGCAGTTTCAGTTGAGGCAGGTCCAGTCCTCTCCTCCCTACACCAAGACTGAGTAAACTCAGCATAGGCCCTAGGTTCCAAAAAGCCAGCTCATGCACCAAGGACAGGTCCTGGTTTCACTGCCTGGGGGCCTCCTAAACAGTTCAAGCTAATCAACTGTCTCACTTATCCAGCAGGCCTGGTCCAGTTCCATGGGGGCTCCTCAGCTATTGGTTCTCAGTTCATGTGTTTCTGCTAGATTGGCTATTTGTCCCTGTGCTTTTTCCAATCATGGTCTCAATATCTCTTGCTCATATAATTCCTCCTCTCTCTCGCCAATTGGACTCTTGGAGCTCCACGGGGGCTTGGCCGTGGATCTCTGCATCTACTTCCATCAGTCACTCGATGAGAGTTCTATCATGACAGTTAAGGTGTTCGGCCATCAGAGTAGTTCAGCTCAGGCACTCTTTTGACCATTGCCAGTAGTCTATAGTAGAGGTATCTTTGTGGATTTCTGGGGACCTCTCTAGCACTCTGCTTCTTCCTATTCCCATGGGGTCTTCCTTTATCATAGTATCTCTTTCCTTGTTCTCCCACTGTGCTCCTGATCCAGATGAGACCTCCTGCTTCCCTAAGCTCTCCATCCCCTGACCCTTGCCCTCCATTACTTCAGCCCTCACACCTAGTTTGCTCATGTAGATCTCATTCATTTCTCTGTCCTTGGGTGGTCCCTGTGTCTTTCTTAGGGTCCTCTTTACTAGGTAGCCTCCCTGGAGTTGTGAGTTGCAGTCTGGTTATTTTTGCTTTACATCTAGTATCCACTTATGAGTGAGTATATCATCCTGAGTGAGGTAACCCAGTATTGCATTTCTTTTACACTTGTTTAAATGTTCAACTAACAAATGAAAAGAAATATTTGAAGCAAAAAGAAAAGTACAAATTTGTTCTTTCATAGCATTATTTAACATCATGTACATTATTGTCTTACAGTAACATTCTCACATTTAAATGGACAGAATCTCAATTGAAGAAATGCATCCATAATATTTGTCAGAGAGCATATTTGTGGGTTATTTGTTTTATTGTGGGTTGATGTAGGTGATGCTATTCTTAGACAGGTAGGGCAGATGGTCCTGAGAGATATAAAAAGGGTCCCTGAATGTGAGCCTGAAAGCAAGTCAGTAGACAGTTTCCTTCCACAATTCCTGCCTCTACTTCTGTTTGATTTCTTTCCCTAGACCCTAGATTCTCTTCATTGTAGATAGCAACCTGTAAGATGAAAACAAACAAACAAACAAACAAACAAAAACAAAAAGGAAACCTTTTTCCTCTTCAAGTTGCTCTCAGTCAGTGTTTTATCACAGCAACAGAGACGCTAACTAGCACACTAGGAAATTTCACAAAACCAGTAGATCAAACATGTGCAACTTACTTAGTTTTAATTTTATATATTTGAAAGAAAACATAAAATACTGAATTTGATTCCAGGAGGAAAACACTCAGAATTGTAATGTCCTTCTCTAAATAACTGCAAGAAACTAAAGTACACGTTAGCACATGATATCGAAGAGTCTCTATGAGTGGAGTTTACATATTGATTATTCTCATGTTAATAATATGTACCAGTGCTTGACTATATAGCATAATTCACTTATATTGATTTTTAATTTAATTTACAGTCTAGCTATGCACAGTCATGTTGTAGGTCATGTTATATCTGCAATCTGTAGTCTTTCTCAGTGATTCTCATGAACTATAAAAAGGAGTAAAAAGACCTAATACCATGTAAATCATCAACATCTGAAGCAACTATATTATAATTTATGATTTGTAAATAAGAACTACTATCACTTAAAAATTTGAAGAAAAAGTTTATTATTTTCCAGACACATTCAGTGTTTGAAAAGATTCTTTAGGTGTACTACAAAACATTTTAATGTAGCATATGGATTCTGTTTCTCAACTTTTATTGACCAGGTATTTTATTTTATGGATCAACTGCATGTTTTAGGCTTCCATATGAGAAAAAAAGTTTATAACCATTAACTTTTTTCACAAATGCTGAAGATAAAAAACGCATGCACTGGAGTCTTCAGCTAAGATGCTGAATCTTTCAGTGGCAATAGACACTGTGTGGTGTGAATTTCTTATTAATTTGAAATGATTCATTTTAATGCATGCTCTGAAAATTAAACACCTGGCACTTATAGTCTGAAGCCTCCAAAATAAAGTGACTTTGTGCACAATGACATTCAAGACTTTCAATGAGGTTAACACTCCCTTAGTTTGGTGAGATTGCTCAGCTGGTTAAGGTGATTGCCACCTATCTTGAAGATCTGAGTTCAATTCCTGGACTTGACACAGTGGAAGGAGAGAATACACTTGGCATTCACAATTGAACACAGACTTACATACACCCCCCCCATACACATGCATACAAACAAAAATTAAGAAAATAAATAATTTAATTTTTATTACTTTATGTGCATGTCTATTTTGTTTTCACATGTCTTTACCACATGTAAGCAGTGCCTGCATAGGCCATAAAAGGATGTCAGAATCTCTGAAACCAGAGTAAGAAACAGTTATTCCCACGTTGGTGCTGGGAATCAAACTGGCTCCTCTGGAATAGCTGCCAGGGCTCTTATCCTCTGAGCTCTCCCTAGTCCCTAAAGTTAACATTGTTTTGACATCCTATTCCAGCCTTTGAGACTGCATTGTGAGGACACATTGCTTGTTACAGTTTTATCCATTTTTGTGATAATGCAGATGGTCCATAAAGAACATGAAAATAGAACTGAAAGCTGAAAAGCCCTTTGTATTTTGAAAGCCATAATTAGCTCCATGAGTCTAAGAAATTATATTATCTCAGGACTTTCAGGTTTCTTATTTTTGAAAATCACTTTTATTAGGATTTTCTATGTATAAGTCAAAGCAATCAGATAAATAACTTATAAAATGTGCCATGGCCAAGACTCAACAGAACAAATGAAAGCTGGGAAAGATGAAATGGTGCTTGATGAGATGGCTGGTAGGATTGTTATTGGCACTGCTGCCATGGAAATCAGTGGCCTGGTTCCTGAAAAAGCTGAAAATCAATCAATCACAAGATCCAGCTATATCATCCTTGAACATAGACCTAAAAGATTATACAACTTACCATAGAGCTGCTTGTTCATCCATGTTCATGGTTACTTTATTTTTGATAGCCAGAAATTGAAAACTGCCTAGATGTGCATTAACTGATGAAAGGATTGTGAAATTGTGGTACATTTATACAGTGAACTATGCAGTTGTTTAGGGAAAAAAATGAAATTACTAAATGTGCAGTTAAATGTGTGGAGCTAGGAAGAAAAACATTCTGAATGAGGTAAAGAATACCCCCAAAGACAAATATTGTATATTTGCTGTTAAACAGGATGCTGTTAAACAGTTTTTAAGGTTTAGATACATGTGCTTCAGTCAGAATAACCACAGAGGTTAGGTAGTTAGTAAGAGACAAGGTGAAGGAGGCCATCAAAGGAAGGGGAAATGTAACAGTGTTACAAAGATAAAAGAGAAACCAGAACAAGAGGATGAAATGGGAAGGAGATGAGAGGGTTTTGAAAAGTCATATGGAAACCTACTACTATAGAAGACACCTAAACAAATACACATCTATGAAAATAAATTAAATCGTGTCACCATATAATGAAGACATGGTTCCACCTACGTGTCTTATGCAGGCAATTAAAAGATCTAATGACAGGAATGGCTTACATCTTGCTGAGTCATTGGCCAAAGGGGTTCCACAGATCAGTCATAACATCACAGGCTATTGCCAAGGCTACTGGTAACCTGACTATTAAGATCTTATGTCATTGAACATGGCCTTGAACATGAAAATAAAATTGAAGTGATTCCCAACTAGAAGGTTCATCCTGGCTGAAGAACATTCTTCGTGCTGGAAAGTACCTTTCTCACTACAAGAAAAAACTAAGCACAAAATCACCTATCTATAAACCCTGTAACCTACAACAGGGTCCTGCTTCAAGGACACACTAATTGAATAGAGGCAGAAAGGGTTATAGGATTAGCCAAGCACTTTTTTTTTTTTATTGAATTTAATGCTCACTCCATGGAATACATATCTGACACTACTGTTTCAAGAGCCCGGCTAAATATGTCATGGATATAGGATAAAACCTGCTACTATTATTCTTCCAAATGAACATACCATTAAAATGGCTCCCAATGACATTGTTATACTCATAGACAAGAGGATTGCCCAACCCTTCTCTGAGAAGCATCTTCTTACAGGAGATGGGATTAAATGCAGAGGACCACAGCTGGACAGTATGGAGAGTGTGAGAGACTTTGGAGCTCTCTGAACTAATTGTGATTGTAGACAAATTTCTAAACAGTCTTATTAAATAAATACCATGGAACCACATATTAGTGTGTAAGCCTTAGAGAGATCGGAGAAACAGGGGCAGCCACTAGCCAACCTTACCCCACCAACTCTGCAGCTTCCAAACGCAAGTTACTTCCTGTCTGTCCATGCCTTTATTGCCTTGCTGTTCTGCCATCTGATTTGCTCTCTCTACCCAGCTACATCACTTCATCTTTCTGCCCAGCTCTGTCACTTCCTATCTGTCTGTACAGACCTCTAGACCTCCATGGTTAACTAGTTTTGGAATTTAAGGCATGTTCCACCATGCTTAGATCTATTCCCAGTGTGGCCTTGAAAGTACAGGGATCCTGCCTGCCATGTGATATGATTAAAGGCGTGTGCTAACATTGCATGTCTTCTGTGTTGGGGCTGGCTTTTTTCTCTGATCTCCAGACAAGCTTTATTTATTAAAGCACAAATAAAATATCACCACATTGAATATCTTTACAAATTCCCTTCCATCAAGACTCAGGGATCTTTGTGGAGAGAATATGAGCCACAGATGGTAAATGACTCCAAGAAAACAGAACCATCCAGACACAATAGTGCTGTGGAATAATACTTTTGTACACTGTAAAGAATGTCACTCGAATTGGTTTAATAAAACACCGATTGTCCAGTAGCCAGGCAGGGAGTATAGATGGGGTAACCAGACTTGGATAGTTCTGGGAAGAGGAAGGACAGAGTCAGGAGTCACCACCCAGATACAGAGAAAGCAAGATGAGAATGCCATATTGAGAAAAGGTACTTAACCACATGGCTAAACATATATAAGAATTATGGTTTAATTTAGGTGTAAGAGCTAGTTAGTAATAAGCTCGAGCTACAGGCCAAGCATGTATAAATAATATTAAACCTCTGAGTCAATTATTTGGGAAGCAGCTGCTGGGTATTTGGGAACAGGCAGGCAGGAGAAAAGCGTCTGCCTACACAACAGGCTTAATACACATATAAACTCAGAGAGACTTTGACAGCACAAAGAAGAGCTACACAGGTTTAAGCCTGACAAATTCTAGTACAGAGAAGTGGAAATTGACACAACATCACACCCCTAAACAATAAGCCTTTTCAACTAATACCTGATAGAAAAGGGAAAAACAGTGTTCTCATTCGTAGTCTCATGGTGTGTATCAACCACCCTCCAAGGCAGGCCCCATGTCCAGGAGTGGTTGCTCAACAGCAAAGGTTTTTGGCTTATTGGTTTTTGTTTGCCTTGAGCTTTTTTTTTTTTATAATGGGGGGGGATATGAAGTAGGATGGGTAGGAAAAAGAGAAGGATCTGGAGTTGTTGGGCAAAGTGGAAGAATATGATCAAAATATATTGTAGGTGACAATTTATGTATGTAGATTCTGACACAGACACCAAGTGAAAGCATAATGGAAAATTTGGAGGAAGGAAAGGGAAAGAAGAAATTATGTAGTATATTACAAATTCAAAAATAAGAATAATTACAATCTGTATTATATGCAAAATATTTGAATAAAGTATCATGTCAATAGCAAAGAGAAGAGGACTAATGCAAGGAAAATAATAGAATAAGGCAGAAAACAGGCATACTTAGAAGAAAAAATATTATATACATGTGTGTGCTGCTGCGCAGACATGCATGTGTGTGTTTATAAATGCCTGGTGTGTGTGTTTAGGGGGCACAAGTTCCTTGTGTTCACAGATAGCACTAGTGATATCAGAAATGTCAAACATTCAGGCATTTCTCTTCAATGAAATGGATTTATATCTGTTTCCACTCAGAAGGCAAGGAGTGCCTGTTAATAATCTGGTGATCTATACTGCCTGTAGTGCTAGGCTTCACCAAATCCCCAAACTATTACATTTATCTCAGACTCCTGAGCATTGTTTCTGATTCAGTAGAACCCATTCTTATGAAAGCAGTTCATATACTTGCAAAACAGACTACTATTATGCTTATCCCAGACTCTTCCTCCCTAAACCCTTACCCTGTTCATCATTTCCCAGTCAAAGTAACCTATTCTTATGAAAGAAGTCACAGGTACTTTGCAAAAGACATGTACTTTTCAAAGCAGTTTCAATGTTGTCATGCCTTTTTGTAACAAATGTCATGAGGAAATCTTTTCCAGAAGTTGTAATGTGCTTAAATATGGTAAAAATAAATGACATGGGGTCAGAGACATGTTTGAATCAACACTAGCCAACTGACCTGTTGAACTGGATTTCCTTCATACCTCATATTGATCTTTTCTCTGGCAGCAATATCATTTGCAAGGGACCCCGCATGTATGTATGCATCTGTGTATGTTTGTGTGTGTGCATATAACTTAAAATGTAAGGCCATCTTCCTTTATACATTAATTAGTAAGGAGAACAAGCATGATTAAGATAAAAATTTATTCTTTTGCCTATTATTTTCATGTCTACTAAGATAATCTGTGAAGAGGACACCTCATTTGAGAAAATCCCTCTATCACATTGGCCTGAAGGAAGACTTGACTGAAAATTGATGTAGGAGATAGGACCTTGGTGGGCTATACCATCCCTGGATATGTAGTTCTGGGATTGATCAGAAAGCAAAAGAAGCAATTCAAAGGAAACAAGTCAAGCAGCATGACGTCATACTCTGTTTTAGTTCCAGCATCTAGATTCCTGTCTCATCTTCCCTGGGTGATGAACTGTAACTTGCTCATCAAATAAACCCCTTCCTTTCCAAGTTGCTTTTGGTCATGGTGTTTATCACAGCAATAGAAACTTGACAAATTTCTTAACACTCTTGCTCAGGGCATAAGCACATTCCCAGGAGTAGACAGAGAAGACTCTGAGGATGGTTTTTCTGTTGATGATGTTATTAAAACTTGTACCACTTCATTTTGTACTGAGCAGTAGTATCTAAAAATTGGTTCTCTAAATTGATCACAAAAAACAACCCCTACCACCCAGCTGTTCTTCTGTCATTATGGGACCTAAGCACGTGACAATATATTGCTTGTACTATTAAATTTTAACAAGTTCTATACTCAGGATTATTGACAGTGGCAGTGAGAGGCACAGCTCTATAGTGCAGTTTGAAGCCTGAGTTGGGGTTTTCCTTTAGGACCTCCATGACAGTAAACCTAGGATCTTGACTTTTACTGCAAATAATAAATTTAGCATGAGTCTTTATGAAGTAAAATTGAGTTTATTAATTAAAGGTATGAAAAGAGATAAGATGTGATTTAGAGTCACTGGTATTACAGAAATATGTCTAAAATATCACCAGGATACATATATAACATGATTTTGTGGCTTTTGAATTCATGTCACACATACAATGTAACTTGATTTAAAGAATAAACAATGAACAAAAATGAAGTTTCAAAATTAAAATAAAAACTGAGTTGCTTTATTTCTTTTTCTATATCTTAAGGGGTTTTCCTGAAAGTGTTGTATGAGGTCCATTGTTCAAGTTTATGGATGAGAGACAGATGCTGATACATTTAGGCTAAAAGGTCTCATTTATTCTGGCCATAAGCTATGCTCCCCCATATGTTGTTGATTCTATTTGAGACATTGCACAGAAAATAATAGATTAAAATTTTTGCACTTATTTTTAGGTGTTCCAGTAAAAAGTCTAAGATTGAGCACCTTTCATTATGTCACTGTGATGTTAGTACGTCGTTGACTATAAATATCATTAAAACTGACATTTTTCTTTCACTTTTATAACTTAAATCCTCTTAGAGTATACTAGCAGACAAAATAATGAAATCATTTCCATGCTTCATTCCTCTAAATCATCTCAATCCTTGGGTCTTCCCAGCTCAGCATTATGTTCTACAAGATTTAACATCTCAGTGGGCAAAGGGCAGCATTCATCAGTAGTATATATAAAGTAAAAAAAAAAAAACTATAATCAATAAATGATAATTTGCTCCTGTCATTTTCAGTTTTTGAAGGTTTGGATAATTTACAGGTTGGCATACAGCACATTGTGATAAAGCATTGATATAACAGTAATAGTTTTGTGTGGAAGGCAGAGGGATTTACCACTTGCATGGGGAATGAAAATCAAACCACATAATTACATATAAGAATACTAAGCCCGGAGTTCATAGTCACTTGTTTCTTCCTGAAAAATCAAACTGTTCTTCTACACAGGAAAACCAAATTTCAACTGTTTTCATTTCTTATAACTAAAATGTTAAAATACACATATTTAAAATGGTAAAATGTGTAAAGATACCCAGTCACTGTAGGAACTGTATCTCTTTCCTACAGGCTTCACTTTGGCAACCAATCAGCATAAATTAACCTGCTCTCAAGGAAATTATGACAGCATTAGGTAATAAAACATTCTTGATACACACAAATGTGTATGGAATTGGTGGTGAAATTAGTGAACCTTAGTGAGTTTACAGCCACTGTGATATTGTCAAAATATTAACAGATAAATTTGTGGAATTTGTTTCAGATCATTTAAGATTTTCATCATTTAATCTTAATATTTTTGAACAAGCTGTTTGGATAAGAAGCTATTTATTCTATGATTTCAAACATAATGATTCAGAAAAACTAACAAGGAGAATTAAATTGTTTACTTTGCTAACTGGTTGTGTTAATTTTGTTGTTTCTTTGGTCAAACAGTCCAGGAGAAGTACCTAATGCCAAGATAGGCATTGCTCACATTGCTGTAGATACAGTCTATCATGGGCAGAGAGGGCGGGTGGCAGAGAAGCAGGAGCCTGAGGCAACTGGCCCCACAGAAATGAGAAAATGGCAAGCAGACAGGGAATGTGGCTGGAGACAAGGCCACCCTTAGTACACAGCTCTACAATTTTCCAAAATGTTCCCACTGTCTGACAACAAAGTATTCACATAGATGAGTCACCTGGGGCATTTCACATTCAAATCACAGCAGAAATATTTAACATTTTCATCAATAATCCAAATAGTAATGTGAAATTTGGTTCAGGACAAACTGTTCCCTTTAACAATCATAAAATTTTCAGATTAGTTCCCATTGAATATTTAGGTATTTAGTGTTTGGATGTAAATATTAACCCCAAGTGCAGCATGACTCTCTCTTATTTGGAGACAGAGTCTTTACAAATGCAATCAAGTTCAGGTCACTAAGGTGGACTGCAATCCAGTATGACTGCTGTCCTCATAAAGTAGACATAAGTTCAGACTGGCTGTATCTTAGTCACAAGGAACCCCATGTCATGTACATGGCTCTAGATTTGATCCCCAACACACAAAGAAAGCAAAAGAGAGAGAAAGGGAGGAGTTAGGGAAGAGTAATACTTATACAAATCCTTCTCTTGCAGATCTCAAAAGAAAGTAGCACTATGTGCTATGTACTCTCAGACTCCTGCACCAGGGAATGAAGCATGACCTCCTGTTATGTGTTGACATGTATGCAACTCAGTAGTACTTTGCAAGAAGGTTGAGGAAGCTAAAACATGGATTCTAAGTAGGAATGCTGTAGCTAGAGTTTTACTGGTCCTGCCTGGCCCACAGTCAGGACAAAACTCTCTTACCTACCAGTCCTGCAGCTGCTCAGACCCAAGCAAGAGTACACACAGAGACTTATATTTCTTATAAACTGTATGGCTGTGGCAGGCTTCTTGTTATCTAGTTCTTATATCTCGAATTAACCCATTTCTATTAATGTATAAATTGCCACATGGATCGTGGCTTACCAGTATCTTAACATCTTCTCATGGCAGTGGCTGGCAGCATCTCTCTGCCTCAGCCTTCCACTTCCCAGAATTCTCCTCTCTGCTTGTCCTGCCTATACTTCCTGTCTGGCTACTGGCCAATTAGCATTTTATTTACACAGAACAATGTCCACAGCACTTCCCCTTTTCTTTTTTTTTTAAAGTAAGGTTTTAACTTTCACATAGTAAAATTATATATAACAAAACAATTATCAAGCAAGAATTACAGTTACAATATCTAGTCTATTTATAATATCTAGCCTATTTGGCAAAATTGAAGAAGATATCCTATCTATCCTATATTTGTGAGTTTAAAGTTTCATATCTAACTTATCTTTTAAAGTTTCATATCTAACTTATCTTTTATCATAACTAAGGAAAATTTTAACTATCTAGTCTTCAACTACATCAAAGACCTCAGAAGGATATAATATTACCTGAGAAATGGGAGAAGAATGCAAGCAACTTTCAGGAGTCTTACAAGAGTAGACAGAGACAGCTGACAGCCTGGACAGTCATTCAAAGTTCTTTTGTAAAGTTGGGGCATCTGTCTTCAGCAAAAAGGCCTAGAGTCCCTCAGTCACTTCTCTCTGTGTCCTGTAGAATGTCTGACAGTCTCCTCTGCAAAGCAGGAACCTGAAAGACCATTTCACCAAGCAAAGTTCAATGGTCACCTTTCTGTGAGTCCTGCATGTCCAGTCAATCAAGCAGTCTAGGCAAGAACAGTTTCTTACCCAAATGGCTATTTTTGTCAAAGTGAAGATTAAACTCTATATAGAGTGTCTTCAATGCCCTTCTTTCTGAAGTAAATCTGGAGCTGCCAGGGGCAGACATGTCTCACTCTCCAGAAAGTCTAAATTTTTAAAACATTTGAAATGTCATATTCTGTAGGTCTTTGAAGTATTTGAAGATTGCCTATCTATCTGAAATATATCTATGTATACCTAGAAAACATAACATGACTATAAGTTTGACTGTCATAGAAGACTAATTGTTCCATTACAATTTAAATGAGTTGTATAAACATAATACCTTAAACAAGAGTAAAAATACACATACAGTATAACAAAATCAACTTTAAATTTGAATCAATAAACTAAAATCCATAGCAATGTAAAACATTTTAAACAAGTTGTTTCTCTTTATATCATATCTATACTATCCTCTCTTTTTCTTTAGAAAGACATTGCATTTATAATCAACATGATTTAAATAAAAATACTGGTTTTTCTTTGTCCCACACCAGAGGGCTCTTCTGATTTGGGACACAAAAATCGCTTAACCTTTTCTTTTAGTAATATACTTGGGTTTAGAAAAGGAGTAAGCCAATTCCATCTCCCAAGCCAGCTTGGTATATTTGGGAATTTGGGCGTAGCTTCTCTTACTACTTCCTGCTGGATGGGGGGCACTGTAACTTATGGGGACACAAAGAAATTTTTAGGATTATGGAGTGGTCCGTGAGGGTGTATCGTCCGAGCCAGTTGTATTGAAACCATTCTGGATGTTGGATCATCTGGGCCATGGTGTCACTGAAGATCTTTCAGGGGGTCTTGGCTAGTCAAACCTGATGTATCTTAATCTGGAACAAATCCATAGCCTCTGGCTTCTGTGGAAACAAAAACAGAGCCTCATTTCCAAAGCAACATATCCTTGGATCCAAATTTTGAAGTCAAGGTACCTTTAAAATATACATTTTGGCATAACTCAACACCTTTTGCAGTCAAATGTTTTTGTGCAATTCAAAATCCCAAAGACAACACAATCCAGATTCTCTGTGTAATATCCATCTTTACGTGGCTTATATTTTATACTACCTTTGCTGTCTCTTTAAAGACTTTATTTTTAAAAACTATCTATTTCTTTATATAATTGTATATATTTCTTTTTTTGTCTCTCTTCTAAGCCTACATACATTTTTACACACCATTGAAAAGCATTTAAAGTCTTGTTCCATCTGAATCTGTCTTATTGTGAATCTACTGTTTAAAACTGCAGCATTCAAAGACTGAAAAGGCACTGTGGCTGCTGGTTCTGCCCACCTCATCTTCCCAACATGGCGGTGGTACATGGATTTCTAAGTAGAGAGGGCAGGAATGATGGATTTGATGATTTAGTGTTTGGAACATTTTTTTAATTTACAGTAAGTGAATGCATTTTATACCATCACTGTTTTCATGAAAATGGCTCAACTTCCTAATCTCCAAAGTAAAATACATTAAAAACTTTAAAAAAAAGTTTCAAGCTGAAAAATTGAGATTTCTCAAATCTGTGTTCTGCATACTTCCAATCTGGTTCCATCACATTTGCCTTCACGTGGTATTGCAACCCAAGTTTATTTCTTCAATCACATTACATGTTAAGAAGGCTTTAGCTAATATCTCAGGACCAGTTTTAGATACATATAAAACTTAGGAACATTAAATTACAATTTTGGAACTGTTATTTGCTACTGTATTTAATTCTTCGCTATAAAACCACGAAAAGCTTCCCGTTTGTCAGATAACGTTAATGAAATGGTAAGGTATGAAGAAAAAGAATAGTAGTGTTTCAAACACACATTAGTTTTTGTTTTTTGAGACAGTCAAATGTACATTTAATGAGTTACTATTATGGGCTCACTTGTAGAGTTTTAAAGTTCATGAATTGATTCGTTAACCCTTGGAGTCCCTGCATTAGGAGGTCGGGCTTTAGAGATGGTTAAGGCTAAGTGCATTCATAAAGGCAGACTACTGGTCCCAAAGGACTTGTGCTGCTCTAAGAGGAAGGGGACCTCAGAGAAGGCTACAAGTCAGGAACAGACAATGCTTCAGAGACTCTCCCTTGTGGCGTTCTTACACTGGTCTCTGAGCCTCCAGAAGTATACAAATACAAGATCCTATTGTTTGCAACATCCAACCTTTGATATTTTGTTATTGGAGCCCAAATAAACTAGGACAGTTAATTTTGGTTAGTCTTACATGTTTACAATTCTTCTCATGAATGTTTAGCCCCCAGCTGCTTTCTTCATCTATACCACAGACTACCTAGGATCTGCCTCTTTGTTCCTTTCTGTCTCTTTGTCATTGTATTATACCCTTTTTTACTGGCTGCCTCGGGGAAGGAACACAACATAGACCATTTTCACCTTTTAAGAGTGAAAAAGATATACGCATCAAATGAGTAGAAAAGACTTTGATATAGGCTTCGCATTTAGAAATTTCAGTACAGAAATATCCAGTTTTATTTGAGTTATTTTTCTGTGGATACTGCCTCATCCATTATAGTTCACAGCTCATAGGAACAACAAGAATCAGTATGTAAAAGAAATGTCAGACATATATCAGTATACAGGTTTGGACAAAAGAGAGTAATGTATGACATCCAATTGTAACAAGAAATGGCATCCTTTGGCTCTAAAAAGCTTTGGGAACCCCAGAATGACAGAAGGAATAGGGTCATCATCACATATTGGTTGGTGTGTTGAAGGAAGGAGAGATCTAAGATCGACAGACACTATTAAAAGGGCAATAAAATTTCCTGTGTATCTGTTCTAGCATATGGCAAGTTGTCAGAACAATGACTGGAGAACAGATAGGCAGGAAACCCATTCTCTATACCCAGTCCTGGCATTAATGTGAAATATTAGTGAGACTCAGTTCTTTCTATTGGACAGCATAGGAGACTCAGACATGGGAGCAAGACAACACAAAACAAAGCATGTGAGGGCTAGAGAGATGCCAGAGTGGTTAAGAACATTGGTTGCTCTTCCCAAAGACCTTGGTTCAATTTGAAGCACTAATATCCAGTGGCTCACAACTGCCTGTAATCCAAGATACAAGTATCTGATACCTTCTGACTCTGGGCACACACATACATGTGGCACACAAACTCACATATAAATAAAAATAAATATTTAAAAAAATGTATGTCCCACACTGGAGTTTAATATTTAGGGTTCTATTATTGTATAGGGACTCATATATAGGACTCATATATATTGTATAGGACCTCATATATAGGACTGTATTAGGAAAACACAATTTTTCTGATTATTTACATATTTACTGATGATCTTTGGTACACATATTAATTATCCTTTGAAACAGATACCTATGTATCAAGCAAAACACAGTATTCAGTATTTTTTTTTCAAAATTTGGGGTTTTGCATTTATTTATCCAGGTACAGCAACATTGAAACCAAGTGTGCAGAGAAACAATGCCACATACTTTTCACACTAGAGGTTCACATTCTAAACAAAATGTATCATTTGTAATAAGAGTCTCTCATATATCTTAGGGAATAATTTGTCAGTCAGAAGCAACTTTTTCTGTATAATATGCTATGTACTAGTATTGCAAATTAATTAACTGTAACTTGTTTTAATATCTTAGATTCAAAGGTTGATTTATATATTTATGTTTATAAAAAAACAGTCATTTTTATTTGCTCAGTTTTACTCCTAATGTCTTTCTGCTTATGTGCTCTTGTTCTATCAGGGAATGTGAATATCGTCTACACAAACAGATTTGGAAAATAGTTTCTTCTCAGTTACTCTGGAAAGTTTGTTTTGAATTATTATCTGTTCCTCAAATAATTGGTAAATGTCACTGTTAAAATCAAATAGAATTGCATTTCTAGTTTTAAAAATGATCTACACTTTAAATTGATGGAAGTTTAAGAAATATAATTGTTCTTTTCTTAACTCAGTTTGCTGAATTTTTTTTTAAAGATTTATTTACTTACATATACAGTGTTCTGCCTGCACATCTGCCTGCACTGAACACCAGAAGAGGGCACCAGATCTCATTACGGATGGTTGTGAGCCAACACGTGGTTGCTGGGAATTAAACTCAGAACCTCTGGAAGAGAAACCAGTGTTCTTAACCTCTGAGACATCTCTCCAGTCCCCCTGCTAATTTTTTTTTTTTTTTAATGAAGTTGTTCTGGTTAGTGACTATTATCAACTTGATACAACCTGGGGTCACCTAGGTCACATGGGAAGATGGAACCTCAACTAAATAATTTCATCTATTAGATTGGCCTGTAGCTGTCATTGTGAGAGAATGTCTTGATGGATGATTAATGTGGCAGGGACTAACCCACTACAGGCAGCATGATTCCTAGGCAAGTGGGCTTGGACTACATTAGAAAGCTAGCTGAGCAACTGCCAGAGCATGGGCTAGGAAGCAACATCTCAGTTTTCATTTCAGTTCTTGTATTAAGTTTCTGCCTTGTCTTTGATCAATGATGGAGTATTAACCAGGAATTGTAAGCGGAAATAAACACTTTCCACCCATGAATGACTTTTGGTCATAGTTTTTATCACGGCAATAGGAAAGCAATTTCTCCTATTTCTAACTAATAAATATCTACAATAGACAATAAGCACCTTCAGAATGTTATATATTTATTCCTTATGGTAAAGTCTTTCTTATTTTCAAGATAATAAACTTACAACTGTGTTTGTAAAGCATGCAGCACATAGTTTTGAAACAGAGCTATTTCTTTGGGAGTGACCTAGATGTGTAGTCACTGTTAGAATAAAAAAAAATGTCATTTGTCTCAAACTCAGTCATTATTTAGATACTGTGTCTTTGCTTTTGAGCTAAATTTCATAGATAATCAATCTTGTATTTTATTGTCAATCTGTCCTTCTTAAGGAAATGAACCTTCATTTGGAACATGTGTTACAGTAAGTGAGGACTATGTTGTCTTTCCTTTTCTATACTTAATTCTTCATCTAAAACATCCTATTCAAAATCAACCAGGTGGTGGTGGCACACACCTTTAATCCCAGCACTTGGGAGGCAGAAGCAGGCGGATCTTTGTGAGTTCAAGGCCAGCCTGGTCTATAGAGTGAGATCCAAGAAAGGTGCAAAGCTACACAGAGAAATACTGTCTCAAAAAAAAAGAAAAAAGAAAAGAAAAGAAAGAAAAAGAAAAGAAAAAGAAAAAAAAATCGAAACTGCTTCACAAATTAAGGCTCTAAATGATAGAGTAATTCTTCAAGCACTTTCATCTTCTCCAACTTTATATTAGACCATAACTCTAAGAAAATCTTGAATATATCTGTGTTTCAACTGATGTTAGATTGTTATCTGTGACATGATTTGGGCAGGAAGTCATTCATTGTTGGCATCTGTTTCTTTTCTAGTGTTTTACTTTGAAAACCAATAAAAAGAGTGTAGTTTCAATTTCCTCCTAGGAAATAAAACTTATTCTATTCTTTTTTCAGCTTTAGAAGCTTGGGGTCATTAATCTTTGCTATTCACATCAGCTTACCTGAATGGTCTTCAAAAGGACTATTTATATAAAAGTATAAACCATTTATCTAATATATACTTATAGCCTGGGGCTACACATATTATCCAAGTCTGTTATCTTCTTAAGAAAAATTTGGTATTTTATGGAAAATAATTTTCAATTACCGTTTAATAATTTTGTTGTAATTACACTCATACACCATACATAATGTACATGTGCCTTTGTTAGGGTTTCTATTGCTGTGATAAAGAACATGAAAGAAACTTGTGAAGTAAAGGGTTTACTTCATTTCATCCCTTAGATAACAGTCCATCATTCAGAAAAGTCAGGGCAGGAAACTAGAGTCAGGGTGTGAAGCAGAGGCCATAGGTGACTTCTTACTAGCTTGCTCTTTTTTGCTTGCTTATTTTGCTGTTTTATAAACCCCAGCACCATCTACTCACCACCTACCCCCATTGGGCTGGACTGTCCCACATCAATCATTAATCAGGAAACATTTGTCTACAAACCAGTCTAATGATGATATTTTCTCAACTAAGTGCTGGGATTACAGGAATGAATCACTACACTGATTAGCCTTTCCTAGATTTCTTACCATGGAATTATTGTCTGAAAACATCTATTAATCACAGAAACCAGATTGATTTTACAGTTTCAAACTTCCCTGAATCTAGGTTTAATTTCTACCACAGAAGAGCTGATACTATTTGCCACTCCTGAGCAAGATTCCAAGCACTTGAGTCTATTGAATTTCATACCCGAGTCACCAATAGAAACACCACACAGTCAAGAACTGGATGGAAGATGTACTTTCAGAAAGAAGAGACAGTTCAAAGTCAGCTCCAGCAGAGTGCTGAAGCCCCTTATGGTTAGCAGTACCCCAGGCAGCCCTCTGATGCATGGCGATTGGACTTGTACTTCGCACATATAAACACAGAAAGGTCTGACCTTTTCTCTGAAACAGAGAGGGCTGAGGGCATGCCCGAGGGCCACCGATTTACAAGCTAAGCAGTACAAAGGAGCAAACAAGGAGCTTGAAGGAAGATAAAGAATTTCCACACCAGGTGATAAGCTTGATAAGGGCCAGGGAGAAACTTTCTCTCCTGACAATTATGTGTGTCTGGCCCAAGTCTGATTCTTATGGTCAAGTACAGACTGAGAGACTGCTAGCACAATCCTCTACCCTAGCACACTTTCCCATCTGTAGAGGAGTTTACGCTCAACAGATCCCTGAAGAATTGTGAATCCTGTCTTGGTGTCTGTTTCCTGTTGTACTCAAGCTTGGCCAAAGACATACCAAAAATGGTATCTCTGAGAAAATCAGAGATAAAACAGGGCATGGGGCATGTACCATTGCTTTTCATGTGTAGAAAGAGGATGCTCTTTGTGTTGATAAGCGGAGGAGGGAGACATTTCATTCCTCATACAGAATCCCAGCTCAATCTCTGGCAGCTGAAGTTATCAGAGTCAACAGACAAAATTGCAATATGTCCCTTGCTTTACACACTTCTATTCTCTTATCCTCACAAACATGCCCTTTGCTGGCTTCATTGAAAAAGGCTGCAGTTGTTACTCAATAGCAAGCTTCCTAATAATATTCTCTCCATAGAGCCCTCGGGTCCCATAAGGTGATGAGATTGGGAGGCAAGCAGCTTTTTCCACTGAGCCATCTCACAAGCCCCTAGATGATTCATTTTAAATGTTGGTCATTCCTCCCTCCAATAATCTCATACCCTCATATATATTATTATTTAAAAAAGTTGTCACATAAAATGTGTATACGGGGCAAAGACATAAATGTAAAGCAGCACCACACCACACAGCTTGTAGTGCGCTCATTGTTCCAGTTCCTGTGGGCTCATTCCACACATGTCCCTGAGACATGTGAAGAAAGGTATATTTTTAAATGTCCTTCTTGGTACTTCAATACAAACTAATTCTACAGTATTTGAAGATATCTTCTAGTACTCAGAAATAAGAACAAGATACTCCACTCAATAGATGTTGATAAGGGTTACAAGCCTGAGGAAAAGTAAATATATTACTGTGGTGGTATTGTGTTCCCCAAAATATTGTGTACCTTAATAAACTTATCTGGGGTCAGAGAACAGAAAAGCCACAGTTAGGCAGTGATAGCACACGCCTTTAATCCTAGCATTCCAGGGGCAGAAATCCCTCTGGATCTCTGTGAATTCAAGGCCACATTGCAAACAGCCAGGCATGGTGACCCACACCTTTAATCCCAGAAAGCAAGCCTTTAATCCCAGAGAGTGATGGTAGAAAGCAGAAAGATATATAAGTCATGAGGACCAGAAACTAGAAGCATTTGGCTGGTTAAACATTTGGCTGGTTAAGCTTTCAGGCTTTCAAGCAGCAGTTCAGCTGAGAGCCATTGTGATGAGGACACAAAAGCTTCCAGTCTGAGGAGACAGGACCAGCTGAGGACCCGGAGAGGTGAGGTTAGCTGTGGCTTGTTCTGTGTCTCTGATCTACCAGCATTGACCCCAATAACTCGCCTCAGGTTTGATTTTATTAATAAGAACTTTTAAGATTCCTGCTACAAAAAATGGTGTTACTCTACCTAATCTATGAGTTGAGGAACTAAAATCCAAAAAGTCTCAGCCAGCCTTTGTTCTGTTCGTAGCTTAGAGCTTTGGGCTGGGTCTTTTCTCTTGTGCAAAGGTTTACCTGAACCTGTACTCTTTTACCTAACCTGTCCACCAATCAAATTTCCCCAAAAATATTTAATTTAACCAACCAGATTCCTATGAGCTAGATGTGTAATTTACATAAGTAAATTGGCCAGTTTCTAGGATATAAAGAGACCTTTTCTAAAGCACGACTTGGCAACTCACTTTCAAGAGCCCTTTCTGCTTCTGGGAGCCGATGTTCTTACTTGGTGAGTCTTTCCTTGCAGTTATTCTCCTGCCCTTGTTTATCAGTTTTGTCATGGACAGACGATGATATCCATTCCAAGACACTGTTACTCTAGTTCCCTAACAGCACTTTCCATTTTAATTAGTTTCATTTTTTTCAGTCTTTCATGAAGAAAATGAAGCTCTGACAGTAGTGGAATAACACTATGCACAGAATATGTATAGCCACCCATGGTTTTCTGAACAATTAAGACTCTAGCAATTTGTTCCCAGTCAAGAGGAGATAACTATCCTGTTAGAAACAAGATTGGCCTACCTATTAGCACTATATAAAAGACAGCTTGTTCTTTGCAAAATGTGTGTGTGTGTGTGTGTAATCAATAAGATAAAATGTAAAATGCAATTAAATATATACCCACCCTGCATTTTTCTTGTAAATAAATGTGGCATTGTGACAATACATTTACCTAACTTTCCACACTGCAGTATGCAATCCAACTGTTTATTCAGTACTGAAACAAATCCATCCATGTTCATGAGCAAGTAATTATTATCTAATTTTTGGAAACAAATAATTTGAAGCTTAAATGTCACACTATACAGAAATTTAAATGTTGATTTTACTTTCTGGTTGTCTTTTTTATTAAAATAGATGTTTTTCCTCATAATACATCCTGACTATGGTTTCTCCTCCCTCTACTGTTGCTGGAGGGCTTCTCTCCAGGTTCCCCAAGCCCCGCAGTCCCACTATCCACTTATAAAATAATCACTCAGACGCTTATATCACTTATAAACTGTATGGCCATGGCAGGCTTCTTGCTAACTGTTCTTTTATCTTAAATTAACCCATTTTTATAAATCTATACTTTGCCACATGGCTGGTGGCTTACCGGCGTCTTTACATGTTGCTTATCCTGGCGGTGGCTACAGTGTCTCCCTCCTCAGCCTTCCACCTCCCAGAATTCTCCTCTCTCCTTGTCCCACCTACTTCCTGCCTGGTCACTGGCTATCAGTGTTTTATTTATATAGAGTGATATCCACAGCACTTCCCCTTTTTTTCTTTTTTGACTAGCAGTTATAGTTACAACTTAGTATATATAATATCTTAGATAGAACATATTAAGTATTAGATTCAGGTTCTTTAGGGTAGGACACCTTTGAATGATCTTTATAACATGCCATTTACCTATGCTCTATGCTTCTCTGGATTTTAGTATGTGTTTGTTGCTTGATATTGTTTGCATTGGTTGTAGTTACATCTTATCTAGGTCATTATCCCTCATTATTTCTGGACAATATTTGATAACCATTCCTTTGTACATAGTCTTGTATTAGTTTAGAACCTTCTTATTTAGACAAAAAGGGGGAGATGTAGTGGGTAGCCATTCCAGCTTGGATCTGGAAGTTCCAACCCCCATTGAGACTCTGGCAACAGTCACGCCTACGAGGTGGGGCCAGAGGAGGCGCCTGGAGACCCGAGAGCTGGATGGGCCAGCACACTCTCTGTGCGCTCTCTCTGTGCTGGGACACTGAATGGTGAAGGTGGATTGTGCAGAGCTCAGGAGAACACCGCTGGACTGTGATACACCTTCCCCAGACCCTGCGACCTACCTTTCACTTAATTTGTGAGTTACGCCATTAAATAAATATCCTTTTAACTACGTGGAGTGACCAAAATAATTTCTCCAATACTCTACTCCTCCCAGTTCCTTCCCACCTCTCCTCCCATCTGGGTCCACTCCTTTTCTGTCTTCCATTAGGAAAAAAGAAAACAGGAGTCTAACAGATAATAATAAAGTAAAATATTATATAATAAAACACAATAAATTTAAAAAAAATTAGAACTGGAAAAAAACTGAAGAAAAGGAGAGCAAGAGAAGACTCAGAATCAGAAATCTCATTTTTTCCCAATCTCAGGTATCCCATAAAAATACTAAAATGGAAGAAATAATATATATGCAGAGGACTGGGCAAGTTTTTTTCTGCTTCCAATCATTTATGTGTGAATTTCATGATTTCATCATTTTTAATGCCTGGGTAATCAGTGTAAATATACCTGGGTACATAGTGTAAATGTACCACATTGTATGTACTTGTTCTTCTGTTGTTTCTCTTCTCTGGCTATTATGAAAGAAGCAGTAATGAACGTGGTTTGTAGCTCCATGATCTACTTCACCTGACTTAATTCTGTAGCTATGACTTCAAATACTACATAGAATAAATATGCAGAAAGTGGACAACCCTGTCTTGTTCCTAATTTTAATGGAATTGCTTGGAATTTCTCTCCATTTAAGTTGATATTGGCTATGGTCTTGCTGTAAATGGATATTATTGAGTTGTCCCTTGTATCTCTAATCTCTCCAGAACTCTTATCATGAATGGGCATTGAATTTTTGTCACAGAACTTTTCAGCATCTAATGAAATAATCTTGTTGCCTTTTTGTCTTTCATTCTGTTTACATGGTGGGTTACGTTTATGGACTTACATATGGTGAACCAATCCTGCATTTCTTAGATGAAGCCTACTGCATCAAGATTGACGACCTTTTTGATGGGTTCTTATTTTAAAAAGAAGTATTTTGAGAATTTTTGCATCCATGCTCATGAGGGAAATTGGTCTGTAAAACTCTTTCTTTGTTGAGTATTTAGGTGGTTTGAAAATCAGTAGAACTGTGTGACCTTATAAACCAAACTGGGAAATTACCCCTCTGTTTCTATTGTGTGGATTAATTTGTGGAGGGTTGGGTTAACTTTTCTTTGAAAGTATGGTAGAATTCTGTGCTAAAGCCATCTAATCTTGGACTATTTTGGAGTTTAGAAAATTCTATTTCACTAGAGCATATAGGTCTGTTTAAGTTGCTTATATGATCTTGATTTAACTTTGGAAAATGGCATGTATCAATAAATTATTCATTTATTTTAGATTATCCAATTTGATGGAGTATAAGTTTTAAAGTATGCCCTTATGATTCTCTAGATTTCTTCAGTGTCTGTTGTTATATCCCGTTTTCTTCACTGATTGTACTTTGTCAATATACAATAATATAACATTGGTTACTTCAGATTACTTCTTAGATCCATTTGAATGGAGTACCTTTTTCTATCCTTTTATCCTGAGTGGATATCTACCATTGATGTGAAGGTGTGTTTCTTGGATGAGGCAGAAGGATGAATGTTCCTTTTCTCTCCATTCTGTTAGTCTGTCTTTTTGTTATGGAACTGAGACTGTTTATGTTGAGTAGTATCAATAAGCACTGTTTGTTGATTCCTGTTCCTTTCTTGTGGTGATAGTGGTGGGTTATGCTTATATTCCCCCTCTTGTTTTTTTTTTTTCTCATTTGTGTTCATTTATTCCTGTGTATTTTTGAGTGTGGTTAACCATTTTAAGTTGGAGATTTCCTTCTTTCACATCCTATGTGGATGGATTTATAGATCTATCTATCTATCTATCTATCTATCTATCTATCTATCTATCTATCTATCTATGTATCTATCTATCTATCTATCTACCTATCATCTATCTGTCTATCTATCTATCATCTATCTATCTATCTATCTATCATCTATCTATCTATCTATCTATCTATCTATCTATCTATCTATCTATCATCTATAGCTTGTATTTGGTTTCTAATGGAATGACTTATTTTCTCTATATATGCAGATTGAAAGTTTTGCTTGGTATAGCAATCTGGACTGGCATTTGTGGTCTCTTAAAGCCTTCAGCACATCTGCCCAGGACTTTCTGACTTTAGGAGTCTCCATTGAGAAGTCTGGTGCTATTCTAAAAAGTCGGCCTTTATATGTTACTTCTTGTTTTTCCCTTGCAGATTTTCATATTCTCTCTATGTTCTATACATTTAGTGTTTCGATTATTATGTGCACAGGGAAATTCCTTTTCTGGTCCAGTCAATTTTGTGTTCTGCAGGCTTCTTGTATCTGTGTAGACATCTACTTTAGATTAGGTAAATTTTCCTATCTGATTTTGTTGAAAGTATTATCTGTGCCTTAGACCTGGGTTTCTTACTCTTTCTTCCTTCCTGTTATTGTTAGATATTGGGTTTTTTTTTTTCAGAGTTTTTCAGATTTCCTGCATGTTCAGTGCCAGGAATATTTTAGATTTAATGTTTTCTTTGACAAGGATATCCATTTCTTTTATTGTATCTTTAATGTCTGATATTGCTTCTTCCATTTCTTGTATTCTGTTGGTGAGGTTTGCCTCTGTGATTCCTATTCCATTTCCTAAAGTTTTCATTTCCAGATTTCCCTCACTTTGTGATTTCTTTATTGATTCTATTTCTACTTTCAGGTTTTGTATTGTTTCATTCATTCCCTTCCATTGTTTGTTTTTCATAGGTTTCTTTAAGGCCTTTATTTGTTTCCTCTTTAAGAACCCATGTCATAATCATAAGGGCTCTTTATTCTTTGTCTTATGCTTCAGCTATATTGTAATATTCAAGGTCTGCTGATATCTAGGCTTGTGGCATTGGGATGGTTGTAATTCAGGGTGCTGATATCTGGTCTTGTCTTTGTCGAGTGGGTGTTTTGGTCCTTGGTGGTTCTGTTGCTCTTTCTTGATCCTAGGAGAATATGGTGGCTGTGTGCTGCTGGGTAGGAAATTTTTCTTTGATTTTTGTAGTTGTGGTCACTGGGGGTTCCAAATAAAATGTTTTTCTGCTTATTGGGAGATGACACTTAGGGATGGGGATACACGAGAAGGGGGAATGAGCAGCTCCACTATATGGAAGAAAGCAGAGTATTCCATGGGAGTTTGCTTAATGAGCTCCCTGGAATGGAGATGGAGATTTAGGAGAGTTCATAGAAGGTCTGCCACAGCACTGAAGTTTAGACCTGAAAATTGGATTTGAAAGACCAGAAGGAGATACGTACATTGTAGTTAGCCTACCTACTTGCCTGGCTGGAATGACCTCTGGGTTCCCAGGGACTGCACACTGGAGTTATGTTTTAATAACTGGGATAAAGCACATATTTAAGGGAGGAAGTTAGGAGGGAGAGATCTATGTGATCCACTGTAGACAGTGGAGGGGTGGAAAGGGTACTTCAGTACTTCAGCAGGTATTCTGATGCAGAGCTAGGGATGAGAATGGAACTGAGAGGGTTTTGGTCAAAATCTACACTTAGCTTACCTGCCTCCCTGGTCAGAGTAACCTTTGGGTTCCCAGAGAGTCTTAGTTCTAAATAGCTGTCTACACATTTGCCCTGGGCTGACATTTCATTTAACCCAAGGTTATACATTTCAATATGTCTAGTTTCCTAAATATCAGAAAAATACTCTACCAATGTTTTCATTATGAACACGGGCTTTCCAGGTTAACAAATGTACTTATATAGCACTGCTATTTGGTATCCTTAATATTTGATGCTTTAGGATTGAATTATCTCTGCTCACACCATGACTACAAGGAGACAGTTGTCAGTCACATCTCTAGAACACAGAAAGACAGGTAAAAATGTCTCTAGCTAGATTAATTTACTTCATTAAACATTTATGATGACACAATTTTTGTTTCTTCTTCATCTCCATGACAAAAACTTGGGTGGCCTTATTCCTGTAGAAGGAAACTGGCAGAACTTTTGTATCTCCCATTAGTGATAGACCAAATCAAACAATCACAAACAAGAGAGAAAACCCATAACATCTCCAAACATGTAAGAGCCCCAACATCCAGGCCACCTCAGACATCATCTCTGTCCCATACTTACCTGGAGAGTCTGTCTCTTTTTGTATGTGTGTTATCACAAGCACCCTGTATTTTCACTATCAATAAAGTCTGACTGAGTGAGTGGACCTTGCTTCCTTGTTTTTATTCTTTAGACTGACTTTAAAAAATAAAAAAAGACTCCATTTTGACAAACTTAAAAAGCTCATCACCCTGACTGTACCAGAACAACATTCAGATTTTATAGGTTTAGTAGCTTCTGCTTTCTTCCTTTCAAAATACTTTCATGTTATTTTGGCCTGTTTATGTTATCAAGTTTTACCCTTGGGTAATGGATTATGTCTATTTAACATAATTAATTTTGTTCTTTAAGTAAGAAAAACATACTTAGAGAAGAAACATTGACTACTGGTGTAATACAGGATTAACTTGTAAAGTGATTTATTTTTCTTTGTACATGTTTGAGTGTCCTTGTTTAGGTATGATACATGCATCCATGTAACTTTGATGGCCATAAGACCATGTAAGCTACTGTACAGCTGGAGGCAACAGATGATTGTGAGTCATTCAGTGTGTGTAGCTGGAGAGTTTCTCTTCAGCTCCCACCAGGACCTGGCAGTCCCGTAGCCCACTTATAAAATAAACATACAGATGTTTATATTATTTCAACTGCTCGGCCATTAGCTCAGACCTACCATTGTCTAACTCTTATTCTTATACTCAGCCCATTTCTGTTAATCTATATGTCGGCATGTGTTCCGTCGCTTTACCTGCAGTCTTTAATGATGCTTGCTGGATGGCAGGCTGGCATCTCCTCCTCTCCACCTTCCTGTTCTCTCAGTTCTCCTTTCTGCTAGTCCCACCTATACTTCCTGCCTAGCTACTGGCCAATTAGTGTTTTATTTATCAATTATCCACAGCACTTCCCCCCTTTTTTTTTTCAAAAAGGAAGGGTTTAACTTTAACATAGTAAAATTACATATAACAAAACAAGCTTATAACTAACATAAGAAAAACTATATACAAAAGTACAATAACAATATACAATATATACAAGTAATAAATACCTAAACAATGTCTAGTTCATTTGTATTTGACAAATTCAGAGAAAATAATTCCATTATCTATCCTATTGTATCTAATTCATTTTCTATCCTAATTAATCTTCAACTATAACTAACTAATCTTCAAGTCCCTCAGATACCCAAGATAAAGACCAATTATCTAGCAAAGAATTATAGTTACAATATCTAGTCTATTTGTATTTGGCAAAATTAAAGAAGATATCCTATCTGTCTTATATCTGTGAGTCTAAGGTTTCATATCTAACTTATCTCTTATCATAACTAAGGAAATTATAACTATATAGTCTTCAACACATCAAAGACCTCAGAAGGATACAATATTATCTGAGAAATGGGAGATGGGCACAAATAATTTTTGAGAGTCTTGCGAGAGTAGACAGAGAGAGCTGGCAGCCTGGACAGTCATCCAAAGTTCCTCTGTAAAGTTGGGGCATCTGTCTTCAGCCCACAGGCCTAGAGTCTCTTAGTCACTTCTCTCTGTGTCCTATAGAATGTCTGGTAGTTTCCTCTGCGAGGCAGGAACCTGAAGGAACATTTCACCAAGCAAAGTTCAGTGGTTACCTTCCTATGGGTCCTGCAGGTCCAGTCAATCAAGCAGTCCAGTCAAGAAGAGGTTCTTGCCCAAATGGCTATTTTTTGCCAAGAAGATGAACTCCATATGGAGTGTCTTCAATGCCCATCCTCCTCTCTGAAGTAAATCCAGTGCTGCCAGGAGCAGACATGTCTCATTGTGCAGAAAGTCTAAATTTTTAAAAACATTTTAAATGCCATATTCTGTAGATCTTTGAAGTATTTGAATATTACCTACCTGTCTGAAAGATATCTATGTATACCCAGAAAACTTAATGACTGTAAGTTTGAAGGCTAATTGTTACATTACAATTTAAATGAGCTACATAAACAAAATACCTCAAATGAGAGTAGAAATATATATATATATATATATATATATATATATACAGTATAAAATTATATATACAGTATAAAAATTAACTTTAAATTTGTATCAATAAACTAAAATCCATAGCAATGTAAAACATTTTTAAACAAGTTGGTCTTTAAAAGTAGGTTCAATAATCTACCTGCTGTGGAGCCATCAACTCTTAGAAACAGTGGGTCTCTGCTTTTATCAATGCAGTGTGTAGCCCAGAAACCTCTTTTTTTTTTTTTTTAAATTAGCAAAACTACATCCAACACACAGAATAATGCGCAGCTTGGAGAGACCTCTGTGTAACATAGCGTAGGTCAAGCCCGCACACACGCAACAAACCTGCCATAGAGTAGCTCAAACTCACAGGCTGCTGCTAACTTGAAAGAGACAACTAGGAAGCTGTTTTTAGCTCCGTTTTAGAATCTTCTTTCTTAGGTTTTAGGTGGAAACTCTTGCCTCACGTTGTGCGCCATTTGTAGCTGGAGAGTTTCTCTCCAGCTCCCACCAAGGAATTGTAGTCCTGCAACCCACTTATAAAATAAACACACAGGTGCTTATATTATTTAAACTGTTTGGCCTAATGGCTCGGGCTTCTAGCAATCTAGTTCTTACATCTTAAATTCACCCATTTCTATAAATCCATACCTTGCCACATGGCTCATGGCTTACCAGTATCTTACATGATGGTACTCATGGCAGCGGCTGGCAGCATCTCCTCCTCTCTGCCTTCCTGTTCTCTCAATTCTCCTCTCTGCTAGTCCTGCCTATACTTCCTGCCTGGCTATTGGACAATCAGTTTTTTATTTATCAATCAGTGATCCACAGCAAGTGTGAGCTAGGAAACATAGGTCATCTGGATATCAGTAAGCAGTCCTAACCACTGAGATATCTCTCAAATCCCTACAGTTGACATTTTCATCCATACCTAACAGACATTCTGTTATTTGAACACAAAATTGTTATCTAAAATTTTGGTGATAATTTTTAGGGCGAATGTGGGCCCCGCCCCCGACTGTGAGTGGCTGCCGCCTTGCTTGCTGACCTTGACCAGATGTCCTCCCTATTCAGATTCCCTGCCAGTTTCCTTCTCACCTAAGGATCACCAGAGGTTCTTTGTTAGTATATCCTGCATTTGGTGTAAACAGCTTAGATGCAAGAATGTAGAACATTGGGTAGGGAACTTCTGCCGTCCGGGAATCCTCTATTGTATTGTAAGCCTGTATTTAAGGTTTCTTCCCTCTTTCAATAAATGGCATTTGGCATTTGGCATTTCAGCCATGGTGAATGACTCACTGTCTCTTGTCTCTATTTTTTAATCTGCAGCCCCTTGCTCGGACATGGTGAACGGGTACAGGTGAACTTTCATAACTGCTAATCCTGTCATTTTGTATTTGTGATTATTTGTTTGACTTCACTTAAGCATCTACATACTTATCTGAAGAGATTTACATATTTTGAAATATTTAATAATGTTTTGCTGAAACAACTATGGACATATGCAGGGTTTTATCATTTTCACAGGAGATGCTGTAGACCTTTTAGTCAACATCTCACTTAGTATCAGGCATATCCACATAGTAATTATTAGAAATAAAATATTTTTCTCAGCTTAGTACTATAAACAACAGAATCTTCTGATTTCATTCTTATGATTTTATAATTTTTTCTGTGCTAGAACTTAATCTCAAATCTAATATTACATTTATTGCCTATATTTTCCGTTTTCAATAATTTTAATATCTGTCAATCTTTTCTTTGACTCTAACAAATTCTACATAAAATAATACTCACTATTTATTGTTTCCTCAGTTGAGTTTGTATATGTACATTGTCAACCCATGTGACACATTATTCAGAAGGGTACTGTGGAGATAATATTTGTCTGATTAGTTTAGGCCAGGAAATATATTATGTCAGTAATATTAATTTTTTGTTTAAGGTAGCAACTTTCATGATATAAACTTGGGATCTTTCTTTTGAAACTTACTTTGTTTTTAAAGATGATGTTTTTAGACTATTTACATACAAGTTTTATTAGAATATTCAACCTCTGCCTTTTTCACACTAAGTATGTCTCACTACAGAGATTTCTTCAATACTTATTATTGTAATATTTATTTATTTTTTTATTTATTGGTTCAGTTATTGGTTAGTACTTTTTTTTGACAAGGACATAAAAGCAATTTATATAGCTCTTGATAGCCTGGACCTAGCTATGTGGACCATGCTGGAAGTTGCCAGTGTGCCCTTCCTTGCAGCATTTATACATTTTCCAACATCTTCTGCATCATTCTGGTACAATTGCCAGAATCAATTTGATCACAAAGGAACCCAAATCTTTTCTATAGGGAGCAGCTTGCATCTGGGAACTTTTAAGAACAAGGTGTGGAATATTTTTATTTTATTTTATTTTTTAATTTTGTATGTTTGTTCAGCCAGAGTTTTAGTTACCTACAGTCTTTCTACTCACTGTGTCACTGAGTTAGATACACACTGCTGTTGTCACAGCCATGATCTACCATCTCCAGGGAAAAGGCTAAAAGAATCAAAGCTAGGGCTTTGTGCATGCTAAGCAAGCACTCCTCAACAGAACTACTCACAACCCCTGAGTATTGTCTTTAGTACTGAATTATTACTGCTTCTAATCACTCTCAGAAAGTAGAGATATGAAACATGTATATACATTGTCTTAAAGTACACCTGGGTAATGTACTTTTGTGTTACGTTTGTTTATACATGGTGAGTTAAAGTTTCTGTTGCTGTAAAGAGACACCATGACCACAGCAACTCTTATAAAGGATAACATTTAATTGAGGTGCTGGATTACAGTTTCAGAAGTTTAGTCGATTATCTTCATGGCTGGGAGCACAACATGCAGGCAGGCATAGTGCTGGCTACAATTTGATATCTTGATATACAGGCAACAGGAAGTAGACTGTCTCACTGAGAGTAACTTGAGCATATATGAGACTCCAAAGCCTGCCTCCACAGTGATACACTTCCTCCAAAAAAACTGCATCTCCTAATAGTGCCACTCTCTATGAGCTTATGGTGGCCAATTACATTCAAAGTACCACAGTAGATGTGTGTACATATGTGCACTTGAAGATGATCTTTCTCACTTGACCTTGCATGCTAGGTCAATTTACTCTACTACTGCTGATAGTTCCTTCATTGAAGTGGACTGCAAGCCTCTGACTTTTCAGAGACTTCCTGGTCTTTCTTGCCAGATTGGAAGTTCTGAGTCAGCCACCCTTATACACTGTGATACACCCTGATTCTTGGCTTTTCATGTATATTGTAACTATTGGACTTTTTTATAACATAGGGCTCAAAATAAGTCTTTATTCAAGGACTCGGTGCTTTATAAGATAAATATATTACTAATTGAGATACCCTCAAACCCCTGATATCTGATATGTACTGCATGTGTTTATAATGTACATGTAAGGCATGCATATGCATAGTATATGTACACATAGCATAGCATATCTGAGCATAAGAATTTTTTTTTACCACCATACAATGTTTCCTGTAGGATTTTATTCATATATTTGGCCATTTCATTTTTTTCCTAACTCTTTTTTCTGTCAGTGGCTATTAATTTTAACTACATTAATGTTTTGTCAGAGCTAGAAAATAGATCATATGGATGAAGTTTACTAGTTTATTTTGTGAGAAAATACACAACCAGATTAGATAACAAGGTACATGCATATTCAAATGTTTTAACATTAGTTGTAAATCTGTTTCCAAATTTACCTAAGCATGCTCATTTCTTCACATAACTATATGAGGCATTTGCAATATTAATATTTATTTGTTGATTCTAAATTTCATTTATTTTCTTTTCAGATATGATGAATTATTTTTTATTTACATTCAGTAATTTCACTTCATGGGATACAGAAGTATTGGGTTTGGAAGCTATAATTGGCTTGGTATATAGTATCATCATATCATCTGAAATGTAACTTGCCCATATTTGCCACATGTATCCCTGTCTTGTAAACCTGTATCCATTATACCCTAAACCCTGATGAAGAATGAATGGTCTTTCTTCAGTATCCAGTTTCCTTCTTAAAAATTCTCATATAAGCCAGAATGCATAGTTTGTAGTATATAGGACCTGGGTTCTTTTACTGAGAAAATGAGTATAATACTAATGCCTTTTTCTCACAGCAATCAATATACTGATGGTCTTTTTCATTGCTTGGACATATTTTGTTATGTGCATATATAAGGTTGATATATTCATTGACCTGATAGTCTATGCTTTTATTTGTGGTTTCTTGTGTGTTTAACTTCAAGAAATGTAAAGCCACTGTTGCTTCAAAGACCTTTTTCCTCTGGTCTTCTCTCTTCTTCACCTCTTAAAGTACTCAAGATGCACCTTTATTGAATGAATCAATAATGTTTCATGGGTATTGGATGGTCTCTATTGTATCTTTTTGCTTGTTTATCTCTTTGTTTCTTTTTGAGTGGATTCTATTGATCTTACTTCAAGTTGCTTTTTGACTCATGAATCACTCCATTCTCTCACTCTGTTATCATGTCAACTATTTTATTTTGTACATTCTTATCTCTTTGATAAAATGAGCTGCCTCAGCTAGTGTAGAACCCAACTTTTCCAACAGACTTTAACATGTCATTAATAAGAGATATTCTAAATTTTCTGTCAATCCCCATTCATTATAATTAAGTACTTTTCTGGTTATTGTTTTCTGTCTTTACAGCATATATTTCTTTACCTGTTCCTGTATTTTGCACTTTTATTAAATTCAAATAGCATGTTTAGGACAATGGCTATTCATCTGTAGCTAAGATTTCCTAAGATAGTCTTCCTCTTTTTTCTGGGATAGTTTTATTGAGTATTTTGGAACTAATAAAATATGGGCAGTAACATACATGATTTACAAGATACTGGCTACCATCATTATCCTCTAAATGTAGCCAGTGTTTATAAACCTAAAACTTATATTGAAATGGTGTTTTTTATTATTAAAATTAAAATTAAATGGTTTTTCAATGGAAATACATAGTTAATAATGGGAAAATACCATCATTTCCCTTGAAAAGCAGTAAACTGAAAATCTCAATAAATTTACTATTTTATGTAGCAGAATAACTTAACAGCATGCTTGCACATGGAATGTACCCAACTTTTCATCTGAAATTATATTTTAAATATTGATAATATAGATTTGAAAAATCAAGAAAGTTTAGAGAATAAAGTTGAGAATATGTATTATAAATTCCTCCCAACAGAAATAATAGGTAAACTTCAATTATGTGATTGTTAAAAATATTATTATACTGAAATTAAATATAAAATGATGATAGTATTAATTAGGAACATCTATTAATATATTATCAATTTAAAAAAATACATGGGTCTATAAATTATCATAGTTTTAAATTATTCTTACATTTTTGTTTCTTTATATACTGCATATCCATTTCTAATGAAATATCTGGATAGAAAAATAATATTTAAACCAAGAAGGGCCCCACACATCATTGTAGCAAAGAGGAGAAATTACCAACATTTTTCTTTAAATCCAATTAAACTCATACTAAATTGCAAATGTGAATTGAGTTTTCACAGGAAAACTAGAAGGGTTATTGAGGTGTTTGATAATTTAGCACACACTAAATAAATTCACTCTTAATCCCTCCTAACTGAAACTTTAGGATGATTACCAAACACACAGAAATTGCTGGAAAAAGAGAACACTGTCAGATTTTGCCATTTTCAAAGTGTATTCAATTTATAATTATATTTTAACAATCATGGATTGTCAATAGAAATAAACAATAAACACTTAGGCATTTATCTTAGCTGCTTATCAATAATCTGTAATTAATTTATCTCTGATAGAACTCTCAAATGATGATAAAATATTTTTATTTTACATTTTTATAAATGTGTAACTTTAGTAAAAGCTGGCTTTTGATAATTCTATATATCCCATTAAAAGTAATCTTTTTTCATCTCACAATTATTGATTCATAGTTAAGAAGATCCTCTATGTTTCCTCGGTATTTAAGCACAGGAAAAACCATCTGAGAAAAACAGGAAGCAGTGAAGTAATTTGAAATTGGCACAAGAAAATTTGTACTTGAAAATATGGTATTAGGTTCTGTCAAGTTGATTTAATTTGTAGTTTTAAGATCAACTTACAGAAATGAAATTTGGAGGAACATTCCTGAAAATAGCTACATAGAAATATTTCTATAAACTTAAAAACATCATATACATTGGAATTTATATTACATTATTTAATAAACTATAAATTTAGCAAAATTAGAAAGATTGAAAATCTTCTTATTCCAAATTCTACCTCAGTAAGTAAAGTGTTTTAATTAATATTAGACCCACTTAATAATTGATATAAAATGAGGAAAACCATTGTACTATATAGCCAGAACTATCTGTCTGGTACATCTTTTGCAAATGTGTAGTTTCTTTGTTAAGGTAAAATAACTTCATTAATTATTATTTGATATCAAATTCATTATTTGATAATTTAATATTGTGTATGTTGTATTTTGATAATATCCACCCCTATTTATTTATCTAACTTCCCCCAGACTCCTCATTCACCCCACCCTAATTTTTGGTTCTTTAAAAAAATGATTGGTGGAGTCCTACTTGTGTTGCTCAAAACTCATTGGTAAAAGGCCATTCATTGGATCATAGTCAAACCACCAGGTGGCCTAGCTTTGAAAACAACTGATCCCCCTTTCTTTAATAGTCAGCAACTGTGAATAGATTTCAGCTTGTGGTAGGGGCACAGGAGCCCTTCCCCTGTCTATGACGTAATGTTGACTGGCTTGATGTTGTGCAGGTTTTGTGCAAGGTCAAGGCTTCTTTTGGATTGTGAGTGCATAACTCTTATTAAATTTAGAATCACTGTTTGCTTTGAGTCCTCTCTGATGTCAGGGCCTTGCAAATTTTCTTATCCCTCTTCCAAGATGATCCCTGAGCTTGCAGGGAGGGCGTGTGGTATATATCATCTATTTTTGACTGAGTACTCCACCACACTTGTGCTCTGCACTTTGATAAGTCATGAATTTCTATATTAAATACCATTTATTAAACAAAGGAACTTCTCTGAGGTCACAACTGCAATATATGGGAGTTCTGGATAGTTATGTCTGTGACTAAAATTTTTCTCCTGTGTCCCACCCAGTCCACAGCTGCTCAGACCCAAGTAAACACACAGAAGCTTATATTAATTAAAATGCTTGGCCATTAGCTCAGGCCTACCACTAACTAGCTCTTACAGTTAAACTCAGACCATTTCTGTTAATCTATATATTGCCACATGTTCAGTGGGTTTACCTTTGTGCCATTACATGCTACTCCCTGGATGGCAGGCTGGCATCTCCTGACTCAGCCTTCCACTTCCCATAATTCTCCTTGTCTGCTTATCCCACCTATACTTCCTACCTGGCTACTGGCCAATCAGCATTTTATTTATCAACCAATCAGAGCAACACATTCACAGTATACATAACATTCCACAGCACTTCCACTTTTTTTTTCCAAAAAGGAAGGATTTAACTTTAACATAGTAAAATTAAATATAAAAACAATTATCAAGCAAGAATTATAGTTAACTATTTAGTCTATTTGTATTTGGCAAAATTAAAGAAGATATCCTATCTATCCTATATTTGTGAGTCTAAGGTTTCATATCTACCTTATCTCTTATCATGACCAAGGAAAACCATAATTACAACTATCTAGTCTTCAAATACATCAAAGACCCCAGAAGGATATAATATTACCTAAGTAAACAAGAAGTGCATTATAAGCATCTTCCAAAAATCTAGAATGACAGATAGCTTCCTGCTTGGACAGTTATCCAAAGTTCCTCTGCACTCTACAATGTTGGGGCATCCATCTTAAGCCCACAGGTCTAGAGTCTCTCAGTCACTTTTCCCTGTGTCCTGTACAATGTCTGGCAGTCTCCTCTGTGAAGCAGGAAGTGAAGGACCATTTTGCCTTGCAAAGTTCAGTGGTCACCTTTCTATGGGTTCTGCATGTCCAGTTGATACAACATTTTGTCAAGCAGTCCAGGAGAGGACAGTTTCTTGCCCAAATGGCTATTTTTGCCAAGAAGAAGATAAACTCCACACAGAGTGTCTTCAATGCCCATCTTTTTCTTTGAAATAAATTAATGCTGCCAGGAGCAGGGGTATCTCACTGTCCAGAAAGTCTAGGTTTTTAAAACATTTTAAATGCCATATTCTATAGGTCTTTGAAGTGTTTGAAGATTACCTACCTAATTGAATTATATCTATGTATACCTAGAAAACAACATAAGTTTGACTATCATAGAAGGGCTAATTATTAATCTATATTTCTTAATTATCCATTACAATTTACAAGTTACATAAACATAATACCTTAAACAAGAGTAGAAATATACATACAATATAACAAAATTATCTTTAAATTTGTATCAATATACTAATATCTATACTAATGTAAAGCATTTTAAGCAAGTAGTTGCTCATTAAAAGTAGATTCAATAATCTACCATTTTATCCTATCATATCTATATCCTATTCTCCTTTTTTCCTTAGAAAGATATTGACTATGACCAATAACAATTTGTAACCAACAACCAAACAAATATAAACATCCATAATCCATTTTGGGGCAATGTGGGCATAGTGTTCTAGGCTACTTCCTACTAGATGAGGGTGCTGGCAATCTAATGGGGATCCTGAAAACATTATGAAATATGGTCAAGTCCTGACTGGAGTAGTCTGTGATGCTGTATTCTCTGAGCCAGTTGCCTTGAAGCTGTTTTTGGATGTTGGATCATCTGGGCCATGGTGTCATCAGAGATGTTTCAGGGGTCTTGGCTGGTTAAACCTGATGTAGCTTAACCTGGAAAAAATCCATAGCCTCTTACTTCCTGTGGACACAAAAGCAGAGCCTTCTTTCCAAAGCAACATAAACTTAGATCCAAATTTTGAAGTCAAGATAGCTTTAAAATATACATTTTGGTTTACCTGAGCAGGCTTTACAATCAAATGTCTTTCTATAATCAAAAATTCCAAAGACAATATAATCCAGAATCTCTGTGTAATATCCATCTTTATATAACTTATTTTTTATATTACCTTTACTGTCTCTTGTAGCTGGAGAGCTTCTCTCTGGGTCTGCCGAGCCCTGGCAGTCCTACAGCCCACTTATAAAATAAACACAGACGCTTATATTATTTACAAACTGTATGGCCCTGACAGGCTTCTTGCTAACTGTTCTTATAGCTTAAATTAATCCATTTCCACAAATCTATACCTTGCCATGTGGCTTGTGGCTTACCAGCATCTTCACATGCTGCTTGTCATGGCAGCGGCTGGCCAAGACCCCCCCCCCCCCTCCTGTTCTTTCAAGTCTCCTCTCTGCTCGTCCCGCCTATACTTCCTGCCTGGCCACTGGCCAATCAGTGTTTTATTTATTGACCAATCAGAGCAATTTGACATACAGACCATCCCACAGCAGTCTCTTTAAAGACTTTAATTTTTAAAACTATCCATTTCTTTATATAACTGCATATATTCCTTTTTCCTCTCTCGTCTAAGCCTAAGTACATTTTTACACACATTGTAAACTATTCCATCTGAATCTGTCTTACTGTGAAGCTATTGCTATAAACTGCAGTATTACTAGGGCTGAAATGGCAGCTGTGGCTGCTGGCTCTACCAACCTCAGCTTTCCAACATGGTGGAACTATGTTTACCAAAAGCTTTGGAGGAACCATGCTTACCACCGACCCTGGGAAACAGTGGATCTATGCCTCTATCAAAGCAGTGTATAGCCCAGAAACTTTTTTTTTCTGTACTAGCAAAAGCTAAATCCACCACACAGCATACTGTGCAGCATAGAATCTGCCATGCTGTGGGCAAGGCCGCATGCCATGCACCTGCCATAGAGTAGCTCAAGCCAACATGTTGCTGCATGTCATGGCTGGTATGAAACATGAGACAGGAACATGTTTTTGGCTCCATTTTAAAATCCCCCTTTTTAAAGCTTTCTCAGGTTTTAGGTGGAAACTCTTGACCCAATTTTTGGACCCATTTGCAACTGAAAGTTTTCTCCTGTGTCCTGCCCAGTCCACAGCTGCTCAGACCCAAGTAAACACACAGAAGCTTATATTAATTAAAACTGCTCAGCCATTAGCTCAGGCTTACTGTTGTACCCATTTCTTGAAACCCTCAGAGACCACCATGGAACCAGCTTCCGATGCAAGCACATAAGGGTTCTTTTATTCAGGTTCAACCTGGGCCACTGCAAGGCAGATGGAAGGAAATGTGGTAGCCACCACGAGCCCAGGTGTAGATGGTTTTTATAGAGGAAAACCTCAAGCCGGCAATTGGAAACCTGGGATTGGGTAGCAGGGATATGGAGCAAGGTGATTTTTTGAAACTCTTGGTCTAGACTTTGGGCATGAAACCTCATTTGAAACCACTGGGTTATACTTTTGGAAGGGAACCACAACCCATTGAACAGGATTATCTGAACTGCTCAGCAGTATTATACAGATATCTTCAAGGGCCATAAACCACAGACAGGATGTCTGCAGCAGGATACTGCTCTATATCTGTTCAAGTTATCATGGTACATTCCTGAGATCCTTCCCAGAACTAAGTACAGCAGGCAGTCTGAGATGGTGGGCCTTTCCCTAAGATGGAGGCTATAAAGTCAAGTCTAGACTTTCACACTACCACTGACTAGCCCTTACATTTAAACTTAGACTATTTCTGTTAATCTATATGTTGCCACATGTTTAGTGGCTTTACCTGTGTGCCATTACATGTGCTCCTGGATGGCAGGCTGACATCTGATGACTCAGCCTTCCTCTTCCCATAATTCATATTATCTGCTTATCCCACCTATGCTTCCTGCCTGACTACTGGCCAATCAGCATTTTATTTGTCAACCAGTCAGAGCAACACATTCACAGCATACAGAATGACATATCACAGCATATGTCAGCTTGACACAAGCTATAGTCATCTGTGAAGAGGGAATCTCAATTGAGAAAATGCCTTCATAACAAAGGGCTTCAGGCAAACCTTTAGTGCATATTCTTAACCTGTGATTGATGTGAGAAAGCCCATCCCATTTTGTGAGGGGTAACACGTGGGCTGGTGGTTCTGGGATCTGTAAGAAAGGAGTCTGAGTAAATGAGGAACAAGCCAATAAGCAATCCACAGTCTGTGTCAGTTCCTTCCTCCAGTACCTGCACTGTTTGTATTCCTGTCTTGACTTTCTTCAGTGATGAACAATAGTGTGGAAACATAAGCAGAATAAAACATTTCCTCACCAAGTTGCTTTCATTATTACATTTCATCACAGTGTTAGGAACCCTAATCAAACAATAGGTATAGAGGTGTATAGATATATGAATTTATAAGGAAATTTGGTAGTATGTCCACTTAGCAAAATTATTAGTAGGTTCCCTGCTAGGGACACTAAGTTCTCACTCTAAGGATTCTTGGTCAGTTTTACAATATCCAATGTGTATTTTCTCCTGTGGTTGGAGGCCTCAGTATCAGGCATATGTTTCTTCCTGTGAAATGATCTTTAAATCTAACACGAACATGGCTGCATACCCCCATAACATTTGTACTTCTATTGTAGCCACAGGTATATCTTGACAAATGTGTAGTTTCTTAAAGAGATATCTATCTATCTATCTATCTATCTATCTATCTATCTATCTATCTATCTATCATCTATCTATGGACTATACTGCAATTACAAATGAATTTAATAATACCTACTTTCCTGTTTCTTTCCTTTCTTCTTTCATTTCTTCCTTCTATCTTTCCTTTCTTTTCAGTCAACATATCTAGAGATTGAACAAAGCATTTTACATATTCTAGGCAAGTGATTTCCCACTAAACCACATCCACTATCTCCCAGTTTTCCTTGCTCAAATTTCAGTTAAATGTTCTTAACTTTTTACCTATTTAAAGTATTATTATTCTCAAAAGTCGTATATCATACACAGACACACACACACACACACACACACACACACACACACACACACACACACACATATATATATAATTCATTCCATAATATAATTAATTGATTATATTTAATGATTAATATAATATTGCTTTTAAGTTTTCATCAATAAAGTAGATTCCCTTGCATGTGTTTGAATGATTAGCCTATAGAGAGTAGCAATGTTAGGAGTTACAGCTTTGATGGAGTAGGTGTAGCCGTATTGGAGTGTGTCACTATGGAGGTGTGCTTTGAGGTCTCATATTTTCAAGCTATGCCCAGTGCAGGGCAAAGTCATCTTCTGCTGCCTGTAGATCAAGATGTAGAACTCTCAGCTCCTTCTCCAGCACCATGTCTGCCTGAATGTCGCCATGTTTTCTTCCATGATGATAATGGACTAAACCTGTGAAATAGTAAGATAGTAAGCCAGCACCAACTAAAGGTTATCCCTTATAATAGTGGCTGTGGTCGTGGTGTCTCTTCACAGTAATAGAAGCCCTAACTAAGACACCTTGAAATCCACACAGTACATTTTTAGAATTTCAGATACTCACAATGTTAAAATGACCAAGCACTAAGACAACCTTGGAATCTACACAGTACATTTTTAGAATTCCAGATATTCACAATGTTAAAATGACGAAGTAAATTCCTGGAGATACTAAAAATGATACTGACTCACTGATTGTCACTCTTTTTTTTTTAATTGAATTGCATCAACATGACTTATTGCTCTATTGCATCAATGAAACAGAGGGTAAGAGATGATTGTGGCTTGGTAGCTGTGGGGAAAACTTCAGTGGTTCTTCATCTTTACTTATTTCTGCAGTCAACAAAACATGTAGAGTATACAATTTGTGGCAATCTGATCAACTTACAAGCCAGCTACATTGTTAGTAGTACATATATTAGTATTAATGTATTCGCAAAAGCTGTGCTAAAAATAAATCCATTTATATTATTTACAAGGAAGTATAAATATACACAACTGTTTTTTATTGTTTTAAGTGTCATAATGTTTAAATAAATATAAGTAGTTAACAATGTTAAAAATTATTTGTCAAAATTAGCCAACATAAGATGAACTACATAGATGTTTTCACAAGCTTTGCCATGGTTTAAAACTGAGTAGTTCCTGAAACGTCTGAGTTGGTCCCCTACTTGGCACTAGTGAGAGGTAGCATCTTATTGAAGACTTTGGGCCAAGTGAGATTTTTTAGGTCATTGTTGTCATACACTCTAAGTACATACCATGAGGTCAGCATGTCCTTTCTCTTTGTTTCCAGACATGATTTTAGCAGAGTGCTTTACCATGTCCTCCCAGACTTGCCAAGACAGTTGGGTGATCTAATGACCATCAAAATTCTCCATAGTCATGGGAGAAAAATAACCCATGCATATGATTACTTGATTTTCACAAACATTGTTATAGGAAAATAAAATTGGCTTGTAAACTATTAATAGTAACTAATTGAACTTGGTTTACAAATACATTATGAGTATTATATTTCTAATGTTATATTTGTATTTTTAAAGTTTACTTTTGTAAAATATATTATGAAAGAACTTTGTGGTTTTGTCTGTCATGGTAGTAGACTCCTGTAATGCCAGGACTAGGTCCTAAGGTAGCAAGATCGTAAGTCTGAGGCCAGAACTATGATGCTATATAGTGACAAAATAAAAATGAGTCTTTCTTAATAATGATTGAAAGCAATCTTCTAAGAGAGAAGTGCATTTTCCTAGGCTTTGGGAAAAATATGTTTTGTTTTTAAATAGCCAAGGCTATTTGAATTAAAAATAATTACACTTTCATTGTTCCTCTCAAACTTTTTTCTCTGATTCCTTTTTAGAAAGACTGAGCCTGAATTACATTTTATCAGGAGGTGTAGGAAAATATAAAAGTGTCATCAATGTGGGTACAACTTTATTTTGGAAAAACAGTATATAAGCCAGGCGGTGGTGGTGCACACCTTTAATCCCAGCACTTGGGAGGCAGAGGCAGGCGGATCTCTATGAGTTCAAGGCCAGCCTGGTCTACAGAGCAAGATCCAGGAAAGGCACAAAGCTACACAGAGAAACCCTGTCTCGAAAAACCATAACCAAATAAATAAATAAATAGTGTACAATAAAATGTCCAACACTGTTCTCAACATGTCTGAAAAGGAGAATCTCTGGGATGTAAAATAAAAACTTGTTTCAATCTTGACAAAATTTGCAAGCAAAAATAGGTATATTTTGATAAAATGCTTGTGAAGGTTTGGAAGAATAATATTGAGAATGAGTATGGCTAGAATATATTATGTCCTGTACATGAGGTCTAATACACAAGAAATCATAAAATGGAAAACTGAATAAATAGAAAAAATTGAAATCATGTCCCTATTTATAAAATAGATATAGGGAATGCTGTAAAACATTTGGCACCACACATATTCTTTACTATACCTTTTGTGAGGCTTCTGACAAAATTAGATTCCTCTAATATGTAAGTTAATATTTTTAGTATTTCTTTTAAAGATTTTAAAAGAATATTTTTCTTTTTCCTGATGTCTCTGCACTGGAACCAACTCATTTGAAATTATTAGCTAAGTTAATAGTTCATGATAACAAGTACTTATAAACAACTTAGAATAATTTTCATCCCCAAGCTTTTCCTTTTGTTGCTTTCTACCCATCATGTTAGAAATAACAATTCTTCATGCCTACCAGCCCTTATCAAACTGACTTCAAAATTCAATTGACTATTAAAACACACTTGATGTTTGACTCTGCCTACATATACATATGAGTCCTCTCAGAAGCTTTTCTCAATTGTTGTGTGTAAAGTATTATTACTGTCCCAGAAACAAGTACTGTAATCTATACATTTATGTGGGTGTGCAATGTGTAGATATACAAGGACATTCTAGATATAATCATGTATAATATGTCAACACAAGATACAATGACTTCAAATGCATTTTTATTGAACTAATTAAGTTGTCCTATCAAAAGGAAAAGCCATATGTACAAGTGGTTCAGAATGTAGCTATTTTTAAAAAAAGGCCAGTCCTACAGATGTTATCACTCATTCTTAGGTAAGAATGGAATGTATAATGGACACATGAATTGAAAGTAAATAGAAAAATTCATAGCAGCAATTAAAATTTTTTTAGACATAAAATCTTCACTTTCATTCAGGGTTGTGTCACCTAAGATAAAGAAAGATGGGGATTTTTTTAAGTTGGATATTTTAATTGGAGATGTTTAGGGATATTAAACATAGTGTGGTAGCATTTTCCTTTTCCATATTCCTTACAGGATGAAACAAGGAGATGATGGTATGATATTTAAGAAACATGATACCTAAAGACATATCAATATGGATGGTGAAAGGGCATGAGCTCTGAACCAGACACAAAGAACCACAGCCAACAAGAAAGCTGAGAGCAGAAAAAAATACAAATACAATACAATAAAAGTATACCAGTTGATTACTGAATGCCAACTAGTCAGTGTTGGAAATACACATCCATATGTAAGGATATATATATATATATATATATACATATATATATATATATATATATATATATATATATATATATATATACTGAGCATGTTGGATCTATGTATTCAGGAATATAGACATAATAGCTGTGTAACAGCAATTAATGAAGAATAGGCCATGAAGTTGAAAGGCAGCAAGAAAAACTATTTAGGAGGGATTACCACTCTTGCTCTACTCCAATTTATTTACCATCCAAACATGTATGATTAACCTTAAGCTCTACTCTATATTTATGCATATATTACAAAAAGAAAATTTGATTTTAAAGATTTAAAATTGTATTTCATTTTTGTACTTGTACAAAAGTTCTAAGAGAATATTTAGGGGGATTAAGCATAGGTGTAAATATCTACAGCCTTGCTTAAATCTTTTTTTTAAGATCTTGGCCATGTTTTATTTTATTTTATTTTATTTTATTTTTATTTATTTATTTATTTATTTATTTGTTTTTTTGTTGTTTTTTTTTTTTTTTTGCTTTTTTGGTTTTTTGAGACAGGGTTTCTCTGTGTAGTTTTGCGCCTTTCCTGGAGCTCACTTGGTAGCCCAGGCTGGCCTCGAACTCAAAGAGATCCACCTGGCTCTGCCTCCCGAGTGCTGGGATTAAAGGCATGTGCCACCAACGCCCGGCTATTGGCCATGTTTTAAAGGTAGAGAATTATTGAAACACCTTTAGAAAACCTCAATTATTTTTTTCTCTTAAAAAGATTGAGAAAGGAAGTGTCTAGAGATAGCAGTGATTTGTATTACTGTAGACAATTTCTTCAAAAATTTTCACTTGAAGTTTTGGTAGATGAACTAAAGTACGATTTTATCTAAACTTACTCCTATTTTAAATTTGGATATTTCTAGATTGTTCAGTCTTACAATAATAGGTACATTACTAAACTACTATTTTATCTACATTTACTCCTGTTTTAAATTTGGGTATTTCTAGATTGTTCAGTCTTACAATAAGAGGCACATTTAACTATTTGTCACCTCTTCCAGCAGTTCTTGAAATATGCTCTGTTCAGATTCAGGGGCATTCTGGTGAGAGTGTTGAACGGTGACCACTTGGAACTTTATTTGTCATTGTTGTTATCACCTAAGGTTGATTAAAAGGTGCCTAAAAAGACAGATTAAGAAAAGGAGAAAAAATATTGGCTACTCAATGCTGGAGACAGCATACGAAAAGCCTGATGTGTTGCCAGTGGAAACTGTGCTGGAGGTACCTGAGAATGAGGACAACAACCCCTCCAGCCCTGTGGGATATTCTACTAAGCCTGCCTTCTGTGGGCCTGGGAGAAACAAGCCTTGTGTCCCGAGGTCACACATTATGGCATATGCATGTCATGTTCTCACCCACCCAACTGTTATTGGTTCTTATAATCCTCCTACTCTGTTTGTTCTTTATGATTTTCTTTCTCTCTCCTGCGGTGGCTTCCATGACATTGGAAATGATATTGAGATTGTGACAATGGCAGGAGTTAAAGCTGCTCTGCAGGTCATGGAAAACCCAGAAGGCTGATGGCAGAAAACTGTGGATGGAGTGACATATAGATAGGATAGAAGACAGGAGTTGTCCAGAACTAGTTAGAAGACAACTTGATGAATTGCAGAGAGATGGAGGAGTTAGGCTGAGAGGAAGCTGGTAGTCTGGTACTTTAGGCCATTGCTTATACTTCTGTGCTTTTTTAGAAACCGCAAGTAGATGGCCTCTGGGGTGATTACCTCGGATGTTCTGATAATTATTAACCTGCAAAAGATGGTATGCTCTGCCTGGGAACTTGTATGTGCAATCAAGTGGCAGGGGTACACTTGGCTGATTTACAAAAAGAACTTTTGAAACTGTTGTGAAGAACCCAATCACCTGTTGAATTTTCTCATCCCCTATTTCCTTGTATCATTACAATAAAAGACTGGGGTTGAGTCAGATCGGGAGAAGAAGGCGGAGAAAATGCACATCTCCAGATCTGACAAGACTCGTCAGCTTGCACCAACTCCTGTGTCCCAATCTTTTCATGTACCTGTCAGACATCCCTGCCCTCCGAGACCCTTGAAACTGCTGAGGTTGGTCCCTAGCAACTCAAGATGCTTTGAACTTGGGAAGTATTATTCCACTTTCTTAAAAGAAGGGAAAAAAAAAACAAGCTTCATATAAGTCTTTAGCAAATTTGCATTTATTTGTAAAAAGTGCTACTAAATTATTTTTAATAATATGGAAAAAATTAAAAATATGAGAACAGAGTATAAATAGGAAAAAATGATGAACCTACAATGAAAATTGATTTGTAGTTTCATTTTTAAGTATATAATGATGTATGGAAAAGAACTATTTACCCTGCAGTACATGAAATTTGTATTTGTTATTATAAAGGTTTTCTCTTTTAAAGTCTGATGATCCAGTAACTTATTTTAAATTAAAATTAATAAGTGAATGTGTCACCCTAAGAATGTAAGTTTATGTCAATACCATGTCTTTGAAAAGTGATCAACATTGTTTGTGATAAACTAAATATAATGAATTAAAGCATGATATTAAATATGACAAAATGAGTGGCATAAAGAAGATTGAGTAGAAATAACTATGAAGCGGTGCTAAGGGGTCAGACATGTCTCAATGGCAAGTGTCTAAAACACACTGCACAGTAAGAAGTGGTGAATTTCCAAGGTCCAGTTGGAAGGAAGAACACAGAGCACAGTGAGGTTCATAACCTGATGCAGTGTGTTGTGTCCATGGCAAGATCTCTTCCTTTGAGCTCCAGGCCAAACCCTGAGTTTTCTCAGTAGTTATTTGTTATTTATTGTCATCTACTCCTTCTGCCTTCCCTGCCTTGTGGGACAATGGTAGAAGCAGGAGAAGTGGCTCATTCACAGTAGTTGTGTGTAGCAGGAATCTTAAAAGTTCTTATTGATAAAATCAAACCCGGAGCCAGGTATTGGGGTGAACTGGAAGATCAGAGAGACAGAACAAGCCACAGCTAACCTCACCTGGCCAACTTCTCAGCTGATCTTGTTTCCTCAGACTGGAAGCCTCTGTGTCCTCATATCCGAATGGTTCTCAGCTGAACTATGCTGTTCAAAGCCTGAAAGCTTAACCAGCCAAATGCTTAACCAGGCCAAATGCTTCTAGTTTCTGGTCCTCACACCTTATATCCCTTTCTGCTTTCTACCACCATTCCCTGGGATTAAAGGCTGCTTTCTGGGATTAAAGGCATGAGTCATCATGCTTGGTTGTATCCTTGAACATATGGATTTCTGCCTCTGGAATGCTAGGATTAAAGGCATATGCTACCACTGCCTATCTTAACTATCTAGTGGCTTTTCTGTTTTCTAACCCCAGATAAGTTTATTAAGGTACACAGAATTTTGGGGAACACAGTACCACCACAGTTATGCTTCTTTTTGTGATACACAATGGGAGCTCAGTGGCAGTTAACCCCTGTGGTGATACTAATTGGTCTCAACACAATTCTATGGTTTCCAGGTTTAATAATTTACAACAAAAACATAAGAAAATGTAGATCTTATTACTACTTTATTCATTATGCTAGTCAGGAGAAATATATCTAACACATTTGCTTACTTTTAAATACTATTATAAATTGGTGTATAATTTTGTTGTTATTTAAAGTCACAGAATGTACATAAGTTGGGCTGAGAGTTTTAGAGAGCCAATTTCAACCTAAATTAAATTTCCAGACTATTTTCACTAGTATGTTAAAAGCATCAGGGATCTGTTTGATTCTTGGCTGTTCTACACCATTTTCTTATGCCAGAATGAATGCTGTAAACTACATTCACCCAATTCTTTGTCCTATATCACCTTAGAAAAGCAATATCAAATATTTTATAGTGATAATAATGACTATCATTATGATTTTTAACTATATTTTGTTTTCTGGAAATTGAAATAGAATGACAATAACACTACTAGCAACTAGTAGTTGTGGGCAGGCTAACCATAGTCATCACTATAGTAGGTTTTAATCATTGCTTTATTTAACCTATTCATTTATTGTTTTGCTTTCTTAACTCTTTAGTCAATATTGTACAAGAATGTGAGCATTCAATGAATTTATTTCCTTCTGAATAACTTTCTATTTCTTATAAGACTATATTTAGTAGTTATTGCAATTACTGATCTTAATCATTGATAAGAATGATCTGTATTTGTAGATCATTGAAAATAATCTGGCATTTGTGTAGGAGCTAATATTGATTTGTTCATTAACTGATTTTACAAATATTTATAAGATAGTTTATGGAACACCATTATTTAAAATTAAAGTTGAAACTTCATTAATTACTATAGCAATAGATATATGCTCAACAATCTGAAAGCATGCTGATGTCATGTGAATTTCTTTTAATGTGCCTTGTATTTAGAAGACTAAATTTCCAAAGATGTACTTATTGACTTAGTGTTTATAACATTCAATTGAGCCCAATTACACAACCACCAAGATTTCATACAAAAACTCTATAATGATTATATAAAAATATTAATTTTTAACTGATTATACTTTATATCTAATACAAATTTTGCTAAAGCCAGTATAGGCAAAACACTATAATTAAAAAGTTATAAAATATGTTCAAACATTTAAAATACTTCAAAATAGAAGACATGTTTTAAATAATTAATATGTCATTTTCATATAAAAAGTTTTATCAGCAAAATATTTATAAAATCCTTCTCAGATATTAAATATTTTATAAATATTCAGTTGTAGAAGATAGAATGTGCTTTGGACACTCAGGGTATTGGATTTCTGTCCAAACATTTAATTTATAATAAGTTTGTTTTATGTTGTTGAGATAAGGAATGATGGTTGATCATGGAAATTCAAATAGTAATAACTGAAGGCTGGCATGTTACATGTTATTATGTATTTATTGAATACAGTGAAAACAGGCATGTTCTTCAAGGCCTGCTCTTGATGATGAAAGTCCAATGTCTCAGAACACTTAAGTACATGAATTCAAGGTACCTTAATTGCACCCCTCAAATAAATTCTGTCGAGATGGAAAAGCATCTCCTTCATGTCATTCACCTGAGTGTTTCTCAACCAAGGGAAAATTGTACCCCTGAAAACGATTGTCTAGACACAATGTTAAAAGTAACATTGTTATAGTAATTAAAGGAGAAAGGGTAGCTCTGCTGCTGAATATATTCTTTAGTCTTCTCAAAAAGGGATATATATGCTGTGGGACGTTCTGTATGTCCTGTGGGAGCCCGTTCTTGGGTTTCTCGTGGCTTTACCCAGCACGTCCGCATAGAGGATGATTAGGACCACAGGCCTGAGTGCAGGTGTCTGAGATGGTCTGCACTTGGCTGTGCTGTGGGATGGTTTGTATGTCAAGTTGCTCTGATTGGTCAATAAATAAAACCTGATTGGCCGTGGCTAGGCAGGAAGTATAGGTGGGACTAACAGAAAGGAGAAATAAAAGAACAGGAAGGCAGAAGGAATCACTGCCAGCCGCCACCCTGACAAGCAGCATGAAAAGATGCCAGTAAACCACGAGCCACGTGGCAAGGTATAGATTTATGGAAATGGATTAATTTAACATATTAGAACAGTTAGCAAGAAGCCTGCCACAGCCATACAGTTTGTAAGCAATAGAAGTCTCTGTGTTTACTTGGTTGGGTCTGAGCGGCTGTGGAACTGGCGGGTGACAAAGATTTGTCCTGACTGTGGGCAAGGCAGGAAAACTCTAGCTACATATATATATATATATATATGTATGTATGTATGTATATGCATATGTATATATATCATAGACACAGAAATTTCATAACATTTGAATATTTGGCTATATAAATTTAAGCTACAAAAAGAGAAATGATTCAATTTAATAACATTTTATTTGTAATGATAAAATTGATGAATTTTAAAGTTTAAACATAAAGAAATGTTATTCTAAGATATAGAAAAAATTGTTTTAACCTCTAGGTTAATAATTTTATTAGCACAAATAATATGAGTAAATATGATTTTCATTTTAAAACTATATCTGTGACAAGATAATAGCAATCTGTTTGAAGAAGGATATTTCTGAAAAATATTAAATTCTGAATATTAGTATAAGCACCAAGTCATTCATAATATAATATGTGGTACTTACTGTCTCAGCAGATGCAAAAAAAAATGCCGATAATTAGGAGAATAACTTTTCAGTTGGTATTCACTAGATTATGTTCACTTATATGTAACACACTCTTCCAAATAGAGTTTAGTAAGAATGAAAAAAATGAAAAGCATAGCTCCCAAACAGCTCCTAAATAATGTATAATAGGTTATCCCATGCAGACTGATTGTCACAGTTTGACTCGGTAGCGGTATATGATCTTAATGCTGTTACTGCCAGGTGTACTCAGCACAGACATAATATGCTTCATCCCACTGAGTTCTCAAGATGTTTGCATCTTGAAATGCAGTGGATTGCTGTTTAAATGGCAAAACAAAATAGAAAAATGGCAGCTGATCAGTAAATTAAGGATGCCTTGAAAGAAATATTGAATGAAGCTTGGTATCTCATATGTTTAATTCTTTCCACATTCTAGTTTAATTACAGTTAAAAGAAAACATTTAAACATAAATAGGTAACAATTAAATACACTGATCACAATTTACTACAACTATATTCAAAACATATTTCATGTTCTTACCCTGTCAATTAGAACTGTGTAAAGCATCTTCACACATTGTCCTATTTTATTTCATAATGCTAATAATAGGTATGCACTTGGTCAATGAATGAATCTTAAGAAATTGTACTAATTAGAGTGAATTAATACATTTTCATGTAAAAATTATAATCACTTTTTCCCAAATAGAAGAAAAACGTATTTGTGTATATTTTTAAGGAAAGAAGAGGCAGGAAAAATCACAATAGTGGCAATACTGTTGTAGGTAACAAAGCACATTCTGATTAGGCTGGAGGCTTGTTCCACATTAGGTAGGATCTTGCTTCATGCTTAAGCCTGTTGGAAAGCTCACAGTGGTGATGTCATATGCTCTAAGTTCCAACCTACTATTGTTATTTTGCTAAATGTCACACTGTCACATTGCTTTCCTAATATGTATACCTATAGAGTGGACGCCTCAGAAACTTTGTCAGATTTTTTCCTCTTTTGGCAGTGAGCAGCAGTCAATAAAATAATGCAGAACTAGCCAAAGTGTGAGAATAAGAGAATCTGTGCTCATTCCCAAATATGACATTATTGTCAAGCCTATCACCTCCAAGGCTATGAGAATATCAGGGAACAAGAGATAGGAAAAAAGTACAAGTTGAAGAATGATGAGGAATGGTCTGCAGTGTTATCTTCTGAAAGTGAAGTGGCTATCACACTCATAAACTCAATCAAATGTTATGGTTACCTGCTACGAATCATCACAGAATTAAAACAAACCAAATCCGAGAATAGATGAAATAGATGATCTTCAGACTCCTGGCCCTACTGGCACACTGCTAGCAGTGTATACCTTTGGAGGGAAGGAGTGTCATTATTTTAAAGATGTGATCACTGGTTTCCCATGCTCTAGTGGATGGGTCAGCAGCCAGGTACCTATGAGCATCATTGACTGGACTTGGTAGCTTATCTATAATAACAACAAAAACAACAAAAATGATGTGAATTTGGAAGTTGTGTTGCAACTATGAGGTGAGTTGGAAGAGAAGACTAGGAGTCGATCTAATATCATATTGCATACATATATAAAGTGCTCAACAATAAAAATTGAAAATAATAATAAGCTACAGTTTATTGCCTATCTATAGGAAAATCACAACAAATATCATGTAGTGATTTATCATAAAATTTAAGGGATTCTCCTAGTTAGTGTCACAATGTAAGTGCTAATAAAATTAATAACACTAAATCTATGTATTGAGTGGGCAAACATAATGACATTACAGAATAATATCAATAGTGTATAGGTGAAATTCATCTTATGTTCCTGGAGATTATTAGGTAGATAGTATGGTGTACATTTTATTATTTGTGGATATAAATTTACAGATAATAATGGGACATCACTGTAATATTTTAAATAATGAATACAAACTTCACTGTTTTAAATTCATCACTCCATAAATGAAAATTGAATACCTATTTCATGAAATAACCTTGAACAGTGAACCACATATTTCAGTGAATTGAAAAGAAATACCAGTGAGCTAAGGTAGGGGTTAAGTGTAATAAGATGTTTACATAAAATAAAAATTTAAAATGTATCAATAGATTTTAATGATGGTGTACAGATGGAAAAGAATTATAAGCTTGAGTTGCTTCAAACAGCAGCATATTCTCTTTCAAAAGAATATATTATGTTATATAAACATCAAAGGCTATCTCATAAAATAAAGTAATAAGGTAAAATGAGATAGATAGAAACAATAGATAAAATTAATTTACTAGTATTTAGAAATATAGAATGCTCAGTCTAAAAGAAAATAGGTTATATTAAAGCTAGTAATCTAAAATTCATAATTTTCTGTTCAAGCAGTTTGTATACTTTTTAGTTTTATGAAGAACAATATTATGATATAAAGACAAGTAATAAAACTCAGTAGAAGCAATAACTAGGAAGAGATGTTGATTTTTTTTAATTAGGTAGAGTTCTGTCCAATTTTTCTTTGTAAATAAACAGCTGTAATAGGAGCATTGGAAATGATCCCCCTTCTGTATACACAGATGTAAAATACCGGGCACAGAATGCATTGAAGAATTGAAAACTGAACTGCATTAAAAACAAGAGGAAAGAGCCAGGCTCTCTTTATCTTACACATTTGCAATGTCTAGCATTCAGTACATGTTGCTATTATCTGAGATGGGGAATTCTGCATACTTTGTGGAACCTTCCAGGACAATATTTTAGAACACATAGTTTTTTCTATCATCCTGGACTGAATAAAGCCAAAGAATAGAGCCATTCCTCTCCAGAAGTGTTTTTTTTTTGTTTTTTTTTCTTTGTTTTTTGTTTTTGTTTTTTTGCTTTGAGAACTGTGAAAGCTTCTGAAAAGGGGGACATCCCTAGTATATGTTACTAACTGAATATTTCAACAAATATCCAACTTTTCCTTATGTGATTTAGCATTTTGAAAGCAAGTAGAAACTTATTTTTTAAATATAAAAATCTGTGCTATCATAATGAATTAGGCTGTAATATTTCATCATAAAACAAACAAATCTCAGAATGAGTTTCCTTTGAAAAAGAATTTAACTTTCCCTTATTCTAGCTTCTCAAAGTGGCTATTTGAAGTTGTCAGAAACTAAACTGATAGGAGGCATTTTCATGTAAAGACAAATTTACATTAAGCACCCATACAAACAATGTTTCCAAATGTACCTACTCTGTAAATATACTCTAATTTGAGCACTGACTCAGCACCCTTAAATATGTAAGTGAGAAGTGGTTTGGCCTTTCACTCCCAAAGAAACAGTCACTGTGCCAAAGTAGCCTTCTGCATTGAGCCAGATTACAGAACACCGTTTTCTATTAAACTCTTATTTGGTATAACACCACCAAATCATTTTGTGTTATACTGGATATAAAGATTATTCAGCATACCTATGTGGTCTACTTTAAAGAGCAGAAACTAAGGTCTCCTTCAGAGTCCATGCTGATGCTTTCCCAATGACTGAAAGCCAAATTATGGAACCTACACTTTTTGTATAAGTTCAACACTTGAACACATGGCTCTTGCATTTAAATATTACTTCTAATGTTCAATAATATTATACTGGAATAAATAAAAGACTAACTGATGTTTACCTCTGGCAAACCTCTCTGATGTTAATAAAGACAGTTTCATGGAATGAAGGATTGTCTGTAGACTTATGTAAAGATACTAAGACAATGATGTGAAAATTTATGTGTACTTGCATGTGAATGCCTGTATGTGTGGGTGCATGTGTGTGTATATGTCAGCATGAGAAACTGTATGAGAATCTCAATAGAATTATCTGTCCATTATCATTGTTTACAATCACTTCTTACAGTTCCTGTGCTCTCTCTCTCTCTCTCTCTCTCTCTCTCTCTCTCATCTATCTCATACACATGTGTTACTGTTTTGATTATTAACAAGTTAGCAAAAGGTACACTACACAATTAAAACTATTTTGCTGCATGGGGGACCAGCCTCCAGCAGAGCATGGCTAAAAGGGAATTCAGAGTCAGCGTGCTAAGACTTTTTTTTTTTTATTTGAGGAAGCAAAGGAAAAGACACTCACACACTCTCTTAATGGTTTCCTTCAGACCTCTTCTTTATTCTTCTTTTATTAATCTGATTCTGTATTCTATATTCGCTTTTCTTATCTCCATCCAGAAATGTCCCTTCTGTTTCTCTTGATGTTTTCCTTCTAATTCTCTCATTCTTGATGTTTTCCTTCTCCTTCTAACTCTTTCTAGTTCTAGCTTTATTCTTTCCCTTACAGCTTATATACCCCAGCAAAATCTTTCAGTAGAATATAAAAATCACAATGTGATTACATTCTGTTTTTCAAGTGAATGATTGCAATGAATATAAATTAAAAAGCATGTATTCCATATACCTTACATGATTAAACATTTTACATATTACAGGTGAACAACAATTATCCCAATGCTGTGGAACGTTCTGTATGTTGTGAATGTGTTGCTCTGATTGGTTGATAAATAAAAAGCTGATTGGCCAGTAGTCAGGCAGCAAGTATAGGTGGGATAAACAGACAAGGAGAATTCTGGGAGGAGAAAGGCAGAGTTAAGAGACACCAGTCCATCATCCAGGGAGCAGCATGTAATGGCACATAGGTAAAGCCAATTAACTTGTGGCGACATATAGATTAACACTTATGGGTTAATTTAAGACATGAGCTAGCTAGCAAAAGGCTTGAGCCATGGCCGTAATTATAATTAATATAAGCCTCTGTGTGTTTACTTGGGGGACATGAGTCATAGAGATTTGTCCCGACCTCGGGCAGGCAAGGACACAGGAAATCTTCAGCTACAATCCCAAGAACATTCACACATTCATACCCAAGCAACTTGTTACAGATTAACAATGTTAGCCAGCAAGATATTCTTCTCAGTTAGGTATTTTACTTGCACGCTGCATTTTGCAGTTATAAAGAAAGGACCAATACTTTATTAATTATCTCAAAAGATAATCTTATAAGGAATCTTAAATAAATCAGAAACCTAAAATTTTTATACATGGAAAAGAGTCAGCTCTACTTTAAATCTTTAGGATGCATACCCACTCATCAATAGTTTCATACATCAGGAGATTGAAGGCAGAAATGGGCATAAGGAATTAATCATCACCTTTGGTCATCACACCAGTCTAGAAAGAAAAGTATGACAGACAATGAAAATTTGGCTACTTGGTTCTTATTCCCTGACCTTAAAGAGTTCTTCACTCAAATGTGTTTCTTTCTAAAATTTTAGATAGGCTTCTTGGGTTTTACACTTCAAAGCTATTTAACAAAAAACATCTTAGTCTAAGTTGTTTTTTTCAAAGCTTTATTTCAGTTATGGTGCACTCCAAAACCTCTGAACACATCTCCCAACATTAAGGTTGAAGGAATTTAAACTACTTGGCTACTAGGACTCAGTTGTTTTCCTTAGTCATTTTTAATGCAAGCCACAGTTTTTGTGGCTCCTCAATAGTAACTCATGTGTTCTAGCTGTGTGACACTTCCTTGTTTTATTCTTTTATCATTAAAACTCTGTTTAAACTAATAATATTATTATCAATTAGACAGTACAGCTTAGGAAGAAATCATCTTCATAGTAATCCATAGGTAAAAATGCCCAGTAAAATAAGATGTTTCCATGAATTAAACATGTCACAATACAGGCACTGGGACTACCTCCACACTCCTTCACATCATGCCACATACCAGAGAAAGATGGCAGCAGCAAACACAAAAAGGCACAGCACAAGCAAAAGACATTCTGTGGTCTGTGGTCTTGGGGCCTTGCCAATCCAAGATTCACCCATCATGGAGTTGCCTCCCGTTGGGCTGACACCTTGACATTTAATTGCCACTTGCTGCTTCTCTCAACAAAACTGCTTTATAAATAGTACATAGAAAGTTATAAAATGTCCTTTTTAGTTTAAAATTCTTGTAATTGAATAAAAATGAAACCACAACAAAATGTATGGAACACAAGAATGCATTCTTAAGAGGAAAGTTTACAGCTAAAGTGCTTGTGTCAATAAATGAGTTATTGCAAATTGATTAACTAATAATTTATTCATAATTAATTTTATACCTGAAGGTCATGGAAAAACATAAAAGAAAGAATCTCCCAAACAGTATGTGGGAAAATATAATCAAAATCAGTGTTGAAATTAATGTAATAGAAACAATAGCAAGTACATAATACAAAGTTTCAATGAAATAATGTTTTGTTCTTTGAAAAGATGAGCATCCTTCTTTTAAAGGAGCCTAAAGAAAGGATTTAAATTGATAAATATAAAATGAAAATGAAAGTATGATAATAATGAGAAAATTCAGAGAATCATAAGGACATACATTTTTTAAAAATCCATGATTCACCAAAAGGGAAAATCTAAAAGAAGTGGATGAATTTCCATATATTTGATATATATATATATATATATATATATATATATATATGTTGAAATTAATCCTTTAAATAGACCCATAATATACAATGATATTGAAGAATAATTAAAAAGCTCACAACTACAAAAAGCCCTGATAAATATAGATTCAGTGCAGAAATCTAAAAGACCTTCAAAGAAGAAATAGCTCAGATACTTCAGATACTAATCAAATTACGTCACATAATAGAAGAAGGATATTTCCAAATTCTTTTTGAAAAAATCCAGCATTATACTTATACCAAAAATGGACAGTTATCCAAAAATAGCAAAAAAAAAACCCACATATATATCAGCCAAAATCTCCGATGAATATGAACATAAAAATCCCCAATAAAATATTTGCCAAAAGAAAAAAATAAGAAAACATCAAAATGGTCATCCACCATGATGAGTCAGCTTCATCCAGATGATGAAAGGATAGTTTCACATATGTAAATCAATAATTATACTTCATCACATAGAAGTAAAAATGGCTCTTGGTAAAAACCAGTATCCTTTCATTATAAAAGTCCTGAAAAATGTAGGGTTGTGAGGAAAATACTCACCACAATAAAAACAATATACTATAAGATCACGGTAAACATTATCATAATGAAAATCTGAAAATATTTTCACAAAAATCAGGAACCATACAAACAAGACACAGTCAATCTATCCCTGCCCTACTAACAAGAACACACCATGGTCAATGTATCCCTGACTTTCCAATAAGCACATACCATGGTCAATATATCCCTTCCCTCCTAACAAAAAGAAACCACAGTCAATGTAACCCTGCCATCCTAACAAGAACACATCACAGTCAATGTATTTCTGCCTTCCTAGCAGGATAGGCTACAGAATTCATTCTACAAGGGTTAAAAGTGTAAAAGTCCAAATTTCCAAGAATACAAAAGTTCATTTCTATATCCAACTGAGCACCCATTCATTGGATATATACTTAGTACTATACCTCAAAATCAATGCATATTTACTTCCCTAATTGGTTTATGTAAACATATCACTAGTGAGTGTCTCATACTCTAGGATGCTGTTGTTTGACCTATATAAACTAAGAAGAAAAAAATTATCCAGATCATTTTTATTCCATACTTACTAGTTCATGGAATTTATATGTGCTTTCTTGATTTTCAGCTCTTTGTTTTATTTCAATTTTGCTTTTTAGTTGTTTATCGATTTATCACATTATACATGAAATTTAAATAATATACACACATGCATATGCAAATTAATATCATACAATATGTAAATTTGCTACTTTATATTATTGAATAATAGGGATGTGATATGCAAAATAATTAATACATTCATTGTGTTTATGTATGTTTCATGTTAATTCAGTATAGAATCATCACTTTTCCATTATATATAATTTGAATTTAAATAGCTCCTGAGTCTGCAACTAAAAATTATGTAATAGAATTAACTATTTCTGAACAACTGATATCTAATGTTGGGTATTCATCATTCTTTGTTGTGAGTCTGGACTCTGATTCCCTAAGGTGTTTAATATTAGAGTTTTTAATCACTTCATTATGTTTTGTATGATCTCTGCTAATATATTAATCCTGGATATCATCAGCAGGCTTCATTTATTTCCAGCTTCTATGTTTAATCTAATGGCAAATATTAAGCTAGTATGTATCTCACAGAATGACCTAAACATTTTAAGCTTACATTTGACAGGAAAGGCAAGTATCCTTAAGAATTTTCCATCAACACTCACATATATGCTCATCGGCTGAAGAATGCTCAAATTTACTAGACGTATCAAAGTCATGTTCACAGCCCAGGGGTACCCACACTCCAGAAGAATAGTCCTGTTTCAATTGGTGAATGCTTTGATGAGAGAAATGAAGGGAGGGTAATTTCTTTGGTGCTCTACAAAAGAATGGTTATTCCATGTCCTCTAGTTTGTAAGCTTCAGGTTTGAAGGGACAAGTAGACAAGAATATGAACTATATTTTCTCATAACAGGGAAAATTTAGATTTCTAGTATGAGAACAGATAAAAAAAATTACAGAATAGGCAAATGGGAGTTGTTTTTTAAATTTAGTGGACAATTTTGATTTAAAATTTGCTGGGGAATTTCAAGTAGAATACATTGTTCCACATCCCTAGGAAGCATTGGCTAATGTCTCCATATCTGGGTTGAGTCCAGTGAATTGCTTGGAGAAAAATATTTTTTATCCTTCTCTTAATGTTCCCTTTAGAAACAAAGAAACTTAATCATGTAAAAAATGATGGTTTATTCTTGTAAAGGATATTGTCATAATTTCTATTTAATACTTATTTTCTCAGAGGTGTATTTAAGATAATATTTCTTAAAATTCTTAACTTACAAACTTCATTATGTTTGCAAATATGAGAAATGTTATGAGAAAATTACAAACACTTGAGTACCTTGTTCTTTGGTCTTATGCTCAATTAGATTGTTAATTTGACAGATTACATTATCATAATCATCAACATCATTCATAAACTTCACTAAATTCTCATGACACTTTGGATTATAATTACTAGTTTGATGTACCTAATTCTTAATTCTTTCAAACACTTAGAAACATTCAATATCTTGAATTATAAGAGTCCATATATCATTTTCTAAATTAAAGTCATTTTAAAATTCTGATTCTTCTGATGATTGTCATATTAATCCTTTTTCAGGACAAGTTTATTTTATGAAAGCATAATTACAGTGTACATATTTCAGAGGTTCAACTACATTCTTAGAAACCTGTTCTCTCCACACAATGTTCTTTAGTGTGATTACGTTTTTACAGCCTTAAAATAAAACATAATGATAAACATCTATTGAGTATCAGTTATTTGGGACACTATATAATTTATAAATTTCAAATCTTTGTGACTTGCATACTGTATTTTGCAAAGTCAGTTACTTGATTCTGATACTCCTTTTATTGTTATAATAATGCCTAAAGATTTATTTCAGATTTTTCATTAGGCAGTGAATTCATTTACAGTGTTACACTCCATCATGGATCTATGAAGGACTCAGGTGGCCCAACCTCTCCATGCTGCACTAGGAGCTATTAGTAGATTCTGGGAGAGGAGCTGACATGATTATCAGATGTGCAGCCATAGATGAGCTCACTATGCTCAAAAGAAGAAGAAGAAGGAGGAGGAGGAGGAGGAGGAGGAGGAGGAGAAGAAGAAGAAAGAAGAAGGAGAAGGAGGAGAAGGAGGAGAAGGAGGAGAAGAAGGAGAAGAAGAAGAAGAAGAAGAAGAAGAAGAAGAAGAAGAAGAAGAAGAAGAAGAAGAAGAAGAAGAAGAAGAAGAAGAGGAAGAAGAAGAAATCTCTTGGTCACATCAGCAGTCCCAGTTAAACTCAATGAGTCACAAAAATATGTATGTGGGTAAAAGGCTTGAAGTGGATGAAGTCAAGGAAGTAGAGGGGAAATAAGAAAGGATAAGTGTGAAAATAATTAGAATCTAATACATATGCATGTACAATTAAAAAAAATAATGATTTATTGAATCAAGGTAATTTCCTCTCCTATCGAAATTGGGAACTAAGGATGCCCTCACTCTCAAGCTCAGCCCACTGCACAATGACTTATCTTTTAACCCCATTTTTAATAGCCATAGTCACATGGAAACTCTCTCCTCTCTAACACACTTTTTAGTGTTTTCAGTTGGGTTACAAAATAGGTTTCCATTTGATCATTTTGTATATGGTTTGTCTTCATTATCCTACTTCCTATATTCTCATTTTCCCTGGGCCCCAATGTTTTCTCTGCACAAACCTTTCAAACCTTAGTCTCCTCCTTCTGTTCTTCTATTATCCATGTTTTACTGTTTCCCTCCCACAGGTGATGGGACATAGGGATGCTTCCATCCCTTCACAATGGCCCCTTTCCACAACTACTCTAAGTTAAACACACATAATGATTAGAAGCTAGCATCTATACTTGAGAGAACATGTACCGTTGGTCTTTCTGAAACTAGTGCATTATTTTTAAGTTTCATTTATTTATCCACAAATTTTATAATTTCTATACAGTTAAAGAAAACTTCACTCTGTACCACATTTTTTTTATCCAACTCAACTGCTTCCAATTCATAGGTACTGTGACTAGGGCAGCAAACAGGAATGTGCAGAATCTTTGTGGGACAATGTAGATTATATTGGGTATGTTCCCAGGAGAGGGTCAAGAGAGCAGAGTCCTATAGAAGGATCATTTATAGGTTTTTTGTTGTTGTTGTTGTTTTTTTTTTTTTTTTGAGAAACCTCCAAATTCCTTGCCATTGTAGCTTTTCTTGTTTATACTACCACATGTTTATACTGAAAGAGGAATAACCATACCGGATTTCAATTACTACAGTCTATAAAGCATAGTAATAAAAACAGTATGTTATTGGCACAAAGATTAGATTACCATAACAGAATAGAACATGCAGTTGCAACTGTTTTAACTACAGTGATCTGACTTTGAAAACAATCCTCAGAGAATACACATTAGAGAAAAGATAGCATCATCAGCCATTGGAGCTGGGAAACTGGATTGAAACATGTAGAAGAGTGAAAACATATTTTTTTTTCTTTCACATTGCATAGACACTCCCTCCAAATGAATGAAGGACCTTAACAGAAGACCTGATAAGCTGAAGAAATAAGCTGAGATAATAATAGGGGGAAATAAGCAAGGAGTACATGCGAATGTAATAGCATAGGTAAAGACTTTCTGAATATGGCTTTGGTAACGATTGATAGGTGGTTAAAAAAAGTAAAAATGAAAGTAAAAATCTTCAGGACAGCCAAAGAAACTTTTAATCAAGGGAAGAGGCAGACCATGGAGTGGGAGAATATTACTGTCAGCAATATATCTGAAATAAGATTAGTGTCTCAGTTATACTAATAACTCAAAAAAGTAAATATTAGAAAATAAACAACTCTGCTAAAAAACGGCTATGCCATTGAACAGAGTTCTCAAAAAAAAAAAACGTAAGCAGCTACTAAACAACTGAACATGTTCATCATCCTTAACTACCAGGGAAAGGAAGAAGAAACTATTTTAACATTCCACCTCACTACTATAGTCAGTGAGGCTATATTATCAAGAATACAAATGACAACAAATGTTGTAGATGTGGAGAAAGAGAAACCCTTTATTATATGTACGCCTTGGTGTGTGTATAAACAATTTCACTGAGATTTCTTATATTCTCCCTCTCATATACACAACCCTCTGGTTAGACAAGGGCTTGTGCTGAGAATGACTATACAACCCTATCAAAATCGGCCTCTAAATGTCTACTTGCTTCTGTTCTGTACGTGATACAGGTGTGGATGTAACCTTGGGTGGTAGAAGTCTGCTATCTACTGCTAGTTTTTTATTAATGCTGTTGTTCTGATTGACAACGCCACTAAGCATGAACCTCTGGTGCTTATCTAAACAGATCCAGACTTCTTCAGCTATAGAGCTACTGGTATTCACAGCCAGGTTTTCTTTGGGAGCATTGCTGTGTCAACTAATCTAGGCATGGAGCAAGGATGAATGATAACTGGACCTGCTCCAGGCAAGAATGCCATGGATGCCTCATTTATGACCTAAATTTGAGCAGCTTTAATACATGGATGCTTTTTTAGCTAATTTCCCCGTGGCCTATTTCCAGAAAATTAAATTATTTGTATGACTTTTCCCCTCTAATTTTATATTTTCTGGGCTGAGATTTGCTAAACTCTTCAATAACACTATCATCCCTTGGTAGATGGAAATATGTCTTCATCCTTTGCATTTCAAAATCATTTTAGAATTTACTTAGTTTGCACAAACTGATTTATACAAATTAAACTAAGTTGTTGGGACTTGGTTTATGTTCTTTGGAGTACTAATTTTGGTGATTAATAGTTGAATAGTTTTAGTCCAAACCCTATTTAGCCTAGACTGGCAAGAATTCCTGTAGCTCCAACTTCTACCTGTCAAGTTTTGGCTTTTGGCATTATAGATGTAGGCTATCATATGTGTGTGTGTATGTGTGTGTGTGTGTGTGTGTGTGTGTGTGTGTGTGTGTGTGTGTGTGTGTGTTTATAATTTTACTGGAATGTGAAGCTGAGGGTTTACATCTTAAAATGCAAACACTAAGCAGAGCGACCATACTGTAAATGGCCTGAATCTTTAAACTCCCATAACCAGCTCCAGGATATACTTCTTCCACAAGGCCATACCTCCTAAAATCACCAAAATACACCATCAAAGGAAGCCAAGTATTACACACACACAATTTGTCATCATATTACCTATTTTTAAAAATGTTTACATATTAGTATATTTAAAGTACTTTACCCTTTTATCCATGATTTATTATAAAGTTTCAGTTACTCATAGTCAGACATAACCCAGAAGATGAGTAAATAAAATTATTAAATGTTCAGTATCATATTGGGTTGAGTACCATGAACAAATATTACATGATCTACCACTCTCTCTCTCTCTCTCTCTCTCTCTGGGATGCAAGGCACACTTTGCCTGCCACATTTATGTTATGGGTAAGGACTACTTGACCATTCTTAGAGGTTTGGCATTTTGCTTATTAGGAAGATTATTGTTTTAGTTACCTTTTACTCTTGTGATAAAACATCATGACAAAGACTGTGAGGTGTTGCCTCACCGGGAACTTAGGTCACTCTGAAGAGGTGGTCTGGTAAGTGAGCTGCTTACATGTTTCCCAGCCTTCCTCTTGCCTGGAGACCATCAGATGCAGCAGGGGAGTCAAGTTAAGAAAGAACTCATTCATTGTTAGGTAGTAAGCCTTTTTTTTTTTTATAGCAAAACCCTCAGAACCCCAAGGGGCGGAGGTGGAAGGAACCAAGCAATCATTTTAAAGGTCACCCTATACTCATTTCCTTGTTTAGGAGCTGTTTATGCGCTGACGTCATCTCCTGACCTTTGTATCTAATCCCTTTGTAGACAACTTGAGCTGACTTCCTCTCGGCACCGTCTTTGTAGCTCATGGATGCCCCACAAAAGACAACTTATAGAAAAGTTTGTTTGAGCTTATGGTTCCATGGGGATGAAATTTATGGCTGTGGAGTGAGGTAGTAAGTGGCAGGAAAGGAGGCTAGAACAGAAATCTGCGGTCTGACAAGTAAAACAACAAGCATGGAGCAGAAAGAGTGAACTAGAAATGGCAGAAATCTTTAAACTCGAAGAGCCCAGCCTAGTCTTTAAGAGAATACCACCTCCTCAGAAGCTTATGCAGAAGCACAAGAGTGAACAAATACTCAAGTGCTTGAAAGTATAGGGAACTTCTCATTCAAACCTTCATAATTGTCATGGTAGCCCAGGCTAGATTTCAAATAATTTTGTGGTTCATCTTTCATCTGGTGAGAAAAGGTTCACGCAAATTGTTATTACTATTACATAATATACTTAGAAATATTTGTAAGTGAAACAAAGTTGAAATTTAAATAATAACTATTTCCTGCATTCATGTTTTATAGATAAAATATCTAAATTTATTTTTTATTTCAGTTCATAAGCTCATTTTTGGTGAAAAATTGCTAATATCTATGTCTATCTGTATTTCATTTATTCAAATGGTTATGGTTCTACTTTTTGCTACCTTTATATCTGTTTTCCTGAGTGTTCCTTCATTATTATATTTTCTCTTGAAACATTGGTTATAACCTATGGTTTTCTGCAGTTTATGTGAACACTTTGTTGAGATTCTTGGACTTTATTGTCAGAAAGAATTCATAAGGCTCCACAGTACATATTGTGGTAAGCCATTTGCCAAATATCAGGTGTCCTAGACACGGTGTTTCTCCAACTGAGCTGTAAGTATCCTTTAACATTGACAACTGCCCCTGTAGTCTTCTTCATTCTGTGGGTAAATCTCTCTCTGTGTGTTTTCTTATACATTGTACAAAAGGATAATATTTACTCAAAGAACACAAAAATTCAGAAAACTATGAAAAAACAAATATATTATTAGAAGTTAAGTTTTGGAGTGTCCTGTCATAGGCAGTAGGCTCCAAAAAGCCAGATCATGCACCAGGGTTTTAATGTAATACAGCAATCTCATTATTTCCCATAAGTATATACTTCCAGAATGCAACATAAAAATAACTACTGTAGAATTTCACAACTGGAAATTACAGATAATGAGAAAAACAACTATCCACTGTATTCCCAGAAACTCAGTGTATAGACACACACACTTGGAAATTAGATAAACCCAAATTAATAGAGCATATGAAAAATACCTCTAAGAATAAGCTTTATGGATAGTTTAATGACAAGAAATAGAAACAATGAAGGTTGGGATAATAATATAAGAATAAGTACACATTTAGTAGATGTTAACTAAATTATTCATAATCTTTTCTCTAAATTTGAAACTTTTCAAATGTCAATGTTGAGGAAACACACACACACACACACACACACACACACACACACACACACACACACATGCGTTAAGATGGGTGAGTACTCTGGTTTTTACTTTCTTCCCTTCTCTGATTTTATTAGTTTATGTGTTGTTTTATTTTATCTGCATCTTCCCTGTGAGGTAGCGAATCTTGGTTAATATTCCCTAATCCCATTTTGAGGAAGCAGAGAACACTTGGATATGTCAACAAGTCTGATGACTATGACGCTTATAAACTTCTGGGGAGATAAGTCTACAATGCTGTAGATTTGAGTATCCAGAAGTAAGGGATGAGATGAAGGAGTGAGAAAAGGATACAAGAAAGGCTCAAGTATAAATAGGAAAAAAGGCTTATGGGTTCAGCACACTCTAATCACCTGTAGCTTTTGAGAAAAGATTTTTCTGAAGATAATTTCAACTTCAAATTTCAACATTTTAGATAAATTTCATACAGCAAGACAGGGTATGCTAAAAAAAAGTTTAAAAACACCTCTTCATTGTCTGATTCTGAAAACCTTTGCATATGTAATTCCTTTTCATGTCATGCAGTAGAAAATACAGATATATACTATTAACAGACTGGTGTATAATGTAACTCAGATCATTGAGGATTAAGAGAACCAAAATATTTAGCAGTAATTTAATTTAGTGTAATTACTTCTCTGCATTTTAAGCATCATGTTGTGTCCCAATTAACTTTAATTATTCTTTTGTAGTTTCCTTAGAGAATCATAGTTGGTAATAGAAAATTGGGTGGATTTTATGTAATATTTCATATTGTACAATCTTGTTTTAAAAAGTGAATGAGTTATGTTTTTGTCTTTTTCATTAATTTGAACAAAATTCAGCTAAATCATTCACAGGGTCCTTCTGTCCCACTAAATTGAGTGAATTCAGAACCTCTAAAGTAGATCATCAAGCCAAACATTGAAACAGCTACAGAAAAATAAAATCATTATTACTTTCTTTTAATTACTTCAACAACTACAAGACACTCTTTTTTTTTTTTTTTAGTAAAACTCCAATGACAACATCATCTAATGTTTTTAAATGATCATAAGCCTAAAAGAGCATTTTTATAATGACCATACTGGGTTATTTACTGCTATGTAACTTAAATTTAAACTCCTGATAATGTTATGCAAAAATACATTATATGAGGTGATTTGAATGTGAACCTTGCTTCTCCAGAACAGTTTATCAAAAGGTCGCAAAATATGATATATTAAGGTCACGATGAGGAAGCAGACACTATTCAGCCTGTGCAATGTGACAAGGTAGAGGGCAGAGTTACCCTTGAGTTACACTGTGTCACAGGGATTGAACTTTCTCTCGCTAGTCAGTAGCCAGGCTTTCTATGACACAGACTCTCTCTCTTTCTTTCTCTCTCTCTCTCTCTCTCTCTCTCTCTCTCTCTCTCTCTCTCTCTCTCTCTCTCTCTCTCTCTCTGTAGGAAGGTGTCCCTACGTTCCTTGCAGGTTTGTCTCCTTAAGGCCAAAGTACCTGAGGGATCTGACAACTATGCTCTTCTTATTTCCTATACTTTATAGACTCTGAAATTGAGAGGACAAACCTTGAGCAACATTAGGATATGTAATTGTTCAGTAGGCAAGAAATGGTTTATGATCATACAAGAGGATAAGAAAATGTAAGCATATACATGTATAATTTGTTATAAAAATAGAAACAAAAAAGTTACTTACTTGTAACTTTAAATGCTATTTTGTTATATTTTCTTTGGTATCCTATAACTACAATCTTTCATAATTTTATTATTTCATATTCTTTTCTGTTTTCTAATACAAAGTTTTGCAAGTAAGTTATGAGATTCTGTTGGATTAACTTTCCATTGGAAGTGCAAAAAAATGACTATTCAACTCAGATAGAGCTCTAAATCCAGAAGAAAGAATGATTCTAAGAAAAGGTCCAACTTAGGTAACAATTGAGTTTATTGTGCTTACTCATGACGTACAGGCAAGGGGTTATTTCCAAGAGCATCTCACAGTAGGTGCCTCAACACAACATCCCATATCATCATGAATAAAGTTGTATCACAAAGTCACCTTCCAATTATCTTCTATATCTTATATACTGTTATCTTCCAAGATGAAGATCACTTCCTTCCAGCCTTGGGAAAGCAGGGAGGAGTAATAGCCGGACTCCCAGGTGATGATATTGTGAGCCTTTTCTCTTCCATTTATTGGAATGTATAAATATTTCCATTACTGTGATGGTAGATCTTGTTACTATTATCCTGGCTTTTGTTGTTGTTGTTGTTTTGCTTTCTGATAAGTGGCAACAACTACTTGGCCAAGATATGCAGTAGACTAAGATGTCACAATTGGACAAAGCCATATTACAACAGCATCTCATATGACAGGATTACATTTTATTACTCTTTCAATTACTCTTCTTAAATTATGTGGTGTTTGATTGTTTATTAGATAGAGCACATACTTTAAATATCTATACCAAATTTTATGGTGTTAATAGGAGAAGCTTAGAGAGATAGGATATCTACTTGGATATCTTCATCTATGAAGAACATCAAAGGTGGGGAAAACATGTTTCATTGCTGAAAACATCATAACATATTTCCTTTAAAAACTCTGAAACATAAAAAGACAGAAGATTAAAGAACTCTGTCAACTAAAAATTATATTTCACTTCTGAAATAAAAAGCTAGGCACCTTAATGTCCTGTGAAAAATCTGAGTAGTTTATAATATTAAACTAATTAACATTGTAATAATTGAAAATACATGGCTCTATTGTATTTCTGTTTTTAAGTTTATTCTTATTTGTGATCACATTTGTTAGTACACAACTAAAGAACTACAACTTTTGATAATGAGCACTAACACATCCAGTGAATTGTCAGGAATAGTGGTCATTACCAAATAAAATTCCCACCAACAAAGTTATTCAAAGAAGACCTCAAATTATATCTGGATCCATATTTAAGTTTAATTAGATGTTGAAATATATACAAAACAGACATTGTAAGATACTAATTCGGACAATATAATTTTGTTTTTTGGAAGTCAACTTCATTTTAATTGTTTACTTCTATATGTAAAGAATATCAGATACCAAAATATATTATAATAAGTCATTAAAGTGAAACAATTATAAATAAGTTAGTGAATAAAATGTTAGTAATTGACACTAATAGATAAGTCATTTTCTAATACATGTGTTATATAGCTTGTTAAATTTAGATACTGTAAGTCATAATTTGTAGACAGGATATTATATATTTGTCTATTTAAGAAACAACCCATTAAAATTAAGTTATAAAAATAGAGCAAGATATCATTATTATTTTTGGTGTGATGTAGAAACAGATTTGAGGATTTGGCATACATAGATACTGGAGACAAAGAGTCTTGGTAAATGAGAATAATAAGAAGAAAACCTGAAATAGGGAAAGAAGGAAAATCAAATTCACATCACCTTCTGAGCCAGGTATCTAGACAGAGGTCAATCCTGCTTTAAGAAATTGAGGAATGACAGAACACATGTTAGAATGGTCCTTTTGGCAGCCTGGCCTTTCCTCACTAACTGCTGCTGTGTTCTGATAAGTTCTGATAATGAAGGCTGGGCTGGGAAGGCTAACCTCCATCACCTGTAAGGGTGAGCTCACCTTGATTAAGCAGAGCATGTCAAAGATAGCCTGAGGCAAAAAGCTGAATGTTTGGAAGATTTTTGGGTAATGATCAAGTGTCCATCACAACTGATGCTGCTCTTAACAGCTGAACCTTCTGATTTAGACACTGAATGTCAATCTTTGCCACCACACACAAGCCTATAACCTTCTATCCCACTCACCAGATGGGAGACTGTGTTGAGAACTCATCCAAGGTGATAAGAAGGAATCTAAGCATATATGGAAAAAAAAGTTAACAAGCATCATGTGACTCGTAAAGATACACACCAATTTTATTATTATTTTTCAAATGGAGCAAATATAATATTTGAAGATTAGGAACATATTATATTGACACTAATATCAAATTAACAGCTGAATATTCTGAGTCTTTTCTGGGAAAAGAGACCAGAAGTGCTTTCTGAGACACTTTTCTTTGGACTTTTGAGGAAGTTATCATGTTAGACACCAAACCACTTCTGCGTGTTCTGATAAAAGATGTGAATAAGAAAAAAATTATGGTAAGAAAAAAATGTATTTTGAAAAAAAAAAGAAATCTTTAGAAACTTACACAAGAAATTGGTGATATGGACATTTGGTAAGCACAAGGGAAGATGGGCAATACGTGGTCACATTTTCCATGGACTGCAGGTAACAACAGCAGAGGCCATTTTGTAATTGATTTCATATTTAAGAATGATTCTCTTTCTGAGATAAAGTACAAGTCTCTCCACACTGGAGAGTCTGTTTCCAGTGACTTTACTTAGTCAGGAGGCAGAGTTTAAATCTACCCTGCTGTCCTTTGAAAATCTGGATGTGGCCACAATGTGGCTCTAATACTCTTTGTCACTTGCAGTGAGTGATTTGGCATATTTAATTTCATGGTGTAGATTGAATTTCACTAAATCAGTCACACAAAACATCACATTAATTAAACATTTTACTCTTTCTTTTGCATTTATTCATGTATGTATATTTTAAATGACAGGGGAATTTCTTAACATTCTAACTCAAATTTGGCTTGGTTTTCACTGTTGTTGTATTATGTTTCTTTTTATAAAATATTCCAAAACAGCTTTAAGATGAAGAAACAAAACTAGCAACTGGCAAGCATAGGATTAATTAATCCTTCTTCCTAAAATGACACAGAACAAAGACCAAGGAAAGTGCTTGTGTGACTTCATGTTAAAAGTAAGAATTAGATGATTCGATGCTAATAATGCTCTCCTAGGAATCTGGCTCAAATATGAAAATGTCAACAGGGATATATCCACATTGCCTGGGTACTTGCTGTGCTCAAATTCCTTCTCCCAGTAGGAATCTTTTAGCATTCCCTAGGTTAACTCAGATTCTTATATTGCAAAACAGTGACAATGAATTGCTGTGGCATCCTAACATATCTTACTGCACAGGCTCTGCATGCATCCCTCTAAAGAAATAAGAGAAACAGAGTGTGAATTAATCACGTGGTATTTTAAAAAGAGTGCTTACATTATCCTTCAAATACAAACTTTAAACCAGTTTACAATGTATACCTATAGTTGGTCAGGGAAAAAAAAATAGTGTGAATACTTATTGGCCATGCTTTTCAAGGTCAAATGTAGTTTACAGTAGCCCATAACTAATTTTACCAACAAGAGATTATGTTAAATAGCTTAATCTATTTTAAAAGACTTTGCATTTTGATTATTAAGGAAAAAAACTTCTTAGCTAAGGGCTAGACAATGAGCAGAGCAAAAGCAGTACAATTAGCACGTAATTTACATTGTGAAGTTCATCAGGTAACATCACTCTTCCATTAAGAAGGTGCTGCACAGCTGTGAAAAGAAAGCAGTCATAGATTTGAGGAAACAAGCTCCCATGAAACTATGTCTTGTATCTCATATATGCTCAGGTTTATATAATCACAGCATATTCTGCTACAATTACAAATGCATTAGTGAACTTGAAAGTGACAGCATTAAATTATTTCCCTACAAATTCAATATTCTCAGGTAATAGTAGTTACTGACTCTGAGAAGCTCAGAAATATAACTCCTGGAGTGAAAGTAGGATTTAAAACAGATCCTAACAGCTAACCAGGGACATAAATTGTCATTAAAGATTAGGGGACTTATAGATCTTTGGACTTGAAAGGTCTGTCATATTTACCCTTAATTTTGAAAACCACAAGATTCTACCCAGCCATGATTCATTAACCCAGTTAATATAAGTCTAATAAATCATCTTAAGTTCAAGTGGGTCCTTGAATAATATGTTTTGCAATAGAACTCCATAAATCACATACTAGGTAAGGGCCTTTATCCTCGCTAACCAAAAGAGGAGGTGCAGAGCTCCACTTATTTTGAAAGGAAAAGCCTTGTTTTTCCTCTGTCTATCAGACTATTTATTTGTCAAAATTAGTTTCAAATAAAAATTCAGTTTATTGCACTTAGATGAAAAAACTGAAATTGTAAAGATACTACAAAAAATATTGGGGGAAAAGATCCACAACATTGTTTCTGATAACAATATTTTATAAAGACTCTGAAAGCAAAGACAACAGAAATAAGAAAGCAGAAATGAAAATAAATCAAACCAAAAATCTTCCACACACACACGAAAAGCAATTAATACAGCAAAAAGAAAATGCTCACAGTGGGAACAATATTTTCAAGCATACAACTGGCAAAGGACTGGGATCAAAACCATATGAGGGGCATAAATACCTTTTTTTGAAGAAAAATGATTACACAATCTTTAAAATGTGTAAGAGACCTAAAAAGACACATCATGAAACTAGACAAACAGCCAGCAGACAACAACATGCTTGATGATTTTAATCATGAATTAAAGGCAAAATAAAACTCCAAGGAGGTATCACTTCACACCTATTAGAAGAGCTATCAAAATGCAAATTGATAACAAATTTTGGCAAAGATGTAGAGAAAAGGGAGCTCCAACACACTGGTGACAGGAATGTAAATTAGCATACCTATTTTGGAAAACAATATGGGAACTTCTCAAAAAATAATTAGAATTTCTAATTGAAATGAGCCATCAGTCTCTCTTCTGGTTAGATAACCGGGACATTAAGGTCCCCACAGTGAAGAGAGATATCCATATCCTCATGTTCATCTCAGCATTATTAACAAGAGCAAAATTATGGAAATATCATAAGCATTCAACAATGGATGAGTGGAGGAAGAAAAACATTCACACACACACACACACACACACACACACACACAGACACACACACACAGTGAGAAGTAATTATGTGAAATTTTTATGCCAGGCACAAAAGACAAATGTTCCAAGATTTCATGTATATGTGGAATCTAAAAAGAGTCATTTTCAGAATGTGAGAGTAGAAACATAAGAAAGAAGTGAGTGAGAAGTTCAAACGATTCCACCTTTCAGTTTGGCTTTCAGAGATGCCTTTCAGCGATCTAGTTTAGTGTATTGGACAGCAGATAGTAATAGTATGCAGAAGAATTTTAAAAATAATAGTTATTTAACAATATCACCAGACCTACACACACTAATATTAATAATAGGCTATATACTAAATAGCCTGATTGCATCTTTCTACAATGCATACATAGAACAAAATATGCATTGTACTTTACAGCACACCCTACCATTCATCAATTAAAAAGAATCTTTAAACTAGAACAGCATTCCTTTAATTGCTGATGTTGACAAAGTTATGTTTTTCAAGAATGACTAATTAATCTTTTTTTTTTTTTTTTTCCGAGACAGAGTTTCTCTGTGCCTTTCCTGGATCTTGCTCTGTAGATCAGACTGGCCTCGAACTCACAAAGATCCACCTGGCTCTGCCTCCCAAGTGCTGGGATTAAAGGCCTGTGGCACCACCTCCAGGCTCTTTTTTTTTTTTTTTTAATTTCTAAAATCTAAGGAGCTAAATGAGAAAATTTTAAATTTTCAAAGAGCTTAAATTTGTGTACATACTGTGGATTTGAAGCTAGACTTTGTATTTTTAATTTCTGGTAATAAATGCATACTGAAAAAACTTTAAACCTATGTGAAGAATTATGACGTCTACTAACTACAAAAGCACTGCACATGATGAAGGGCAAGACAAGCACAATTTTGTTGTACATACACACGGTAGTACATGCATGGTTTGATTGCTTTTTTTTTTCTTTTTAAAGATTTATTTATTTATTATGTATACAGTGTTCTGCCTGCATGTGTGCCTGCAGGCCCAAAGAGGGAACCAGATCTCATCACAGATGGTTTTCAGTCACCATGTGGGTGCTGGGAACTGAACTCAGGACCCCTGGAAGAATAGCCAGTGCTCTTAACCTCTGAGCCACCCCCCCAGCCCTGGTTTGATTGCTTTGATTGTCCATTTAAAAAATGGTAAATTAACACTATTTCCTGCCTTATGTAATGAGGAATGATTTGTTTGTGCCATAACTGTTTGCTTCTATGACTTATTTCAAGGACCTGGAACGTTTGATCGAGCCCTATCAAGCTCTTCGGCACACATGCACACATGCAGCTTTGTGCATTTACTTACCTAGTCCATGTCCCATCCCCCTTTAGCCCCTGAACCTCTATCAATATGCTCACTGGAAATGAAAATGCCTTGATTGTTATCCCTCCCATTGTTTTCAATGCTTCTCTACTTTGATATTAATTAAAACCAAGATTTCCTAAGAAATATTTCACCTGTAAGGAGTGGGTACTGATTTGTCTCAAGTGAAGCTCCCATTGAAACAACCTGCCGTCCTTTGAGAACCCAACTCACTATCATCAAACGCCATTGGAAACTATTCATCTTCCATTTCAATTCCTGGCTTACCATGACTGGTTTATCATGTGAAAATACAGGTGAATTTAGTGATCACTTAATTCAATGTTAAATACCATGTCAGGCCTGCCCCTTACTCTGTTTTGTACTGATAATCAGCCATTGCAATCCATTGCCATATTTCAAGCTGGCAACTCTGCCATAACCATGATTTCAAGCATTAATTCACCATCATTTCATTCTTGCCCAATTCTCTGGCCTCAGGAATCTGTGATTGTATGCATTTCAGCGCACTTCTTCTTTGTTTACCTGGTTAGGTTTGTGGTAGCGGGAAAAAATGGAGTCTGTCACATCAGCATCCTTGAAGCTAGACTTCTGCAGTCAAGGGTAGCATATCATTTACTACGAGGCTATAAAGGAAGTCTGTCGTTGCACACTGTTCTTGTTTCTGAAGAGGAACCTTCTCTCAGAAACTCACTTCATCTCTTTTTGCTTGTCAGGATCTATATTAACATTCACATAAAGACAGCAGTTACATTTGACCTCAACTGATTACCTCACTTTAACTTTACTATACCTATAAAAATTCTGTCTCTAAACAAGACCATATTTTGTTGAACACAGTGATGGCTAGTTCCAGCCATTTTTTTCCTGAAAATAACATTATTTCACTCTTAAGCAAAATAAATAAACACAGATGACATATCTCAAGATTTCAACTGCAAACAGAATATCTCTTTCTGTCTGTCTGTCTGTCTGTCTGTCTCTCTCTCTCTCTGTATCTATCTATCTATCTATCTATCTATCTATCTATCTATCTATCATCTACTTATCTATCTATCTATGTCCATATATATGTATATTCCTATCTCTCTATCCCCTCACAAGTCAATCTACACACACACACACTATACATGAAAGTAGATGTCATCTACTAGATTAGAGAACAAAGTCAAAAGGGAAGGGTGGGGGAACAGGAGAGTCATATAAAGGAAAAGAAAGACAAAATGTACATCCTTTCTCTCATTCAAGATTAGGTGTGTGTGTGTGTGTGTGTGTGTGTGTGTGTGTGTGTAGGCAAAAGGGGTAATGACGGTAGGGGAGAGTAGAGAACATGTTGCAAATATATATATACATCTATTTACATATATAAAACATGTACATACACATATATAACTATATGTAATATATAACATATATAATATATCATGACTATATTATCATAACTTTTAATATATCATGTACATGAAAATCTGATAATTTAACACATTTTGTGTACTTAGGAAATTATAACTTTGTAGCCTTACAATACTGACTATGGTCAGATTTTATAGTATGGTGGTTTAGAAGTTTTGTGGGAGATGCAATCCTGAGAATAACTTCACTTATTAGCATACAGCTCATGTAAAAGGTCATCACCAAAGGCATATGCAGCATGATGCTTCAAATAACAGTTCACACTGACAGTGGGCATAGTACAATTTTATCTGTTAGTGATCTTTGCACTAATTTATCCCTAGACATTATAGATACTATATTTGAACATATGTGAACATATACAAATCCCTACGTCCTTTAGAGATAGAGGGCTGCCAAGAAATATACAAAACTCCCTTCCATGATTCTCAACCCTGTAAGAATAAGCATAGCAACGTTGCTACAGCAAGTTATACACACACACACACACACACACACACACACACACACACACGCATACACACACACATGCATACATATACACAAACACTAACTAAAATAGAATCAAATCATTTTCCTCTTCCCTTTCCTATCTTGATCCCTCCTACATATCCTCTGTCAACTTTTGTGCACCTATATGTAAATCTGTCTTGGCCAGGCCTGGGATTTGAGGAACTTAAAGAAGAGTACACACTACAGTCTAGTGCTGTAGACAATTTTACTTCAGTTTTAGTGTGCCTATATACACAAATAAAAGAAAGAAAGCAATGATCCAAAGAAGGTTGTGTGCGATCAGAAAAACATGATTAGAAAAACATTTAAATAAACACCTGTAAACACCTATTAAATATTAATAGAGCAACTATTTCCCAGAACTTTCTGAGCACAGGCCAATTAAAACACAATTTCCTGGCACATACTATAGATTATATCTGGGGAAGCCAGAAAGCAAGGCAGAAGATCATAACCAGATTCGGAGCACACTGAGGACAGCACTCAACATGTCCTTTCACCAGATTGGGGTCTATGGCTGTATTCTGCCATCCAATTTTAGAATAAACATGCCTTATAAACTGAATGTAAATATGTGTCACAGGAGGCACAGAATCATGTTCAAGAACACTCCAGGGAACAAAATGCACCTGAGGTAAAGGTCCTCTGTCTTGCTTCCTGGAGCCTCTCTCACAGTTCCACAAGGCATTGTTCACCATGTGTCATCCTTTGGACAGTGTTCTTCTGACCCCCTTCTTTAACTGGTGCTAGACAAGCCACCTCTGAAACCAGTTTATCCTCTCAAGGCATGACTTACCCTGGTCCACTGCATTTCTTTGTCTTGTGGCTTTCAGACTTTTGTAAGGGTAATCTAGTCACCATATAACCTCTCTCAACTGACCCTTTCATATTGTTTCCATCTTCCAATCACAGATATTTTTCATTTAAATACATAGACTGTATTTCTGTTTATTGTCTTTTATCATGTATTATCTGAGAGCAAAACCATTATCTTTACTAAACTTATTTGAAATACAAATCACCAAACTACATGTTGAAGGCCTCTTCATACAGTTAATTTGAATTATTCTAATTATTGTTAAATAATTTCTTTTAATTTTTGAGCATATAATATAATTACATCAGTTACCACTTTCCTTTCCTCCCACTAAACTCTCCCATATGCCCTCCTTGCTCACTATCAAATTCATAGCTTTTTTATTAATTTTTGTTGCATACATTTATGTCTAAATCTCTTGTTTTCCTAACTATAATTGGATATTTTAATGTCCTTCACAGGAGTTGGGTCATAAAGAAGTTGTGGTATATAAAGATAAAACTAAGATAAATTGTGAGGGGAAAAATGTCATATAAACCTTTGCATTTGCATTTGAAGGTCAGAACATGCCTGTCTTTTTATAAGGGAAATCTGATTTCTGCGTTAGATTTTGTTTAAAACAAAACAACACATATTTTATTAGTATAAATGTTTGCCTGGATGTGTATATGTGTACCACATGCATGTCTCCTACCTGCAACAATCAGAAAAACACATTGGTTCTCCAGAAAATAGAGTCAGGTAGAGTTGTGAGACACCATGTGGGTGCTGGGAACCAAAGCCAACTGCTGAGCCATTTCTCTAGCTACCTCTGAGCCAGTTTTAAGTTACTTTATGAAAGTATGTGCCAGTATCTCCCTAATATAGCTCACAAACACCATTTCTGTACTCTACATTGATTCAGTTAAATCTATGCCTTGAGCATTAGCAGGAGAAGCAATTTAATGAACCAGATACTGATATTTATTAACGATGACACCATAGATTTTTAAATGACTTGAAATGTTGGAAAGTAATTCTCCAAGTTATTTCATATTATATTAAAGTACTTAATAATTAACAAGCTATAACTACTGCAAAGTACATTCATACCTCATGTTCAAACATGAATTTCCTCATAATCAGATATCAATATTTTATTCTTATTGAATATCACAAGCATTTAAAACTCATTTCACCATGCCTTAGGCAGTAATTGTTTTAACTACCCAATGAGAGAAGTCTGATAAATGCATACATAATTATAACCTCTATTCTCAGAATTTTCACAGAATATAAAATGGATTTGCATTTTACTATTTTGTATCATAAATTAAACAATTTAATTACATTTGAAGTTTGCTTACAACTTATAAATTTTTCTAAAATGTTTTTAATTGTGTGTATTGTGTGTGCGTGTGTGTGTGTGTGTGTGTGTGTGTGAGAGAGAGAGAGAGAGACAGAGAGAGAGAGAGAGAGAGAGAGAGAGAGAGAGAGAGAGAGAGAGAGAGAGAGAGAGAAAGAGAGATACTCATGTAGGTGTAGATGTTTTTGTTCTAACGGCTATTTTATGGAGTTGGTTATTACATTCCATGTTTATAGGGTTTGTAGATGGAAGTCAGGTAGTTAGTATTTATGTGGGACACATCTTTACTTTCTGAGCTTCCCACACAGCTTGTTTGCAGCTCAGCACTGTAAAAACTGGTTAATTATATGAGATGGTGATTAGTGATTTAATGTGAACAGGTGGTGACTGAAGAGACAGGATACAGCTGTAGGAAAATCTCACATCTCTGAACCAGCATAGTTAAAATAGAAAGAAGACAATAGAATGCCACTAATTTACTTTCTATTTTGTAAGGCCGAGGTCATACATGCCTTTTGCCTTAGAAAGATGATTATTTTTGACCATTTCAACTTTGGATCCTAATTATGCTTCAGGAATTGCTGGTAATATTATCAACTCAAGTATCAATTGCAGGTTGAAATGGGGGGGGTTGTACAGTTTTAAAAGTAAACATGTTTGAATGATTAGGGAACAAAAAATCTCTTTCTCTTTTTACTATTCATATTAGATTCTCTACATGAACAGAACCAACAGAACAAATGTACAAAGAGAAAGATGAGGTTTCTTAACTCAGCATACATTGAAATGGTAACACCTGTGTCAACCTGAGAAGATGAGAAGCCGGGAATGGTTTGGTCCTTGAGACTGGGTGCCTCAGCTGTTATAGTCTCATAATGCCTGGCTCACAACAGAAAGGTCAAGAACCTGGTAATGGCCTAGTTCACAAGGCTGAGTATCTCAGCTGTCTAAATCTGGTGCCAAAGACTGGAGTACTCCTAGAGAAATGCAGGTCCTCATTCAGCCCCAGAAGCCTGTAAACGCTGGTTCTATTCTAAACAAATGAATCCATGATAGTAGAATCTAGGTGCATTATTGGGACAATAGTGAAGGACAAGCAAGCGAAAGGTGAATAGTTTCCCTCCTCCCTGCAATTTTTATCTAGTCCTCTATCAGAAGATGCCACCAAGTTTTTGTTGTGCATCATTTAAGACATCAAGACACTTTCTCAATTGAGGGTGATTCTAAGTTGTGACAAGTTGACACTTAAAATCATCATACTATCCAACGCAGCTTTTACAATACCAGTCTGCTTGAGTAAGTTAAGAATCTAGTCAATAGTAAAGATTAAAAGCTTGTGTGTACTAAACAACACGATCCCTAAACTGGACAAAGGAAATAGTTTCATAGTTCACAGAGAAAAATAAAAGCCTATTGGAAGTTACTGAAGTCTGTTACCCTAGACTCATCAATATTACCTTGATTATTAGTAATAAGTATAATTCAATGAAGAAATTGTCTTTTCCTTGATGAGCCCTTCCATCATATTGGTACAAATCTCCCCCGTGTCTAAATTCAATTGTGTTTATTTGTTGATATGTTCCTATATTTAATCCAAGAGCCTAACTTTCATGGATAAATGTTCATTATTTAGCCCATAACCACATTAACATACTGTCTTGCCTTAGTTAGGGGGGTTCTATTCCTGTGAAGAGACACCATGACCATGGCAGCTTATATAAAAGAAAGCATTTAGTCGGGGATGGCTTATAGGTTCAGAGGTTCAGTCAATTATCATCATGGCAGGAAGCAAGGAAGCTTTCAGCTTGCAGCTCCAGACATGATGCTGGAATAGGAGTAGAGAGTTTTACATCTAGATCCACAGGCAGCAGGAAGAGAGTGACATTAGGCCTGATTTGAGCATTTGAAACCCCAAAGCCAACCCCCAAAGACACACTTCATCTAACAAGGCTGTACCTCCTAATACTACTCCCTAGGCGTTCAAATATGAGGACCAACCTTATTCAAACTATCACAATTAAAACACTAGTATAAAAGAAAGAAGGCTATTTTAGGAGCAAACAACTACAATAGAAGAGTGCAACACACATAATACAGTTCGAACTAATTCCAATTAAAAGTAAAAGTGGCAGTGAACCAGAGAGATGGCTCAGCAGATAAAGACAACTAAGTGATAAACACATGATACAAGCATGATGACCTGAGTTTGATCCAAGGACTCATAGGGTAAAGAGAAAAAAACTGACTCCAAAAACAGATATTCTCTGATTATCTTATGCATGCCACAGTATGACCCGCCCCCCAAATGTAACTTTAAAGGAAATAAAAAATTAAAAACTTTCATAGGAACTACTGCTACCAAAAAAGCTTTAAATATATAAAACATATTTTATAACAATCATTAACATATCCTGACCCCAAGGCTCCCTCTGCCTCCAGACTTACATGTCATAGCTGATTTATTTGGTCAGTGTGAGATCAGTTCCTACAAGAGACCTTAGCATATTCCACCTGCGGCCTCATATACCACAATCACTCCACAAATGCAGCTACCCAACACTGAGCCCACATGGAACTGTTCCTGTCAACAATCACCAGCTGAAGAGACAGGAAATGTTAACTATTGATGGATTCTGTGAGCAGGCAAGGCACTGTCTTCTGTTGTCTATCTACTGTTGAGCTTACCAGGCTCCAGTAGATAAACACAAACCCATGGTCATACAGGTGTAGTGGGTAGACATTTCAGTTTTGATCTGGAAGTTCCAACCCCCATTGAGGCTTCGGTAACTGTCACACCTAAAAGGCAGGGCCAAAAGAGAGCCCTGAAGACCTGAGATCCAGATGCGCTGCCCTCTCTTGTTTCCTGGACCCTGGACACTATAGGTAGACCGAGGAGAGTTCTCCAGAGAACACTGCCAGCCTACGCTGTGTCTTTCCCAGAACCTGCAACCTACCTATCCCTTCATTTGTAAGTTACGCCGCCACAAAATAAATCTCTCTTTTAACTAAGTGGAGTGGCCTTAATAATTTCACCAATACACAGGTAACCTCGGTTAAGCTGAGTGGGTCCCAAAACAAAGCATACATGACTGTGGGAAGTGGATTTGTAGTGAAAGAATGAGTAAAGAGAGGTAAAGGGGAAATGGGACCAGCAGAGGTGAGTGGTCAAAAATCATTATTTTCATGTGTATAATTGTCAGAGAACTAATTAAATTAAAAACAAAAACAACAATAAAAAATAGAAAAATGCATAGATATCAGTATGTTAAAACTCTGTGGAATGCAAGTAGAGAGCATCAGTCTGTTTACAAAGAAAGAGGAAAAAGATCACTGCTACCATGTTTCTTCCTATCCTCTGCCCATAAGGTCTTTCATGGGTTTTGTATCTAAAGTTTTTTTTTTTTTTTTTTTTTTTTTTTTTTTTTTTTAAATCACTGGCACTGGCAAGTGCAATTACTATAGTTATTTAGATTTTAGGTTATCTTTCAAAATATTTTGGGATAATTCAATTCCACGGAGCCCAGAAGAGGACACACAAGTCCCCATTCAGGCCCCTGTGGGCTGGGGCATTGGGTGTCGCTACCATGAACAAATACATAATGAAGAGACGAGACAGGAAAGATAGGATACATGATGGAGAGATAAGACAGAACGAGATGCTGAATGTTGTGTGCATTGTGGAGAGAGGTGGGACTGGGAATGTGATGGACGTGAGGAACAGGATGATATGAGGAGACTGTGCTGCCTCCTGAAGCCATGTTGATGGCGTGGGCCCCTGCTCCCTCCCTCCCTTCCTTTCTTCCTTCCTCCTTCCTTTCCTTCCTTCCTCCTTCCTTCCCTTTTCCTTCCTTTCCTTCTTTCCTCCTTCCTTCTCTTATGCCTCTTCCTTTCCTTCTTTCCTTCCTTCCTTCCTTTCATTTATCTGGTGCCAAAACCTGGGAACAATCATGCACCTTTCCTTTTTACTTCCTTTTTTCATTCATCTGGCGCTGAAACACAACACTAGTCCTGCTCCTCTCCTTTTTATTGCTTTTTAAGTTTTATTTCTTTTATTTATTTATCACAACAGTATGCATGTAAGTTAAATTTTCTTTTTTGGTGTTTTTTTTTCTTGTTTTCAATGGAACATATTTGAAGAGGCTAATATTATGGTGACTATCAAAGAAAAACATTTCCAACAGGAAATGGAAACACACATCAGAAACCTCTTCTGGAAATGCACAGTGAGCATCACTGCTAATGAAGGCTTCCTGAGGAGCCAAGAAAACTCAAGAAGGAACACAGCCCTGTAAACGATCTACTGAGCAGAGGAGTGGATTATATGACAAGATTTCGTGAAGAGGTGATGGATGAGACGCAGTGCAAGACCACGAAGCACACATCAGGATATTCACAGAAAATCTCATGAACCTAAAGTCTACACTTCAGTCAGTAGTATTGTCCAAAGATTAATTAAATTTTGCAAATGTTTTATAGCTAAGTAAGATATTAAAAAGAGTGAGCAGAAGGAAAAACAAAACTCTGCTTATAGTTCCTTTGTAATTGTTTATGAAACACAAATTTTCCTTAAAATGCAATTGCTCACCTGCAGGCCCTAAGTTGGAGGGGGAAATAGAGAAAACACCCAAATTATAAATTATTGTTAAGGTTTCATTGATGTTTCCCACTCAAGGCTCATGTCCCAAACACTCGGTCTTCAGCTGGAGATGCCATGTGGAGAGCTTCTAGAAATGGGAGATGATGTGACCTCTCTGGAAGACGTGGATCACTGAAACAGACCTCTGCTCAGTGTATTATTATGGAATCTGTCCTCCCAAGCCCTCTACTTCCTGTTTTTTTGTGAGGGAAGTAACATCTTCTACGTGCTTCCGATGCCACGAAATTCTCCCCAAACACACGAAGGCAAGCAGCCACGGAAGGGAATGCTCTGCAACCATAGCCCAGATTGATGCTTTTTTTCGGTTCTTCTCTTGGGGATTTTAACACAAGGAGAAAAGAAATTGTTTATCTCTCCAGTTTATGCTGCTAGAACTTCATTTTTCAAAGAGACACTCAGTTCTAGTTTGAGTGAATCTAGCAGAAAAAAAATATTTTAATCATTGTAATATATCTTTGAAATATTTGAGGTGAGTTCAAGGGGCTCCCTCCTGAAGAGCTAAGAGAGATTCGTTGATGAAATTCACCAATAATTTTGCTTTCATTATTCCCCAGCCCTCTAATAATGGTAAATCCAGCTAGTTCACTAATTTAATAGGATTTAGAGAAAAGAATAGTGATGTTGTGGTCAGGTGTTCAGTAGAGGAGAGAAGATAACTGCAGGAGGATGAAGGTGAGTTTTCTGTCATATTATTTGTAAGACTTGATTTTTTAATCAATCTAGTCATGCCCTTCAGCTCCATTTATAACATGATGACATCGTTAATGCTCACAGCTATTTGGTCTTCCCATTTGATTCTTAGAAACAGTAAACAATGATTGTTGAAAAATAATATTTGCTTGACATTTTCTCACATGGTGGCATTCGTTTTCTGTTTAATTATAGAACTTTCCTCTAATCGAAGTGTGACACCTGTGAAATCACACAGGAAACATCAGCGTGACGGGGACTGTTAGGTCCTTTCCGTCAGAACCGTTTATTCTCACACGGCAGCTCCTTTGTCACCCTGGCATTTTCAATTGCAGAAGACTCGGCTGTGAGGGGGAAGACAGAATGTGATCTACCTCTGCCTCGCCTAATCATGTGCTTGAAAGTGACATGAAACTTTTCAAGTTGGGAGAAAAGCCCACTTTTAGAAAAACAGTAAAATAGCCTTTCTCCCACACAGAATGCTTTAAACCTTTTCCCCGTGGGAGGAAAGAGGCAGCTTTAAAAAAAATAATAATCCCTGAATTACTGAAATGCAGCAGCTTCCTCGGGGTTCACTGTGGTCTCCACCATTGTCCTCTCCCAGCAGCTCTGTCAGGTTGAGTCCTGGACTTGCCGCTGGTTCTGACGGCAGTGGAAATTCTGTGCTATTGCAAACTACAGAGACAGGATCTCAGTCTCCTGAAAGGAAACTGAGTTAAGCCATAGAAGAGCTTAATGGTGAAGAAAGACGAGATACTATGATTATAAAATTAATGTGTTGTTTTCCTCAAAAGTTACATTAACCAGTTCATTGTTGAGGAGAATGTTTGACTGGAGACTAGTTTGGAGATCTGTATTTCTTTGGTCTAGTGAAGACCATGCTGAATGACATTCTAATAACAGCACCTGGAATTTTTTTTTAATTTACTTTAAGTCATGTGTACCTATCTGTGTGTGTGGGAGTGCCTTTGAGTGTCAGTGCACATATATTCTAGATGAGACTGTTGTATTCACTGGTGCTAGAGTTACAGGTGACTGAGATGCCTTATATGGGTTGTGAGAATTCAGTTTGGGTGTTTTGGAAGAGAATTTTGAAACTCTAAACCATCACTCCATCCATATAAATAACTACTGTAGAAATCTGAATATTTGTGGCATGCTTCTAGAATCTATTTTCTATTATATTAACCCATATTTGTGTAGTGACTAACTGCACAGATTTTGACGTGATTTGTTTTGACCAGTAGAATAATAGCTAATATTACATTTTTCCTGCTATTGTACTCAATATACACATTTCTTTTTCTTAAGTTTTTTTTTCTTTTCACCCTAAAAATGGCCAACAAATTTCCACAGACATACTTACATAATAGAATAGGATGTGATGAGACACTAGTGACCAAACTGAAAATTAGTAAGGAAAGTGCCTTATCTTTGATCTTATCATCACGCCTGAGTTGCAGCATGTGATTTCAGACCAAAAGAGAGAGATGGCAGGGAGAGTGTATTTTATGGTATAGGGATCAGAATATAGTAAGGTACATTTGTACACATGAAAAATACAGATCAATTTGTGGAGCTCTATAAATGATAACTAAAGGGACAACAGGCCATATTGCCTGGTTATGAGACACTGGATAACTGATACATTCCATAGCTCATGATGGCAGTTCATACAGATGGTGCAGGGTAGTGAGTGGCTGCATGACTCTTCAAGACTATTTTAAACCAATCTCCAATGTTTTGATATATACTTATTAGTATAAAAAGGCACATATGAATCTTGATTAGGGCAATCTGTTTACAATGCAACATTTCTTACTAGAAAAATGCTGAATCTGAGTGGGCAGGGGTGAAATCTATTTAATCTTAATTTTGTAAAGAGTTACAGTGCAGATCCCAAGATTTATTACAGAACTGTAGTAATGAAACCAGCCTGGTGCTGGCACAGAACCAGACATGCAGATCAATGGAACAAAATAGAAGAGTCACATATGAGTGCACATAATTATAGCCATTTAATACTTGATTCAGATGACAAAAATATATACTGAAGAAAGGACAACATCTTAAAAAATGGTGCTAGGGAAACTGAATGTTCACATGCAGAATTAAATTAGACCCACTTCCATGCTTCTGCACAAAATTTAATGCCACATGGATCAAAGGCCTCTGTGTACAAACTGCCATGAAGAAACAGCTTGAAGACAGCAGAGGTCCTAGGAAGTACATTTTGAATAAGACTCCATTCGAGCAGGAATTAGTTTCAACACTTGACCTTATAAATCTAAAAATGCTTCTGTAGGCAGAAAACAAAGCATTTAATCAAGTGAAGAGAATTCCAAAGAGTGGGAAAAATCTTTGTGACTATATATCTGGCGGAGGATTAATACCCAATATATGAAGAGTCAAGAAAACAAGTGGCTCAGTTAAAACACGTGGATTTAAACAGATAGTTCAAAAGAAAAGAAATAACAGTGATTAAGAAATATCTCAAAGGCATTCAACATGGTAAAAATTATAAAAATGCAAATCAAAACTATTTTAAAATTTCATTTTACCCTAGAATGGCTAAGATTAGAAAAATGATGAAGAATGCTGGAGAGAATGTGGGGAGAAGAGAGCCCTGATTCAATAGTTCACTCTCAGCAGGACTGCAAACTGGTGCATTCATTCTGGTAATCAATGTCACAAATTCTCAGAAAACTAAAGACACATCTACCATGTAGCCTAGATATACCACTGCTTGATAATATTCTAAGAAAATTGGAATCATGAACCATAGATAGGTGATCACAGGTACCTTCTCAGTCATTTTCATAATCACTCTATTTACAATATCTGGGAATAGGAACAACCTCTACATCCTTTAACTGATGGATGGTTAATGAAACTGTAGTGTATGTATGATGGAATACTGTCGACATGGAAAGAGTTATATAATCAAGTAACATAATTCACACCCAGAAAAATAAAAGCCCTATGGTTTTTCTAATATGTGAATGTTAGCTCAAAATATGTAGATGTGAATATATAACCTAGGGTCATCACAGAAACTAGGGATATGAAAAGGGGCCATTGAAGTGTTGAAGTACAGGTATTGAGATAATAGTAGGACGCTGTTGTTATGAAGGGGGAATTGGTAAGAACAGGTGGGGAATACTTACTTGGGGAGGGTTTGGAAGGCAATACAGAAGGAGAAGGAAGGAAAAAAGATAAATATCACTCAATATGTTTGAAAAAGACACAGAGAATTTTATTTTGATTTACAATTATATACATAACAAATATAATTACATATTAATATATAACATAAATATTGCATATATAACTTTGTATATATGTGTGTGTGTGTATACGTTCTTTACTCTGTGATCAACCACTGTAGCCCTTTATCAATATTTTCAAGAGTTACAGTTATTAAAGCTGTGCATGAGGCATTTTCTGTGAAATATTGTTTCCTTTAAAGTACTTATGCCTTTCCTTAAAAAAGAGAAAGTAAAATATCAAATGGAATGACCTCACTCCTGACTATGGTTAAAACGAAATCATGGAAACACAGACACAAAATTACGTTATCTTTTTTTGCATTTATAAAATCTGCTTCTGAAACAAAATTTAGAAATTAAGCATGCGTCTATAGCTCATTATCAAATGTCAGCCTGATGCAATTTCTTTTGTCTCCTCATTTGGAGATGGAAAACAAACACCTCTCTGGACAACTTATTCCTTTTGAATTCACAAGGCACTTTGAATGTTTATACCTCAGAGAGCAAATGTTATAGTTTCTGTTACTGAGGCAAGAAGAAGCTCAGGCAATACTGGGGGAATGCTCCTGCAGTATTTTTCTTGGCACGTTGAGTAATTCAGACTAGTGATATTTCACTTTCTGCTTTTCCTCTTTCTAATAAAAGATTTCCACCAAGAAAGCTGCATGTCAATCCAATGTCAAATCAAGATTGATATTTTGCCTCATTGTCCTATAGCTTTTGCATCATAGTCTTCTCATATCTCTACATGACAAGAAGGCAGTGGAGTACAGAAAGCAATTTAGCAATGGAACACTATTTTGAAGAGAAAATGAATAAAATACAAAATATTTAAATGAAGTAATAGCATTCTTGATTCAGTTGCCAGTACCAAGTATCTATAGCATGACAGTAACTTTTTGTGTTTTAAAAATTTGAGAATATGTGAATTTGACAAAGTCCTATCCACAAAAATTTTATGAAGAATATAAGATAAATACTAAACTTCAAATATATGTAAACAAAAAACAAGATAGGCAATTTTTAATTATAAAATTTGTCAATGGCCAAAATATAATGACTGTCAAGGTCTTTATATGTAGTTTGTGAAGGTTTGAAAATAAATAATGAAGATTGAAAGAAACAGGGTGACATTTTTACTCTTATAAATCATAATTAAGTTACAGATACTTGGCACAAACAAAAACATTTCTTGGCAGACATAATAAGAAGAAAATACTCAAAAGCAGTATGCGGACTACACAGATTACATTTGTATATTTAGGGGTATATATGAACATTTAATGAAAAAGAGGCCAGGGACCATAAATTTAAGAGAAAGGGGGTATATATGGGAGGGGTTGGTGGAATATCAGTAAAACTGGGAAATGATGCAATTATATTTTAATTAAAAACTTTAAAAGAAACAGTCATGAGCTACTAAGTGAATACAGGTTTTGTTTTTAAGTATTTAATTAGATTTAACAAGTCACAGAAACTAAAATTGTCAGTCAGAAGCATCCTATAAAAAAAGGCTTGGAAATTTGACCCATTACAGGAAAATATTTTCTTTATGGATAGCAAAGCACTGAATTTTTTAATAGTTTCTGAATTTCATAATATATGACATAGTGTAATGAATTTTTAATATTTACCATTTTAATATTGCTGTTGCTACTTAAGAAATGAAATAATATCTGTTTTAGTTAATTTCATTATGCTGTAAGGGTAAATACCTGAAAGAATCAAATCAAAAGTGTCAAGGGCTAGTTTGTCTCACAGTTTCCATGGTTACAGTCCATCTATGTTGGAACAGCATGGTTGATGTGGGCACCTTATATTGTTACAGACTGAGACACAAGAAATGGAACTCTGGTAAATAAATGACTTTCTCTTCTACCTATGCATGTAATCCAGAGTGCCATCCCATCCCATTGGCACATCCATTTCCTAGATGATTTGAAATCTAGTGAAACTGATAGATATGATTAAGTGTCACAATGTTTATTATATTTAAAAATATAAATAAAATACCTTGAATGTATACTTGGTTATTAGTACCTAATAATAAGGTCTCATGACTAATAGGAAAGAGTATTTAAATAAAATGAAAAATTATCAACATAATTAACTGCTTGTAAAATACATGAGCAACCTTTTATTGAATCTTCAAATTTTCAGAGTAGAAAAAAAATTAGATTGCAAGTAAAAAATAATTTATTTTGATTCTCCAATTTAATGTTTTTTAAAGTAAATCAAAAAACATTTTTAAAGCTGACACTTCTAATTATTATTATTCAAATGAGGCTTTCACATAGAAAAAAACTTCCTGGATTGTCTAAATCAGCAGTTCTCAACCTGTGGTTCACAACCCCAAGGGGTTCGAATATCAGCTATTCTACATTTCAGATATTTACATTATGATTCATAACTAGCAAAATTACACTTTAAAAATAGCAATGAAATAATCTTATAGTTTGGGGTCACTATGACATGAAGAACTGTATTTAAGGGTTTTAGCATTAGGAAGATTGAGAACCATGGGAAATATCTTATTTAATTGATTAGATAGACTTTCGAAATTTTTTTCTCTGTGAAATATAACTTTCTATTTGCCTTAAAATTCATTTGTCTTTGTAAATGTAATGATTTATTTTCTTCAAATGCATTTGTCAGAATAGATGATCAGCTATGAAAACTTAACTACAAATGAAAAGCTCGTTTTACACATTTTCCAGTTGTGGATCTCTTTGTTAATTATGATCCACCGAAACAACAAGCTCCTCTCATGTGAGTACAGCAATGCTCTGATCAATGAGCACAGCAATATATCAGTAGGAGCCATTTTATTCTGTTCCTTCAGTCCTACACGTGATAGCAAATTCCACCCCTCAAGGCTCAGATCTGTGTGGCCGAGGAGAAGTGGTGGAAAGGTTGCCAAGAGCACGAAGTGGTGCATGACTCCAAGGCCACAGCGTCTTCCAAACTCAATCAGACTGAGACCTGTATGAACTTACAGAGACTGTTTCCGTAAGCATAAGATCTGCACGGCTTCTCACCAGACAAGATCGAAGCATGTAGTAAGGATGTAAACATAAATCCCACCAATAACCAATAAGCCATTTGCAATTGAAATCTGCTGAAAAGGAGTTAGTATTCTCAAATGGCATCTCACTGTGTGTGTGTTTCATCAAATTAATTTTCTTTTCCTTTTTATAGTTTGTTTTGATTTTCAATTCATGTTTTATGTTGTTTTTCCTTTTTTTTTCACAGTCATTTCTTTTATTGGCAGGCTGTGTTTTGTGGTTACAAAGAAAGGACCTACTATTTTATTGCTTATCTTGAAAAGTAGTTTTATGAGTAAACTTAAAGAAATCACAAACCTAAACTTTTATACATGAAAAACAATCAGTCAACTCTACTTTAAGTCTTTAGGGTGCATACCCACTCATCAACAGTTTTTATACTAGGAAACTGAGGGCAGAAATAGGTAAAAGGAATTTATCATCATCTTTGGTCATCAACCAATACTAGGAAGTAAGGCACTTCAGCTAGTAATATTCGGGCTGCTTTGTATCCAATAAACAAATGTATCCAATAAACAAATGACTGAGATCTACATAAACAACCTGGACATGAGTGGGAGCAATGAAGGGCAAGGGTCGAGGGAAAGAGAGCGGGAGATCCCAGCTGGATCAAGAAAAGAGAGGGAGAACAAGGAATAGGAGACCATGGTAAATGAAGACCACATGAGAAAAGGAAGAAACATAGTGCTAGAGAGGCCCACAGAAATCCACAAAGATTCCCCCACAAAAGACTGCTGGCAATGGCCGAGAGACAGCCGGGACTGACTTACTCTGGTGATGGGATGGCCAAACATCCTAATAGTCGTGCCAGAAACCCCATCCAAGGACTGAGGAATCTGGATGCAGACATCCACGGCTAGGCCCCGGGTAGAGCGCTGGGAGTCTAATTAGAGAGAAAGAGGAGGGTTTATATGAGCGAGAATTGTTGAAACCAAGGTTGGATAAAGCACAGGGACAAATAGCCAAATGAATGGAGACACATGAACTATGAACCAAAGGCTGAGGGGCCCTCAATGGATCAGGCCCTCTGAATAGGTGAGACAGTTGATTGGCTTGATCTGTTTGGGAGGCATCTAGGCAGTGGTACCAGGTCCTGGGCTCATGGCATGAGTTAGCTGTTTGAAACCTGGGACTTATGCAGGGACGCTTGGCTCAATCTGGGAGGAGGGGACTGGACCTGCCTGGACTGAGTCTATCAGGTCGATCTCAGTCCTTGGGGGTGGCCTTGATCTGGAGGTGGTGGAAATGGGGGGTGCGCTGGGGGGAAAGGGAGGGTGTCAGGAAGAGAGAGAACAAGGGAATCTGTGGCTGTTATGTAGAACTGAATAGTATTGTAAAATAAAATAAAATAATAAAAAAATAAAAAGATTGCAAGTGTGAGCCACCACAGCCAGCATTTTAGAATATGTGTTTGTGGATAGAATTCATGTCTCCATGTTCCAGTCCCAGCTCCCATGTTAACATTTGCAATGGTAAACTATGGAATTTGCCCTTAACTTCCTAACTCTGTCATCGACTTTTCTGGTAATCCAACACATGCATATTAATATTTTATTCTTCTGACAGTTTTACCTGTTTCAGTCATTTGTCATTTGTTTTTCCTTTTTGTTTTTAGTTTTTGAGAGAAAAATGGAAAGAGAAAGATAGAGAAAGAGAAATTGGGCAAGTGCAGAGGTGGGGAGGATCTGGGAGGAGTTGGGGAAAAGAAATAACATGATCAAATTGTACTGCATGAAAAAAAACATTTAAATCAGTCTTAAAACATTAATTTTTAAAAGTTTGCTTGACATAATTTTACATTTATTAATTTTAATAATTCTAATTATCTTAGTGTTACTTGTATGGAAAGGATAGGTGGAGAAATAATAGAAAGGTGGATGAATGTAAGTATCAGATTCATGTACATACAATGATCTAATTCTATAAAAATATAGACAGAAATGTACTGAATTGTGTTTTAACATAGTCTAGTAACATAATAAATCTTGTTCTCTCAAACTCTTAAAATTGTTTTGCATACTTTACTATTTTATTTTTGAGACATCTACTTTAATTAATACATAATTTTGGTCTATAAAATACATCATACCACGGTATTTTGCACATTTCTAAGAATTTCTTTGCTTTATTTGTTAGTTTGTTTTAAGACAAGTCTTACTATTTTAAGCAGCGTGGCCTTGACATTTCCAGTCCCCATCCTCACATTCACTAAGGGTGCATTAGAGTCATGCAACACCATACTGGGCAAGTTAATATTTATTTCCGTTAACTGTTTTACTTAATGTCTGAAAGTTATTCATCTGTGTGCATACCTCTGAAAGTGTTGTAAAACTACCAAAAATCATTATCATGCTATTATAGTGCAAAAAGACATAGACCTGTAAAATATAATTATCATTTCAAAGAGAAATGGGCAATTTCTAAGAATACTTTTATCTGAGTGATGTTTGTATAGAATACCAATATTCATGTATGGATATTGTAAAAACTTAAAATCATATAGGAAAATAACAGATTAACAAAGTAACTCTATATTCCCAATATTAGCTGATATATAGATTATAAGGTCAAATCTTCATCAAAATATGCTTCACATCTTTTTCTATATATGTAATTTTATCCCTTCTAGGCACAATATGTTTTACATATCAGCACATTCCCTGCTTTCTCCAGTTTGACTAAGTCACTATAAGGTTTCTAATTGTAGTATTCTATTAATTGTATCCCCAATATTGATAAATAAATTTAATGAAAGCAAATGTTATTCACACAGGTATAACTTATTTTTAAATAAAAATCACATTTTAATTCCAAAAATTAAAATATTTCTTACTGTAGAATTTTAACAGAGTGTCTTTACAATATTTAAAAATTTAAAATGTTATACTTATTTAAATTTTTTCTTTAATCACTTCAATATGATGCACATTTTAAGAATGAACTGAAAGTCCAACATAGTGACATATGCCTATAATTTCATGAGTTGTGAGGTTGAAGTAGAATGGGCAAGAGTTCAACTATATTTTCAACTATGCCAAGAGTTCAAGACCAGCCTGGAAAACAAGATACTCTGACTCAACACCCTCCTCATCTAATTCAAAGTAAAACAATGATCATCCAGCTATACCATTCTACCTAAAGATCTCTATACCCAAAGACAGGGATACTTGCATGTTGTTCAAATCTTAGATGGTCTTTTAATAAAAAACTCAGAGCCAGATATCAGGGTGAAAGCTGAAAGATCAGAGAAGAACAACCACTAGTTCTTATCTCTATGAATTCTCAGTCTAAAGAGAGTTCCTGTTTCCTCATGCCTTATATACCTTTCTCTGCCCAGACATCACTACCTGGGATTAAAGGCATGTGTGCTTCCCAAGCAAAGGCATGAGGTTTCAAGTGCTGAAATTAAAGGTGTGTGCCACCACTGCCTGGCTCTGTGTCTAATCTAGGGCTGGCTCTGTTGTCGGATCCTCAGGCAAGTATATTAGGGTACACAATATATCACCACACCTGCACTACCTACTGTGTTCATTGCTATCCTTTCATTTAGCTAGGAACTAGAAATAGCCAATATGTCCACTTTCTGAAAAATGGCTAATGACAGTGTGTGTGTGTGTGTGTGTGTGTGTGTAAATATTATTCAGCTGTGAAGAAAAATGAAAATAATGAATTTGTAGGGAAATGGAAACAACTGAAAAAAATTGTATTGAGCAAGTTTGCTCTGACGCAGAAGCACAAACACCACCTATTCTCTATGACATTTTGTAGCCTTAATGAAAAATATAAAGGAATGATTAAAAGGAGTTATCTTGTATGATTGTGTGACTCTGCTCCTAGAAATAGTGTGTTACTGAACATAGTTTACAGTTTCAGGATTCAGATAGCTCCCCAAGAGAGGGTATGGGAGCATCCATAAGTTCTTGCAAATCTTGACTGCCCATGGGAATTATAGGATTAGATCTTACTGCAGAAGAAACCATGCACATTAGATGTAAGATACAGAGAAAACATGTTGGAACGAATCTGAAATTTTTCTCCATGCTTGCTAGCTTCAGTCTACCAGAGGGTGCAGAACAGGCTGCTGATGGAGAAAAAGTATATTAAATAGTAGTGCCCAACTCTAGGACACAGAAATCTAACATGTTGGTCAAGATATGTTCAAATGTCCAACTGCATAAAAAGCTTCTTGGTCAGGGTATACAGTGATGGGAACCTACTCCCCTCACACTAGATCTGTGGCTCACTTCACTGGTGTTGGGGACAGCAATGGTCAAGGATCCATCCCTGGTATTGTGAGACTGATTAACTACAGTGGCCAAGAAGATCATAGGCCCAGGTAGGGTATTTATTATTAATGCTCAAGTAACTGACAAAGCAGAAAATTTCTTTCTAAAATACATGTGTTCCTGTCATGGTGGGATATAAATTTATGAGCCCACCAGGCTCCCACAGATAGTTCAAAAACCATGGTCATCCAGGTAGCCTTAGTTAATGTCAGTGGGTCACACATAAAACAAATATCTTTGAACCAGAGGAGAAGATTATTTTGGATCAAGGGATGTTGAGAGGAGTGATTAAGAGGTGCAGGTGAGAGTGGGTGACATGTATTGCATTTATTAGAGATGCCATCTTTGAAATATTTAATTAATAAAAAATAAAATAAACTCTTTCTTGCCAAACATAGTCTCTCGTTTAGAGTATTTCATAAGGATAGTAGAAAAACAAAAAACAATGCAATGAAGTTTTAAATTTCCAATAGACTTTCTTCTTTGGCTGCAAATGTTTGTATTTGTGTGAGTAAAATAATAATCCCAGGTACAGTAGTGAAAAAAGACTAACTCCTTGTGCCAAGAGACGAAGATGAAATATGCTGTGATGGACAATGCCAGATATAAAGTGCATTTCACCACATAACTTCATCTGCAGCCCCTTATCCTTGTCATACCACAGCCAACAGCTATCATCATTCACACTGATTCTTTTTCTCTATTCACTGTCATAGCTGAGTCTATCCATCTGCTCTTAGAAAGGATTCTCATGTAACCCCTCTTCACGTGTTAACTGGTTTTCTTCCCATCATTATTCTTTCCCCTGAATGCTTCTGAAGGAAAATGAACTATCTGTTAAACAAAAATCTTTCCTTCTTGGCACATATCCCCAGGAAATCTACTGTGAATTATCGGAGAGCAAAATGACTATGTTATCCCCTTTCTTTATTGACAGATACATGCATTGTGTGCAGGGAATACATGTGCTTATAGATCACTAAATGTTTTATAATTTTACAACTAATTTGTATATAGTTTATTTTGTATAATTTTATTTTAATTCCTTCAGAGGAACAAAAGTGATTGGCACAGTAAACATTTAAATATCACCTTTCACTCTGTGCTTAATAAGGAAATGAGGATGCTTATGAAAATAAACTAGATAATATATTGTGTGTAAAATGAAATAAAATGTAGTTGACAATATTTTCCTAAAACATATAATTAAAATAGCAATGAAGACATTAACAGATGATTTTTAAGTAAACTTCACTGCAAAAAAATACCACAAAGTTCTTTGACAGAAAATTTAGTTAAAATAAGAAAGTTAATATTTTTCTTTTCCTAGTCAAAAATGAAAGAAACCATTTTATTTACATAGTAATTTTTTAAAAGTGAAGATTTTTATTTTGTAAACCAGGCTTAAAAGGCTTAATTGGTTTGTTTTACAAATAAGAATAAGATTTAGCCAATTACGTGTAGATTTTTTTCTGATATATAATTGAATCACTCTTCCTTACAAGCAAATTCTGTTTTAAATGTGATGAAGAACTAAATTAAATCTGCTTCTTTGAGATAAATGTCTAGGCTGTCAAATTTCCTGGCTTTGTGATCTTTTCTTTTTAACTTGGGATCTGAACAGTTTAGGAAATGGCTTAGGTTATATCATGTTGTAGCAGAATATGAACCTAAGTTATACTTGAAAATTCCATATTAGTCCCCAGGCTGTCTTGCTTCTGTTAAGATAGCCGTTATTGACAATAAAGGGACAATACCTAGTCACTATTGACTGTGCTGTGGGTTCTCCCTGCTTCTGTGTGTATGCCAGTGACTTTATGGGTGTGCAACCCATGCACTCCCATAGGGCTGTGAGCAGACATTCTTAATCTTGTTTCAATGCCACCCTGTCACTATCTTAGTTAGTTTAGAAAACTCATCAAGGGATCTGCTTTGTATTTATCCCCATGAGTATGTGTCTGTGTTGTGCTAGTTAAGTCCATCATCCCTCTGATTGAACACGTTGCTTTAGAGATTCCAGATGCCAAAGTCTAGTCCTCCGCTTCTCCCTCAGATCTGTCCCCACTCCCGAGTTACTGTCCACATGTTAATGAAGGGCACACTGGTCTCTCCAGATGTATTTTGTTTCACAGTATATGGTTTGCGGTTGCCTAGAAATGTCTACGTATGCTTTCTAAATGGATATACTGTTGATGATCTTCAGTGTTTTCTCAACACACCTACTGCATCTCTTGCATTGATATTTTGACTATGGACAGGATTCTAGCAAAACAAGGAATCCATCCCTCTCTTCCTTCTTCTCTCTGTTATATAAAAATTATGTACTGTATCATTTCCATTTTAATTAATTAATTAATATATTTTATTACTTTTTGAGAGTTTTATATGATGCATTTTGATGATATATAGCCTATTTCTCCATCTCTTTCCAGATGCATTCCCTTCCCTACTCACCCAGCTTTGTGGTCTTCTTTTTAAAATTCCTTCAAGATCTATTTGCATTGCCCAAATATTCTTGAATACATGATCTGCCACTAGGGAGTGGTTGAATTACTAGGTTCTACCCATTTTTAGAAAAGAGTCCCTTCTCCCAGCTGTTAACAACTGCTAATAAGTAAAGGGCAGAAGTGGGATTGTGGCCCAAAACCCTTTCTGTGATAAGATTTGGCCTGGATTTGGCTTGTGCAAGTTTTTGGCATACTGTTGTAACTTCTTTGAGTTCATATGTGCTGCTGCCCTGCTGTGTCCATGTTACAATGTTTTAAATCCACAGTCTCTGGAGTTTATACCATAATGATCCCTGAGGACTGAGAGTTAGCAAAAAGTACATATTTTCCTTTTAAGGCCAAGTCTCTTGCTTTTTCCTCCATAGTCCCATATTTTCTGCACTTTGACAGTTGTTAGCCATGTGTTAATCAGCACCTACTGCAAATATAAGCCCTTCATTTGATGGCTAATAGATACATTGGTCTATGGTTATAACGTTAAATAATTAAAAGTCAATTTAATACTATGTTCATTAGCAGAATAATAGTATGTTCTCTCTTTGTGTCTATTATGCATCTAGCAAAATGTTCTTGGCCTAATAATAGTACTTGTGAGATGTAAAACCAATTAGCAAGTGGTTGGTTACTCCTGTGATGTTAATGTTTCACCAGTGGACATGTTTATTCTAGGCTAGTGATTACAGTTGCTTGTGAAGTTCATAGGTGTGTTCCATTGGTGTTCCAATAGTTTTCAGCACTATGACAGTTTATCATTTGCCAAGGAGTTTCCAGGTCCATACCAAGTTCATTTTGCTGTATTCAATGACTGAAGTATATGTTGCCTTCAGCAATACAACCTACAATTTACATCTTTTATTTAGGCTTAAAATGTACACATTATGGTATATTTGGATGCTTTCTTCCTAATCGACAGAAGCTAACATATGTCTAATATAAACTTCTCTCTATATAATGGGAAATTTGCAAAACATGGCTTTGACTTGTACTACTGTTTTAGTTATGGAAGGATGAAAACTCACTTTCAGTCTCTATGTGTATAAAAATACACCACTTAAACACATGCTTTCATCTGGGAGGAAAATTGATGCAGTCAGAAAGGAAGGAGGCTGATGTATCTAAAGTAGAAAAGTAGAAAAATGTTGAAGTTGCTTTGTTACAGTACAGGTATTTTGATGCAGTTAACTGCACATTTCAGATCTGTAAGTTAAAATAGTAAGAATAAAATCCTTCAAATATTTGTTATTTAGAACTACAGTTTCTTAATATTAAGGGTTCACTTTCCTAGTCTATTGCTTGGCTTAGTGATTCAAAATTACCCTACAATAAATGCTATCATTAAGTGAATTCTCATGCATTTGCTGTTAAAGTCAAATTTTCATTCCTTGTGCTTTGAGGGGAGTCATTATAAAAGACACATTATTTTAATTTGCTACTCTTGTCTTCAGTTACAAGTAGTCAACTTGTTATCTGCCAGTTAAGTTTAAAGAATTTCACATTAGACAAAGATCTATTGAAATCTTCAAGGATAAATTGATACTAAACCTGACAATGAAGGAGTGACTAGGGCCATCAGAATTTATAGTCTTACCTGTCTGTGAAATAGCTCATGTATTTCATTCCACAGTCTTTCTTCATCTATAAAAAGAACAATTATTTCTTTTGCATTTTGTATGCTTACATCTTTAAAGAGGATATGCAACTTTAAATTTATGAAAGACAACTTTACTTGAAATAATCTCTCATAATTCTATGTAATTTCTTGTTTTCATTCTTAGCTATATAGTAAGCATCATATTATCAAGTCTCAGCAAACTGTGATTTTAACCACCTGATCTGCAAATGTACATCTGTATTTCTCTGCTCAAATTCTAAAAGAATCCTTTTTAAAGTAACACATCCATATTTTATCTCATTACCTTTTTATTGTTTTACATAGATTTCATCCAACAAAATATAAGCTACATGCGCTAGTGAAATTTTGAATTTCATTCACCATTGAAGTTCATTATGAGGTGAGAAAATGAATAATTGCTATAAAAGTATCCATTTTTATAGTGTCAAGTACAAAATATTTCTCTTCTTTTGTAAAAGTACAGAACAGCAAATATTATACATATTTTAATATACCCACATATTTTAGTTTTAGAGAAAAGTATCTTTTTTATCCAAAAGATTTGTCAATTATCCTCTGAAAGATTTTCACAGAACCAATAGAAAGTGAATAATTAACGCCACAAAAATAGGGTTACACTGCCAGATCCTCATGTCCTTCATTGAATGGGTACATCGACAGCCATCCCTCAGTCCCTGACTTCATAGGCAATGAAGAACATCTCTGTACTGTCCTTCACAGCAGCTTATGTTCCATATCAGGCAATATGGTGTTTAATTAATTTGCCAGGTATTTAAAAAGAGTTTGAGAGGAGAGGTAGTTCCTGTCTCCTTTGGCCTCATTTCTTCTTGTTTACAGGTCACTGTATTGTATTAGAATATTTTAATTTAAAAAATATCTTATGTTTATGTCTATATACTCACATCACTACTTTAATTCAAATATGTATCTTGGGTAACTCACCATGCATATATCATATTTCAATAATAATTTTAAGGTAAATTTTAATTTTTAATTTATATTGTCATTTCCCACTTACTATTTTTATATCCAGTTTTCCCATGTATCCCTTCATTTGTTCCAAATTCATGATCTTTCTCTTTAATTGATATATATTTATTTATATATACTCATATATAAATTATATACATCATATATTTAGTTTATATATTAATATATGTGTAAACTTCTAAGTTTATGAATACAATCCACTTTCAATACAATTGTAAATATCACTTCAGAAGTTCTTAAGATAAGCCCAGTACAATAACCTTATACATTGATGAAGATGGTAAGTGTTGGAGAGGTCAAGAAAGAACTTATAGTTAATGCAGGACCAAAAATTAGGGAACAAGACACCTTTCTCAGACTTCCTCTCTATCAATATATAAAACACTGATTTACATATTGTCACTGCAGAAATACTGATAAGTAACAGTTTGAAGGTGTTTCTTTTGTTGTATTTTTTTAAAACAGGTTTTTCTCTGATACAATATATCCATACCACATTTTTCCCTCTCTCCACTCCTCCCGGTACCCCACCACCTCATCTCTTCTCCAGATTCACTCCCCTTCTGTCTCCCTTCAGAAAATAGCAGGACTCTAATATATAAGAGATAAACAGGACAAAACAAGATATAATAAGACAAGGCAAAAGCTCTCATATCAAGGCTGGACAAGACAACCCAATAGGAAGAGAAGAGACTCAAGAGCAGGCAACAGAGACAGAGATACACCTGCTCCCACACTGGGAGTTCCACAGAAACATCAAGCTAACAGCCATAACATATATTCAGAGGACCAGGGACAGACCCATACTGGCAGTGGGACTAGAGCGTAAGTCTTCCTGCTAAGGTGAACACCTAATGTTATGATCCCCTCTGAACCCTACAACCTTTCCTCCACCTCTTCTGTCTAGTTGCCTGAACTCTGAGGAGATGGACCTGACGGAGGTTTCAAGGTGTTTCTTTCCTTAAATTATTAAATCAGTATTTTGATATATAAATTATTTTTATGGATTATTTGTTTTAATAATTTGGATTTGAAAGTTTATTTTATTATAAAACTTATCCAAGAAAATGAGGCTATTAATGCAGAAATTCTTCCCTGCTGTGTACAAAATAATATTAAGGTCTACTTGTATTTATAACTTCCAGATTTTTCCATGCAGAAACATTTTGTCACAAATCAACCAAGACATGTAGGTTTTATTCTTTGAATCTATCATTTCGAGTCCCAGTTTTCCTCTCTTGAATCATTCTTGTGACTCTTCTTCAAAGCCATTTCTTCTTGTCAGCACCCATGTGACCCTGGAGTGCTTGTGGAAACAGTTTGCAGATGTTTAACCTGATCAGTGTCTTGTTTATTGCTTGTTTTCCATTGTCACAAAAATAATGAAAACTTGACAGGATGGAACATTTTTCAATGTGTAAGATGACATTGCTTTACACAGATGGTTGAGCTCTATGTTTCTAGGAGATACACAATTATAGCATAGACATCTTTTTAAAAATGACCTATTATAAAGCACGAAATGAATCCATGACATTTTTTAATATTTTAAGTAATTTATTTATTTTTCTCTCATACAATACATCCCAACTACAGTCTCTCCTCCTTCCCTCTTCCCAATCCCCTAACATACACCTTCCCATCCCACAGATCCACTGCTCCTCAATTTCACTTTAGAAAAAGCAAGTCTCCCAATGATATCAACCAAACTTGACATAACAAGATGCATTAAGACTAGGCACAAACCCTCATATCAAAACTTGACAAGGCAACCCAGTAGGAAGAAAAGGGTCTCAAAAGCAGGCAAAAGACTTAGAGACAACCCCTGTTCCCACTGCTAGGATTCCCACAAGAATACCAAGCTAACAACCTAAACATATGCAGAGTGGCCTAGGTCAGTCCCATGCAGACTCCCTGGTTGTCAGTTCACTCTGTAAGTCCCTTTGAGCCCAAGTGAGTTGATTTAGTGAATTTTCTTGTAGTACTCTTTACTCCTCTGGCTCCAACAATCCTTCCTCCCCCTCTTCAGCAGGATTCCCTTCACTCTGCCCAATGTTTGGCTGTGGGTCTCTGCTAGGTACTAATCTGTGAGTAGATAGCAGAGAACCATTTGGAATCTTTTTCATTTGCTTTTGTTGTTGTTGTTCATATTTGTTTCTATCCTAGGTATTTGACTATGCAGCCTCTGGTTCCTAGCCCTCCAGGCAGTATCAGAGATAGGCTCTCTCTTATGGCATGAGTCTCAAGCTGAACTGTAAGGTAATGGATAATCATGCTAAAATCCACAGACCTAGTAGAAAGGAGATCTCAAGGAGGGAAGTATGAATCTGTCTACCTGGGAAGGGGAAATAGTGTAAACATCAAGGGTGGACTGGGGCCAGGTTAGAACTAGGAGAGGAGGCATCGGATCGGGTGGAAAATGGAGGGAGAGATGACTGCAATTGAGAATATCTGGGGAGTGAAGTACAAACAGAGTGCAAAGGAAACTGGAAGGCATCTAAGGGGAGACCTTAGCTAAGACTTCTAGTAATGGGGATATGGAGCCTGAACTGGCCATCTTCTTTAACTAGGGCAGGCAAAGCTTCCAGTGGAGGAATTGGTACACCAACCCAGGCATGAAACCTGTCAGAGCCTGCCAACAGTCAGCTGGGTAGCTGGGTAGAGGCGTGCAGAATGTAGAGACAATGAAGAAGACAGAAAAGAGTTGAGAGGACTGCCTGTCAATGCTGGACAGTCTTGAGTTTATTTCACAGCCCTCTTATATACAGTTTTGAAGGACAGAGGTAGAACAATGCTTAGCACACAAGGAGCAGGCAATTTCATTTTCTATCTCGATGTAACTCTGGCTGGCACCAGAAGCCTGCATCATGCTAGATAGTGGGTTCCTTCCTATAGGCTAATCAGAACTTTCTCACATCCCTGGAGAAAATGCTTCAACTCTATTGACTCAGAATAGACTTCAGATTCAAACTGGGAAACTGAGTCAGTTGTAGGCTCCCACAAAAACCTTTCACCTACACTTTGTCCTGCCAGCAAGATGTGCTCAGATAAAGGTTGTGCAGAACTTCTGGATTGGCCAATCCACTTGCATTGTTAGGAGTCTAACAAAAGCCCCAAGATGAGAACCACAGCATACTGTGGAATGTCATTTTTATGTTATGGATATGTGTTGCTCTGATTGGTTGATAAAGAAAACGCTGATTGACTAGTAGCCAGGGAGGAAGTATAGGTAGGGCAGGCAGATGAGAATTCTGGGAAGAGGAAGGCTGAGTCAGGAGTCACCAGCCAGACACAGAGGAAGCAAGTTGATAAGGCAGAACTGAGAAAAGGTACCAAGCTACATAGCTAAACATAGATAAGAATTATGGGTTAATTTAAGTATAATACCTAATCAGTAATAAGCCTGAGTTAATGGTCATACAGTTGATAATTAATATAAGCCTCTGTGTGCTTACTTGGGGGACACAAGTGGAAGAGATTTGTCCCAAACACCGGCAGAGCAAAACACAGGAAAACTTTCAGCTACAACAGCGTGAATGCAGAGGGCCTGGTGAAGACCCATGTAGACTCTGTCGTAACAAGTCTTTCTCTGTCCTGCCAGCCAGCTCCCAAATAATGACACAAACGAGACTTCTTACTAATTATGAAAGTCCAGCCTTAGCTTAGGCTTGTTTCTAACTAGCTCTTATAACTTAAATTAACCCATTTCTATTAATCTACATGTTGTCATGTGGTTCATGGCATTTACCTCTCTCCTCTTTCATGTCCTGCTTCCTCTTTGTCCAACTGGCAACTCCACCTTTTTTCCTCCCAGAGCTCTCTCTGTCTGGATATCCTGCCTATACCTCCTGTCTAGCTACTGGCCATTCTTCATCACATCAGTCACATCAACGCATCTCCACATAGTATACAAATATCCCACAACACTCTGTTCTTGCTGTTTCAGTCTCTGTGAGCTCCTATGACCCCTGCTTAGTTCACTTTGTGTCATGTTCTCTGGGTGTCCTCAACCCCTCTGACTTCTTGTAGCTAGAGTTTTCCTGCCTTGCCCACAGTCAGGACAAATCTCTGTCACCCGCCAGTCCCACAGCCACTCAGACCCAACCAAGTAAACACAGAGACTTATATTGCTTACAAACTGTATGGCCGTGGCAGGCTTCTTGTTAACTGTTCTTATATCTTAAAGTAACACATTTCTACAAATCTATACCTTGCCACGTGGCTCATGGCTTACCAGCATCTTCACATGCTGCTTGTCCTGGCAGTGGCTGGCAGCGTCTCCTTCTGCCTTCCTGTTCTTTTATTTCTCCTCTGTTAGTCCCGCCTATACTTCCTGCCTAACCATGACCAATCAGGTTTTATTTATTACCAATCAGAGCAACTTGACATACAGACCATCCCCCAGTACAGCCAAGTGCAGACCATCTCAGACACCTGCACTCAGGCCCATGGTCCTAATCATCCTCTATGCCAACCTGCTGGGTAATGCCACAAGGAACCCAAGAAGGGCTCCCACAGGACATACATTAACATCCCACAGCACTTCCCCTTTTCTTTTTTTTAAAAAGGATGGTTTTAACTTTTACACATCTCCAAAGCCAGCTTGGTATATTTGGGAATTTGGGCGTAGCTTCTCTTACTACTTCCTGCTGGAGGGGGGCGCTGTATCTTATGGGGACACAAAGAATATTTAAGGATCATGGAGTAGTCCGTGAGGCTGTATCGTCTGAGCCAGTTGCCTTGAAACAATTCTGGATGTTGAATCATCTGGGCCATGGTGTCATCAGAGACCTTTCAGGTGGTCTTGGCTGGTCAAACCTGATGTATCTTAATCTGGAACAAATAATGTCACCTATGGAGCTCCCTAAGCTCCAACTAATGGCCTAATGTTTGCCTGTGGGCTTGGAAGAAGCCTTTCTGATAATGGCTGGAATGATCCTTAAGTATATCATTTTATTTCATTGCTTTTTTTTTTTTTTTTTTTTGGCTCATTCTGCTCTAGGTCTCTGAGTCATCCAGTTTCCAGATTCTGACCATCTAGGTAGTTTTGTGCATGGACTCCCTCTTGAGGCATGAGCTTCATGTTAGACCAGTCATTAGTGGTCACTCTCACAAAAATCTGAGCCACCATTGCCCCAGTGAACCTTGCAGGCAAAGGAGGTGGTGGGTCACTGGGAGCCTGGCCTGCTTAAAGAAGATGGCTAATTCAGGCTCCATATCCTCCATTAAGAGGAGTCTTCCTAGGGTCAACCTCATTGGTTCCAGGAAGCTTCCACTGCACTAGGTTTCCATATCACCCTCTAAATGTCCACATCTTTCTGTTGTCTCTCCCCATACTTTCTCCTCCAATCTCCTCTTTCCTGAATTGACCACTTCTGTTCCCAAACCCTCACCCACAAAAATTCTATTTCCCCTTCCCTGGGAGATCCATGAACCCCCCTAGACCTCTCCCCTTTATCAAACTTCTATGGAAATGTGGATTATAGTGTAATTATTCATCACTTAATGGATTATTTAGATGTTTTGTGTCAGTCCATGTAATTTAGTACTGTCAATTTACAGACAGCTTCTGACTCCAAATTTCCAAAAGGTAAAAATAGAAGTCATTCTTTCAGGTGTGAAAATATCTGATTCATTAATTCCTGAGAAGCCCAAAGTATTTGCATAAAAAATGACTATGTAATCATTAATTAAGTCTTTAGATGATGCCCAGAACCAATAATTCACTATTTCCTAAACTTGAAGATATGGTAAAAGCACTTTTAATGAAATTACTTTATATAACTACTTTGAGAGGATAGAATACGGTAGTTAAGCATAATGCAACTGGATAACCCTGATGAAACAATACAAGGGAAGGAGAAAGAAAGGCTGTGGGAGATAAGGAGTAATGAGGATAATGAGAGTAAGGCAAGAGAGTGAAGAGTCATTAAGAAAGGCCAATAAAGAAAGCTCAGCTCACCTGGAAATCACCTTTCTCAGTGTTAGCTCTCATAGTGTAAGAAGGTGTAAGGAAAACTGAGTGAGAGTGGCAATTGATAGTCTTCTCTAGTTCTAAATTCTATAACCACAACTCGATTAGGTCAGTGAGATATCCTTAAATTACAATAGTGGTACTTTTAGATTGGGAGTAACCAACAACTGTCTAATTGTACTTAAGGCATGTTCAACAAGAACAAATTTATGACCAGTACTATAACTCTAGTTAGCTACCTGGGGCAGGAACAAAGACCAGAGAGGAGAATCTAAGATAATCAGTCTCCTAATACAATAAACTTTCTGTTTTATATATATATATATATATATATATATATATATATATATATATATATATATATCACAAACTACAAGACCAAAGCTCAGGTAACATTACATAAGAATGGTCAGGGTGACCACTGGAGCCATTGTCCTATGCCTCCTGAGAGTAATTTCTAGGCATGCTAAGAAAGTTACAATTGCCTGGGCATGAGTGGGAGCAATGAAGGGCGAGGGTCGAGGGAAAGAGAGCGGGAGATCCCAGCTGGATCGAGAACAAGGAATAGGAGACCATTGTAGCTAGAGTTTTCCTGCCTTGCCCACAGTCAGGACAAATCTTTGTCACCCGCCAGTCCCACCGGCCGCTCAGACCCAACCAAGTAAACACAGAGACTTATATTGCATACAAACTGTATGGCCGTGGCAGACTTCTTGCTAACTGTTCTTATAGCTTAAATTAATCCATTTCCATAAATCTATACCTTGACATGTGGCTGGTGGCTTACCAGCGTCTTCACATGCTGCTGGTCATGGCAGCAGCTGGCAGTGTCTCTCTGCCTCAGCCTTCTGCTTCCCAGAATTCTCCTCTCTCCTTGTCCCACCTACTTCCTGCCTGGGCACTGGCCAATCAGTGTTTTATTTATTGACCAATCAGAGCAATTTGACATACAGACCATCCCACAGCAGACCATGGTAAATGAAGACCACTTGAGAAAAGGAAGAAACAAAGTGCTAAAGAGGCCCACAGAAATCCACAAAGATACCCCCACAAACCACTGCTGGCAGTGGTCCAGAGACAGCCGGGACTGACCTACACTGGTGATGGGATGGCCAAACATCCTAATAGTTGTGCCAGAAACTCCATCCAAGGACTGAGGAATCTGGATGCAGACATCCACAGCTAGGCCCCGGGTGGAGCGCTGGGAGTCTAATTAGTGAGAAAGAGGAGGGTTTATATGAGCGAGAATTGTTGAAACCAAGGTTGTATAAAGCACAGGGACAAATAGCCAAACGAATGGAAACACATGAACTATGAACCAAAGACTGAGTGGCCCCCAACTGGATCAGGCCCTCTGAATAGGTGAGACAGTTGATTGGCTTGATCTGTTTGGGAGGCATCTAGGCAGTGGTACCAGGTCCTGGGCTCAAGACATGAGTTAGCTGTTTGAAACCTGGGACTTATACAGGGACGCTTGGCTCAATCTGGGAGGAGGGGACTGGACCTGCCTGGACTGAGTCTATCAGGTCGATCTCAGTCCTCAGGGGAGACCTTGATCTGGAGGAGGTGGGAATAGGGGGTGTCCTGGGGGGAAGGGGAGGGGGGCAGGAAGGGAGAGAACAAGGGAATCTGTGGCTGTTATGTAGAACTGAATAGTATTGTAAAATAAATAAATAAATAAAAAAGCTAAGGTGGAAGCGTACATAAGCACCATGTCCCTTGTAAGCTGAATAGAAGAATTCTATAAATTGAATATAAAGATGTTTTTAAATTTAAAAAAACAAAGAAAGTTACAATTGGTATCTATCAAAAATATGATTTCCTGACAAAAACATCATAGTGACACAAAACAGTTGTCATTCAAATGAGGACATGGAAGATTCCACATGGTCCCATCCCTAAATGAAGAATAACAGATAATCAATGGATTATAACAATTGAGAATCAGTTGCCTCCAGGGATGAACTCCCAGATAGGTTGTCCAGTCGTGTGTGTGTGTGTGTGTGTGTGTGTGTAAGAGCAATAATTTTTTAAATCATGAATTTAGGAGGAGGAAGGCAGGGATGAGTCTGAAAAGTGCAGATAGTTGTGGTAGTAATGGAAAAGTGACCCTCTATGAATTTATCAAAAACTATTAAAATTTAAATATATTTATTATATATTCAATATTATACTATTTACATATAATATTTATTCATATTATATATTATTTAAAAGGTCAGTTTACATATATACAATACACACATAACTGATTTTTTTAAAAGAACTTAATTAAATGTGCAAAGATTCCTGCCTTGGAGAAGTTCCTGCATACACACAACACTTTTAAAGACATAAATCTGGAAATTACTAGGAAAGGCTTCTAAATTAAGTTTGCAGCAATCAGTTTTCAATTAGTTTCAAAACCATGGATAATATTTGTGATTCCTTTTTTCCTCCACTGATTCAGTTCTTACTCTGGTAAGAGAATATTATTTTTTGGGAAACTAGCAAATCCCCCTGCAGAAAAGGAGGTCTTAGAAAATTTATGCAATATCTGCTTTGCTATTGAGAGCCAGGAACCAAGATATAGCTTGTTACTATTTAATAAATATTTTAATAATTTCCATTTAGTATAAATTATATGAAACTGTGGAAATAAATAAAAATATTAGAAACATAAACATTCTAATTATTTTCTCATTCTCAGTGTGTAGTTCATGTTGATATATAGTATTGAATAAAAATGTTTATTGTTTTGTTTTTAATTCTATTTTATTACTGTAGTTCTATAGTAGAGCTTGAAGTGATACCTCCAGAGGTTGTTTTATTGTATAGGATTCTTTTGGCTATCCTGAGTTTTTTGTTTTTCCATATGAAGTTGAGTATTGTTTGTTCCAGGTCTGTGAAGAAGTATTTGTTGTTCCAGGTCTGTGAAGAATTGTGTTGGTATTTTGATGGGGATTGCATTGAATCTGTAGATTGCTTTTGGTAAGATTGCCATTTTTACTATGTTAATCCTGCCTATCCATGAGCATGGGAGATCTTTCCATTTTCTGACATCTTCAATTTCTTTTTTCAGGGACTTAAAGTTCTTGTCATACAGGTCCTTCACTTTCTTAGTTAGAGTTACCCTAAGGTATTTTATATCATTTGTGGCCAATGTAAAGGATGATGTATCTCTGATTTCCTTCTCAGCCTGTTTCTCAATTGTATATAGGAGGGCTACTGATTTTTTTCCGTTAATCTTGTATCCTGCTACGTTCCTGAAGGTGTTTATAAGATGTATGAGTTCCTTGGTCGAATTTTTGGGGTCACTCATGTATACTATCCTGTCATATGCAAATAGCAAAAGCTCACTTTCATTGATGCTGTATGTCAACTGCAGTGGAATGTCTTAAATATTACTCCACAATGAATATTTACATTTTTTCTGAGGATTCTTTATTAATAGTCCAGTAATTTGTGTATTTTTGTGCCAATCAACGTTTTGCAATTTAATTGTTTTGAAATCCATACTTGCTTATTTTTATTTATTTTGAAAAATGGTGTTTTCATAAAATTTAAAATAAAAGTGAATACCTTACATAGATTCATATCTGAGTTCAGGTTCATGGAAGTTTATGTATTTTTCTTTTTAGGGAATATTGGGATCATATCAGTGTAGGGAACAGTCATTGATACTCATATGTGAATGCATTCACTATGTATTTTAAGTCTTTTTTTTATGAGATCCAAATTTTCCTTTGCAGATGAATTTATATCTTTGAGGGTATTTTTTTTTAAATGACAAATAATGACCTTGTCAAAGTGAATCTCATAGATTGCTTTACTTTTACCCACTGTGGTTGCTACCTTGCTTCTAGTGTTACATCCAATGCAGACTAATATTTTCATGAATATTTTGATAACATGCTGTAATAATAGAGAACAATACATTTATTCTAATAGCACCTTCAATATTATAATGAATGTCTGTTAATATTAATTTTTCTGGATTATGTAATTAGAAGAAATTATTTTGAAAGGACCACTGTGCCTGAATCCTCAGTGGATTTCCTAGATGATCTTTATAATAAACTTTAGTTTCCATAATGGATGGTAACTTTGACCCATGCATTATGCAATAATTCACTAAATGATTATAATATAAATAAAGATACGATTGTATAATTAAATTTTTTTCACATATTTTTTCTTTATTAAGAAATTTTCTATTCACCCTACATACCACTTACAGATCCTATCTCCTCCTCCCACCCCCACAGCCCTCTTTCCCAAGCCACCCCACATCCCCACATCCCCCAAATAAAGGTCTCCCATGGGGAATCAATAGAGCCTGGCACCATTTCTAAATATTAAAAGAAATAAAATTTAGCACAGATTATATACCTGTACATCGAAATTGTACATCTGTAGAAGTTAAATAAAATGAGAATTGTATGTTAATTCAAAACAAAGTACGCAGTTTCTTTCTATCTTTATGTCTAATTAGGCCAATTTCAACCTTGTCCTGCAAACATATTACCATACTAACTTAGAATGAAGGTCAAATTTAAATTATCTGGTAATTATAAGAAATTCATAAATATGCCTTTATAATAATTGAAAAGGACTTTAAAAAATCTTTGATATATCATCTTGCTACTTTAATTACAAGTAATAGCAGAAATTATTTAATGAAGGCAAATAGTAAAATAAGACTTCAAAATAAAATGATAGCACTAAAATATTTGAAAATAGATAAAAAGTGAAATGTATTTCTATTTCAGGAGGACCATATAAGTATTGGCAAGCATGCTTTCACCTAACACATGATTTTGGGACAGAAGCCCAATAAAAATAAATAAAATGTGAAATATATTTCATTTTAGACAGAAAGGGTAAAGTTATCTTGTCCTGGTGTTCTCTATCATCACCATCTTTATAAAGCAAGCCTTGTAATTGTCATAACTCCCAAATTCAGGAAGCTACTCTCGCTTGTTCTGGTGCACAAGCAGAAACAGGCTGCAGAGGAGTGTTCACTCCCTAGCTGTTTTGACCAACTTCAACTCAAGAACTTATTTTTAACTACTATCTACTTCTCCGCGCTGCAGTAACTATGCCTTTTAAGAGTTACAGAAGATTCTCTGATCAGGCCACACACATGTGTAGCTATGCAAAAACTGAATCACAAATAATGCATCCTCTTGTCTCCCATACCCATGTTTCTCTGTCAGACTCATCCCGCTGGTGTAGTCCATGCCTTCTAAGTAGCATTGTTTGCAAACAAATAGTGAGGCATTGTAACTTGAGGGATTTTTTTTTCTTTCTAGACAGAGTTTCTCCGTGTTGTTTTGGTGCCTGTCCTGGATCTCACGCTGCAGACCAGGCTGGCCTAGAACTCACAGAGATCCACCTACTCCCAAGTACTGGAATTAAAGGCATGCACCATCACCACCCAGCTCAAGGGATTTATTAAAGGATAAATTTCTAAAGATCTGTACACCTCCCTTTTTTTCTGGCACATAAATACAATTTTTAACAAGAATACAGAGTTCTGAAGAAGATATGCATAGTTGTGTTCAATGTTGTAAAACACTCAAGATATTGCTATAAATTTAGATTTTTAGAAAAATGTGAGTCTTAATGAAGACTTAGAAAATATTATTACAGTAAAACACACCCTGCATGAGGAAGTGTGTACATTGTGCTTTCTTTGGTAGTATGATGATAATACATATAGTATTTGTTTATTATTACTGTAAATTTACATATTCTACTAATAATGCAATAGCAATTTCATAATGTATACATTGCAACTGGATAAGAATTCAAACAAAAGACATTTATTTAATAATATAATGTTGAATTTGGTTCACACATTTTGTTAGAAAGGAAGCCCATGATGCTAGCACAGAAAAATAAATTCTGGAAGCTGAAGTTTAGATGTTAGCTCTGTTATGTGAACATTCTGTTACACATCAGTGCACTGACGAAGAGAGACAGCAGTTTCAGAGTTGCTACAAAGAAGACTAGAAGGAAATGGGAGATGGGCTGCATACGCATAGGCCATAAAATAACTATCCTTCCAACATAGGAAATTAACTAAATCAATTTGGATCATAATAGTTTACTGCAGTATTTTATGCAAGAAAGGGATTCTTCATATGCTGATGCAGAACTGTAAGAGTAAAAGGTATAATATAATGGAATGCATACAGGTAAATAGGCAGAAAGATAGGTAAGTAGATAATTTAAATTAACCAGACATTTGGATTAGAAAAGAGGCCTACATTTGCTAACTGAATTGATTTGAGCTAAAACCCCATTTCATATCATTCAAACACAACTTATATCATCTGACTGTATATGCCTGGTAACATCTCATTCTTGACATTCTTCATCCATTTGTTCAGTACTTAAAATACGATTGCCTCTCTATATATGTACGTCTGAAATTACAGTTGCTAAAGTAAATACATTGTCAACTGCTCTTCTTACTGCTTGTGTGTGTAAACTGAATCCCCAGGGAAAGCAGCAACACAACTTCACCTACTTGACATGATGATTTTATGTGCAACTGAGAGATCTGAATCACATATCCTAGTTAGGCATGTCTCCCATCACAAAGTCTCTCCAGGCTATCCTGAAGCATTTGATTATTTAACAATATGCATTTTTGAAACAGTGTACAATGATTCTACATCTTGGGATGTTGATAGAAATGGGTTTGAATTTCATATTGGGACTGTACTGAATCTTAGATATGTCTAGAATCAGTCATTAAATAGTCTTCATATAATTCTCTTATAATCTTTTCATACTCTTTTTATTTATTATCATTTAATCTTTTGCATTGTTTTTGAGATAGAGTCTCCTGTAGTCAGGTTGGTAGCAAACTCATTATATATCTGAGGATGAGCTTGACATTCTAATTCTCTGCCTCTACAAGTGGTAATATCACAAGTATGTGCCTGTGTGTGTCACTACTTCTAGAGTGACATGATCAAACATCTATTCACTCCAGAAAGAGAAACAATGACAAACCAAAATTAAGATACCACTAAAGTCCATGTTGGCCAACCAATGAGCTTGTTGGAGTTAATTAATAGGAGCAGAGATGACTCAGAGGCAGTTGTGTCATTGAAACACCTCACCAGCATGAATGTCAGTTCTGGAAAGTCTGAAACTTGGGACTCACCCCATGGCTTGCAGAAAGCTAGACAAGTCAGAGAGTCTCTTCCAGGAAGACCAGCTGATAGGAGTCCCTTCAGTAGTCTTACTGCTTGAGGAGGGAGGTATCTTCTGAAAATGGTCAATTTCAGGGACTTTCTGAGATTTATGAGTTGTTTATTTCCTGAAAATTAATGAGCCTCTGTTTAGAACATCCTAGTCTTTAGGTGTTTCTCTGCTGCATAGAACATTTCCCCTCCTGCAGAACATCCTCAGTCTAAAAGATCTTCCATCTATGAATTAAGTGGAGGAAATTACTGCACAATGGTACCACATGTCTGATTTTATGCTCTGCTGGAATGTGAACCCAGAGCTCCATGCATATCAGAAAGCACCTATCAATGGAGCTATATATGTAGCTTCATCTGTAGTTTCTTACAGATGAAGTTTCTTATAGATTCATAGTAGAATCAGCCATTATTTTCTACTTCCTATTTTTACATAGGTTTATTAGAAAGTAAGTTGAATTTTATCTATAATAAATTTTGACAGGGCATTGTTCTTTATAGGACAATTATTCTCAGAAAACAATTTTTTCAGTGAATCCACATAACATAAAAACATATTACACATAAAATAGAAGAAAACTAAGTTTGAATATACCTGTACCACAACAAAAATCATTTAAACTTTGATGTTTTTATCCCACACATACAGCACAAGAGAACCATACAAAACAGTTTTTCAGTAATTTCAATATTTTCTCACTTAAATACTTTCTTTTGAAATCTCATTGTAAAAGATTTTGCTATTTAAAAATACTATCTGCTATTCTGAACATGATTATGACACCTATAATCCCACACTCAGAAAGTTGGAGTAGTAGGATTATGAGTTTGAGATCAACCTGGATTACATTGTGAGACTGTCTCAAAAACCAAAATAATAAAATAACAGTAAATATTAATTGCAGTGATTTATCTTAGCCTTCCTTTGTGTGTTCTTCCATTGTAAACACCTCTATAATTTTAGATGGTGGTTTATTTTTAATTTAGTAAGAAAAAATTCTCATATTGATATCATCTGGTGTCACATGGGGTCTCAGTTCTCACAACAGAAATTAAGTAGTTGGAGAGAGAAGCCGACAGGAAGTGTGAAAGTCTTCCTGGTAGAACAGATCTAAATAGTCAGTTCAAGAATAAAATTATCTTATTTCATTATGAAATTTTGTAATTTTTAAGGGACAATTAAAGATTTCCAAGACATTTGTCAAGGTGAATCGTTCTTAAAATGGCTCAAGAAAAGGAAATCTGTAGAAATTGTGACATTAACTATTTAAATTTTGAGGAAACTAAAAGCTTACAAATATTGTAAATGGAATGTACAGACACATTCTATATGTTCCTTGTCCTATGTATGTGCTTCAGGATAACTATTAATTCAAATTTTTACAAATTATCTGGTATTGTTATAGTCTTGTGTCAAATGCCTTGTTTTCATGGGGATATGAAAATAAAACTCATGTGCACATAGTCCGCTTTCCTTTTCTGTGCTATTCAAACTAAAATAAAGCATATATCTTTGAAAATTGTGATGAATAGTAGCTTTTAAAGACACAGATATTGGCAGAGTGGTGGTGGTGCATGCCTTTAATCCCAGCACTCAGGAGGCAGAGTCAGGCGGATCTCTGTGAGTTTGAGGCCTGCCTGGTCTTCAGAGTGAGTTCCAAGAAAGGCACAGCTACATAGAGAAAGCTTGTCTTAAGAGAGAGAGAGAGAGAGAGAGAGAGAGAGAGACGAGAGAGACATGATATTTACATTTTAGTAATCATGCTTCTTTTTCTCATTTTAAGAATTTATAGTTAAGTGATATTTAAAGGAAATAATGCTGTATTTTCATATTTCATAATTATATACTCAGTAGTTCTTATAAGCTGAGTATGATAAACTGGCCTAGTAAACATAGGCAACTGGTCAGCTGGTATGTGAACTTTTTCCTCAGCAAATGTGAATTTCAACCACCAAGCACAATTGTTTTACTGGCTACTGAAAATGTTCAAACAAATCAAGCAAGAAATGAAATAATATCTAGAGTTTGGGACAATATATTTTTAGTATAGTTTATCTATATTTACAGCTATTTAACTTTAAAGATTTCTATGTTAACAAAAGGAAGATTCTAATCTTTCTTGTGTCTTTCTTCAGTTTTTTACTATGTCTTGCAATTTTTCAAACCACTGCAAATTCTTTCTTTTGAAACTAGTCTAAATATATATGCGAGAGTCACTTCAAACGCTGAATTGAATGTTAACGATTTATAGAAATAAGATGCCATTTTTGATTTAGTGCTTAGGTGAGACTACTAACACAAAACCAGCCATAATTCATGTGAAGGTTAAAATACTACACTACAGTTCAAGTATTAGCAATATGAAACCCAAAAGTCATGGATGCTGTCTGTAAGAATGAAGACATACTTCATAAAGAAAGTATTGAAGGTCAAATTGTCAAAAGCTCCATTGCTTTAATCAACAACTTATTATGACTGCAGAGGAAGTAATATATTATTAATAACAAATGCAAAAAGATTGGACTAAAAAGTGTTGACTACAACAGTCATTTAACTTACTACATGAACGGGAAAACTCTGTATGATAGTTTGTGTTAACTGTGGACGTGACAGAATCTGTCTTGACATTCGGGAGATGGGCCTCCCGTGGTGTGCATCTGTGGCCCCTGGGCAGGTGGCTCATTTTAGTGGGTATGTGAGGGTTCACTCTCCATGGCTGCTGCCATTGCTTGTCTGTGATCCTGGACTCTGTGAGAAGATGGGGGAAACAAAGCCCCACTCCTGTCTTCATTGACTTCTCCTGACTGTGGGATGTGTGGTCAGCTGCTTCAAGCTCTTCATCCTTGATGTTCCTGCCAGCAGGGATTTCACCCTGACTCGGGAACTGAAAAAATGCAGACATTCTCTTTTAAATTGCTATTTTGTAGGTATTCTATTTTTATTAGTTTTTCATTTGATTTTTATTACAAATTTTTTCCCATCAATATTCTGACCATGGTATTCCCTCCCCTTCCAGGTCCTCTATAGCTCTCCTCCCACCTAAATGCACATTCTTTTTTCTCTCTCATTAGAAAACAAATAAGCAATTCAAATAAAAAGAAAGAAAAACAAACCAATACATAAAGAAATAGGACAAAACAAACAGGAAAAAAAGTGAAGAAACAGAGACACAGAGAAACACACATGCATACAAATCCCATAAAAACATAAAATTGGAGCACATAATATATAAGCAAGAAATACATAAGGAAAAGTATGCCAAGACAAAGCATACTTTTCTCACCTTTGTGAGCAGTTGTCAGTTGCAGGCAGCTTCTAGTTTAGGGACAGGATCTGGGTATTTTATAATAGCAACAAAAAAGAAACTAAGACATTTGGTAAACCCAGATTAGAGATTGTTAGAAATATGACCGCTAAGTGCAATCATCAATCCCGTGCTTAATATGTTGTCATACAAAGTATTACTGGACTAGATTGAATTTTCAGTTGTGAATGGCTCAAAGTGTTTGAGCCATTGTGCATGAGTGCCATTTCTGATTTCAATGGCTAAACTGAATTATATGAGAGAATGGCCGAGAATGTTCCTGCATTTGCAAAATGTATCCCACGTATTTGGTAATGATGATAAACCAATAAGATTGTCAATATTTATTATTCCCTAAGCTCCCTCTGCCTCTCTTTCTCTATCTCCCTTTCTCTGTCTCTGTCTGTCTGTCTGTCTGTCTGTCTGTCTCTCTCTCTCTCTCTCTCTGTGTGTGTGTGTGTGTGTGTGTGTGTGTGTGTGTGTGTGTGGTGTGCATGAGCAAGTGATATAATTATGTCATTTGCACTGTGGGTTGTGATTCTAAGACATGTAGAAAGCCTTGGGCAGGAGCTACAGCAGAATACACATGGACAGAATTTCTTTCCCAGGAAATGCTTCAGTTACTTCTGAGGCTTTCTACTTACTAGATTCTGCCCAACCAGCTTAAGATAACTTCATTTACATACATGTACATGTAACTGACTACTGTTACTCATTTCAGATATGTTTTCAGACTGTGCTCCTTTCCTTTCCTTAACTGAAAAATGTTCAACCAGTCAAACTGACAGTTGTAGTTCTTGAAATGGAACACTTTATATTGTGAAATACCTGGTATTTATCTCCAGTAGAATTTGAAATACTCATTCTAAGTAATGATGGATTGTATAAAGCATGAACCCATACCACAGCATCACAAACATGGGGAATATTCTGAATAATAGTAAAATGAAAAGATTGTTTCAACATTTTATAAAGCAATTTGTGACTAGCCTGTACATGGTTATGCTAGTAACTACATTTTATACTGTCATTTTAAATGTAGAGAATAGGAGATTGGTGTAAGATTAAGATATATTTCATAACCTAAAATTAATTATGCTTTTCTGATACTGACTTATGCTAAGTATTTTCTGGATAATAAGTTTTGCTGAAGCGATGAATATATAATTGAATCACAGCACAAAATTGAAAAATTTCATGAAATAAATTTCATGATATAAATCAGCAATAACTAAGTTACTACAACTCCTCATTAAAACACACGTGCACACACACATACATATACACACACTCACACAGGAAACTCATGATTCTTCATTATTTTATAGTTAGCTCTGTAAGACAAAACATTTGAAAGTGTCATTTGTTCAAACATTGTCTACATTGTGCACATACATATTATCATCCGCAATTCCGTCAGCATTGTAGTTTCAGAGTTAAATAACTTAGATTTCCCATTGCTTTTGTTGTCTTGCAAATTTCAAGTCCTTACAGTTAAATGAACATAATCTTCAAATCATATCAATATTACTAGTAGTTAATTAACACTATGTCTCAATGTATCAGTGCCATTCTTCTAATTTTATCATATACTTTAAAGGTAGTTATTTTCATTAACTTTTAGATGAGCCAATTGATTATCACAAGTTAATTAGACCCCTCAATTTCTCATCACTGTTCCTACTTCAGTCACAAATAGAATCCAAATCTTCAAAAAGCACCTTTCTATTTCCTGAACTTCATGCTTTGCTTTCAATTCTGTTATTCTTATAAAAAATGCATGGGGTTCCATGAGAATTTACATTTTTATGTTATTGCAAATAAACACATGGGGATTATATTATCATAGAATTTTAGAGAGCAGAAAAGATAAGCACAAATTCCCACTTTAAAGGAATTGAGGTCAATGGTGAATTCAAATCAGGTCCGGGTAGTTGAAGCACTACAATAAGTCAGTAATTATTGAACAATGCTAATTGTATAAATCCAGAGCCCACACTATTCTTTAATTCCTTTAGTTCCACTGAGTATTTTCTGGCCTCTAGAGATGGTTCAGGGATTTGAGCATATATCAGATCCCTTAGCTAGTTAATATATTTACTCAGCATGAAGAGGAGATTCCAATACAGAGGGGAGAGATTTCTTTCATCTAGGATATTAGCATTTTGCTAGCCCCCGGATTTATTTAGTGTCCTCTATTTTATGTACTTTGAAATTAATCTTTAATTCATAGAGACCTCACAGTTAGGGAAGCTGTGTTCTGCAGGGGCTGCCCTCAGCACTTGTGTCCACATAACATTTTCTCCAAGTACCTAGTCACGGATAACACGAGGGTAGCAATGTCTTTGTATTCCAGGGGTCTTATCCTTTTGTTGCTCTTGTCCATCTTGCTGCTTCCTAGATCTGAAGTACTCCACCTCCCCACTTTTGCCTTTACTGACCTTAGTAAAAAACAAAAGATGCTAGCCTGCAGCTTCAGCAAGAGGCTAAATCTTTGAACTGTGATTTTCAGTAGGAAAGGCATTTTGGCAGGTGTATTCTGAAGAATGACTGATTTTCTTTAATTCCATTATCTATAATTTATTATTATTTAATGAACATGTCATTTTTATGTTTTTCTTGTTTTCAGTTAAGTGTTAAATTATAATTATTAATATTTTGCAAGCAATATGGCCTGTTTTATGCTTCCAAGAATATCTATATACAAATCACAAACATAGGAGAACAAATTAAAGCCAAATGACTGGTGAAAGCTACTTTAGAATTTCTTACTAAAAATTTATTTACCTTTGAAAGATACAATAATAAGTTGCTAATAAACTACTAAATTAAAATCGGAGTCTTCTTTTTTAAAGATTGAATGACATTAGTAAACTAGAACACCGGTATGTGGTTTCACTCAAAATGTTTTAAGCAGACTTTAGTAGAACTTTAAGAAAATGACATATTCTTTCCAACATTGATTCTAATCACCTTGTTTGAATCCCAGCATTAGTTGATGACACCGTATATAATTTTAGGTGTTTTCCTACAGACTACATCTTGTTTTAACAACTTCTAATCTATTATCATGATACATTAGACAATACTGATAAAATCTATTTTTGATAGTCATATAAAAATGAGAATATAGAAGATACATTTAATTTAATTTATTTTATTTGCCTTATTTTTTCCCATTTTTCCCCTCAGCAAATGTGTCTTAAGTGTCTGATGTCAGTTTTTCCAAATGGACAGATATTTGTTCTTACCCAGAGATCCTACAAAGTGATTCTACAGTCATCTAATAAAGAAAGCCTGACCCAACATTTTGCTTACACAGTTTGGTTAGGTGGATTTTAAACAAAAGTACAAGCAGTTAAATATATAATTTTAATTGTGATAAACTACTACAAAAAAACCCAGTGCAGAACCCTGATGCAGGACATTCAACTGATTTCCCTCGTGCCGCATTTCAGGACCAAGCACAGTGCTTAGCACAGCAAAGGCAGACTATAAATGTTTTAAAGCAATTGATTTAAAAAGGCAAGATGCAGGTTGATGTCCCAAGGAACATAAAAATAAATATTTCTTATTGCAAAATATATCATTTGCTATGAAAAATAAAGAACAATCAGGGAGATAAACACAACAGCACTATACCAGAATCAAGTCCACAGGAGTTATTCTGAAAACTACTATCCTAGCCTTCTAGGATGAAGAACTTTATTCAAATTCTAGGGCTAATAAATTGCTTAATCTAAAATGCAGGGTATTTTCTTTGGAAATTGATAATAGAGAAATTATGTGGGTATACTATTATAAATAGACTAGATAGTGTAACTGTAATTTTTGTTTGATAATTGTTTTGTTATATGTAATTTTACTATGTGAAAGTTAAAACCTTCCTTTTTGAAAAAGAAAAAAAAAAGAAAAGGGAAAGTGCTGTGGATATCACTCTGTATAAATAAAATGTTGATTGGCCAGTGGCCAGGCAGGGAGTATAGGCGGGACAGAGAAGAGAATTCTGGGAGGAGGAAGGCTGAGACAGGAGATGCTGCCAACTACCACCATGAGTACCAACATGTTAAGATACCAGTAAGCCATGAGCCATGTGGAAACTTATAGATTAATAGAAATGGGTTAATTTAAGATATAAGAACAGATAGCAAGAAGCCTACCATGGCCATTTGTTTTATAAATAATATGAGTCTGTATGTTTATTTTATAGGTGGGCTGCGGGACTGCCAGGGCTTAGCAGGAGCTGGAGAGAAACTCTCCAGCTACAGTGTACAGCAGTCCTAGATGCATTTTCAACTTGTGGAATCCAAGAAATAAAGGAAAAATATAAATTTAGAAGAACAGATAAAACAATAAACTGATAGGCTCCAGAATGGTGCTTTATTTATTTCATACCATAGTCAATAATCTTCTATTTTAAAAAGCACAGAAAACAAGCTTCTATCAGGGAATTTAAAATGAACAATAGCAAATGAATGCAATAATGAAGACCAAAATACGCATTCATATGAAAAAAAAAAAAAACAACTTTACATTGGCCCGTTATTCCACAACTCAGTAGAAGTTAATACAAGCTGAAACCCTGAAATCAAACATCAACACTGAAGCAGAGATAAGAGACATCAAGAAGAGACAGATGAAACTAAACAGTGGCTGGAAATTAATGTTTTCTAGAAAATTTCCAAAAGACATTCGGTTAATTTACAGAATAGCTATAGGATGTTATTCTGTTGACAGTCTACTGTGATGTCCTTACTCTTTTTATAGAAGTTGTTTGGAAGTAGCTTTTTCATAAACATATAGACTTTATGTGATGAGATCTCATAGCCTCAGTTAAAAAGTGTGTTTTTGTAATGTTTTAATTTTATGAAAAGGAAATATGGCCTTTTGAAAGAAAATATACATAAGCTGCCAAATCAAAAAAGTATTTATAATATTGTTCCAGTTATTCACTATATATAGCTGCACTTATGGTTCAATCATTAAAGGGGAAATTATATAGAACTGACATAGACTTATTTTGCATTAGAGACTCCTCTCCTTGTCTTATAAATTCTTTAAACAAAAAATATGACATCAAAGTAGACATTTAATTTAAAATTAATGATTCAGATTTGATTGTCTCATCAATAGGTCATGTTCAATATTCAGTATTGTAATTTATATTGTTTGTTTGTGTGTGTGTGTGTGTGTGTCAAATGCTTCACACAATTTTTTTTGAATACATGGTGGTTTTTTTGCACCATTTTCTTATATTTTCATACTGTATGCTTACTCTGCTTGGTGGAGCTTCCTGGCTCCTCCTGCTGCTGATTGTTACCATTTAATGAACATTTCCACTCAGAAATTCTGCAATTTTATTAGAACAGAGTTATGGGTTTCCCTCACCTTTCTCTCTCCTTTTCACCTTTCCTGCCAAGGAACTGATCTTTTAGCATAGGCCCTGCTGGTGCTGTGCCTGGGGAATCCCATTCTACTACTAGAGAAAGTTGGATTCTTGAGTCTATCAGAATGAGTAAGGAGCAGGAGTTGTCTCAGAGGATCTTCAGGAAGGAATAAAACTCAGCTATTGATTTTAGCTCACATTGTACTTCTTATCTACAATAATCAATAAAATTATCTTGGGAGAAGCTAATAAACTTGTTATAGTAGTATTATGAAACACAATCAAAGTATACAAAATATAGTAGGTACTAGATAAAGCTTTTTCCCCTTGTTTTGAGTTACACTGTCAACACAAGAAAGACTGGATACCAATGTGAATATAGAAATTATCCTCATATGCGAATTTCTAGCTTAAACTGATGACAGTTAATGTTATGATTCTGTAAACTCTGAGACTGAAAACATAACGCGAGGGCAGAGTTTTTAGAAATTACTCCTGAGGACTTCTTTTGGAAGGACTTGCTCTTTCATGATGCTTTGAGAGTCCTCATTCAAAGACAGAATAGTTACTAGGCAATCACTTTGTTGATGCAGAGAGCAGGCTAGTTTTGACTTAGACCAAGGGAAAAAAATGAAAAAGAGATAAAATGGGAAACTATTTTAGTAGAAAAGAGAGACAGAAGTCAAGAGCTTAAAAGAATTCAGTGACTTCCAATTAATTATAAGAAAAGTGAGCTCTTAAAATTCATGTGGAGCCTGTGTACCTATTTATATTCACTTAAAAATAATCTCTGGCTTGGGAGATTTCTCAGCCAGGGAAATGTTTGCTTTGTGAAAACAAAAACATGAGCGTCATCCCCCAAATCCACACAAAAAATGTTGAGTGTGCTTGTATTATCAGCACTGGGGGTGGGGGGAAGTGACAGGAGAATTCCTGGGGCTTTCTGGTTAGCCAGCTTATTCTACTTAGGAAACTGCAGTCCAAAGAGCCCTTTCTTGCAAATAAAGAAAGACAAGAAGAAAGTGAATTTAGCCCAAAAAACATATGCAAGAGTGTTCCTCTGGCCTTCACATGAACATAGTACAGGTGAACACACACACACACACACACACACACACACACACACACACACACACACCACTGATATCATAACAATGAAATTGTGCAAGGAGTTAGGTGGTTGCTCAAGTAAAACTTCTTTAATGGGGTCATAGAACATAGAAATGAACCTACCACTGTAATTTTACCAGACAAGGATCTGGGAGGATTTGGGTGAGGGAAAAGCATGTGATCCAAATATAGTATATGAAATGACAAAAATAAATATTAAAAACAATGAATAAAATAAAGTAGAAATTGATAGAATTTCTGGCATTATTCTCTAGCCTCCACATTTATACATACAGACATGGCTCATATACATACACACACACATATGCATACACACACACATACACGCACAAATGCATACACACACATGCATACATACACAACACATAACACACACACATACACACACACACACACACACACACACACACACACACACACCATAAACACAAATGCAACGTATTTTTATGCCTCTCTTTCCATTTGTTTCTATCTGCTCTGGTGTACATGTTTAGCTCCATCCAATAGTAGCATGTTGAAATTCTAACTCAAAAGTTAATGTGATGTTAAATAGTGGCCATTGAAAGGTGGCATGTGAAATGTAATTGGGTGAAGACACTAGGCCTTCATGAATGAGATCAACAAGTTTCCTATTAGAGATCCCAAAGGGCTCTTTCACACAGGCACCATCTAAGCCGTTGGTTGCTGGAATTGTGTCTTCCCCAGACATCATGGACTGAGTCAGTCAGAACCTTATTCTCCAGCTTATGAGTCTGAACCTGGTATACAAATGTGTGTCATCTAAAGTCCTTCCAGCCTGTGATATTTCACAGGAGCAACCTCTGTAAAGTAAAATACAAGCCATGCATATGATCTCTCACAATCAAATACACTAAACCTCATACTACTCTATATCCTTGAGGCTTATAAATTATCCAATGCACACCTGAAAGTTATAGTAGCCCATTCTTGTAGCCACCATCCCATAAGACCATCTCTTTTCTCCATTTAAAATTTCTTTCCCAGAATAAATATTCTTTAGTTGTAAAACATTTAGCAATAATTAGAAATTGCAACATGAAATGTGGATTTAGACACAAAGTGATTATTTAGTCTTCTTCATGTGTACTAAACCATTACCAGAAAACATTTGTTAAATCTTTGATGAAATTGTTCCATTAGAGTCTAACAAAAATGTATGACTTATTATTTCAGAGTTCTCTTCTTGTTCTTGTTGTGAAAAGTGAATTTACCAGAATCAAATTAACATGAAAATAAAGAGAAGACTATAAAGGTTCTTTCTCTTGGTCACCACAGTCTTTGATTATTATGTTATAGTATCCATGAATACATAGAAAAGAGAAGACAAAGTTATAAGGTCTAATGTTCCAGAAAGAAATTGTGTTAAAAAACAAAAGGTATATAACAATGTTATGACATAATCTACTACAAGAATCAAGAATAATTATGAGAGACAAGGATAAATACAAAACAAAAATGTCAGACAATATATATAAGTTTTCTGGGTTAAGATATTGCTTAGAAATCTTATATTTGAATGAAAATAATCTATGTATAACTGGGTAAAATTATTAGGGCAGATTTATTCCTTTACATGAAAAACAAAATTGTTCACATTGCTTCCTTAAAGTTTAATTCCAAGTAGCTTATACTTTTATAAATCTCAAGATAAATATAAATTTTTTTGTCTTTGCCTACCCTCAAATATATTTCTAAGACGTGTAATCAAACTACATTCTCTTATATTAAATTTCGTATTACAATTCTGTTGTTCTGTTTTGACACTAAAAAGTATAAAGAATTTCATATTCAGGGTAAAAGGCATTCATGTGTTTTATTTTATAGAGGTTGCTCCTGTGAAATATCACAGGCTGGAAGGACTTTAGATAACACACATTTGTATACCAGTTCCAGACTCATAAGCTGGAGAATAAGGTCCTGACTGACTCAGTCCATGATGTCTGGGGAAGACACAATTCCAGCAACCAACGGCTTAGATGGTGCCTGTGTGAAAGAGCTCTTTGGGATCTCTAATAGGAAACTTACTGATCTCATTCATGAAGGCCTAGCTGTCTTCACCCAATTACATTTCACAGGTCACCTTTTCATGGCCACCATTTAACACCACATTAACTTTTGAGTTAGGATTTCAACGTGCTACTATTGGATGGAGCTAACTATGTACACCAGAACAGATAGAAACAAATGGAAAGAGAGGCCTAACAATATGGTGCGTTTGTGTGTATGGTGTGTGTGTGTGTATTATATGAGCCATGTATGTATGTATAAATGTGGAGGCTAGAGGATAATGCCAGAAATTCTGTCAATTTCTACTTTATTTTATTCATTGTTTTTAATATTTATTTTTGTCGTTCATATACTATATGTGGATCTCATGTTTTCCCCTCACCCAATTCCTCCCAGATCCTTCCTCACCAGCTACACACTGAACTTCATGTTCTTTCTCTCTCTTGACAAACAAAACAAAGCAATAGCTCAAAAAGTATGAGCTCTGACTTATGTTGGTCAATTCTTTTTTATTTAAGAAGTTTATTTATTTATTTTTTTAATTAAGAAAAAATTTTTTCATTCATCTATACACCAGTCAAAGAGAGAGAAGAGGGATTCTGTGAGCAAGTGCATCAAGATCTTGATGGGAAAACCTGTAGAGATGACCAAAGCAACCTAGTGGGAACTTATGAAAGTTATTTGTTTGTTTGTTTGTTTGTTTGTTTAGTTTTTCGAGACATGATTTCTCTGTGTAGCCCTGGCTGTCCTGGATTTCACTCTGTAGACCAGGCTGGCCTCAAACTCATAGAGATCCACCTGACTCTGCCTCTTGAATGCTGGGATTAAAGGTGTGTGCCACCTCAGTCAGGTCAACTCCTTTATTCCAATACATTGGGCTTGCTGTGGAGTGTGGCTGATATCCTCCATCTGTTTTTGATACAGAAACTTTCATTGACTTGTAGCTCACTATTTCACATAGACAGGCTTTCAAGTCAGCCCTGAAGATACTACTGTCTCTGACATTGATTGGTACAGTGCTCATTTTACAAGTGGAGGCCATTCTTTCATAGTTTCCCATGTATAATACATATCTGAATTCAGGTGTGGTAAGACCTTTACCTAATAAGCTATATCCTTATTCCTCAATGTTACTAAAGTCATACATCTTATTTTTTATTATTTTTCTAGATTATTACTTTTAAAATATAAATATTTAACATATCGTTGTTTATATTGAGATACATTGGTTCTTACATTCTCTGTTTTTTCATTAACATGCATATGTGTGTATATAGTCATATGATATATGTGTATCATGTAACCTTTATGTCAACTCTATCAGTGCAACAATTCACATTAGAAGACAGAATTGAAAAATACGAAGATAGATATACTGTTTTCTGACCTACTGTCTCCTTTATCTGTCCTTAAGTTTTCATCATGAAAATTATTACACAAGTATCAGTGAATGCTTAGTTTTGAATTTGGTATCATATTGAATTTGTTATTTTATTAGCTAAAATATATGTTTTAATTAAGTAAAGTAAAATTTTCTTAGATATATGGCAAAGAATTTTATAGCCTAGTAAATAGCTGTACATATTTTTTACAGCTATAAAAATAGCTGTAAAAAGCTATAATAAATCACTAAAGAATTCTTATTACAAAGACTGAGTTTTACATGATATAGCCTATACATTATACATGATATATTTATCACATGAAATTATTGGATAATCATTATAAGCAATGCTTTAATGTTATTGATGACTTAAGAAACACATTTACCACACAGAGCAAGAAATAGGAAATTTGCTTGTTTTATCTGTGCTTGGGTCTACACTATTTGACACATTCAGCACAGAACTTTCTTAGCTCAGAATTTACATAAGTCAGGGTTAGAGCTGGAGGGTACAAAGTTTGAACCTGTGTAGAGTGGGCTTGTGTGTGCTTCTATGTTAAAGTTTATGCAAAAATCTGAAATTTTAGAGTGCAAATAGAAGAGGGGTAATACAATTCAGAATCCATTTTTATTTAGTTTAAAATATAATCATACATTTAATCTCCACAATCCAGTTTCTTAATTCACAAGTAAAAATAATATTAACAAGCACTGTATGGTCTTCTTAAAAAAGCAAAGTTAAATAAGGTCTCAAAAGTACTGGACTCAGTCTAAGAAAGTACCAAAAGAGCACAGTTTCTTATTACTAAATATAATAATTATTGTTCAATAATGAAAATAAGATATCTTATTACAAATGAATAGCCTGACTTTATAACTATTTCAAAATATGGTTTCAAAAACTTATTCTCAGTGCTTATAGTCTGCATAATTTTTATTTAAAGAACCAAGCACATGGCTGTCAAGCAAGCTGAAGAAAAACACAGTATTTGTAAATATTTTTTAGAGAGATATGGAAGATGATGCTTCTTTTGTTTGGAAGAGAAAATACAAACAGATTCTTAAAATGTGTCACCAAGCCATGCTAAATGGTGTGGAATCAGTTGAGAGTGTTTCTGTAAAAACCCAGTTAAAATAAAAGTATGTATTCCCCACAGCATGCAGAGTTCACTCCAGGGAAATCTCAATTCTCTTTATCTTGAAGGAAGAAAGAACTAGGGGAAAATTAATTGTCTGAACCAGTAAGACAACTTGAAGCTCTAACAGAAAATAAGTTGGTTTAGTACAGAGAAATAGAAGGGAGATGGAAACAGCAGTAGGAACATTGGTGTGGAATAATGCTCCATTTTCCTAGTTGTCATTTATATTTATAACCATTTAAAGCGATAGAATGAGTGTGTTTTCTTTCTCAAGAATTCCACTGGTAACACTGTGGAATTTTGTTTTTTAAACCAAATGACTATGACTTCTCAATCTTAGATTATCCATATGGTAAGCTAATTTATTTCTATTAAGTCAGTTAAGATTCTAGGATACAATTTTTTAACTCAGCAAATATAGAAAATATTAGTTGATTTTTCTCATTCTTTTAACAAATATATATAGTGGTCATGGATTATTCCAGGAAATATTCTAGACTTTACAAAGATAAGAATGAAATATCAATTTTCAGACTAAGAGAGGTAGGGAGCTATCAATACCAGCTATATTCAGTGTATAAGTGGAGGGGCACACAAGTAGTGGAGAAATATGGAGCTAGGAAAGGAGAATAGTACCAATTGGGAGGGGGTGTTGTGCCTCTGAATGTAAAAAACTGTGGAGAACTCAGGTGTCAAGGAAAAGCACAAACTGTCTTCTTGCTTTTGGTTGTTCACTTGATTTCGGAGTTTATTTGGAAGGCAGGTTTAAGCTAAACATGCAAACAGGTTAGTGATGCGGCGTGCATACGGGAATCAGGGAAATCAGAGTGCTCACTAACATGAACAATGACTAAACAGTTGTTACGTGAGCCTCGGTCCAAAGACTGAGCCAGATCAACCATCAACATTTGGGTTCTGGGATAGTAAAATGAGAACGAAAAAACCTTTAGTGAGGAATGCTTAATGGAGGCAGATAAAAACAAGCTGAGAGCTGATTACAGTTTTAATGAAAAGTTTTGCAGAAACATATCAGTTTAGTATGTATAGTCCTTCATAACATAGATGATTTGCTTAAGGGGAATTTCTTTGAAATTGACTGCAAAATTCAATCCTGACCAAATAAAATGTCCATTGCTTTTAATGGACCTTAATAAATACAATATAAAGATAACTGATTGCAAATAAATTTAAGGCAGGAGAATACAGTCAATGAGAATAGAAAACATATCATGCCTATATGAAAATTTTTACCTCATTTTGATAAGCCATTTGCATCATATATGTCGCAGCTATAAATACACATTACAACGAAGATACACTTTAATGGTTTTGTTAATTAGGGAAAGATAAATACTGGCTAGAGACATGGGTCAGTCAGTAAAGGGCTCGTTCTGCAAATGTGAGGACCTGAATTCACCAGTACCCAGGAAAAAAAAACAATTCACAGCATTGTGTGCCTGTAATCCCAGAGCTAAGAAGAAGAATACAAAAGGAACTCTGGGGCTTTCTGGCCAGTGAGTCTCTCCTAATCAGTCAGCTCCAGGATGTTCAAAAAAATTTAGGTAAAGGACTCAGACCAACAAGTGACATCAACTGACTGTGACACTCATATATGTCTGAACACACATGTGCGTAAATATTGGCATAACTCTCACCCAAACACAAAGGACAAGGACGTCAGAAAAGTATGTTATTTGCAAAGGAACAAGTCGCATGGCCTCTACAGAAATATCCTCAAGGAGTCTTCTGTAAAATGAAATACCAAAACTCTATGTGGATTGACAACGAAATCAAGGTTGAGTAATATTTCATTTTTAGTTTTTTTGATGGAAAAATGCTAACATATTTGTGTGAATATATATAAAATAAAAATACTGTAGGTGTTGGTGGGGGGGAAAGAAAGGATTGCTACTGCCAGTGAAAATATAAATCTAAAGAAAAATAATCATTGCAGCTTATGGATAAAAGGGTGGAAATTGCCCCTCCCTTTCTATTTCCTATGTGTTTTAGAAAGCTGGCGATTGTAAACAACCCTTTGTTGTATTTATATGTATGAAAGTTATTTAAAAGTTACATGATTACCTTGATGTTTATACAACGCAACTGTGATTTTTCTCAAAGATTAGCAGAAATGTATTTGAATTGCAGCCATTGAGGTATAATTAGTCCCATGCCTCCTTGTTCTTGGGAGCTTAGCACCCTACATTAAATTTGAAATGTGCCTCTCTCGACATTTAGAAATTCCTCCTGTCACATAAACAGATGTAGTTCTTTTAGTTTGGAGAAAAACAATGAGCTGAGAAAGATGGTCACCAAAATTACCAAGTCAGCTTGGGGCAAAACACATGTAACAAATAGTACTTCAACTGTGAAATTTTATCATGACAATATAAGCTTGCATCAAAAAAAGCATGATTTTTTTTAATTTTGCAGCCCTTTTAGTAGATACCCATGACACACACTGTATTTCTTCTTTGATTCTTATTTAATATTAAACTATTTATTTATTTTTTATAGAGATATGGTGTAGGTTGGCTTGAATTCTGATTTGTGTTTCCTCATGAATATTCAGTGGTTATGTTGAGGGGTTGGTTCAAGCTAGGAAGACAGGTGGTCCATCTTTGTAGAGGAACACAAAGTATCATGTATGTCTACAGATAAAGACATGTGCACAGGAAGATTTCTTTTCTTTCTTTCTTTCTTTCTTTCTTTCTTTCTTTCTTTCTTTCTTTCTCTCTTTCTTTCTTTTCTTCCTCCCTCTCTCCCTCCCTCCTTTCTTTCTTTCTTTCTTTCTTTCTTTCTTTCTTTCTTTCTTTCTTTATTTATTTATTTATTTATTTATTTATTTATTTTACTTTCTCTGTTTTTGCAATGAAGATAAGTTCCAACAATGAAAGCAAGGATTTAGTTGCTCTTTGAAGAGTAACAAAGGTCAAAAACTACAATTTTTCATATAAAAAGGGAGCGTAAGTGAAGGAATTAAAACTTTTTGTGGGTTGCACTAATATCTAATATGATTCTTTTTTATTTCAGGTAAGACAAATCATCATAGAACTATTTTTTTCAAACTATCTTAAACACAATAGATCTTGCCAAAACTTGGTGGGAATTATCAGGATTTTGTTTTAGATGATCAAACATGGAAAACTAACAGCTTGAAAAAAGAATAAAGTCAATAAGAATTTCAAGCAAGTTAATGACAAGAGTGATTGTGAGTTTAAATGTAAAACCTCTTCAGTTGGTCAAAGCATCATTAATTCCTCATACAAACTAAAGACTGAAATAAAATACACCAGGCTGTTTGTCCTTCATATTCTATTTCAGATTGTACATGGATTTATATAAGCAATATCAGAAATGAGTTATTAATTGATAAAATAAACAGTGGAAGAAATGCAAAATAAAATGCAAGAGTGAAGGAATTTCCAAATGACCTTTGGGCAGGGGAGTTATGAATATAGAGGGTGTTCTTGAGTTAGACCTGAACCCTATGGATGGTATTGCTATAGCATTTGACAGAATATTTTTCCTGAGAAGTAGCAGTAGGAACACAGATTGAGCATAAGATGTTTAGGGAGCTAGAGAAGCTAGTGCACAGTCAATGAATGTTGGTTGATAAAATTATACAGTATCGATGAGGTACACAAAATCCAGATAAGGCAGGAGCCCAGGTAGGATTTCATTCCGATTTAAGTGAGATTTTCAATTATAGAAATTTTGTGGAACAGAAAAATACCTCTTGTACCCCTTGACAAAACCACTACATGTGGATTGGTCAAGAGCCCCTAGAGTTTATGATCTCACTAGCTATGAGCTTTGGGCCAGGTTTATAGTAACAGACATGAAATATGGCCTATGAAACAGGTCTCATACCCGATAATAAAGTAGTTGGTTACTACAAACATCATGCCACTATTGCATCAGTGGGCAATAATGTCAACAGGTTAATATTGTATCATGCAGGGTCTAGTACTGGATGAAACTATTAATGCTTTTCTCTCCCAACAGCCTGCATCATAATAGCTGGCACTATAGAAACTAGCAACAGAGATACATTTTTTTTTTCTGAATGGTGATGCTACCAAATGAACTCTCATATTCCTAGGTTTGTGTTTCTGTCAACTTTGGTAAGAGAAATATTTTTTTTTTGCAGTGGGTTAATACAAATACTCTCAACTGTTCAAAGTGTTTAGGATAAATAACTGAGTGCTCAGAATGCTGACTTCTGGATATGACATGTTTTACTCATGTACTCTTAGCAGCTGCACTTAATTGTATAAAATCTGGGCAATAACAAGCCAACAAAAAGTCTGGTATGAATGCAGTTGGGATCTCCAAGTATCCAGTACAACCTGAGGACCTATTAGCAGGTGATGTCTGGTGAGGGAAAGAGTCACTGTAATTATGGATGTGGCTACTGGAAGGTTGATTGTGCCTCAGGGAATGATCCCATACCTATGTGCATATAGACAGCATTAATTGGACTCAGGGTGTTTTAACAACAATAAAAGGACCTAAAGTTGGGAGGGAGATAGGGCAGTGTTATGGGATATTTGAACACTGTGGGAAAATGTATGGCTGTGACTGGTATAACAAAAATCTGAATGGCCAATACCTAGGTAGTACTTGTAGGCTGGACTTCCAAGCACAGAGAGAAGAAGGGGGAGGAGATAATAGAAGCACATGGAGACACCCATGAGACATGGAGGGAGTTGTATATATAGAATGAAAGAAAGGTAAAAAGCACTGATGAAGGACATAGATTACTATAAATGGAATATTTAAGTTGTAAAAACTAATGGAACAAGTCTAAGTTAAGGCTGAGCTTTCATAAATGATAAGAAGTCTCTATGTCACTATTTGAGAGCTAGTAATATAAAGATTCATTACTTATGGAGTCCAACATGAGGGTTCAAATATCCAAACATAGGGCCTGAGAAAGCTAAGAAAAAATCTGAGCAAGACACCAGATGTAGCTTCTTAGCCCTACTGTCTCTCAGGGGGGCTGGTTTTGGGGTAGCATAGAGAGGTTTCTATCTGTGGACTGGATCCAACTGCCGGCACCTTGATCCATCACCATGCACTAAGTTGAACCATGCAGCAGCTGACATGGCAGTTAAGATTTATCTCACATTGTCAGAAAACCCTGCAGATGCTAGTAAAGCCAGTTCCAGACACAGAAAACCTTTAAAAATGAACAGTTGTTTAAAAATATGCTTAGATGCTGAAGAAAGAAAATAAAATGGGTATAGAAAGTCATAAATATAAATAATGAAAAAATAATAAAGTCTTCAAAAAGGAGTAAAATAATATTTTTAAAAAGCCACATAAAGTTGGGAAATAGACTGGACTTCTGAATCCTATATGGTACCTTGTTAACTCTAAATTGTTTGAATGGTAATGAACAGAGCATGACCGCTCCTGAAAAACACTGAACTGTGAAATGACTGCTAAATTAAACCAGTCTATATAATTTAGGGATATTTTGGCTGTAGCTAGAGTTTTCCTGCCTTGCCCACAGTCAGGACAAATCTTTGTCACCTGCCAGTCCCACAGCCGCTCAGACCCATCCAAGTAAACACAGAGACTTATATTGCTTACAAACTATATGACCATGGCAGGCTTCTTGCTAACTGTTCTTATAGCTTAAATTAATCCATTTCTATAAATCTATATCTTGCCATGTGGCTCCTGGCTTACCGGCATCTTCACATGCTGCTTGTCATGGCGGCAACTGGCAATGACTCTCTCTGCCTTCTTGTTCTCTCAATTCTCCTCTCTGTTAGTCCCGCCTATACTTCCTGCCTGGCCACTGACCAGTGTTTTATTTATTGGCCAACCAGAGCAATTTAACATACAGATGATCCCGCAGCATTTTGGCTTCAAAATGAAAGTCAGACAATGTGTTGCTCTGGGGGAGAGGTTATGCTTTTTTTTCCAAAGAAGATCAGATTTGATCATGGGAGACCTCCTGAGGATCTTGGCTACAGACATGAGAGAAAAAGCCAAGAAAGACTACAAGACAGGTAATGTATAAGCTGATCCCTCAACATGGGAGCAACTGTAAGACTGGATGAGACATAATAAATCTTGTTAGCTACAGAGTCCTCATGACTTATTATTACATGTCATCCTTTCATATAGCATGGATAGAGACTCATATTATAGTTTTTTTAAGTAGTCCAAATAAACTTATAAATTAACAGATGTTTTTTACCTGCTCAAATATAAAACAAAAAAATCATCTTTAATTGACTTGTGTACACTCCACATTCCATAATTGCATTAATGCATATGTGTGTGTGTGTGTGTGTGTGTGTGTGTGTGTGTATGTGTGTGTTATATACATATAATTTTGGGTTGGTAATATAAGTAAGGATAGAAAATAAATTAGATATAAAACTTTTTTGGATGGCCAAACTGAAACATGGATAGAGAGGAAGAGCAAGAAAATACCATGATGGAGGGAGACATCATGGGGATAGGGAGAAACCAGGTATTAGGGAAGTTCCCAGGAATCTACAAGGATGACCCCAGCTTAGACTACTAGCCAAAGTAAAGAGGGTGCCTGAACTGGATTACCCCATTAATCAGATCAGTGAATACCCTAACTGTCATCATAGAACCTTTCTCTAATAACTGATGGAAGCAGATGCAGAGATCCACAGCCAAGCACTAGGCTGAGCTCCAGGAGTCCAGTCAGAGAGAAAGAAGAGGCACTCTATGAGCAAGTGCATCAAGATCATGATGGAGAAACCTACAGAGACATTCAAACCAAACTAATGAGAACTCATGAAATTTAGACCAACAACTGTGGATCCTCCACGGAACTGGACTAGGCCCTCTGAATAAGCTAGACAGTTGTATAGCTTGACTTGTTTAAGGGGCCCCGAGGCAGTAGGATGAGGATCTATCCCTGGTGCATGAGCAGGGTTTTTGGAGCCCACTATCTATGGTGGGACACCTAGCATAGCCTTGAGGCAGGGGAGGGACTTGGACATGCATCTCCTGAATGTATCAGGCTCTGCTGACTCCCCATGGGAGGTCTTACCTTCTTGTAGGATGGAATGGGGGGTGGTTGGGTGGGGAAGGCTGGAGAGGTGGGAGGAGATAAGATGGGGATCTGCGATTGGTATATAAAATGAGTATATATATATATTTTTTTACCTTGGGGCATCTCTAACTAAGCAAGTGAAGGACATGTATGATAAGAACTTTTAAGTCTCTGAAGAAAGAAGTTGCAGAAGATATCAGAAAATGGAAAGACCTCCCATGCTCATAGATAGGTAGAATTAACATATTAAAAATGGCAGTCTTACCAAAAGCAATTTACAGATTCAATGTAATCCCCAACACAATTCTTCATATACTTGGAAAGAACAATACACAACTTCATATGGAAAAAAAAAAAAAAAAAAACAGGATAGCTAAAAGATTCCTGTACAATAAGGCAACCTCTGGAGGCATCACAATTCCAGACTTCAAGTTCTACTATAGAGCTATAGTAATAAAAACAGTTTGGTACTTGTTTGTGTAACCAACCGTCTTATTATATAAGAAACACAGAAACAATGTAAAAGAGAAAGCCGAGAGGTCAGAGCTCAGAGCTAAAATCTCACCCTTCCGCCTTCGGTGTCCCAGCTTCCCGAAAGAGAGCTACTTCCTGTCTATAAGTCGATTTTCCAGTCATTCTGCCTTCTCATTGGTTGTAAACCCAAACACGTGACTGCCTCGTCACTGTCTGAATGTACAGCCCCCTAGGTCTTAAAGGCATATGTCTCCAATGCTGGCTGTATCCCTGAACACATAGAGATCTATGGGATTAAAGGCGTGTGCCACCACCGCCACACTCTTGCTATGGCTCTAATAGCTCTGACCCCCAGACAACTTTATTTATTAACATACAATCAAAATCACATTTCAGTACAATTAGAATACCACCACATTTCCCCTTTTCTATTTTAATAAAAAGAAAAAAAGCAAAAGATTATAACTAACAAAAGAAAAACTATATACAAAAGTACAATAACTATATACAATATATACAAGTAATAAATACCTAAACAGGTATTTGACAAATCAGAGAAAATAATTCCATTATCTATCCTATTTTGGTAATTCCAAGATGTATCTAATGTACTTTCTATCCTAATTAATTTTCAACTATAACTAACTAATCTTCAACCATAACTAACTAATCTTCAACTCCCTCAGAGACCCAAGAAGGGAATAATATTAGCTAACAAAAATAAAAACAGGAAGTGCACGCAAGCAACTACCAAAAATTTTGTGAGTTGACAGAAACAGCCAGCTGCCTGGGCAGTCACCTGAGGTTTCTCCGCAGTGTTGGGGCATCATCTTCAGCCTATAGGCTTAGTGTATCTGACAGACTCATTTGTGATGGAGGATGTACACAAGGTCAAAAGTTCAACCTCACATTGGGTGAGAGCAGTCCACGTACCAGAAACACCTGAATTCCACTAGTGTCCTGTCATGATTCAGGATTTTAAATTCTGGAAATTGTTGACAGTTTTTAAATTCAGCTGTCCATTCTTCTTGGCTGTGTATATATGGCTTTATCTCAGCATCCCCTTCTTCTCCACACCCCTCTATTAAATGCCAGTCTACTTTTGAGAGGCATGAGCTTTCAGCTGCTGTTCCATTGTACAACAGAAGTCATCGGCCCTCTGCCTGTTAAGCTGCCTTCGAAGAAAAGGGCACCGTACCTTTTCTGGATGCGAAGTCCACTTCAGAGATGGGCCATATTGTCCTGGCCTCAGAAGATGCCTTTTGATAAAGCCATAACCACACTTGTTTTGGCAAGAATCAGTAGTCCCTTGTTTCGTGTTCTGTCTGTCCATTTTGTCCTGTTGATTCGAGGATACTTTGTTGTCCAGTGGCTAACTTTTGCCACAATGAAAGTTGACTCCATATGCAGTTTCTTCAATGCCCATATTTTCTCTGAAGTAGATTAGTACTGCCAGGAGCCGACATGTCTCAAAAAAGAAAAATTTTCTAAGTTATTAAAACATTTTAAATGCCATATTCTGTAGATCTCTGAAGGGTTTGAAGATGACCTGTCTAAAACATCTCTGCTCAAATTTAAAACATATCTAATATGACTACAAGTTCTATTGTAATGTCTAACTACTAACTTTCATTTCTTTATATCCTAGTAGTTGGTAATAATAACATTCAAGGATCAGAAATTTGCAATATATTGTTAAATGAATGGTATGAATACAATTAGAAATATACATATAGCATTTTCTAACAATATCAGTTTCAAATTTGTATACAATATAAAACAATCCAATCCAATGTAAAGTATTTAAAACTAGTAATTTCTTTCTTTCTTTCTTTCTTTCTTTCTTTCTTTCTTTCTTTCTTTCTTTCTTTCTTTCTTTCTTTCTTTCTCTTTCTTTCTTCCTTTCTTTCACAAGAACCTTAAATCTAATCTCCTTTGCTTAGCCTTTTTCCTAACCCTTGACAATAACTTGTAACCAACCCCCCTAAATACTGAAAATTATCCCAGACCCAAAACCCATTAAAAAGACCAAAAAACCACGCGCCCCACACCACCTCTTTGGGAATGTGGGCATCGTATTCTTAAAATTGCTTCCTTCTGGGTATGGGCGAAGTTTTCTTTATCCTGAAAGAAAAATTTTAGGTTAATTGTCAAATTCTAGGAAAGGTAACTATATCCTTCATTATCCAGTCTGTGTATAATGCCAAAGTTCAGGGTTTATCTCAAGTGCTTATTCAAGTAGTCTTTGAGACTGGATCATCTCAGCTAGTCATCTCAAAATTGCTCTGAGCACCTTGTAGTTCAAAGCTGATCTGTGGATGATGTTTGTCAGCTTAATGATATTATTATTGTCCACGTGGAATTGTTGTTGTTGTGGGGCCCCATCTTCTTTCTGGAGACTTCAGTTGATGTTAGGCCTGGCCGTGATTTCCTGCAGAAAACTGATAAGAGACTCGAACACAAAAACATATAAATGCAGCTAGCCTTTTTTCTAGAATTAGTTAGTACTCTATGTGACCATTCATATCTTAACAAAGTTTAAAATGTATATATATATATTAATCTTATAAATTTTGATATAAAATTTATACTTTAAGAAAAGTTTAAAGAATCAGAATAGAATCAAAAGAGTTGAGATTAGTAATAGAACAGTCCCTTAATTAATTTTGCTTTTGTCCTGTCCCATAGCAGAAGATGGCTCTTTTATTCTGGCATGATACAGGGAGTTTGCATTTTTCTTTTAACAACATGCTTGAGTTTAAAGAAGGAGAGAGCCATTCTCCAACTCCAAAGTCAGCTTTAAATTTTAATTGAACTGGGACTATTAGAAGACCAATAGTGTTAAATCTGTAGAGAAAAGCAGAAACAAACATTTAGGAAGACATAAAATTTTTTAGATAATATATACCCATACCTCGTTTCACTCTGTTTCTTGGGATAGATGATTTGTCCCTTTTCTTCAGTTGTCTCATTTTCCAGTGTTCTTCAGATTCCTTAACCTTCATTCTCCTAAAAGACAAAAACAAAAACCTTTCCCCAAGACTAATTTTGGGGATGTTTGCTTTTGACAAGTTATTATCTGATTAAATGAAAAGGCATGTGTTATTGATACAAGTTAGTTTAAATTGGATGTTCATACTGGTTGATGAACTATCACCTCCTCTAATTAAGAGGTCTCTCTTGTTCAAATCGAACCGTTATCAATTTTGATGGTACCCACAGCTTATCTTCTCCTGTAGAAACAAAAGCGAAACCTCGTCCCCAATGTAATACATACCCTGGTTTCCATTCTGAGGTCAGCACATCCTTAAAGTATATAGGCTGATTTAATTCTGTAGTTTTTTCTATTAACCAATGTCTCTCTGCAGCTGTTGTTCCTTTCTCATTGGCATTCAGAAAATTCAAAGTTAGAAGAGCATTATGCAGTCTATTTCTGGGGGTTTTTGTTACCCATTTCTGTTTATTTAGCATATCCTTTAGAGTTCTGTTTGATCTTTCTATAACTGCTTGACCTGTAGGATTATGTGGTATGCCTGTAATATGCTTTATATTGTAATAAGCAAAAAACTGTTTCATTTTAACAGAGACATATGATGGAGCATTGTCAGTTTTGATTTGTGCAGGTATATCCATGATGGCCATAACTTCTAGCAAATGAGTGATTACAGAATCAGCTTTTTCAGAACTCAAAGCAGTTGCCCATTGAAATCCTGAATAAGTATCGATAGTGTGGTGTACATATTTCAATTTTCCAAATTCTGCAAAGTGAAACACGTCCATCTGCCAGATTTCATTTCTCTGAGTACCCTTTGGGTTACATCCTGCTGGTAATGGCATTTGATTGTAGAAGGAACAAGTAGGACATTTCTTTACTATTTCTTTGGCTTGTTGCCAGGTTATGGAAAAATCCTTTTTTAAACCTTTACTATTGACATGATGTTTTTTATGAAATTCTGAGGCCTCCAGCACATTTCCTATTAATAATTTATCAATCCCATCATTGCCTTGTGTTAGAGGGCCTGGCAGACCAGTATGGGATCGAATGTGAGTTATATATAAAGGATGATTCCTTTTCCTGATTGTATCTTGTAATTGAATAAATAGTGAAGTTAATTCTGAAGCATCAGGGATAAATTCTGCAGTCTCAATATGTAACACCACTCTTTCAGCATACTGAGAGTCAATTACTATGTTGAGAGGTTCTGAAAAATCCATTAATACCAACAGAATGGCATACAATTCTGATTTTTGAACTGAATTATACGGACTTTGAACCACTTTACTTAAATTTTCTGATTTGTAACCTGCCTTTCCTTCTTTGTTGGCATCTGTATAAAATGTATGAACTCCAGATATGGGTTTTTGCCGTACAATTCGAGGCAAGATCCAATCAGCTCTCTTTATAAGATCAATTCTATTGCTTTTGGGATATTTGCTGTTAATTTCTCCCAAAAAATTACTGCAGGCTCTTTGCCAAGGTTCACTTTCTGTCCATAATTTTTCAATGTCCTCCTTAGTTAATGGTACGACAATTTCTGCTGGGTCTATGCCTGCTAATTGACGAAGTCTCAATTTTCCTTTGTAAATCAAGTCAGAGATTTTTTCCACATAAGTCTTTAATTTTTTATTTGGTTTATTTGGTAAAAATATCCATTCCAATATAATATCTTCCCTCTGCATTAATATTCCAGTAGGAGAACGCCTAGAAGGTAAAATAACCAAAATGCAATCCAGCTTTGGATCAATACGATCCACGTGTCCTTCATGCACTTTCTTTTCTACCAAGGCTAATTCTTTCTCAGCTTCAGGTGATAATTCTCTTGGACTATTTAAGTCCTTGTCACCTTCTAAGGTTCTGAACAAATTAGTCAGTTCATCATTTTTTACCCCAACAATAGTTCATAGATGAGAAATATCTCCAAATAATCTTTGAAAGTCATTAAGAGTCTGTAGTCTATCTCTCCGAATTTGCACCTTTTGGGGTCTAATTTTTTGTAGCTCTATTTTATATCCTAAATAATTAATAGAATCTCCTCTTTGTATCTTTTCAGGAGCAATTTGTAATCCCCAGCAAGGCAAAATTTTCTTTACTTCTTCAAACATTATTTCTAAAGTATCTGCATTTGAGTCAGCTAGTAAAATATCGTCCATATAATGATAAATTATAGATTTAGGAAATTTTTTACGTATCACTTCCAATGGCTGTTGTACAAAGTATTGGCACAGAGTTGGGCTATTCAACATTCCCTGAGGGAGGACCCGCCATTGAAATCTTTTACCCGGTTGAGAATTATTATAAGTAGGCACTGTAAACGCAAATCTTTCTTTGTCTTTTTCTTGTAAGGGTATTGAAAAGAAACAGTCTTTTAAATCAATAACTATGAGAGGCCATCCTTTTGGTAACAGAGTAGGCAAAGGCATCCCAGATTGTAGAGAGCCCATTGGCTGAATTACTTTGTTAATTGCTCTAAGGTCTGTTACCATTCTCCATTTACCAGATTTCTTTTTAATAACAAATACAGGAGAATTCCAAGGGCTGGTTGATTCTTCAATATGCTGAGCATTTAACTGTTCTTCTACCAGATCTTCTAAAGCCTGGAGTTTCTCTGTTGTTAAAGGCCATTGTTGGACCCATACAGGCCTGTCTGTTAACCATTTTAAAGGTAGAGCTGTTGGTGTCTTTGGAAGATCATCAGTTATTGTGCCCTGTTCTTGTATAATATGGATGGCTGGTGACCACTCATTAGAACAATATCTTCTAATATTTCTCTCAGTAACATGTGTTAGTTTATGATTTGTTTCTGAGATTGGAGGGATGTTAATCTGAGTATTCCATTGTTGCAACAAGTCTCGACCCCACAGGTTCATAGTTATGTTAGCCACATATGGTTTTAATGTTCCTCTCTGTCCTTCTGGACCTATACATTCGAGCCATCTTGCACTCTGTTTCACCTGAGATAATGCCCCAATTCCTAACAGTTGAACGTTTACCTCCTGAAGAGGCCAAGTTGGATGCCAAAATTCTGGTGCAATTATGGTAACCTCCGCACCTGTGTCTACCAGACCAGACAACAAAACACCATTTATTCTTATCGTTAATTTTGGTCTTTGTTCATTAATAGAAGTTTGCCAAAAAATTTTCTTTATGTTTTCTCCTGAATTTGCTATTCTCTCTGTTTCATCATCCTGACCAACATGATTTATTCCAATAGGCATTTGGTTATTTAATCGCTCAGAGCAGGCATTTCCTCTATGGTTGCAGGAAAGGTTTGAACTGGATTTGCAACCGGGGCCTGCGTGAGGCCCCTCTGGGAGTTTCCCGAAGACTGAGGCAAAGGATTACCCTGTCTGTCCTTTGTTAATCTACATTCGTTGGTCCAGTGTTTTCCCTTACCACACCTTCTGCATACTCCAGAAGGAAGGGTCATTCTGTTGCCATTGTTCCTTGAAGAAACATTGTTTCTATGAATGACCTGTCTACAGTCCCTTTTCAAATGTCCTTGCTTTCCACATCCAAAACATCTAACACTCCTCAAACCTTTTGAAATTACTTCTCCTACCCACGTATCATCATGCTCATCAGCCTCAACATTAATTGTTTCTCTAATCCAATCTTCCATAGGTGCAGATCTTGCCCTTAATGGCCTGATTATTCTTTTGCATGCTGCATTCGCATTCTCAAAGGCCAAAGATTCAATTATTGCCTTACCAGCTTCTGAATCCGAGACCATTCTCTTTACTGCTGAAGCCAGTCTTTGTAAAAAATCTGTAAAAGACTCTTTTGGGCCTTGCATCACCTTTGTAAATGACTCAGATTTTTTTCCTGGTTCCTCAACTCTGTCCCATGCATTCAAGGCTGCTGTTCGACATAAAATTAGGGTTTGAACATCATATAAACATTGTGTTTGTACTGAAGCATATTGGCCTTCTCCAATAAGCTGATCCTGGCAAACTTGTATTCCTTTATCCCTCCATTGTTTTTCTATGTTTTTAGCCTCCTCCTTAAACCAGGTCAGAAATTGAAGTCTCTGGCTGGGTTCCAGAATACCTTGTGCAAGGTCCTGCCAGTCCTGTGGTACTATTCTATTATATGTTGACCAAGAGTATAACATTTGCTTTACATATGGGGAATGCATGCCATAAGATACTATTGCCTCCTTAAACCTTTTTAAATCCAACATTTCAATTGGAGCCCAAATATTTTGTGTAGCCATTTGATCAGGCATCTGCTGTACGGTTATAGGATAAATTAAGGGTGACTGTGTGAAAACAGGTTTTCTTTCTGTAACCTTATGATCCAGACTTGAAACAACTTCACTGTTAGTTTCTTCTGTCTGAATTTTTGCAGGTTTAGCAAGTTCTTCTAAAGCTGTTATCCTGGCACTTAAATTGACTATCTTTTTAAATATTAAAATGAGGATTAGCATAGTAATAAGGTGTATAATTCCACCAATACTAATATTATATAGTTGTTCCATTGTCAGACTGCCTAAAATTTCGAACAAAAACCAATTTTCTTCCAATGTACACATAAAACCCATTTTTTTTAAATGTGGAAAAAAATTCTCTTCTAGATAGTTTCCTTTAAAATATCTGATATGTTATGACTTACCAAATCTGCGTAGAACAGTAGAAATCCGAGGGGATTTTCAACACAGGCACCTAGTGTCCCAGGTGTAAATCCAAAGAGAAAGAGAGAGAGAGAGAGAGAGAGAGAGAGAGAGAGAGAGAGAGAGCACACAAGAAAGTGTAGCTGGCTAAAGTTTAAATGCAGCCACGTGTTCCCTCTTGTGCCGAGTCAAGGCTTGGGTCTGGCTTCCTTAAGCTCCGACCACGTGCGTTGGCTTTACAGGCAGGGCCCTGTTCGGCAGCGCAGGTCTGTGTTGTTTGTAGCACTGGCTTTAAGCAAGCAGGATTTAAGGAAGCAGCTCACCGATAGTCCAGCCTGAGGTCAAGCAGTCCTAGACCCAGGCTAAGAAGCCGACCGCCGCCTGCCGCCCCCTGCCCCCCCGGCTGCTGCCGGCTGCTGCCGGCCGCCTGCCGCCAAGCCAAGCGATTTTTAATGGATTCTTGTCACGTTGGGCGCCAGATGTTTGTGTAACCAACCGTCTTATTAAATAAGAAACACAGAAACAATGTAAAAGAGAAAGCCGAGAGGTCAGAGCTCAGAGCTAAAATCTCACCCTTCCGCCTTCGGTGTCCCAGCTTCCCGAAAGAGAGCTACTTCCTGTCTGTAAGTCGATTTTCCAGTCATTCTGCCTTCTCATTGGTTGTAAACCCAAACACGTGACTGCCTCGTCACTGTCTGAATGTACAGCCCCCTAGGTCTTAAAGGCATATGTCTCCAATGCTGGCTGTATCCCTGAACACATAGAGATCTATGGGATTAAAGGCGTGTGCCACCACCGCCACACTCTTGCTATGGCTCTAATAGCTCTGACCCCCGGACAACTTTATTTATTAACATACAATCAAAATCACATTTCAGTACAATTAGATTACCACCACAGGTACTGGCATAAAAACTGACATTTGGACCAATGGAATCAAACTGAAGACCCCGATATTAATCTATGAACACCTGATTTTTGGGAAAGAAGACCAAACTATACAATGGAAAAAAGGAAGCATCTTCAATAAATGGTGCTGTCATAACTGAATGTCAACATGTAGAGGATTGCAAATAGATCCATATCTATTTCCATGCACAAAACTCAAGTCCAAGTGGATCAAAGACCTCAACAGCTACAATGAACCTGATAGAAGAGAAAGTAGGAAGTAGTTTTGAATGCATTGGCACAGGAGATTAATTCCTAAATATAACACCAGTAGCACAGACACTGAAAGCAACAATTAATATATGGAACCTCTTAAAACTGAGAAGCTTTTGTAGGGCAAAAGACTTGGTCAATAAGACAAATGACAGCCTACAGAATGGGAAAAGATCTTCACCAACCTCATATCTGTCAGAGGACTGATCTCCAAATTATATAACGAACTCAAGAAACTAGACATCAAAATAAAGAACAATCCAATTAAAAAATGGGCTATAGAGCTACACAGAGAATTCTCAATAGAAGAATCTTAAATGGCCAAAAAACATTTAAGGAATTGCCGAATTGCTCAACATCCTTAGTCATCAGGGAAATGAAAATCAAAATGACTCTGAAATACCATCTTACATCTGTCAGAGTGGTAAGATCAAAAGCATTAAAGGCAGCTTGTATTGGAGAGAATGTGGAGCAAGGGGAACACTCTTCCACTGTTGGTGTGAGTGCAATCCTGTATAGCCACTTTGGAAATCAGTATGGAGGTTTCTCAGAAAATTGGGACTCAATCTTCCTCAAGATCCAGCTATATCACTCTTAGGCATATACTCAAGGAATGCTCAATCATACCACAAGGACATATGCTCAACTTTGTTCATATCACCATTATTCATAATAGCCAGAACCTGGAAACAACCTAGATGTGCCTCAACTGAAGAATGGTACATATACACAATGGAGTACTACTCAGCAGTGAAAAACAATGATCTTATGAAATTTGCAGGCAAATGAATGGTACTAGAAAATATCATCCTGAATGAGGTAGTCCAGACTCAGAAGGACAAACATGGTATGTACTCACTCATAAGTGGATACTAGATGTAAAGCAATGTTAACTAGAGTGTAACTCACAGGTCCAGGGAGGCTAGTTATCAGGGAGGGCCCTTAGGAAGGACACATGGATTGCCCAGCAAAGGAGAAATAGATGAGATCTACATAAGCAAACTGTGGGTGAGGAAGGATAATGGAGGGCAAGGGATGGGAGATAAGAACATAGGGGAATGGGAGCTTCCAGATGGAAAAGGCACAGAGTGGGAAAGCAAGGAAAGAGATACCATGATAAATGAAAACATCATAGGAATAGGGAGAAACAGAGTGATAGGGAAGTTCTCAGGAATCCACAAGGATGACTCCACCTTAGAACACTGGCAGTAGTAAAGAGGGTGCCTGAACTGGCCTACTCTGGAGATCAGATGACTGAATACCGTAACTATCTTCATAGAGCCCTCATCCAGTGATTGATGGAAGCAGATGCAGAGATCCATGGACCGATGCCAGGCTGAGCTCCCGGAGTCCAGTTGATGAGAGAGAGAGAGGAGGGATTCTATGAGCAATGGACATGGAGGTCTTGATGGGAAAATGTACAGAGATGATGAGCCAAACTACTGGAAACGCATGAACTATGGACCAATAGATGAGGAGCCCTCATGGTACTAGACTAGGCCCTCTGGATAGGTTAGACAGTTGTTAAGGTTGAACTGTGTAACAGGCTCCCAGGCAGTGGGATCAGGACTGTCCTTGGTGCATGAGCTGGCTTTTTGGATGCTAGTGCCTATGGTGGGCCACTTTGTGCAGCTTTGGTGCAGGGAGAAGGGGACTGGACCAGCCTCAACTGGATGTAACAGGCTCGCTCTGTTGAGACCTTAAGTCTATTTGGGTAATCTTGCAGACTATGTATGTTCCTCCCATTAGAGTAAATTTTTAAAATCAAGATCAATATACATTATTAGAAATACATGGATGAAATATTTCTTACTTAGTTTATCCACTCAAATTTGTAATGTATTTTAAAAATGTTCCTCATCTAGGCATTTTGGGCACATTAGAGAAAAGACAATGGGACATGAAGACGATAAAATTGCAGGAGTTGGAGAAGAAAAAGACCTGATGTGCTTAATTCACCTCCCTTGCAAAAGCTATGAAGGCAAAGCTGTTTACTGAGCCAGGCTCCTAGGTCACAGGTAAAATGCTGGACTAATGAAACAGTAAAATGACAGCAGATTTGTAGGCATTTTATAGTGTTCTTCTCAAGTTTTATTTTTATTTAAATATATGCAATCATATATTTTGGCTTCACAGTTCACTTAGAAGCAAACCCTAAAACCGACATTTAAATGCAAACCACCTTCCTGCACAGTGTTCAAAGAAACCCTTGCAAGGTAACAGAAAATGAGCTGGAGAATCAAAGAAAATCAAGGCCAGCTCTCATGTGAGAAACTGGAGCTCAATATTGAAATGATGTCGGAGAATAAGTTTAGCATAAACCCTTTAGTGTGATCCTGCTCACACATAGGTCAGTAGGTTGTCAATCATTATTGAATGTAATCTTAGGAAAATAGCACATCTGGTTGGCCATGTGTGCTAAGAAGGCAACAGACAAATCAACGAAATGCTAGTATCCAAAGGTCCAGGTCAGTGCCACAAGGGAGAAGCTAGTGGGCATGCTTCAGTCCTTACTTTCTTTCTTTTCTTTTTTTTTTTTCACTTTTTTTACTAATTACATTTTATCGTTTATTTTACATCTTGACTGCATTTTTCCCTCTCTCCTGTCCTCTCATTCCCTCCCCTTGCTTCCCTTCCCTATCCACTCCTTGTCTGTTTCTATTCAGAAAGGGATAGGCCTCCCAGAGGTGTCAACAAAGCATGGTATATCAAGTTGAAGTAGGACTAAGCTTCTCACCTTGTATTAAGGTTGGTTGAGACACCCTAGAATGGGGAATAGGTCCCCAAAACCCAGCTCAAGTGTTTCTAATACCTGGTTGATTGATTCACTTGTATACCCAACCTGCAAGGGGCTACACAATTATAGCATCATAAAATCCATTCAAATTAGAATTTCAATTTTCCCACTCATTATCTTAGCCTAAAATGGTTTTGATGGGAATTAAAAAAAATAAAATCCAAATCTCTAAGAAATGGTGTCATGGTAATGGGAGAAAGAATTCTATGGCTAGATTAAAGAAATGTGTGCTTTGTAATAATCTGAATAAAATAAAAAAATCTTGTGGTAGTGAGTATTATTGTATTTTTCTCTAGAAGGTAAATATAAAGAATTGATAATTTTAAAATGTTTAAATATGCTCCATGCTGATACTCATGACCATTTTATTAGTTAAAGAGAATTTTAGTAGTTTTATCATCGTCAAGCATTTGTACTATAAATATCACTGAACTGAAATTACACATCATCCAAATATAAAGACAATGAAGTCATTCAAATATCGAGGCATTCAAGGGAGAAATTATAACCAACTTACTGTAGTTGCCTTGGCTTTCTGATTTGGAGCTTTGTTGACAAGGGAGGGAACATTTTTGAGGTCCTTTGCTTAGTGTGTTTCTATTACAACTAATACATGTTTAAAAGGGAAATGTATCAAATACTTTATTTAAAGAAATCATAAAAGATGAAAAAAGTATTGAAACAAGTGTATTGTTGGAGTCAGTGACAGACGTAGTCCCACATATTTTGAAAATCTTATAACTTTCCATGCCATAGTAATTCAAAACTGACACACACATACAACACAATGAATCTCTGAGATACTGTATACTCTCATTGTATAGTAAAAGAATCTGGTCTTTTCTTTGGTGCACACTTGTAAACATAAATATACATGTTTATATTTTAAAAAATATATGTAATCATTGTTTTAGAGATTAAAAATAACCAACACAAATTATTAGAAATAATTTTACTAGTTTATGAAAAAAGGATGCAATATGATTTAGAATGTACCCAGTGGAGTGTAGCTAGAGTTTTCCTGCCTTGCCCACAGTCAGGACAAATCTCTCTCACCAGCCAGTCCCACAGCCACTCAGACCCATCCAAGTAAACACAGAGACTTACATTGCTTACAAACCGTATGGCCGTGGCAGGCTTCTTGCTAACTGTTCTTATATCTTTAATTAATCCATTTCCATAAATCTATACCTTGCCACGTGGCTCGTGGCTTACCGGCGTCATCACATGCTTCTTGTCATGGTGGCGGCTGGCAGTGTCTCCCTCTGCCTTCCTGTTTTCTCTTTTCTCCTCTCGGTTAGTCCCGCTTATACTTCCTGCCTGGCCACTGGCCAATCAGTGTTTTATTTATTGACCAATTAGTGCAATTTGACATACAGACCATCCCACAGCAGGGGAGACCTTAATTTGGGGGGTGTGGGGATGTGGGATGGCTTGGGAGAGAGGGCTGGGGGCTGGGAGGAGGGAGGAGGGAGGAGGTGTGATCTGTGGGTGGTATATAGAGTGAGTAGAAAATTTCTTAATAAAGAAAAATAAAAAAAAAAAAGAATGTACACAACACAATCCATTTAACCACGTTTGTCAACACTGGTGACAAGATGAATTGTGAAGGCTGGAGAGACAGCACAGGAGTTGCAAGCACATAGTATGCCACCAACGATCCCCAGTGCAGTTTTCAGCATCTGTGTGGGTCAGCTTGCAGCTGTCTGCAGCTGCTGCTTGAGGGAATATTACATCTCTGGCCTCTGCAAGCATATGTACCCACATACACATACATGTAAGACAAATTTCTGAACGGTCTTATTAATAAAAAACCCAGACCCAAATAGTGGGGTGAAAGCTGAGAAATCAGGGAACTGGACAGGCCACAGCCAACCTCACCTTACCACCTCCTCAGCCTCCAGAGAGAGCTACTTCCTGTATACTCATCCCTATGTACTTTTCTGTGCCCTGCCATCTTACTTCCTTTCATCGCCCAGCTCTATCACTTCCTGTCTGTCTATACAGACCTCTAGATCCAATGATTCACTAGTCCTGGGATTAAAGGTGTATGCCAACATGCCTGGTTCTGTTCTCAGGGTGGCCTTGAAAAACTCACAGAGATCTGGATGAATCTCTGCCCCCACCCCTAATGCTAGGATTAAAGACATGAGCTACCAATGCCTGACCTCTATATTTAATATAATGGCTGGCTTTTTCCTCTAAACCCCAGATAAGCTTTATTGGGGTGCACAAATAAAATGTCACCACACAGACCATCCCCCACATACATAATTGAAAAACCCAAGTATAAAGAGACAAAAATGTGAAAGTACAAGCTTTGGTTATAATTTCTGGTCTTAACTTTGAGATCTGATGAGTCTTCATGCTTACATGATATTGTAAAATATTGAACTGTATAACAAAGAAAAACTAATTAGAAATAATAATTTATAATTTTAAATTTAAACTTGCAAATCACACAGTTTTGTAATTTGAATATTTAGACATAATCTTCTTAGAATCCCCACTTCTTTTGCAAGTGAGTCACATGACACAACTTGACTTATACACTCAAACTGAAAGAGACTGACAGTTCAGGTTTTGAACACACACACCCTCTCTCCACAGTTTATTTGCAGTGTGTGATTACTCCATTAAAAATTTCAAGGGAACCATTTTTCTGGCAAATTCCCTTAATTGAGTTTTTCAATTACAAAAGTCAGTATTTTAGCATTTCCCAAGCTACATAGTATGGGCGCTCAGATGATCCAGCATCTACAGACAACCCCGATTATAGCCCTATTGTAAACTGAGCAGAATATGTTAAATGTTCATTGGGAGCACTGCAGGGATTCAAGCTATTTGTGGATGTGTGTGCTCTAGATTATAAATAAATCCCTGCATAGCACAACATAGCAACATAACAACATTCAGCCTATCCAGTGACCTTAAATGAAAAGCCCCAGGCTTCCCTACTCACTCCATTTGATAGCATTTGGCTGCTAGAATGGAAAGGAAATCTCTAACTGTGCACTCCAGAGAAATGTTGTAAATGAGAACTAGGGAAGCATGCCTGTACTCACTGAAATAATTGTGGATGATCTATTCCTTCATTGAACATAATGAATCATTTATTCTCCAAGAGATTTATCCAACAGCATAATAGTCAAGGATCTTCGTATAGATGTATATGCAGTTGTTTTCTAAAGTTACTGTCTAATGTTAATCCTCATTTAAACAGGTAAATCCATTTAAAAATCAATTTTCTTAAATTATTTCCTATTTTAATTTTAGTTTAGATTTAATAATTATTAAATCATTTAGGACTAAGTAAATTGGTTATATGCATACTCATTCCTTAACATCAATAGTGTGGTATTCATAGTATAAAACTTACAGATACTGAAAAGTAGTATGTATTCAAAATGAAACTGAATATAACACATTTAGGGAAGTATTTCCACTGTGTTCATGAAGCTGGCTATATAATATCTGACTTGAATTGCAAAACCACATTACTAGTTATTATCAGCAAATGTCAATTCCTCTCTCAACAAAAACAAAAATGTATTACAGTATTTTGCATCAGAGGAATTTCCCAGGAGCTATGAGATTTATTTTTTACCTGAGTGAACTGTTTATTTGTTAATTAAAAGTGAATATGTGCATACTTTGCATGTATTCACTGAGCATACCAAACTCAGTACCCATAAAACAAAATTCAACTTTAGTCAGTTTAATGTACTGTAATAAACCATAGCGACATTGGATGGAATGAGTCAGTGCATTTTGAGAATGAAAAGTCTACTAATGTGATTGATTGCCTTATACTTAAGAGCTGAAGATGTGCAAACCACGCACATATCAATTTCTACTGAATGTGTGTATTCAATAATCAATAATCCATTGAATTCAATAATCAATAATTCAATAATCTAGCAATTCATAATATATTAAGCATAACATACTACTCTTACCCAACGCACATTTCTTGATTTTAATATAGATTTTCTAAGAGATGAAATGAAAAATATAAAAATAAATCAGTGTCAATTCAGTAGACTTTTGAAGTTTCAAAGGTCATTAACAATCATGAGGCTATCTACCCTGTTTCAAAGTGTGTAGCAGCTATTCTTTAAGTGATTTCTCCCATATCAAAGAAAGTGATGATAGCAAGACCCATTTACAATACAGGGAGTGTTCTGGCTATTTTTTTTTTTTGTCAACTTGCCAGAGGCTAGAGTCATCTGAGAGGGGGGATCTTAACTGAGAAAATGCTTCCATATGATTGGCACATGTGCAAACCTAGGGGGCATTTTCTTAATTGGTGATTGACATGGGAAAGCCCATGTCATTGTGTGCAGTACTTGGCTTCTGTGAGAAAACAGACTGAGCAAGTGTGGGAGGCAAGCTATTAAGAAAGTTCCTTCATGGCCTCTGCTTCAGTTCTTGCTTCCAAGCCCTGCCTTGAGTTCCTGTCGTGACTTTTTTCAGTGATGGAAATGGAGTGCTTCAACCTGAGAGTTGTAAGCTGAACCAAATCCTTTCTTCCCCAGGTTGCTTTTGGCAATGGTGCTAGAAGATCCCAGCAACAGAAACCCTAAGACAGTGAGCTGATTCAAGAGAAAGGACCTGTACTGGAATTAAGAATAACTCTGGTTTCAATATTTCCATTTATGGACTGAGTAATGTGGAATATTGGTAGCATATTATCTATCCTACCTAGGGCCTACTTGGGAAAAAAACATTGATATAATAAATAGCAAATATTCATATTTTATTACACATCTTATATTCTTATAATGGTATAACATGTTGCAAATTCATTTGGAAAATTATTTGTATTCCAATACAAATTAACTTGATGTCATATAAGCATTTTATGTTAGCTTATGTTAACATAAGTGAAACTCATTCCTCTTCATAGGTTTTATTTGGATTTTTTAATTAATTAATTCATTTATTTATTTAATTTTTTTCATTTTGCAAACCAGCCACTGTTGCCTCTCCCTCCCCTTCTCCCGCTCCCCCACCATTATCCCTACCCACTCTTTATAGAGGGTAAGGCCTCCCTTGGGTACCCAATATAGGCTGGCACACCAAGTTGGGACAGGATCAAGCCCTGCCCTGCTGAATCAAAGTTTATCTGTTTGTGGGTCCCCTGGCAATGGGAACAAAAATTGTCCTAGGTATATAAACTGGCTTTTAGAGCTCATTCCCTATGGTGCAATGCCTTGCTCAGTCTTATTTGGAATTTTTACTGACACAATAATTGTGCACCTATATGAAGCAGTGTGAAAATTTAGTACATATATGTAAAATGTAATGATTAGATGAACAAAATCAGCATCTGCATTTTAAAATATTTATTAGTTCATTGTGTTGGGATTCTTAAAACTTCTCAATTCTAGGTTCCATTTTAAACACATAATGGAATGTATAGTCTTTCTGCTGTGCTCTAGGACACAAGAGATTATTCCATTCATTTAAATTTATTCTAGTACTCCTTAACATAAAGGCCTGCTAGACTAAGCAAATCACTGTTCTAACTTTCTTCTAGACAATATCTACAGAACTAATTATATAATTTGGAAATTAATCCTTTGTCAGATATTTTATGAATATTTCATTAACTTTTTATTATTTTGATATTAGAGATTATAATATGACATCCTTTCTCCTGAAAACTTTTCCATATACCCCTCCTTGCTCTTTCTAATTCATAGCCTCTTTTTACATTGTTATTGAATGGATATATGTATGTGTATGTGCATATATTTTCCTAAAATAACCTCCTCAGTTTGTATGTTACTCTTATGTATCTTTCCAAGCGTAATCCTTTGGTATTGGATAATCAACCAGTGTTCTTTTGCCTGGGGAATACTATTTCTCCCTCTCTCAGCATTCCTTAGTTACCTAAAGTTCTTTGTGTATGGTTGAGGGCTCACTGTCTTATCACTCTGATAGGATATGGCCAAAATAGCTACTTGTACATTTTTGTATACAATTTCCGAGCTTCTTGAGACTTTCCTATACTATATTCAAAAGATTTCCTCCTTGATTTTCTTCTGGTAATTTAATAATTTCAGGTCTTAGGGGCCAGACAGATGGCTCAACAGCTAAGAGCACTGGCTACTTTTCCAGGGGACCTTGGTTCAATTCCTAGCACCGACATCACAGCTCACAATTGTCTGTAAGTCCAGCTCCAGGAGATCTGACACCTTCACATGGACATACATGCAGGCAAAATAAAATAAAATAAAAATAAATGCATTTTAAAAGTAAATTCAGGCCTTGTGGTTAATTAGGACTTGATAATAATGTTAGAGTTGAAATAACTATTAAGTACACACACAGTACATATAATAGGTTACAGTATGGGTTATGATTCTTGCCAATGCTTACTTAAAAAGGTAGTGCTTTATTTTTGTTCAGAAAAATAAGTAACTTTTATTAATAGAGTAGATGATGATAGAAGAAAAACGTTGAAAAAACAGTACAAAACATTGAAAAGAGGCAAAAATTGAAGAGGAGGCAAGGAGATGATTCAGACACTAAAGTGGTTTACAGGCAAGCATGAAGACTTGAAGTTAATTCACAATTTCTATATTAAATATGGATTAAAATCTAGGCTTGGCACTGCACTCATATAATCCCATTAATGGGAAGATCCTTGCTCTTTGCTGATCTGAGTTCCAGGGTCAATGAAAGACCCTGTCTTAGATGTGGTAGGGAGTATTTTGGGAAAGCACATCACACACATGAAAAAAAATGAAGCAATTGAGTGCATGATCCTCTCCCAAACACATACACCTTCCTTACACACACACACACACACACACACACACACACACACACACACACACATACACACACCTCCAAAACCAAATGCTTTAATTTTTTTCTGCTTCGGTCAATCATTCTAGAGATGCCTATGAAAGATTAAATGGAAAAGAAAAAATCCTACATTTTTTTAAATAAAAACAAAAATAGGAAAATTATAATAAATATTGAGTTAATTTTATAATTTCAGAAATTTTTTATATATCAGAATTCTCAGAAAACAATAGAGCAAAGTTTCAAATATATCTGAACTGCAGTAAATGTGGTGATTTCAAATGTGATCACAGTGATTTTAGTTACAAAGACTGTGAATTAGAAAGTCATGTTACTTCTATTAGTCATAAGCATCTAACATGTCCTGCAGAACTGATCTACCCATTATAGAATTTCAAATGTTAGGCTGTTCGTATGTAAGTAGACTAAAAGTTGTGAGCAACATACAAAAGAAACAAGTGTGCAAGATGATCCTAAATATAAACTTCTGTTCTAAAATGAATTTAAACACTTTTGAAAACGATGATTTTAAAATTATTTTAAAAGTTATTTTTGGGAGGTTTTTTAATTTAAACTTTTTTTGCCCAGAATGGCTGCGATTTGAGCTCTCAGTTGATTCTGCCATCTTTCTACTTGTGCCTTACACACTTGCACCGTGTGTAGCTGTCAAGTTAATAAGAAGAACTGCAAGGTGGAATTTGCATAATGTTTTCAATCCTTGTCAATTAATTCTTGCAAACAAACCAATGAGGTGACAAAGGCCGGCTGCTGAGTATACAGAGGAGAGGGTGGGTGAGTTTCTTCTCATGACAGGATTCTTACCCTGAATAAAATATGCAGAGAACTTGATATCAGAAATAACTCAATGTTAATGATTCTCTCACTTTGACTCATGTTTACATTGTTTTAGAAAATAATCTCTGACATTTATTTAAGTTCATTATGAAACAATTATCTTAAAACATATAAGATATCTTTCAAATTTAACCTAAAATGTAAAATAATTTGTTATTACTGGATATACTAATGGAAGTGAAAAAATAAGTTTTGCTGGAATATCAAAGACTTTATTTTTCTACATATTTTTCAATTATGTGTAGTTTTGTAGATGTTAATACAAGGTCATTCAATAAGTTTGTGGTAATATAATAACTTGCAAAGTCTATGAACTTTGATAGCAAAAGAGAGATCATACTAAGTAGCATGACATACACAAGGATATAAAATTATCCATATATACTAAAGAAACACCAAATATTAAAGCTTGTGCATATCAAGAATATGTTAGGTAAATGTCTGGTAAGAACAGTCAAATTTTAAGCAAATATTTCTGGTTAATATATGAATTTTGATGAAGTTTCCAAACCAGATAAATAAATGTATTTATTCTGTTGTTTTAAATTTCAAATTGTTCTTTGAAAGGACAGGCAATAATTCTTTCAAAATGACATCAGCTCTCTCTTACCCTTAATCTTTCCAATTAGACTGATTCTGTCACTCATAGTAAAAACATTGTTATTGAAATGTACTTTGAAGTGGAGGATGATGTCTCATAACTCTAATCTCAGCAATATTTAGCCTAGTAGACTCAGGCCCAAGCTACATATGGTGTCTTGGTCTCAGGGATCATGAAAATAAGGGCGTAATGTCAGGTATGATGACACACATTTGTCTTTGTAGAGTATGAATCTGAGGCAGTAGTGCAAAGGCCTGGAATGCATTCTCTTCCTGTAGCCTAAGTGTGTCTCTCATACCAGCATTACAGGACACATGGAAAGATCCTGTATTAAACGTTCACTCAAACATCAAATAAACATGTCACACACACATACACACACACAACACATACACATTATATATACACACAACCACATACATACCACACAGTGGCTAGAGTTTTCCTGCTTTGACCACAGTCAGGACAAATCTTTCTCACCCACCAGTCCCACAGCTACTCAGACCCAACCAAGTAAACACAGAGACTTATATTGCTTACAAACTGTATGGCCATGACAGGCTTCTTGTTAACTGTTCTTATATCTTAAATTAATCCATTTCTATAAATCTATACCTTGCCATGTGGCTTGTGGCTTACCGGCATCTTCACATGCTGCTTGTCATGGCGGAGGCTGGCAGTGTCTCTCTGCCTCAGCCTTCTGCTTCCCAGAATGCTCCTCTCTCCTTGTCCCACCTACTTCCTGCCTGACCACTGGCCAATCAGTGTTTTATTTATTGACCAATCAGAGCAATTTGACATACAGACCATCCCACAGCACCATACACACACACACACACACACACACACACACACACACACACACACACATACACACACACACACACATACACCACCACACATTCTTTCACCAATAGTTTTAAAGAAATACTTCTAGTCTAATCCTTGTCAAAACAGAAACTATGACCCATATAAATGCTGTCATAAAAGAAAGGAAATTTATTTATAAAGTAAATTGCTGTGGGATGTTCTGTATGGCAAATGTGTTGCTCTGATTGGTCAATAAATAAAATACTGATTGGCCAGTGGCTAGGCAGGAAGTATAGGTGGGACTAACAGAGAGGAGAAAAGAAAGAACAGGAAGGCAGAAGGAGTCACTGTCAGCCGCCCCCAGGACAAGCAGAATGTGAAGATGCCAGTAAGCCACAAGCCACATGGCAAGGTATAGATTTATGGAAATGGATTAATTTAAGCTATAAGAACAGTTAGCAAGAAGCTTGCCAGGGCCATACAGTTTGTAAGCAGTATAAGTCTCTATATTTACTTGGATGGGTCTGAGCGGCTGTGGGACTGGCAGGTAAGAGAGATTTGTCCTGACTGTGGGCAAGGCAGGAAAACTCTAGCTACAAGTGGCACTCAATGAGTTGGCAAGAGTTTCCACCTAAAACCTGAGAAAAGATTCTAAAATGTAGCTAAAAACAGCTTCCTAATTGTCTCTCTCAAATGAGCAGCAGCTGCCAGTTTGAGCTACTTGTGGGTTCCTGGTGGGTGTACTGGATCTGCAGTATGGCGGGAATGAGGCCTCTGCAAGTGGCATGTTAAGCTGCGTGGTGGATTTAGCCACTGCTAGTACAAAACAAAAAAAGAGGTTTCTAGGCTACACACTGCTTGGATAAAAACATAGACCCAAGATGGCTCCCAGAGCTGGTGGTAAACTTACCACCACCATGTTGGGAAGCTGAGGTGGCCAGAGCCAGCAGCCATAGCACCAGTTCAGTCTTACAAATGCTGCAGTTTAAAGCAATAGATTCACAATAAGACAGATTCAGATGTAATAGTTTACAATGTGTGTAAAATATACATAGGCTTGAAACAGACAAAAAAAAGGTGATATATACAGTTATATAAACAAATACATAGTTTTAAAAAATAAACTCTTTAAAGAGACAGTAAACTTAATATAAAAAAATAAGCCACGTAAAGATGAATATTGCACAGAGAATCTGGATTTTGTTGTCTTTGGGATTTTTAACTGCAGAAAAACGTTTGATCATAAAAGATGTTGAGTTAAACCAATATGTATATATTAAAGATACCTTGACTTCAAAATTTGGATGTAAGGATGTGTTGCTTTGGAAAGGAGACTCTGCTTTTGTTCCCACAGAAAGCCAGAGGCTATGGATTTGTTCCAGATTAAGATACATCAGGTTTGACCAGCCAAGACCCCCTGAAAGGTCTCTGATGACAGCATGTTCCAGATAATCCAACGTCCAGATCGGATTCAAGGCAACTGGCTCAGACAATACAGCCTCATGGACTATTCCATAATCCTAAAATTTTCTTTGTGTCCCCATAAGATACAGTGCCCCCTTCCAGCAGGAAGTAGTAAGAGAAGCTATGTCCCCCAAAAAAGCGGGGGGAGTGCTTTGGGATATTCTGTATGGCAAATGTGTTGCTCTGATTGGTCAATAAATAAAATACTGATTGGCCAGTGGCCAGGCAGGAAGTATAGGCAGGACTAACAGAGAGGAGAAAAGAAAAAAACAGGAAGGCAGAAGGAGTCACTGCCAGCCGCCACCAGGACAAGCAGAATGTGAAGATGCCGGTAAGCCACGAGCCATGTGGCAAGGTATAGATTTATGGAAATGGATTAATTTAAGCTATAAGAACAGTTAGCAAGAAGCTTGCCAGGGCCATACAGTTCCACTGAGTTCCCTCTATCATTCTCCTCTTGGCATTTGGCTACTTGCAAATTATATGGCAACTTGCTCATCATGTGACAAGTTTCACACCTATGTTGCTGAACCTACCTGTTTTACTGCACACTAATTTTAAGGACATAGCTTATTTTCCCCTCTTCTTCATCTTCCTCCTACAGCAACTTCTGAGATACACAGTTTGTTCATTACATTGTCTAATAAAAATTGTCCCTGAAGCCCTTCCAAATCCCCTTCTAAATACTTTAATTTATGAGACTAATAAATCAGAGAATTAAATTCCAAGATTCTGGAAAACTAAAATTGCCAGTAGTGAGGAGAAAGAGAAAATAGTCTTTTGGCTATAATCCAGGCTACAGTATCAGTATGCCTAGGCTAAGAGAAGGCCAATACCGAAGGGGTACTAGGGACCCTAAACTTGAGGTACCCCTGCATGGCAGAACAATTATCAACTCTAACTAAAAATTGGTTGAGTCTTCATTTATTCCTTTTGATAAAGTCCTTTTCTTCCTTTGATTGTAATCACCTATTAGTTTCATAATAGCAGATTTTTAAGTGTCTACAGCCTATTATACATTCTTAAAGCAATCTCTGTCTCTGGATCCATGTCTCTAACCCAGCACAAGCGCTAACTGAATGACCTGAAATTCTGAAACTGTCAGAGGAAAGCAGAAAAACTCTTCAATATATAAGTTGAGGCAAGTGGGATTACATCAAACAATACAGCCTCTGCACAGCAGGAGGAATGATCAGTACAACAGGAAAGTGGGAAGTACAAAATGAAAGAAAATAATAGTCATTGATATTTCAAAAAACAACTTAGATTTCAAAACATTTTGCAGGATTCTACGGCTCACACAAAACAGTTTCAAAAAGTGTGCAAATGACTTAAACAAACGTTTTCAAGGGAAATAGACAAATGATAAATGAATCTGTGAAAAGACAATTAGCATTACTAATCATCAAATGCACACTACTAAAATTGCATGATTTCACTTCATGGTGACATTATCTAAAATAAGCATGTAAGGTTCAGAAGGTATGAGAAACTGAAGCCTTTTTGTTGTTGATGGGGATTTAAGTGGCAGAGCATCTGTAGTTCACAGTACGGAGGTTTCTAGAGAAATTACTTGTAGATCCACCCTAGGATCCAGTAAACTTTATGTTCCTATGTCTATTCAAAAAGGAAATAAATGTCAAAAGATATGTCTGTATTTCATTATTTTGTCATATTTTTTACTTCACCATGATACAAAAGCTAACCATATGCACATGTACAAGTCAATGGACAATAAAAGCATGATGCATACCTATAGAAAACAGCATGTTGTTGAAAAAGAATCATACTAAAGATCCAACCATGTGGATGCGCTTGAAAACATTATGCTAAGTGAAGTGAATTACAGAAGGAACCATACTGATTAACTCACCCTGAATAAGCTTTATAAAAGAAACAACAGGAAGAAAAGGCAGTTCCAGGTGCCATTATGGGAATAAGAGGAAGTATTTATTCAAATAATAAAAAATTCATTTAAGCAAAGATGAATATATCTAAAGATGTGTTATATAGCATTGCCTAGTAGTTCTCCAATTTAGTACACTGCATTTAAAATTCGTTAGAATAGAAGGTGTCACTTTAAATATTCCCATCTCAAAGAAAGAAGGAAATGTAAGAACACAAAATAGAAAGACAGGAAACCCAGAAAACTGGGGATGTGTTACCCAAGTCCACCACCTTCATTATGGTATTTGCTTGAATCCTAATTCCAGACCAGTCCGATTACCTGGGATGGATGTTTGAAGTTGTTTTAGTGGAGAAACTATGACAACTTGTTTCAAACAAGTAGCCCTGGATAGCCTGAGCAATTTTTATTTATACAGTATTAATGATTTGCTTGAACAGTTTTATAATCAAGTTTATTTTCTCAGGTCCCTAAAAAGGGTTACAATAATTGCCAGTTTGTTCCTGTGCTTCTTTCCTCTTCCATTCCACAACTTTCCCACTGATGACCATTACCTATTTGATCCATAGCTCTAATGTCAGGAGCATGAGCAGTATTGCAAGCCACAGGGGATATTTTCTAACTAGGCACCTAAAGGTAGAACAGTGTGCCCTTCCTACCATCCTGTAAGCAACATAACTAAAAAGTTTACTCTTAATATTCGGCACTGCTTATTCTTTGTTCTCAAGTCCCCTTCATCTCAACTTCCTAAAGTATTGGCACAGCTATTAGAACTGCAGGCATTGTGGATTTCTATGATTCGGCTCTATTCCCTGTTCTAAGACTGTTCTTGATAACTCCTGATATCATCTATTTATTTATATTTCTCCTGCACTCTTGTGGTTAAAATCATTCTCTCCAGAACAGTTATGCAAATTAGTAATATTATCATGAACTACTGTGACTTTTTCAGGCTAGTCACAAGGTGTACTGGAAAGACAGCATCCTGTTTTTAAGAAGCCTTACTTGAAACATCAAAGGCTTTAGGGGTTTAATCAAGTCTACTGTATATTTTAACATCATCCCCTCTGGTTCACCTAGAAGAAAGTTAACAGGGGGAAGCTTTCCTTTTGTAATAGCTGTTCTATCCATAACTCTGAGGAAATGAAGCTAGAGGCAGCCAGTGATATGACTTGTATAGCAAAAGAAAGGAGAGGAGGTAGCAATATGTTTCTGGGGTCATGCCCAGAATGATGCAACAAACTGTCTACAAGTTTTTTCAAAACCAGTCAGATTCTCCAGGTCCTTGCCACAAGGAGGATTTGTTCGTGCTATTCTCAGGCCTGGTCTCCAAAAGAAGTCCATGGCTCCCAGCAGGTATTTATGCCACAAATATGTGAATACTCTTAAGCTTATCAGTTTGTATCTATTTTATGAGTACAATTCTTTTCATTAAATTATATCCTTAAAATTATCCAAATTTAAATATAAATTAAAATGTTTCTAAAGTAGATTCCCTGCACTTAGATGACTATGGAATTTTTAAGGATTAATGTACAGAAATAAATGTGGTTCAGTTTGACAGCAAAGACAAGAAATATAATAAAGAATAGAAATGATCAGTGTGGGCTGAGTGATGGAGGTTTCACAAATCAATAGATATAAGAAGGTACAGGCAAATAGGAAAAAAACCCACACATTTAACAATGGAAATTTAAAAAAAAAAAAAACAACACTAGAATTAAGTTGGAGTTATCCATGTATATCAAATGCAGTAAAATAGAACAGAAACAGTTCCATCTTATTGTTTACACGGAAAGACTTCTACATCATTGCCCAATCAATTTAGTTCAGGTATTATCTGTATAAACCACTTCCAATCTGCCCACTGAGCTAGACAACAGCAAAAGTCGTATTTTCTCTGGCCTTTAAACCGTATGGTCTTTGGGTCTTAAGTGAATGATTTTTCTTTTCCTTACTGTTTTTTGAACTTGCAACTTGTTTTTTAAATAAATTTGAAAATAATTTGAAACATACTTAAAAATTATAATAATGTTGACAACTGATATTTTGACAAGGTGCTTATAAAGGAGGTTCTGCTATTCATGGTCCCTGGTACTTATGCAATTTGATAAACTACATTAGCCACACATTAAAAAATTGCAGTAACAGATACAGGAGATAGTGGTTTAGCCTGAACTGTTTGCGGGACACTCAGGCAGGGGGATCGGGATCCGTCCCTGGTGCATGGGCAGGTTTTTGGGAGCACAGTGCCTGTGGTGTGGCACCTTGAGCAGCCTTGGTGCGGCGTGGAGGGGCTTGGACCTTCGTCGGCTTGGTGTGCCAGGGTCTGCTGACTCCCCATGGGAAACCTTGATTTGGGGGATGTGGGGATGGGGGCGGCTTGGGAGGTAGGGCTGGGGGGTGGGAGGAGGGAGGAGGTGAAATCTGTGGGTGGTATGTAGGGTGAGTAGAAAATTTCTTTCTAAAATAATTTAAAAAAAGACATGCAAGAAGAAAAAAATACAGTAACCTATTCATAGAACAGTAATATACAAATATATGGAAATTATAGAAAGATTATTTTGTCTTTACTTAAGCATAGTTTATCAAATATATTATCTGCCTTACTATCATTATGATTTTTAAGAATCAATTTTAGATAATATTCTAGGTGGGCTCACTCTTTAATACTGTAATCACAAGCAAATATTTAGGATGATGGGTTAGAATTTGTGAAATATTTGCGAGGGTTTTTCATTACGATATCAATATACAAGTAACTAAATTGTCTTGTTTGGAGGGACTTGTTGCATATTGGATGAACTGTTTATATTTGATATCATTGTAGTAATAGTTTATTATAAATTTTGATAGCATTTTATAGTAGTATTTTGTGCCAAAAAAAACAACAACTTAAATCTTTGCCAGTGAGGTTACACAGGCCAATAATAAGTAGTAACTAATAAAATGTGCTGTCAATATAAAAATAAAATAAATATTTTTGAGTATGTATATATGTGTGTATGTTTGTGTGTGCATATGTGTGTGTGCACATGTATGTACGTGTGTGTGTGTGTGTGTGTGTGTGTGTGTGTGTGTCTTGATTGACATTGTGCTTAGGGCCTTAACCAGGTTAGAAAAGTCTACTATTGAGTCTTGTATCCAGTCTCACTATATTAATATAAGAGTTTGGATTATTCCACTATATACAATAGCACCTACTCAATCTCTAGATTTCTTTTTGTGTAGTATATAATAATTGGTCTTACATATTCTTAATGTAACATTTGTTTTTAATCATTTATTTATGGCAGTAGGATCAGGATCTATCCCTAGTGCATGAGCTGGCTTTTTGGAGCCCACTACCTATGGTGGAACACCTTGCATGGCCTTGAGGCAGGGGGTGAGTCTTGGACCTGCCTCTACTGAATGTACCAGGCTCTGCTAACTCCCCATGGGAGGCCTTACCTTCTTGAAGGAGGGAATAGGGGGTGGGTTGTGGCGGGAAGGCTGGATGGGTGGGAGAAGGGAAGAGGAGAATCTATGATTGGTATGTAAAATGATTAAAAAATTCTTAATAAAATTATTTATTCACAATAACCAGTATAGTTTATATAATTGTGTATTTTTATAGATTAGTGTAATTTTCCAGTGAATTCTCTCTGACTCCAAATCTTAAAATCTTTCTCTTTTCTTACATAAACTAATGCTGGGATAGTCCCAGTTGTGTCCTCTTTCCTGTCTGAACAGGAAGTGACTAGGCATCATGGGCAGTTAAACTGGTCTGAAACATATTTCTGTGCTAAGACAACAAGAAAAGAAATATTTCTACCTAAGATTCTGTGACCAATATAAGTTTATTCAGAAATTTTCAAGTTTTCCCATCTAAACTTAGTCTGTCCTGTATCCTAACATACCTGTACTCACAACTTCTCTGTGCAACAGAAGAGGAGGAGAGGTAGATCATGGGGCTGGACATAAAGAATTGATTCCAAGCAAGGAAAGGCAAAATATCAAAATTGTTTTCACAATAACATTACATATTTTAGACCGTTTTGTATGCTAGAATAGTAGGACAGAATGGGGAATCTAATATTCTGAAATGTTTCCCTTGAAGTCCACATTTAAGGTGCTAGTAAAGTCTTTATTTAGTAAGAATGTTTCTTCTCAACTTGCAAATGTCGATTGCCTCACTCACTAGAAAAGTTACCTAGTTTTTAACAAGAAAATAATGAATAAAAAAAGTCATCAAAATATTTGGGTGAGGAGATGGCTCTATCGGTAAGGTACGTTTGGACCAATTATGAGAACCTTGAGGTTTGGATCCCCAGGTAAAGCTGTGATAACAGCCTTTGATAGGAGAAGGGGAATGGCAGAATCAGGAAGTTCCTTGAAACTCATTGACCAGCTAAGTCTAAATGAATCAGCAAGTTTTAGATTTTCCTATAGCCTATAAAGGTGGAGGGTGACTAGGAACTATACTGAGCATCAATCCCAGGCCTCCAAATGCACATGCATAAACCTACACATGTACACACCACTACCCCCAACACGCATAGACACAAAACTATCTTGTCTCTGACCAATGAAAAGATAAAGAAAAATGAGAAACTCTAGAAGCTAGATGAAGCAAAGACAAATTGAGGTGAGGAGGAACTTTAGACTCTACCAAAATCTCACTCAGAATCGGAATGTCAGTGTTTTTGGTGACATACTTGATTAAAGTTAATAAAACATTTAAAATTGGGTGTCTCCAAATGAGTATTTAATTTAGATTTAATGTGATGGTGTTAGCAGAAAACGAAAGGAAAATGCTTATAATTAAAGAACTGACAGTTCATTTTTTATTTGGCTATAATGAGTAAAGAGTAAAACAACTGCTCTTTTAAATTTATGTTCTACCTATTCTGGACGGTGGCTGCTAGAATATATAGTTTTAGGCATATTGAACTTATCATTTCTATCTTACGTGTTTTGCAAATTTTATAATTTAGGAAATAAATGATTTAAGCATATTAATAGACTTTCCATGGTATATGTGTAGTTATATGTGGCCATACATGAATAAGTAAGATTTTTTTTTTTAAGACAGGGTTTCTCTGTGTAACAGCACTGGCTATCCTGGAACTCATTTTGTAAACCAAGCTATCCTCAAAGTCTCAGAGATCCACCTGTCTCTGCCTCCCAAGTGCTGGGATTAAAGATGTGAGCAACCACCGCCCAGCTAAGTTTATTTTCTTAAGAGATTCAGGTTGTTTTGTTTTCTTTTTAATTTTTTCTTTTTGTTTTCGAGTCAGAGTCTCTTAGTCCAGGCTTGTTGAACTCAGAATGGAGCCCAGGCTGGCTTTAGACTCTTGATCCTGGTTCATTCTCCTGAGGGTTGGGAGTGTAGATGTGGTCACAGACATGTTCCATCAACCCCTTTTAAATTTAAAGTCTGCAACAACGAAGAGTGTGTTTCAATTTTCTTGCTTTTAAAACTGTTGTTCAAGTATTTTGCTCATTTGAAAATATTCATGAAGTCCTACGTAACTTTTACAGTATATATGTTACACTCAAATCTCTATGCTCCCTTTGATGAAAAAGAAGTATGTTATAATTTTACATGTTAACCCTTGTCAAGCATCCTACTATCAAGGTGCCTATGTATATGTATGTATAATGAAATTGACACCTTAATATATCTCACTCTGTGTGTGCACATAGTTCTTAGTTAGAATATGCAATTAACCAAATACATATTCCCCATGAGAAATATCCTGAATATTCTTGTCCAACTTAGATGGAATGGTCTTTTGTGGTTTGTTTGTTTGTTTGTTTGTTTGTTTTTAATGTGTTTGATTGTTATATCTTAGAAGCCTGTTCTTTTCTAATGATAGAAAGAGAATGGATCCAGGTGGGAGGGAAGGTGGGAAGGAACTAGGAGAGGTAGAGGAAGGGAAAACTGTAATCAGGATATATCGTATAAGTAAAGAACTTATTCTCAATTAAAGGGGAAAATTAGAAGAGTATTCTAATTATCTTTGCTTACTTGAAAATATTATTACTATTATTTATTGAAATAAAGAAAATATACTGCTGGTAAGAAGGAACGGGTGCCAACAATCTAATTGAGGTATCTGAAGTTCTCTGTTAAAGCAAAATCCACACTAACACATTTTTAAACCAAATCTTTAAAGATAATAAACCAACAACTCCTAGGCTATCATTAAGAATAAAAGTGAGAATGTATTATCCTATCCATAGCCCATTCTATTAGTGTTTCATACAACAAAACACTTAGGGCAGGATCAATAGTTACATTTAGCCGTCATTTTTCTAGTGCTTTCTGATATGGGTTTGCTAAGTACCTTAATTTCTTTTCTTGTGGTTCTTACAAAATACACAGCCTCAATCCCTAACCCACAAGCTATCTCCAACTGACAATGGAATGAAAAATTAAAGAAAATAAATTGTTGTAGAATATTATTTTAAGGTGTGGTACTTTTGTTTATGTTGCATTTGTTTAACTCTGTGAAGCTGTGTTACTGTGCCTGTCTAAAAGATCTGATGGTCTATAAAAGAGCTGAATGGCCAATAATGAGTCAGGAGAAAGGATGGGTGGGGCTGGCAGGCAGAGAAAATATATAGAAGGAAAAATCTGGGAGGAAAGAGAGAGCCATAGAACAAGGAGAGGAGGATATCAGGGGTTCCCTCCCAGCTACACAACCAGTCATGGAGTAAGAAATGATAAAAGATATACAGAAATAGAGAAAGACAAAAGCCCAAAGGCAAAAGCTAGATGGGATAACTTAATGAAAGCTTGTAAGAAACAAGTCAAGCTAAGACTGAGCATTTGTAATTAAGTATAAGCTTCTGCAAGTGATTTATTTGTGTGGTGGTAATCTAATTGTACTGAAATGTGATTTTGATTGTATGTTAATAAATAAAGTTGCCCGGGGGTCAGAGCTATTAGAGCCATAGCAAGAGTGTGGCGGTGGTGGCACACGCCTTTAATCCCATAGATATCTGTGTGTTCAGGGATATAGCCAGCATTGGAGACTTGCCTTTAAGACCTAGGGGGCTGTACATTCAGACAGTGACGAGGCAGTCACGTGTTTGGGTTTACAACCAATGAGAAGGCAGAACAAAATACTATAAATAGACGAACAGACAGGAAATAGGTCTCTTTTGGGAAGCTGGGACACCGCAGGCAGAAGGGTGAGATTTTAGCTCTGAGCTCTGACCTCTCGGCTTTCTCTTTTACATTGTTTCTGTGTTTCTTATTTAATAAGACGGTTGGTTACATCTACATATTTGGGAGCTGGGTAGTGCGTCCCCAAAAGAGCAAAAAAGAAGCAACAGCAACAACAAATGTTTATGTTTCTGCCAATTCCCTGCTGTTTGAAAATAATTTTTGCATGACTTTCTTTCAGCTTTTGAAATAACTCAGCTGCCTCCATGAAGCAAAGTAAATGAATGGCTATAGTTCTTTGTTTTAAATCAGTGAGGTGAAGAGAACCTTTGCTAACCTGGAGTCTTTCTTGCCTTTGCCAACTCCTGGAAGCTTCAGACCTTCCTGGTAGAAACTTCCATCTGTTTTGAGGCCACACCATTGTCTCTTTTCTATTTTCTTCCAATTTCCCTCACTTCTCTCTCTTCACACTATTGTGATATATAAGGGCACAAGGACCTGTCTTAGAGATGGGATTATATATGACCAGATCATTGCAAAGTCCTTAACAGCATTGTTTCTATAAATGTTTTTCAAATTAGATAAAATTTACAAATTTGAATTAGGATGTAGAAGTTTGGGGACCATGTAAAGCTTACCAGTGCCATACTTCCTTGTTGTTGGGCATGATTTCCTTGTTTCCTCATTCATTTGTCTCACTCTTTAAAAATCTTTATGTATTTTTTCTAGACAATCAGTGAATTACAAGAAAAGACAAATTTCAATGTTTTTTAAAATTCATTTTCTCATCTTCTTATACTGATTAGAAATTCTAGAATAATGTGAACAATAATAATTAGAGATGACATAGTTGCTTTCTATATTCTATCTACTTTTACTGTGTAGCCCAGTCCAGTGCCTTTACGCTATAATGCCTGTTCTCTGTAGAGTGCCAATGTAAAATATTTTGAAATTAAGCAGTATAAAATAATTATGGCATTTAGTATCTTAGAGTATTTGCATGTTATCAAAGTTTAGTGTGTCTTCTCTTAGAGATAATTGTGCACAACTAAATTTAAAAATCATACCAATTATTTGATTTTCAATACCCATCTGTTACTTCAATTATTTCATAGTTGATATTTATTTCATATTTTTGTTATTCCCCCTTAGAATCTATGCTGATACCTAAAACTCTGAAGTCAGAACTATACCTCTGCTTAAAGAGACTGTCAGGAACCAAGAACAATAGATCAGTACAAACACAGACCTTAAAATCAGAAGCAGAAAAAGGAATCTCAATTTCTATGTATCTAGGTCAGAATAGGCATAAGAAAGGTCAGATTAACTCACTATTCACCAGTTCATCCCTTATAAAGTTTTTGGTCAATTAAATATTTTAATAATAATTCGACTAAATTAATTGATACATACCAAAACATGTTCACCTAATGAACTTGTTTACCATATTTCTTCATGTAAATAGTATATTCTTTTTTAACATTGAAGAATAAGTATGTCATACTAGTAAATCAACTGTTTTGATGTGGAAACATTTTGTGTCTTGGGCATTTATACAGTATTAGTTGTGGATCTAGTTCAGATTTGACAGTTGTATGACAGTTTCATCACATCAGTAGATCATATGCACGTATTTTGGTAAATTAGAGGATTAAGCCCTTAGACCTGAAAGCTGATATTGTGAGGACAAATATCAGTCCTTGAATTTAAAGCACCCACAGAGAATTCAATTGCTTCATTTGTTCCTGAACAGGGACACCATATTGAAATCAGGTTTGCAGCTGAATCGAGAAGCCACAGCATGGTTTGTGCAGGGCTGAATATGAACAATTTCTTCTGTGATAATTTCAGAATTAGTCTAGAATTCATCACTGCCATTTCAGAACTGTTTAGAGAGTTGAACTGTGCCAGTCACACCAGGAGTTGTTAGAAGCCATTGCTAAATTAGGCATTTAGTAATTAGATTGTGTTACTACAGGAGTGCTAAGTTTCAGTCACTGAAATTTAACACACTTCTGAAAGCCCTTGCTGAGAAAACTTCATTGCATTTCCATGGAAACAGGTTGAATGGTTCTCAAATAACCTGCAAGTAGCTTTTGAAAGGTGAGTGGTGAGGTTTTAAGCTTTAATTTAAACATTGCCTTTCAGGATGATATTTTCCTTTTCCTGGATTGTGCTGTACTGCAACTAGTAAAATTTAAGCATTATGTGATTAATGATCCAACCTGAACTAATTTTTAAATATAAATATATGACATTTTATGTTGTATCTAAAAACAAGCAAATTATAACTAGCAGGTATACGTACAAAGTGTCTTTATCAATGTAAAAGTGATGAATAAATTATATAATTTATGGTCCTATACAATTAGCCAATGATGTAGAAAAAATATGATCAAGAAAAATTAACTAAAAAGCTATCAGTCATGAACAGAAAAAAAAGAAAAATAAACCCAAGAGAAAAGAACAACAGTAACTAGTAAAGGTTGTATGTTTTGCATTAAATACATAAATAATCTCATTAAGGCAAGGTGCTTCAAGATCAATGATCCTAAACACACTGCCAGGTTTGATGAAAATTTAACAACAAACCATACAGGATGATAGTTATAAAGAGGGACAGCATTCTAAATGTTTATGTACTTGAAAACAGCCCTTCAGTGAGTGCAGTTAACAGGTGAAATTATATCAGAAAAGAGGAACTTGTAATACACTCAGATATTTTAATGTCCTTTTCTCCTTTTCAGAGTAAAGTAGATGGGGAGTACTGAGGGATATAGAAATCCTGAATAACACCCTAAGCTAACTTGGTGTAGCTATTACTTTTTGAAGACACAGTTCATAACAATATAGAGTACATCTTGGTCCACAAATCTTGACATATTTAAATAAATTTGAGTCTTTGATCATAATTGTATTTGATTGGAAAGAGAGACAAAAATTTTCTTAATCTTTGAAAATACAAAATACCCAAATGTGTTATATTAGATATCTTTAATACAACTTAGGATAGTAATATCACTCATTACTATCATAAACAAGTCATCAAGAAATGAGATAAATTTCTAATATAATGAAAAACAAAATCAGGCAAATGAAAGTCACAAAGGTGAGAAAAATAATCATTAAATAGAAAACATAAAATTTGTGGTGGTAATCTAATTGTACTGAATTATTATTTTGATTGTATGTTAATAAATAAAGTTGTCTGGGGGTCAGAGCTATTAGAGCCATAGCAAGAGTGTGGCGGTGGTGGCACACGCCTTTAATCCCATAGATATCTGTGTGTTCAGGGTCAGAGCTATTAGAGCCATAGCAAGAGTGTGGCGGTGGTGGCACACGCCTTTAATCCCATAAGATCTCTGTGTGTTCAGGGATACAGTCAGCATTGGAGACATATGCCTTTAAGACCTAGGGGGCTCTACATTCAGACAGTGACAAGGCAGTCATGTGTTTGGGTTTACAACCAATGAGAAGGCAGAACAACATACTATAAAAAAACAACCGACAGGAAGTAGGTCTCTTTACGCGAAGCTGGGACAGCAGGAGGAAGGGTGAGATTTTAGCTCTGAGCTCTGACCTCTCAGCTTTCTCCTTTACATTGTTTCTGTGTTTCTTATTTAATAAGACGGTTAGTTACATCAATATCTGGCGCCCAACGTGACAAGAATCCATTAAAAACTGCTTGGCTTGGCGGCAGGTCCGCTTTCCTGCAAGGGCGGCAGGTGGCCGGCGGCGGCGGCGGCGGCACGCGGCGGCCGGCGGCGATCAGCTTCTTAGTCCGAGCAGCGGCTTCTGAGCCTGGGTCTAGTTCTGCTTGACCTCAGGCTGGACTATTGGTGAGCTGCTTGCTTAAATCCTGCTGGCTTAAAGCCAGTGCTACAAACAACTCAGAGTTGCCCTGCCAAACAGGGCCCTGCCTGTAAAGCCAACGCACGTGGTCGGAGCTTAAGGAAGCCAGACCCAAGCCTTGACTCGGCACAAGAGGGGACACGTGGCTGCATTTAAAGTTTAGCCAGCTACGCTTTCTTGTTCTCTCTCTCTCTCTCTCTCTCTCTCTCTCTCTCTCTCTCTCTCTCTTTTTCTCTTTGGATTTACACCTGGGACACTAGGTGGCTGCTTTGAAAATCCCCTCGGATTTCTACTGTTCTACCCAGATTTGGTAAGTCATAACATATCAGATATTTTAAAGGAAACTATCTAAAAGAGAATTTTTTCCACATTAAAAAACAAATGGGTTTTATGTGTACATTGGAAGAAAATTGGTTTTTGTTTGAAATTTTAGGCAGTCTGGCAATGGAACAACTATATAATATTAGTATTGGTGGAATTATGCACCTTATCACTATAATAATCCACATTTTAATATTTAAAAAGATAGTCAATTTAAGTGCCAGGATAACAGCTTTAGAAGAACTTGTTAAACCTGTAAAAATTCAGACAGAAGAAATTAACAGTGAAGTTGTTTCAAGTCGGGATCATAAGTTTGCAGAAAGAAAGCCTGTTTTCACACAGTCACCCTTAATTTATCCTGTAACCGTACAGCAGATGCCTGATCAAATGGCTACACAAAATAATTGGGCTCCAATTGAAATGTTGGATTTAAAAATGTTTAAGGAGGCAATAGTATCTTATGGCATGCATTCCCCATATGTAAAGCAAATGTTAAACTCTTGGTCAACATATAATAGGATAGTACCACAGGACTGGCGGGACCTTGCACAAGGTGTTCTGGAACCCAGCCAGAGACTTCAATTTCTGACTTGGTTTAAGGAGGAGGCTAAAAACATAGAAAAACAATGGAGGGATAAAGGAATACAAGTTTGCCAGGATCAGCTTATGGGCGAAGGCCAATATGCTTCAGCACAAACACAATGTTTATATGATGTCCAAACCCTAATTTTATGTCGAACGGCAGCCTTGAATGCATGGGACAAAGTTGAGGAACCAGGAAAAAAATCAGAGTCATTTACAAAGGTGAAGCAAGGCCCAAAAGAGTCTTTTACAGATTTTTTACAAAGACTGGCTTCAGCAGTAAAGAGAATGGTCTCGGATTCAGAAGCTGGTAAGGCAATAATTGAATCTTTGGCCTTTGAGAATGCGAATGCAGCATGCAAAAGAATAATCAGGCCATTAAGGGCAAGATCTGCACCTATGGAAGATTGGATTAGAGAAACAGTTAATGTTGAAGCTGATGAGCATGATGATACATGGGTAGGAGAAGTAATTTCAAAAGGTTTGAGGAGTGTTAGATGTTTTGGATGTGGAAAGCAAGGACATTTGAAAAGGGACTGTAGACAGGTCATTCCCAGAAACAATGTTTCTTCAAGGAACAATGGCAACAGAATGCCCCTTCCTTCTGGAGTATGCAGAAGGTGTGGTAAGGGAAAACACTGGACCAACGAATGTAGATCAACAAAGGACAGACAGGGTAATCCTTTGCCTCAGTCTTCGGGAAACTCCCAGAGGGGCCTCAGGCAGGCCCCCAGTGCAAATCCAGTTCAAACCTTTCCTGCAGCCATAGAGGAAATGCCTGCTCTGGAGAGCGATTAAATAACCAAATGCCTATTGGAATAAATCATGCTGGTCAGGATGATGAAACAGAGAGAATAGAAAATTCAGGAGAAAACATAAAGAAAATTTTTTGGCAAACTTCCTTTAATGAACAAAGACCAAAATTAACAATAAAAATAAATGGTGTTTTGTTGTCTGGTCTGGTAGACACAGGTGCGGACGTTACCATAATTGCACCAGAATTTTGGCATCCAACTTGGCCTCTTCAGGAGGTAAACGTTCAACTGTTAGGAATTGGGACATTATCTCAGGTGAAACAGAGTGCAAGATGGCTCGAATGTATAGGTCCAGAAGGACAGAGAGGAAAATTAAAACCATATGTGGCTAACATAACTATGAACCTGTGGGGTCGAGACTTGTTGCAACAATGGAATACTCAGATTAACATCCCTCCAATCTCAGAAACAAATCATAAACTAGCACATGTTACTGAGAGAAATAGAAGATATTGTTCTAATGAGTGGTCACCAGCCATCCATATTATACAAGAACAGGGCACAATAACTGATGATCTTCCAAAGACACCAACAGCTCTACCTTTAAAATGGTTAACAGACAAGCCTGTATGGGTCCAACAATGGCCTTTAACAACAGAGAAACTCCAGGCTTTAGAAGAGCTGGTAGAAGAACAGTTAAATGCTCAGCATATTGAAGAATCAACCAGCCCTTGGAATTCTCCTGTATCTGTTATTAAAAAGAAATCTGGTAAATGGAGAATGGTAACAGACCTTAGAGCAATTAACAAAGTAATTCAGCCAATGGGCTCTCTACAATCTGGGATGCCTTTGCCTACTCTGTTACCAAAAGGATGGCCTCTCATAGTTATTGATTTAAAAGACTGTTTCTTTTCAATACCCTTACAAGAAAAAGACAAAGAAAGATTTGCTTTTACAGTGCCTACTTATAATAATTCTCAACCGGTTAAAAGATTTCAATGGAGGGTCCTCCCACAGGGAATGTTGAATAGCCCAACTCTGTGCCAATATTTTGTACAACAGCCATTGGAAGTGATACGTAAAAAATTTCCTAAATCTATAATTTATCATTATATGGACGATATTTTACTAGCTGACTCAAATGCAGATACTTTAGAAAGAATGTTTGAAGAAGTAAAGAAAATTTTGCCTTGCTGGGGATTACAAATTGCTCCTGAAAAGATACAAAGAGGAGATTCTATTAATTATTTAGGATATAAAATACAGCTACAAAAAATTAGACCCCAAAAGGTGCAAATTCGGAGAGATAGACTACAGACTCTTAATGACTTTCAACGATTATTTGGAGATATTTCTCATCTACGAACTATTGTTGGGGTAAAAAATGATGAACTGACTAATTTGTTCAAAACCTTAGAAGGTGACAAGGACTTAAATAGTCCAAGAGAATTATCACCTGAAGCTGAGAAAGAACTAGCCTTGGTAGAAAAGAAAGTGCATGAAGGACACGTGAATCGTATTGATCCAAAGCTGGATTGCATTTTGGTTATCTTACCTTCTAAGCATTCTCCTACTGGAATATTAATGCAGAGGGAAGATATTATATTGGAATGGATATTTTTACCAAATAAACCAAATAAAAAATTAAAAACTTTTGTGGAAAAAATCTCTGACTTGATTTACAAAGGAAAACTGAGACTTCGTCAATTATCAGGCATAGACCCAGCAGAAATTGTCGTACCATTAACTAAGGAGGACATTGAAAAATTATGGACAGAAAGTGAACCTTGGCAAAGAGCTTGCAGTAATTTTTTGGGAGAAATTAACAGCAAATATCCCAAAAGCAATAGAATTGATCTTATAAAGAGAGCTGAATGGATCTTGCCTCGAATTGTACAGCAAAAACCCATATCTGGAGTTTGTACATTTTATACAGATGCCAACAAAGAAGGAAAGGCAGGTTACAAATCAGAAAATTTAAGTAAAGTGGTTCAAAGTCCGTATAATTCAGTTCAAAAATCAGAATTGTATGCTGTTCTGTTGGTATTAATGGATTTTTCAGAACCTCTCAACATAGTAACTGACTCTCAGTATGCTGAAAGAGTGGTATTACATATTGAGACTGCAGAATTTATCGCTGATGCTTCAGAATTAACTTCACTATTTATTCAAATACAAGATACAATCAGGAAAAGGAATCATCCTTTATATATAACTCACATTCGATCCCATACTGGTCTGCCAGGCCCTCTAGCACAAGGCAATGATGAGATTGATAAATTATTGATAGGAAATGTGCTGGAGGCCTCAGAATTTCATAAAAAACATCATGTCAATAGTAAAGGTTTAAAAAAGGATTTTTCCATAACCTGGCAACAAGCCAAAGAAATAGTAAAGAAATGTCCTACTTGTTCCTTCTACAATCAAACGCCATTACCAGCAGGATGTAACCCAAAGGGTACTCAGAGAAATGAAATCTGGCAGATGGACATGTTTCACTTTGCAGAATTTGGAAAACTGAAATATGTACACCACACTATCAATACTTATTCAGGATTTCAATGGGCAACTGCTTTGAGTTCTGAAAAAGCTGATTCTGTAATCACTCATTTGCTGGAAGTTATGGCCATCATGGGTATACCTGCACAAATCAAAACTGACAATGCTCCATCATATGTCTCTGTTAAAATGAAACAGTTTTTTGCTTATTACAATATAAAGCATATTACAGGCATACCACATAATCCTACAGGTCAAGCAGTTATAGAAATATCAAACAGAACTCTAAAGGATATGCTAAATAAACAGAAATGGGTAACAAAAAACCCCAGAAATAGACTGCATAATGCTCTTCTAACTTTGAATTTTCTGAATGCCAATGAGAAAGGAACAACAGCTGCAGAGAGACATTGGATAATAGAAAAAACTACAGAATTAAATCAGCCTATATACTTTAAGGATGTGCTGACCTCAGAATGGAAACCAGGGTATGTATTACATTGGGGACGTGGTTTTGCTTTTGTTTCTACAGGAGAAGATAAGCTGTGGGTACCATCAAAATTGATAAAGGTTCGATTTGAACAAGAGAGACCTCTTAATTAGAGGAGGTGATAGTTCATCAACCAGCATGAACATCCAATTTAAACTAACTTGTATCAATAAAACATGCCTTTTCATTTAATCAGATAATAAGTTGTCGAAAGGAAACATCCCCAAAATTAGTCTTGGGGAAAGGATTTTGTTTTTGTCTTTTAGGAGAATGAAGTTTAAGGAATCTGAAGAACACTGGACAAATGAGACAACTGAAGAAAAGTGACAAATCATCTATCCCAAGAAACAGAGTGAAACGGTGTATGGGTATATATTATCTAAAAAATTTTTTATGTCTTCCTAAATGTTTGTTTCTGCTTTTCTCTAAAGATTTAACACTATTGGTTTTCTAATAGTCCCAGTTCAATTAAAATTTAAAGCTGACTTTGGAGTTGGAGAATGGCTCTCTCCTTCTTTAAACTCAAGCATGTTGTTAAAAGGAAAATGCAAACTCCCTGTATCATGCCAGAATAAGAGCCATCTTCTGCTATGGTACAGGACAAAAGCAAAATTAATTAAGGGACTATTCTATTACTAATCTCAACTCTTTTGATTCTATTCTGATTCTTTAAACTTTTTTCAAAGTATAAATTTTATATCAAAATTTACAAGATTAATATATATATATATATTTTAAACTTTGTTAAGATATGAATGGTCACATAGAGTACTAACTAATTCTAGAAAAAAGGCTAGCTGCATATATATGTTTTTGTTTTCGAGTCTCTTATCAGTTTTCTGCAGGAAATCATGGCCAGGCCTAACATCAACTGAAGTCTCCAGAAAGAAGATGGGGCCCCACAACAACAACAATTCCACGTGGACGATAATAATATCATTAAGCTGACAAACATCATCCATAGATCAGCTTTGAACTACAAGGTGCTCAGAGCAAATTTGAGATGACTAGCTGAGATGATCCAGTCTCAAAGACTACTTGAATAAGGACTTGAGATAAACCCTGAACTTTGGCATTATACACAGACTGGATAATGAAGGATATAGTTACCTCTCCTAGAATTTGACAATTAACCTAAAATTTTTCTTTCAGGATAAAGAAAACTTCGCCCATACCCAGCAGGAAGCAATTTTAAGAATACGACGCCCACATTCCCAAAGAGGTGGTGTGGGGCGGGTGGTTTTTTGGTCTTTTTAATGGGTTTTGGGTCTGGGATAATTTTCAGTATTTAGGGGGGTTGGTTACAAGTTATTGTCAAGGGTTAGGAAAAAGGCTAAGCAAAGGAGATTAGATTTAAGGTTCTTGTTTAAAAAAGAAAGAAAGAAAGAAAGAAAGAAAGAAAGAAAGAAAGAAAGAAAGAAAGAAAGAAAGAAAGAAAGAAAGAAAGAAAGGAAAAAAAAGAAAGAAAAGAAAAAGACAATTACTAGTTTTAAATACTTTACATTGGATTGAATTGTTTTATATTGTATACAAATTTGAAACTGATATTGTTAGAAAATGCTATATGTATATTTCTAATTGTATTTATTCCATCCATTTAACAATGTAATGCAAATTTCTGATCCTTGAATGTTATTATTATCAACTATTAGGGTATAAAAAAATGAAAGCTAGTAGTTAGACATTATCATAGAACTTGTAGTCATATTAGATATGTTTTAAAAATTGAGCAGAGATGTTTTAGACAGGTCATCTTCAAACCCTTCAGAGATCTACAGAATATGGCATTTAAAATGTTTTAATAACTTAGAAAATTTTTCTTTTTTGAGACATGTCGGCTCCTGGCAGTACCAATCTACTTTAGAGAAAATATGGGCATTGAAGAAACTGTATATGGAGTCAACTTTCATTCTGGCAAAAGTTAGCCACTGGACAACAAAGTATCCTCGAATCAACAGGACAAAATGGACAGACAGAACACGAAACAATGGACTACTGATTCTTACCAAAACAAGTGTGGTTATGGCTTTATCAAAAGGCATCTTCTGAGGCCAGGACAATATGGCCCCATCCCTGAAGTGGCCTTCACATCCGGAAAAGGTATGGTGCCCTTTTCTTCGAAGGCAGTTTAACAGGCAGAGGGCCGATGGATTCTGTTGTACAATGGAACAGCAGCTGAAAGCTCATGCCTCTCAAAAGTAGACTGGCATTTAATAAAGGGATGTGGAGAAGAAGGGGATGCTGAGATGAAGCCATATATACACAGCCAAGAAGAATGGACAGCTGAATTTAAAAACTGTCAACAATTTCCAGAATTTAAAATCCTGAATCATGACAGGACACTAGTGGAATTCAGGTGTTTCTGGTACGTGGACTGCTCTCACCCAATGTGAGATTGAACTGTTGACCTTGTGTACATCCTACTTCACAAATGAGTCTGTCAGATACACTAAGCCTATAGGCTGAAGATGATGCCCCAACACTGCGGAGAAACCTCAGGTGACTGCCCAGGCAGCTGGCTGTTTCTGTCAACTCACAAATTTTTTGGAAGTTGCTTGCATGCACTTCCTGTTTTTTATTTTTGTTAGCTAATATTATTTCCTTCTTGGGTCTCTGAGGGAGTTGAAGATTAGTTAGTTATGGTTGAAGATTAGTTAGCTATAGTTGAAAATTAATTAGGATAGAAAGTGCATTAGATACATCTTGGATTTACCAAAATAGGATAGATAATGGAATTGTTTTCTCTGATTTGTCAAATACCTGTTTAGGTATTTATTACTTGTATATATTGTATATAGTTATTGTACTTTTATATATAGTTTTTCTTTTGTTAGTTATAACCTTTTGCTTTTTTTCTTTTTATTAAAATAGAAAAGGGGAAATGTGGTGGTAATCTAATTGTACTGAATTATTATTTTGATTGTATGTTAATAAATAAAGTTGTCTGGGGGTCAGAGCTATTAGAGCCATAGCAAGAGTGTGGCGGTGGTGGCACACGCCTTTAATCCCATAGATATCTGTGTGTTCAGGGTCAGAGCTATTAGAGCCATAGCAAGAGTGTGGTGGTGGTGGCACACGCCTTTAATCCCATAAGATCTCTGTGTGTTCAGGGATACAGTCAGCATTGGAGACATATGCCTTTAAGACCTAGGGGGCTCTACATTCAGACAGTGACGAGGCAGTCATGTGTTTGGGTTTACAACCAATGAGAAGGCAGAACAACATACTATAAAAAAACGAACCGACAGGAAGTAGGTCTCTTTACGCGAAGCTGGGACAGCAGGAGGAAGGGTGAGATTTTAGCTCTGAGCTCTGACCTCTCGGCTTTCTCCTTTACATTGTTTCTGTGTTTCTTATTTAATAAGACGGTTAGTTACATCAATAAAAATTAATAAAATTATAAATGTTTTTAATATCAGTAAAACTGATTTACAAACAAATACAGAAAAGGTAACTGTCTTAGCTTTGGTTTTCATTGCTCTGAAAAGACACCATGATATGGCAACTCTTATGAAGAAAACATTTAATTGAGGGTGTCTCACTTTCAGTTTCAGAGGTTTAGTCCATTATGATCATGACGGCCAGCATGGCAGCGTGTAGGCAAATATGGAAGTGGAGCTGAGTGTGCCACATCTTCCAAGCAACTGAAAGTTAACTGACAGTCACGCTGAGGGAAGCTTGGGCAAAAGAGACCTCAAACTTTGCCCCCACAGTGACGCACTTCCTCCTGCAAAGCCACATCTCCTAACAGTGCCACTCTTTAAGGGGGTCATTTTCTTTTGAAAAATAACTATTCACATTTAAACTTTGTCATGGTTTACGTCCATTCTCAAGTGAGTTAATTTACCATTCTTTCATTCACCTCTAATTAATAACTATTGTTTTTGGAAAGCTTATTTTACAGTATTTTAAAATCAAATGTGTTCTTTATAATGAATTAAACTTTCCACTCCATTTGACTTCAGTCTGTTGTAGCTGTTATAGACAGTACCACAACCTTGACACATTACAAACTACACCCATTACTCCTCATCATTCTTGAGGTGAGGAAGCTACAATCAGTGTACTGTAAATGCTCACACCCTAAAAGAATTTCTTCTGCTGCATTCCTCATGTCCTGGAAGGGATAAAGAGCTTTCTGTGGTTAGGTCTCCTTAGTAAGGACACAGTCTCCTAGAAGGATTTGAGTTTATGATCTGGTCATCCCCCAAATCCCAACTAATAATTTTATCACCTTGGAGATCAGGTTCCTGGTGCAGCTTTAAATATGGTGCATAAACAACGAACTTAGTACATCTTAAGTATTTGTTGGTATTTAGAAAATAGAAATATGAATAGGCTTCATCAAGGTACAGAGACCAAAGTGAGATTGTTTACGAGGAGGGAATTGATCTCATATACAGATGTACTACTAATTAGCTTGTGGGTCCACACAATTCTATACAAGACATTGTTTCAATGTTGATTTGATTTTAAAACAAATTCTGTTACTATAATATACTAGCCTTTTTTATTCATAATTCAGCTTTAGAGTACATTATAGTAAGGAAGATATGAAAGTAGGAGATTTGGACAGCAGGTCACATCATTTCTGTAACCAGCAAAGAGAGATTAATGACTGATAATGCTTTCTGCTCACTTCCTCCGTTTAATTTAGCACAGGACTCTAGACTATGAAATAGAGCCCTAACATTATAGGTGTGTTTACCTAACTTTTTTAAGCCAATCATGAAATTCTCTTACAAACATTCCCAGAGATTCATCTCCTGGACAAGACTAGATCCTATCAACTTGATAATAAATACTAACCACCACAAGGATCACACCAATTTATCTTTGAATTTAAAATTAATGAGTATATTCTCAGAAAACTGTTGAATTAGTCATTTCCTTCAAGTTTCCAGTCTAGCCATCACAGTTCATAAAAGATTATTAGATTATTCTATTGTTCTAGATTTGTGTTGTGACAATTTAGGAGTGATAACTGTAGATCTTTTATATTTCTGGAACACATACACACCCCAGATTCATTCCATCAGATTAGAGGCATATTAAATTTCAGGAAATCATAGAACAAAAGGTTGATATTTAATTATCTGAAATATACCTTCACACCAACTAAACTTCTACCTACCATATTCTTTTTTTTATTAATACCAACAGAAGCCATGACCTCTTACTCTCTTTCTTGAACTTTGCATATGTATGTCAATCCAGATCATGTAGTTTTGTTCCCCAAAATATAAAAGGAGCCCCAAAACAATGAAAACAAAATCTATTTTATCTAATATGTTTTCTATGCCCCATAACCTAATTTCTCTGCATGTCCTGGAACTTAGAGCATTAACCATCCCTGTTCACTTTTCTTAAGATGATTTGCATTTGGACTGAAAGCTGGGCTTTGAACATCTTCCTTTCTCCCCTATATAATCTACCACTTAGCCTATATGTATTGTTGGATTTCCAGTTTGGTCCAATTGATAAAAGGTCAATGGCAGAAAGTTAGCACCAACAGAATTTTGTATATACACATGGTAAAAAAAATAGTAGCACTAATAACATAGACACACCCTCATTTCTAGAATCACATCAAATATAGAAATATTATTTCATACACTACAAATCACATGGAATGACAAAAGCCATTGTATTTTTAATAAAAATGAGAAATCTACAGAGTGAGCCTAAAACTGAAGTATAAAGTATATCAAAGTTCACTGCAAATATTATCTCTTTTCTATTGCCCAGTCCTGTAGATGTAACCAACCGTCTTATTAAATAAGAAACAGAGAACAAATGCAAAGAAGAAAGCCAAGAGGTCAGAGCTAAGAGCTAAAACCTTAACCTTCCTCCTGCGGTGGTCCTACCTCTCCTAACCAGAGCTACTTCCTGTGTTAAAGTCTTTGTATAGAGTTTCTGTTCTGCCTTCTCATTGGTTGTAAACCAACCACATAACCGCCTTGTCACGGCCTGTGTAGACCTCCAGGTCTTCTATGGTTGGTATTGAGATTAAAGGTGTGTGTATCCGATGCTGGCTGTATCCCTGAACACACAGAGACTTACTTAGCTCTGCCTACCAAGTACTGGTATTACAAGCGTATGCCACCACCACCCTGCTTTCCTATGGCTTGCTAATAGCTCTGACCCCCGGACAACTTTATTTATTAACATACAAATAACATTTTAATACAAATAAAATATCACCATACAGTCCTAAATATTTTACTCTCATATTTAAATAAGGTGAGATCACTGGTATTTTAAAAGTATTGACTATTGCTGTTGTCCATAATTAAAAAACTATACATATATACTCATAATGGTCATTAAATAGACATGTTAATTTCATTTGCTTGTTTAAAAGCCAAGAATCATGCTCTTAAATGATCTTTAAGGACACAAATTTACCAATTCCTCTCAGAATTCTCTGGTACTGATCATTATTCCCATCATGTAATTCAGGTGAAGAAACTTACAGGTTTAATGTCTCAGCTAATGATATACAGAAAGACAGTTAAGGCAGGGGTCAACAGTCAGAATTTATTTGGAGATGTCACTTTCAAACTGCTGTTTCACACTGACCTCTGAAAGAAAATCAATTATATAGAGCTTACTGGCTCAGAGAATGTCAATGCAATGCAGTTTAATTCATCATTAAACCTCCACTGTCTATTTTACTAGCCTGTTGTTTACTGTGAATAGCAATGTGGAATAAAAACTACATCTGGAGAACAAGGAAAGGCTTATTTATTGGGATGTCTACCAGACATTAGTAATATGCTTACCAGAGAGCTTTTCTATTATACCAAATTCATTTTTTAAAGATTTAAATTTACTGAATCATGCTGGAGCAGAAGGCAGAAACAATAATCATTCTATTGTAGCAAATGCAGACTGTTATTGCTGTAAGTTTTGCAATTGCATTAAAAGTACTCAGAGAAAAGAAACCTGTCTAAAGAACAATGGATTCTAAGAAGAAGTAATGTGAGAGAAATCAGTAACAAGTTTTTCAGTGCAGATAATTTATCTGATAGATAAATTAACTGTCAGAAGAAAATCTCTCTCTCTCTCTCTCTCTCTCTCTCTCTCTCTCTCTCTCTCTCTCTCCCTCCCTCCCTCCCCCCCACACACACCCCATGTGTGTGTGTGTGTGTGTGTGTGTGTGTGTATTATGTGCACATGTGCCCCGACACATAAACACAAAGAACTCTGGAAATCTGACCGTGTTTTTTTTTCCTATGATTATATATGGAATTCATACTTCAGCAAATACTTTCATACAGAAGAAAGTATGATGTAACAAAAATATTGTCCAAACATTTGGCTAAATATAGAAATTTATTTCAGTCTTGACTTAAATTTCAAAAGAATGGAAAATTGTTTGCCAATTTACAGTCATAGAAAAAATAGTACAATTTTAATCACTACAAATAATTGTTGCAAATTTCTTCAGGCCTTGATATATGTCACCATGAACAAAATGCTTGCTATACAGACATGAGCACCTGAGCTTATGAGACTACATGCCAGCATGTGTCCACAATTCCAGTGCTGAAGGGCAAGGACAGAAAGAAGCTGGTAGCTCACTGGTTAGACTAATCAATTAGTGACTCTGGGTTCAGTTTCTCAAAAAAAATGCAGTGGGAGAGGAAGAAAAAGACACTCTGCATTGACCTCAATCTTCCACAGGTGCACAGGCAGGTGCATACAAACATTCACACACGTGTACACAACACCTCCCCCACATACACTGAATGATTATGAATAATTTATAAGTACAATTCTAAGAATTCTTAAGCAAATATTTTTGAGAAATAGTTTCAAAATTTTTATCATATAGTGCTAGAATGCACCCATTATGCAAATAAATTCTCTTTGTTAAAGTAAAATATTGTAGGTTAGAAAATACTTGTATGAAAGAAAATAAAGCAGGAGTCCATCAACAAAGTCATAAGACCAAGTTGGTGATGAATTATATTACTTCTGAAAAAAATGACATGTGTTTTATGTTATGTTTTGTCCCCAAATGTCCTGGCCAAAAAAAAATCACCATTTCTCTAAATTTTATAAAATTATTTTTAATGTAAAGGTTCTACTTTTACAGTGCTTAATCAAATACAAATCATACATTCTTTATGTATCTTTCTACATTTCAGTGTAGAAAATTTCCTTCTGTATTTTTAGTCATTAAGAGATACATGAAAACACACAAGCTATACATTCATCAGAGTCCCATGTAATGTGTTAGTGCATGCATATATTTGGATAATTAGGGTAATTGCATTTATTTCCTGACAGTAAATTTTTTTCCTTTGAAAATTCACTAACTTTTACCTTTTTAAGGTACATTGTCTACATCTATTTTCTGAAGTTACTCCATAGTCTTTAAATTTCTTTGTTCTTAACATTTACTTAATGTCTCCTTTGAGTAATTTTTTTTTATTCCAATGACAGAAAAAAATGTAAAAGCAAGAGGACCTCTGTCTGGTAGTGTCTTCTATGTCAATGGGTATTTGCACCCCTGAAATCTCAACAATGTGGCTACCTAAACAAGATCTGCAGAATGCCAACAGCCATTGACTTCAAGCATGGACAAGGCAAACCTCACAAGTCTTCACCTCTAGATGAAGATATACAAACAATTAATGGCTGTCATTACAAGATTTAGTCTCCACAATGGAAAAACCCCTTAACAGATCATCCAGTCTCATGAGGTAAGCCATAAACATGGGTATTTCAGTAAAACAATACAAGGATTCATGAGATTTACTTAGAGCAGACTGATTCTACCTCTCTCAGCATCCATTAATTGCCTCTAACTCTGCATCTATAGGTGTGACCTTGTGATATTTCTTCTGTTCATGTTAACAATCAGCTCCTGCCATCTTGCTGGTCTTGTTTAGATGACCCCATAGTTCAGATTGCAGAAGTGGAGCTTGCCTCCCATATCTACAAATATTTCTGTCTACCCAATTTGCTTTCTGTTTGTGGAAAGTAATTGATATCTGACAATATTCATCTTAATCTTGAAACTTCACTTTTGGTAAAATTTAGTTTCTGAGATTTCACAGAAGCCCACTATTTAATATTGTTACTCAAAGAAAATGAAGCATATTTTCAGCAGTCAAAAAATTCTAGAATCCCATATGAAGACTGACAATGGCAATATTAATGTACATATTGCCTTTTGGGTGTCTTTGCTGGATATCTCTTAGTATTATACAAGAGAAGCTGCTAGCGACCCCGTGTCTTTATGCATTTGACTCTGTGATCAGTACATTCTGAATAGTATAACTTAGGCAATGAGCATTAGCAACCCATCCACAAGACCTGGGGAAGTAAGCATCCTTGTTGTTTCTTATCCTTCATTAGCCAGGTAGTTTTGTGAATACTGGGAATGCTCACAATCAATACATCTGAGTTTAATATGAAAAGCCTTTCTGCAGATACAGTGAGTGCAGCTGCCTCATGTTTCTGGCATCACGCTCTTTCTACAATGATAGATTGTTCCATCAACCTGATCCTTCCTTAAATTCTTTTTTCTAGGTATTTTATTACAACAAAGAGGCAAAAAACTAATATTAGGAAGACCCTACCACCATAAGATTGCTCTTCAATACTTCCTAGCAGAAAAACAAGATCTTACTTATTATAATTTCTTATTGAAAAATAAAATAAAAAGTTAACATTTTTAGACAACAAAATACATGACTATGTAATATAATTAAGAAAAATAGTAAAATTTGAATAGCATGTACAAATTAACCTTAGCTAAATACCACTTCAATTCATGATTTATGAGTATTATATATATGAATTTTTCTTTTAAATGTACATTTATAGCTGCTTACTGTATAGACACATTGTTGATAAGAGAAAAGATAATAAACTAGAAAGGAATAATTCAAACAATACAAATAAAACATTTCATAAAGTTCTGAAAAAACAAATGCTGTTGCTACACTGAGACTGTCTTTAAGCTGTCATTAATAGTTTTTTTAAATCACCCATGAATTTTCATTTACATATACATACATACATACATACATTAAGATGTTTTAAGAATGAAAGTGATCTTATACTATTTTGTAATCTTTTCCCTTGAAAGTACAGTTTCAACTATATATTCTTTTCTGTTACATCTTAGAACTCCATTATCTTAATGCAAATGACACATGATAATGTTTAATATGTTCTTTTATAAGTTTGGAAAACAGCAGCACAGTTTGTTATTGTGGATTCAATTCATGCCTTGGTACTACAAAATATAGAAACGTTGGATTTAAAACATATTTCATCAAATAAACAAGCTTAAAAACAAAAAAGGAGCACATTCAATTGTCAATAAAAAGTGAACTCAAAGCCATTGTGGAAGACTGCAATCAAAGTTGCATTAGCCCCTGGGTAAAGTTTGACTGGTTATTGGTTTAGAGGTTTGAACTTTAAAACTACATGAAGATCAGAGTCAAGGCCTTGTCTGTACCTGGCTTCAGTTGAAACTGAAAAACTTCATAAAGCAGGATTCTGAGCAAATACTGTGAGCAGTATACCTACGAAGGGAGAAAAAAATAAAGAGCCTGTGTGCCATCATAAAGCTTAATTAGAAACTTCCTATCAACTATGAATTTAAAAGTAAATCCATGGAAAGATAAAGAGATTTTATTTGAAGAGACTATCTCAGTAAAGAAAACATTCTAACTATACAACTTTAAGCATCTTAAATTTGAACAAAAATGGTTTTCCCTTCTGATAAGGTGTGAGTTGGGTCAAATAAAAGTTGTGGGTCAGTGGGCTCTCAATAAGTTGGGTAATTATGCAGCCAGTGCAGCCGAATATTCTCTCCCCAGGACTAATCCTCAAAATGAGAATGAATATATAGGTATGTTGCACAGTGGAATCTCCTGGAGCCTGCACCCAACCAAATGAGCCTGATGTACAAAGAAGAGACAAGTAATTACTTCACTTCTATTTGATTGTCATTCCTCAGCCAGTACTTGCTGTTATGGACCCTAATCAGTATCAGGAAAAGAAGAGGAACCCCCATGAGGATGCTCTGTGTAGTTTGCAAACTTTCAGGAATTTATTGAGCTGGAAAGGTAGGCTATTAGATTTCTACACTATATTGCTAGACAGTAAGCTGTAGGTAGGTATTAACTCTCAGATAGTAGATTTAATATCTTCCATGTATATAATAGAAATAATAACTAGATCATGAATAATAATTATACTAAATGGGATTAATGCCAATATGCAAATCTTAAAAATAAGTTTCCAGGCATTTGCATTAACTTCACAAATGAATGAAATTATGAAGTTACTTCCTAGGAAAGATGATAATAGCAAGTTGAGAATTCCTCATATAGTGATTAGGATGAATTAATTAATGATATGAACATTAGAAAGCCATAATTAAAATTAAAAATATATGTAGAAATTATTTTGTCTAGTGTGCATTAAGTCCCCCAGGGGAGACATGGTTGTACTCACTGCTAAACAACTTTGAAAGATGACTCAGAGTCTTTCTGCTTTATGGCAGTGATCTTAGAAGTTTTGTAATGATTGCCACAAAGTTGGCCATTCCATTACATAAATGGATAAATAAAGACTCAGTGAATAATTTAAGAGACCAACAGTGCCATTGCACCAGGAAAAGTGGTCTGTGCAAGAACTTCAGTAGTGGTGGATCCTCTGACAAGTACATCAAATAGCAAGATTCAGCTTTCAGAATGTCTATAAATATCAATTATGACCCCAGACAGTGATATCAGCTTAAGAGAAAAGAGCAGAACCTTCTTGGAAAGCTGTAGAAGATGTTAAAAGAAAATAGAAAAATCAAACATTTGATATAAGGGTTCAATATAATTTAAAGTACAGTCACAAAAATATTTTCAAGTACAAGATGAAATATAAAACAAAACTATAAGACAAAAATTCTATCAATATCGATTTAAAAGTTTCATAATTATTCCCTGTATCAATTTTGTTGTTTAGTTTGTGTCCTCATATTCAGAGAATGAATGATTTACCCTGGCTCATGCTTTCAGAGATTTTTGGCCCATGGACACTCAACCTTCAATGCTATGATGCATTGTGGCATCTCCAGCATATGGCCCATCATTGCTCTCGTATTGGGGACACTGGAAGCAAAAAGAGTGACTGGAGGGTCCTAGACAAGTAAGGAACCCTTAGGCAGTATCTCAGTGACCTTTCTCCTCCAAATAAATAATCGCCATGCCTCTGTAAATTCCCATAACTATTAAGTGATATCAACAAATTAAAAAATGCATCAATCGGTTGATCCATTGATTAATCTAGAATTCTTGCTGTCTTGATTTCTGGAAGCACCAGCTGAAGACCAGCATTTCAACACATGAGACTTCTGAGGGACACATCTGACCAAGCCTCAACAATTAAAACTTGCTTTCATACAAATAATTTCAAAGATATGTAATACTTTTCACAAATTACATATCATAAAAATTTTAAAAAGGTAACCTAAACTATACAGGGTTCTATTTAGGAGCCTCACATAATGAACAAGTTGATGTTTCACAGTTTAATTGAAATGATAAATATCAGAAATAAACAGTACAGGATTTTGATAAATAAAACAAATTAGACATCGAATGCATCAGTAGACTATAGAAAACATAGAGAATTTCTAAAAGATTTTTATTAATTTTACACTAATTTAAAGAAATCTAAAATTATGATCTTACCTTGAAACTCTGCATGAAGCTTAGCACCATTTCAAATGTATCTAGTTGCTTCTTATACCTCTCTTTATACAAAATGAATTTAAGAGCCATCTGTAAAACTCAGTGCCATGTGCAACATATGCTTTTGTTTTAGGACTTGTTTGGAGGAAAGTTTTAAGTGTAGACACTGTTAGAAGTTTTAGACATTTGCAGCAGAATTTGGAGATGTTAAAAATCTAGGTAGCCCTTGAAATAGCAAAACTATGATAAAGGAGCACACAGGAGAGTGGATCAGTGTATTTAAAATAGAGACTAAGTAGTGAACTGTTCAGATTGCCAGAGAGACAGCTGTGAAAGACCTCCTGTGGTCAAGCCTAATATAAATCCCTGACCTCAAGAACTATCTCTTCAAAGTGCTCCAATTTGATTAGACTAGTCTGTGAGGCAGTTATGTCCTAAGGCATTATTGAAAACATTGGAGCAATCAGCCTGCAATTAGTGGCACTTAGCTTCCAGATATGGCCGTGAAAAGTGATGGTCTAACAAACAAACAAAGACAAAGAGCAGACAGGACCCATGTGGGTTAGAGGGGCAAGTGAGAGGCAAGAGCAGACAGCAGGAGCAGGTCAGTTTAATAGGAAATCTTCTCTGTTGAATCCCACCCACCTACGATGCTTGAAGTCAAGTCAAAATCTGAGGGCCTGTTGGAAGAAAAAAAAAATCATTCCAGTTATGTCAAGTCAAGTCATTGGGTCAGTTATTAGGAATCATGTGCACTCAGTACCAGCTCACAATTTGGACATCAAGGAGTTGTCAAATCCACACACCAGGAGCTGAAGAAAACGGAACAGTCAGAAAGACACTTACATCACTTATACTTAAGTACCCCCAGGGTCATTAGAGGAAAAGTCCTGAAAATACTGAAATGAAGATTAGCAGGTCTAGAGTCTGATAGATACCAAATGCAAGAACACATAGTATTATAAACTGAAGTTAAAAAAATGGGTTTTAAAAAAATAAATATAATTTATACAAAACAATCACTTAAAGAATAGCAATTTGAAATAAATAAGTTAACTAACAATTGAAGAGAATATATTTTTATAATGGAGACACAATAAGTGGAGATAATAATTGTAACACAGAACAGGAAAGTTATTACTATTATAATACATTTTATAAATGTATTTTAATATATATTCCATGTTCAATAAAGAAATATGACATAAAAACCATATAAGAAAAAGATTTCACTGAACAAGAGAAAATGTAAAGTCCCATTTCATCTCTTAAAACTGTTATAAATTAAATTAAGAGAACTATCTCTATATTGCAAAAGTTATCAACATATAATGATAAAACAGGTATTTATGTTTTCTGAAACTTAGATAATTAATAATGCCTTATGCAAGCTGTATAGATCGACGATTGGCTCCTAAGGCCCAATACAACATAATGTGTTGAAAATTTATATGTGTATCATTTTGCTGTGTTGCTTGATTTAGGAAAGATTTCTAAAATTTTCTTTTAGGCTTTCAGAAGAAATACTAAGTTTATAAAAACTATAAAATGTCTAATTCCTCTTCTATAGGAAAAATAATTAAAAAAAATTTTTTTACAGCTCTGAAATTGTGTACTTACAAGCATCACTGATGAGACTCACCAGGTTGTACTTAGATATTTATACATATATGTAACAATGATAATTAAACAAAAAGGGCCATGAATTTGAGGACACAGATTTAAAAGGGACTGAGTTATGGAAGAAATTGGAGGCAGAAAGGGGGAAATGATAGAATTATATTTTAATTAAAAAGTAAATAAGTGTCTGTGTCTGTATTTTCCTTGTTTTATATATTAGAAAAATAAAACAACTGTTTATAAGCTTCTTTTTTAAACTAAGGAGGATGAATCATGCCTTTTATAACCTGTAATCAAAAAGTAATTGGCTTCAGGGGCATGGCATGGTGTGTTGAAATTTTATGTGTATCTTTGCTTTGTTATATTTGATTTACAAATGCACTTATAAAATTACCTTTAATGTTAAGTATTATGAATGCCGGAAAAGTACTCAGCCAGTTAAGTACCCTCACAATACTTGTACCCTGACTGCCCTTGTGGTGTGTGTGTGTGTGTGTGTGTGTGTGTGTGTGTGTGTGTGTGTGTGCATGTGTATGTCTATGTCTGCATATATACTTTATCTTTCATTTTAGTGTTTTTATGTTACTCCTGAGTGTGTGAACAAGTTGGTCTCTGTTTCTTGTGCCTTCTGTTGGGTCTGTTTTCCTTCTGTTGGTTTGCCTTGCTCAACTTTGAGATGATGGTTTTTGTGTTATCTTATATTTTATTTTGTTAAAAAAATAAAATCAGGGATACACGAAGTATAGACAGATGAGAAAAAATAATTCTTTCTTAACATATGATTTCTGTATTAATGCTTCAAAATGCCCATTAAAATATAAATATTAATTTAGTAAACAAATATTCTATTTATTTATCTCAATAGAAAAAACCATTCTTACATATAGAAATCTTATCACATAAAGCAAAATGGCCAACTCAAAATCAGAAATGATCTTAGAGGTCTCTATACATTTCTCAGTATAACATTAAAAGTATATTGTAATGATGCAAATGACAAACCCAAAGCCTAATTTTCATGCAAATTCTAGGTGGCAGAGAGTTTGAAATCCTAACTTTTTCTATGTGTGACTGATTATTATTTTGAGATGTGCAGAAGATGTTGACCTGGGAGTTCGTTCACACATCTGAATTTCAGGCTAGCTTCAGGTATATTGTAAGACTCTATCCAAGGAAAAGAAGCAAAAACCTGTATCTTTAGAGAATCAAAATAAGTACATTTATTTCGGAGAGGGAGGCCAGACAAAGAACACTCAAAGCCTTTGTTCACTGTATACAATGTATATTAAACCTTATAAATATAATGATAGTCCTCTAGCATTCTATAGCTGGATATAAAGTGAGGATGATACAGTCTTCCATATCTGTAGGTTTCTAGATAAATGGAAAGGTGAAGACTGTGTCCATTCATTTAGAAGTGATGTGATAGGAGATGATCCAATTAACATAATGTGAAACTTTATGCACGAACTGAATCCCACAAAGACTTCAGGTCTGTATATCATAGAAAGTCCCTAAGGTTCTCCAGACAGTCTCAGCAAGTTTCTAGATCATGAAAAACATCCTAGGAAACCTGGTTGTCTTTATTGTCAAAATACCTCACTGAAATATTAAGAAAAGCTGACAATTGCAAGTATGCTAAAACACCTGGAAGTTTCATTTTTATAAAATGAGTTGCCTCCATGTGTGCCTATTGGAGAAGACCCCACTTTGATAGGCAAAAATCTAACCTCAAAATATATAACCTTTTCTCTATAGCATTTATTGTGCTAATATTATGTGTTTCATAAGTATAAGATATATCACTCATTTCATTTAATCTCTAAGAATTATGTTTTAATTAATTATTTTGGAATTTCATATAGTATATTCTATTATATTATCATAATGTGATAGTGAATAACTTGTCAGGTGAGAGTGAGGTTTTGTGACAACTTCATTTGTACTGTGAGTTTTATCTGGTTTGAGCATGTGCATGTTGCATGGATACTATCAGAGTCCCTCTGAATTCACATGTATATCTATACCCTTGTGTCTTAAAATTTTTGTTTTCTTTGTATTTTCCACCACCACTCTGTCTCTTATATTCTTTTTCCCCCTTCCCTATTCTATAGAAATCCCTGAACCTTGAGAGGAGGGATGTTATAAAAGCATCCCACTTGAGATAATGCTAGTGCCTATGGTGTAGAGGTAGGAGATTTGCCACAAGGTTGAAGCTCACTCTGCTTACATATTGAGTTAGAAGTGAGCCCTGGCTCATAATGAAACACTATCTAAAAACAAAAGAAAAGGAACAAACTATATTTTTTTTTTTTGCTTAGGCAAAAATGTTTAAAGAATTAAAAGAAGTACTCTAATCACTCTAGTCTCTCACCTTTTATACATTTTCCAGTTGTGGGTCTCTTTGCTAATTACCAGATAATACAAGGAGAATCTTCCCTAGCGAGGACCGAGAAATTCACTGAGCTACGGGGAAAGCAATATGTCATTATGAGCTATTGTATTGATATGCACAATAGTATTTTTTTACTGAGCCGAAGACATATTTATTCTCGGGTTCTTGGCCTCAATTACAGTTCCAACTATGGGCTCTGTCTCATAGAATGGTATTGAAATCCAATAAAAAAGTAGTTGTTTTCTCCCCTACTGTTTGTGCCACTATTGTACGAATGAAAGTTCACAGCTTTCTGATTATTCACAGGCTTTGTAGTTAGGCGATATCGATGATTACATTTCTCCTCCATAACACCTTCCAACAATATGAATGGTAGCCAGTTGAATACCATCTAGATTTCTCCATGTTCTATGCCATAAGTATGAAGTGTTTTATTTATTTTTTTTTGGTTTTTCGAGACAGGGTTTCTCTGTGTAGCTTTGCGCCTTTCCTGGAGCTCACTTGGTAGCCCAGGCTGGCCTCGAACTCACAGAGATCCGCCTGGCTCTGCCTCCCGAGTGCTGGGATTAAAGGCGTGCGCCACCAACGCCCGGCTAAGTATGAAGTGTTTTTAACAATAGGGCCTTACTGTCAAGTTCTGTATCACCACAGGAGGTAATACATAACATAAGCAACAACATTCAGTGTTTCAGGAAGTTTATGGTACTCCTTTGGTCAATGACAGAAAAAGATGTAATCCACTCTCATCCCTGGGCGTTTCTGTATAACAAAGGACACATTATTTGAGCAGAAAGGCAACCTAAAGAATAGGAAAATATTTCTCAATTATACATCTAATAAAGGTTAGTGTCTAGAATATACCCAGAACCCAAAAACTGGAAATCAAGAGAACAAATATCCCAATTCAAAAACGGAGTAGAGAACTAAATGGAGAATTCCTAAAAGATGAAACACAAATGTTCGACATTCTTAGCCACCAGAGAAATGCAAATTAAAACTACTTTGAGATTTCATCTTACCCCAGTCAGAGTAGTCAAGATCAATAAAACAAATGACAATATAGGTTGGTAAATGTTTGGAGAAAAAGAAACATTTATTCATTTCTAGTGGGAGTGCAAACTGTAACAACCACTATAGAAATCAGTGTGCAGGTTCCTCAAGAAGCTGAAAATAGTACCACTACAAAATACAGATTTACTGCACTTGAGCATATACTCAAAAGACTCTACATCCTACCATAAAGACATTGTCTATGTTTATTGCTATTCTGTTTCTAATAGCCAGTAATTGGATCCAGCCTGGATGTCTGGTGTAGAGATAATGAAACTCTGGTCTAGTTACACAATAGAATCTACTCAGCTGTTTAGAAAAACAAAATTATAAAATTTGCAGATAAAAGGGTGGAGGATAGAAGGAAGATAGGTGACAGATAGATGATAAATAGACAAATGATAGATGATAGATAATAGATAGAGATGGATGATAGGCAGATAGATAGATGATAGATAGATTAGATAGATAGATAGATAGATGATAGATAGATAGATAGATAGATAGATAGATAGATAGATAGATAGATAGATAAATGACTAATTATAGATTATTTATAGATAAGGAAAGTAGAAATTCTTTCCTAATGCTCTCTATTCTAATTTCCTTTTCAAGAAATTTTCTTCCATTGCTCTGTAAGGTAAATGTAGTTTCTCTCATGCAGGGTTTACCAATTCTTAACTAATTCAGAGTTAATGATCCCAAATAATTGCTCAGACTTGTTCAGGGACCATCTGCCAAATCCAAAGAGACATTTATTCCTGAGAATAAAAATGTGCCTTCATTCATGTTTCATCTTTACCTCTTGAGGAAACATTTGTGGTTCATAACCACAAATTCAGATGATATTTTATAATTCAAAAGGGCCATTTTCTCCACCGATGATATGTATTTTCACTATTTATAGAACATTTTCTATTAGACTATGTATAATTATTCTATATGAAATTATTCCTCTTTCATTTCTGCCAGGAAATAAACTGAATTTATAGAAATTGTATTTTTTGCCTACAATTGCTCAGCTAATTCTTGAAATAGGTACACTCATACTTAATATTGTTCCTTTAGTTTATACAACACTATTTCAACATACTCAAATTAATATACTCTGAAGAATTTAATATGATTCTTATCATCATGTTAATTATTTTCATTTACTCTGTGTCTTCAATACATTTTAATCTTACAACTTTTTTGAGATAATTCTTCAAGGAAGTAATAACTGAGCAAAAACATCTAAACTGTGACAATAAGAAAATGAGTCCATTGTAAACAGATGAATGTGATGATTGTTACAGTACTGTGAGGAGTCAAGACTCTAGTGGATTTTTCAACTGTTTTGGTACTGAATTGTGAATGAAAGATTCAGTAATTAAGAAGAGTTATCAGATTCATGTACTGATTGCCTAGGCGGGTAAGGCTTAAATTGACTGAGTAGGTGATGCTCTTGGAAAGAAGAAGGCTTAGGTCAGAGGATAAATAGTTGAGAAAATAGTTAATCTAAGAGAAGGGAAAGTTCAGATGCCTAATGTGATCTTAATAAATATAGACATATTCAAGACAATCAAATTTTGAATTATGGGTTGCTTATAGTCACTTTATCTAGAATAAATAAATAAGCATTAGGCATAGATATTAGAATTGGCTTAAAATACAAAATACAATTTGAGCTGAAATTGAATGACATAGAGTTAGGATTCAATGATTAGTGAAATTACTGAATTTAAGAAAATGCCATGTAGAATGAGACACAAAAGCACTGAATTTAATTGGAAACATTTTTAAATTTCAAGACTCATTGATGTGAGCTCCCACTGTCCTTTTCAAAATTTAGTAACAAAGAATTGACCATCTAAAACTCATGAATGTGTGTTTTCAGTGGCTTCCACATCTGGTATATATCTGTCTGCCATTCCCAGTGGAGAATCGAATACATTCTGCACAATCCTCTCACAGGCAACTCAACTGAGAACCAAAGCAGAAAGAGTCAAGGAGACTTGTTTCTTAGCTGTTCTTTAGTCAGGAGAACCTTAGAAAGAATATTTACAATGCCATATTTGAGACATTAAAAAGAGGCCATATTCACCTCTGGATCAGATATCTAGGAAGGATTTCTAGTTAGGAAAGTAATTTTCAGAGATGAATTTGTATTAGGATTATGAATTTGATAATTATGTTTGTTCCTTAGTTCTATTACTATGAAGTACTAAAACCAAGATCGTTTCAAATAAACCAAGAAACAAGCAAACAGATTGTCCTGATGCCTGCTATTCAGAGAGGAGCAAGGTTGAGTACATTACCAAGCAATACTAAAATACTGGAACAATTAAAGCATAAAGAGTTAATTTTGGTAAAGGAACACAAGTAGTCCAGAACGTCTCATCTGACACATAAGCATAAATAAGAGGTATTAGCAAAGAAGTTTGTCATGCATTAAAGGATACTACCCTAATAAAGACTGCTGGGAGATGGCGAAACTTTAATAGGAAAGGCCTGAAGAGCATCCTGTTCCTGGGGGTATAGCTTTGAAAGGAGTAGTGGAGTTGTGACCTCCTACTCTGCACCTGTCTTTCACACCTTCCCATTAAGGAAAAATACTGCTGTCCTGCAAGATGCCCACATGATGAACTGCTTTGCCAGTGACCTTAAAGCAGTGGACAAATGGACAGCAGACAGAAGACAGACATTGGGGAGCCAAGGTAAACCTTTTGTCCTGTTGTTGCTGGCCACCACAGACATAAGGAGGAAGTGTCTGTCCACTAAGGTCAAAATATGCATTTTGTCTACTGTTGCTGGAATAACTTGCCATAGTTGAGTGGCTAAAAAATTGAGCTTTCTTTTAATCTTAAAGTTCTAGAGATTTGAATTCTAAAATAAATTCTGCAAAGTAAAACTGAAGTGTTTGAGAGTGCAGTTCAAGGACAAAATAGCTTCTTTGCCATATTGAGTTTATATAAGCTTTTAGAATTCTCTCACATAGAGATGCTCCACCCTTAGAGAAAATATTAATCTATGAAATATTTGTCAGCATGTAGCCACAGTGGCCTTAATGCTCGTATTGACTCTTCAACCTTAAAAGAAACTTTGTGATTAGATGGAAATTATTAAAAATGATATCCTCGTTTTAACATTGGTTATTAGCACACTTAATTCCATCTTCAATCAACATTTCTCCTTATCATGTCATATAACATTTTTATAGATTCCAGTAATTAGAAAAAATTGAGTGTCTATGCTCTCACTTACAAAAAAGCAAATCTGGAAGCTGTGGGTTTCTCGAGCCTAAATTCTATAAAGATAAAGTGAACAAGTATGGTGAATCTGGATGAAAGCCAGTTAAGATCACTACCTGTCAAAGGTTTGGGTATATGGAGGAATAAAGTCAGTACTCAGCATGATGTTGGTATCTCCATTGACAAGTTCTGTTCACATTTATTAGGAATAATCCCACTGCACATGTGAATATTGATAATTAGTGTCATTGGTCACAAAATCATTTGCAAGTGCTTGTATTACAGGCACACAGCACAACCTCTGCCTATGAATGTTGAATGTATTACCCCACCACAAAAATCCCAGTTCACATCCAGATATTTGCCATGAAATTAGCCAGAACTTTTGAATGTGTACTAAACCAATAGTGTTTATTTTTTCCTGATCTACTTATAAGATGTGATACATTTTCCTTTCAGTATTGTCTGAGGATTTTCTGCAATATTTTAGCACTAGCTGCCTAATTGAATGCATTATGAGTCTAGGTGTTTCAGCAAGAATCTGCATTAATCCCCATCAAGCCCAAGTTAGACTTGTAGCAGAAACCCTGAAGGACTCAGGGCTCTTAATTACTGCTTCTGTCTTTCCAGATATAGAACCCCCATGGTGATGAGCAACTGGAGAAAAATCCATCACTAAGGCATTCTGTAAGCTTATAATCATTACCAATAACCTTTCCATGAACCATGGTTTAAGGATATTTTGAAGGAGAGACTGATTGTATAAGTACACCATTTAAGAAATTAACTTAGTTAAAAGCAAACATTAAGACATTCAACTTTTAGGCAAAATAACTAATTCTATTAGAAAAAAGTTCTCAGTGTTCTGAAAGGAATAATTTTTGGTTTTGTTCCTAAATAACATACTCAGCAAAGACTGTGTGCATTTATTTCCTGAAGTACTGAGATTAAAGTCAGATATAGGAAGGTAAGTGATCTACCACTGTTCTGCACTCTGAGCATTACATCTTAGGGAAAGAAATTAGGGGAAGCATACATAATTTTGTTCTTAAACTATTTTTGAAGTCAACACAAAAGTCCTTTTAGCTTTTTCTTTAGTTAGAAATAAACTGTTAAAGGCAGACCTTGATATTTTGATGAGAACATTTCATTTTTAAAATCTTGATAAACACCTCTTAAATGAAGCACTTCTGTATTTCTATGGCTTCCTTTTGTTTACTCTAGTTTTTCACTTGACTTATTATATTTCCAGAAAAAAATTCAGAGTTGGCTTTCCAAGAAATTCTAAAAGCCTCTGAATTATGAGAGTGCAGAAGATTTATTCTATCTTAAACTTTCAGGTAACAGTCCATTACTGAGGGAAATCAAGGCAGGAAACTCAATCAGGGCAGGAAACTGGAGGAAGGAACTGACCTAGAGGCCATGGGGGTATGCTGCTTATTGGCTTGCTTGACATGGATTCCTCAGTCTGCTTTTTTTATACATCTCCATCCATGACCACCTACCCCAGGATGGCACTACCCATGGTGAGTTGAGTACTCTTACGTCAATCACTGGTTTAAAAAATCCCTGCAAATTTGTACAGAGGCCAATATGTGAGGTGGGTATTTTCCATCCCAAATGGCTATAGCTTTTTTCAAGTAGACAAAAACTAGCTAACAAAATATTTGTGTGAAGTTTTATGAATGCTAAGAATTACAGTTATGTTTGAACATTACAAAAGTGATTAGCAAATATTAATAAAAATGAATCATTTTTGCACAATATGGCATATTATCTTTATTAAATGGAGAATTAGCATGTAGCTTGAATATCTGTAGAGAAAAGTAGAGAAAATCAGAGTAGAAGCAAAAATTAAAAACAAAAATAAGTGCATGGATTTTATTTTTATTTATTAGGTAAGGTCAATAAAATATTTGATAAACTTCAAACACCCTAAGAAGTGCATATGTTCTCAAATATTTGAAGGGGCATCACCTCAAAATGTTCTGTCATTGTTTGGAAGTGTTCTTCATACAGCACCTTGAATAGTGTTTATTGTCACATACATTTTTAAATGAGCGCCATGGATCGCAGCAATGGGGAAGAAAAGAGAAGTATACCCACTTTCAAGACATATGTCCAGTTCTGTATTAGAAAAAATAGCCTGAGAAAATGTTAATAGTAAATCAGATGCCATGAAGCCAGGAACCTTCTTCACATACCACGAGAGACTAGATTTCCAGAGGTTAGAAAGAATATTATACATAGCTGAAAGTTTTTCTGTGTTCCTCCCTGGTAGCCCCCATGGTCCCACAGCCATTCAGATCCAACTAAACACACAGAGGTTTATATTAATTAAAACTGCTCGGCCATTAGCTCAGGTCTACCATTGACTAACTCTTACACTTAAACTCAGCCCATTTCTGTTAATCTATATGTCGCCACCTGTTCCATGTCATGCTGCTCCTTAGAAGGTGGACTGGTGTCTCCTGACTCAGCCTTCCACTTCCCAGAATTCTCCTTGTCTGTTTAGCCCACCTATATTTCCTGCCTGGCTACTGGCCAAACAGCATTTTTTAAATCAACCAATCAGAGCAACCATTCACAGCATACAGAGCGATATCACCCATCGATTCTCTACTGAAACTTTATTCACATTTAATAGACAAGAAATCTTTTTATCAAATGAGGATCTGAGGGCTGTGACTATTAAATCAATGGACTGCCAAAAAAGCCAGTAGTTGTAACTTTTTTTAATTACTATGTTTACCTCTCTTTATCTTCAAGATACTGTAGCTGTGACTTAATAACCAGTAGAAGGTAGCACATACAGTAACAGGTGGCATGTCTCCAGCCAAATGGAAGAGCAAATTATTCTCCAAATGTGGTTCATAGTTCTGAGTATTTCCAAAATAAATATTTAAATACACTTTAATCTAAAAGCAGCAATGTGTAGATGCACTGGTATAACTCATGTGATGAACAGTTAATATTTTATTCTAAAATTATATACTTTTGGTAGCTAAATCAAGCTGAAAATTGATACTTGGTTTAAAAGCACATTTCTATTTTAATAGATTTTGAAAGAGTTATTAGAGCCTTGATTGAAACTATTACCTACTGTGAAAATGAGAAAGGATTTTAATTAGCTTTATTAAAACTTTAGGTAGTGATAAATGATGAAAATCCTTCTTTATAACCTTCTTGTGTTTTTATTATTAGGATTTGTTTAATGGAACTCATTACTAAGCCAACTCACCTCAATTGTTTAATTCTCAGAATGTATCTTAGTGAAAAGTTCTTGGTTAGAATATTGTTGCTTTCAAGCTGGAAAGTCCTCCCCTATCCAAATGGCAATTAAATAAAATAGGTCAGACTGATTCTCTGCCTTAAGGGGGAAGTCAGCTGGAGTCAAATATAATGGAAGAAGAATTGGTATAATGTGAAGTCAGTTAAGTAATGTAGCATGTACTCATAAACATGTCGGTAGAAAGTTATCAAATTTCCAGAAGTTATTTTTCGGATATTCAAGCACGGTATTTTTTCAACAGCATTTGCACTATGATAGCTGCATTAATAGGGAACTGACAGCAAACATTTTCCATACTATGCCTTCTTCCTGTTATGATGGCAGAGATAAACAGAGTGTTTACAGACAGCCTTTGGGGGGCCAGTAGTCTCTGTGACAACTGTCATGGCGTAGAGCCTGGAGGCCCAATATCCTTCTAAAGAGGGTGAAATGAAACAGGAACCATTAGAAGTGGCATATTAGCATGAACTGATAACAGATTTCAAGGAAATCTATTTTAATCTCAATGTCTGTGTCCTATAATCCATTAATATCACTGGTCTCTCATTATACATTCCCTTAATTATAAGAAGCCACAAAATTGAAATCCTTATCTTTCTTACACATTCAGAGGCAAGGAATTTTTACAAACCTGTGGGTCAGCTCAGACAGCATGCTGGAGTTTCTTGTGCTTTGTGACTCTTGTCAAGCTGTTTGGTACACTCTAGACTGTGGTGTTTGTTTACCCAGGTAAATAAGTTGTATTGGGTTTCCTGTGGTTGTAACACTTCTACCCTTCTAATGGCCACAATGAAGAACTGAGTGCAACAAAGCTTGGAAAGCTTCCCTAGAAACCTGCCACCATTAATCTAGACTGGGCACTAGACTCTCAAGAGAAATGCCTCAGTGGTTAAGAGTGCTTTCTGCTATTCCAAAGACTCCAAATTGCTTCCCAGTACCCACTTTACATGTCTCATAGCAGTCTGTAATCCAGCTCCAGAAGAACTGACACCCTATCCTTGCTTCTTCAAGTACTTGCAGAAACATACACTATAAAAACAAATATGTGTAAATACAAATAAATAAAATGAAAATAAATCTTTTTAAAAAGAGAGAAAAAGTTTGAGCAAAAGGCATATCCAGAATGGAGAAATTATTCCTCTTTCTAGCTTCTTCAAAACATTGACAACTTTGTATGTAAAATAATTTTATAATGAAGACTTTTTAGATTCTGTCCTGTAATCTATAAAATTATGTCATAAATATCTCTGAATTCTGTAAAAGGAATCTATATCAGCAGATGATATATGACATTTTATGTTACATAAATCGTAATTTAAACTGAGAATATCTAATAAGTAAGGTGTGTGGGTGTTGCTAAACATTTCATTAATCAAAACAGACACTCTCAAAACAAAAGTTATATGTGAAGAATGTGTATATGTAGTTTATACTCGCATCCTTTCTAATAACCTCTCATGTCAGTATCTGAGAAAAGATACCTGTAATACAGCAACAACCTTATATTTCTAACATACTTATTAGGATAAGTTGACAATGGGCCTTTGTATTAAATGTTGAACACAGTATATTTTGGATATGTAAAATATTTTATATTAACTTCTATTTTAAACAATATATTTGTTTAACTTCATTAAAACCATAGTAAAGTAAGATAATGTGTTACTTCAATAGTTGTTTTTTAGACTATTAAATGCAGGTAGACCTTAAACTATACTATTCATTACATTAACTTTTAAGTGCCAGAGTTAAAGAGGTTTTTTATTTTCAGGATTATATTAAAGAACACAATAACAAGTACAATGAAAAGGCATCTCATTTGTAGCTTTTCAGACCACTCAGAATGTACTTAAACTGTGAGTGCAACCAACTCATAGAGGCTATCAGAAATTATTATTGTTTATTTATAGTCATTCCCTCTTCCTCTTATCCAAGGACCACAAAAGAATTAGCTGCAACTGACGACTACTGTATTTCCCAGGGCAATTTCATTTTCCCAAGCCACATTCCCTGGGAGCTGATAGCAAATGGTTTAAAAATGCAGATATACGGAAATCTAAATTCTTTCAAATGGTTTTATTGGACATTAGATCCTTACCTGTATGTTTCACATTCCTGAGCTTTCCCCTGCCATTTGTTGGATTTTTAGAGCACATCATATGTACCTGAACCATTTTGTCCAGGTCTTTCTTAAGAAAGAAATTTAAGACAATTAGTCATTTCCTTTCTTTCCACAACTCAAATATCCAGGACTATTTTTATGAGACTGAACTGGCCACTTTCTATGTATATTACAGGTCAGGTTCTAGTATTCTGGCACAGATATAATCAGTATTACCACCAAAAGTGAGTCATTTCCTATCCATCTGAAAATCATTCTAAAGAATCACCTAAAACTAAATCTACAATGCATAGCTATAGCACTTCTTGGAATATGCCAAAAACTCACCACCTTACTCAAAAGATAGTTGTTTAGCAGTGTTCATTATGACTCTACACATGGTATCTGGTGAATGTAAACAACCTTAAGGCTCATTAACAGATGAACAGATAATGAAATGTGGGAATTCAGTTGCAAAGAACAATAAAACATCACAAAATGTTCAGGTAAATGAACGAAACTTCAAAATACATCAAGTGAAGTAAACCAGACCCACATATCAATATCAAAACAAAATGAAATTAAAATAATCTCTGGATCTTCTCTCTCATTAGAGTGCAGTTCTTGGTTCCAAATCTTCAGATGTAAGCATACAACATGGAGTAATTACAGAAACAAGGAAAACTACAAAAAGACCATGGGCACAAGGATTGATGGCGGAATAGCAAGATACAGTGACATAAAATCAGAAATGGAGAAATGAGCAGGAGGCTCCGAATGGGGAGAATTACAGAAAGTTTTTGTTGATAAATCCTCAAGAAACCTTATTACTATTTACTTACAGAAAATTATAGACAATACATATATGTAAATGCATATGTATCCACCACTGCCAAATTTGTAGGCCAGAATGATTTCTAACTATATTCTAAATCTTATCCTCATACCTATAGATAGATTTTAGCTATTGCCACTTATCAAAGAAGGTTCTCTTTATAGCGAAGAAAGACCACAATTGAACATAATGCAGAGATCAACAGATCATGGGAAGCTCAGCTCAAGTGGATACGTCAACATCACAGCTGATGCCTTTGTGGTTCAAGGATGAGCACAGAAGGGGAGACACAAAGATTGTAAGAGCTAGAATACCAAGAAGTCCGTTGTGAAACAGTCTCTCCTAGAAAGGGCTGCATAAGCAGGACCTAGAAAATGATAATACCAATAGACTTGCTAACAAGGAAGTGTGGAGATTTCACAGTGTCACATCCTAATGACTGCTGAGAGGGAGATTATCCTTTCCTAGGAATGGTCCTCCTAACTAGTTATTGAATAGAAAGTGGTCATCCCTAAAACACTGTGCACACAAACAACAAAAAGGACTCAACAGTTTTGCCTGTGTGATAATTGTGTGTGTGTATATATATACCTTTAGCCTTGATAATCAAAGGTAAAAGGCTATCAGTTTGAGAGTGATCGGGGACATGGAAGGAGTTGGAGGGAGAGAACTTGTGAAGAACAAGAGAATGAGAAGATCGATATAATTTTATTTTAATCTAAAATACATAAAAACCAAAGCAACAACAACCAAAAAAAAACCTAAAACGCATTAATTTAAAAGTGCTACTACAAACTATAGGCATAATGGGTACTTTTAGGCTTCTATGAAATAGATTAAAGTGATCATTTGTTAAATTAATTATATATTAATAAAATATGATAAATTCCCAGGCAAGCAAATAAAAATAAAGAAATAAAATGAGGATAGGCCAAAGTTTTCCCACAATCTAGCTACCCTCTCCTGTCAGAAATAGGGGGTATAGGTACACTGGCTGATTTTGTGAGTCAATTTGATACAAGGTGGAGTTATCACAGAAATTATGTTATAATTACAGGGCAGTGAAATCAGAGAATTTTATGAGGCAGAAAAATCACTTTTGTAAAAGTGTGAATGCAGTTTAGGTTAAAAAGAGTGTTTTGTAGACTATTGTTTGTACTGTGCATTGCTCTGTGCACACAGTCACTTTCTCCGTTGTCAGGATCTTGACCCACATCTATTTAAGAATAATTTGCATTTTAAAGTTTCAATTCTCCTTTATAAGTGGTTTTGGATGTTTTATTATGTGGGTTGGTTTGTTTCAATTAGTTGTTAGACATTCCTAATTGTTTCTTTTTAAATATTCTAGTTATAAATCAATGTGGCTTTGAAAACTAGTGATTCAGGTATAAAGATTTTCATTTTAAAAATGCTTTCCTCACCTCTTTTATTTTTATGGGCACATTATGACCACACGTAAGTAACTTTTAATTTCTTCTTCTTGTTTGGGGATGCAGTATAGGCGAATTAATAACATGGAATTTTTCTGCAAAATGCAATGCTTCTGTTCTAATTTTTTCATGAGTACTTACTGTTGTCAAATTTTTGAAAGTTAGAAAGAACAAGTATTAGATATTTTCCATTTCCTCCTTAGATCACATTTTGACAGGCAATGCTTAAATATTAGGTCAATGTTCAGAACAATCAGTACCCAACTGATGTTCATATACCCATGTGTGTATATGTGTGTATGTGTGTGCGTGTATTTGTGTGAATGTATGTGTGTATGTGTGCATATATTTGTGTGAATGTATATGTGTGTATGTGTATATGTGTGTGTTTGTTTGTGTGTGTGTGTGTGTGTGTGTGTGTGTGTGTGTGTGTGTGTGTAAAATTCACTTTCTCAGTTAATACCAGTATTTTGATTTGAACAGTTCAGGCTTTCAACTGATTGGATGAGGTTCAGCCATGTATTCTTTGGTAATGTGCTTTATTTAAAGTCAACATATACAAATATTAATCTAAAAACACTCTCAATGGAGCATCTAGAACACTGTTTAAACCAGTACAAGTACTGATAATCTATTCATGTTGACACATTAAATTAAGCAAACTAATAATTCTCAAACTTGGTATTATTTATATAGTGAGTTTCACACATACTGAACTCATTTTGAAGAGTGAATATCACAAAAATAGGTGAGAAGAAATGTGGGAATTGGCTTCTAAGCTGTTTCTAAACATCTATTGTACTAGATGGTTTTGTGGGTCAACTTGATATAAGCTAGAGTCATCAGAAATGAAGGAGCCTCAGTTGAAGAAATGCATCCATGAGATCCAGCTGTAAGGAATTTTCTCAATTAGTGATCAATTGGGGCAAGTGGTTCCATGCCTGGACTCTTCATCCTGGGTTCTATATGAAAGCAGGCTGAGCAAACTAGGGTAAACAAGCCAGTAAGCAGCACCTTTTTGTGGCCTCTGCATCAGCTCCGGCCTCCTGCATATTTTAATTCCTGTCCTGACTTCCTTCAATGGTGAACAGCAGTGTGGAAATGTAAGCCAAATAAACCCTTTCTTCCCCAACTTACTTTTAAGCCATAGTGTTTCATTCCAGGAAAAAGAAACCCTAACTAAGGCAGTAGGTCATGAGTGAATTTGTGCTGCTGGGTAAGATGAAAGTTTGCTATCCATACATAGTATGCTGTACAGTGAGATTCATTTGTTAAATTTCTTATTGAGATGAGGGCTACATTATTACTCACTTCTTATGATACTGGTGTAGCTATAAAATATTTTTTCTGTGAGACACTAAGCTGGAACACACATGGAAACAAATACCTGTCCCACTCAACGTCTCTGACATTTGGAGGAAGAAAATGGCAGGCATCATTAAACCATGAGCAGCAAATTATTTCAAGATAAAGCTTCTCAATAATGATATATGTATGTGGTAATTTATCTATTATCATAATCAGTTGAAATGTAGAAATCTAATCAATGTACAATCCAAGCAAAAGTCTCAAATAAGATGATCTCTTATAAGGTGTAGATGATTTCCTTGGAATCACACTGTATCTCCTCTTCCTCAAGCAAATTTTATTAAGATAAAATCTCCATGAATTCACAGAGCAATATCTGGATTTGCTGAGGGAAGAAGAAAACAAGATACCAAAAATACTCTAAGGCCTGCTTGTTATGAGTATGGGAGAACTGATGAGTCATTCATCCTGAGTATACTCTGCTAAAGAAAATCAATTTTAAAATTGAATGTTGAGTCAATCTTGTTCAACCATGTGTCATACCATGACACAGAACCTAGGATGTTATGTAATATACTTGTGTGTGGAATATAAAACTTTGAAGAATAATTGAAGAAGTAATGTTTGACATTAAAAGGTAGTAGAGAATTATGAAAGCAGTCATGGAAGGACAAAATTAAGCCTCAGACAATATTCCTGCTATGATACACCTGTTATTTAAAATAGAATAAACCTACTGAATTCCAGTGAATGGATATTAAGATCTCTCATGTAAACAATTTTAATTTATGGGTAGCAAAAAGAATATAAGGAGGTTCTTAAGTATTCTTTATTTGAGGCAAACACACACACACACACACACACACACACACACACACACACTTTATTGAAAAGTCGAGTCTCGTTTGCTCCTTAGTACATGAAACCCCATGGTAAGAGATAAAATTGGAGCTGAACTTCTTACAGCACATATATAACAGAAAACTACAAACTCAAAAGCCAGGTGCCAGAGTTAACATTTAGAAATAAGGGAGGCATAATTTTCTTAAAAAGAAATATTGAGAAAGAAGTTAAGGCTTCAGACAAGACATGATATATGGAGATGGTCAATATAAATTGTTATGATCAAGACAAAGGGTTACACAACAAAAGTACTGCTTATACAAGATTTCTGGGTTGTTGGCTAGGTTTTTGGTACCAGGAATGATTTCCCTCTTGTTGATTGGGCCTTGTGGGAAATTTGTTCACACTGTGATGATATGTAACTGTGATTGGTTTTAAAAGAGCTTAACAGCCAATAGCTAGGCAGGAGAGAATAGGTCGGATTTCGGGGGAGAGAGAGAAGCTCTGGGAAAAAGAGAGGTGGAGAGATGCCAGGAAGACACTGAAGAGGTTAGACATATGGTACAGAGCAGAAGTAACCCAGCTAAATGGCAGAATATAGATTAAGAGAAACAGATTAATATACGTTATAAGAGTTAGCTGGGAAGAAGCCTAAGCTAAGACCAAGCTTTCATAATTAATAATATGTCTTCCTGTCATAATTTGGAAGTTGGAAGTATAAAGAAAGACATGCTACAGGGCCTTTCTATTGCCACTTTACTAAACCAACATAATCCCTAACTAGTTATTTTTGAACCCACAAGTAAGTACAAATCTTACCTCTTATTAAAAGAAATATTTCCTTGCAACAGAGGAAGACCATTACAGAAAGCCAAAACAAAACACAATGCAAAGAACCCATGACCATTTAATGCCCAGCCTCAATGGACCCTCTACAATATAATCCCTGTACCCAAGGCTCAGGGACCACAGCAGAAAAGGGCAGTAAGGTTTTAAGAGGAGCAAGAGGGTAACATGGTATTTCATTTCCTAGAATTGTCAGAGAAGGTACACCTGCAAAATCTCATCAGCATATTCACCTATGTAAGACGTGAATAAGAATGACAGAACACCAGTAAACATGCTAACATGAAAGAGGGGAATTTCATATGGTTTCAACACTATTCATAGGACTATAGGAAACTAATAAATTCTGAGAGTGAGAGAAGTGTGTGTGTGTGTGTGTGTGTGTGTGTGTGTGTGTGTGTGTGTGAATACTTACAGAAATATAGGTCCATGAATTTGAAAGATAGCAAGGAAGTGTGGTCCCTAGGGGTGGAATGGAGACAGAATAGTCAAGAGGAAAATTGAATAATTATATTTTAATTTCAAAAACTAATTTTTTAAAAGTAGTTTATATATAATCCCAAAAGGTCAATAATGGAAGAGAAGTAGACACTGTTAGCTGCTTTAATGGTAGGAATAACACCTTGTCCAATCATCACACTGCATTTGTTACTTTTCTGTTGCTGTTTGAAGATACTCTGACAAAAACAACTTAATGAAGAAAGGTGTACTTTAGAGTATGTTTTCTGAGGGATTGATTTCATCCATGCGAGGGAAGGCATGCATAGCAGGGAATTGGCTGGTGATATTTTTATCCAAATACAGGAAATAAAGGGAGGGAGAGAGAAAGAGAGAGAGAGAGAGAGTTATATAGAGAGATTATATATGCATATATGTATATATGAATGTATATACATGTATATATATATAGAGAAATGATAGATGATAGATAGATGATAGATAGACAGATAGATAGATAGATAGATAGATAGATAGATAGATAGATAGATAGATAGATGATAGACAGACAGACAGACAGATAGATAGGTAAACAGACAGAAAAATGGAGAAAATGAAGTAGGATAAGACTACAACCCTCAGAGCCTATCTACAGTATACTTTCTCTAGTGCTTGAGACCAAGTGTTCAAATAAGTGAACCAATATGGGGCATTTCTCATTTAAAAAAATATATGACTATTGTAATAATGAATTTGGTTAAACAAAAAGACCAAATTACCAAGAAAAACAATCTCTTTAAAATTTCTAAATATAGCATGAATTTTTACTTCTGAGACAAAGTAGAAGTAAAGGACATCTACTCTAAGTGGACTCAAAATTATACTCTTTGATGACCATATGCTGAGAAAATGAATCTCTGTTGATTTTTTTGAAAAGCCTTGATTTTAGGGACAGAGTTAATGCTAACACATTGCAATTCAAAATGCTATCCAAATTCTTATAACAAGTGTACATGCGAATCATGTTTTAAAGAGTCATGATTTATGTCTTTCTCACAGTGGACCAACTGGATTTATGATCTTACCTGTTGGTTTACTGACTATATAACTGTAATATATATTTTCAACATTTAAATACTCCAATATGCTCCCTCATCAGCAGAGTAAGAGCTACTGTAATGAGCACAGATAAATAGAGCACTTTAAAACTGGTATACCATCTCTACTAAAATGTGAATGATGTGAAAAAATAACATTCAGATGATAATCAAAATTATTTCTATCCATAACAATTTTATAAAAGATAGAGGGAGGGTTGTGCTTCTCATCGTGTTCCCATTTCACTCATTAGCTTGGCACTTGTAAAGCCCAGATGGACAATGGCCCATAATAGGGATTATCAACAGCATGAGCACATAGCAATGTACCAACTACAGCTCTTGTTCTGGATATGGGAACCTTGCTAGAGCCAAAAGTGCACAGGCTACCAGTTTGTGTCATTTCCTCTTTACTGGTGTTCATTGGTGAGAAATGCAACATGAATTGGCTTATATATCATAGATATCATGGTTTTGTCACAGAATTCCATTCACTCCCTTTTCTTTGTTTCTTAATATGACATTTCCCTTGCTGTGTTGAAGACCTATGCAAACAATATAAAGCAAGAACATATAATTTGGATCATTATTTCAAAGTCCATCGTTATTAGGCTCCATTGCTCCCAGGCTTTCTCAAGGCAGGACATAGGATAGAATAAAGTCTCTCTTCTAATTTCAGACAGGATTCAGTGATAAAAGCAGCCAGGGCCAAAGTACCTTCAAAGACAAATCAGCAGTCAGCAAGGCACACCTCTTAGTTTCCACCACTTCCAAAAACACCACCACCAACACAAGACAAAACTGTGCTAGTACAGCTCCTAATGAACAGCTGGTTGCTTTGACATTACAAACAATAAATGAGCCAAAGAAGGAAATTTCATATTCTAACCATAGCTCCTCCATAATGTAGTTTGATAGAGTCTAAATAATCTGGAGTTTGTGTAAAGGTCATTGTTCCATGTTATTAATGGCATAATAATTGACCCTGATAAGAAAGAAATGACAACTAATCTAAATGACTTGATATTTTTTTTTTTGTTTATTTCTTTGGTTTTTCGAGACAGGGTTTCTCTGTGCAGTTTTGGTCCCTGTACTGGATCTCACTCTGTAGACCAGGTTGGCCTTGAACTCACAGAGATCCTCCTAGCTCTGCGTCCCAGGTGCTGGAATTCAAGACATGCACCACCATCACCCAGCATGACTTGATAATTTTTGTATTAACTAGATGACAGGGATTCTATTCCCTAAAAATCAAGTACTTGACATTTAGAGAATTTTAGAAATTGCATCATGTGCAGCTTATTTGGCATTGCTTTTGTAATAAAAATATATTATGGTATCTTGAAATACTTACATCCAAAGAATGAAGCCCAGTGACTTACATATCTTTTTGTCATTTGGATTTAGAAATTGCTAGACTTGAAGTTAATACAGCAACCCTTAAATAGATCAGTAGATGATTAGACATTCAGAATTAAGCTAAAAATAAGAAAGGACTCTAGAAGGCTTAGTGGATTCGATAAGCAGAACAGTAGTTTGGGCTTCATGATGTCATAGAATTATAGCAATGATAGATAATATAAAGAGCTATACAACATTTGGTAGCAGCTCCTTATGTGTTCCTGCTTGCTTGGAGCTTATGAAATACACTGCAGGGGAACACAACATGAACACTTGCAATACTGGCTGAACTGCCAATCATGTTTTCACTATGGTCAGTGCCATAGTTTGCTTTTCTATTGCTCTAATAAAACACCAGCCATGGCCCAAAGCAAGATGGGGAGGAAAGTCTTTGTCTTGCAATTCCTGATATATGCATATCCCAACACTGAAGGATGCCAGGGCAGGAACTTGAACAGCAACCTGGAAGCCAGACCTGAAGCAAATACCTTGAAAATCATTTCATTGGAATACAATGCATTGTAAATAAAAGTAATTCTCTTACACTATGCATATAAGTGTACTGAAGGAATACATGCATGGAATATATTGTTACATGACTTTTTTATGAGAAAACATGAAGCAATGCAAATTAATGATATAAACAAAACTATCACGAGCCAGGGGACAGCATGTAATGGAAAACAGGTAAAGTTGTGGACCACATGGCGACATATAGATTAACAGAAATTGGCTCAGTAAAAGTTAACTTAAAAGTGCAAAAGTTAGTCAGTAATAAACCTGAGCTAATGACCAAGCAGTTATAATTAATATAAGCTTCTGAGTGATTCTTTTATAAGTGGGCCATGGGACTGTGGGCCGGGCAGGACAGAAGAAAACCTCTAGCAACACAAAACTGAGAAATCAAAGAAAAATTTCCAACCAACTATATCTTGGAAAAACAATAATTCATGGGTGTTACTTAGAGGAATATGGACAACAGTTTACTTACAGGACTATTCAAGATTTGTCCATTAAAACAACGGCAAAGACCATGATAAATTTATGTGAGTTGCTTTATTTGAACTCCTTGTAGTACTTTTAATTTTTAGGCAATTCCAATAAAGAATCTCCTCTAACTATTAATATTAATTGTTTATTGCTTATATAGCCTATCACTGCATTTTAAATTTCATAGGCTATTTGAATCTTTGGAACCTCTTAACCCTATTTAGAATGAAATGTTTCAATAGCAACCAGTGCTATTCATTATGCATGAAACTATCACATATCTTTTGAGGGGAAATTTATAAACATGTAGGCAGCATAGCTCAACCCATGCATGAGTCAGCTTTATATTCTATACAAATCTAAAATGGATAGCCATCCCCTTATATCCTCACTTAAGGATGACTCTAAAATAATTTTAAGAAGTTAACTGAGAAATTTACCTTGTTGAGATAGATAAGGAATTTTGTTTGTGATCAATGATCAAGTCTATTGGATTTTCAGAAATACATGGAGGTGCCCTATTGACTGATAAGTGTGATAAAGCACTAAAACTTCGAACTATATTGGGCTTTCAGAATATAGTATGCTGAGGTTTTTTTTGCATCTTTTTATTTTATTTATTTATTTATTTTATTTTATAATTTAATTTAATTTTACATATCAGCCACAGAATCCCCTGTCCTCCCTCCTTACCCCTCAACCCATGCCCCATTCCCATCTCCCCCAGGGCAAGGACTCCCCTGGGATTCAGCTCAGCCTGGTAGATTCAGTTGAGGCAGGTCCAGTTCCCTCCTCCCTTCACCTGGTAGGATTTTCTGAAGGAGGCAGAGGCAGGAGGATCATGAGTTCGAGGCCAGCCTGGCTGTGGTGTGTTTTTTGTTTGTTTGTTTGTTTTTGATATTTTTGAAATTTATTACAAATTTATTATAAATTTGAGATGAAAGATATAGTAACCATAGCTGGATACATGCATGTTCATAAGAACACAGAACCCTTAGGAACAATGGTATATATAATATTAACAAGAACATTGCTTAGGCCAGCAAATGTGCTTTCCACAGTTAGAGGCACTATTAGGAGTTGTCTGAATAAACTAAATGCCAAGGGTGTGACGTGGAAGATGCCAATGATGTACTGCCCAGACTTTTTGCGTTTGTTTGTCAGTATGGTAGGGTTGTCTTTCAGATACCGTGCCATATTGACTGTGAGTTCCTCACAGTTACCCAAGCTGATGCCTAAATTTGTCACTTTTTTTAGATCAAGAAATGCCTAGTAGATTAGCGATAAACAACTCTTGGGGCAAGAGTAGGAAAATACTTATGAGGATATTTTGAGAGGCATGTAAACTATTACTTCATATATTGCTAAAATTAAGATAGTATTTTACTTCCTCAAATTAAATAAGTATTGTGGGGCTGTGATGTGTGTTAACTACAAATTCATAAATCATAAGAAATGAAAACCTCAAATACTTCTTTCAACAATCAAATTGCCAATATAAGTGCTATGTATGACAATATGCAGATGGGTGACTAAGTAGGCAAATGCTAAAAATACAAAAGGAATGTATTTGAATGTAATAGAAATCAGACTGCAAATGTACTTGAAAATTCTTTTGGCAGACATTCTACCACCAATTCAAAATTACTTAAATGCCATCCATTAGATTCAACTGCAATGCATTTCCCTTACACAATTGTATTAATTTGTTCTTCCCAATGTAGAATTCCTAAAGCTATATTCTGTATTTAATGCTGTGTTCCATTTGCCTGTCTTACTACACCTTCTACATTGTAGCATAAGAATCACTCTTTAAAATTGTGAATTTCATCTCATTTAAAAAGACATTTAGTTTTGTTACATTTATTGCTATTCTCTTGTGTTGGATATGGAAAAGAAAAGAATTGGTAAAGATGAGCAGAATCTCTGTGGAGGATGTATAAGTAAGTGGGACTGAAGAAAGGATTATTTAAAAAAAAACTTAAATGAGAGATTTTGGAAATCAGCATTTGCATCATGAAAATAGCATCTTTGATTATTCGGTGGCTCACAGGACTCCCTGCTGCACATCCTCACCTAAAGTAGCATTTTAGAACAATTAGTGAGTGTTGAGATGATTATAATGCCTGAAATGGGGGATTATGCCTGTAGCTAAAGAGTAAACAGCAGGAAAAATGCTGTTAAGTGGCACATATTCTGTTTCCAGACAAACATGGTTCTCAACTACAAAGAGATGGGAAAACAGAAAGACTCAATAATAAACATTTATCATTTTTTTACTATTACTAGAAAAAAAACTTTCAAGTAATTCCTCTACTGAAAAATTTCAAAACTGAGAAAGTCAGTTTTTCTTCCAGAAATCCTATCTCTTAATGACAAATCAAGAATTTTTAGAATGGAAAAAAATCATAAAAGATCAAAAAGGCAAAGTATCATTGAGCAAGTTTTTGAAATATCTAACACACATTTAGACATTTACTTTATATAGAAAAGAACAATTTAATTATTTGAAAAGAACATTGTATCAGAATGCATGGAAAGTAAACTATGTGTCATGAATCTAGAAATTTCTACCTCAACAATATCGCATTATATAAGTCCCATCAAAAACAAACAAATAATAAAAAAGAGTAGAATCAGAGCACAAATTATGCAAATGTTTTACAGTATAGAATTCAGTTACTTTTAAAAACTATTTCATAAAAAAAATTTGTAGTGTAAGAGAGTGAACTAAGGTAATAATGTTTTTGATGGACTTTGATATATTTTTTTTTATTTTACTCAATCATTGTAAAACTTACGTCCTTATAAATTTAATTGTTAAACCTATATATTTCTATGAACCTATCACTTTAATGGAAATCATTGAAACATAATTTAAATGACAAGGGAGAATATTAATAGAAAACTCAGAAAAAATCAGTAGTTTCTCACTCATGAAATTTAAGTAAGACATGCTTGCAAAAATTTTGAACTGGAAAGGGAATAATCCCAACTTTAGTTCAAAGGCTTATTGATACTGCTTTAAAAAGAGCTAAGGAATTGTTTCCTCTTGCTTTTATTATAAATTACACGGATAGTATTATATTCTGACTTCAAAATATAATAAAATGCTAAAATATTTGCTTATAAGAATAAAATTGGATCAACCTTTTAAAATTGTATTCCTTGTGAAAAAGTAATTTTTTGTTAAATACTTTTAATAACTTGCCATTGGCTTTTGCTATCCTATATTCCTGTAAAATATCCAAAACTAACAATGCTCCTGTACACATTGCCAAGTCTTTTCAGGAATTTTGCCAACAGTTTGATAGAACCCCCATCACAGAAATTCCATATAACCCTCAGAGTCAATATTTGGGGAAATATTTAATGGACAACTTTTTGTCTGTTTGTTTTTATATTATTAAACCTTAAACACTTCATTAACTGAGACATTCTTCCCAATTTCTGTAAAAGTATCTATTTAAGAGTTATGCCTGCTCTTATCAAATAGGCTTCATTCTAGAGTTGCAGGTATGACTCAATATATGTAAATCAATAAATATAACCCACTATATAAACAAACTGAAATACAAAAAAAAAAAAAAAAGAAAGAAACATGATCAACTCAGTAGATGCAGAAAAGGTGTTTGGATGTTGAAAATCAGGAATCTGATGAAAGGGTATGCTGAAGGCTGTCCTCATTGTACCCTTAATCTGGATATGGCCTTCTGCCTTGTTTCCATGCTTTCCCAGATATAATCTATACTACATACCAGGCTTTAAATTGATTGGTCTGTCCTGAGAATGTTCTGGAAAAGGACTAGCCTGTTAATATTTAATAAGTGCTTATTGTTGCGGCGAGCTCCTCGGCCAGCGAGGAAGAACGACCACCATGCGAGGATCCTTCTCAGATCACACTTTATTGGAGCGCCTCTTGGTTAAGGGAGAGCGGGAGGTGAGGGGCCCCGAGGACTAAACTGCAGCTGCTTATATAGGGAATCAGGCAAACGTGCCGTACTGTGATTGGGTCCCGCCAGAATGCAAGCACGGGGAGCCACAGGATAGGCTGAGGACATAAGGCCAATTACCATACTCGTGCATCATAGCCAAATATGGAGTTGTTTACAGCTAGGCTACCAGGAAGCCAGCGCCATCTTAGAATGGCGGCTCCCTACATATTGGCATTTATTTACATGTTTTTCTGATCAAGATTTTCTGAACTCAAACAACCTCCCTTTGATCATTGCTTTCTTTGTTGTATGCATGTATGAAAGTACACTGAAACTGAAGTAGCTGTCTGCAACACTGGACTCTAGTCAGACTAATTCCTTAAGGTCCTCAATCCCCAAGTCTCACAAACAGATCTGCATAGGTTGAAGAACGTCAATAACATGCACCTGTAATACCCATTCTCCGAATGTGGACATAGGAGAAATTTTGGTCAGCTGGTTTACCAGATATAGTGAATTCCACGCTCATCAAAAGAACCTGCCTCAAAAAGTTTGGTGTATGTACATATACAAAGACAATAGAAATTAACCTCTAGTTTCTAAATGTCTATACAGATTCATATGTGCACACTTACATGAACTATGATACACATACAAGCATTTTTTTCAAAATTCATAATATGTATATTGTTGAATTTAACTAAATTACTAGAATACCTTGCCTACATAGCATACATAAGCAATCACTACAGTGATGAAGATTTTCCTGTGCTTGCCCAAACACTTGTTTATTTTAATCACATTGAAAAACCTTTAATGCTTAGGTACATAGATAGACTATGTCCTAATTGCAAAACTCTGCTTATCAGAAAGACACACAATGCTAAATTTGAACAGAAATAGATACATTGAAAAGATGACCACATAAGTATATAAAATATGAAGCTCTTTACAACCCCCCCACCAAAAAAAAACCTTCAAAGATCTCATAAGGAATTTTTAAACAAAAACAAAGTCCTCAGTAGGTTTTTTTTCCTAAAACATTTTATGATGAAAAACATTCCAATAAGATCAAGTAGCTGCATAAAATTCCTTAGATTATATTCTGTTTGTTTTTAAGATGTTCAAGTGATGACTGTAATCGATATTCAACTATATAGATGTAACCAACTGTCTTATCAAACAAGAAACACAGAAACAATGCAAAAGAGAAAGCCCAGAGGTCAGAGCTCAGAGCCAAAATCTCACCCTTCCGCCTGCGGTGTCCCAGCCTCCGGAATGAGGGCCCTATTTCCTGTCTGTTAGTCTATTTAAAGAGACAGAACAAGCCACAGCTATCTCACCTCACCAGTTCCTCAGCTGGTCCTGTTTCCTCAGACTGGAAGCTTCTGTGTCCTCATCCCAATAGCTCTCAGCTGAACTGTGTTGCTCCAAAGCCTGAAAGCTTAACCAGCCAAATGCTTCTAGTTTCTGGTCCTCACGCCTTATATATCTTTTTGCTTTCTACCACCACTCCCTGGGATTAAAGGCTGGCTTTCTGGGATTAAAGGCGTGTGCCACCACCGCCACACTCTTGCTATGGCTCTAATAGCTCTGACCCCCGGGCAACTTTATTTATTAACATACAATCAAAATCACATTTCAGTATAATTAGATTACCACCACACAACTATATTTACTTTGCTCAAATCTTTTAAACTAAATTTACATTGATTTTATGTGAAATCATGTTCATTATAGTATTTCAGAGCAGAAATTGTAAATATGTATTTTGATGACTAAATCATATTTAATTATATTGACATCAGAAGTACTTCAATTATATGTAAGCCAGTGTATATGATGAATTACTGATGGTATTTAATATCTTAATTATGGAACACAGAGGCAGAATCATGATAGAGTTAATTTAAAATAGATTAGAATGCTTTGAAATTTCTATTTACAATGTGTGATAAAGGTAAAATATTCTGACACTTTTGAAATAAGCATAATAAACATTTCCATTTTACAGCTGTGCTGAAATTATGTCCCATTATCACCAGTGTCATCTCACTCTTCATAAGTAATTCTTTCATTCACAGAAATGATTGCCCTGGAGTGAGCTACTTGCCTTATAATAATGAAAGCCCTTCATGTTCATATTGAATGCCTCATGGAAAACTCAAAGAGCTCATGCTATCAGCTAATTTAAAGATTAGGTCTTTGTGTTTTTATGAGCATTTGTTGGTTTCTAGAGCTTCTTGTGGATTGCTAGATTTTCTTTACACTGGGAACACAATATCTTAAGACAATTTGGTTTTATTATATTTAATTCCTTATATACAGGTAAATTCTCTAGTACAGATACAGAAAATACTTATTTCCCAACTCTCCCGGTCATTCTATACCAGATTTTTTAAATTCCCAGTAACCAGGGTCTGCTGAAAATGACAAATACTAAAATGACTGGTGAGAAGCTGGAGAAGGAATAGTGTTTTCTCTTATAGGAGTTAAATCTATCTATATTTTCATTAGTAGTAGATTGTAGATAAAGTAGAGTAAGCCCTGAAAATGAACATATAATTGATTTTCCTACTGATAATGTAACATACTGAAATTACTGAAAAACTAGGTTTTTGTTCATAGTCACTTGACGTTTCCACTGTCCCCCAGTTTGACTGAGGAAAGCTATCCATCTTCAAAAGATGGTGCTTTCAGTGTAATTCAACTCACGGTGTGCAATTGTCCCTACTGAGTCTACCTACAGCTTTTATCTTTCCTTGGGGAGACGTTTGACTTCAGAAGGAACTCTGAAGAAATACCAAATAGGTTCTAAAAGTTACACATGAATGTAACCTGTACTTACAAAAAAAAAGGTGCTAATGATTTTATTGTCAAGAAACTTTTCCTAGTTTTCACAGAAAAAAAAATGTATCAGACTGGGAAAATATAAAAGAACAATTTGCAAATTATTCCTGTACTGCATATATTGAATGATCATTTAAAAGCTACAGTCCTGCAAACACTATGTTCATTTACTACATGTTATCACCTTTCTATTTTTTGACAATTCAATAATCTACTTTTTTAGTAAAATGTATTTTTAGTAGTCCAAAAGTATAATAAAGTTTTAATTTCAGCTTTCCAAATGGTGAGTATTAATTTATAAAGTAAGAGAGGACATCCCATTGACTTATTCATATTTACATTTAATAAATATAATGTCTTGCTATATAAGCAGATCATTCTGGATGTTGAGAATACAATGGTGAGTGAAATAAATACAGTCTTTATAATATTAAGGAGCTGAGGTCTAATGTAGTACTGTAACTTTTGGGGAAATATTAAACACATACAAATAGGCCATGTGTAAAACGGATTTGTGAAGCTCATTGAAGACTCAATGAAGCATGTATGAGGAACTCAGTAAGAGCAGCAGTAGAAATGGAGGTGGGAGTCTTGGGTATCCAAATGTATTATCTGTGTTTGGTAATACAAACGAATGAATTAAGGATTTTTTCTAATTAGACAAGATCAACCCCCCAGATACATTTCTGCCTAAAGAAATATTCTAGCCTGCCCAATCACAGTCAGGGAATCTACTCATTTGTAATATAGAAGAACTCTCTTGTACTGTCCTTTCTTACTGAAAGAAATGAAAGTGAGAAAAGCAAGGTATACTCTTTTCTTCAATGAGAAATATTTGAAAAATTATGTTTAGACTTGTTTTTTAGAAGAACTAACATCATTCACTAGTGAACAATTTTTGTACTCAGATTAAATGGTGTATTTGGAGTCATGAAAAAATTACATTTGCATATCATTGGCTGAAATAATATGATACCATGCAGTCTTTAAGGTGAACTTCAAATACCAGTTAAGTGGATTGGTGTAGGTAAATCCAGAGAGTCCATGATTCAGCTTTTCTGAGGACTGCCTGCAGTGTACAAGACACTCCTTGAGAGGGAGGGGAGATACTTAGACATTTCTCTATGCTCTGCAAATTCGAGAATACAGACATTGCAATGCATTTTCAGCTGGCATTGGATTGCAGTCTCTGACGGATAGCTGTCATGGATAGACTGGCACCCTCCCATCCAGCTTCCCAGCTGGCATGGCTGCCGCATCTGTTGCTCCTAATTTATATGTATGTTAGGCTCACAGATGACAAGAAAATGTAAACATGAATGTCCATTCATACATAGCTAAAGGCTTGGTTATAGAATAATGATGATAAAACCAGACACAAGAAACAAGAAATGTCACCATACTATTAAAATAGTCTCTCTTATTTTAGTAATGCTTGTATTATGTCATGTAGTACAATTGCTGTCCAAGTTCTCCTAGATCCTCTACATTTTCCTACCCAACCAACATCATTTATTCTTTATCTCCTCTCTCTTTCTCTTTATATCTCTGTCTCTACCATTGTGTCCAATTTGTATTGACCAACTCATCCTGGGTGTGGGGCTACTTTCCAGCAAGAATGTTTAGGTATGGGTTCTATCTAGTAGAGTGTGCTTTAAATCCAATCAGAAATTGGTTGGTTATTTCATTAATGTTCTGTCACTATTGAAGCAGTGTGCATGTCTTACTAGCCAGGTCTTTATTGTAGCTCACAGTGTTTACAGCTTGGGAAGATTGATAATTAGTTTTCTCCTATGGTAGTATGCATAGCACATTTCATTGCTATGAATGTCATCCAGTAGAGAAGAATCTACTTGATGATTTCTCTGTGTCCTATGAGTCAAGTACATGAACTCTTCAACAATAGGATCTTACCATCAAGTTAAAGAGGTAAACAGTAACATTGGAAACAGACTTAAATATATTTTGGCCTATGGGATCCTATTCAACAACAATTCCAAAGAGATAATCCATTTTTTGATTTGGTTTTTTGATAGTATATGGTGTCTACTTGAATATTGTGCCCATTATAGGTTAACTCCATTTAAACTCTCTTTATATATGTATATTTAGGAACCTTCTTCAAGCTTTGTCAAATGGCCTTTAGTGTTAGTTATCTCACCACATATTCCATTTTCTATTCTGTCCTCCTGTTTCCCACCCCATTTAATCATTCCTATTCCATGTTCCACCTTTCCCATTTTATGACATAATATTCTATATTCTCTTCCCTTGAAAAATTCTCTAACATAGCCTCTTACATACAATAGCAAGTGACATGGGCAAGATGTTCCAACCAATCTAAGTGGTGATGCATCGATACTAGCCCGTCCTGCCCCAACCAAGAGCTGCTCGAGTTTAATTAATTAATGTTAGTATGTAGGAAGTGTTGGTTGAAATTTGGTTTTGGCAATTTTTGACAGCTTCTTTCCAAGTAATGTGGTGATATTGTGTTCCCCAAAATATTGTGCAACCTAATAAACTTATCTGGGGTCAGAGAATAAAACAGCCACTAGATAGACATAGAGGCCAGAAAATGGTGGCACACACACCTTTAATCCTGTCACTTGGGAGGGCAATCCATCCAGATCTCTGTTAGTTAAAAGCCACACTGGAAACAGCCAGGCATGGTGACTCACGTCTTTAATCCCAGGAAGTGAGCCTTTAATCCCAGGAAGTGATGGCAGAAAGCAGAAAGGTATATAAGGCATGAAAACCAGGAACTAGAGCTGGTTAAGCTTTTAGGCTTTTAACAGCAGTCAGCTGAGATTCATTCAGATGAGGATTCAAATACTTCCAGTCTGAGGAAACAGGATCAGCTGAGGAGCTGGCAAGGTGAGGTGGCTGTGGCTTGTTCTGCTTCTCTGATCTTCCAGCATTCACCCCAATACCTGGCACTGGGTTTGTTTTTATTAATAAGACCTTATAACAATTTGTGCTACAGTCATCTCTCTTCCTTTGTGTGTATGATAATTTTAGTAACTGCAAGAAACACTGGTGGACTTGTAAATTCCCTGAATGTTGAGAGCCATTTCCCTCTCACTATCTCCAAGAACATTTTCCAAACTCTTCAGTTTCCCTATTTTTGCATTTTGACAACACATGCCAACCCATAGTTACTTAGATGTAAATGTTCTATGTTATGAAAGGCAAGAGCATGATCTTTGAAATTGCAATGTATTTGAGCTCCTTCTCAGTCACATATTTTCATGGTAGCTCAGTCTCCTCACTTTGAAAACACAGATATACATTAAGCAGGATGCCTTTGAAGAATGACTTGTTAATATTGTTATCATACCAGAACTTACTGTAAAAATAATTTTTGTCTCTAAATGGACATTAATGTGCAAAATCAAAATTCAGTAAACATTATTATTCAAGAAGATTCTGAAAAAAATATCAAGTTGCTCTTTGTTTATCATTTTCTAAAAATTCAGTGAGTTGACATATGCTGTCTGTAAGTATATTTATAGTTTGTTACTCTATTGTATACTTAAAAGTGATTTCCTTTTTATGTGTGTATATTTTCAAATACTATATTAGAGAACATAGCATTTTATTTTAAAATTCATTTTATTTTTCTAGAAAAAAAGTTGGTAATTAAGAAGTTGAAAACTGGAACAACCAACTCTTTGAAAAAAAAAAAGAAAACACCATAGAAAATAATTAAGTGATATTGAATAATTAAATGTTGTGGTTTGATCGAGAATGGTTCCCAGAGGCTCATAAGGTTTTTTGTTTTGTTTTGTTTGTGCTTTTTTAAACATAATTTCTTAATTGATTCTTTCATAATTTCACATCATGCACCCTAGTTCTGCTCACCTCCCATCCTCCTGCATCTTTCCCTCACCCCTGCAGTGCTCCTCCAAAAAAAAGACGATTAAAAACAAAACAAAAAAAAGCAAGGAAACAAACAAGCAAAAGCAAGAACAAAACAAAACAAAGAATCCCTCTTTGCTACTCTTTCTTTCCCACCTCTCCAGCATCTCTTCATTTGTGCCAGAGGCATTGGGAGAGCTGTGTCACATATTATACCCTTTTGTCCAATCAGCTTTAGTAGAAATGTTCTTTGCAGAGTCTGGATCAAGGTCTCTGGTTTCTGGAAAACCATCATCACTGGATCCTCACCAAAACTCTTCTGGGATATCCAGGGGCCACCCAGAGTCATGTAAGTCCTGCAGGTATTGTTCCATAGAACCAGTCACTTCACGAGCTCCAGAAGACCCTAGATGGGGTAGATGTTAGGCTGGGCCAATCCAAGACTCCATTGTGGACCTGCGTGGTTTCTGATATGGTTAGTCTGGGCTACTGGGGCCACCGAGGTGAGGGGATAGAGCCAGCTCCCCTGTGCCCATGCCTTCTAAGTCGGTTTCCCACTGCCTGTGGTGAGGGGTGAGGCCCTCTCTCTGGAGTACAGAGGCCAACTCCCCCATGTGGTGAGGCCAGCTCTCTTGCTGCAGTGTCCAGCTAGAGGCAAGGTTGACTTTCCTTGGGCCAGTTATCTATGTTCAAAAAATATAGAAATCATAGTAATATATAATTTATCTCTGGGAGAAGAAAAATGTACACTTTGAAAACATATATTCTTAATTTTCCCCACCCCAGTCCAGCTCATTATGTATAGGTCATAATTCAGAGGGTCGATCATTGGTATATTGTGGATATAAATATACATAAAGAAAGGAAATCATCCAATATATGAGTATCTTTGGACTCATATCATTCAACAAGAAATATTTCATACAATTTCATGTTTTTGTCCATAGTTATGCCTATATTTATTTCTATATCCCTCTTAAAGATGGAATCTTAACTTTTAAATGCCTCTGTAGCTGTTTAAGCTATTGTCTATATAGGCAATAGATCTTATTTCATATTTCTTCTTCCTTATCCCCTGCATTTTCAGTGTTATCCGTGAATCCATTATTCCATAATATGATGGTTTCCTCATCTTTAGATTAAAATTAGACAAACTAATATTAAAAATAGTCAACTCAAATTACCTATTCATTCATGTGATTGCAATAACCTGTCAGAAAAATATCACCTAAAGAGCAATTTTAATTCTTACTTAACAATAAATTTTGGCTGAATGCTTGCCATGATCTGACATTAATAATATATAAAAATGTATTGATAATTTGTCATTTATTTTTCTGTACTTCCTTAATATTCATAAATACACAGAAATTAAATTATTATTAAGAAATTTTGTTTCCAAGATATCAGTTTTTATCATCTTGGAAAGCTTCAAGTAGAGGCTTGAAGTTATCTCAGAAAGAAATAGGTTTGGTATGCAGGCATGAGGACTTGCATACAGATCCGAAGTGCCAGTGCTAAAAAGTTAGGTTCAGTGAACGAGGCTACAACCCTAATATTTGGTAGGTACAGAGGCAGGTGGATCCCTGGAACTCACTTGCCAACTAGCCTAATGTAAAAGGCAAGCCCCAATTTCCAGCGAGAAAGCAGGTCTCAAAAACAAAATAAAACAAATTGAACAAACAAGCAAAGGAACACCACTAAGATTGCGGGGCTTTGAAGGAGCAACAGACAAAGTGAGTCTGTGACTTCCACACTCCCAGTGCACACTCACATGCATACCGGCATAAATGGACATTAAACAGGTGCAGAAAGAGAAGAAACAGGCTGCGAATAGCAGGGTCCTTGTTTTTATGGGCTTAGAGTACCTGGGGATTTATTATTTTGTTCATGTACTTTTTGTTCTTTCCACTTCAGAACTGGCAAAGAACTCCCAGCATCTTTAGTATGAAGACTGGGGAAGATGAATTGGTAAAGCAGGCAGATAAAGGTTGCCCTTGGTGTTTTTGCAAAGTAAAAGTGCTTCACAAATTTCCCTAGGAATCTTGTCCTTGAGACCTTCTAGACAAAAGCTGAGAAGTTACCTTAAAGCACACCAGGGAACAAGCAAGTCTGTAAATTCAAATTGTCTGACATCGCCTTATACATACACTGGTTTTACACCCTTCTTCATATATTTTAATATTACTAGTTTCCACATTCTGAAGGTGAGGGCACTGCAATATATCTTTATATGATGGTGCCTAGGACTGTTGAATAGTTGGAAATGAAACTATATTAGGCAGTCTTCTCTGTGCTTTATCATAAAAATTATCTCTGTTTTCACGAACATTTACAATGATTGATTTAAAACAATGAAGCATGGACAGCACACCCCCATCCTTCTTACCAGTTGTTATGGATTGTCTTAGGAGGCAAACTCTCTCTAACAATCTGCTATTTATTTGCTAAGTTTCTTTTTGAAATTTAGACACTGACAGAAAAAGTGCCTTTCTCTCTTTTCTATAGCAGAGATTAATCCACAGAGGATTCTCATGCTGCCAGCAACCGTAAATGAAGCACCACATTTTTTTTATCAGATGTTTAAAAAGTGTGAAGAGTGATGAGGTACACAGAACCCACTTCTCCTGCAAACACAATAATGACAGCACATCTGGCATGGTTTCTGCTGGCCCTGCCCTGTTGTTTATCCTCCGTGGAGATCTGGGCTCCAGATGTTTTGGATGCAGTTGGATGGTCACTCACAGTCTGTCACCCTAAGGCACAAGAACTGGAGCCAAAATAGACTCTAACTTACTGATGGCAAAAATTTTCTGAAGAGCAGAGCTGCCTTGAAAGCAAATGATCATGTTCTAAACCGTGAAAACTCAGATTCACAGAAAATGACTCACTTATAGAAATATGCAAGATGTTTTAAATTGCTTAGTGTGCTTCTGCCAAATATTTATGAAAATTATGAATTCTTCTCTTATTTGTTACATATTAGGTCATACAATCATGTTTAGAGCCTCCAAAATGTATTCTCTAACATCTGTTTAAGCACCACAGTCCTTCTCTAGAAAGACTTCTTACAAGACCAATGACTACATGGCAAATCCTCAACTGACTGCACAGTTTTATTCTAAAATGTATTAGTTTTGCAAAAATATATGTTTTGTGAATGAGATAATAACTCTACTGAGGTCCATCTTCTATCACAACCAGAACAAAATCATAAACAACATTTTTCTAGAAAGTAAAAATAATACCTTCCTAACTAACTCTAATTTTGTCAAAATCCATCATACCAACCTGGTGGATCATGTCTATTATACAAGACTCAGGAGGCTGCGTCAGGATTGAACTGTGTTCAGAGATAGTCTATGCTACAACAGTGAACTTCAGAATTTTCTGGGCTGCAGATAATCTCCTAAACAGATAGACAAACACCCCCTGCCCCCAACAATAAACCCATAATATTTTTCTATTCTTTTCTTGAGATTATGTATAGACTCCAGGCTAAATGGAATTTCATAAATACCTTCTATCCCTCTTTGAAGTCTCCAGGGTTCTTTCTCCACCTTCAAGTCCATCTTTTTCAAATTTTAAAATAGCTTTTTCTCTATCTCTGTCTTCTTCTGCCTCCATCAACACATCTTCCTTTATTTAGACCTTCTGGCCTCTTTATGGTAGGATACATTGTGAATGCACTTGCCCTTACAACACGATCAAGTATAATCTCAATTAATCAAGGTTCTTAAGTTAATCATACACAAAAATATTTGCCTTGACAAGTAACATAATTGAATATCTGAGAGGATTATACATTTGGATTATTACTCGTCTACCTACTAAATATTCGATGAAAGTATGATTCATATGTGAATACTCTATGATGAGCTTCAAACAATTCAACATAAATGATTTAGAAATGGGACAAGGAACATGTTAGTAGAGGTGAGAAAGAAAATAAAAGCCCACAAAATCAATTTAAATTCTTTATTCACAGGAAAGCATATTGATCCTCTGTCCCTTCATTAATAATTCTTCATGGTTTGATTTTCCTTGGCCACAGAGGTTTGCATGTGGATGGTGTCTTAAGATCAAGGAAGTGCTAGCACAAAAGCAGAATAGCAGACAGTTGTAAGAACTAAAAACTGGAACTTTTTCACAATGTATAAAAACCAAAAATCTTAGAGATTCTTAACAATATTTGTAAAATTTTATGATTCCCAAATCAAACTCAGTCTTAACACAAAAAAGAAGAAACTTGAAGTTATCATTACAGTTCAACATAATTTATCCAAGTAAAAGAAAACTCACCAGAATTGCTGATGTCTAGAATGTTTCTACATAAATACTTATAATAATTATTTTCTTCAATTGTTTGGTAAAATCAGTCACGTCTTGACATTTAAAAAATATACTACCATGAAATATGGATCTAGAAAAACCAAGAGATTGAAACTGTTAAGTGTTTTTATGCTCAATAACTTTTCAAAGATGTATTTGAATTTTTGTGGCATGTTCATTTCACCAATACATAAGCAGTATTAAATTAATACTCAAGGCATCTTTGCTTTCCTGGTGTTTCATTGAAAATGATTTTATTTGGACTGTCTTTACATCCCAGCTTATATATGATTTGAAACAAGCATTGGATATGGTGATAACTGTTAAATTAAGTGGTAAAGTTCATCATATCTTCAAATTCTTTTCTAGACATACATAGAAATAACATTAAAAATTATATTAAGCCCATTTTGCATTTTACAACTTGAGATATGATTATTAACTCATTCCTTCAAAGATATATCTAGTTGTGCTGATAATTAACATTTGACACATGGAATGTTTATTGTAAAGATTTTGCAAATATAGTTTCTGTCTTAGAAGTTTTGAATATAAGCAACTGTATTTTACACTGTAAAAAGTTACCAAAATTTACTTATTTATCATGACGATGTTCCAGTGTATAATTGTGTAACACATGTAATATAATGGAGGAAATTATCTTACTTGGTGGTAATTTATCATTTTCAGGCATTCTTTTAAAAAGATAGATGCAGATACCACAAATCTTGAAGTTTCAGGTTGAATGTTCATTTTAAAAGAAACAATGCAAGCTTTTGTGGTGGTATGAATGATAAATGTCCACCAGACTTAGGGGTTATGAATGTGTGGTTTCCAGTTGGTGTCACTATTTGGGTAGGATTAAAAGGTATGGTCTTGCAGAAACAGTTATGTAACTGGGTGCGGGCTTTGAGAATTCTTAAGATGTGCCTTTTTCTAGGTCTCCCTCTTTGCTTAGTGCTTGCAGGTTAAGATGTTGTGGGGGCCCACAGCTTGTGGCTTGTTTTCTTCCTGACTCAAGGTCAGAGAGTCTGGGCTTGTTTTCTTTCCCCTGCAAGGATGCATAATAGGATGTCTTGGCCAAAGGTGTAGTTACCAGGTATTTTATTCTTCAAGGCCTAGTTACAGGATGCTTTGCTGCAAAGCATGGTTACCAAATGTCTTGAGTACTAAGGAAATATTTACATTTGACTGTACTTTGTACCTTGAACTGTGATGTCCTTGAAAGGGAAGATCTTTTTGCCCCCCTTGTTTTAGGTTTATAAAGATTATGAGTAATAAACTCAGGCATCTGTGATACTGACCCAGAGCCATCCCAAAGCTGCCCCGTGTCTTTGTCTTTTTCTTCATCTATGTCTAAATTTCATAGCTATCATTTCCCAATTCCACACTCCCCACTTCAGAACCACTCAACAGGTTGTGCAGGACTCAACAAGATGTGAACCCCTGACGCTGCCTGGAGCACCAGGACCCACAGGCTGAATGACCCAGAAACCTAGGATAGAACCACATGAGTGGAGGAAAAAATGTAACTGACATTCTGCCACACTCATAGATTGGTGTCTAGCCTAGTTGTCATCAGAGAGGCTTCATCCAGCAACTGAAGGAAACACATGCAGAGACCCACAGCCAAACATTAGGTGGAGCTAAGGGAACCTTGCTGAAGAGGGGTAGAAAAGATTGTAGGAGCCAGAGGGGTCAAGGACACTGATGAATCTCTGCACCCTGAAGGCCTTTCTGCCAATGCAGCAAACCGAATCAGACTGAATTGTAAAAGCCCAGGTTTAATGGGTAAAGTATTCCCGGGTGATTCTCCAGCCCCGCAGAGAGGAGATGGAGATGTGAGACCAGAAGAACCACATGTCTGTTTTCAGGGATGCAGCTTATATATCCTGTAAGAATAGTCTAGAGCCTCTCTAGGGGAGGAGCTGTGTTTGGCTGGCTTTGAAGGGGTGTGTTTGGGGAAAGAGATAGAGAGGGGAGTTGAGGTAGATCTTCCACCAGAACATTCTAGACTCTTTGGGTATATAGACACCAGTTCAAGTCTGACTACTTCCTGAAGGCATAAGGCAAAGTGGAGAAGAGGAGTCAGGAATTGGTCAGCTCATACTCAGCAGGAGATGTGAGTGGAGGACCATCTATGTAATTGTCATCCTGGAGACCTTAGGCATCTTTTTTTTTTTTTTGAGGAAATAAAGAAAGGAAGTTTCTAGGGAAAAAAATAAATCATTAACATCTGCCCTAGTTGTACTATAAAGATGAATGTACAGAGCAGAAGAGCAGATATGCCCTGTGTTGGGACATCTTGATAAATGAGAGGGTGCAGGGTCCCAGCTGCTGAACAGACCATGTATCCTGAATAGGTACCCACTTGTCCCTGGAGAGTTGGTATGAGCATGGATGTCCCAGGATCTTGGCAGCCCAGGGGGTGGTAAGGATCACATTATGAATGGAGAAGAACCCTCAGAAGAGAGAGGTAGGCGAGGTACCCAGCCAGTGGCAGAGTTTGGGCTAGGAGGTGGTGATTGAGGAAAAAGGGCCTTACATAAAGCAGCTCAAAAGGGCTCAAACCTGTAAGAGAGCATTGGGTGGACTCGAGGAAGGTAAGGGCAATGGGGAGAAAGGAGGGCCAAGATAACCTGAGTTCAACGGAGAGCTTGGTGAGCTGATGATTGATGAGTCCACTGTCCTTTTCAACCTTTACCAACGATAAAGATGTCAACCATAGTTAGGAGGTAATGAAGTTCTTTAGGTGTGGACATGTGAGTGAAGTTCACCTGCCAATCCTCACCTTGTTGGCATCATTGAAGCTAGTGTAGAGGCTGTCATATCTGGAGGAACCCTGTGAATGGACTTGTGAAATACTCAGGAGAGTGTGGGGGCCAAGGTGAGTGTGGTCCCAAAAAGGTTGAGAACATGGCGACTAAACAGAGGTGCAGGGCAAGCAGGTATGACCAGAAAAAGAGTGTGAGAAGACTTGCCTGCAAGAATGCAGGGAAGTATCAGGGTCTTAAGTGGGAAGGAAGAGATCCTGTCCACACCCATGACAGGAATTGGTAAGGGAACTATAGGACGTGAGTGAGATGTCAAAACAGAATAGGTAGCTCCCGTGTCCAAAAGAAAGTCAATGAACTTACCATTTACCTGCAGCATCACCCTAGGCTCCGAGAGGGCAATGAGAGTCAGCAGGTCTAGGCTGTGTCAATTCCCCACCAGGCTTAGGAGTTCTCAGTTGCCAAAGGACTTCCATGGCATGGCATAGAGGACAAACCTGTATGGGGCATTCCAATCTCCAATGCCCAGGCTGTTGGCAGATGGTCATGGCCTCCTGGACAGCTGGGAGTCAGGGCAATATCAGTGGCCCTGTTTGCTGCATTTGAAGCAAGTTTTTGGCAGAATTGGCTTGGTCTGAGCTCAAGCATGATGGAGCCTTGTGGCCAACTTCCCTTGTACCCCTTTTGAGGGGACCTAGTGGCCTTAGAGCAGCTGCTAAGGCTTGCACTTGGAGCATATTCTGTTGCAGCCTTGTCTGTTGGGTTGACTTGTCTGTCATTCTAGAGCATTAAAAACTTTAGAAGCTATATTCACTAATTCCTGTAGGAGAGTTTGGAGATCCCCCTGAGCCTTTTTAAGTTTTTTTTTTTTTCCTAATATATGGTGCTGACACAAATGAAGTGGGTGGGAAGTCAGGAGTCTGGCGAGGCTGAGTATTAGAAGAAACCAGGGAAGATTTGGGGGCTTTAGGCCAGTGTGTAGGTTGAGGCATTGGGAGATAGGGGGAGCAGTGGGGCAAGGGGAAGACAGGAAGGAGGGTAAGGAGGAGGAATTTGGTCTTAGATTTGTGGTCCCAGAGGAGGAGGTTTGGCAGGTGGAGTTCGGGGGAGGTGAAGGAGGGGACAGTGTCCCTGGCAGCATGGTCAGAATGGAAACTAGGATCCCAGTTCCCAGATCGGTGGGAATCTGGAGGTGCCATGACCCTAGCCAACAAGACAGTGCTGTGAGACATTGGCCTCTGTAGAGAGGGTGGGAATGCAGAACCCAAAACCATGAATGTAGGGCAGTTCTGTCCGCTTTTATCAAATAGCCCCATTTTGAATAGATTTTGTAAAAGACCCCTCCGGGGCGTTTGGGGATCAGACTTTGAATGGCAAGTGCTGCTTCTCAAGTCTATGCCAGGACCTGAAGCCGAGCACAATATGTCCACTGTGCTAATCTTGGGTCAAAAAAATGGGGGATGTGTGGGAAATTCCCTTCAACAGAACATCTTCTGGTGAAGAGGTCCCATGGAACAAAGGCAGCCCTTTGCACCTGAACAGGTCAGTTGGAGCAAAGGTAGCCCTTTGTTCCAGAACAGGTTGTTCTGGTGTGACCACAACTTCGCCAGGACACCCTGAAAAATGAAGAGGCCATGAGCCTCCTAGGCAAGGACTTGGAAAGGGAACTTACCCAGCTGGGAGCCAATCTCAGTCTGGCAGAGAGCAGGTGTCGGGGAGAGGGGTGTTTTCCCAACACACTGCCCTGGGCCAGTGGGGAAAAATTAGCCGCCCCCCTTAAGTTTTTGCACCCTGAAGGCCATGATGCTGATGCAGCAAACCAAATCAGACTGAATTGGAAAAGCCCAGGTTTAATGGGTAAAGCATTCCCAGGCAATTCCTCAGCCCTGCAGAGAGGAGACAAGAGACTCGAGACCAGAAGAACCACATGTCTGTTTTCTGGGATGCAGCTTATATACCCTGTGGGAGTGGTCTTGAGCATTTCTGGGGGAGGGGCTGTGTTTGGCAGGCTTTGAAGAGGCAGGTTTGGGGAGGAACTGTGTTGGGTGGGCTTTGAATGGGCAGGTTTGGGGAAAGAGATGGGGGAGGGGAGTAGAGGTAGATCTTCCACCAGAACAAGCTGTGTTTGGCAGGCTTTGAAGGGGCAAGTTTAGGGAAAGAGACAGGGGATGGGAGTTGAGGTGGATCTTCTACCAGAACAGACACCACAAGAAAAAACCCAGAATCAACTAACGTGAGCTCATAGAAGCTCACAGAGACTGGACTAACAACCAGGGAACTTGCAAGAGACTGACCTAGGTCTTCTGCCTATGTTACAGACGTGTAGCTTGGTCCTCTTGTGAGCCTCCTAACAGTGGGAGCAAGGGCTGTCTCTGACACATTTACTGGCTTTTGGGACTTTACTCTGTAGATGGATTTTTTTTTTTTTTTTTTTTTTTTTTTACTCTTTGGGTGTCTGCCACTTAGCTCCCAAATAAACTGATAAATGAATGCCTGGCCTTAGCTTGGATTGTTTCTAGCCAGCTTTTCTAACTTAAATTATCCTGCTTCTCTTTTGCTATGTTTTGCCTCTGGAATTTTAACCTTTCTTTATTCTATGTATCTTTCTTTCATTCTTTCTCCATGGCTGGTTCTGTGGCTGGGTGCCTGGCCACTGGCTTCCTCCTTTCTATTGGAGAAATTATTTTGGCCACTCCACGTAGTTAAAAGGATATTTATTTAATGGCGTAACTCACAAATTAAGTAATGGGTAGGTCGCAGGGTCTGGGGAAAGTGTAATGCAGTCCAGCGGTGTTCTCCGGAGCTCTGCACAGTCAATCTCCACCGGTCAGAGTTCCGGCACCGAGAGAGCACCCAGAGAGAGCGCTGGCCCATCCAGCTCTCTGGTCCCCAGGCGCCTCCCCTCGCCCCGCCTCGTAGGCGTGACAGTTGCCAGAGTCTCAATGGGGGTTGGAACTTCCAGAACCAAGCTGGAATGGCTACCCACTACATCTCCCCCTTTTTGTCTAAATAAGAAGGTTCTAAACTAATACAAGACTATATACAAAGGAATGGTTATCAAATATTGTCCAGAAATAATGAGAGATAATGACCTAGATAAGATGTAACTACAACCAATGCAAATAATATCAAGCAAGAAACACATACTAAAATCCAGAGAAGTATAGAGCATAGGTAAACAGCATGTTATAAAGATAATTCAAAGGTGTCCTATCCTAAAGAACCTGAATCTAATACTTAATATGTTCTATCTAAGATATTATATATACTAAGTTGTAACTATAACTGCTAGTCTTCAATACCATCAAAGACCTGAGAAGGAACATAATGGTACCTGAGAAATGGTAGATGGATGCAAGCAACTTTCGGGAATCTTGCAAGAGTAGACCAAGACAGCTGGCAGCCTGGACAGTCACCTAATGTTTCTCAGCATTGTTGGTGCATTCAAATTGGCTACAGGCCTAGAGTATCTGACAGACCATTTTCAGAAGCAGGATTTCTGAAACACCATCTTACCCTGTCTTGGCAGAGTACAGTGGTCGCTTTCCTTGTGTCCCGCTTGTCCAGAAAGGAGAGCATTGCATTTGTACTGTCAGCCATCAAGGCAAGGGCAGTTCTTTGCCCAGTAGGCCATTTTGTGCCAAAAGACAAACTTCCAAATGGAAATGTCTTAGAAGCCCAACATTCTCTCGGGATCAATTGGTGCAGCCAGGAGCAATTGTGTCTCACGTCAACAGAATTCTAAGTTATTTAAATGCCATATTCTCCAGGTCTATGAAGTGTTTGAAGATTACCTGCCCATCTGACCTATGTATCTGTAAATCTGGATAACCTAACTAATGTAACTATAGAGATGACAGGCATAGGCGACTATAAATCTATAAATCTTATCTATCGAAATAACCTAAGGACTAAGGCTTCACATAAATAAGGTAAACAGTCTATAAGCAAATGTATGGTGAAGAACGATGACTTCAAAATTATGACAATACACAAGATATTTATAACAGAGGTAGGAATATATAGTGCGATATGCAATATGACAATAATATTAAATATATATCAATATACCGAATATCCTAAACAGAAGTAGAACATATATAAAGTATGACAGATAGAAATTTACATTTGTATCAATATAAAAATGTTTCAAATAAGAGTAGAAATATATGTACATTATAACAAATATAGTTCTGTATTTGTATCAATATACAAATTATCTTAAACAGGAGTATAAAAATAGTTTACATTTGTATCAACATATAAGATTCTATAACAGTACAAATTACAGTGCAAATTATCTAAGGTTGCTATTTTACTAAGTTTGTTTACTAGTATATACAATGATTTACCATCAAATCTTATACCTATTCGTTCCATTTCTTCTCCCCCCACCCCCCCTTTTTTTTTTCACAATCCTGAGTTAATATTTTCTTCCACCCCCAACCCTATAACCGTCATCCATAACCCTGAGAATTGTGAAACCTAAGGGAGAAGGGGCGTCGTTTTCTTAGAATTGCTTCCTGCTGTTTAGGGGGTGATGTTATCTCTGTTGGGTACTGTGAGAAAGCTCAGATAGTTAAATCTCAGTTAGACTAACTGTAGGTTCTGCAGCAAGTTTTAGAGTAATGGGTAAGATTGTCTGAAATTCTGGCAAGAAGTGTAGTATGATGATGATTACCATGGCATCATTCTGGATTGGGTAGAGTTGTTGTTGGGGCCCCATCTTCCTTCTGGTGACTTCTGAGATTGCTATTGGAAAAACTTATTTGTTATCAAAAATGGGAGGTTTGGATTTAAAGAGGACATAGCATGTAAGAAAGGATTCTGAGAAATCAAGAGTAAGCATGGAGAGAATTAGAATTTAGAAGACAATGGTCCCTTTTTATTGGTTTCCTTCTGTCTCACACCAGAGGGCTCTTCTGATATGGGACTGAAGAATCTCTTAAACTTTTCTTTTAGCAATATGCTTGGGTTTAGAGAAGGAGTGAGCCAATTCCATCTCCAAAGCCAGCTTGGCTATAATTGAATTGGAACCACAACTTTTCTAGATTGATAGAGAGAAAGATGTTAGACAGTGAGATTTTACCATGTGTAGATTGGTACCAATAGATTCTTCCTTTCTGCTGTAAACATCCAGATATCCAAGGCCTTATGAGTTTTGGAAGATGGGTATTTCCATTATCCTGGAAAGACAAAAACAGAACCCTACCCCACCCTTTGATTGTTAAATTTTTCTTACAACTTGTAGAGATGTCACATTGGTGGATGATCTTTTACTTCTCTTCATCAAGGGGTTTTTCCTGTTCGAATCGAATTTTTATTAATTTTGTTGGTATCCATAGCTTTTCTTCTCCTGCAGAAACAAAGGCAAAACCCCTTCCCCAACGTACAACATATCCAGGTTTCCATTCTGAGGTCAGCACATCCTTGAAATAAACTGGTTGGTTTAGCTCAGGAGTTTTGTCTGTCGTCCAATGTCTCTCCACAGCTGTTGTTCCTTTCTCATTAGCATTGAGAAAATTTAAGGTTAATAAAGCACTATGCAGTCTATTTCTAGGAGTCATTGTTACCCTTTTGCTGTTTATTTAGCATATCCTTTAAAGTTCGATTGGATCTCTCTATGACTGCTTGGCCTGTGGGATTGTGTGGTATACCTATAACATGCTTTATATTATAATAAGCAAAGAACTGTCTCATTTTATTGGAGACATATGCTGGGGCATTGTCTGTCTTAATTTGTACAGGTATTCCCATGATGGCCATAACTTCTAATAGGTGTGTAATCACAGAATCAGCCTTTTCAGAACTCATAGGAGTTGCCCATTGAAATCCTGAATAGGTGTCAATGGTATGATGTACATACTTTAATCTTCCAAATTCTGCAAAATGAAACACATCCATCTGCCAAATTTCATTTCTTTGTATACCTTTTGGATTACTCCCTGCAGGTAATGGTGTTTGGTTATAGATGGAACAAGTAGGACATTTTTTCACAATATCCTTAGCCTGTTGCCAAGTGATGGAGAAATCCTTCTTCAAACCTTTGCTATTTACATGGTGTTTCTTATGATATTCTGAAGCTTCTAGAACATTACCTATTAGTAACTGATCAATCTCATCATTACCTTGTGCTAAAGGTCCTGGCAGACCTGTATGGGATCTGATATGTGTTATATATATAGGATGTTCCATTTTTCTGATGATTTCCTGCAATTGTATGAATAATGAAGTTAATTCTGTATTATCAGGAATAAATTCAGCAGTTTCAATATGTAAAACAACTCCCTCTGCATATTGAGAGTCAGTGACTATATTGAGGGGTTCTGTGAAGTCCATCAGTACCATAAGAATGGCATACAGTTCTGCCTTTTGTACAGAGCTATATGGACTTTGCACCACTTTACTTAAGTCTCCTGATTTATATCCTGCTTTCCCTGATTTATTTGCATCAGTATAGAATGTGAGGACTCCAGAAATTGGCTTTTGTCGTACAATGTGAGGAAGGACCCATTCAGTCTTCTTTATGAATTCTATTCTCTTGCTTTTGGGATAGTGGTTGTTAATCTCTCCCAAAAAGTTACTGCAGGCTCTCTGCCAGTATTCATTATCTTTCCATAGTGATGAAATTTCCTCGTTAGTTAATGGTACTACAATTTCTGCTGGGTCCATTCCTGTCAACTGGCGAAGTCTTAATTTACCCTTTTGAATCAAATCAGAGATCTTTTCTATATAAGTCTTTAATTTCTTATTTGGTTTACATGGTAGGAATATCCATTCCAATATAATATCTTCCCTCTGCATCAAAATACCTGTTGGGGAATGTCTGGAGGGGAATATGACAAGAATGCATTTAAGTTCTGGATCCACACGATCCACATGTGCTTCTCGAATTGTCTTTTCTACTAGAGCCAATTCCTTCTCAGCTTCGGCTGATAATTCTCTTGGACTATTTAATTCTTTGTCCCCTTCTAGAGTATTAGCCAAATTTTGTAGTCCATCTTTGGGTATTCCCATGATACCCAGTAAGTTGGAAATGCTTCCTAATAACTTTTGAAAATCATTAAGAGTCTTCAATCTATCTCTTCTTAGTTGTACCCTAGATTTACCCTCCTGTTTATTCCATCTGCATGCCAGCCCCATTTTTCTCTGTCCTGCCTTGCTATTGGCCATTCAGCTCTTTATTACACCAATTGGGTGTTTTAGGCAGACAAAGTAACACAGATCTACAGAGTCAATTAAACAAATGCAGCATGAAAGAATGCAACACATTTTGCATCATTAAACAAATATTCCACAGCACAAATGAATGTCACACGTCTTCAACCAATATTCTACAAAATTACTCCTCATACTGTGTCACCTCACCCAGCCTTGATATGCCACGTGTTGTTGATATCCATAGGAGACTTGCCCTTTCCTGAACAGAAAAAAGAAGAGTGGATTGGGAGGTGGTACTAGAATGGGGGTGAGGGACTGAGAGGAGAGGAGGGGGGGGAAACTGCAATGGGGATATAAAATGTGAAAAGAAAAGTGGACTTCCAGGTGCTGGTCATGATGTTTTATCACAACAGAAAAATGTCTAGTACAGCTTTGGTGGTTAAAAAAGAAATGTTTTCTTTAACTTCTTATGGAATTGTAAATGCCTCAAAAATAATTTAACTATTTGTATTCTATTCATAGAATTTAAGTATAGGACAAAGATAAAGCTACTAATTGATAGATAAAAGAAGAGATAATGGCCAGTGATCATTATAACTTCCTTGAAACTAGTTTTGTTGACCAGCAAGCATCAATGAAAGTTTTAATTTAGCTAATTTGTTTGGTTCATCATATATAATCATTTTACGTACTATATACTAGATTCTTATTCTATTTGAATTTAAGAAGTATGCTATTTAAGGATCTACATGATCAATAATACTTCAATATGTAAGTAGTCTTTCACAAGTATTTGATGTTTGATTATATACATGGACTTAACTGTGCTAAACTATACAATGAAGGTGTAAATCCTACCATCACTGATCATAAATTCTATATCATTCATAAATAAAAAATTAGTGTATGAATCAGGAACTAAGAGTAGAAAGGGCTAAGGAAGTAAAGAAAAAATCTTATATGTAACACTATTTTTTATTGCATTTACAATATCTTAAAAGAATATCTGAAACAGGGTACTTTATAAAGAACAAACGTTTTTCTATTAGTTATGGAGTCTGAGAAGTTTAACATCAGGACACAGATATACTTAAGATCTCCGAGGGTTTGTCTTCTGTATCAAAGTTATCTTTTTAGTATTGTGCCCTCTTATAAAGGGATACGAGAGGCCAAGAATACCCAGTGCTTTGGGTATTTTGTACAAGTACTGAGAGTATTAACAAAAGGATCCTTCATAGAGTATGTATTCCTTAAAGTCCTTTATCTGAATAGAATCACACTGGTGACTAGATTTTGAAGGTTGCAAAAATTCAAACAATAGCACTGAAGAAAAGATTTTACAAGCATAGGAGAAAGCAAAGAAGTTGCATGCTTAGGTGTCTTAGTTAGAGTGTCTATTGCTTCAATGAAACACAATGACCCAAAAGCAAGTTGGGGGAAAAAAGTTTATTTGGCTTATACTACATTTTTACTGCTCATCCTCAAAGTAAGTCAGGACAGGAACTCCAACAAGGCCAGAAGCTGGAGGCAGGAGCTATTTCAGAAGCCATGAATGGGTGCTGCTTGCTGGCTTGCTCCCTATGGTTTGCTCATCCTCCTTTATTATAAAACCCAGGGCTACTAGCTCAGAGATGGTACCAACTCCCATGTCCTGGGCCTTCCTCCATCAAATGTTAATTAAGAAAATGTCCAACAGTCTAGCCTAAAGCTCAATCTTTTTTTTTTTGTTGTTGTTGTTGGTTTTTTTTGTTTTTGTTTTTTTGTTTTTGTTTTTGTTTGTTTTTCTTTTTTATTTTTTCTTTTACAATACTATTCAGTTCTACATTACTATTCAGTTCTACATAACAGCCACAGATTCCCTTGTTCTCCCCCTTCCTGCCCCCTCCCCTTCCCCCCAGCCCACCCTCCATTCCCACCACCTCCAGATTAAGGCCACCCCTGAGGACTGAGATCGACCTGATAGACTCAGTCCAGGCAGGTCCAGTCCCCTCCTCCCAGATTGAGCCAAGCGTCCCTGTATAAGTCCTAGGTTTCAAACAGCTATCTCATGGAGGCATTTTCTCAATTGAGGCTCCTTCCTCTCTGATGAATCTAGTTTGTGTCATGTTGACATGCAACTATGCAAACACATTAGGAAAACAACATGGAGACGCAAAAGCCAATATTGAAGCACATAGATGAGGTGAGGTTCCAGATAACATACATTCTGGTTTTGCTGACCACACTAAAACTTCAAGTTTGACCTGATACAGGACACTGGATCATTTGATCTGGCAAAGATCATGTCATAATGTAGGTTTTTAAATTTTATTTTGTTGTATACTACTGTTGGTGGGCGATCAATGGATAGGAATAAGTGCTAAGATGAGAAGAGAGGTCAGAAACTGTGATATGATAGTTAATTGTTAGGGAGATGAATTGTGTTTGCATAGGTAAAAATTAATTGTCAGAGAAATTCCTAATACTCTGTAACTATATAAAAATGATCTTTGAGTTTCACGTTACTTTGCACATTGTTGAAAGATTTTCAGTATATGTTTGGTATTAGCACATGGAGGATGGCAGTATAAAAGCTTTCATGCCAAAGATGGAGACTATGATTTGAAAGCCCTAGTTTAGGGTTATTGCTCTCAAAAGTGATATAAAAGCTAGATAAAGTCAAGTACAATCATTTAGACATACATAATCACCTGGATAAAAACTGGAAATGAGAGTAGAAAAGGTAATTATGGTGAACTTGATAGTTCAATGAGATAGTGCATGAACTTTTATTTAAAATCAGAAGAGGTAAACCTGGCATGATTGTCAATGCCTATCATCCTAGCACTTGGGATATGGAGACTGAAGGAGCTTGAAGATAGTCTTGGCTACATATCATTGTCAGCCTGTGTTGCATAAGACCCTGTTTTAATCTCACCCACACAAAGAAAATGAATTGATAACAGCCAGAATTTAGTATATTAAAGTTTAAAGCCCTGGGACAAATAGGGAATATTCTTAATAATACATACAATATTAAAAAATGTAAATATAAAATGATTTGAGGTGTGATTAAAAAGTGAATGGGAAGAAAAAAAGAAAGCATAGTATATACATTCAAGCCTTGGGATGAATTGAAAGGGACAGGGGAGTAGATCTAGTTAGTATGTAGAAAAGAAAATTTTATTTACAGTGATTCATTTTTTTGAGTAGAGAAGATTATGTTATTATTCAACTGGTATGATATATTTTTCTTTACTAAATTGTAGCTATTGCATTAAGGAAAACTAGATTAAATAAAGGGAGAGTGTCCTCCTGTGGGAGGAACTGAGATGCAATTAAAAATAGAGTGGTTCTATTGTATTTAGTGATGGGACATTGCGATTCCTAGTATAACAAGGGGGAGGAAAGGAAGGCGGTCAATATGCAGATTGTGTGTGTGTATAACATTTAGAATAAGTCTCCTTTCAACACTTTTCATTCTCCAATGCAACAAATCTGAAACTGTATTAAGGGACATATATATAATTAAGTTCTTGGCATGAGTATGTTAACCTGGGTTTGAGTACACTTAGGAATCTGGAAGATTCGTGTGACTGGGGGAATTATGAAGAAGAAAGCCATCACTGGAAGAGCCCCATGAAGGAAGGAGTACAAGAACCACAGATGTGAATAGACAAAACAGACACAAAGTGCTTCCCATCAGGAGTTCATCTGTTCTGACTTTCAGTACACCTCAATAGCTTTTGAAATTTTGATGATGTGAGATGTCAATTAATAATTTTGTGCTGTCTCCAGCCAAGCACCTTTGGTAACTAGTTAAAACAGCAATGTTTTAGCCTATTAATTATATAAATAGATATAAAAGTATTAGCAAAAGTAGATGTTAAGAGCATTTGATCATCTATTTTGATGAAGTAATGTTATATTGGCGACATCAAAAAACAAAAACATACAGATTGAGGAGGGAAACAGAGACCAACGTGGAATCTTTCTCAATGGCTAGGAAGAATAGATTTGAACATAAACCAAAAATTATTAAAGGGAGTCTCAACTTCAGAGCTTTTGAATTAAATGTTTATTCCTATTAACTCTCATCAGCCCAGAATTTGAAACTCTAGTATTTGGGGGGGGGGGTCATAAAAGTTTTCAATTATTTATATTTATTAAAATGTTTTAACTACTTAGATAATTATTTCCTGATTAAATACAAATCAATATCCCACTTCTACTTGAATGTTTATGAAAGAAGAGGTTATTTTCCTTATATAAAATGGAATGAATTGCAATCTTGGCTCCTCCTACAGTGAAATGAAGCTGTTTTGAATGCTGCTTGATACATTGATTGTAATTGTGTCTGTATGCATCACTTTATGGTTGAATAACTAACAATTTCTTCCGAGTTTAGTATTGTTACAGTTCTCAACAGAAATCGGCTTTTTTGAATTAATTCTGATTAAAATGAACATTTATTTATGAGGATATATGTGAATTTCCTTGATTCTCTGTCAAGAGAGGTAATTTTAAATTCATTTCACAATGACTTATTAGAATTAAATCATTTCAATTTATAAGTTATTTGTATAATTCATTAAATGTTTATTTGGTTTTAGGAAAGACAAATGATTTGAGGACAATTTATGGTTTTGAAGGGCATACACTTCATTATAAAGTGTACTGCAGCCTTTCTCTGCAATTCGATTCATTAAAATCAGCACTGTTCACTGAATTCTACAAAATGCCAGTTTTTAGAGAGATAGAGAACTCACTCTGTGACTCAGGACTGCCTTATACTCACTACACAGCCCAGACTAACCTTCAACTTTCAGACATCCTCCTGCCTCAGTCTCTCAATGCTGGTAGCACAGGCTTGACATTGTCTTTAGCCATGAATAAGATGAGGCCATGCACTAGTGTCATGCCAGAGAAGATGTTCAAAATCTGTTGCTATAGAATCTCTATGGACTTGGAGAAAACAATTTAGTCATTTTGATTATTTTTATATTATTTAAATTATCAGAGTTGTGATTGAGCATAGAACTTTTCTTGTTTTTATTTGAGTCAGTGTATATTCATATATCCCAGATAGTATTCCAGTTTACACCATCCTTGTCTTGGATTTTTGAGCACTGGGATTATCCATATATACCTCTGTATATAGTATAGAAATGTTCTGACTAGATAACATTTTGTTATATTGGCTTTATATTTAGAATAGTGTCTAAGAGTCTAAGTGTCTAAGATGTTATCAGGCTATATGTTTTCTTGCTACCCTATCCTCCTCTCCCTTTTGCACACTGAACTTTTGGCACCTAATTATTTACTACAACCTTACTATGTACAATGCCTCCTCAACTACATCTTTATGCTTATCTACCAATAGCCCTCAAGTAAAATACAATACTCAGTCTTAAGGTCCTAGGAAATGCAATTTCACATGCTAGTAGGACTACACTTTCTATACTACTAAGGCAATTCTAAACAGTAGATAATTTCTGATCCTAATGGAGAACTGAGATTTTCAGTTAATGTCCAATATAAATTGTTCCACTGCTCAATTTTTCAGGCAATACACTTTACCACATCATTTTTTTTAAATATTGTTTGTTGAAATATTTTTTTAATAATAAAGAAGTATCTAGATATCTTTTATTTTCTGGAGTGTTAGTTCATGGTCCAAAAATTGACTTATGTTTTTCACAGTACAGAATATCTATGTGCTGTTCATCAGCAATTGTCTGGGACTCAGAGGCATCAGCAACCTTGATACAACATTTAACTAGTAATGGCAGACCCCAGCCCTCCTTATCAATCTTTCTTCAATTTGCTTCCAGGTGTGAAACTACTCTATACTGCTCATTGAACCACAATTTTTAAATCTATTCTCCGTTCCCTGACTCTGCACTTTTCAAGAACATTGCGGGTCCTGATGTATTGCACCTGAGGAGATGTGTTTGAATCATCAACAATCACACACTGAGGGGCAGGGTTTCAGGTGATTTTGCTGTGGAAGTTGAAGCCAGTGGGCTGTGTTCAGTGGAGATACTCTTCAAAAGTGCATGCACCAATCACATATCTAGAAATGATAGTATATGCCACAGAATACCAGCTCTCCAGGAGAATGGCGGTGATGGAAAATTTTTGAAAACTTCAAATATAAAAGGTCAAATCTAGGTAACCTGAATCTTAAAGGAAGATGCTGTGTGGTTTGTGTTAATTTGATAAAAAGCTAAAAGCTCGACACTAGTTTAAATGACTCATTATAAACTTAGGCAATCAATAGACAAGATCATATTATGTACCCAAAATAAGAAAAGTTGGCTTGACACTGGTATACAATTCTACAGAATTTTAGTTTGCAGTATTTGGGGAGTTTCACATGGTCTCTATCTCTAACAGGGTTTTATATTAGAATTTGCGTTATGTTTCCCGAATACATGTTCATAATTACTTTTTAATATCCTTGTCCTTGTCTTTTTGTGTGCACCCAGTAGCTTGATACAAACACATACAGCACAGAAGAAACGTTGCATACATAAGGCTGCTTTTATTTCCATGCCTTGTTATAAAGCCACAGTTAAAACTAGCAACTTTCATTTACTTCTTTCCTATATATTAATCTATATTATTGTTAGGCTCTTTTGTTTTTGGCTGTTCTGAGTTAAATATACAAGTGCATCCTGGGGTATGACTCAGACCTTCATTTAGAAATAATTATAAAACTCATTTTAGACTAGTTTCCTAAAATTCTTTTTTACTTTTATGACTCAGGGACAATAATATGAGGCTGAGAAACAACACCGGTTATAGCAATGTCTTCAACATCATTCCCATAAGGTAGAAGACTTTGATGAGAAACACTGCTTTTTCAATCTAAACCCTACTGCTATTTTCCCCCTATTGGTACCAAAAGCAGCAAACATCACCCCATTAGTTAAAATGAATCATGACTGAGGATTCAAGAAACAGAAATGGGTGCTTGCTATGGCAGCTCATATACTAAAATTGGAACTATACAGAAATGATTAGAACAGCTCCTGTGCAAAGACTGAATGATAATTCATAAATCATTCCATATTTTGAACTCCCCAAAATAGAAGAAATAAATAACATAGTTCAAGACCTGCAAGCAAAAACAAAATCAACAAAGAAGAAACCAAACCGAGTGAAATCTGGAAATGGAAAATTAAGGAACTCAAACAGGAATTTCAAAGGTAAGTATCCCCAACAGAACAGAATAGAAGAAGAAAGAGTCTCAGGCAATAAAGACATGACAGAAGAAGTGTATTCATTGATCAGAAAGAATGCTAATTCTTAAAATATCTTGGCACAAAGAATCCATAAAATTTGGGATGGTATGAAAAGACCATGTCTAAGATCAATAGGATTAGAGGAAAGAGAATAAACATAAGTCAAAGGCACAGAGAATATTTTCAACAAAATCAAAGAAAATTTTCTTAGCCTGAAGAAGATGCTTATAAAAGCATACATAATACCAAACTGAGTAGAGCATAAAAGAAAGCAAAGTGCCCTCTGCATATAATAATCTAAACACTGAATGTACAGAACAAAGAAATAAGATTAAAAGTTGCAAGGGAAAACAACCAAGTAACATGTAAAAGGCAGACTTACTGGAGTAACACAAACTTTTTACTAGAGACTCTAAAAACCAAAAGTTTCTGGACTAATGTTCTAAAGACTCTAAGAGACCATAGTTTCCAGCCATAGATACCTTTCTATACCCAGTCAAAGTTACAATCACAATAGATGGAGAAAACAACACATTTCATGATCAAACAAAATTTAAGCCGTATCTATTCATAAATTCAGCCCTACAGCAGGTACTAGAAGACAACTCTAACTTGAAGATGTTAACCACACACAAGGAAACAAAAGGAATAAGTAATCCCTGACCAGCAAATTAAAAGACAAGAAATACACACACACACACACACACACACACACACACACACACACACACACACCAAAACAAAATGACAGGAATCACCAACACTCCTCATAGATACCTCTCAACCTCAGTGCTCTCAACTCCACAATAAAAAGACAAATATTTACAGAATGATTCAAAATCAATATCTATCCTCTGCTCTATTTAATGAAAAAAATTAACATTGAGGATAGAAAACATCACCTCAGAGTAAAAAGATGGAAAAGATATTTCAAGCAAATGGACATTAGAGACAAGCTCATATGGCCATTTTAGTACCTGACAAAATACACTTAAAACCAATACTAATCTGAGGAGATAGGACAAGAAACTACCTACTGATTAGAGAAAAATTCATCAAAAGGATATTGCAATACTAACATTTATGAACCAAATATAATGGCACACAAGTTTATAAAAGAAACTGCTACAACTTAAATCACAAATTGTCTCTCTGACACTGACAGTGGGAGATGTAAATAACCCACTATCACCAATGGACAGGTTATTCAGGATAAAATTTTAATAGAGAACTATACAACTCTTGGGCATATAATCAATGGACACTCTATCCTACCACAGAAACACTTGTTCAACCATGTTTATTGCTGCTCTATTAATAACATCCAGGAATTATAAATTATCTATATGTCCCTCATTAGAAAATGAATAAAGAAAATGCAGTATGCTTATATAATGGAATATTGCTAACTGTTGAAAACAATGAAATTCACAGATATCTGGATGGAAATATATATCATATACATACATACATACATATATATACATACACACACATATATATGTATAGACACAGTAAGATATATGGCTTATATGTAGATATTAGTTGTTATATCAGTTATAAGTAAACTACAGTCCATTGAACCACAGATGTTAGGTATAGAGTAACAGACTAGGGGTGGGGATAATTCTCCCCCACCAAACTGAAATTGAATACATTGATAATTCTCTCCGGAAAACTTAAATAAAACAGTTATGGATGAATGAAGGCTCAGATGGAAGGCTGAAATAGGAAAGAAATGGGCAGCTATGGAAGAGGGAGAGAGAGAGAGAGAGGGAGAGAGAGGGAGAGAGGGAGAGAGGGAGAGAGAGGGAGATGGGGAAGGTTAAGAACCATTTGAGAGGTAGTTGGGGAACCTATTACAGTAGAAACATATATATATATATATGCATCTAATGATCTAAATACACCTTAGATGATCTAAATGAAATCACCAAACAAAGGTAAGACAGAGCACCAACTGGACACTTCCTTCTTCCAAATTAATCTTCCAGTACCAACACTATGTTACATCCAATTTTGTTGGACAAATGGGTACCCTGGGAATGCCCATACAACCCAGGATGTTTTCAGGACTATAAGTTTTTCTCCACAAAATGACTGCGAGGCCATATTGCTTCAGACAACGCCTACAAAACTCACTGAATGTGGAGAAGTTGAGCTGATACCTACATAGAGGCTTCACCTCCAGGTGCTAGGATCTTTGGTACAGGATCACACTCTGCAAGCTACCCGAGGTGAAATATAACTACCAACCCAAGTAGAAACCCTTCTATGTACAATGGTGTACTGCCTGAAAGACATGCTAATAAAATATGTCACAAAGTGTATGGGGATACCAAGCAATATCCGATTTGACTGAAGGCTTTTTCTATGAGATGGACCCAATATGTGACACTGTGTGGGGGACCAAAAACCTGAGACTACATAACTCTTGGGTAAAACCAAACACTTCTGCTATTAAATAAAACATACATAAATAAATCTAACATTTTAATGCCTCCTAGTATCATTCTACTATACTCATCGATATGTGTCTTGTCTTAGTCATCACCATAGAAGCTTGCTCCCACAGTCAATGGGAGTAGATGAAGAGACCCACAGCCAGGCATAACACAGTGAAAGACTGGAAAACTCAGCACTTTAGTGAATGTCTCTGTTGGATGTCTCCCCTCAGTGATTAGGGAACACCATGGAAGAGTCGGTAGAAAGTGTGTAAGAGTTAGAGGGAATGGAGGACACAAAGCAAACTGTTGTATAATCTTAAAATTGGTCTTATAATAAAAACCTGGAGGCAAATATTGTGGTAAAAGCTGAAAGATCAGAGGAAACAAGCCACAGCCACTTCTCACCTTCCCAACTCCTCAGCCAATCCTGTCTCCAGAGACTCCAGCCACATACATGTAGTTCTGGCCTGTGCCAGGTGGCTATAAATCCACAGGCAAGCCACTTTTTCATGAGTTTGAAAATTCATGCCACAAAAGTTGGACGCCAGATGTTGTAGATACTCTAAATCAACACGATCAAAGCTCACATTAACAGAAGTTATAGTTATAGCTCACATTAATAGAAGTCTCTATGTAGGTATCAGCTCAACTTCTCCACATTAACAGAAGTAACATGCACAAGGTTTGCATAGGTCTGTCAGATGGGGTCCTACAGCTGAAAGGAGAAGTGGATGCAAGGCCCCAATCCTAACCCAGAAGTACCTCCAAATGATAACCACTTGCAAATGAAAATTCTGATTCTTCCAAAGGAGTTTCAGTGGAAAAACAAACTACTCTTAAGGGTAGGCTGCATGCCTAGCAGTAGATGGTCAAAGGAAAATTAATTCAATGCAAACTTTGGAGGTTCTTTGTTCCATAAGGTCATGTCAAGATTTTTACCTTAGTGTTTAAATTTTATCTTAATATTTATTTATTCATTTATTCTTCTTTCTTTTTACTCTAAAGTTCCTTTTTGTATATGTTATGGATTTTAATTTAGTTTTTTGTTTTTAATGGATTTCATTGCTTTGTCAACCAGTGGGTCTCTGGAAAATATCTATTTCTTGTGAATTTTCTTTGGATCTTTTTTTCTGTTTGTTTATTTTATTCTTATTCCTTAATCACCTGCTTGTAGTCTAATGATAGACAAAATGAATGAATCCAGATGGGTAGGGAGGAAGTGAGAGGAGGAGAGGGAGAGGAAACGATTAACAGGATATATTATGTAAGCAAAAATATCTATTTTAAATGAGACAAAAAAAAGCAGGATGACAAAAAAGAAAGAGGAATATATAAATATAAAGGAATATTTTTCACAGCATAACTCTTTCTTTCTCGGCAAGGTTTATCAATTTTTTAGAAAGTAAATAAAGCATATATGGTTGAACCTGTAAGAGAAAGTGGGGTTACACTTAACTAAAAGGAAAGTTTGTCTGGCATGTGAGTGCTGAGACCAGGAAGACAAAGATTCAGCAGACTGAACGTGTGCCTGAGCATCTTATAAATTGAAACTTGTTTGGAAAATAAAAACTAACGTGTTTGGCTGGTTGTTTCTGAAATGTTCAGGATTCTGTGGTCAGAAGACAGTTTCTCTTGTAAGAGAGATTAGTGATTTAAAGAATATATGTAAATAAGGTCTTAAAATGTTGTGCAACACAGTAAGGACAACAGAGAAATCTAAGGGTCAGGAGTAGAATTTAGGGGTGAGGTAACCTGGCAGCCATTTCCAGGCCTGGACCCTTCTATCTTGTTGAAAATTTTATCTCTCAGTTTGGAAATCACGATGTAGAAAATGTGACCTTGGGCCAGGGGGTAGTGGGTTCTTCCAGTATGAAATGTAAAAAGGTGTACATCCTGACAAGGGCATAGAATAGCCTGTTTTCTTATACTTATAGCATAGAGTTCTAGAATAACTCAATCTAGTGTATTGTTTGATTTTTAAAAGGTTTCCACAAATGTTTGAAATAATTTCTGAATATTCATAAAGATTATTAAAATACACTACTTCTTGTTTTGTTTTATTTTGTTTTTTTGTAACTGGGTTTCTCTGTGTAAAAGCCCAGGCTGTTTTGGAACTTGCTATGTAGACCAGGGTGGCCTCAAACTCATAGAGAACCACTTGTCTCTTCTTCTTGAGTGCTGGGATTACAGACATATGCCAACACTGCCTGGCTACATTACATATTTTTAATAACAATTCCACCATTTAACCCTGAATTTCCTAAGTCCGCATGACTAGAGTTAGACGTGCATGGAATTACATAACAATTTACATTTTGATACAATCTTATAAAAGAAAAGATCACACCTATGCTTTTGTCTATCATTCCTAAGATTACATAGATGATCCAGAATTTGGTTGTATATCATAAAAATAAAAAAATAATTATTCTGCAGTGATGCTGAGAGTATAGATGTTCTGAATATAATTAATTCATTCCATTTATAAAGTTTCTTGCCATATTGTACTTGAGATAATAAATTTTTTACTTTATATTGTGTAATTCTGTTTGGGTGTGTAAATAATATATATCAAAATTATATCAATGTGTTTATAATAAGTTTAATATAAGAAAAATGGCAGAGATGGTTCATGAATGTATCTTTTATGTACATCACACAACTTACATTTTAATTCAAAGGGATTGTTCTGATTCTTACAATAGTCTTGTGAGAGGTTTAGGAAGTACCAAAGAGGATTTGTAGTTTGGAAAACCTTGTCAGACAAGATAAAAGAAACAAACCTGGTGAAATTGAACTACTCAATAATACTATTAATCTGGTTCTCTCTGCTGTGCTTTGAATAAGTGTCCCTGACATCCATGAGTCCCAAGCCTGTGGCATTATTTAGAGGTGCCTTGAAGAGATGGCTTTCTGGGCTGGGGATCTAATGTGGTTGGTAGTATGTTTGCTTAGCCCAGAAGAAGCCCTCCATTTAACCTCAGCACCACAAAACCTCAATTCCCTAGCACAAGCCTGGGATCTCAGCATGGGGAGTTGAAGCCAGGAAGATCACAAGTCCAAGATCACTTTGGCCAAATAGAGAGCTGGAAATACATGTGATCAAATCTCTAAAATATAAACAAAAACAATGAATAAAATAAGTGACAGGGATCGGTTAGAGTTAGATGCCCTTTTGCATCACAGAGGTACACCCTTGAATGCGATGGGAAAACTCTCACACTTATTTTTATTCCTTGCTTCCTGGCCACCAAAAGATCAGATCTGCCTGCTATGTACTGTGAACAGTAGCTGTTGCCTCATCACAGGTCCCAAAGCAGTAGATCAATCCAACCAAGAACTGAAACCTTCCAAACTGTGATCAAACCAAAACACACACACACACACACACACACACACACACACACAGAGAGAGAGAGAGAGAGAGAGAGAGAGAGAGAGAGAGCAATACATAAAGAACAAAATAAAACAAACTGAAAAACTCGTCCTTCTTCTCCAGTTATCTCAGGTACTTGCTGTGGCAATGCAAAGTTGGCCAGTGCACCACCATCTTTCCAGACAGCCATCCAGAAACATAGCCTGTCCTTCAAAAGAATGTTGATATAGCTAAAACCATAACTTCCTGACATAGTTACTATTGACTTTTCCTAAGATATAATCTTACTCAGAATCTTTATCTGCGATAAAATTCTGAGAGGCACTCACAATCTTCACCCTGTGGTACTATCCTTTGGCTTATGCTGGATGAGAAGCAGATTTGGGCACTGATCCCAGCTAATTAAATGACTCATTTTAAAAGCACAGTTTCCTCTAGCTAATGAGAGAAGTCTTAGTCCAGATAGGCTGGATGTGTAACAACAATTTAATGGACCATGGAATAGAAGACGTCTCACAAAACATTAGCAAAAAAAAATACAGGCAGCCTATACATGCAAAGCACAAACTCAAGTGGACAGTCAGCAAAGAGACAGGATACCAATAATGGAATATCTTGGAACCTTAATTAGCTTACCAAAATTCTCTAGGACTCTCACATGCAAGCCTTATCCAACTAACAATTTAACATCACAGCAGGTGGCACTCAAGCAGATAATTCACTCAACTCTACTAATTTTATGAGCTGTGAAACTATTGAAATATAAATCAGTGCTATCACAAGCTGCCAAATTTGTATTAGTTTGTTTCACAACAGTCAAGACACTTCATAGAGGTTTGGTGTCTGAAAGTGAAGCGCTTCCTTCACAAATCTCAAAATCCTGAGGCTGTCTTTAGAAGTGTTCAACATGTGAGTGATTTAATGATCTTGACACAAAGCCAACATTTCTTTGAACAAATTTTGGTAAATAAATATGAACATGAAGATGTTGTAAGGAAAGAAGGGAGGAACATGCTATACACACCCAAAGAAGGGAGTACTTATTACTCAGTAGCATTGTGGGGTATTTGTACACTGCGTGAAATGTACTGCTGTGATTGGTGTAATAAAAGCAGAATGGCCAATAGCTTAGGAGGAGGTAAGTGTAGAACTTCCAAGCAGAGAAAGAACTCTGGGGGGAAACAAGGCAGAATCATCAGCCAGACACAGAGAAAGCAGGATGGACAATATGGAGAAAGGTGGTAGAATGTAGATTAAAGTAAATGGGTTAATTTAAGTTATAATTGACAATAGGACAAGCCTAACCTAAGGCTGAGCTTTCAAAATTAATAATTAGTTTCCATGTCTGTTGTGGATATCATTCGGTATAAATAAAACACTGATTGGCCAGTGGCCAGGCAGGAAGTAGGCAGGCAAGGAGAGAGGAGAATTCTGGGAAGTGGAAGGCTGAGTCAGGGAGACACTGCCAGCTTCCACCATGACAAGCAGCATGTGAAGATGCCGGTAAGGCAAGAGCCATGTGGCAAGGTATAGATTTATAGAAATGGATTAATTTAAGCTATAAGAATAGTTAGCAAGAAGCCTGCCATGGCCATACAGTTTGTAAGCAATATAAGTCTCTGTGTTTACTTGGTTGGATCTGAGCTGCTGTGGGACTGACAGGTGACAGAGATTTGTCCTGACTGTGAGCCAGGCAGGAAAACTCTAGCTACAATGGTGCCCAACATGGGGCAAGAGTTTCCCCCTAAAACCTGAGTAAAAAGATTCTAAAATGGAGCTATAAACAGTTCCTAGTTGTCTCTTTCAAGTTAGCAGCAGCCTGTGTGTTTGAGCTACTATCTACTATGGTGGGTTGCTGACCTGTGCGCTCAACCTGCAGTATGGCAGGAATGAGGCCTCTGCAAGTGGCACATTAAGCTGCGTCATGGATTTAGCATTTACTAGTGCAAAACAAAAACAGAGGTTTCTGGGCTAAATGCTGCTTTGATAGAAGCATAGACCCACTATTTCTGAGAGTTGATGGCTCCCAGAGCTGGTGGAAAATGTACCACTGCCATGTTGGGAAGCTGAAGTGGGCAGAGCCAGCAGCTACAGCACCATTTCAGTCTTAGAATGCTGCAGTTTAAAACAATAGGCTCGCCGGGCGGTGGTGGCGCACACCTTTAATCCCAGCACTCAGGAGGCAGAGGCAGGCGGATCTCTGTGAGTTCAAGGCCAGCCTGGTCTCCAAAGCGAGTTCCAGGAAAGGCGCAAAGCTACACAGAGAAACCCTGTCTTGAAAAAAAAAAAAACAAAAACAAAAAACAAAAAACAAAACAAAACAAAAAAAAAAAAAACAATAGGCTCAAGGTTACCACACAGAAAATCTGGATTATGTTCTCTTTGATATTCCTAACTGAAGAAAAACATTAAAACATTTGATTGCAAAAGCTGTTGAGTTATGCCAAAATGTATATTTTAAAGGGACCTTGACTTCAAAATTTGGATGTAAGGATATGTTACTTTGAAAAGGAGGCTCTGCTTTTGTTTCCACATAAAGCCAGAGGCTATGGATTTGTTCCAGATTAAGATACATCAGGTTTGACTAGCCAAGACCTCCTGAAAGGTCTCCAATGATACCATGGCCCAGATGATCTAACATCCAGAATGGTTTCAAGGCAACTGGCTTAGACAATACACCTTCATAGACTACTCCATAATCCTAAAATTTTCTTTGTGTCCCCATAAGATGCAATGCCCCCCTCCAGCAGGAAGTAGTAAAAGAAGCTACGCCCAAATTCCCAACTATAACAAGTTGGCTTTGGAGACATGTGAAATTTAAAACCTTCCTTTTTGAAGAAAAAGAAAGAAAGAAAGAAAGAAAGAAAGAAAGAAAGAAAGAAAGAAAGAAAGAAAGAAAGAAAGAAAGAAAGAAAAGGGGAAGTGCTGTGGATATTGTTCTGTATAAATAAAACACTGATTGGCCAGTTGCCAGGTAGGAAGTAGGCGGGACAATGAGAGAGGAGAATTCTGGGAAGTGGAAGGCTGAGTCAGGGAGACACTGCCAGCTTCCACCATGACAAGCAGCATGTGAAGATGCCGGTAAGCCACGAGCCATGTGGCAAGGTATAGATTTATAGAAATGAATTAATTTAAGCTATAAAAACAGTTAGCAAGAAGCCTGCCATGGTCATACAGTTTGTAAGCAATGTAAGTCTCTGTGTTTACTTGGTTGTGTCTGAGCAGCTGTGGGACTGGTGGGTGACAGAGATTTGTCCTGACTGTGGGCCAGGCAGGAAATCTCTAGCTACACATGTCATTATTTGTGAGCTGGCAGCCCAAAGAAAAATCCAGAGCCATAAAGTTTATTGACCCAGATACCCTATGAATTTATGGTTTTAGTAATAATCCAACTATGGCTATGCTGACCAGACTTCAACTCCTGAAAGGTAGAAAAGCAAGAGAAATTGAATTATAAGGTTCCTAGGAAGTTTAAATAAGTGGCTTCCCTCTAGAAAAAAGTCAAAAATAGAATGACATAAATATTTGGAAGTAATTTTTTATACAAATAAAATAAATTCATACAGACTTCACAAGACTCTTATGAAATTTATATCATAATAAAATGCCATGGTGGTCATGAAATTCTGATACACAATATTTCAAAAGAAGCCTTTCATCCTCAACCATCAAAGGTCACTTGAACCTTAAGATCTGTTGCCTGTAAGAGCCCCTCAGCTGCCATGGTTGTCTGCACAAGTCCTGCACAAGCTAATCGAAATTCTGTTCTATATTGGAAAAGGGCTCAAGATTTCCCTCTCTCAGTTGAAGAACCAGTGGGCAACTGTTGATGGCTGTTGGAGTGGAGAGTCTGTTTTCTTCAGGCATGTAGCCTCAGGTGGGTTGTTCATGTTCAGAAGATCTTACATCCATAGGTGTATGGGTACTATTAAATAGATTCAGAAAGAGGGACATGTGGTGGTGAGGATTTTACACACACTGGATGGGAGTGGTTGGAGTTATGTATGATCAAAATATACTCTGTACCACAACTTGATGTGCTAAGTGTTGTTGATAACCATGGAAGGCCTGTCCATTTCTGAATAGAAACCAAGGAGGAGTGGGTTGAGTGAGGGGTGGGGCAAAGAGGAGGGAGGGAGAGGAAGGAGAGGAGGGGAAACTTTACTCTGGATATAAAGTAAATAAATAAATGATATTTTCTTAAAAAGCAAAGTGATTGAAACAAAAAATGAAATTCTCAAAAAATAAACATATATTTAAAAATAATACAAAATTTTAAACAGTTTACAGTGCCTGAGAGAAACCAGAAGTTCTAAAATCAAGATCTGCATTTGCCTGTGTCCCTTCTGTCCCAAGTTTAACCCGATTTGCTGCCTTTTCCAAGGCAAAGTCTCATTGAGTCTTGATGACTCAAGTCTCCTTCCACCTTCAAAAAGAACAGAATGAATTTATAATTCTTTTCCTTTTTTTGGATATTGAACTTTTTAAAAAAAAATTATTAAGAAAAATTTTTATTCATTTTACATACCAAAGATTCCCCTCTTCCCTCCTCCTGCTCCCCCAGTCTCCCCCTCCCAATCCATGCCCCATTCCCATCTACAAGAAGGTAAGGCCTCCCATGGGCAGGTACACTTAGTAGAGGCAAGTCCAAGCTCCTCCCCCTGGCCCAAGGCTGTCAGAGGTGTCCTATCATAGAAGTGGGCTCCAAAAGGCCTGCTCAACTATTTTTTTCTGTTTCAGCAGTTATATGACCATATCTTTGACTATTCTCCCTCCTTTATAGGACTCTTATAATTAAAGTGGGCCCAGTTAACATAATACAAATAATCTTCTCAATACATAATGTTTAATTTAGTTAAATCTGTGTAGACTTTTTTCCATGCAAGGTAACAAATTAGTTCCCCAGGCATTAAAATATAGACATATTTGAAAAGAATATGTGCTACATACAATATGTTACTCCAATACTCCTAAAATGTCTGAAGTCATTTCCTCATTCACTAAGTGTTAAAATCTCAACTACAACTCATCAACCAACCAACCAACCAACCAAACAAACAAACAAAAAACCCTCATATTTTGATCTTGTCAATTAAATCAGTAACCAGTGAGAGAATTGCTACTATCAGTTCTCAGGAAAAATTCCTCTTACAATTTGGTCCTCACAACCTTGAAATTAAGTCCTTTCTAAAGAAAGTCTGGTGCATAGACAGGTATTGAGAACAGTCACAGATATAACCATTCAAGAAGGAAGACATTTAATGGCTGCTGGTCTTGTGCAATCTTTAAATGCAGTCAAGAAATCTCTACTATAGATCAAATCTATCTTTAAAGATATCATGTTTGCAGCTGAGTAACTTTATCAGCCTGTTTCCAGGCCACAGAATTTGGGAATCAAGTATTAGTCCTCCATCCATGCTATATGAGATTTGAGTGTAAACACTCTAAAACATCTTGTTGGCCTGCTGTATATGTCATGTGGATTCACTGCATTAGTAAAGAGACTGACCGTAGAGATTTTCTGAACAGTCTCATATCTGTGGGTGGCTTCTGCTGAGATTTCTGGGATATCCCATGAATCAAACAGCTAATCTCTACAAAGAGCTGTGTGAATGATTGAAATATGTCTGACCTTTTCATCTTTCTGCAGTAACAGGGAAAGGTTGTGCAGTTGGAGCCTGGGCTGTTCCTTTCACACACATTTGATTGACAGTACAACTCCTCAGGTAGACTAAGAACTTCCCAAATCATCAAGTGTCAGATAAATATCTGGCAACGTTTGTCAGGCAACAATTATTTCCTTGACTCGCTTGCTTCTCTTTGCACACATTGCTGTAGAAACAGCTTGCATATTCAAATCAAGAATCTCAAAGGTAGAAATGAAAGCTAGAGTTGAGAGATCTTTAAATGTCTAGTTCAGCATCCAGGACAATCTGAAAGTCCAGATCACCGTTAAGTCATGAAGCTTATTTCCAATTCCTGAAATCTGTTGTATATTTTTATTTGAATTTTTATGGCTGGACATGATAGCAGCATTTGTCCATTGATTCTTTTTACTTTCCTGTTTGCACTTTTGGAACAAGATTACCTATAACCATTTCCCTTTATGTACCATTGTAGTCCGTGTTGGAGGCAATAACATTTTCCTTCTTAGATTCAAGGGCCCCTTAATGGGAAGGAATTGTGCCTGGAAGCAGTACTGAATGGATTGCATTTAGAAGTTGTACCCACATTTGACTTAGATTATTTAGATGATACGTTTTGGGGCTTTTGGGCTCTGTGTATTTATTTGAAATCATTTAAGTGTAACTGAAACTATAATGCAATGACTTTCAGGGAATCTTAAGAAGGCTTGAAATATTTTGTATATGGCAACATCATGTGATCTTTGTAGGCCAGAGTACTAACTGTGGCAGGGAGAGTTTTAAAGGAACACCACTAGTATTATTCCCATTTTATTTTTTTTTTTTTGCTATTTCATATGGCAAAAGGTAAATCATTCAGGAGGATTTAGTCTAATCATCTGTATTATGTTCAGTCTTATAAAATGTTTCTGAAGAGTATCAGAAGCTGGATACGATGGGGTACATCAGAAGGACACACTTGGTTCTTATAAATAAAAATGTGAATGGAAAGAGGCATATGAGGTGCCTCTTGCTGCAAAGAGGAGACTTACAATGATAGACAGCAAGGGCATGAGAATTGTAGTGTCAAAATTGCAAAGAACAATACTCATGAGCAATAAAGAAGAGCTTAGAAGGTGATTCTTCCCATAAGCCCTCAGATAAGAGCCCAGCCATGGCTTACACCTTGACCTTAACTTTGGAGGATATAAGCAAACCAACAGCCAAGACAACTAGAATTCTCATCTAAACAATGGTTAGGAACAAAAGGATGTTGCTTTAAACCAACATGTTTGTGTTGATTTCTTGTTCAGAAATTGAAAACTAAGTGTGAGTATTAAATTATTTGATTTGATGTCTGTAGATGTAATTCTAAATGGTCTTATTAAATAAGAAACACAGAACCAAGTAAAGAGTTAAAAGCCCAGAGATGAGAGCAGTAGCCAAGAGCCAAGACCACCTTATCTTACCACTCACTGCTGTCCTTCCCCTGAGAGAGAGCCCTTCTTCCTGTGTCCTTTTTTATTGCCTTTCTGTTCTGCCTTCTCATTGGCTCTAAACCCAACCACATGACTTTCTCTTCACTGCCTGTCTATGCAGACCTCCAGGTCTCTATAGTAGGTAGTGGGATTAAAGGTGCATGTCACCATGCTGACTGTGTCCTTGAACACACAGAGACTCTGCCTGCCATGTGATCAGATAAGGGTGTGTGCTACTATTGCCAGACTTCTGATAAATGGTTTGCTCTTAGCTCTGATCCCCAGGCAACTTTATTTATTAACATACAAATAAAATCAAATTTCAGCACAAATAAAATATCACCATATTGAATAAAAAAAGACAGAACACAGGAAGAAGAGGTTCTCTCTCTCAGGGGAAGGATGGCAGCAACTGGTAAGCTAAAGGCTGTTCGCTAGTGTTGTGACCTCTTGGGCTTTTAGCTCTGTATTTGGCTTTGTGTTTCTTATTTAATAAGACTGTTTAGAATTACATCTATAGATGTCACCCAGTACATTGTAATGTTCTCTGAATTCTTTCCATAAAGCATGGATAGCATTTTGTAAGTCACAGTAGATTTGAAATATTCCACATGATTTTGTAACTAAAGATTTTGGAATGAGTTTCATTTAGTATCCAGGAATATCCTGAGAGGGTAGAGTGAATTCACTATTGTTGTGAGGACCAGAAAACAAGGTGTCTGGAAAGGACAGAGATGACCAGTATCAATGAAGCTGATTCTGTGAATTGCTGGCAAAGTTTCAGTCACCCTCCAATGTGAGATCTTAGTATAAATGGTGGTCAGGATCTAGCTTAGGAGTTTCTAGGTTTTGAAACTTCTTTCCCAAAGAATTGAAAATAGAGATTGCAAAAGTGGGAAGATAAATTTATTTGGAGTGAGGCAATCATACAGATTTGAAAGGGATCTTTTGTCAAGACTGTCAGAGGACCACAGGAGTAAGAGATTTCAAGGGCCCTGAATTACAGCTTGGGGTGTCTTTTTTGTACTGTTTAAAGAAAGAAAGGACCAATTACTAAGGACCCTAGCCTGAGTGATTTTTATTTTGATTACTAAATTAAGTCATGTCAATATTTACCCACACTATCAATGTCCTTTCTCAGCGCATCTGTTTTTACTATATTCATATCTAATTAGATATGGGCATGAGATGATAAATAGGGGATTCTCCTAAAAGCTCACTTGAACATGTGGTTTTTATTTACTGTGTGCACACCTCAAACCAGATAAGCACATATCAGACTTTCCTTTGTTCCTTTGTTACACTGGAGGATATATTTGAATAGAAATAAACTGTCAAGTTCTAGGGAAATGGCCCAGTGGTTAACAGGATGTATTGCTGGTATAGAGGACACAAATTCATTTCCCAGCATCAGTATTAGGTATGAACACCTATAACTCCAAATTCAGGGAATCTAATACCCTTTTTAGCACTTCATGGGCATCTTTACTCAACAGTCACACACACACACACACACACACACACACACACACACACACACACACACTTACACATAATTAAAATTCAGACAAATCTTTAAAAAAAATGTCTAAGCTTGATTATTCCCTGAGAGAACATTTATACAATTTGCAGAAAGGGGTACACATATAGCTTAATGGAGAAAGGGATGTAAAATCCTAGCTGCATTGTCTCAGAAGGGTATGAGTATACAGTAATCCTAGGTCAGGGAGGAGGGCTGTACATGTATCATTAGAAGGGGCATGTACAGAAAACCCGATAAGTAGAGTTTGGGTTTAATAAGGCCTTCCCCTTGCTTGCAGGTTTCAATAGAAAGTTTAGTTTGGGTGGGAGTGTAGAGTCAGTTTAATTACTACGTCTACAAACCAAGAAAGAAAGTCAGCCTATTAAAATATCTGAGAGAATTATTTCACTTTATGGAGACAATTAATCTTGAAGATATATCAGAGATATTATATACTAATGTATAACTAACATATAACCCAATGGACATCAACAATAATGTATTTCATTTAAATATTATTTTTGTGAAAACATATCAGTGATCATGGTATTAAATATGAACTTAACAATAATTTAATTATTTTCCACATTTAAACATATTCAAGATCTAATAGGTAAGCAGAATGTGGTAGTTTAGGTTTGGTTTGAGAGGAGCAATGTACTGTTTATTGAAACAATGCTGGGTGTAGCATAGCTACGATACACTTATGGACTCTCACTAGAGATTGTTACATACAAACAACACCAGAGTTTGATCAGTGTAAGTCTTTGGCATTTGTGATGGTAAATCTCAGATACCAATTGTATTAGATATAGATTTAATTAAAAGATTCTTCTGTGCAGGATTTTCTTGTTCAGATTATTTGAAGTGGGAAGGCCCATAGTGAGTGTGGGTAGCACCTTTTGATGGCAATCCAGATAAAATGGAGATGGATGAATGAAACTTTGTTTTTTGTCTGCCTGCCTTCATTTCTGCTGGCAAGCTCAGATACTCTATCACTGGTAGAATGTATTGCTTTCAGGTATTGAAACTAGCTTTATTGTGCTTCCAACATAGACTGAAGACCAGTGGCTCTCAAAGAATCTTCCAGGCCTGAAATGCCAGAATAGGATTCCTGAGACTTGGCCTCATAATAATGTAATTTTAATCTAATAACTTAGACTATAATACCCCACACAGGAAAAACAATACACTAGACAAAATACTATAAGTTTGAAAAATATATAAAGTGAACTCATGAACTAATAAGAACTTACTCGTTTAACAAATATTTGTGTTTTATTATTTATGTGTGTGTTTGTGTCTGTTTGGATGAATGCCATGGACATACTTGTGCCTTTGGAACCATAAGAAGACATTGGGTCTCTTGCAGCTGGAATTACAGGCAATTGTGAACCACTGGAACTGGATTTTGGGGGTTACCAAATTCTGGTCCTCAAGAACAGCTGGACCTTTTAACAACTGAACCATGCCTCCAAGCCCTGGGTCTTGTCTTATTGGAGAATAAATAAAAACCTTTTTAAGATTATAAGAAGCAGATTCCTTTGTCCCTCACTAATCCTTTCTTACACTAAAATATGAATTATAGTTTATTGATATGCTATCTTTAAGCATTAAAGATAATATATTAAAATTGAAAAGACACCAAACACTAAACGGATTAGAAGAAATTGCAATTTTTCTGTAAATTAACAATAATCAATTGAAGATTAGTTATAAACACTTTAAATAAATTATGCATTATCTTGTGAGCATTAGACTAATTTATTATTATATCTCCATCTCTTGTTAAACCAGCAGGTCAGTGTCCAAGTGTATTATAGTGTATGAAAAGACAGTTTTATAATCAAATTTTACTTAGGACCTACTGACAGAAGTGGAGGTTAGTAAGGTTTTCATCACTTTGAATATTTCTCAGTGATACACATGAATAAACAATATTGTTCCAAGATAAAATCTAATTAGTAACATAGTTGAAGTAATATCACATTATCTGCAGTGCTTTTAGTACTACTTTTATTCTTCCTTCTACAGGAATACAAGCAAATTGTATTAATCTTTGTTGTGGACAATTATGTTTACCAATTTTCCATCACAGTGACAGTATAAAGCTTATGGTAGGAAGGCTTTATTCGAGCTCATCACTCAGAGCTGTTACCTTACCATGTCTGGGAGGATGTATCATGGTTAAGCTACATCAAGTCATCCAGGAAGAAGAGAAAGAAACAATACTAGCACCAAATGAACTGTCCTTTTCCTCCTTTCAATCAACCCAGTCATAGGCATTTGACTAGTGTGACACTCATTAAGAGCAGGGGGAAGTCTTCCCTTTAATATAGTCCTCAGTGGAAAAATCTCCTGCAGACACACCAGAGGTACCCTCTACAAATCTTCTCAGTTATTTTTTAATTCAGTAAATTGACTTCGTACTAATCACCTCTTATGGTGACTAATCTCCACTGATAAATTAATGAGATCTAAGATCATCAAGTGTACCAGCCTCTGGGCATGACTATGGGACATCATCTTGATTAGGCTAAATGTAGAAGTAAGAACAATATTCTATGGATGACACCATTTCCTGGAGTGGAATCTCAGATCAATACCAGAGGAGAGGGAACGTGAGCTGAGCAAAGGCATTCATCACTTTCCTGACCTCAGGCATAATGTGGGTGGTTATTTCAAGCTGCTGTTTCCTTGGCTTCTTCACCATTACAGACTCTATGATGCATGAGTCAAAGTAAATCCTTTCTTCTGCAAGCTGCTTTGGTCAGGGTATGTTATCACAGTCACAGCCAAATTAGCTGAGACATTTCAACAACCAAGTTAGTCGTTTCGTCTTTGGATAACATAAGTAGGTGTATGTTCCAAACAGCATGTATTTTCTTCTCTGATAAATGGTATAATTTTTTTTGTGTTTTTTGGTCAGAAAGGTTTTAGGAATCCCCCAAAACAACATACCCTTTAAATATTTCACTTGGTTGCCCATCAGAAGTAGAAGATAAATCTAGGGGATATCTGGTCCTGTCTTTAAGGGAATTTCTAGATTATATTAACAGGGAAAAAGACCCACACTAACTGCCAGGTTGAGTACAATGGAGAATGCTCTCTCCTAGGGTCTGTGATTTACACAGCCCTGGATTCCTAGCCTAGTAAAGAGTACAAGGGGAGAATTTCATAAGTGAGCTTTAAACCTAATTACAAAATGAGTGCTTATTATCACTCATGCCACTAATGCAGCACTAGCCAGACCTATGTTAGTGTAGCTCTCAGAGTTGACAGTTGGGCAAGACTTTTGATTACTTTTCTGCCCTGTTTGCAGGCACAGCACATTCCAGCACTATTACATATAGTAATAAACTGCCCCCTACGTACTTACCTTTATACCCACAGATCAGTGTGTATCTTAATCCTCATTAAAGGCATGTCTTTTTGTAGCTATTGACTATTATATGAACAAATAAATGAACTATTAAAGGTAGTAGAATTTTTGCCAAAAAATATGTTATGCAATGAGGTCACATATTAAACTTAAGGTTATAGATGTGCAACTACTATATAGACACGTGACTGATTGTTTGCAAAAGCACACATATTTAAGAGGCACCTGTACATATGAGTGGCAAAAACTGTGTTGGATATATCACAACATCTTGTACATTTCTAACCATTTTCCTAAATGAATAAAATCTAGCAAAATATAATCAGCTTTTTTGTGAGCCTGCCATAAACTTGAAAATTCTATAAGTATCTCCCTTAATAATGTTAAAAGATCCAAACTATGTACAAAAAGGCAATGCATTTCATTTTTAAGGAGACAAAAGGCATCGCATATTCAGTGTTTCAGCCCAATATATAGGGTTTTGATGTTCTATTGAGTTATATTTTTCTTATTTTGAAACAAAGTTTCATCTTAGCAGGGCTTTCTCAGATTCACTGTGTTTGGCTCCAAGGCAGATCTCCAACTCCTGATCCTTTATATCATCACCTCCTAAGTGAAAGGATTACATAAGCTCTTACTAACAATCTTGCTTCTTTTTACAGTTGCATTTATTTTAAGTTACTGCATTAGGAAATTGTAAAAGGAAACCTCAGAAAATGTTATTTAATCATTAATCAATTTCAGGACTCAAATTATATTTTCTTTGCCACAAATGAATGAATCTACTAATTTACATGCCCAAACTGAATAGTTATCACAGTAGTCAGAGCTTTCCCAGGCCTTTTGAATTTCACATTTAAGTGTAGATTTTTTTGAGTTACTGACAAGTGTTAAGTCTTAATCCTTGAGGAATCAAAAGTTATTTTTGATATATGCTGGAATACACAAGAAACTTTTTCTCTTTAGTTTTTTTAAGTACAAAAAAACCCACATTAATTAAGAGCTGACTGGAGTTCATTATCTTAGAGTTCCTTTGCATTGTTCATTTCAATGAATTACTGGAACTTACAATTTCTTTTACTTTGGATATACTTTAAAGGTGAAATGTGATACTCACTGAATTAATTAAGGACGCTTGTCTATGCAAAGACACTGCTTTTAGCCCCCGAATATTTGTGTAAGTGTATATTTCCTTTAAGGTGGTGGTATAGTCTGGTTCCTTCTTCCAAACGAAATACACTGCTAAATCCCCAGGATAGGAAGTTTGCCAAACCATGAGCAAAATGTCAGTAACTTAGATAACACGGAGAAAATTAAGTAAGGATGTTTAAAAGTAAATTACTGTGCATTTACTTTTACAGAAAATGTTTTGTGTCATGACTTTGTGAAATAATAAATTCTAAATTCTGGTATTCTTTTTGCCTGCTGACCTTGAAACTTGAAAGAAAATCTATTGAATATGCAAAATAGAGCTGTTCTTTGACTATAATACTTTGAATTGATTCAAATGCTTTACTATTTTCTCCTCCCCTTCCACAGTTAACTGTGGAGAGGCTATTTGAATACTATGGAGGTCATTTGATGGCCTAGAGCTATCTGAAATTAGCTTTTACTCTTCTGAAGGTAAATGCAATTTGTAAGCAGACCTGCTTGGGAATGTTAAGGTCAGCAATCTGCCAGATACAGCCAAGTATTCAAAACATGGAGGAATCAAGAATAAAGTGGGCACACATGAAACCAAGAAATCTGTAGAAAATCAAACGGTGTATGAGAAGAGAAAATATGACTAGGAATCTTTACTGTTGTTATAATCATGATCAACATGACATCAGCCCACTTTTTTGTTCTACTTTCCCAAGAGTATGGCTTGATTTTAGTATTTCAGATTTTTGGTGAATTTCTTTTATTGTTGTTGTTTTCTATCAGTGTTAATTAGACATCCCTTTTAATAGAACTGATTCCTTAACATGGAACACTATAACATATATTTATGTGATTAATGAGGATCTGCAGGCATCTGAATTAATTACCTTAAACTAACTTTTTTTTAAACTGTTCTTAGTGATGCTATAGCACAAATTAAATACTGCATTCCTGCACAACATACTTCTTTTTTCAAGGCTAGGAGTCATAACAGTTCTTAATGCTTATTCAGTCTTTCTAACAATAAGGTCACCTAGATAACTATTACTTTGTTACTTGTGTTAGAATGGTGGCTTCCACTTTGATTTAGAAAAATGGATAGAGCCTTATTCTCTCATATAGCTAGAAGTTTTCCAGTGAGGGATAAGTTAAGACTTTAATCTATATTCTTTGAATGATGTGAAGATGTGTGTGTGTGTGTGTGTGTGTGTGTGTGTGTGTGTGTGTACATGTGTGCATGTAGCAGCAAAATATAAATAGTACAGTTGATTAATATGTATGAATTTAGTTCATAATTCAGGTCAAATTAGAGAACTTGTTTGGCAATAGGAAGAATTATCTTTCAACAAAATCAGAATTCTTGTCCTTGTGCCTGTTTACTGTTGGTATACATAGTGAAGCAGTTTTTAGTGATGGATTGACAGTTAGGGAGAAATATTATGTGCAGGAATATTGGTTAATTCTCATAGATTATTGTAGCTAGAGTTTTCTCTCTGGGTCCCGCCAAGCCCAGGCAGTCCGACAGCCCACTTATAAAATAAACACATAGACGCTTATATTATTTACAAACTGTATGGCTGTGGCAGGCTTCTTGCTAACTGTTCTTATAGCTTAAATTAATCCATTTCCATAAATCTATACCTTGCCACGTGGCTTGTGGCTTACCAGCATCTTCACATGCTGCTTGTCCTGGTGGAGGCTGGCAGTGTCTCCCTGACTCAGCCTTCTACTTCCCAGAATTTTCCTCTCTCCTTGTCCCACCTGTACTTCCTGCCTGGCCACTGGCCAATCAGTGTTTTATTTATACAGAACGATATCCATAGCAGATTATTGAAAAAATATGATCTCTGTATTCATATGGATTCAATATGAGACAAATAGGCATATAAATTAAGACAGTAAGATATACATAAATAATATTAAAAGTATAGTTAAGGTGTGGGAAGTATGCATTAAGGAGAAACAATTAAACAGCATATCTTGATTGAGGGTATGACTGGTGTTTGAAATTACTGCACAAATATGAAATACTGAGCTGAAAGAATAAGAAGAAATTCTAGTTAAGTGCCTAAAATATCTGTGTTTTCAGATGAATATGAAACCCTTTGGTGCTTCTGGGGAAGAATTAACAATGTAATCATCTAAGAAAACAAGCATGTGGATAAGGATGGGAGCAAGGCGGTTCAAAGCAGCCAGGTAAGCCATTAGAGTGACAATTTTAGGACTGAAGCCACACGTTTCCCCAAAATGGAGTGTATCTATACGTCAGACCAAGAAAGCAAAATATACTCTGTCTTCTCCACTGCTGCTTATTCATATCAGCCAGGAGAGACTAGCCCTTTGTGAAGTTGGACTGAATCTCTCAGTCTCTCAGATCTACCACAAAGCAGAATTCCTAGCAGACTCCTATGAACAAATGGTGCAATTCTTCCTAACATTTTTTTAACTTGTGCAGAGTAGATAATGAAAGAAAAGATGCACAAATGGAGGAGTTGAAACAGGAAAAATGGTTATGAAAACATTCCAGCGTCATGATTTTTGCTCTGATGTGAGGGAAAATGAGAATCCTATACTAAATTCTCGTTACTAAGAATTAAAATCAAAGGATAATGAGCTATAGTAGGCATTAGGTCATTTATATGTGATTGTATATATCAGTGATCACACACACACACACACACACACACACACACACAAAGAATTAGAAAGGTCATACTGATTTTAAAACCCCAAACATGAAGCCTACTGTCTTGTTCAACTTTGTGTATTTCCCTTTGTTTTTAATTCAAGTTCCAGTTTGCCTTTTTATGTAGTTGATGAGGACCCTAAACTTCTTATTGTTCTATCTCCATATCCCCAGTGCTAGATTATAGATATGAACTACCACACCTGTATGTTGTAGTGTTTAGGACTGAATCTAGTTCATTGTCATTGCTATATAAACACTCTATTAACTTATCTATACAACAATCTTCATTTTTAAATTTTCACATCTCATAAATCTTAGCATTGCTACATGTATTGGATATCTTATTATATGCTAAATAATTATGGTATGAGCAGAATGATGTGTTGTATGTAAGCTTGGGCATTGAGAAAAAAGAAGTTTTTGAAGCAATTGAAAACTATGATTTCTAAAAAGAACTGAACCAGTTCTACCAGGAGAAAATAGGACAGCATATACCCTTGCTTATGAGAGTAATCATTCTTACAATGGGAGTGTTACCACTTAGAATGAGTTATTCACAGTGATCTATAGCATCTTATATTATGGGAGAAGTCTTTTTATATCTATACACAGATATATTTACCTGTCAAATATGATGTATCACAAATATTGCTTTTAATTTAAGGATGTTTGCCTTGAACTAAAATGAATGGTCATTGCTGGAACTCATAATGGGGCATGCATGCTAAAAGTTTGCCTGAGCACATCTTCGAGTTCTGGAAAATATGAACTATTTTTATTTTCCAGGCTGTGGCTGACAACATCTCATGGTTGACAGGTCAATCCTAATAAAACTATATATCTGACAATCTAGATGGCAGGCAGAAGGGAGAGATCAATCTTCACCCAGAAAAGTTGATGGAAGATGTCATGAACTAAAGGACATGATAAAACTGTGACCTTGTATTTAAGAAGTAAATGGCTCTTACAGTTCAGTGGCTGGCATCAGAGTCAGATTATAGGCTATTAAATCTATTCTTCTGTATAGCATATGAAAATCTAAGAAAATATTACATGTACCTACATAGATAAAAACTTGCTATTATAAGGACAAAAAGGTAAAAAAATAGACTATTCATAGTTTATACGATTTAAATAACCTACATAATTATATGGCAGTCTCAAAGAATATTTTGCAATAACTTGAGAATTTTAAACCTCTTTAAAATTTTTTAAGCAATCAACAAATTGATTATAGACTAATAAAATTACAAACAAAATAATTCTTTTTCAGATTTAAAACAATAATTTTGTATTTGTTTTGCTTAATTTTCTATATATCAACATCATATTTTCATCTTTGCAGGGGAGGCAGCTAAACTAATCATGTCTGAATAACCTAGGAAAATATAAATTTCCAGAAAAATATTAATACCCTGCTTGTAATAACCCCTGTCAGATATTATTAAAAAGCTGACATTGGTAGTCAAATTGTCTAGGGTCTTGTGGAATGCATCATTGATTAATTCAGATTTGTCTCAGGACATTTTCCCAAAATGGAAAGGGCATATATAGATATTACCAAATCACCTAAAGAAAAACTTGATCATCTATACATCCAGACTATTTTCTGTTTATAAACCTATCCTGTTATTTAGTTAAGACTTACTACTTATTCTTAATTATGTAGAAATGTTCATAATTTTCTGTAATAATAAAAGTGTCAAAAGTTGTATGTGTGTGGGATTTTTGATGTTCTCTTAGTTTACAAATTCATTTTATTTTCCAGGCATAATTGCTTACCATTTTTCATCAATAATGTAAAACTAGCAGAGAATTTATTTGCAAAATGAAATCAATACCAAAAAAGATACAGACATAGGTGGCATAAGTTCATGTGTATTTTTTTTGAGAAACTAAAGAGTGCAGTGCTCATAATGCTAGAATTGTTGCAAGATTTTTCTGAAGCTGCATACTGCGGCCCAGAAGAGAAGACAGGCACCTGCACAGCACTGGTAAGGCTGAGCGGGAGACAAAGATACACATGCCAGTCAGGGGATCTTTGCCCTGGCTCTGGAAAAAGTCAACACAGGCCTACCCTATGCCTGATGGGCTCTGTCTGGTAAGAAAATATGAGAGAGAGAGAGAGAGAGAGAGAGAGAGAGAGAGAGAGAGAGAGAGAGAGAGAAGAGAGAGAGAGAGAGGTTCATATCTGACTCCTCTAACAATGGATGAGATGCACTTGCTCTTTATAATAAACAATGTTTGGCATTTTCATTATTTTTGAAAGCTTCACTATTGCGGCATGCTCAAATGCCATTTATTTTATGTTTTAACTTTCATATCTTTAATTGCAAATGATGCTGAACATGTTTCATATATTGTTTCTTGCTTTTTGAATATGATCCTAATTTTTCTATAAATTGCTTGCCTAACTTGAGAATAGAGCATAGTGATAAAAGCCTGCTATCATGCGCCCCCCACTTGTCCCTCACCCCTTGCTTCCCACAGCACTCAGGAGATCAGGCCTTGCTCCTCACCTGGGCGCTGTAGTAGTGCTGACTGCTGGAGGGAGCACAGGTGAGCCTGCCCTGATGTCACGAGAGTTGAAGAGCTGATCCTGCACCACTTGTCTGCCATGTGGTGGTAAGGGAGAGAAGAAGCTTACCTCACCACACACTTGCTTCTTGCCACTTCCCTTGGATGATAGAGCTGCCCCTGTCCCTCATCCGAAGCACAACTAGGGAGATTGAGCTCTGCACTTAGCCTGGTCAAGACAGTAGAGCTGCTGATCTGTGGAGGTGTGGGGAAGATGGCTCTGAGAATGTGAGTGTGGCAGACTGAGCCCCACCCATTATCTGCCATATGGTGGCATGGACAAGGGAGAGAAACCCCCAACCCATGCCCCTTGATGCCTGTGGTAAGTGGGGGAGCTGTCCCTGATGTCAGTGGAGAGAGAGAGAGAGAGAGAGAGAGAGAGAGAGAGAGAGAGAGAGGGCCCTGCTTCTCACCAACTGCAACACTAGACATCTTGACCAAGCAACACAGTGGTGCTGGCCCTGGTGGTTTAGTATTTGCTACTTTTGATCTTGGCATCTTAGATTTCAAGAGAATATAAACAGAAAATATCCCACAATTTCTGCAAGAACCAGTGAAAGAATCTGCAGAGAACTCTAAACATAACTAACTGCCTAGGGTTAATTCAATTACTTCATATAAAACAATCATGTCACCTCGGAACCAGTACATGCATGAAGCTTGTGCAGCTGAAAGTGTCTAAAATTCTGAAAGCTCTATTTCTCATAGCATGATTGAGGAAATGTAATCAGAAGACATCAAGATGCATACAGATGATATCAAGAGTGTAGACATACACCAGAATAAGTCAGGCAACTGAGACTAGGCTAGAATATCCATGTAAGAATATTTTACAAGGAAGAATTCTATGGAAAGTTCCAAATTAATTAACAACTAAGGGTATTATTTTTTTGTGTTTATTTCTTTTTTCCTTTTGTTATTTTATTTTATTTTATTTTACAATACCATTCAGTTCTACATAACAGCCACAGATTCCCTTGTTCTCCCCCTTCCTGCCCCCCTCCCCTTCCCCCCAGCCCACCCCCATTCCCACCTCCTCCAGGGCAAAGCCACCCCCGAGTACTGAGATCCACCTGATAGACTCAGTCCAGGCAGGTCCAGTCCCATCCTCCCAGATTGAGCAAAGCGTCCCTGCATAAGTCCCAGGTTTCAAACAGCCAACTCATGCAATGAGCATAGGACCTGGTACCACTGCCTAGATGCCTCCCAAACAGATCAAGCCAATCAACTGTCTCACCTATTCAGAGGGCCTGATCCAGTTGGGGGCCCCTCAGCCTTTGGTTCATAGTTCATGTGTTTCTATTCGTTTGGCTATTTGTCCCTGTGCTTTATTTTAAGAGCTATACAGAGACTGGGGGATCCAATGCTTCAGACAGGAAATGGTGCAATAAAGATAGTGAAACATTTATGTAAGACAACTTTTTCCACAATCATTATTAAAAGATAGAAACTGAAATCTATATCTGTTGTTAGACACTCCACTGGAGCAGACTGTCTAATAAAACCCCAAAGACATGAGAGCAGGAGAGAGACTCTGCCCTGTACCTTGCTCGTTACTACATAGGGTGAGCCCACTAGGGTAGTACTAGAGAGTTCACCCTGTTGTTGAGGATGCAGGAGAGCTAGTGGGCTGACCAATCCAGCAACCTCTCAGATCCAGAACCAGAGTTATGAGTAGGACCATTCCATCATCCACCCTATTTATGATCTGCTGGAGCATGTAAAGGGGCTGTTCCTGCCATTATCTGCTGGATGGATTTATGAAATTCAAGGTTTGACCTCCTGGATCTTGCTTTCCAGGGTTTTAATGCCCAAAATTTATTCTTGTCTATCTCAGGACTCTGTGTCCCAATGTGATCCTGAAGTATAAAGTGATTGCTCTGATATCCCTCACAGGATCTAAGCTGCTAATGAACATAAACATAGAAAAACAAATTATATCATGTCTTCAAAACATTTAAAAGTTATGATTCAACTTAATTTTTTTTTAATTTAGAAAAACACAAACTACCATATCACCCTTCCTAAGCATAAGTAAATGGCCCTGATTTCTATCATAGATAAATATGCAGACCCATTTTTCTTTCACACTACCAACAATGCCTGGGGAATGCAGCTATTCAACCAGTCCAGACATCCATAAGCAGATATATGGATGTATGCGGCATATTTATTTAGTATGTGTGTGTCCGTGTGTGTGTGTGTTTGTGTGTGCGTGTACGTGTGTGGTGTGTTGTGTGTGTGTGTGTGTGTGTGTGTGAAAATTTCATAGCCACAAAAGCGTGAGATCGCTTCACTTGAAAGAAAATGAAGGGAAAGATAAATTATTGTTAAATAAAGGAATTAAAAATATAATACAATGGCAACATGATCTGTTGTAGGAGGAACTGAGATTTAAAATTATGTATTTCATATGTAATGATGCTAGAAAAGGAAACGTGAGAGCAGAGGAAGGCTCTTTGGTGGTGGATGACAAAGGGCAAAAGATTACCTGTGATAAGAGATCAGAAGAATGAACGGTCTGGTATAAAAAAAGCACACCACCAGATAAGAACAGGAAGCATGGGAGAGGGCAAGGGGACGAGTCTAAATGAGACAAAGGAATGGGTACACATTTATGAAGAATTCAACAATGAAACCTATTATGTTGGATGCTGCTCAAAAAAGAAACAACATATATTTCTAATCTATTAAATGTGTGAATAATTTTATGTATTTATTTGCTTATTTATTTATGCTGCAGTGGGGACTAAACCCAGGGCCTGGTGCACGACAGCAGGCTTTTATCACTACACTACTATCAAGCTAGGCACACAATTTATAGAAAATTCAGAATCATATTCCAAAAGTAAGAAACTTAGTATATGAAACATGTTCAACATCATTTATAATTGAGGATATTTAAACATAAATAAATGACATTTGAGCACACCACAATAGTGAAGCTTTCAAAAATAATGAAAATGCCAAACATTGTTTATTATAAAGAGCAAGTGCTTCTCATCCATTGTTAGAGGAGTGTAAACAGCACTGTGCAGAAAGGTGTTGCAGTTTCATTCTTTTTTTAAAGAAAACAAATTACTAGTTCTTTGTTTCAAATTCCATACCTGTTTTCATCAAATTCAACCCCCCCCCTAAAAAAAAGTCTTCCCAGATGCATCTCCTTCCCTATACTCCTGACTTTTAGTCCTCTTTCTTGTAACACCCTTCAGGATAAATGTGGTCTTTTCCAAGTATCCTTCAGTATGTGGTTTCTCTAATGGAACACAAGTGGTTCACTAAGGACTACATTCTTAGAGGAAACTGACTTGCACTGAAATATCTTCTGGATACAGCAGGGCACCTGTTGATTTAATAAGCGCAGTTGTGACAGAATGGGCAAGCCTAAGACAGACCCAACGCGAACATGGAGAGGGAGTTAGGCAAGAACTCCATGTCTAATTGTGGAGTAATTGGCAACTGTTAGCAGCTGAGGAAATGAGGGTTAGTTTTCCCTTGTAATTTCTCAAATATTACATTTGCATTCAAGCTATAATCTAGAAAATTTCTGAAACAAGGGAAATGAGATTCTAATATAAAAGATTTGATAGTAGTCTTTTTAAAAATAATCAAACTCTAAAACCAAACAAGATATTATTCAACAACAAAATAATGGAAATATCTTGCCCACATTTAAAAGTGAGGCAACAGCAATACATGAGGAAGGAACTACTGAGAGATAAATTAACAAATATATATGGTGAATAAAGGAATTCAGACAGTAAGAAATCACATGCACTGAATTCAGATTTATCTTCTCTAAAATGCAGCAATTTAACCAAATTAATGGAAGACTAGCATGCTGCATTATATACACCTATCAGAGCATCATCACATGGTACTCTTTAAGCATACATGACTTTTTTTTTAACTATTTACATTTTGTCTCTACAAGTACATGTGTGCATGAATGACTAGAGGCCACAGGTTGATATTGAGTTCCTCTATTTCTCTCCACCTTAAATTTTGAGATAAGTGTTCTCACTGAACCTAGACCTAATCATTTTGGCTATACTAGTTGGGTAGTGGATCCCTGGTATAAACCTGTGTCTACCCAATCCCTCTTGTTCTCTCCAACACAGAGAGAGAGAGAGAGAGAGAGAGAGAGAGAGAGAGAGAGAGAGAGAGAGAGAGAGAGAGAGAGAGAGAGAGAGAGATTGCTAGTGTTACAACAAATGCTGTAATATTGGCTTTTTCTTGATTAGGGGACTGTAACTCTGATGCTCATTTTTTTCACAGCAAACATTTTACTAACTCATTCATTTCCCTATCCTGAGTATATGTGTGGTTTGGGGCTATTTGTATGATTTTAATAGATTTAAAGAAAATGCATTAATAAAGTAACTGTTCTGAGTGGAATAAATAAGGTGAATAATCAAATGGAGAGGCTACAGGAACTTTTTTTGAGTGATGCAAATCCAGCTGCAGTGTAGTAGATGATAATGCATAGATTAGTCCGTAACGTTATTAAATGAAATAGTTGGAATCTAGCATTGTTGATACAATCTTTAGGCTTCTATGTGAAAAACATTTTCCACATATATCGCAGTATACCATATGGCTTAGTAAATGTATTAGAACACACATGAAAAGAAAATAAAATCTCAAAAATACAGCACTATTGAAGGTATACTTAAAGATAAAACACTTTTTTAAAATTGTGAGAAGTTCATCGTGACCTTGGGAGGGTTAGCACATCCTCTGCAAGCAACACTTGCTAGAGAAAACAAGCACATCCAAGCAGATGGGAAGCATGGATTAAGGCGGAAACTGAGAAGGGATATTTTATATGTCTAACAGCAAAACATGAATGACTGAAATGGGAATGTTTGAAAATGACAACTTATATTATATGAAAAACAAATATATTAGGTTGAAATTGCAAACTGTGGACCCATGTATTTATTAATACTTAAAAATTTTGCATATAACTAAAATATTTGTATAAACTTTTGGAAACAACTTAAGGTAAATATATGGGATGTATACAGATATTGACTGATAGAAAATAAATTTAGTAGCAAGGGTAAAACCCAAATTAGTGGTTACATATTTGGATAGGTAGAATGAATAAAAGGATCACAGCACAGATAATACCAAAAAAACCCTTTTTTAAAATTTTTTTCTTAAGAAAAGGTCTCCTTTGGAAGGCAGAGGCAGGCGGATCTCTGTGAGTTCAAGGCCAGCCTGGTCTACAGAGTGAGATCCAGGAAAGGCACAAAGCTACACAGAGAAACCCTGTCTCAAAAAACCAAAAAAGAAAAGAAAGAAAAAGAAAAGGTTTCCTGTAGCCCAGGTTGTCATAGAACTCAATTTGTAGCCAAGGGTGGCTTTGAATGCCATAATTTCTTGCCTTCTGGAATTAGGTTTTTCATAATAGAACTGTTAAATGGAGTGGTATTTATATAACTCTTGATGATATTATTCTATATAATACATGAATATATATGTTTAATACATATATACATACATATACATACATATATATATAAATAAAATGTTTCAGACGAAATTGCTTCTGTCTTGTTGAAAAATTAAAATTATTTTACCTCCCTGTCATTCAGTCATATTAAGTACAGAGATGTGAATTCTATTTTGCCATCTTTAAATGTTTTAAGCCTTAATGCCTAGTAAGGATAAATCTTGTAATAAGTGCTACATTAGAAAATCCTAACATAAGTATCTTAGCTCCTTCTTGTCACTGTGATAAGACACCATGATATATGTACCTTATAGAAGAATCAGTTTATTAGGGTTCCCAGTTCCAAAGGGTTAGAGTCAATGGCCATCATGACAGAGAACGTGGAATTATCTAGACCTGATGCTGGAGTAGTAGCTGAGTGCTCATATCCTCATGCAGAAGAAAGAAGAAATAAGTGGCAATGGTGTGGGCTTTCGACACCTCAAAGCCCATTCCAAGACATACCTTTTCCAAAAAGGCCACACCCCCTAATTTTTCCCAAACAGTTCCACCTACTAGGGACCAATTGTTCAAAATTGTGAGTCTATAAGGGCCATTTCAATTTAAACACCACAATATACTTGATTTCACCTGAATAAAAGCTGTCTTGATAAAAATCCAAGTGCTTTTACTTAGGTCATATGTGATTCTGTGCCATTTTTTTAATCAATTTATTCAATGAAATGATCACTTCAGAAATAATTTGGTAGAACAATCAATTCAAAATATTTATTTTGACTTCTAATTTTGTATGACATAGCTTTTTCCAGTTATAATTGAATTAGGAAAGCAGAACTAAGATACAGTATCCATTTATCCATTGGAATTTTATTGCTTCATTGTTATTTAATTTACACTGTTACATTTACTTGGTAGAGAGCTATAAATGCTGTGTCTTTGGTCCAAAATTGCTATACATCTGTAATTATAATGCATTCTTTGCTTCTCAAATATTAAAAAGCCACTGGATACAAGAGAGGCAATACTTTAAACAGCACTAGGATTTGGCACTTTGAAACAGAAACCATCATTCAATATTAAAATTCAAACTATTTCCATGGATTTAAGACCATAGTATTATTGTCTGCTGTATGTCAATGCATGACCCCAAAAGAATTCTGAACACATACAACTAAAAAGAGGCCAAATATCAAAGGGATATTAAGATGATGGTCCCTCCCTTGTCTTTGCTGACAAAGACTTTGGAATCCTCTTGCTTTCAAGATTTATAGATCAAAGAGCTATCCTCAAAACTCCTGACACATACATGTGATTCCATTAAACATTATGCTAATCCAAGCCAGAAATATATAGACTACTAGTCTCTGTTCATATATCCGTTCTTTATGGCAGATGTACCTGCCAAATCAAGCCACACCAAGAATTAAAATATTCACACCACATTTTAATAAGAAAACAGAGTGATAGTTTTGAGTAGTTGATTTTCAATTCATTTTATCATTAGCTTTTCTCACAATTTTTGAGTAGTAGATATTCATTAATAATCACACTGTCATGATTAATTTTAAGAATATATATTTATATACATATATACATATTGAACTATAATTTATTATTTAAGTCAGTTTTAATATTTTTTATTTCTTCTTTGGAAATCTCACACATGCATATAACATATTTTAATTATAACCTCCTCATACTACTTCCTTGCACCTGAGCCTAGGACTCAGTAACACATCTCATGTCTCCCTTCCAACATGTCTTTTTCATTAATTTAATAACCCATGGAGTCTACCTGTGATTCTCAAATGTGCATGAGTATAGAGCCATCAAATGGAACATGGGCAACATACCACTGACCACACCTCCCAAAGAAAGTGAGTCCTCCACTTTCAAAGTACATAACTGCCAATAGCTCCTCAGCTAAGAGGAAGGCGTCAGCGCCCTTTACCCACCCATGCTGGGATTTTGACTCTTTTCTCTTGTAAAATAACCACACCTGCTCAAGCTCATATATCTAATATCCCTATCATGTCTCGCTGCACTCTCCACATCCTCTGGTTCATTGCACTTCCACTTTTACAATGTTCCCTGAGCCTCGAGTTGTTCTAAAATATTTGTGTTCACCCTCACAGATTCTTGCTGCTCTAAACCTTGGTTCGATATGTGTTTTGAGGTTAATGTAGAAACTCATAACTTACTACAGTGCTAAGATGGAGTGATTCTGAGTGCTCAATCATAGATGGACTACATATTATATCAGCCTTGCTCTGCCCCAAACCTACTGGATATTCAAGTAAATTTTCCCCCAATTTTGCATATACAATTTGGTTAAATCCCACGCTTTATTGTCTTAATAATTAGTTTAATTCATGTATATCAGTTCTTCACCAGTCTTGAATTATTACTTGAAATATATACCATATTTTCTCTTAGCATGTTGTCTGTTATCCTCAATTAAATTAAAAAAAATATAGCATATGCCTTGCCCATTTTTGTAGTGCCATGATACTTCTATGTTTTAAGTAGCTCCACAATGAAACCATGTATTAAATGGAAAATTCCTAAGCCAACATCCAAATTTGAATCCTGAGTGGTTCTGCTAAGTCATGATGTAGATAATACTTCTGTTCCCCGAGCATCTCACTGTTAGATCCTCTTATCAGGTGTTAGATGTCAATTTCCTTCTTTTTCAGTATCTATTTTTAGCCACATGTAGAACTATAAAGACACATTTTGTAAACAGCAATATGCCATCCCCTCTTATCAGTAGGTTTGTAGATAGCTGCAGATATGGGAAAATAATCTTATGCGGTTATATAACTATTGGAAAGAGAAAAACATCTTTCATTTGCTTTAAAGACTAAGTATAAAGTAGAATAAAGCTGAGTCATTGACACTTGGTTCAGGACTTTGTGAAAGGGAGACACAATATTTGTATATTAGAGTGTTTCAAATCAGACATTTCAATTATAGACAGTTTTGTTAAGGCCTTATTTCATTTTAAACCATGCCAATTGGCTGAAATGCTTTTGGGGGGTCAATGGTATCTGTTGAGAGCCAGCATGTACTTAAATATCAATCTTAGTGTTAAGTGTTATTCCAGTTTAGTTTTTCTCTTCTTATGATTAAATAAATGGTGATTATATATGCCCTATGCCCTGATCACATCATTTTAAGTTAATGCATGTATATACTTTCCCATTTTTTTTTAAAAAAGTATAACCTACTGAGTCTAATTTGTGATAGCAGTTGTGAATAGGTATGGGGAATATTCCACTAGAGCCTGAGTAATCTACCATGGACATTGTGTGGCATATCTTTATGTCTTCCTGACTAAAGCCAAAGACATCTGAGAAGCAGTAATCTCAATTAAGAACATGCCTCAATGAGATGTAGCTGTAAGCATGCCTCTAGGACATTGTTTTAATTAATGATTTATGGGGGCGGGTCTACCTCATTGTGGGAGGTGCCATCACTGGCTTGTGGTCCTGGGATTCTATCAGAAAGCAGTCTGGGCAATCCATGAGGAGCAATTAAGCAGTCATTAATAGTATCCCTCTATGGCCTTGGCATCAGCTCTGGCCTCCAAGTTCTTGACCTGACTTCCTTTAATGATGAACGGTGATTGGAAGTGCAAGACAAATAAACCCATTCTTCCCAAGCTGCTTTTGGTAAGTGTTTATCACAGAAATAGAAACCCTAATGAACATAGACCAAAGAAGAAAATAGATTCTCTCTTACCCAACAGCCATCAACTGCAATTATCATTCATATATATATATAGTTTTATAATTAACTTAATTTCACATATCAGCCATGGATTCCCCTGTCCTTCCTCCTCCCACCCCCCAGCCTTCCTCGGCAATCCTTCCCCCATTCCTACCTCCTCCAAGGCAAGGTCTTCCCTGGGGATTCAGCTCGGCCTGGTAGATTCAGTTGAGGCAGGTCCAGTCCTCTCCTCCCTACACCAAGGCTGAGCAAATTGTCCTAGCACAGGCCCCAGCCTCCAAAAAATCAGCCCATGCACCAAGGACAGGTCCCAGCTCCACTGCCTGGGGGCCTCCCAAACAATTCAAGCTAATCAACTGTCTCACTTATCCAGAGGGCCTGGTCCAGTTCCATGGGGGCTCCTCAGCCATTGATTCACAGTTCATGTGTTTCCACGAGTTTGGCTATTTGCCCTTGTGCCTTTTCCAATCATGGTCTCAATATCTGTAGACTGTAGACTACTGGCAATCATCAAAAGAGTGCCTGAGCTGACCTGCTCTGGTGATCAGATAACCCAACACCCTGGCTGTCGTGATAGAACTCTCATCCAGTGTCTGATGGAAGCCGATGCAGAGATCCACGGCCAAGCCCCAGGTGAAGCTCTGGGAGACCAATCGGTGAGAGAGAGGAGGGATTGTATGAGCGAGAGATATTGAGACAACTGCACTTATCTTAAAGCCTAGATGTGGTGCCATCTGAGACCCCTTTCCTCTCTATGCTGGAGTGATAACTGGCTTGACTTCATATGATTTTGTACTTAACAACTGTAGCTTCTGTGAGTTCGTGAGTGCAGTCTTGCTCTCTGGCCTAGAACACATTATTTTAGAGGACTCATCCCTAGCCTCTGGCTATGATAATCTTTCTGCTTCATCTTCTGTATGAAGGATGCAAAGTTGTTCATTATAAGCTATATTTCTCAATAAATCTTACCACTTTTAGGGCATTTTAATATACACACAGCTAATATGTTTAAATATTAATATATAGTTTGTTATATAATAGCACCATAATGCTCTTTTTCAGTCTGCATTTGTTATGAGATCTTCAATTGCATATTTTTGTATTGTTATTAGTATGTGATTGTCCAATCTGTTACCTTTTATGAATTCCACATTTACCCACACTTTATAACCATGTGAGTGTGTGTAATGTGGTGTATTTTTCTACTTATTTGTATGTGTTTCCACTTGAAGTATTATTATCCCTGGTCCCTTGGATACTAACAGACAGTAGATTCTCCTAAGAGGAAGGCATGAAATCACAGAAGTCCTCTTTCCTAAAATCAAGGTAGCATATGAAAAGTAGGACTATGTGGTATTTCTAAAATCATATTCTAAGTAACTTTATGTTCCATGATTCTATTAATTCTCATTCACATATTATAGCATAACTTTTTTAAAACTAATTTTGCAACTATATTCAAAGACTCTTATAACAATAGGACTGTAAAGATGGCTTAATGGCCAGGAGATGTCCTGCCCTGCCATATGATGCTAGCTCAGGTCCCAGAAACTGTATCGTGTAGCTGACATCTCCTTGTAACTCTGGTGACAAACATCCTATGCCTCTGGGCTCCAACAGAACCTTCACACACACACACTCACACACACAGATGCATGTGCACGCACATGCACATTCACGTGTGTGTGTGTGTGTGTGTGTGTGTGTGTGTGTGTGTGTGTGTGTGTGTGATTTGATAAGTACATTTTTCTTGTTTGTGCATATTCCATTTTAGGGCTGACCACTGTGTACTAGACAACCAAGGGTATTCATCACAGAGAGAAGTTAATTGTCACAGAGGGTGAGGTTGAGCCAATATTGATGAAAAAATTGCACACATAGTACACAGAATTTGAATGATTAGTGTTGTATCTGATTTGAAAACCATTTTCCTAAAGCACAGCTTCCATGGTTCCAGAAAAAATGACACAGGATGCCAAGGGAGGGAAGTAATTAAATGCTACTACCCAGCTTTAACATGAAGGAGCTACAGCAATTACCAGTATAGTAAGATACGCATAAAGTTGCTGGAAATGGCAATCACGTATCAGTGGCACCCAATAGCTGTCTAACTGGACTTAAAGCCTACTTGATAATAGAAAAATCAAGCCAGTACTGAAAGCCTAGCCAGCTTCCTAGGGCTAGGGTCATCATGGAGCTTAGAAAAGATCTGCTCTTGCAACTTTACTAGACTGACATAATTCATACCACAAACTAAATCTTATCATTATACTCAAGATAAGAGTATTTTGCTCCTTTCATATAGAAAAGCTTCTCTTTAAAGAAAATAGAAACCATCAGAGGAAATTGCAGCTGAGCACAATGTGTAGAGATCAACAGATTGTGGGAAGCCCAGCCCCACAGGTACATCTCTATGACAGCCTCTGCATTTATACCTCAGGGGACGTCACAGAAGGTAGAGCAAGAATTGTTAGAGGTGGGATAACTGATACTCTCCTAGAAATGACTGCATAAGCATCACCAGACAATGCCAATATCAGTGAAAATGTTAACAGGGAAGTAAGAAAAAATTGATGGCTACCAGCCCTAGACAAAGAACTATGGCTAACTAATGACTGTTCAAAGGAGAAATAAATGAACTATGAAAATAAAGTGTATTATTACAATAAAATCCTTCATTTCAGTACTCTCTAGCTCATGTTTACACAATAAACACTTAAAATTTGATTGAAATTTTGTGTGTAACTTTTAAAATTCATTGATTGTAATAAATAAAGGGGTGCTTTTACTTCATTAAGCAAGCAAATAAATACTAAATAAAATCCAATTTTAGTGGTTCTTGTATTCTCAGATGCAGTCATTACAAGATTTTATTGGGTTTTAATTGGGAGTGCATTTGGTGAAATAAAATTCTTAATTCTATGTCCCTTGCTTAGAGTTCAGAAAATTAGGTAACTTTTAAAACTAATTGCAAGACAGTGTGTGTTCTCTCTGAAGTAAAATTTAATTGATCTACTGCCTATCATCTATCTATATGTCTGTTCTGTCTGCCTATCTCTATCTATCTATCTATCTATCTATCTATCTATCTATCTATCTATCTATCTATCTAATCTATCATCTATCTATCTATCTATTTATCTATCTATCATCTATCTGTCTATCTATCTTTTATCTATGATAGGAATGCTATTGATTTCACAGTACATTTTAATAGAGTGTAGGAGGACGAATTATTTTATTGAAAGATCTTTGATGAATCTATATTCTTTAGCCTTTACTTCAGAATTTTCTGATGATTCGAGGTTAAAAATTTTAAATATTTTTCTTTCCTTCTTTCTTTACTTGCTGGGTAAGACATATTTATAAAAAATACTTACCACAATTGGGAGGGAATTCTATGCATGATATCACCAGAAGCAGAACACTAAAATTATACATGTATCAGTCAATTAAATCTGTCTACTCTCAAGTGAAAAAAAATGAAAATATATTGAGCATAAATGATTTTGGATATGTGAATATGTATGTATTTGGAATACACATGTCTGCAATACATTTCTAGGAACAGAATTTATTTTCCTAGTGTTATATAATATAGGCCAAAATATTTTACTAGAATAATGATGACATTTTATGTACATAAGCAAAAACTCCATGAATTGTACTGGTAATATTTTATTTACTTATGAGATTTAATAATTTGCTAGTCATAAAATCAATATTAAAATATTTATTTAGAATTTAAAGTAAATAGAATGTAAATGTGATGATAGATCACAGTTTAATTATTTTGTCTATATACATAATGTGTTTACTTTATTGAGTTTGCAATAATTTATTGTTCTGCCATAAATACATAATTTAAACACTGTATCAGTGTTTTTCCTGATTTCTGATTACTTAGAAAGGAAAAAAAGTGCATTAACTATTATACATTCTAAGCATGATTCTTTGCTGACATGATCTATTTATGTTCAATAATTCACCTCTCCTGTGTCACTCACACCAACTTGGTATTCATGTTTCTTAGTTACTTGACATTCATCAAGCCTTGTTCTCTTCTTGGGCAGAGACTGAAGAAAGAAAAATAGTCATAAATACTTGAGGCTGTGGTATGAATACTCAAAGACCTGCATTACTGCAAGGAAAACGCTGTGTGCCTCAGACATCAGATGCAAGACTCTGACACAAAACAGCACAGAGAATGAAGTAGAAAAGGAAAGTTCGTTGTATAGCCATAGAAATGGTAACATAGGAGCCAATGAGGAGAAGAATTCTCTGGAAGTAATGTGTAATCTGGATTTACTTGCCTAACAGTTCTCCTGGTATACCCTCCATTGTCTTTACACTTGATCGCAGGGAGAAACAAATATGCAAGCTTTTCCACCTCGTAGCTGTCTGTTTCATCTAACATCAGACCCCAGTGTCTTGGCAGTGGGGTCTCCACTACTAAAGATTTTTATTTCTACATAACATTTCAAAAATGATACTTCAGGTACTGCATACTTAGGAAGAGAGTGCAATGATTCAGTTTATAATTTCATATTCTATATGAAACTTGTTTGCCACTAAAAGAAGTAAATGGATGATTTAGAACACAATACTCACATGATTCTTAAAATCAATAACATAATGAGCATGATATTAACCATTCGAATTTATCTAGTTCTGTGCATCAACTACTGAGGTGAGAACTTTTATTTCATTATTTCATTAATTATTTGAAGCAGGCTTTTGACTAATATCATTATCTCTCTATATTTCAGAGATAAAGAAACAAGGGTTCAAAAGCAGCAAAGCTAATAACAGATGGAGACAGTTTTCAATATATTCCTGTCTGATAACAGAACTGAACCTAATAATGTGAACGCACTGATTCCAAAATAGTCTTTTTAAATGGTATCTATTTTTTATTTCCTCTAGAAGGAATATAATGAAAATGGAAATGTTCATTAGAACAAATTTTAAGTCACAAATTACCACAAAAAACTTGTTTTATGTCATTTATTAAATACTAACATTCTAAAATATTTCATATCTAGAAAATGTCTTGCAATTAAAGTTTGATAGAGATTTTATTTTTTCACACTAAAATTAGTAGTAATATTTAAGACAGGATAATCAAATGGTAATTTGATTGGTAAATCATAGTTAACTTTCATTGTGGCCTTCTTTGTGGTCATTTTTATTCCGGAAAGGAAACTAAAAACACCTTATAAGCTTTCCTGTTATATGCACTTAATAGTCAATTATATATTGTATGTTGATATTGTAAAACTGCATTTATATATGACTTTCAAAACATCATTTTATTCTTGATGCATCTCAAGTTTTCTAAGATGAATTATACATTTAAAGCCAAGTTTTCCAAATTGTATTGTTCAGCTCCACTTCCAGACATCTTGATGTGACGTTGGATTTTATAGTCTTCTCATAGAAGTTGTCACTAGATAAAATATCCCTTTGATAAGTTGTTCTTATGCTTTTAATTAACTTTATTTGAATTATACAAGACCAAATTAAAACATATTTAATGTTTTCTGGGGAGAGAGAGGCAGGAAGGAGGGAGAGGAAGAGAGAGGATGAGAATCTATATAAACATACATACTTTATGAGACCACACTCGTTTCAGAGTTCAGAATGTTATTCTGGAAAAGCTAGTGTTGTTTTCTGTAGAAGATACTTTAGAGAATCAAAAATTCAATTGAATAAAAGAAATTAATTAATGTTTAAAACTATATTACAAATTAGATGTAGCAGATGAGTCTAAAAGGAGAAACAGATAAAATAATATTTCCATTGAAATGTACAGAATATATTCATATCATATTGATTCTGTAGCAACTAAGAGGGAGAGTAGCCATGCAGTTAGATTACCATCTACTTCACCATCTCAAAGCATTTTAGTATTTACATCAAATTGTAAATGTAAGAAACTAGATGTCCCCTACGTACTCTGCAAATTAAATGTGTTAAGGAATTTAGGAAGCCTAGGCATGGTGCTCATATTCCCTAGAGAAAGAAAGATGAAGGAAATCAGCAAAGGTGGAAGTGGGAAAGTTGTCCATTAGTTGCCTAGGAAACAAAAGGAACATATAATTGACAAAAATCTACTGTGAACCTCTTTACATAAGCTTTAGAGTAGATATAGTATCTGGTAGAAAATAATTTACTACCATGACTGCTTATGGTCACAGGTGATAATTGCTATATTTAGATAAGAATGGTAAGTCATTGCTAGCAAGAGCTCATAAAGAAGGAGACAGTGACCACTTGAACCACCTGGACTCTGATAAACTTGATTGTTTCATAATGTGCTTGTCCACTCATGCAGTGATTGATTTGACATTGGCTGTACACTAGTTTGTCTTTTAGATACTTTCTGTGGTTGTTTTTGTAGCTCCACATTTTATATATACAATAAAATTCACACACTACTGAGCTGTAGGCTTCGTTGACCAAATTACTTTACTTAATCCTGAATTAATCAGTAACAATTAGTTGCCTTAGAGATTAAGATGCAAATTCCAGGATGCTTAGCCATATAGATCTTTATATACTGTTCTGATAGTAGAATTTTTTTATATTGAGTTCTGAGACTTGAACTTTATGAAGTGTTTTCTGTTTGGGTACTGAGCTTATGCAATTTTATTATTTAGGATTTTTTGCTACAATGTTGGAGGTTTACTAGAGAAAAGATGGTTAAAATTTAGCAGAACAATGTGAGTGCTTCTTCAAAGCAGGAATTTCTATTATCATCATGATAATTTCAGTAACAGAGAATATTGATTACCTATTTGTGATAACTTTTAATTAAGTTTTTCTATACAGACACATTAAAGGGGATGTCATTTCTTGTTAAGTAATGGATTTCTGTTTATTCTAACAGAAATTGTAACTAAAGCTTTAATCCATAATCTGAAGGGGATAGCTGTGGACAGAGTAGATGCTTTCATAAAATGTGTATTAATGTCTTCCTTAAAGCTAACAGCTTAACACGTTTACTAAGCATTCCCAATGTAAGATCTTCAGTGAGGATATTTAATCGATATATAGCTTCTTGTTCTGTCATATATTACACAAAGATTTGTTCCATTCTAATTTTCTCAATGAATATTTCTCAATGAATAATTATCTAAGTATAAACTGGCATTGTTTCACTTGAAGACAGACCTTGAAAAAGTCATATTATGTACTATAAATTCCAAAAAATGCAGCAACATAATATAGCTATTTGACACATATCAAAACTGTGCAGTAATCTAAAATACATTATAATTCATAGATAGTTCAATATTTTACCAAGATGATATAATCAAAAATAAACAGCATTTGCTTTACAATTTAAAAAAATACCAAAAATATAAATCAAACACAGATATGAGATAATGATTTACAATTATTGTAGTGAACACTAAGCTGTGAAGGGTATTTGTCTCTAAGGGAATTCATAGGGTTTCCCATTTGAGGTGCATAGTGACGTCAGAGCAGAGCCAGCCACTGATACTGAACTGAGGGAATGGAGTGCAGGTGCAGAGTATCACAGGACTTCACAGGAAGCTCCATCCTTCACAGAGACAGCAGCGTCACTGAGCAGAGGACGACTGGGCAGCATCAGTCAAGCACAAACAGCGTGGCGAAGAGTTCTATATACAGCTGAGAAGAAAATTCTCACTGTGAACACTGAAACAAACAGAACATATTGCCTGATTCAAAAAGCCATATTAGGAGCAAACATGACTTTTTTTTTTTTTTTAATTTGGTGTGCTATTGAGAATTGGGTACTGAATGATTTTTATCCCCAGATTCAGCACTACCATGGAAACGCAGAACAATTCTAAAATCAATATGCAAGTAAACCTGTTCTTAAATAATTATGCAACTCAGAACGAAGTAGGAATTACATTTCTCTTGTTTAAAAAAAGGAAGAAATCATAGTAATGAGCCAAGCATGATGACAATTGAATAATGTCGCCTCTTTAAGATGGAGGTAGAAGGGTAGGGAGTTCAAGGCTAATTTCTACTACAAATAAAAGTCTGAAACAACAACACCAACAGTGCCACCACCACAAACAGTGGAAATCATGTTACTGAAAAGATGAACCTTTTAAATATACTGAAAACAAAAACAAAAACAAAACAACAATAATAAAATAAACAAGAAACTATCGACCTAGAAAAGCACAATCAGGAAAAAGTCTTTAAAAATCAAATAAACATGTATTTAGATATTATACAATTAATGAAGCTATTTATCACCACCATAAGAAACTAAAAAAAAAAAAGGTTATTTTTACATTCACACCAATAAATCAGATCTATGAGTTTTAAATGCCAAGTGATTCCGTTCTCTGTGGAAACTAATTGGGTCGGCAGAAGTTGATTTAATTATGAAACTAACTGTGCAGTGTTAGCTGAGAGAAGACGTTGCAAGTTTATTGTCACGGTGTTTCCCACGCCAGCTGAAGCTAGCAACTTCCAGAGTTCCCCACATCTCGAATGGACTTGACTACAAATCATTGTTCTGTCATCCTCCTCTGGTTTGGATAATTTGTTAGGACATCTTCTAGAATTTCGTGGCATTAGTACTAGAATTATCTACAATTACTGCATTGCTACCATGGGAACAACTATGGAACAATCTGGTGGAAGGGATTTGGTGTATGAAGATGTTGGGAAAGTTTCCTGGTGTCTTGTCATTAAAGTTGACGTGAAAAAGAAGTATACAGTACACATCCCACAGACTTCAATGCACATTACTCCCGCTTCTGCAGGCAGAATGCTTAAGAACGATGCAGCTGTAGACTCTGACTCTGAAGTACGCTCTTCATTTCCTTCGCTGTTAAGAAGCATTTTCTTTCTATAAGACATGGCAATAAAGTTCAGAGGATTATTAAGGAATTCTTTGAAAATTTATGTTTGAACCATGGAAAATACAAAATAAGTTGGTAATTCCTGAACATGTATGATATGACATACTTAGAGTATGTTGGCACAAATAGCTTTAGATTTACTTGAAGCATGAGATTGTAGTAATAAAGTTTCGCCACTAAAAACAGCCCATGTTCAAATATATTCGCTGCTTATTTCTACTAGGCTTTTAAGTGAGCATCGGTGTTCCTTGGACTATTCCAAATAATAAAAGAATGGAAATTCTACCAAATGCATTTTACAAAGCAATGTTACACTTTTATCCAGATCAGGTAAAGGCATAAGAAAACAAACTGTCACTCAATCTCCCTGATGAATACAGAAACTAAATTTCTCAATAAAATACTTGGGAACCAAATCCAACAACAGAACAAAGATTTTTTTACCATGACCTGCAAAGTTATAGGAGTTAAAGCGTGATTCTACACACACGAGGCAATAGAGGCTATACAACTTATGACTGACTCAAATCAGAAATCACATGATCTTCTCAAGAAAAGAAAATACAGAAAAGACCTTTGATTGTTGCAGCATTCTTTATAAGAGCCCTGAAGAAACTAAATAGAAAGAACACAACTCAACATTTAAAAAAGTTATACGCAACAAACATACCCAATCTCATAAAAATTGTAGCATGCTCAGAATTTTGTGCAAAATTAGCAAGAAGAAGAAAGATTGTTCACTTTTAGCTATTATTTAGTATAGTACTCATGTTCTAAAAAGAGTAAGAAGAAAAGAGAAGGAAGCTGGATATGGTGGTGCACGCCTTTAGTCTCAGCACTCAGGAGGAAGAGGCTGGTGGATCTCTAAGTTTGAGGCCAGTCTGGCCTACAAAATGAGTTCCAAGATATCCAGAGCTACACAAAGAAACACTGTCAAGAAAAAAAGGAGAGAGAGACAGACAGAGAGACAGAGACAGAGGGAGGGAGGGAGGGAGGGAGGGAGGGAGGGAGGGAGGGAGGGAGGGAAAAGAGAGGAGATAGAGAAAGGAGAGGGAGGCAAAGACAGAGAGAGAGAGAGAGAGAGAGAGAGAGAGAGAGAGAGAGAGAGAGAGAGAGAGAGAGAAGAAAGAACAAAAAAGGATTGGAATAGGAAAGAAATTACCACTATTCAGAAAAGATATGATCATTTAAAAGACCTTAAGGAAGGCTGGGGTGAGAACTCAATGAGTAAAACATGTGGCTTGCAACTCTGAGGACCCAAGTTCAAATCTCCAGAACCCATACAAAGCAGGGTACATCAATCATGTTTGTAATACCAGTACTCCCCCAGGGACATGGAGGATAGAGACCAGAGAACCCCTGTTAGCTTGTAGGCTAACGCTAGACAGACAAACATAGCCCAGAACAACAAAGAGACCCTTTCTCAAAAAGGTGAAAAGTGAGGACCAATGCCTGCTATCCTACAGTAGCCAAATGCATGTTGTAGTGTGTGACAAAACATCACATCATATAAACACACAATTTTTCACAGACCCTGAGGAGTTCGCTTAGAACTGATAAACACTTTCAACAAAGAAGTATGCTTAATTCACCTACAAAAATCAACCAGATCATCATAGTAAACAACTTTAATGCAAACCCCAGCAAAGACATAAACACACACACACACTACTCATTCTCTATACTAGTAGTCAACATGCTGGAGGAAAAAAACCCCAGCAAACTAATACCTTCACTATCGCCACAAAAATTATATGATATGAATGAATGAAGGTAAATGAAATACTTCTAGGATGAAAATTATATAACATGGAAAATAGAAATTGTAGATGACACCAGACAATGGAAATATCTCTCGTGTTTGTGATAAGTAAAATTAATGTCATGGAAATAGTTATCACCAAAAGACATCAACAGATTTAATGCAATCTTATGCCAGGCTTCATAGAGTGGAAAGGCACTCCTGGAATTCATATGGAAGCTGGAAGCACAAAATATCCCAAATAGCCAAAGCAAAAAAACAAAACAAAACAAAAATACTGGGCATATCAAAATAGTTGGTAGCATTGCATCACCAAGTATTAAAATGGGATGGCATTAGTGCAATCCCTGTGTGTATCAGTGGACTAGTGGACCCAGAAGTAAGCCCACACAGTTGGAGCCACCTGTTTTTTCATACATCACAAAGTTCTACATTTTAAAGACAAGATTTCCTCCTTAACAAGTGGTCCTTGGAAAACTAGGTATTCAAATACAGAAAAGTGAAATCTCTGTATTTCTTGTAATGTACAGAAATCAACTCAAAATGGACCAAAATCTCTAATATGAAGCCTCAAACTCTGAAATTCTAAGAGAAAAACTAATCTTTCAAGATACTAGAAAAGGCAAAGACTTTCTAAAAATAACTCTAGTAAGCTCAGGAAATAATGTTAGGAATTGACAAGTGGGATTATCTAAAAAGAAAAACTTCTCTGTAAATGAAAACTAGAAGTGATAATGTTTTAAATTTATCAATATGTAAGTTTTGTGTATTGTAGAGGTTGAATTTTAATATGATATATTGCTAGAGGTAAATTTCTTGAGGCACTAACTATCCATCTCTCCCAACATGGTGTCCAAATCTCATCGTCTTCTTTTTGATTTTTGGGTTTATTTTTTATCCCCAAATGAGATTCATCAGAACGTGTGTGCATTTGGGCATGTGTGAATTAGATGTTTGCAGTGCATGTGTTCATGAATGTGGACATCTACCCAAGTCAGTTCTGGGTTACAAATGTATGACTACTCCTGCTTTTTTACTTGGGCATTGTTAAGACTTCAATCTCAGGTTCAAATAGTTGTAAAGCGAGAGCTCTTAGCTACTCGAGCCATCTCCTGGCAATGAGTTGTTCAGTTCTAAAAATATGATTAAACGATGAAAGTTGTACTTATGAATCTTCCTATCACACCTATTTCCACAGTAGGTGAGGTTTTTCCTGTGCCTGAAATCAAGAATAGGCTCTTGGGTGCGTTTTTTTAATCCAATGTATTTTATCATTTATATAAGAAGGAGGCAGAAGGCAACAAGGTGAACTGTTTAAGGATGAGGAAACAGCTTAGTGTGTCAGAAGGCTTGCTGCACAGATGTGATGATCTGAATTCAGATAATCTGAACACATATAAAAAGCCAGCCATGTTTTCATGAGCCTGTGAGTTCAGTGATAAAATTGTGGAAGAACTTGCAGGTCATCTCTATAGCAATAAAACTTTGAGGTCCAGGTTTAGTGCGAGACTCTAGCTCAAAAGACAAGGTAAAGAGTGATGAAATATGAAAATAGAAGTTGATTTATAACTTCCACACATGCCTAGTAATGCACTTCATACACACTTGTAAGCACCACACACACAAACACATGTTGTGACTGTGTGACTAATATTGGGAAACAGACTCCCAACTTGTAAGAATAAATAGTTCTTGAGTGGCTCTAGTCAGGTGGCCTTTACAACTCATGAAACAGGTCTATGGGGTGGGCTTTTTCCTGAGACTTAGAGACAGACAGATGGTTTGGATTCAATAATATTCATGTGAAATTTTACTCCTTAAGCTTCCTTTACATTATAACCAAAACATCTTCCAATACAATTTCTCCCTTTAGGTAGCATATATTATTTTGATTAGAATGATAAATGACTGCTCTAGAGACACTGAACAATAATAGAATGTAGTGCCTAGACATCCTGTCTCACTTGGTTTCTGATGTATTTGACAAATTCTTGACACATTCCAATGTAAGACTGTATATATATATATATATATATATATATATATATATATATATATATATATATATATAAAACTTATGATTGTCTCATTCTCATAATAATTTATGGAAAATGTTTTTAACTTAATTAAGGTCATGTTACTGGCAACAATCCCAGGAAGCATTTTGGCCAGGAATTAAATCCTTCTCCAGTTTCCAGGAAGGAGAAAATATCCTGCTCAAGTCTGGTTCTTGTGGAGAATGATTTACAAACAGGCCTTACATGATGACCTGAGCTTAGATTCTGCTGGCAAACTTGCTTTCTATATCATATATTTAGTGTTTACTTGATCTTCTGTAAGACTCTCCAAGTTCATTCTAGCTTCAAGGTTATTGATCTCTGTTCTTCCTCTCTTTTCTTTTATCAACATATGAGGGGATGATAAATTATGTGTATAGTGCTGCTGAAAATAGCAGCTCTCAGGAATCAGGATGTGAGTTGAACCCAGTGTGATTCCTAGGACATCATTCTCCATGATAGCCCATGCTAAAGGAAAGGTTAGCTACTTCAATTTCAAACTTTCTATGTCATTTAATCATCTTATATAACTGCATGAGTTTACCTACTTATCTAATTTTCATTGATTGAATATCTCTCATGTTTCATTCCCTAGAATGAAGATCACTGTCTTTGAAGTAATTTATATCTCCTGGAGGTTAAGATGGATTTGTTCTCTGGAGATAGCATTTGATTAAGGTTTCAGGCTCCTTGAATAAACCTTCTCTTATTTATCTCATAACAGAAAGCAATGAACAAAGGTATTTTTCTGAAGTACGGGCCTTCTACCATGGCCTCTAACATTCCATTCATTTTAGGACAGTGATTAAAGTTTCAAACTAGTCATTCTACCCCCAAAAAATTTAGAAATTAGACAAACTAAAATGTCTGGTGAATGCCCTTTTCATCTCCAAGAATGGCAGGGCTCTAATGGATGCTCATCTACATAATAAAGGAAGTGACATCCATGTAATTCAAAAATGTCTATATAGAATGACAAATGTAAGATGATAATAAAAGAAAAATTTTTGAATAAGGTACACTGTAGTTGCAGAAAGTATGCTGTACTTTGGGAAGATAGTCATACATGTGTCCATTAGAAGATAGAATCATTATTCATTCTATGTCAATGTAAAGGTCATGTTAATTAGATCAAAAATGCATAATAGTGATCCATTAAAGTTTATGAGAACCACATAAATGGCACTTATCCATTTTTGAGAAGGATCCAATTTCAGCCTCTTTTGTTAATAAATCTTTCTATGCATCTGTTATTCATAGTGATGACACCTAGTCATTTTTATTGAATACATTTGTTTAACTGCAGTTTAGGTTCCATTGTTTTACAGAGAATTATTTTTAGGAGAGAAAGACAGACAAACAGAAAGACACACAGAGAGATGGAGACACATACACACACATACAGAGAGAGAGAGAGAGAGAGAGAGAGAGAGAGAGAGAGAGAGAGAGAGAGTCAACTTCTATGTTTGTGGTGGTATTGTGTTCCCCAAAATATTGTGCACCCTAATAAACTTATCTGGGGTCAGAGACAGAACAGCCACAATATTAAACATAGAGGATAGACAGTGGTAGCACATGCCTTTAATCCTAGAATTCCAGAGGCAGAAATCCATCTGTTCAAGGATACAGCCAAGAATGGTGACTCATGCCTTTAATCCCAGAAAGCGAGCCTTTAATCCCAGCTTCCAGTCTTAGGAAACAAGATCAGCTGAGAAGTTGGCCAGGTGAGGTTAGCTGTGACTTGTTCTGTCTCTCTGATCTTCCAGTGTTCACCCCAATAACTGGCCTTGGGTTTTATTTTATTAATAAGAACTGTTAAGATTCCTGCTACGTATGTTACTTGGAATTTAGCTTACCTTAGGGTTTGATTTATCATTTGGTATTTCAGTTTATGACTATAACATGTGACTCTGTTATTTAGTTACATGGTCACATGGTTTTGGTAAATCATAGAAAAGATGTTTCTAAATATTGGCTGCTGCTGATTTTTGCAACTATAGCAATCTTTGACTTCCCCATTGCTATAGCAATGCCAATAACAGTATAAATGCCAAAAACCTCTCAGTGTTTTCTTATAGGAAAATATTTGCTGAGGTAATAGTGAGCTGTCTATTGTGTATTAAATGTGAAAATAAGGTGAAACTATGGTCACTAGGAAAGAATAATCAAAAATACTAATTAACAAATCAGATATTAACAAAATAATGATGAAACCTGTTAAGAACAACATGAGCTCTAGGGAAACATTTGGCCTTGTTAGGTTTCCTAGGTTATTTTTACTCCTAAGACTCATATGTGACTTAGGATAATTGTTTAGAAATTTGAGATGCTTTGTGTAAAACAGTGCCTGACTTCTCACTGGGCCAAGTTTACTGATTATATTGCATAGTTTAGTGATTCTTCTATAGACTCTTGTAATTGTCTAGGTAGATTTACTTTCTGAAACTTATTCAAAAGTCTTTAGAAAACCTCTATGGTTTTAGAAATGATCAGAATGTCTGTCTCATGGGATAATCACTTTCTTAAGGTAAGAGACAGAAGATAGTCTATCATGAACACTGATTCAGTTTATTGTCTTAACAACAATGAAGATTAAATACACATGTTTATGGAATTGGATAAAGTATAGGTAACCCTTATTAAGGAGGATTATAGAAAAGAAGGAAATTAAGGAAAAGCAAATGAAGCTTCTGAGATATAAACATTTAATAAAAATAATGGAAAGTAAAACTTCCATCACCAGTGAGTGTAGCTAGAGTTTTACCCACAGTCAGGACAAATCTTTGTCACCTGCCAGTCCCACAGCCGCTCAGACCCAACCAAGTAAACACAGAGACTTATATTGCTTACAAACTGTATGGCCGTGGCAGGCTTCTTGCTAACTGTTCTTTTATCTTAAATTAACCATTTCCATAAATCTATACCTTGCCACGTGGCTGGTGGCTTACCGGCGTCTTCACATGCTGCTGGTCATGGTGGTGGCTGCAGTGTCTCTCCGCCTCAGCCTTCTGCTTCCCAGAATTCTCCTCTCTCCTTGTCCCACCTACTTCCTGCCTGGCCACTGGCCAATCAGTGTTTTATTTATTGACCAATCAGAGTAATTTGACATACAGACCGTCCCACAGCACTTCCCCTTTCTTTTTTTTAAAAGGAAGGTTTTAACTTTTACACATCTCCAAAGTCAGCTTGGTATATTTGGGAATTTGGGCGTAGCTTCTCTTACTACTTCCTGCTGGAGGGGGGCGCTGTATCTTATGGGGACACAAAGAAAATTTTAGGATCATGGAGTAGTCCGTGAGACAGTATCGTCTGAGCCAGTTGCCTTGAAACAATTCTGGATGTTGGATCATTTGGGCCATGGTGTCATCGGAGACCTTTCAGGTGGTCTTGGCTGGTCAAACCTGATGTATCTTAATCTGGAACAAATCCATAGCCTCTGGCTTTCTGTGGAAACAAAAGCAGAGCCTCCTTTCCAAAGCAACATATCCTTACATCCAAATTTTGAAGTTAAGGTACCTTTAAAACACACATTTTGGCATAACTCAACAGCTTTTGCAATCAAATGTTTCTCTTCAGTTACGAATATCAAAGAGAACATAATCCAGATTCTCTGTGTGGTAGCCATCTTTATGTGGCTTATGTTTTATATTTCCTTGAGCCTATTGCTTTAAACTGCAGCCTTCTAAGCCTGAAACGGCGCTGTGGCTGCTGGCTCCGCCCACTTCAGCTTCCCAACATGGCAGTGGTACGTTTTCCGCCAGCTCTGGGAGCCATCGTGGGTCTATGCTTTTATTCAAGCAGTGCGTAGCCCAGAAACCTCTTTTTGTTTTGTACTAGCAAAGGCTAAATCCACCATGCAGCTTAATGTGCCACTTGCAGAGGCCTCATTCCCGCCATACTGCAGACCGAGCTCACATGCTAGGAACCCGCCAGTAGCTCAAACCGGCAGGCTGCCGCTCATTTGAGAGAGACAATTAGGAAACTGTTTTTAGCTCCATTTTAGAATCTTTTCTCAGGTTTTAGGTAGAAACTTTTGCCAACACGTTGGGCGCCATTTGTAGCTAGAGTTTTACCCACAGTCAGGACAAATCTTTGTCACCTGCCAGTCCCACAGCCGCTCAGACCCAACCAAGTAAACACAGAGACTTATATTGCTTACAAACTGTATGGCCGTGGCAGGCTTCTTGCTAACTGTTCTTTTATCTTAAATTAACCATTTCCATAAATCTATACCTTGCCACGTGGCTGGTGGCTTACCGGCGTCTTCACATGCTGCTGGTCATGGTGGTGGCTGCAGTGTCTCTCCGCCTCAGCCTTCTGCTTCCCAGAATTCTCCTCTCTCCTTGTCCCACCTACTTCCTGCCTGGCCACTGGCCAATCAGTGTTTTATTTATTGACCAATCAGAGTAATTTGACATACAGACCGTCCCACAGCAAGTGAGGATAGACCTGAGTTTCTTGCCAGAGCAAAATGATTCTGAGGTTTTATGTGGAGTAGTGCCAGAAGAGTGAGATATCGTTGGCCATTTAGAGTACTCTATGTCCTATAAATGTGCTCTCTTGGTCCAGCCAGAGTCATGTTCTTCCTGCATGTTGTTCAAAGTTCCATCACCTGTCAAAAGTGTTTGGAGCTCTGCCTTTTCCACCTCTGATTCCAGCTTTGTTAGTTATTGGCCATGATTGTCTCCTTATATTTAGTCAGTGGCTAATGGTGCTACCTATGGCCTTCCAGAAGCTTTGAGTACCGTGGAGTAGTAGATGAAGTGTTCTTAGTTCACCCTGTCTATGGGATTGTCTAATGTACATTGTCTGAAATAAGATCACCATTTTAAAATCCATCCTTATTATAAATTAGTCTGCTATAATTATCTACTTCATGAGCAAGAATATATAAAATCAAGACCAAAAAAAGAATATTATCCAGCATATGCTTCCCAGAGGATCTCATGGAAGTTTTCCAGATGGCCCATTGATACTGGCCTTCGTTATTAGAGCCTGTCTGTGGTATCTTATCAGGTCCCCTTGGCTGGCTCAAATTCAAGTGAAATGATTCTTTGTCTCATTCTTAGTGCTCCTGATTTCATTGTTTAAGTTTTAACAGTACATTCTAACTCTAACTCTTCCCTGAAATAAATGTGGGCATCTTATATTTTTCACCTTTTCCATCAATGCCTACCTGAACTTGGTCATTCCTCAATGGCATTAGGAATGGAGTTTGTAGGAGGTCACAGCACTTATTTATTATTATTATTATAAATAAGAATATTTGATCTTATAATATTATCACCAGAAAGTTGCTTAATCTCTTCTGTAGATTGAGAACACAGCTGGATGGTACATGTATGTAGCAGATAGGATTTCACTAGACACCAGGTCTGCTGGTCTTCCTAGACTCTTGTGCTGTTTTAAAAGTTTCTCTCCTGTAGAATCCACTACCTTTAAGGAACTTGGTTACAATAGTCCATATGATAACTAGAAAAGAAAGAATCTTTCTGTGGAAGTAACTTTAAAAATGGTAAAGTAAAAATGAGTGGTTAGTGTTCAGACAGGGAAAGAAGAAAAGAACTTTCAAGGCATTATTTTTCAGGTTTTCGTTGTAGCAAGAAAAATTTTTAAACAGGAAAACTTTCTATATACCCAACATTAGTTTAAAAGAGCTCAGAATAAACAAAAATAGAAAATAAACATGTACACACATATAACAATATATTGCATATACAATGTATAACACAGTCTTTATCATATAAATGCATATAAGCATGTTAGAAAAATCATCACTATTAAATGAATGTTAGTTATACAATTTAAATCACTGGACTTAAATCACAGTTTTAAGATTCAGGGTTATCTTGTATTAGAACACAAGATATCCCATCTGAAGCCCTATCCTCATGTTGTATTGACATCATGTCATGACCTTGTACTGCCATCTGGAACCAGTGACAACAACATGTAAAGCCTGTATTGATCAAAATACACAAAAAAATGTCTGAACTTAACATTTTGACCTAATTAGTACAAGGTTTAAGGATGATGCAGTTATAGAAGTTATTTTGTCTTGTATACTGGTAGTTATGATTACAAAATAATATAAGATGTCATCATTTCAAGTTTAGCTACTTCAATTGGATATTTTTTATCAGGACTCCTTAGTTATATGTGATTAAAAGCAAGTCTTTAGAAAGCATTTGGAAGACATGGTGTATTAGTTACTTTTGTACTGCTGTGACAAAATAAGTTGAGCAAGATAACATACAAAATGTCTAATTGGGCTTATGGCTTCGGAGTATTAGAGTCCATGATGACAGAGAAAAGGTATGATGTCAGAAACAGCTCTCTCACATCTCAATCCACATCATGGAGGCAGAGAAAGAGCCCTGGGGATGGTGAGAATTTTGAGAATTCAAATAAATCACCAATGACACACCTTCTCCAAAAAGATCACACTTGTGAATCCTTCCCCAAAAATTCCATCAAGAGGAGATTAAAGTATTAAAACACATGAGCCTATCAGATACATTCTCATTCAAATCACATGACACTCCCTGCTCAATTGCTCTTGCCCATATCATACAGCAAAACACATTTAGTTTAATATCAAAATTTCCCATCATCTTTCACAGTCTCAACGGTATTTAAAAATCTAAAGTTTAGTTTCTTCTGAAATTCAAGGCAATCACTTTATTGAAGCCACCTGTGCATTCAAGAAGCAATTATATATTTCCAACATACAATAGTAAAGAATGTACATTACCATTCCAAAAGGAGGAAGTGGGTCATACTGAGGAAGTACTGTACCCAAAGTGTATCTAGACACTTAGGGGAAACTCCCAAATCCTTCAGTTCCAAGTCCAATGTCAGAGAGATCAGTTCGCTCCAAACTTCTGGCTTTGGTTCCTACCACACATATTTTCTCTTGGGCCAGTTCCACTTGCTATGTACAATTCTTCCCGTCAGTCATGCCATGCTTATGACACCGTTAACATCTTGGGATCTCCAGTACAACTTAGGTTTTACTTTCACAATTGGGATTCTTACCATCTCTAGACCTTCAGTCAGGGACTGCTCTGGCACAAATTGTTGGATCTTTGCCCACAGACAGATACTTCACAATACCCTTATTCGTATATTCTTCATGACTTTAAAGACAGAACCTTGTGGAAAATACTATCAAGTTTAGGTGTCTTCTTGGAATGGAACTCCCTCAACTTACACTTGATTCACACTTAATATTTGCTAATGCTCTTTAGGAGCAGAAATTTTCTTAAGTGTTCTGTTTTCACAAGTTTGAAACATAGCTGGGTATAATCTTGCCCTGAGGGCACTCTGATTTCATTTCAGAATAGGCAATTCTTCTTATTTTCTTTCTCTCTTTCAGAACAATTCTGAACTCCAAAATTAAATTCTTTGGTTCTCTGTTTTTTCTTCAAACTGCATATTTTCATTTCTTTTTTTGTCCCATGTGCTTTTTTCATTGTAGACCTGCCTAAGAGTGATGACTAATTACTGTGTGACAGAATCAATACTAGGCTGTTTTAAATCTCTTCCACAAATGAAATTAACCCATATTTTCAAATCAACTTCAGGAAATTATTAGAACAAGGGCAGAAAGGAGCCAAATATTTTGTCAAAATATAACAGGAACAGTCTTAGGCCAGCTGCTAATATTTTTGACTATGACACCTCTTGGCCTAGGCTGCCACAGTCCTTGTTGCCATGTTTTTCTTAGCACTACTGTCTTCCAAGCTACTGCTAGAATGGCTTATTAAACTCTGTTTACAATGCTCAACTTCTTTTGTTGGGGGCAGGAGGAGTTCAACATGTCTTATCTGTGTAGCCTTGACTATCTTGGAACTTACTCTGTAAATCAGGCTTGACTTGAAGTCACAGAGATCCCTCTGCCTCTGCCTTCTAAAAGCTAGAATTAAAGACATATGCCCCTACCACTCTGCATTAAACTAGTTTTCTAACCCAAACTCCCAAAGTCTTCAACATCCCCTTTCCCCCACCACACACACACACACACACACACACACACACACACACACACGCACACACACGAAAAAATGATTAGCTGTGCAAAGCAATAGTACACTCCCTGATACTAACTTCAATACGAGTTACTTTTGTATAACTCTGATGAAACATCCTGACCAAGACAGCTCAGAAAAGAAAACATTTAATTAGATTTACCATTTCAGAAAGTTAGGGTTCATAATAGCAGTGCAAAGACATGGTGGCAGGCAGAGATGAGATCTTACATCTTGATCCACAACTGGGAGACATAAACAGGGCCCTGGGAATGACCTGAGTCTTTTAAAACTTCAAAACTCACCACCAGTGACACACCTATGTAGCATGAATCTTAAAAGTTCTTATCAATAAAATCAAACCTGAGGCCAGTTATTGGGGTGAACACTGGAAGATCAGAGAAGCAGAACAAGCCACAGCTTCCTCACTTTGCCAGTTCCTCAGCTGATCCTGTTTCCTCAGACTGGAAGCCTCTGAGTCCTCATATCCGAATGGATCTCAGCTGAAGTGCTGCTAGAAGCCTAAAAGCTTAACCAGCCAAATGCTTCTCTTTTCTGGTCCTCACACCTTATACACCTTTCTGCTTTCTGCCATCACTCCCTGGGATAAAAGGCTTACTTTCTGGATTAAAGACATGTGTCACCACGCCTGACAGTTTCCAATGTGGTTTTGAACTCACAGAGATCCAGAGGGATTTCTGCCTCTGGAATGCTAGGATTAAAGGTATGTGTGCCACCATTTTCTAGCCTCTGTATCTAGTGGCTGTTCTGATCTTTGACCCCAGATTAGTTTATTAGGGTACACAATATTTTGGGGAACACAATACCACCACATACCTACAACAAGGCCACATCTAGTAATTCTGAGATAGTTCCACCAACTGGGGTCCAAGGATTCAAACATATGAGTCGATGTGGGCATTTCTCATTCCAAGCACAAAAATGGTAGCATTAAAATTTTAATTTTAAACTAAGAATAAGACAGTATATTTTTATGATACTTTCTTTACAAGCTTATGTGACATTTCCTTCTTCAACACAATTCTAGAGTTTAATACTAAAGAACTAAGCATTTTTATTTTAAGTGATATAAATATGGAGTTTTAAATATTACTTAAGCTTTTCACTTTTGATTTGTGTGAAGTCTCCATAAATAAATTTGTTGCACCAAAGATTTTGGAAGAAAAACAAAAGAACTCTGTTTTTCTAGGTTCCCTTAAATCATCTCAGGTTTCTTAGGTACCAACTTATTTTCAGTAATTTGTTTGTTGTGATAATGCTATTATTACGTTATTCTTACATTATATGGAGAAAAGTTGACAAGCTGGTCATATCAATTGACCGTGGTACTTAAGTATGTATGAGCAATAATATATTTTGTTCAGTGTTCAAAAATTAAGATACCGTTATTTCTAGAAACTTACTAAATAACTCTACTAAAAACATCCCACAGTCTGGGGACAAACATAAACTCATAAGTGGATTGAGTTGAAAAATACAATAACAGCAAAGAGAAAGGAGGGGGAGATTCCACCAGTCATTTCATCCATATAACATCATGCAGAAATGAAAAGTGTCTTGGTTGCTTGAAACATATGTCATAGAATGTGCTGACCTAATAAACAGGTAAGAGTGAGGAATGCATTAAATTCCATTTCTCAAATCAACCCAATATCATCTTAGTGTTAATTTTCTGTGTTCAAAGAAAAATTATACATTAAAACATATCCAACAACCAATGTTATTTATATTACAGTGGCAGGTGCATTTTTCATGTATTCTCCCAAAACACATTTTTTCTTGATGACAAAACAGTGAACAAAACAATTATTATATTTATGATGGTGGATACATCTGATAGAATTGTAATCATATATTAACAGAGCTGATATGTGCATATAAGCTACTATTTTTCTGAGGACTGAGAAAAAGACAGATGGATAACTTCATTTGTTCTTCATTTTCTTCTCAGACAAGAATTTGCTCCATCTTGGAATCCTCTGATAATTCTCAAGATGAGTAACATCTAGTAGTCCTGTCTTCATAGTGTAATGAAACTCTCTAGAAATAAGAGATGTGTTTCCAAGTGAGAGACAATGTAACTCCCTACCACACCAAAGGGTGTGGAAAATGAATGAGACAGGGAGAAAGCCTTACAATCTCATGTTTAATTAATTTACATTGTTTAGGCTTTCTATGATGGCCATCCTTTGCAGTGATAGGAAAGGCACAGCATTCACATCTAAAAGAGTTTTGTGTGCCTGCTTCCTCAGTATGCAATATCATTGTGTTTCTTTGTAGCGTCTGCGGTGTTGGCAAATATGAGGTATACGATAGTGCTGATTGCTTGATTGACTGCTCTACCTATAGTGGAAAACTGTGAAAGAAGTGGGGGTTGAAGATAGGATAGAGATGACAGATACCTCACTAACAATCAAATTCCATGAGACAGTCAGGAGGAGATTGATTTGGGAGCAAACACAGAAGAGGTTGATTGATGATTCCTAACATTTCAACACATTACGTTTACCTCATAATTCCCTTTTTAGTCAAGAAAATTTGTCTCAAAGAAACTTGGCTTTGGTTTGTAAAGTCATATTTGGAAAAACAAATTGAGAAGTATGTGCTTTCAATCTCCAGATGTAAATGGGGTCTCAACTGTAAATGAAAATTAGAATCGTACAAGGACTTTTCAAATGCCAAGACTATTCTTGTGAGAACACTGAAAAACCTTTGAAATTATGTTCTGCTCAATGATACGTTATGCAAATTCTCCTGGTAATTTAGGCCCACAGGCTTCAAAACCACTGACATCATCAGGCTCCTGCACTGCTTTCACTTGTCATTAGTATACGATAATTATTGTACTCAAGTTACATGTGTAAAGTAGTACAAGAATTCATAAAACACAGTAATTAAAATGTTATGAATGGATGAATATTAAATGTTATCTCTTTTCTGATCCTACTTAAATGTAGCATTACATATATTTAAAAGATATGTTATTTAACATTTTCCTTTGTTCCATAAGGAGCGTCTTGCATAAGATTGAATCAATTCCAACTGAAATTATCTTACAAATATTTATTTTAATAGCACAGATAAAATATGTTGCTAAACATCAAATATTTATAGAAAACTAGTATTTCCTTTTATTTTTCTATGAATGATTCATATAAAGCATGGGATCTAGCTATTTACGATTATCTTCCTCCCTCATTGAAACTCAGATAAAATATTGCATATTGTTCTGTTACAAGAATTTATATGGAAAACTCCTAAATAATTTCTATGACGTTTACTGATAATCCCCTCCCCCTCGACCATATTATTGTTTATATTGACTTGGGGTATTTAAGAGGGTCTGAAAAGACATAACCTGTGAGGGATATATTTCCCTAAATTCTCCTACTTTAATCCCCATCAATGCTATTTTTCTTGGGTACTTGTATATGAGTTTTAAATATTATTCTCCTTTTTTCAACTTTTCTTATTGGCATTAAAGACATAATTTATTTTGGGAGTTTGGTATATCTGATTTAATCCTTTCCTGGGACTGAGGACAGATCATGAACAGAAGAAATAGTTCCCAAAATGAAGCTCTCAACACGTAGAAAAGAGGACTCTATTTTACTGATTTAGTGATGTGGCATTTGAAAAATCTCTTCAATAATTATGTTTTTTATAGCATAAGAATTATCCTAATACATACTTTATTTCTATTGGGATGAATTAAGAATTCATGACATTGATTCAAAACTTGGACAAAAATATGCACTGGTTATCAAGTGACTCAATATTTCTCTGACCAAGACAATTTCAAGCCACATGTTCCATCCTATGGACTATATGAAAATAGTTATTAAAAAGTAACTATATTAAAAATGAGAACTCATGGGCAGGAGGCCACAGAAAAGGGCTTAAATATTTTATGCTTAGTATTTAAGTATTACATAGTTTGAGATCATTCTTTGTTCTCTGTTTGTCCTTCAGGGTATAAGAGATTCTAAATCTTCTATTGAGTTCTCCTTATGTGAGTGTATAAATCAATAGATTATGTGATTCATAAATAATTTAAATTTTTTACTGTATATATGTTTGCAAATGACAAATGAATCTCAAATAATTATAGGACAAAAATATCAAATGAACACTGAAAGAACAAACTAATCTACTTTTTTCTCTGAGATAATTAAAATTAAAACCAGGGGATACTGGGGGTGTGTTTAAGCAAGATGTGGTCAGAAGAATGAGAGATGTTTGCTCCAATGAAGAGTGTTTGGATAATATTTGGACAGGTTATATGAAATCCTATTGCTTTTTAACCTAAATTAAAATATGAGAGCTAGAATGATGAACAGTGTTGCATATTTATGGCCATGGATTATTAAATAAAAGTCATAGTGTTAGATATGGAATACCTCCTTATGGTTATTGATAACAGACACCCCAGAGGCTTCCAAAACAATACAGGCTCTTTCATTTCTGACTGTGTGCCCATCAGAACTGACTGGTTTATAAGACCCTATGACTGAACATAGCACAAGTCTTGGATGAAAGACACTGAAAAATAAAGCTGGAACAGAATTAGAACCTGCATGCTTGCTAGCTAGTTTTTATGGTGTCAGAAGGTGCAATATCAGCTGTTGAGGAAGAAGTCATTAGTAATTTCAGTCATCTCAGTATCACAGGAACTACAGTTTCATCTTCCCAGGCATGACGTGCCCATTTATATAATATATATCCTTTTAAGAACAAGATTATGAGTTTTTATTAAGCAATTTTAGATTTATTCATTGGTTTGTTCTCAGGTTTTAAAAGGTCTTCTTTCAGATTATTTTTTTATTCTGCTTTTCCATTGTGAATGGTGTTTTCTATTAATCAACCACATCTTTAAAAAAAACACACTGTAATCTATAAATGTGTAAAGTTATTATTTTTCAATTCCAAACAAAAATTACTTTTGAAGAGTCACACCGAAGGAAGCAGCCAGCACTCATTAGGACATTAGGAGTCACTTGACAGCACCTGTTTCCTATCTTTTTGCTTCTGTTATACTGTGTTTTGCTGGCATTATCATCACTTTATTAGCTTTGTTTTCTTTCTTCTTTATCCATGTAAGAGAGATGAATTAATTTCATTTTACATCCTCCTGACAGGACCTGGTAAAAGGTTGTCTTAATCTAGCTTGAACCCAAAACACATCTTGCAGGATTTTGAAAACTCTTATTCATTTGGCTGGGGATTTTTGATGGATGATATTGCATATTCTATGCTGTGATTATTAGAGGAATCCATCTCTTTCTAAAAATGTGTAGTTAAACAATAAAATTTAAAGTTACTTGATAAATTTAGAATTAATTTGAGAAAAAAAAATGCTCTTGGACAATTGCACTGGCCTGACAACCTCAAGTACTAGCTAATTTCAAAGGACCTGTAGTGACTGATGTTTTGAACATTCCTATTGACTTTTTTCAGTTAATTGAACTGGTTACCCTTTGTTTTTCTTTGTTAATCTCTTTATAAACATATTCACCTGAGCCTACTCTGGGACAAGTCACAGAGCACTAACTGAGTACTCAAAATATTGAGTGTCAGGAGCACAGGGGATTCTAAATTGGTTAATGAGAAGTGCCGTGTTACAGCATTTTATTTTTCTAGTGCCATTGCCATTCATTAAGATTAGGACAGGAAATGAACTTCTCTAACTTTAAAACTGAGGCAGCTTATTAAACCATGGGAAATGAAAAAGTTAGTAAAACGTTGATGGCAGGATTCATTAGCAGGGATCCAGAAGAAGAAAACAGGACTCTAAAAGCAAGTAGTATTTTACAATCCTCCAGTGATGTACAGAGCCAGTTCTTGGGATCTGACAGAAATGCTACTGCATTTCCTTATTATGTAGCTAAAAGTCACTCATGCTAATTGTATTTCCAGTCCCAACTGCCATTCTTTCTCCAGCAAGACACGTAGTGGTTACATCTCTAAGTGCTATGAATGATGCCAGTGTGCAGTCATGCCATGAATAGCTGCTTTAAAGGGTCAGTAGCTACAACTTTATTTAACCATCCTGGTGTCTGAATGTTAAGTAACAGAGGTGAAACAGAGAAAAATATTGAAGACAGATTGTGTTTCTTGAGGGAGTTTAACTACGTTGAACTGCTAAAAACAGTGGTAAAAGTGATTAAAAGGTCACTGGGTAACAAGGAGCAGTTATAGATCAAAATTGTCTATATCATATTAATGTAATGAATATGCCAGCAGGCAAAACATATAAAAAACAAAATTACTGCCAAGATGGCAAACAAGTTTTACCCCAATTTACAACTCCTGCAAGAAATTGCTGGCAGGATATAAAAATGCTTTTTAAGCTCACAGACTGGAGCTGTGTAGTAAGGATTCTGTGGCTGTGTTTGGAAATACAGAAAATAGGACTAGACTGACTAGTTTCAATGTTTTCTTTAAAAATAAACAGCTAAATTTTCTTAATTAAAAAAAAAAACTAGACAGCTACTGCCACACAGAGAAATGTGGCAGGGAACTCTATGCCATAAGCACAGCTTGGAATTCTTGGGCTATCTGATCTCAAGTTCTTGGTCACGCAAGCAATGTCGGACAAGGGTTCCATCTTTTGAAGTGGCCTTAAGACAAAGTAGATATTGGCTGATTGTTCCCACAAGCTTTGTGCCAGCATTGCACAAGAATATCTTACAGGAAGAACAGCATTGTAGATCAAAGGTTTATGGATGGATTGGTGTTTAAGTTTCTCATTTGGTAGCCTACATTGTACCTTCCTATTCCAAAGACACTAAATGAAGAGGTGAACGCTCTAAGTAGGTACCAGCTCAAGATCTCCATTTTCAATGATGTGTGTTATGTTGTCTTTAATAATAAGACTTTTCTGTCAGTTTGTGGGGAACAGCCTACAATATACACAACAGCCTGGGGTGTTTCAGGATTCCTTTGGCCAAGAACTTAGATGTAACCTTACCTTGGTCCTGAAAGCTTCATTTGGTGACAAGTGATGTGCAGTTGGGGATGTATCCCCCCTATTATGTAGCAATTTCGTTTGGATCTCTTCAATATATTGCATGCATTTTAGGAAGCTTCTACTGTATTGTTTCCATACAACCCCTCAAATAGTTTTTAATTTTAGCTGTGTCTTCATGTATTCTCCTCCCTCAAGCCCTCCTCATTTGATTCTCCTATTCCAGTCCCCAAATTCATCCATATATATTCATTGTATTTCCCTATTCTAAAAAGACCTATCTGTCATCTCCCTTACTCTATAACTAAGATCTATGGTTCTATACATTGTAATATGGTTTTAATTTATTGAACAGCTAATTTCCACATTTGTATTTATGGGTATGGGTTACCACACTCAATGTGTTTTGTTTTGTTTTGTTTTGTTTTTTAGTTCCATTCATTTCTCTGTGAATTTCATAATTTCACTGTTCTTAATGGCAGAGTAATACTGTATTATGTTAATTCTTCTGTTGAGGCACATTTAGATTGTTTCCATTTTCTGGCCTTTATGAATAAATAAAGAAATGAACGTTTGAGTGTGTATCTCTGGTAGGATGAACAATCTTATGAGTATATACCCAAGAGGATTCCAGAAGGAACTTGAGGTAGGTCAATTTCCAGCTTCTCTTTGAACCCATGAACTGATTTCCATAGTGGGCTGTTCAAGTTTCCCCTCAAACCAGCAAAAGTTGAATGTTCACCTGACTACACATCTGTGAAAGCATGACCTGTCACGTGGGTTATTTGACCTTAGCCATTCTGACAGGTGCTACAATAAAAATAAATAAATAAAACATTATTTTCAAAGTAGAGTTTAAGCTTAAACTTTGTATGCACTGGATCAGGAAAACATGTACATACTAAGCCATACTGGTATATTTAAAGTTAGTATAAGGCTTTCAGATTTAAAATCACTGATGGTTTTGCTATACTATGATGCAATTACTAATATAACTTATAATAATCTTACTTGGATTATGGATTTTCTACAGAATGACAAATTTGCATTACATAGAGATATAACAACTGTGTCCTCATAAGCATTCAATGGTAAAATCATTGTCCTAGAACAAAGACTTTTATTCTATGGTGACAGATATTGGACAGCATGGAGATAAGTGAACAACACTGCTTTAACCAGATGTCATGAAAAGCATCCTACTGCTTGAATCAATGGGCCTCAAAATACTGACATAACTCCAGAAATAATATGAATGCTCGTGTTGCATTCACAGAGTGATGAACTTCCACTCACCTAATGGTGGCTGTTTCAAAATACTATTCACCATTGGACATTGACAGGTACTTGTGTAAATATCCCTTGAAAGAAGGAAAAGTGTAATCACTGTATTTCTGAAATTTATCTGTACATATTCAGCCCAACTATTGGATATGGCTGAAATATAAGTGAGTTTGTGCATCCTACTTCAAACTGTATCTCCATCTTTTACATTTCCCTATTGCTTTAAATTATTTAAGGGAATTTTAACCATTCTGATATTCAATAATTTTTTGTTTATAATAAAATTTCAGAGTCTCTTTTCTAAGAGAGTCTCTAAAATGTGAGGGGACCTCGCTAAATCAGAAGATTCAGTGAATAGGAGTATCCACATTTTTAGATGGTTCTTGGGTAGCTCCAACAGGATCATTAAAAAAAAATAATGGTTTGCCTAGCACAAAATAAACAGAGGCTATCAAAAGTTTTATCATGAATGACTCGATTAACATTTACAAACTGATCTATACAGACAAAAAAATCCTTCGCAGCCCTTAGGAGACTTTAGTGCTGGAAGTCAAATGCTGGCTTCTGAAAAGAGGGAGGAAGTAGCTTATGTTGATGGGTTGGTTTCCTATAATAGCTGATTTCACAGGATGTTTACTAGGATTGTGTATCCGATGCTGTGAGTGGTTGTGTCTCCCGGGAGACATCCTCAGTATAAAGAATGTTAAATTTATCAGGATGGTGCATCTTTCTTCCCTTGAGAAGCAGCAGTAGCAAAGCTAGGTGCCTACTTAAAATAAGAAATAGCTTTAGGGGAAACCTACAGGGAGAAGTGATCTTTGGGGGCAAAACAATTTTGTTGTTATAGCTCGATTTTTACCTTTGTTCTATATCAAAATACAAGCTTCAGAAAGGGCAGCAAAAAATCTTTAGCAAGGATTCACTTTATTTTCCTCAAAAAACAGAAATATTTTTCTTATTATAACACTTCAAAGAATTTTCTTGATGAGTTTATGTATGCTTATTATATATTTGTTATGATTTTTCAGGTTCTATTGCATTTAAATTTGAGCACAAAATATCAACCCATTTTGATGTAAACATGTGAATAAAAGATGTTTGCATTATCCATTCAGGTTGAGATTTCAGAAAACTCAAGATAACATGTGTCATTTTAGGATATTTAGTCAAGCAGAACTCAGAAGAAAACATGTGATTCTCAAGGTGGTGATTAACATACGGTGGTCAAGGACTTTCCTCTTACATCTTCACTGCACAATTCCAAATTTTATATCATCTTCTTGGATGATACTGAGTGATTTTCTTAGTCTCAGATTCTTTTCTTTATATGGAATTTGAAGAAAACTTTACCTACCTTAGCCACATTGCCAGATACAAATAAAATAGTTCATGTCAACACTTGGCTCAGTTATAGCATGAAAAAATGCTAAAAGTAAAGTCTATTTATCAAAAATTTCTTAGAGTTATGTAATAAAGAGAAGGTTAAGACTTGCTATGAAGAAAAGGTCTCTTTTATATCCACAGCTAAGACATGCCAAATCAGACCAAAGCAGACAAAGGACCATTATGAACAGGATCAGGATGGGGTTGATAAAATGATGTATGTTAAAAAGGATATTTTTCCCCACTTATAAAGTGATGCTATATACCTTAAGTCCTCATATGCTAATATTTACCCCACAGCCAATAAATTCATGGAGTGCTTTAATTTATACCCAGACTGGCGAATGGAATATTGAACTAAGTTGAGTTATATTGATATCTGAACAATTGTAATTGTAGGCACAGACCTTCCTTATTGTCAGATCATTTAAGGAATTACATTCAAAAATTAGTTTCAAGGCAAGAAGAATGCAACACAAGCATTTCTAATAAACTTTCTGGCAAAAATAATTGACATTATTGCAATTATGCATGATCTTCCCTCAGACTTTGTAAATAATGTAACTTCTAATGACGGATGAGCTTCATGCAGTGCCCACTATGATTGTTATTAGTAATAAAGTTATGTATGTCACTATTTCCACACTCAGCTGCCCACACTCATGACTGAAGAAACGCTATATTTTAGTTAGTTAGTATTCCAAATATAAAGATGTATTTGTTCCTTGTTCTTATCTAAATTCATTTACTCACTGAGTTATTTTGATAGAATTCTTCATGAAATTCATATGTCTGCTCATTTAGCATCCTGGAGCAAAGAACCATTAAATATCTGCCTAACCATTCAATTCTTCATTTTTTAATTTCAAGTAATAAAATTTTTGTATCAAAATCCATAGTTAGAATTAGGTAAGAAGTCTATATGTACCAGTCATTACATTCTTTACTCTCTCATGAGGTATATGTGAATATTAGTGGTAGAGACTTTTCAGGTTCTTTAAGTATAATAGAAAATCGCTTGATAACACATTGATATGTGGACAGAAACAAAAGGAAGGGAGGAGTTCAAATGACGATATCTGCACAATATAATGTAGTAGTGTGAAAAACATGTAGAAAGAAGACAAGAATGGGTATTATAAAGAATGTCACAGTTCTCACGAAGGGCACAGCATAGCACACGAAGAGGACATGGTAGTAAAGGACGGCAGGAGAAACACAACTGTTTGTAGGCACAGTTCAAAAGTATGGTGTTGGACAATATTGTATTTTGGTCTGCAATAATTAAAACAAAATCCACAATTACTTTGTAAATTCTGTTACTTAATATGCAAGAGAAGTATTCTGCTTGTCTTACTTTTTGATCAGTTTTCTTAAAATAGAGTAGACAACACTGATAAAAATGTAAAAGAAAGTGCGTGTTTAAATGTGTTTCTAATACAATTTGAATGCCAGCTGGTAGCAGTGGCAATACTGGTGCCGAAGATAGTACATGGAGTGGGGGAGCAAAGTTCATATTTACCCACATAAGGAATTTTCATAACAGTCTAGAATGTCCAAAAAAAAAAAAAAGGAAGTTCTGGAAATTTGCTTTCCAGTACTGTTCTAGACCAGCAGCGATCAATAACATTGAAGCATTCACCATCATTGCATTGTTTTTGGGGTGTTCCTCGTCTTCTACAGCCAGTGACAGATGGGAAGCACATTCACTGAGGTACGCATACCTCCAGGAACTATGTTATGAACAATCAAATTCTATGGGATGATTTCTGCAGAGATTCAAATATTTTTGGTCAGTTGACAATGTCGATTTTAGGATCTCTACCTCCATGAAAAAGTTCTGAAAGAGTCAACTCAAGGGATGGAATGTGAAATTGACCTCATAGTTTCTAAGGCTTTAATCCATAGTTAGCTGGCTCCACAGCTTTCATCAATAGAACAGAAACTTCACAGGAAGAGGACACAGGAAAGATGTGACAGAGGAAAGCTCCCCATAGGTACAGAGGGGAGTGAGAAAGAGAGGTAGAGAGTAAGGAGAGATGAGAGGATGGGAGAGAAAGGAGAAGGGAAAAAGTGGGAGTAAAAGAAAAGATACACACGTGTGTCGGTCTAAAACAACCTATAAATAGAAGAAATGATTACAAATATGACAAAAATTATAAAGTTTTTTTAATCAGTTTTAATGGCTCCTATGAATGGAAGGGTAATGTAGATCATTGCCAATATAATATTTGTTGCAAATTGTAATTATTTTAGTTCTCATTATTCAGCCAGGTTGCTTTTCACTTTTACCTGGAAAATAGACTCTTGGTCTACCTATTTGTTCCTCTGTGAGCTAGGTGCACATCTCTAAAAACTTTTGCATATTTACAAAATTTATTTGTAACAGCATTTTGAAGTGTAAATGATGATTAAGTGCTTCCCTGTAGCTGAATAAGAGCAGATGCATGTGATGAACACAACAAAAACAGAAGCAGATGGTGTGCCACATGCATAACATCTTATTTCATCTCTTTTCATGTAAGACAAACACATAGCAAGTATACTATGTTTAACTGATTTCCTTAGATGTTGGGATTTACCTAAGGAAATAATAACTAGCTTTTAAATGTATCATACACATTGACACAAATACCATTTTTGTTACCAATCTTAGTGTACAATATGCTCAAAAAGTAAACACATAAACACTTTGCATATATGTAATTCATGGAAGGCAGTGCACTCACTGATTTTCTAACAATAAAGTGAATGTTTAATAAAGCATGCTTCATAGGAAATTGACTTTTTGTCAGTAGAAAATTAAATAAGTATCTCACCCCATGAAAAGAACCTATGTGAGAAATCTCTTCTCTCTTATTATCTTTATTGCCTAAATTTTAGTTAAAAATATGAATATATTTAAGGTGTTGTTTATATCTCTTCTTGTCACAACAGTTTACTTTTCATATTTGAAGAACTAATTTAGATGGATAATGAATTTTACTTTGAGCATGAAGAAAAGAGAATTCAGAGTTGGGAGAAAATTATAAATGCATGGATGTTCTCAGATGACTTGATGCACAAGGATTTTAGGTTGAATTATTCTGATTGATGAAATCAAATAAATAATAACTTCTTAACTTCCTGTGTGATTTATGCTATATGATTATTAGATTTCACCCATATTCCTGACCAGTCTGGAGAATTTGGCAATCAAGTCATCTTCTGTTCCTTAAATATGTGTCAATTGCTTCAATTCACTGTTTTGTTATGAAATATGAGTCTATGGTCTGGGTTCAGTGGCTCATATTTATAATCCCTACACTTGGGAAGCAGAAGCATTAGGAATGCTACAAACCTGAGCTCAAACTAGAACATAGTTTCAGCCCTGCCAGACAACCATAGCAAGGCATTTTCTAAAATTTTAAATGACTTAATTTATTATATAAGTTCTGGCACTACAAGTAACATTTTCTATATAACATAATTTGTTTGCAGCCTTGTGAAAATTTATTTTTAACACTTAGTAAAGTTCATTGCATGTTATTAAGTAACATTCCCTCCAAATGAAGTCACTAAACATAACTAAATTAACCAATATGCTTTTGAAACATTCTATCTATGGACATATTCCATGATCTCATAATTGAAGAATCTCCAGAGTGGAATTGAGATATTGTGCACTTCACTTCTATTCTATAAAACTATTTCTAAAACTATCAATAATATTTAATTAAATGCACATATATATACATATATATATACATATATATAAATCTAGAATGCTGTGGATATTGCTCTATATAAATAAAACACCGATGGCCAGTGACCAGGCAGGAAGTAGGTTGCCAGGCAGGAAGTAGGTGGGACAAGGAGAGAGGAGAATTCTGGGAAGCAGAAGGCTGAGGGAAGAGACACTGCAGCCACCGCCAGGACAAGCAGCATGTAAAGACTCTGGTAAGCCACCAGCCACGTGGCAAGGTATAGATTTATAAAAATGGTTTAATTTAAGATAAAAGAACAGTTAGCAAGAAGTCTGCCATGGCCATACAGTTTATAAGTGATATAAGCGTCTGAGTGATTATTTTATAAGTGGATTGTGGGACTGCAGGGCTTGGGGAACCTGGAGAGAAGCCCTCCAGCAACACTAGAATATAATTTGATGAACATTAAAATATTCCTATAAGCAAATGGTTGCTATAATAAGTATTTTAAAAACATTAGTTACTAAAACAGACACATACAAACACATGCATTATTATATGTATGAGACAGAGCTCAGTGCTCAGTAGTTATAAATGCTTCTTTCTCGTGCAGAATACTATAGATAGACTCTTCACACCTATATCAAAGGTCTCACAAGTGCCTGTATCTTTATCTGTAGGGGTTCAAATATTTTATTGGTCTCCATAGGCTTTTGTAGGCACGTGATCACACCTTCACAGAATAAAACACACACATACACAAATAAAAATATATAATATTTTTCAAAATATATAAAGAGAAATATTATTTGCATAGATGGACATTTGGTTATTATAAAATAATATCTTTAGAAAGGCAAGACCCCAACATAAAAGACAATCATTGTTTCTTTTTGTTTTGGTTTCTACTTACAAATACATTTTGGTCACATCAGTAACTGTTACTTAGGAATTGAAAATTATGACCAGTACTGAAACAGATGACTTATGAACCAGATTAGAAAGCAATTAAAGTAAGCAACAAAATAATCTGTTTATGATTATTTCTTTCAGCATGGCCATTGCTTTCAATGATCACATTCTATAATAACTTTTCTCCTGCACAAGTCCTTGTAATTACTGATAAGATTTGAAAAATATTTTTACCCTAATATGGTCTTTAGCAAGAAAATGATATTAGGTTAATATAGTTTTGTTCAATAGCATTGAGTATAACCAAGTTGTTATTCACTGTGAGATGTAAACTTGAACAATTAGTCATGACAACCTGGTACTTGAAATATAGCTATAAAGTATTTCAGTAAGGCAACATTTTTATGGTTGTATAATGTTTTCCTAAATAAACATATATTGTATGTTAGAACATATTTAAGGCAAATATCTCTCTCTCTCTGTCTCTCTGTCTCTCTCTCTCTGCCTTTTTCTTTCTCGCTCCCATGTACATATACATTAAAGAAACAAAACTGTTGATATAGAGATTCTCATTTTAGACAATTGGAGAATGCAATTATATTCAAATGAGCAAGTTTTATTTAAGACAATATATTAGTTCTAGCATATCTCCACATTATGTCAAAATTAGTTACTAAGAATCAAAAGGTATTCTCTTTAATATTAAAAATGATGAATTTGGATAAATGTTTCAATAAACCAAATTTAAAACAAGTCATATGTTGCTTTTCTAGTTCATGGGATTTTTCTGTGCTTTGGTGTATATTATCTAATTAAATGCTAGAATTCACTAGAATTCATAACTGGGAATGCAAATAAGTACAGCAGTGATAAGGAAAACAATGATATTCATTTACTCATCAGATATCCAATCAGCCCTGTGAGGTGCATGGTGCTGAAGTTGATGCTGTGAACATCATAGTTGGATTTAGAGACAACGAAATCTGAAACCTCACCAGAGAAGAGTTCACACTGACAGAAAATGGGAAGGAGCAGGTAATGTGCTTTGGGGAAAACAGAGAAGGTCAACAGACCTGAGAGACAGGCATTGATGAAGAGAAGTCAGAGGAGAAGGAACCAGGAGAGCTTTATTAGCGCAAGAGTAGGAGAAGCTCCTGTTGAAAGCAGCACTGACTGGTTCGTACACACAGAGGAAGGAGCAAAGAGAGCATGTACAGCGGAAAACATGGAGTCTGTTTTATGGTACATATTATTAATACCATAAGATTTTTCCAAAATTTTAAATTCTTAGTTGGAATTTAAATTGCGAATGGTAAATGAAAACTTGATTCTAGTTCTAATGTAGAAATGTGCTATTTTATATTTAGGATTAGGCCACTTTTATGGTTAACCAGCTCTCAGAACGGGCTATGTAAGCCTCTGCTTCGTGTAGTAGTGCTGCATTCCTTCAGAAAGGCTCCATGGGTCGATGCTATGCTTTCATGCTCTAGAAATCCTCGAGGTGTTTGAACAAGGACCCCTGTGCTTCCATGGTGCTCTCCACAAACTGAGAAACAGTTCACAAAACTAGTTTTCTTTGTAGAACATGAGCCTGTCTACTCTGAGGGCACCCTGAATTTTTTTTTTAGAGACCTAGCATAACCAATTTCTCTTTGATGTGAGGCTCCATGACAACATTTGTCTGATCTGACAATGACTATCAGCCTTAATACAGGAGATGATTTCTTTTTATTATGTTCTAACAGCTTGGAATTTTGAAAGCTTTAGTTTTCCAATGAATGGGAAGTTAAAGTCCTGAAGTTAATGCAGTTGTTTTGAGGTCAGAGTCAAAATTAAGTCGTAAAACCATCTGAGATCCAAGTTAGGACTCAGGGAGAGGCTACCTAAGTTAAAATTTTTACCATCTCCTGAAGTGCCATGTGATCCTTATGATGTCTTAGAGAATGGCCCATTTCAGTGTTTTAAACTGAAACTATACATACTCACTTGAACTTCAGGTTTATTCACATTTTTTATCTTTCTAAAAACAGAATGGATCTTTCTGAAAATGTGTTCAACAGAAACATGATCAAACAAAAATTTTGGGTGTATTCTAAGATATTTATTAATTGCTTGATTATTCCCATGTATTTTTTTACAAAATATTTCTATTATATCCGTGTCAAATGGACAGTGATTTATTAAGAAGATGTGCATAAGTTCATCACTTTTCCAATGTTGATGCCACTTGATAATTGTCTAGACTAAACAGAAGATAACAGATTAATTGATTAGTGCTATAAGAATAAAAGATAGAAAGCTTCATTTCAATGAGAGAATTTTTTTCCACCAGTTTTGAGCATGTCTGTCATTCTTAGAGACAGTATTTTATTATTTCTATGGCATGCTAGTTTTCTCGTATGATGTTACAGTCTTACAGCTGTGACAAATGGAACCAGTCAAAAGAGAAAAGCATAAGAATATGTCTGGGCTGAGAAATAGAATTTTTTCTGATATAGAATTCACATTTTTTTAAAATAAACTGTAGTATTTTATGAAATCTTAGGATGCCAATATAGAAGATCTGCCATTATTTTAAGTAGCATTCAGGAATTACTAATACAGTACTTATTAAAATTGGATCAATTGTAAGACCCTTTCAAACTATACACAATTAAGTAAATAAAATATATAACATTTTTTTTCCAATATACATTCTGTTGTGGTATTGTGCTCCCCAAAATATTGTGTACCCTAATAAACTTATCTGGGGTCAGAGAACAGAAAAGCCACTAGATCCTTAGGATAGGCAGTGGTAGTACGTGCCTTTAATCCTAGCATTCCAGAGACAGAAATCCATCTGTTCAAGGATGGAGCCAAGCATGGTGACTCACGCCTTTAATCCCAGAAAGCCAGCCTTTAATCCCAGGGAGTCATGGTAGAAAGCAGAAAGGTATATAAGGCGTGAGGACCAGGAACTAGTAGCATTTTGGCTGGTTAAGCTTTTAGCTGGTTAAGCATTCAGGCTTCTAGCAGCACAGTTCAGCTGAGAGCCATTCAGATATGAGGACACAGAGGCTTCCAGTCTGAGGAAACAAGATCAGCTGAGCAGTTGGCCAGGTGAGGTTAGCTGTGGCTTGTTCTGTCTCTCTGATCTTCCAGCATTTACCCCAAAACTTGGCTCTGGGTTTGTTTTATTAATAAAGACTCTTAAAGATTCCTGCTACAACATTCTTTTGTTGAAAACCATAATATGGTCATCTTCAAATTATCAAAGATATAGGATGTCTAATTTTAAGGTCAGCCAGTTTAGTCAGAAAATGATTGTGGGACATATTTTGTGGCTGTATTTACATTTTTCTTCTTACCAATAAGATACAGAGTATTATCGCTTATTTTAGTCATCTATGTTTGGGCTACTGCAAATTTCACATTTTTTTTTCTGTACATATTTTGACATGTTTCTTTTCTCTTCAAAATATTTAAATTGTTTATAGTTATCTGGATTGTTTTATTTTCTTAATTATTCAAATCATATCAATTAGTATATAATTTTTTACAACATTATTCAGTCTCTATTGAGGAATATAAAGTCTTGGTATTAATAGAGTCTATTTGTCTTTTCTATATAATGTTACTTTTGTTCTCTACAAATACTCTCTTATCTTATTCTTTAAATGTAAATGTTAATTTTGTCTTTGTGTTAAGTAATTATTTTTTTTCTAGTTTTACTTGGTAATGTGTATGGTGTGAGGTTGGGATTCTCTTTACTTTCTTGTTCCATGAGCAAAAATTAATTACACAGGGACCACTTTTTAATTCATTCATTATTCCCCAGTGACATGTTAGGACATCATCGTTATAAACCAAATTTCCAAAACAACTTGAATCTTCTCTTTACTCTTTCTCTAAATTGAATGTGTTAATTATGAGTCACAGGTCAAAGTGATTCACTTTGTAATTTCACAATTATTGTTGATGTACTTCATATGCCTACAGTAAGTTCCCTTGAAATCATAATTTCAGAAACATCTTGGCTTTGGTGGCTCCTTGTACTTGTTCCCTACTGAAAGTTCTAGGAACAGTGTGTGTAGAACTTAAATGATTTCTTTCAAAATTAGTAAATCAATTTAAGAAGAATAGACATTTTTCAAAATATTAAAATTTCTTATCCATCAAGACTACACTCACATTTTCAATGTTTTTAAAATACTTTGCTGCTTTGAATTTTTAAATGTTTACTTTCATGTCTTATTTGGGGATTTCATGCATATATACAATATGTTGATCATATTCACCACTATCTCTCCCTTTCCAACTCAGGGGACTTGCATCACATCTCCTTCCAATTTCTTAACCTCCTCTTATAAAGCTTTCTTTCTTTCTTTCTTTCTTTCTTTCTTTCTTTCTTTCTTTATTTATTTATTTATTTATATTCTAACTTATTGAGTTTGATTATTGCTGTCCACATGCACAAGGGCATGGGGCCATTTCCACTTGTTCATGGAAAACCTGGGAGATGTCAGACTCCTAATTAAAAGTGACTTTCCCTTCCTAGCAGCTCCAACTTGAATACAGTTCTCTGTCAGGTATGGCAGTTCCATAATCCATACTCAGTTGATGTTGGAATTTATAATTGGATTCATCTTGTGTGACGTTTGTGTAGGCATTCAAACTGTATAAGATAATGTGTTCAGTAGTCATACCATGTCCAGAAGACAGTATTCACAGTACTCCTCTATAATGTTTAGAACCACTTAATATATGTTCCCTGAATTTGAGAGAGATTGATAGATACAGTTGTCCCATATACGGTTGAGCACTTAAAGTCATTTATTTTCAGTTTCCATCAATAATTCATCTCTGCATTAACGACCTTCCTTTTCAATAAGAAGCTCTCCTGACCAACATTGGAAATAGCACAAATCTGAGGATATAAACATTTGAAAGGCTTTGGGCAACATGATCATTTAGGATAAAATATCAATAAATTCTTTCTTAGAGCCCGGGGCTTTCTTAGCCATGGATTGTTACCATGTTTGTGTTACCCAACATGAGTTCTATCTAGTGGCCTAGGCCTCAAATCCAATCAAAAGAATGATTGATTACCCCATAAACAACTTTGCTAGTCTTGCACCAGTAGCACATTTTTGCTGGCATGGTGATGCTGTAGTATGCAAAGTCTGTGACACATAAGAGCAGTGATTTCTTTTCTCATGCAGTAGCTTGTGGATCAGCTCTAGGATTATGCCAGTGAGAGATCAAGGAAGATTTCTTGGATGGTCACTTCAAGATTGATTTCTCTGTGCCATACAACCAAATTGTGTGATGTCTTCGCCAATAGGGTGCTAAAGAGTAATCTCAAAAAAAAAAAAAAAATTGACATAGTGGGACAAAAGACCAAGGATAGCCAAAGCAATCCTAGGCAAAAAGCATATTCTACCATACCCAATTTGAAATTATTGTACAAAACCATAGTGATAAAGTCTGCATTGTACTAGCACATAAAAAGTATAGATCAATGGATGCATTGGTATAAACTTGTATAACTACAGATACTTGATCTTTTAAAAAATGCCAAAGATATACATTAGGGAAAATACATAATCTTCAACAAATGATGCTAGAAACCTGGATTTTGATGTTCAGAAAAGTTGACAGCAGAAGGTGAAATGGACAATGTTTTGTCAGCTGGATTGGACATGGTATCAGCTAAGATCTACACCTCATCTCAGAACACATTTTTGACGCTATTTCCCTGACATTACTAAGAGACACAGCTGTATGAGGGAAAACCATGCTTCTTGTGTCTGTCACCTCCATCCCTTGCTGCTGAGTCCATCAGACTCATTTCCATCCTTTGCAGACACTAGAATCCAATATCTTTGTCATTTCAATATGGAAAAAGACCTGTAGCTATCTGGAATCCTCCAGGCCATCAGTACCTGGATGATACTTCTAAGGAGAGGATTCTATCCAGCCTGTAGACTGGGTAGCTACTGGTTTTCACCCTCTCTGGTATAAAGACAGCCATTTAAGTCAATCTAATAACTGTCTTTGTAAAATAATAAAAAATCAAGGAAACTAGATTCTCACCTCTAGCCTTGAATAAAACACAATAGCAAACAGGTCAAGGATTCAAACATAGATCTGATCCTCTGAAACTACTAGAGAAAAAAGTAGGAAGTCTATTTAAATGTTTTTGTCTTCCAAAAATTGCTTTTTTATTGTTTTAAAAAGTTACTTTTGTATAATAAAATTTTTATGTCTACAATAAATGATAATTGCATGGTTATTATATAAATTATTATTTAAGCATTTATTTCAAGTTACAGTTATTCAGTAGATTTATCTATTGTCTCATTAAATATGTTGGCACATTCTTCTCAGTTCTTATTTAAACAATTACAGTAATAAAAAACACAAGAACCATCACACTTAAAAATCTTGAAATTTGGTAAATATAGATAGAGTCTGAACTAATAAATATTTAATAGATTCATATCCTATGTTTTATATAATTGTTATGTCATCCCTCAAGGTATACCAAATATCTGGGAACTTTGCCTTTTACAACAAAAAATAAGGAGGACACTGCCCAGTCCGTTATAAGCACTAAATTCATTTCCCAACCCTATGGATTCTTGAACGTCTCCTCTGTGTAAAGTCTGGGAAAGAAAGAAACTCCAAAGATTTGGTTGGAGATATCAGCCTCTGAGAGATGTTACACAGATCTTTCCTTGAGCAATTCTTTCCTACTAAAGTTGCTGTGGAGAAAAGAGTGGATGCTTTCCACAACATTGGGTTAGAGTCTGTGTTCTCCTCAGTTTCTTATCCTAAAGGGCACTGCAATGTTTGATTCCACAAAATTTCTCCATGTGTACATGTTAGCCTATCATGAACCATTTATTTCATTAACAACTACCTTTGTATGTGATATTGCAAAAGCTGATGAAATGGATCCCCTCCTTCCTCTGCTTCCTCCTTCTCCTCTTGAAAGAGTGAGTCAGGGAGAACAGACATGAAAAAACTTATTGCTTAAAAAAACAAATGGTATTTGATAGACCAGAGGTCTGTGTCTTGGACTGAGTAGCCAAATTTTAATGGTTATTGATTGGTTGGTCAATGTGTTCAGAGAGGAGTCATTTGTTTAGTGTTCCATTTGTTCTGATCCAAGCACAAACTCACAGATACACAGACATCTCTTGCATGTCTCTTATAGTTATTATAATGAATCAATCATACCCAGTGTTTGCAAATCCTTTTTATTACATTTGCACATATCACAATTCCAAAAATCAATCCCTTGCTTTCATTGTTCCAACTCTTCCTGTTCATTATAATTTCTTGCCTGAAATGAATCTCTTAACACTATATTAAAACCATTAACACAATCAGGAGAATCAGTCATCTCAATGTCTTTAACATAAACCTATCTCTATGTTCCTATTCATGATAAATAAGTTTACACTCACATTTCAAATGTCAGAACACAGATATTTGTTGGAGTGGAGGGGACATAGGGAGACCAAGACTCAGCCTCTCACATAGGACTCTTAAATATTTATATGTGGATATTATAAGAGAATTTAAATTAGCCTACCATTATAGTTCAGTTTTAAAAGCCTTTAGTAATTCAGTTGATAGAAATGACTTGTTCAAACAAGTAACACCACCCTGGATTATTCTACTCATGTCCACTGGGCAGTAAATCATATGCTTCTTTCCTAAATAATTAATTCTCTTATGACTTTAATCCTCTAAATCATACATTTTATTTCTCTCTCAGCTCAAACAAAAAGATCATAATAACTTTTAGTAATGTCATTGTTTTTATATTTTTCCTTTTATCATTATTTAATGTATTTACTACATCGCATTGTATCACAGTGCTTTCTCTAAAACATGATCTGGTCATGTCACCTTTCCTTCCATTAGAGAAATCTAAATTTCTGAAGTTAAATTGTGCAGTACTTCCCTGTTGTTTGTAGAATAAGAGCTAAATGCCTGAAATTGGTTGTCAAGGCCCAGCCTGGACTTCACAGTCTGTAACAGTGCTCACTGGAGGGATGTACTGTGATTAAGCTCCTGCTTCCCCACTGGACTGAACGTTTCACAATGCAGAAAGCACACTTCCCTTCGTTCACTATTGAGTTTTCAGTGCCTAGCACAGCTTGTGACAAAACATGCCCAATTGGTTGGATAAAGGATTAAAGGGCTTTTAGAACCAGGTCTTTCTCTTTTAATAGTCTCCCTTTTCATCTAAATAGACACACATATGCACATGCAGCCATTCAAAACTCGTATGTTAAACTGATTCCTGTTTAGCAACTGATTTTCTATGCTCTTGTATATTGCTGTCTTCACATAATTCCATAATAGCTACTCATAGTCTTGCTGAGTGAATGAGCAATAATTGAATCTATAGACATGGGATTAAATGTTCCTAAGCCTACATTGTGTTCTTGTGCGTGAGGGCGTATTTAACAAATACCTAACAAAACACAATCAAGGAGCAACAATTATTTACAGAAAATTGCATGTGGGACTTTTCAGACTTGTTATAGACTTTCATTTAAACACACACACACACACACACACGCACACACACACGCACACACACACACACATACACACACACACACCATAGACTTAGCTCTTGGAAGCAAGAAATTCACTGTAGATAAAAAACAATTCTGTAATTTATAAGTCCTTAGTGACTAAACTGATACATTTGCTTTGGAATTCACAAAGAGCCCAGGTAGAGGTCTAATAAAATGTTTTGGAGAGTATCTGCCCTCAATACCATGGTTTTTCTTGAAAGACCTTAACCACCAGAAATTGCAGGCTGAGATCATCACTGTGACATGATAGGTCTCTGCTCAAAAATGTCAGCCTCCTTTCCTTGTACCTCTCTCTGATTTTCTCCACTGGCACAAGCTTTCATTCCCATGCTTTTCTCCTTAATCTCTCCAGTAATGGCTCTAACTTCCTTTTCAACCTTTTTACCAGCACTTGTAATTTCAGCAGGTCCATCCAGATGAAGAGCCACTAATACCCAATTTTACTGTCAGCTGATTGCTAATCCTCACCCATCAACAACATCACTACAAAATGGTTGCTTGATTAGACACTGACAAAGAGGAAGCAACCTGTGGGCAGGGGCACAGTACTGCTGAAGAGGAGGAAATTTCATCACAGAAATCAAAAAATGGCACCAGAAATGCTTTTGAAACATTCAGAGTACTGTCTATAAATCAAGACAGAGTAATCAAACTATAGACCGACACAACAAAAATATTGGTATATTCTAGGGAATTTTTAAATATTCATTCTATGGTTTTGCTTCTCATTTCTGTTGGGGATTAATAGCAAAGTGGTTTAAATTTAAATTACCTCAGTGGCATAACTGCATACTAATCAATGTAAAAGTGTTGACTACATAGTTCCTAGGATAAGATTGAACATAAAAGGAATTCTGTGGGGAGCATTTTGTGAGAACGCTAACGAGGTAAGAAAGAAGCAGACTGTATGCCTGAGGCCCACAGGAATCTCATGGTTTGACTGACAGACTAGTCATGGAAAAATGATTCAAGTACAGGAGCCATGTTTTATTTTTTAACTTAATAATTTAATTATTTCAATCCTAAATATCAAAGCTGTATTGAGTCTTTAGCCTGTGTTCTTCTAGTATGTTTTCTAAGAAGTAAATCATATAGATAGTTTATTAGAATTTTAGAAAGATGAATAGACATAGCAAGTAATCCAGAGGATATAATTTTAAATGGTTGTATTTAAATTTAATATTTACATGCAGAATTAATACAAATATGTGTGTGTGTGTGTGTGTCTGTGTGTTTGTGTATATATAGAGAGATCATATTAAAATCTGTAAATCTGTAAATTTTTATAATGAAAGGATGCCTCGGCTATTTAAGGCTAGGATCACAACAAAAACAATTATGAATTTTCAAAATAATAAATAATAAAAGAAACAACATTTTAATCAATATGTAACCAACTGTTAGAAGGCATTGGTTATTGTTGTATTATTGGTAACATCTGCATTTTTGTTTTCCCCCGATTTCATCTATACTTTATTTCTTCACTGAATGAAGTGTGGATTCTGGAGACTAAATTTTGGCACATGCTGCAATCCACACAGGAAAGGCCCCGGACTTTGATAAAAATCAGTCTGTGGTGAAAAGGCAGGTAGTAAAACAAACAAACAAAAATCCAATTCATGGAATATGGAAACTGTCAGGAATGGGGAAGCTTCTAACACTCGGTGTGAACACTAAGGATCACTTGATAATGTGAAGTAAACACCCACAGCTGGAATGGCTTCAGAAGCAGCTTTAATGTGTAGATGGTTCTGGAGTCTGGATCAACGTACATCTATTTGATGGTGAATTTTGACATATTCCACTCAGCAATGTTTGTTCTGATACTGCATTATCCTACGTTGAATAACAAAAAATGAGTCTGCCTATGTGATTGTGGGGAATGATGATGACTTTGTCCCTTCTTTTAAAATTTGGGCTATGTGCTTAACAGTTTAAGAACACATATTGTGCCTGGTGGTGTCGAAGCAGGCCTTTCATCCCAGCACTCAGGAGGCAGAGGCAGTAGGATCTCTATGAGTTTGAGACCATCCTGGTCTATATAGAGCTAGTTCCAGGACTGCTGGGGCTACACAAAGAGACACTATCTTAAAAAAGACAAACAACAAAAAAAAAAAAGAAAGAAAAGTACATATATTGTTGTTGAGGATGTTTTTGTAGTTATGTTTTTGTCTCCTGCTATGTGTTTACATACATAACTAAAGTTAATATTACTATCTGCATCTACCTGTACTTACCTTACCATATAAATGTTCATTTCTAGTAGTCTGATCTAGATTCTGGTTAATAAACAAGAGAAATAGAAGCACCGTGATTATTCCAAAAATATGAATTTATATAAAGAGTTATAATTTTTTTCCTATCATGTTTCAACCAAAGTCCAAATTAGCTATTCTTTCTCTCCCCCTTGGAATAACTTTGCCACTCCAGAGACTTCATTTAGACAAAGCTTACATCAAGCTACAGCAGGAGGAAGAAGGGCTAATCTTCCTGGCTTGGATGCAATGACCCTAAATTTCTTGGTAGGAGAATTTTAAACATGGCCCCACTGACATGCAAAGCAGTTGAATTGTTATTTTCTTCATATATTATTTTTCTTCAGATGAAGGGACTGTTAAGGAAGTTAAATATTCTTTTCAAAGAAAATAAAATGGAAGAGGAATGCAAATGCAGGTTTCTATTAATGACTATGGTAACGAGAAATAGAGATGCAGATTTGAAAATTCCCCAACCAATCATAATGGGCAGGTATTTTAATAACTCACCTTAATATGTGATATATGCATGCTTGATGGGCAGTTTTGGTTGTTTTTACGTTGGACTTTTTTATTCTCTGAATCAGGATTGCTTTGTGAAGCCCTAGCTGTCCTGGAACTAGCTCTTTATACCAGGCTGGCCACAAACTCACAGAGATCTGCCTGCCTCTGCCCCCTAAGCACTGGGATCAAAGGCGTGCATCACCACCACCACCACCATTTGCTGGGATTTACAACTCATTGTGATTGTTAATCATTTCCTAGGGATCATTTCCAATTTCATATGACAAAAATATTTTCCAAAATCTCTAGTTCGGCAAAAAAGCATGAAATTAATCATTATTGTATATAACTACTGAGGCTTAAAATTTAGAGTTTTATATTTTAGATATAAGTGAAGAGTGTAAAAACATATTCTGGCTGGGCGGTGGTGGTGCATGCCTTTAATCCCAGCACTCGGGAGGCAGAGGCAGGCGGATCTCTGTGAGTTCGAGGCCAGTCTGGTCTACAAAGCAAGTTCCAGGAAAGGCGCAAAGCTACACAGAGAAACCCTGTCTCGAATAACCAAAAAAAAAATATTCTGTTATACTTTTGTGAAAGAGGTATTATTAATGTGCAAAATCAAACAATGTATCAACTTACTTTTCCATTCACTGTACAAATAGATTTGCATTATCAATCATAATTGTCCTGCATTATCTTAGAAAACTCCTCCTTTGGAACATAATCACACAAGATGGAAATGAAAAACAGAAATTTAAAATTTAAAATGGAAAACAGAAAACACATTAATACAGAGAAATTTCACTTGGAAGGAGTTTAACATGAATAACATCCATGAGTTTATTATATGCCACTAAAGACAAAGTCACAAGGGGAAATCTATCATGTAGAAAGCCAGACCAAATATAAGCATTGGACTTTTAAAATCATTAAGACAATAAAATATATTTGAACTGTGAAACAGGAGTACTTCTAAATAATAAGAGAAGACATGATAGAATAAACTGAAAGAAAACAATGTCCTAAAATATGTGGTTTCTTATGGCACTGAGCAGAGGTACACTCATGCTTACTTTTAAGACAGGTGACTTTGATATCAAGTATGATAAAATGGAATTGGATGAAAGAATATGAGAATTTCTTTCATCTCCAGATGAGAATGAACTTTAATATACATGGTTGAGCCTGATGAAGATAGATTAAGGTGTTTGAGACAAAACATGAATCTATAAATGTCAAAATTTATGGACATGCAAACTCCAGGACAAATGACATTAAATAAGTAACATTTCCAGATGGCATGTTGTCATTTATCTGAGCTGGAGAAAATTAGTAATCTTTATATGATTAGTAAATGTAGCAAATGTGTCCATCAGTTCTCTTCTTCACATTTTTAGTCACAAATCTAAATGGAGACGTCAAGTGTATATCAAGAGATGCTCAGAACTGAATATCAAATTTTCTCATTCCTGGAGGTAGATGGACCAGGAGGTGTCAATAAAAGACAGAGAATAGGATAATGTTATGATTTAGGAGTAAAATCATGAACCATTTCCAAAGTGATGAGGTATCAAATATTTGGAACACTGTAAAGATCAAGAAGAGTGCCTAATTATTTTGTATGCTGACATCTAGTTTCATGAGTTATTTATATATTTTGGAAATTAACCTTCTGTCATATGTAGAGTTGGTGAAAATCTTTTCCCATTCTGTTCACTGCTATTTTGTCCTGTTGACAGTGTCCTTTGACTTACAAAAGCTTTTCAGATTTATGAGGTCCCATTTATTAATTATCAGTTCGTGCCTGCACTATTGGTGTTCTGTTCAAGAAGTTGTCTCCTATGTCAATGTGTTCAAGGCTACTTCCCACTTTCTCTTCTATCAGGTTCAATGTATCTGTATTTAAATTGAGGGCTTTTATCCACTTGGACTTGAGTTTCATGCAGCGTGATTGATATGGATATATTTGCATTATTCTACATGCTTATATCCATTTAGAGTGGCACCACTTGTTGACTATGCTTTCTTTATTTCATTGTATAATTTCAGCTTCCTTGTCAAAAATCAGGTGTCTGTAACTGTGTGGATGTATGCCTAGGGCTTCTAATTTATTTCCTAGATCAACCTGTCTGTTTTTAGGCCAAAACCATACAGTTTTTTTTTTTTTATTACTCTAGGTCTTTAGTACAGCTTGAAACCTGGGATGGTGATATATCCTGAAGTTCTTATATTGTGCAAGATTGTTGTAGCTATTCTGGTTGTTTTTGTTTTGTTTTGTTTTTCCATATGAAGGTGAGTGTTGTTGCTTCAAGATCTGTAAGGAATTCTGTTAGAATTTTGATGGGGATTGTTTGAATATGTAGATTTCCTTTAGTAAAATGTCTGTTTTTACTATGTTAATCCTACCAATCCATGAGCATAAGAAACCTTTCACTCTTCTGATATCTTCTTTAGTTTCTTTCCTCAAATACTTGAAGTTCTAATAATACAGGTCTTTCACTTGCTTGGTTAGAGTAACATCAAGATATTTTTATATTATTGGTGGCTGTTATAAAGGGTGTTGTTTCCCTGATTTTTTTTCAGCCCATTTATCATTTGTATGCAGAAGGCTTACTGATTTTTTTTAGTTAATCTTGAATCCAGCCACTTGCTGAAATTCAAGAAAATAGAAATCGATAAACTAAATAATCCAATTAAAAATAAAGCAAAGATCTAAACAAAATTCTCAACAGAGGAAATTCAAATGGCTAAGATATACTTAAAGAAATGTTCAACTTCCTTATGCATAGAGGAAATGCAAATTGAAAGGACTCTGAGATTCCATCTTACACCTGTCAGAATGGCTAAGATCAACAACACAAGTGACATTTCAGTCTGCAGAGGATGTGGAGCAAAGGGAACAATCCTTCATTACTGATGGGAGCACAAATTTGTTCAGCCACTTTGGAAATCAATATGGCAATTTTTCAGAACATTAGGAATTGATCTACCTCAAGACCCAGCTATACCACTCCTGAACATACACCTAAAGGACCCTCCATCCTACTACAGCTACACTTGCTCAACTATGTTCATAGTAGCTTTAATTGTAGTAGTCAGAAACTGGAAGCAACCTAAATGTCCCCTGACTGAAGAATGGATAAAGAAAATGGGGTACATGTATACAATGGAGTATTACTCAGCTATTTTTAAAAAGCCATGAAATTTATAGGCAAATGGATGGAACTAGAAAAAAAACAAACAAACAAATAAAAAACCATCCTGAGTGAGGTAACCCGGACCCAGAAACATCAACATGGTATGTACCTACTCATCAGTGGATATTAGCTGGCAAGTAAGGGGTAACCATCCTACCATCCACAGACCCACAGAGGTTAAGTTATAGGAAGGCTCAAGGGGGGACATGTGATTCTCCTTAGGAAGGGGAAATACAATAGATATTTCATAGGAACTCAGATACTGTTGGGGATGAAAACAGAAGGGATAAATTCTGTGGAGAATATAGGGAAAGAGTACTGGGTGTAACAACAGGAATTGGGGAGGGGAGGGTCTTGGGAACAAGCTATGAATCTAGAGCAATGGAGATTCCCAGTAATCACAAAGGTAAATCCTCAATAAGACTTCTAGTAATGGGGAATAAGGAGCCTGAATAAGACAAGCCATCTCCTGTAACCAGGCAAGACTTCTAGTGGAGGAATTGGGACATCAACCCAGCCACAAAATCTTTGACATACAATTTGTCATGCCAGCAAGATATGCTGAGGTAAAGGTGGCCCAGAAATTATGGCAGTGGCCAACTGCTTCAGCTTGACATCCACCCATGCACGATAGAGAGCCCACCCCAACTGTACATGTAACCAACTGTCTTATTAAGTAAGAAACATAGAGCCAATACAGAGATGAAAGCCAAGAGGTCAGAGCAATGGCTAAGAGCTAAAAACCTTACGCTTCACTGTCGCTGTTGTCCTACCTCTCTGAAAAAGAGCTACTTCCTGTGTGTCTGTCTTTTTATAGTGTTTCTGTTCTGCCTTCTCATTGGTTGTAAATCCAACCACATGACTGCCTCATCACTGCCTGTCTCTACAGACCTCCAGGTCTTCTATGGTTGGTATTGAGATTAATGGTGTGTGTCTCTATGCTGGCTGTATCCTTGAACACACAGAGATCCGCTTAGCTCTGCCTCCCAAGAGCTGGGATTAAAGGCGAGCACCACCACTGCCCAGCTTCTGCTAAGGCTTGCTATTAGCTCTGACCCCCAGGCAACTTTATTTACAAATCACATTTTAGTACAAATAAAATATCACCATACCCAACACTACCTATAGGGCTAGGAAAACCTGAGGCTAGATACCCCAGAGACCCAGGATAGGACCAAACAGCATGGTTAAAAGAAAAGAAAAGAAATTATCCCTAATGATATTCTGCAAAACAAATGGACAGGAGCCTACCATATTTGTCATCAGAGAGGCTTCATCCAGCAACTGATGGAAACAGATGGAGAGACCCACAGCTAAACATTAAGTGGAGCTCAGGGAATCCTGCAGAAGAGAGGGAGTAAGGATTGTAGGAGCCAAAGGGGTCAAGGGACACCAAAGAAAGTTTCAGAGTTAACTATGCTATGCTCATAGGAGCTCACAGAGACTGAAGTGATAGTCATGGAACCTGTATGGGTCTGAGCTAGGTTCTCTGCATACACGTTATGGATATGCAGCTTGGTATCTTGTGGGATCCCTAACAGTGGGAGTAGGTGTGTTTGTGCCTCTTTTGCCTGCTTTTGGGACCCGTTTCCTCCTACTGGGTTGCTCTGTCCAGCCTTAATATGAGGTGTGGTGCCCAGTCATTCTGTAACTTGATATGCATGTTTGGTTGATATCCACAGGAGCTCTGTCCTTTTCTGAAGACAAAAGGAGGAGTGGTGGATGAGGGTGGGAAGGACTGCGAGGCAGGGAAGGAAAGAAAACTGCATTCTGGATGTAACATATGGGAGAAAAAATAAGAGTGTCTGAGAAAGTGGCTTTGATATTAGCAACAAGGCTTTGCATGAAACTTACAGAAAGACAGAATAACATTATGCAAACAAAATTTATAAATAGGGTAGATTCATTATTCTTAATTTTAATACTGTTAGCAGAATATATGAAATATAATAAATATGACCTAGAATACAAAAACAAAATTATATCTAGGAAGTTTCTTGCATTATAATTCATGAAACAGAATTACTTGATACTAAATATTAATCAATAGTGAAATAGGGACTTCTGAGATATCTGAGGATTCTGCTGTCCTTAGCTTTTCTCAAGTAATATAAAATTTCCTCTTAAATATTTACTTCATACTTAGGATAAATTGCACTTTTGAATAATATACAGCTTATTCAAGTTACTATGAGATTTGTTTCTCTTCCAAACCATAAATGATTCTTCTATCTGAAATCTCAGAACATTCTAACATTTGCCATCGGTTGCCTCCCTACTTTTCTTTATCTGTAGCCACAATATTTAAGAGTTTGCATCTACCTAATGCTGCTTATTCAGTCTACTTCTGAGGAATATTTCCAGTGCTTCTATAACTATATAATCAACAGAAAACAAGATGAATACCATATGAAATGTTCTTTTGAACACTTGTTAAGTAATTAAGGTTACATAATTACCTGGAAGCATTGCAAGAATGGAGAACAAATAACTTTCATCTATTACCAGCACTGTTATTTCTAGAATGTCTGTATCAGTAACATTAACTTCAGCCTTCAATGATGATTATTAATCCTGTTTACTCATGAAAAAAAAAAACTTTATCATGAAGTTTTAGTTCTTGTTATTATAATGTGTACCAAAACTTGAATAATTTATATTTATAACTTTTCCCTATTAGTAAAGTTGGAGTATTTAAGCTTTATTCAGGGAGTATTCAGGGAGGGGGAAATTTAGGTCAACATAAATATTTAAATTCTGTATTTTTTCAGGTATAATTTAAAAGGCCATTGAGGCTGCAGCTCTGTAGTCCAGTATATCTTCTACATATTTGAGACACTAGGTTCTTAGCCAAGGTGTTAGTCTTGATAACATGTCAGACATTGTGGTAGTTTGAAACAAAATGGCCCCCAAAGAGAGTGGCATTATTAGGGGTATAGCTTTGTTGGAGTAGGTATGGCTTTGTTGGAGAAAGTGTGTCACTGTGGAGGAGGGATTTGAAGTCGCTTCCACTAAAGCTTTTCTCGATGTCACCGTTGGTTGACTTCTTGCTGCCTGCAAGATGTAAAACTCTCAACTACTTCTCTAGCACCATCTCTGCTTACACACTGCCATGCTTCCCATCATGATGATGATGGACTCTGAAACTATAAACAAGCCCCCCACCGCAAATAAATGTTTTCTTTTATAAGAGTTGCCATGGTCGTGGTGTCTTTTCACAGCAATGGAAACCCTAACTAAGGCAGACATTTAACACAAATAGCATTTTAATTGACAAATCATATTTTTGTCTGTTTATAGGATAAAATGTGATGCATTTGTGCTTTTCTAGTAAGCTACCACTTGGCACACATTTATGATGGGTTCTGCCAACTCCATTAACCACAATCTGAATGTATGCTCCAATGTCTGAAAGTCATAGTATCTGTTCATAGTATCTGTTCTGTTTGTATGTATATTCCTTGCTGTCTTTGGAACTGGAATGGACCCCAAATGACAAACATTACGTGTTTTGCCCTTAGTTTTTGTGAAATTGGAGGGTAGTGTAAATCATTATTCAAGGTATGCAGTTAAGGTGAATTCGGGGACAAGTCTCTTCTTTTTTGTTCAGTTCCCCCCGACCACTGTTTAATATGCAACTTTGCTCTAAAGTTTTCACCCCACACATTGTTTTTTCCTTAGGCCAGAAGCAAAATAGTCAGTTGTCAAGGATTATACCTTCCAAAACTAAATATCAGAACAAAACTGATCATTTTGTTTTGTAAGTTCTATAACGTAGATATTTCATTACAGCGATAGTTCACTGACAATAGACTCCTCTATTTTAGATTTTTCCAGATTATATGTAAAATTTAATACCATATAAATGTTATATTAAAAGTTCTTAGACAATACTATTCAGAAAATGACACCCACCTTACTTATGTATGATAAGTCTGTGTACACTTACTGCTTTCAAATAGTTTTGATATAAGGGGGCAACTGATTCAAACCAGGGATATAAAACCTACTTGTACAGAGAACTTACTACATACATTGTAGAGGAATAATTTTGGAAAAAGTAATCAAATTAAGCATCAAATAACTTTCATATCACTTGGTAGTGAGCAATTCTGAATTAAAATGTATTGTTGTTAACAATGATCTCCCTGCTGCACAGCAGATCTAGGGAAGAGCAGTGACTGGCAAAGCAAACCAAAACCAAATTTCCATTGTTAATTTTATACCAATTGCCATTTCTATTAGTTATAAGTGTGAGAGGTTATCTAAATGAACCGTGAGCATTTGAGCTGGACCCTTCGGTGTATGCATTTAGCTGTCAGTCATGTAAATGGATCTATTAAATTTATTTATTATTGTAAATGAATATTTGCTTATTATTATATTAATTTGCTTATTATTATATTAATTTGCTTATTATTGCTAATATAATTATTAAATTTATTATTATTATTTATAGCATGGTAGCATGGATGTGCTGTGGGATAGTCTGTATGTCAAATTGCTCTGATTGGTCAATAAATAAAACACTGATTGGCCAGTGGCTAGGCAGGAAGTATAGTTGGGACTAACAGAGAGGAGAAAAGAAATAACAGGAAGGCAGAAGGGGTCACTGCCAGCTGCGGCCATGACAAGTAGCATGTGAAGATGCTGGTAAGCAACGAGCCATGTGGCAAGGTATAGATTTATGGAAATGGATTAATTTAAGCTATAAGAACAGTTAGCAAGAAGCCTGCCACGGTCATACAGTTTGTATGCAATATAAGTCTCTGTGTTTACTTGGTTGGGTCTGAGCGGCTGTGGGACTGGCAGGTGATAGAGATTTGTTCTGATTGTGGGCTAGGCAGGAAAACTCTAGCTACAAATGGCGCCCAATTTGTTGGCAAGAGTTTCCATCCAAAACCTGGGTAAAAAGATTCTAAAACGGAGCTAAAAACAGTTCCTAGTTGTCTCTTTCAAGCTAGTGGCAGCCTGCGTGTTTGATCTACTATGGCGGGTTCCTGGCGTGTGCACTTGACCTGCAGTATGGCGGGAATGAGGCCTTTGCAAAGTGGCACATGATCATATCCAGCTCTACAGTGTCTTCAGCATGGGCAATGTGTTCTTCTAGTATATGAAAATGTGTTAATTCTACTCATGTGAGCACACAAATATTAGAGATCACAAAAAATGAAAAAGCACAGATCTATGGGTTGACCATTACTTCAGGCATGCACTATGAGCAAGTTAAAGGAAATAAGATGATCAATCCAGATGCAGGAGAAAATGAGATTTGCTTTTTTTCTCATTTTTATTAGTTCTTTGAGAATTTCATCAAATGCATTTTGATGATACATACTATTTTCCTTTATTCCTACCAGATTTTCCCTCCCTTCTGAGCCCACCAAACTGTGCTCTCTTTTCTCTTTTTCCATCTATCGGGTCCAAGTTGTGTTTCCCATAAACTCTTGGATACAAGGCATATGCTATGGCGTGGTAAACCAAAAGGGGCCACACCTTTAAAGTAACTGGCTTCCCCTATTATTCCTGTACTGTTATGACAGTAAGGATGTTTTGCTATGTCAGTTATTGTTAGAGCTTGCAAGACTCAAGATTCACAGCTGTGTCAATTTGGTGATTACTTTTCTCCACTGGTAGTTTACACAGGGCCTTCCAGCACTTTGAAAGTTAACCATAAAAGGGAAAGCTTCCATGTGTGTGCAAGCTTAAATTGTCCATGTTCTGTGAGTTGGGTATATGGTGTCTTTAGCAATAGCTTCTTACCCTCAAATTCTGAAGGGTAACCAAAAGCACTAGGAATAATATGTAATATTAAGGGATGTGGTGATATTTTGTCTGTGTCCCCCAATAAAGTTTATCTGAGGATCAGAGGAAAAAGCTAGCCACTTTTAGTAAACATAGAAGTCAGGCAATGGTAGCACATGCTTTTAATCTTATCATGCGGGAGCCAGGGATCTGTCTGGATCTCTGCTTAAGGCCACACTGGGAACAGAGCCAAGGCGTGGTGGCACATGCCTTCAATCCCAGCAATAACCATAAAGGTCTGAAGGTCTGTACAGACAGAGAGGAAGTGATGTAGTTGGCTGGAGAGAAAATTAAATGGCAGAATAGAAAGGCATATAGGTGTGGGTACACAGGAAGTAGCTCTCTTTGGTGGAGGGATCTCCAAGCAGGTAACAATGCAGCTGGCTTCTTTCTGCTTTTGCTCTCTCAGCTTTTATACCCCAATATTTGGCTCCAGGATTTTATTAATAAGACTATTTAACACTTTGTCCTACAGAGGGGGTCAATGGATCTTCACTTGCCAAGAACTTCAAAAGACACAATCCACACTGAGATTTTTATTCATCACCATCTGGCCCCTAGTAGGGGATTTATTGTCTTATTGCAGTTTAACACTATTTAAGTTCTTTTTATTATTAAAGATAGTTGTTGAAAAGATACATTGAAGAATTTTAGGGACAGTATAAAGAAAAATAAAGAACATTGTTGAAAAACCCAAACACACAAAGCATGCCATAATTTACATTTGCAATGTCCACTCAAGGGCAAGATGTTCAAGGCTTAATCTCCATCTTTACCACTCCTGTTGAATGTTGTAGGATGTTTAAGAACAGTGGAAAGGGGTATTTTAAAGACAGAATCAGGCCTCTGTCTCCTTTTCTTTTTTCTTTGCTTCATAGTGATAATGTGAATGTTTTGAACTTCTATGAATTCTCCATGATGATGTTTCCTTCCAAAAGTCAAAATGCAATAAGTTAATTATATACCAAAATTTGCTGAACTCTGAGCAAAGTAAACATTTTACCCTATCTATTTGTTGTATCAAGTACTTGTAACATAAATAGTAAGCTTCCAGAATGAAACATGGTTATTTTGCTATAGGTTCTATTTGTAGTTTTCTTATTTCAGGCTGCCATAACAACATTCTATACATTGAATAGTTCGTTGACAACATTATTCATTTCTTACAGTTCTGGGAGTTGGAAGTTTGAAATAAGAATAAGAGCATGAAGCCACGTGTGGAGGGGCCTTTTGATGGATGAAGATTGCTACCTCTTTTTATCTTCATACGGCATAGGAGAGATGTAAGAAAGTAGTCTTGGGAGCTTTCATAAGAACACTAATTGCAGTAATGAAGGCTGTGTTGTTATGGCCTCATAAACCTAATTACTTGCTAAGGGCTCCATATCCTAATATTGTTATACTGGGGAGTAGAGTTTCAACACAGTTGTTTAGGTGAAGGGGGATACATTTTACCCCATAATAAAGTAAAAAAAAAAGTAAAGATATTAGCTATTATATGTTTTAATGAGAAGACTGATATTTGCATAGTGTAAGTGGGATCTGTCACTCTGTTTATGTCATAAAATATCCTGACATGCTGGGCTCCAAATGTTGGAGTTAGCTGCCCATGAGCAGCTGAATCTACCATCAGGTAGCTCCCACCTCATGTACTCTTTCTTTAATCCCCCTGTGCCTGCTTTTCAGAGGGCTGACTCCTCGTCTCCTTCTCCCCATGTGTTGCGGGCTTCCCCTGGACCCTCTTCTCAGACTGCTGCCACACTGGATTAGCTGCCTTGACACCCCTCTGGCTTGTATTGCTCTTGCAACTGCCATACTGTCTTAGCTCACAGCTACAGGTGATGCAGCTGCAGCTGCCCTCAGCCAGGCTGTCTGTGTTCTCTGCCCAACTGTGCCACACAGTGACAGACAGCCTCACTCTTCACTGTCATCAGCAACAGATTTGGTGAGACAACTGAGAATTCTTAAAGAGGGGAATTAGTTAAAAAAAATTCCCACATTAAAAATGGGAAACAATATTATGATAGAGGAAGTTAGGTCTCCGTATGATTCTACAATGTATAGTTTGAAAATGGAACAATTAAATGAAGGGATAATTAACTTAGCTAGGATTTATGTAATGTCAATTATAATCATTATTAGTTTGGTAATTCATGTTTTATTCCTAAGAAAGCTATTTGATATTGGTGCCAAATATGAAAAACTGACTGATACAATACAATACTTAGAAAGACATACTAGTGAAAGTAAGAAAAATATTCATACAGAGACAGAGTAGAACAGGAGTTACCACACCATTGCATTATGAAACTGAAGAGGAGTGTCCCAAGGTTATTAGAAAACCAGCCTTTATTTATCCAATTACCATTCAAGAGCAACCGCCAGATAGTAGGCATCTCCAAGACTATTCAGAAGTTAACTGGGATCCTATAGAAATATTAGATTTGAAGAGAATTAAGAAAGCAATAGTTTCATATGGTAAACATTTAACTTTTGTGAAATGGATGTTAAATTCATGGGCTATTTGAAACAGAATTTTTCCACAACACTGGAAAGATTCAGACACAGCAGTATTGGGAGCTGGTCCTCAACTACAGTGCAGAACCTGGTGGAGAGATAAAGCTAGTGCCATCAAACAGTGAGGTAGTGTTAGAGGTTACAACATTTCACAAGATCAAATCCTTGGTGAAGGCCATTATGCTGATGTGGAAATGCAGATTACATTTGATGATCACACCTTCACCCTATGGCATAGAGCTGCTTTGAATGCTTGGGACAAGACTGAAGAATCAGGAAAGAGGATTGAGCCAGTTACTAAAATAAGACTTCACTGGCTTTTTACAGAGATTGACTTCAACTGTAAATGGAATGATATCAGATCCAGAAGTAAGATAAATATTAATTGAATCTTTGGCTTTGGAAAATGCTAATTGAGAGTATAAAATGGTGATCAAGCCTTTAAAGCAAGATCAGCATTATAGATGAGTGGATTAGCAGTAAAGCTGATATTGGATGATACTTGTACAGGATAGGTAACTACTAAAAAAAATTAAGAAAAACCAAAAGTTAGATGTTTTAATTGTGGTAAACCAGGTCATCTGAAAAGGAATAGTAGGCAAAGTGTTCCTAGGAACAATGTTTTTTTCTAGAGATAATCCAATCAGAAGTCCCCATCCTTCTGGAATATGCAGGTGTGGCAAAGGCTGACATTGTACTAATGAATGCAGGTCAACATGGGACAAGCAAGGTAACCCTTTGTCATCTGGAAACATCACAGGGGTCCTCTCACAGTCCCCCATATTAAATTTGGTTCATTCAGTCCTTGTCAGCCTTGGAGAAACTCCTCCACAGAGCAATTAAAAGACTTAACACCTATTATGAAAAACTATACTGCTCTGGATGAAGAACAGTTTGAGAAGATAAAAACAAAATTTTTAGAAGAAATCATAAGGCAAATATTTTGGCAAACTTCTATAAATGATCAAAGATCAAGGTAAAAAGTATGGACAAATGGCATTGTAATTGAGGGTTTTGGAGACACAGGGGTAGATGTAACAATAATTGCACCAAAATCTTGGCATCCAAATTGGTCTCTTCAGGAGGTAAATGTTCAGCTTTTAGGGATTGGAACCAAGCATGAGATGGGTCAGGGTTCTCATCTGCCTCCTGCCTTCTGAACTGAGTAGAAAAGCCTGGTGTGATTGTAAACACCTGTAATCCTTGCACTTGGCGAAGAGGCAGAAAGACTGTCTCAAGTTTGAGGCAAGCCTGGATTGTATAAGGAGTACCAGGCCAGCCAGGGATACAGAGTGAGGCCTTATGAATGAGACCCTATCTCAAAACCACACAAAACATCACAAATTGACTCATGAGTAGATCTTATCCTCTGACTTAGAGTTGGTGATGGTTGAGCAAATCCCCTTTATCCTTGGATAAAAGAGGCAGTAGGAGTTGCTTCCAGGCTGTCTCAGAGCCCCCACCAATATAGGTCCCATAGGTGCAAGAGGCAAGAGAAAAGAGACAAAAAGAGTCTCTTCCAGCAGCAAGAAGTGGTAGCTACCTATAGGGAAATGAGGCTAGTTCTTTCCTTTAGGGCTGAGTAGAAGGGAAACTGTAGCTGAACCCTATTCCTCCCCCTCAGAGGTCCCAGAGGGAACAGGCCTGCAGTTCTCTGGGGAACTTCCCATTAGCTGTCTCGACTCCCTTAGGCCCCACTCAGGACTGTGACTCTGGAAGGAGCCATTTGATGTCCAGGAAGGCTGGGGGAGGCAGGCTACCTAGCGACAGTCTTGGGCCTGAAGCAGCCATGGTGCTATTGCCCATTAGTAAATGGGAGCCAGTGGCTGCTGGAGACAGCATATGAAAAGCCTGATGTGTTGCCAGTGAAATCTGTGCTGGAGGTATCCGAGAAAGAGGACAACAATCCCTCTGGCCCTGCCCACCAGATATTCTACAAAGCAGGAATCTTAAAAGTTCTTATTAATAAAATCAAACCCGAGGCCAGTTATAGGGGTGAATACTGGAAGGTCAGAGAGACAGAACAAGCCACAGCTATCTCACCTCACCATTTCCTCAGCTGGTCCTGTTTCCTCAGACTGGAAGCCTGAGTCCTCATTCAGAATGAATCCCAGCTGAACTGCGCTGCTTCAAAGCCTGAAAGCTTAACCAGCCGAATGCTTAACCAGCCGAATGCTTAACCAGCCGAATGCTTAACCAGCCAAATGCTTCTAGTTTCTGGTCCTCATGCCTTATATACCTTTCTGCTTTCTACCATCACTCCCTAGGGTTAAAGGCTCGCTTCCTGGGATTAAAGGTGTGAGTCACCATCCCTGGCTGTTTCCAATGTGGCCTTGAACTCACAGAGATCCCAGATGGATTTCTGCCTCTGGAGTGCTAGGATTAAAGGCGTGTGCTATCACTGCCTAACTAGTGGCTTTTCTGTTCTCTGACCCCAGATAAGTTTATTAAGGTACACAATATTTTGGGGAACACAATACCACCACATTTCCTCTCTTTTTGTCTAAAATTAAAGAAAGCTTATAACTAATACAAGAAAAACTATCCAATAAGCATATACAATATATACAGCCAAAAATTACATTAATGATGTCTAGTCCATTAACATTTGACAGATTCAGATAAAAACTCCATTATATATATTAACAATGTCCAGTCCAGTGACATCTGATAAACTGATAAACTCAGACCAAAAAATTTTCATTGCTTATCTCATTTAAAACAAGTAGTTCCTTTTTAAAAGTAGATTCCATAATCTCCCTTTTTATCTTATCATATCCATATCTCTCTTTTTTCTTTTCATAATACATTCAGTAGTCTACCTTTTGTCATTTTTATATCTTCCCCCTTTTCTTCAGTGTAGATTCAATGATCTACCTATTTATCCTATTATTTCTTTATTTTTTTTCTCAGAGTAGATTCAATGATCTATCTCATATCTTATTTTCTTTTTCTTTTTGCTTTCTAGGGGTGAAGATATCTTTAGGGAATCTTGAAAAGAAAATTTTTGGGTTAATTGTCAAGTCCTGTATCATTTGTACAGTCTCTGCATAATAGGAAAGTTCAGGGCTTGTTTCAAGTCCTTGTTCAAGTAGTCTGTCAGGCTGGATCATCTCAGCTAGCCATCTCAAAATTGTCCTAAGCAGTTTGTAGTCCAAAGCAGATCTTTCTGTGGTGTTAATTAGCTTACTGGCTATACCTTAGTCCTTTTGAAGATTTCAAAGTTGCTCTTAGGTGTGGTCATGGTTCCATGCAGACGCAGACTTTTTTTTTTTTTTTTTTTTTTTTTTTTTTGTGCCTCCTCTGTGGTTTGGAGCAATCACAGTCTGATAAATGTCTGTCTCTCGGAACCATGAACATTCTTCCCTAGAACAGAAAATCTGCACAACAATTTCTCCCCACCATTTGTCTTGCCAAAATTTTCCAAACTGACCTTTGCCGATGCTTTCTTATAACACGATGGCCCTGGCAATTCTTCTCTGAACCAGCAGCAGTAAACCCTTTGTCCCAGGTAGCAGCATCACCACAGTCACCAACACGATGAAAAGGAGCTGGCAACATGGAGCAGTAGCCACTGCTTCCATGGTCCCACAACTGTTTTTGGCTCAGTCCAGGCCGAAGCTTCTCCCAAGCCTCCTAGGCCGGCCTCAAACTCAGGATCCTCCTGCCTCTGTCTCCTTCAGCAAATCCTACCAGCATGTGCCACCACAACTGGCTGAGTGTAGCTTGGGCCAGAACTGGGGCTCACAAGGCCACAGGCAAACAGCTTGTTCATGAATTCATAACACGAACATTGGGTGCCATATGTAGAAGGATTCTTAAAAGTTCTTATTAATAAAACAAACCTGGAGCCAAGTATTGGGGTGAACACTGGGAAGGTCAGAGAGACAGAACAAGCCACAGCTATCTCACCTCACCAGTTCCTCAGCTGGTCCTGTTTCCTCAGACTGGAAGCCTCTGAGTCCTCATCCAGAATGAATCCCAGCTGAATTGTGTTGCTCCAAAGCCTGAAAGCTTAACCAGCCAAATGCTTAACCAGCCAAATGCTTAACCAGCCAAATGCTTCTAGTTTCTGGTCCTCACACCTTGCATATCTTTCTGCTTTCTACCACCACTCTCTGGGATTAAAGGCTGGCTTTCTGGGATTAAAGGCGTGTGTCACCATGCTTGGCTGTTTCCAATGTGGCCTTGAACTCACAGAGATCCAGAGAGATTTCTACCTCTGGAATGCTAGGATTAAAGGCGTGTGCTATCACTGCCAAACTAGTGGCTTTTCTGTTCTCTGACCCCAGATAAGTTTATTAAGGTACATAATATTTTCGGGAACACAATACCACCACCCCTGCCTTCTGCTGGCCAGGGAGAAAACAACCCTTGTGTCTGGAGGGCAGACTTTATGGCATGTGCATGTCATGTTCTCACCCATCCAACTGTCACTGGTTCTTGTAATCCTCCTACTCCATTTGCTCTTTATGATTTTCTTTCTCTCTCCTGTGGTGGCTTCCATGACATTAGAAATGATATTGAGATTGTGACAGTGGCAGGAGTTAGAACTGTCCTGCAGGTCATGGGAAAAACCTAGAAGGCTGGTGGGAGAAAACTGTGGATGGAGTGACATACAGATAGGATAGAAGACAGGAGTTGTCCAGAACTAGTTAGAAGACATCTTGACGAATTACAGAGAGATGAAGAAGGACTTAGGCTGAGAGGAAGCTGGCAGTCTGGTACTTTGGGCCATTGCTTGTATTTCTATGCTTTCTAAGAAAACTGGGGTGATAATCTCAGATGTTCTGATAATTATTAACCTGCAAAAGCATAAGCCGGTATGCTTTGGCTTTCTGCCTGGAAACTTATATGTGTAATCAAGGGGCAGGGGTACACTTGGCTGATTTACAAAGGGACTTTTGAAACTATTTTGAAGAACTCAGTCACCTGTTGAATTTTCTAATCCCCTATTTCCTTGTATTATTACAATAAAAGACTGTGTTGAGTCAGATTAGAAGAAGGCAGAGAATACACACATCTCCAGATCTGACAAGACCATCAACTTGGACCAACTCCTGTGTCCCAGTCTTTTCTTATGGCTGCCAGACATCCCTGCTCTTCTAGAACCTCGAAACATCTGAGGCTGATCTGCGGCAAGTGGCTACAGGGGTATGGTCTGACACTGGGGACCACAGATAGCTTTCTGCATCTGGTGAGTGAGGAGCAGCAGTAGGTGGTCTCAAGCATGTTGGAGCTCTCTTACATTGGCTGCTTGATGCTGAGTCTTTAGACTCAAGGTTATCAAGGTAAAGGAGCAGAGGAAGGAGGGAGACAGCCTTCCTCAAGAGTCATGTGTATTGGAAGGGATGCTTCGTCCTTATGAGGCCCACCCAGGCAGTGGGCAGCACTGGTTCTAGGTCACCCTGCCGCTCCTGTGATCTGACCTTACCACTGCAGTGTGGGAATGATGTGACTCAGCCCTCAGCCATGGTGGCACTTGGGAAACTTCGGAGGGAACGGGTCCTGCTGGCTGAGTATGAGGCACAAGTAAAAGGTGAGAGGGTGCTTCAGGCCTGGTTTACTGCAGAGACCCTTGAATGTCCACTGCTGACCCTCAGATACCACCTGAAAGAGGTGGAGGAGGGAGCCCAGGCCCTGCTGCTGGGAGCCTCTTTGGCCTCAACTGCCTGCTCACGCCCTCCTTCCCTCCCGCCTCTCTATTCAGCTTGGGTGGCTTGCTGCTCACTCAGGCAGCCATGGCTCTGGTAACCTGAGGGAAAGGCAGACTGAGAAGGTGGCTTTCTAGCTGGAGTGTGATGAACCACCTAGGCTTTGCTGGTGGCCTGATGACTCACCCTTCACACCACTAGAATTCATGAAGCCTTAGCGCCTTCATCTCCTGTTGGCACTGAAGTCGCTTACCCGTTAGTGTTGTTGGCCCCCGGTCAGGCTGGAAGATTGAATGTGAGTTAGAGAAATTCAGTTAGGCTGACTTTACAGCCTTAAACTATTAGACCTCTGGATTCTGGCAAAATGAGCTTTGTAAGTTCTTAGCTGACGGCTTCCTTTCTTCAGGGTGTGGTGGGTAACTTCTGCACAGCAAAGGAGGCATCATCTAACCTCCCCCCTCAGTTTCCTGTTGCCTCCTGATATCTTGACTCCCATTACCACTCTAACTGGGTCTATATTTCACCTATTGTGGATACAAGCTCGGAGAAGCAGTGTCACATAGCACAATAGCTCCCAAGAAGAGGAATGAAATGACCTTTGGAGTTTTCAAACCTGTCAATGAAATTCCTATGTACTTGTCTGGTACAAGCAATTTGGTGCTGCTCCATAAGCTAAGTGATATGACAGGCTGGGAACCAACAGCAGTTACCTGGAGGGGAATGTTTAATGGACCCAGTGTTACCGGTCATTGGTAGTGTTGGCAGGGGAGGTGCTGTTCTAGAGGGTCCCGGCTAACGGTGGGGTTTAGAAGCCCATCACAGAGGTGAGAGGGATCCTTGACTCAAGGCCCTATTGGGGTGCGGTATGACCAAGCAGTTCTGGGGTCCACTTGAGCTGGTTCAGGAAGTCCCTGTGAAGAGCTGTGCTCCCATGCCCTGACCTGAATCACTTCACAGGACATGGAGAACCAATGGGAGACACTGCAGGTATTGGTGGAAGTATTAAGGCCACTCCACGTAGTTAAAAGGGAGGTTTATTTTGTGAAGTAACTTACAAGTGAAGGGATAGTTTACAGGGTTTGGGAAAGGCATGCGCAGTCCGGTGGTGTTCTCTGGAGAACTCTGCTCTGTCTACCTCCAGCGTCCAGGGTCCAGGAACCAAGAGAGCACGCTCACCCATCCAGGTCTGGGTCTTTCCATGCCTCCCCTGGCCCCGCCTCGTAGGCGTGACAGTTGCCAGAGTCTCAATGGGGGTTGGAACTTCCAGATCCAAGCTGGAATGGCTACCCACTACATCAGGCCTGGAAGGACCACATGGCAAAGGAGCTGGATACTGTGATCTCTTTCTGGACGGATTACTCCCATGACCAGGAATACGGGTTGGCTACCCCTCAATGATGCCTTGTGGCTTTTGCCCCTCCCAAACCCCTACTTCACTCTGAGGCCTCACAGATCTACTGGCTTCAGGAGAGTAATGAAGCTGTGGAAAAGGTGAAAGTTTCCTTCCCTCTTTTTCTAACCCTACATGTCTCACAGGGGCTCCTTCTCATGCCTTTCCCGCAATGGGAAGCTCTATGATGAACTCAAATATCTCCTGCCACTGGGGAAGCAGGTCAGTTTTCACACTTAAGACTGTCACACGATTGGATATGGCCAGGGATACTTAGGATCCCCCTTTTCCCAGATGCTCCTATTTAAACTGTGTTCCCTCACAGGTAGGGATGTATTGTCGCTTGTACCGCACTGTTGAGCGCTTTCGCCGCGCTGAGCTTCTGGGTGCAGCAAAACCAGGTACCCTCTCCTATCCCCGCGACCTCCTCGGGAGCTTCAGCGGGTCATTTATTCAGGGGATCCAAAGCGGCCTGGAAAAGGAAAGGGACTGAATATGTTCCAAGAGGCAGTATATTCCGAGCCCTCACTTACCATGTATACTTAGGTGGTGAGTTTTTGATTCGTTTTGCTCGGGTGGAACCGCCTGCCAAGAAGTGTGCCTTTTCGGTGACTAAGGACGGCACTCCAGTGAAGGTGCAGCGGACCCTTTTCAGCGAGAGTTACTACACCTTGGCCATGAATGAGCGTTGGAGAGTGACAGAGGAAACACGTTATCAGGTGTGTGTGTGGGGGATGACCACAGGCTGTTGGGCATGAGTGCACTCTGAAGACAGGCCTGGGAGCCTGTCACAAGTCCCGTTTCCTCCTGTCCTATCATTTTGTGACCACCTTCACTCCTCAGCTCTCTCCCAATTCCTGTACCACCTATCAGTGCCCTGTTTCCAGGTAGAAGAGGTCCCCTCTTTCCTCCCAGGGCCCTTCTGCCTGAAAGTGAACTAAGTCCCAGAGTTCCCCATCTCACCCCGCAAGCAATGCTGGGTGGATCCACTTGGCCATTCATGGCTTGGCTCGAGGGCTTTTGCCCTGGAAAGCTGCAGAAAGAGCAGGTGTCCTTGAAGAGCAAGCTAAGTACTGAGTCCTTCCTAGGGGAGAGAAATGGGACAAGGCATACAGACTCTGCCCGGTCTCCTCACAGAATGAAGCTGTGGAGATGCTGGACCGGATCGTCTACTGGGTGCGGGTGGACTCAAGTGAGCTAAGCTGGACTAGGTTCTCACGAACCCATAAGGCAGAGGACTTGGCAGTGCCCACGATGCTGCTCCACCTGGTGGATCAGCTTCAGGAGGAAGATGAGGAAATGTCCAAGAAGTATGCAGAACTAGAGGACTGGGGTGTCCAAAGGATTCTAAAGCACCTCCAGGTAGGCACAGAGAGAGAGAGAGACACCCACTCTACAGGGGGCCCTTTACCTGAAATATGTTCTTTAGCTTTTTAGACTGGTGGATCTAAGGAAGGACATTCACTTGAAATACAGACCAGGGCCCTCAGAAAGGTGGAGCATGGTATGCTGGGGCGGAGATGGGTGGGTCCTAAGGCAGAAAGAGACCAGAGCCCCAGGCACATCCTGAGACCGTGATCTATGCTCCTCCCCAGCCTCTGTGGGCATCCAACTCTGCCTTACCTCCTCATTTAGTGCTTTACCCTCTCTGCTTGAGAGATCCAGACCTAAAGCAAGGATCAGAACCTATAGGCCCATGGGATACAGTCAGTCATTCCAAAAATGTTCTTCTGTAATTCTAGAACTCCAGAGGTAGAAGCAGGAAAATCTAGAGTTCAAGGTCAGCCTTGTATGTATAGTGAGTTTGAGACTAGCCTGGGCTTTCTCAAGCCTGGGGTTTCAAAACATACAACAACCAAAAAAGCTCCCTTTGGGCTTACTGAGTATAAAAACATGAGGAAGGACTTTTTTTTTTTCCTTTTGGTTTTCCAAGAAAGGACTCTGTGTAACAGTCTTTGCATTCCTGGAACTCATTATGTATACCAGGCTGTCCTTGAACACACAGAGATACAACTACCCCTGCCTCTCCAGTGCTGGAATTAAAGGTATGGGCCACCATGCCTGGCAGTAGGGATTTTTGAAGTTAGATCTTTCTGATTGGATGAGAGAAAACTGGAAACATTTGTCTTTTGTCTCTTTCTTGGCAGAGGAATGGAAAGCTGTGCTAGATAATATATCAGAGGATGGCCAAGGACTTCCTGGTGCCTTCGGAAGAGAACAGAACCCAGGTGCTCATCAGGAAAAAGAACTCAGCTTTCAGTTTGGGGTCTCATAAGGGAGGGAGCTGCCCTCCTCCCTCCACCAAGGATCAGGCAGAAGAAGGGGAAAGTCTGCCCAGGACTGGGCATTGGTTGCAGGAACTTAATTATCTCTGTTTGGGGGAATATTTTATTTTGTAGGGAATGGGGTCCGGGCAGAAAGGCAGGGTGTCCTGTGACAGAGTTCAAGCGTCTTTCACCCTTGAGGAGGAAGGGAGGTTCCAGGAACTAAAACCCTCAGATGCTTGGGAGAGGGATTCTGACCCCTACAGTTACTTTCTTTCAACCCTCACTAGGCCAGGCAATTGAAGCTGGCCGGTACCTACTCCAGGATGCCCAAAGGGAAGGTGACACCCAACTTCGAGATCAAGTCATTGACAAGTTTCTCTTGTTGCCTTTCCACTCTGGATGGGATGCTGAGCACGGAGGGTTCTACAGCTTCCGGGATGTTGATAATTGGGTCCCCCACAGGGTAAGAATTCCCAGAGCAACTTGCTGGAAGCCTGGCGTGTGATGATGGAACTCCGAGCCCGGAGTGGTTGCATATGCCTTTCCCTGGCACGTGGGGGCCAGATCAGAAGGATCTCTGTGAGCTCAGGTCCAGCCTGGTCTACATAGTGAGGTTCAGGACTGCCAGGACAAGGTAGATCCTGTCTCAAAATGCAATAACAACAACAAAAAAAATTGAACCCAGAGTCCAGTTTTCCCCCATCGTATATCCTGTGAAATACCTTGGAGAAGAGAGAGTATGCAAATGCTGACACCAAGACACACATCCCCTTAGTCTGGTGCCAGTGGCTTGAAGGGTTCTTGGGTGATTCTCACTTTCCCACTTGGTGGCAGACAGGAGTGAAATTGTTCTGATCAGTTGTGTCCTGATCCTGCGGGAGATCTGCTGAGGGTATGCTACCAGCCATGGGTAGCAGTAATGTCCGAGAGGCTTAAAGATGATGTGACAAGACAGACAGCATTCTAACTTAAGGGACAAAGGGAGTCTGCCCCAGTATTTGTCCTTTTAAGGAGCTGCTTGGCATACATTCAGGTCAGAAAGCTAGCCCTACTCTTAGGGACTATTCAAACTCTCTCCCCCGTGTCTCATGATTGAGAACCAAGTCCTGAGCCAGACAGACTGAGCCACAGCCGGATATGAGTTAAGTGTCCTAAGGCCAACAGGGACCTCACCTGCCTATCTCTGCTCTGTGCTCAGGTGGAATGGAGCGCCAGGCTGTGGTGGCCACACTGTGAAGTCATGGTTGCCTTCCTCATGGGTTACAGTGAAACTGGAGACCCTGCCTTGTTAAAGATCTTCATTCAGGTGTCTGAGTACAGCTTCCGCCAAGTAAGTGCTGTCTCCTTGTTTCCTGGAAGCCCATTTCGGGTGTGCAGGATATGACAGACAGCAGCAAAGGGAGAAACAGGGCCTATGTAAGGGAATCTAGTAGGCTTCCCCTCATCCCCTCCTAGCCCACTCATCACGTATGTATTGCCTCCGCTGCTCTGAAGTTTCCAAGAGTGCCTTTTGTTTGGTAAACCAAGAAGTTCTCTGCCTCTAGGAGTTCACCTTTCTCAGTGGTCAGACCCTAATCAAGTAAGCAAACAAATGTGGAGACCAATGAGCTGTGAGAAACAAAGAGGATAGCAAATGACAGAGAACTTTCTTACAGAGGGATCAGAGAAGACCTTGTGAGCAAAGATCCAAAGCAGTGGAGGGCAGGGTGTGTCTGTTCAACAGAAGGGAAGCTTGGAGGGTCCAGTCAGGTGAGCTCCATGTAGCAGGAACGTCCTTGATCTGACAGGTCCAGCAGCCTGAGCCTAGACAGGGAATCCAACAGCTAGCATATCAGGCTGGTGAATCAGCAGTTGGACAGCCCCCCTCCAAGTGTGTGTATGTGTGTGCGTGTGTGTGCGTGTGTGTGTGTGTGTGTGTGTGTGTGTGTGCGTGTGTGTGTGTGTGTGTGTGTGTGTGTGTGTGTGTGTGTGAGAGAGAGAGAGAGAGAGAGACAGAGACAGAGAGAGACAGAGAAAGAGAGACAGAGAGAGAGAGAGAGAGTATAGGTAGGTCAGAGGACACCTTCAGGTGGTGTCCCTCAGGCACTATACACCTTTCTTTTGAGACAGTCACTCACTAGCTATGTTGGCTAGCAGGCGTACCCTTGGGATCATCCTATCTCTTTCTCTCCAGTAGTGAGAATACAAGCACGCTATATTGTCTTTTTTTTTTTTTTCATATGGGTTCTGGGACCAACCTCAGGTCCTCATGTTTGCAAGGCATTTATTTTATTTTATTTTATTTTATTTTATTTTATTTTATTTTATCTTTTTTTATTTTATTTTATCTTATTGGTTTTTCAAGACAGGATTTCTCTGGGTAGCCCTGGCTGGACAGTCCTGGAACTTACTCTATATACCAGGCTGGCTTACAACTCAAAGATCCCCCTGCCTCTACCTCCGAAGTACTGGGATTAAAGATGTTCATCACCACCACCACCAATCTAGTTAGCAAGACACGTTGCTGACTCCTGGCCCAGCAGATGAGTTTCTCAGGCTGTAGTTCAGAGAGAAATTTGGGCTGTTACAAATACCTTGTTGTTATTAAAAATGTAAGTGACCTGGGCATGGTGGTTCATACCTGTAAACCAAGCCCTTAGGTGACAGGAACTAGGAGATTGCAGCAAAGAAGAGGCTAGCCTGGTCTACATAGTAAATCTGAGACCAACCAGTTACATAGGGAAATCTTGTCTCAAACAATCAAATAACATTAACAAAAATAGTTATTATGGAGAGTCAGGGGCAAGGCAAATTTTTGGACAGAAGGTCAAGAGAAGAGGGAATGAGGGTCAGCAAAGGTGACCAGAATCAGTCATGATGTAGGAAAGATACCAAACCATGAACCTCCCAAGAGTAGTGTACTTAAGGTAGGCAGTTTAATGAAGACTAGTGGTGTATTTCCAAAGTCACTACTCTACTTGAGTGGTTACCCTGAAGTTGTAGCGGGGACTCCCATTCTATGGCCTGCGGCTTTGGTTCCAGAAGAAAATTACAGTTTAAGTGTGATTATTCTCTTGGATGGCTCGTGTGAGCCAAGCTGGCCTCGAAACTCACTGTGTAAATGAAGATGACCTTGTGCTTCTGCTCCTACTGCCTCTGCCTCCACTCCTGAGTGCTGAGAAGACAGGTGTGCACTACGACATCTGGCTATTTGTCCTAACTGCAATCGGAGTCCAGTATGGTTTTATTATGATTAGAGGCCATGTTTCTATTACAGGGTATCTAAACAGGCAGTTAGAGCTCTCAGATACTCAGCACTAATTCCAAACAACACAAGCTATTAGGTTGCATCTCTCCCTGAATACTGAATCCTTAAGAGAATGAATTAGAAGCCACCAGTCTTAAATGTAAAATGAAGTAATAATGAACTTCAACAAGATGGAGATAATAACATTAAACAATTCCAAGAGGCCACTGTGGTATGAATCCTCTCAATCTTAGCACTTTGGAAGCCAACACAACTGTGAGGTCAAAGTCTTCCTGGGATACTGTCTCAAATGAGAACAAAAAAAAAATGAATTGCAGAAGTAATAATCAACAGGTAGAGCTGGGCAGTGGTGGTGCATGCCTTTAATATCAGCACTCAGGAGGCAGAAGCAGGTGGATTTCTGAGTTTGAGGTCAACCTGGTCTACAGAGTGAGTTTCAGGACAGCTGAGACTACACAGAAACCCTGTCTTGAAAAACCAAACAAAGTGTTGGGGAATGTCTTTCTGTACACTGTGAATGAGTATTGTTCCCACTGATTAATAAATGGACTTGCTTGACCTGTGGCAAGGCAGCTTATAGGCAGGCTGGAAATCCAGGATAGACACGGGGAAAGGGGAGAAACAGGCAAAGAAGAGATTGCAGCCTGCCACCCAAGGAACAACATACCAGCAGATCAGTAAGCCATGGAACACGTGGCAAAGCACAGATTAATAGAAATGGGTTAATTTAAGATATAAGAGCTAGCTAGCAAGAGGCCTGCCATAGACTATACAGTTTGTAAATAATATAAGCATCTATGTGTTTACTTCAGTCCCAGCGGCTGTGGGCCAGGCAGGACTGGAGAAATATTCTCACTACAACAAATGGGAAGATAGTCACTAAGCAATCTAACAACAGAGAAGGCCAAAATTCAGATGGCCAAGGAACAATCCATAGAAAACCAATCTGGAAATTTGTTAGTTTCCTTTCTCCCTGCTCCAGAACCCCCCCTCCCATTATGTTGTGTCAGATCAAGTAATTAAAAATGAGGACATGAGCCCAATGGAGATGGTTCGTGCCTTTAATCCCAGCACTTGGGAAGGAGAAGCAGGCAGACCTCTGTGAGTTCCAGGATGGCCAAGGCTACACAGAGAAACCCTGTCTCAAAAAAAAAAAAATCTTCAAGTTATGGTATATACCTTTAATACCTTTAGTTCCAGCACTGGGGAACCAGAGGTAAGAAGATCTCAATTGAGTTCCAGGCCATCCTGAGCCACAGAGCATGTTCCAGGGCAGTCAGGAATACAAGATGAGACTCCTCAAAAATAAATACATAATAAGGACAAGACTACTCAAAAGTTGCTAAGATTAGATACAGACCTACTTATTCCTCCCTTGAATACACCACCACCACTCTTTCTGAGACAGAACTTGAGGCAATTCTCCTGCCTCAGCCTCCTGAGTACTGGGATTACAGACAGGAAAAATTACACAGCTAAAAATTTTCAACTCATATGTCACAACTTAAAGAGAGCATTTTGATGGTAAACTTGAATGCCTTCTAAGAACAGGCTCTATTTAACTATTGCTTATCAGAACAAAATGAAAAAGGCCTAGGATAAGGACCTGAGCTACATTTGGGGGAACTGAAAGAAAGCCTCAGGGAGACAGGTATGGGATGGAGTGTGCAAAGGGTCTGTCCAGCCAGCTTAGCTGATGTCCCCCAGATCTGAAGCATCAGATCCACTGGACAGGGTCAGAACCCATGATGAAGGCAGGCAGCAGACCAGGTTGGCCAGGAACTTACAAATGTCAGCCTCTACCTCCTAATTACTGGTTCTAAAGACAATGCCCCATTACACAGGGTTAGAGGAAAGTCTGAGATCCTTTTATAAAAACCTCAGTATGCAAGGACAACAGTTACAGGTATCTGCTTGATAATTCAAAGATCTTTTAGACCAAAGGCCTGTGGAGTAGAGGACATGTATGCCAGGGAAGTCACTTGTTGCAAAGTTTGCTGGCAGGTCAATCTAGGATTTTTTCTTTTTTAATTTAGATGAGATAAAAAAATGTATTTTTAAATATTTCATTCAAAATGTTAGATAACACACTGCAATCAAATATAGAAAGCCCTTCTCTCAGTGTTTCAGCACGCCACCTGCAGCCCCTTTTGGGTTACAAGCTGACAGACCCTACTGCCTACCATCCTCAGCTTTCAACTTTTTCCAGGATATGGTCTGTTAAAAGGACTGAAATGCCATTTGAACTCTGACCAGTGGTAGCAGTGCAAAGGAGACACGAAGGGCCCCTTCCTTGGCTGGTGACATTCAGATGGGTTCTGCTAGACACTGTTACTCTCTCCTCATTCCAGTTTCGTGACCTTGTGTATCGGGAATGGTATGGCTATCTGATTGAAGATGGAAGGGTGGGACTCAGCATCAAGGGAGGCCTTTACAAAGGTGAGCAGGGGAACGGGGCGAGACTGGAGGGGTGTGTGGCACCTGCCTTCCACAGCCTTCCCTACCCTGACATCCATTCTGTTCACAGGCTGCTACTACAACCCACAATGCATGGCCATGTGTGAGCAGATTCTGGGAGCCCTGCTCCAACGCACTGAAGACTCTAAATAAATCTGATATGACACTGCCCCACCTGCTTCTGTGGACACTTCTGTGGGCCCTGTGGAAGGGAACAGCTACTCCCCACGCGACCTATTTTGCTTGGCCTTCATGACGGCTTCGAAGGTGCGACCTCTGTGCCACTCCACGGTGCCCATTGGCTCTGGGTGCTCACTGGCTGTGCTGTTCAAAGGCAGATCCCAGCAGCCAGGCTCTTCTGGGGCAGGCAGGTCCCAGCGGCCCACCTCTTCTGCCACCTCCTCCTGGGAGCCTGGCTCCAGTCCCAGCCCTGGCCCCCATCATACTTGCTGTGCTTCTAAGGGGCTACTGAGCCCTCGCATTCACAACCCAGCAGGACCCAGGAGCTCTGCCGCTGTGACGAACATCTTCAATGCTAGTGTGAGCCAGCCTGTCCTCACTTCGTGGGTACCTTGCTGGGTGACCACACGGACCTGGTGCTATGGCCCTGCACATCTGAAGCCACTGGACCTTAAGACTGATGTAACCTGCTTTAGATATCTGGAGATTATAGTATCTGTTCAGTTGGAACCTCCAGCTCACCTCTGCATGATCAGAACAGCTCTCTCTCCTCTTTCTCTCTCTCTCTCTCTCTCTCTCTCTCTCTCTCTCTCTCTCTCTCTCTCTCTCTCTCTCTCTCTCTCTCTCTCTCTCTCTCTCTCACCAAAACCTGCCCTCTCAGAGAATCTCCAAGAAGGAAAAGGAGCCACAAAGCCTGTTCTGCATTCTTGGTAGCTGCTGCAGCTCCTCCCCCGAAGTCGCCAGCAGCCCAAACCCCCACTGAAAGCTTTCAGCTTTTGACCATACTTGGGCACAAACCCAGCTTTTGGCCGACACGTCGTCACTCTTCTTCGCCTACAGGCTATATAAGGTCCCTGCTTTAGTGCAGGCACATGACTTCTCCCGCCTTGATCTCTGGGACTGGAGAACTCACCCGGGAGTTGCTTTGCTCAATTATACCTGCTCTTTTACTTTTTCAATTAGGCTTCATCTGGCCTACTGTCTCAACAGAGAAACCCATTATGATATATGGGGGAGGGGGGGGGCACAAAACAATTTGAACACACAGCTGCTATGACAGGCTTAGAGACCCAGCCACAGCTTCTGACCGGCAACATCTGGACCCAGGAAAAGCCATAAGCTGACTTCACCTAGTGGGTTCTGCATCCAAGAGGAAATACCTGACATTCTAAACATTCCCTACACCCCTAGACAAATGTCAGCCACTCAGGGTACTGAACCCTGAAAATCTCCTCACCCCAACTTCTACTATGATAAAAATCCCACTCTGCCTAGGCTCTGGGCTCTCTGTTCTTGCTGCTGAGTAGGACAGAGAATTCAAGCTCTGAGCTTGACAATAAAGGCTCTTTATTGAGAGCTGTTGGTAGCAAAAGACCATGGAAATATACAGTGACAACTAGAGTTCAGAAGACCAACCTATCAGAATTAAGGCTTCTGTTAAAGGAAACCATCATGCAAAGCATTATGGAATTACTGCCTTTTAAATGAATTGACTGTCTCTTGTTGTAAATAAACTTCTTGTGCAATAACAGCTATGATTCTCCCCATTTACCAGGCATTTCTGTGTTATGTGTACATGTACTCAAGATTGCATCTCAATCTTATAGGCACAACTTCCCCTATATATTTGGGGTGATTGGATAACTTTACCCAGCTGTGTTTATTTTTCATTAACATTCATCTGGCCAGTGCCATTTTCTGGACAAAAGTATTTCAGCTAAGATATGCTGTGGGATGTTCTGTATGTCCTGTGGGAGCCCTTCTTGGGTTCTTTGTGGCGTTACCCAGCAGGTCCGCATAGAGGATGATTAGGACCATGGGCCTGAGTGCAGGTGTCTGAGATGGTCTGCACTTGGCTGTGCTGGGGGATGGTCTGTATGTCAAGTTGTTCTGATTGATCAATAAATAAAACCTGATCGGCTGTGGCTAGGCAGGAAGGATAGGCGGGACTAACAGAGAGGAGAAATAAAAGGACAGGAAGGCAGAAGGACGGACTGCAGCCGCCGCCATGACCAGCAGCATGTGAAGATGCCGGTAAGCCACCAGCCACGTGGCAAGGTATAGATTTATGGAAATGGACTAATTTAAGCTATAAGCACAGTTAGCAAGAAGCCTGCCACGGCCATACAGTTTGTAAGCAATATAAGTCTCTGTGTTTACTTGGTTGGGTCTGAGCGGCTGTGGGACTGGCGGGTGACAAAGATTTGTCCTGACTGTGGGCAAGGCGGAAAACACTAGCAACAAAGATACCTTTTTATCCTAGGACAAATGCAGATAGATAAACATTAGCTCATCTCACCCACAGATAGAGAAAATAACCACTAACAATTAAATCCTCAACTCTTTACCTTTATCCCAGTTATTTACAAAAGACCCTAATTTAAGAGATTTACTGCTCATATTTCTGGGATAATGTTTTATCCATCTGCTGGTTACCGAATTAAGGCAGTTACTTCCCACTGACCCAAGGAGATTGCCATCAAGGCCAGGTAGATGATAAAGGCCAAGCTTCGTTTTTTGTACAAATGTAGTTTTAATCCTCCTCAGCCAGGTGCTGTTCCTAGATTCCCTCCTTAGCAATTACTCTGAGCAAAAGTGCTTTTACTAACCAAATGCTACATGCTCTGACATAGGTTGCTTAGCAACTGAACACACACACACACCCTACCAGAAAGCAGCTGCAGCTGGGACGGGGGGTGGGGGTGGGGGGAAGCAGCACTGTACCTGGAAGTTTCTCTGTGTCCCACAGATTTTCCCCAGATGGTGGTTGGGACAAATCTCTCATCCACAGTCCTTCAGCCTTTTATAAAATAATCACACAGAGGCTTAATATTATTTATAACTGCTTGGCCATTGGCTCAGACTTATTACAGATTAGCTCTTACACTTAAATTAACTCATAATTCTTATCTATGTTTAGCCATGTGGCTTGGTACCTTTTCTCAGTCTTGCCTTGTCATCTTGCTTCCTCTGTCTCTTCCCAGAAGTCCCCTCATCTGCTTACTACACCCATACTTCCTGCCTGGCTACTGCCAATCAGTGTTTTATTTATCAGTCAGAGCAACACTTGTTCACAGCATACACAAAGACATCCCATAGCGCAGCACCTAAGAATAAAAGATAATTTTATTTTACTAGTGACTTATTGACATTTGTAAACCCCTAACATTTTACCTAGCCACTTCTAAGGTTGAGCACATAAATTTCTCTTGAGAATCCCCTAATTGGTCTTAGCCTTTAGTTGACGCTACCAGAGAACTCCTCTTTAGTTACTCCCTCTTTGGGGTTGTAATTGGAAGCTGACAATCACTGCTCTATGTGTGGATCCTTATCACGTTGCTCTGCGACCCTGAAACCTTCAAACCTTGCATTGCTTTGCCAAAGAATTACTGCTTGTGTGTGTATACCAGTTCTCCCACAACACCAGGGGAATTGATTTAGAAGAACAAAGATGAGGATGGAGATAGAAAGAACTAGGTAAATTGATGAAAGAACAGTAGAAGGGACTGAGAGGAGCTAAGTGTGAGAATAGAAAAGAAGCTGTGTAGATAGAATTGATTTAGAAGAATAAAGTGAATGGACTAGAGAACTCAGCATGCTTAGATTCATTTGATATCCCTCAGATTAAATCCTCAGCTGATTGATAGACTCTTCCACAGACACTGGGAGAAAACAATAGCTCTTTGCCTTTACATACAGAATTTGGTCTCCATGATGGTCTTTTGGGGGTCCCTGCAATCTGAGCATAGTATTTGGGGGTTCATTCCAGATCCTCCAAGCCCATTGGGACCACCGCCCATAGAGTCTAAAGCCGGCCAGTGTCTGCCTGTCTGCCCTCTCTGTGTTTAGTTTCATTTCTGTGGCTAGCCTAAGATGGTGATTGTGATCAGAAGTGGTTAAGGGCAGATGCACCAGAGCACCATGATCACAAGAGCCTGGAAAATGTTGCAGACTCCAGTAAATGGGGACAGAGAACCCCACATCTGTTTATCTGTAGTGGGGAAGAGACCCTCCATATCTGTTTGATTGAGGTCAGAGAGCCTCAGATCTGTTGTGGGGCAGAGAGCACAACATCTGTTTGTGGTCATCTGACACTGTTTCCCTGGGGAAATTATTTGCCTTCCTGTTGGAATGTCCTGCCTATATGAATGTGTGAGAAATGTGGCCACATGTATGCATGTTCTATGCCTGGGCTTCTGTACGTACATTGTGACTCCTGGTGGAAGCTGTGCATGGACAGTCATTGGGGCCAAATGGCCAGCAGAAGGGATGAAGAGTCCCTTTAGTTGGGTTGGGACAGACTAAGAATGCTCCTGCCACGTTGTCTCCTTGCACTCTGGCTGGGAGCACAGGGAGCTGGTGGGGGAGCTTGTTGTGCTGCAGTGTGGTATGGACTGCCACCATGGGGACTCAGCATAACCAGTCACTGGGACGGGCCATGGGAGCCCAGACAGGGCAGGATTGAGGTCAGCCTCCCTATGGAGAAGTGCAAGGTGGCTCCAACCAGGAGGGAGCTGGCAGAGGGGCCTCATGTAGCTCAGAGTACTCCTGACCCAGGTGCACTGTGGGACTCGGGGCTGAAGGAGAACTGCCCCTATGGGGTCACAGCTCTGGAGAGGCCTGGCTGAGACATGGAATCACTTCCAGCCTGACATTCTTGTGCACATGAGACTCTGGGGTTAACAACAATCTTTGACCCCATACTGTGTACTGTTCTCTTCCATGCCAATGAGTGTGGCTCCCAAGACCTGCCCTGTGACTTCCTGAAAAAACTGAATAAAGTTTGGCTCCAAGAGCAGAATGGAATGTCACTGCCTATGGTTGCTAAGCTATGGCAGCTATGATATAATGCTATAGCCAGGGCTGCCTTCCAATAGATTCTTCATCCGACCCTTGGCCGCAAACAAAATCATGGCCCTACTGCTAGCAGTCTGGCCATTGGAAGTCAGAATGCCTCCATGTAGGTGGGCTTGTCCTCTATGCTATGCCATGGAGGTTCAGGCCCACCAGCACAGGCATCTGAGACTCTTCCAGCCTTCAAGCTCCTTAGCCTGGTGGAGGACTGATGCCACACAGACTTGATCACTCTCATCACCCTTTCCAGTCCCGGGGTTGTTGTAGCTGGAGTTTTCTCCCATCCTGCTCAGACCTGCAGCCACTCAGACCCAAATAAACACACAAATGCTTATATTATTTAAACTGTTTGGCCTAAAGGCTCAGGCTTCTTGCTATCTAGTTCTTATATCTTAAATTAACCCATTTCTATTAACCTTTAAGTTGCCACATGGCATTTGGCTTATCAGTACTTTTTCTCAGTTCTGCCTTCATATCTTGCTTCCATTGTGTCTGGCTGGCGACTCCTGACTCAGACTTCCTCCTCCCAGAATTATCTTTTTTGCTTATCCCTATACTTCCTGCCTGGCTACTGGCCAATCAGCATTTTATATATTAACCAATCAGAGCAACATATTCACAGCGTACAGAACATATCCACAGCATTTCCCCTTTTCTTTTCTTTCAAAAATGAAAGTTTTAAATTTAACGTAGTAAAATTACATATAACAAAACAATAATCAAACAAGAATTATAGTTACAATATCTAGCCTATTTATAATATCTAGTCTATTTGTATTTGGCAAAATTAAAGAAGATAGCCTATCTATCCTATATTTGTGAGTCTAAGGTTTTTTTTTTTTTTGAGTAAAACCAAAATTTATTATAAGCCACAGTCGTCCTAGGGTCCCCCATGCTATATAAATAGCCTCTATGATTCTGTGGGTTGTAGTCTGATTGTTCTTTATTTAATATCTAGAATCCACTTATGAGTGAGTACATACCATGTTTTTCCTTCTGGGTTTGGGTTTCCTCACTCAGAATGATTTTTTCTAGTTCCATCCATTTGCCTGCAAATTTTATGCTTTCATTGTTTTTCTCTACTGAGTAGTACTCCATTTGGGTATATGGACCACATTTTCTTAATCCATTCTTCAGTTGATGGAAATGTAGGTTGTTTCCAGGTTCTGGTTATTACAAATAGTGCTGCTACGAACAAAGTTGAGCATGTATCTTTGTGGTATGAATCAACTAAAAAAAATCAGTAACCCTCCTATACATAAATAATAAAAGGGCTGAGAAAGAAGTCAGAGAAAAATCACCCTTTACAATAGCCACAAATAATATAAAATATCTTGGGATAACACTAACTAAACAAGAGAAGGACCTTTTTGATAAGAACTTTAACTCTCTAAAGAAAGAAATTGAAGAAGATATCAGAAAATGGAAGGATCTCCCATGCTCATGGATAGGTAGGATTAACATAGTAAAAATGGCAATCTTACCAAAATCAATCTACAGATTCAATGCAATCCCCATCAAAATCCCAACACAATTCTTCACAGACTTGGAAAAAAATATTCAACTTCATATGGAAAAACAAAAAACCCAGAATAGCCAAAAGAATTCTATATGATAAAGCAACCTTTGGAGGCATCACTATCCCTGACTTCAAGCTCTACTATAGAGCTATAGTAATAAAAACAGCTTGGTACTGGTATAAAAACTGACATACAGACCAATGGAATCAAATTGAAGACCCTGACATTAATCCATGCACATATGAACACCTGATTTTTGACAAAGAAGCCAAAACTATACAATGGAAAAAAGAAAGTATCTTCAACAAATGGTGCTGGCATCACTGGATGTCAATATGTAAAAGATTACAAATAGATCCATATCTGAGTCTAAGGTTTTATGTCTAACTTATCTTTTATCATAACTAAGGAAATTATAACTATCTAGTATTCAACTACATCAAAGAACTCAGAAGGATATAATATTACCTGAGAAACAGTAGAAGGACTGAAGCAACTTTTGGGAGTCTTACAAGAGTAGACAGACAGCTGGCAGGCTGGACATTCATCCAAAGTTCCTCTGTAAAGTTGGCACATTTGTCTTCAGCCCATAAGCCTAGAGTCTCTCAGTCACTTCTCTCTGTGTCTTGTAAAATGTCCTGTAGATGTAACCATCTTGTTAAATAAGAGGCAATGCATAGATGAAAGCCCAAGAGGTCAGAGCAATAGCTAAGAGCTAAAAACCTTACCCTTCACTGCAGCTGCTTTCCTCCTCAGGCCTTAGAGCTACTTTCTGTATGTTTTTCTTTATATAGGCTTTCTGCTCTGCCTTTTCTTTGGTTGTAAACCCAACCACATGACCTCCTCGTCACTGCCCATCTATAAAGACCTCCAGGTCTTCTATAGTTGGTATTGAGATTAGAGGTGTGTGTCTCCATGCTGGCTGTATCCTTGAACACACAGAGATCTGCCTAGGTCTGCCTCCCAAGTGCTGGGATTAAAGGCGTGCACCACCACCGCCCAGCTTCTGCTATGGCTTGCTATTAGCTCTGACCCCCAGGCAACTTTATTTATTAATATATAAATAAAATCACATTTCAGTATGAATAAAGTATCACCATAATGTCTGGCAATTTCCTCTGTGAAGCAGGAACCTGAAGGACCATTTTGCCAAGCAAAGTTCAGTGGTCACTTTCCTATGGGTCCTACATGTCCAGTCAATCAGGCAGTCCAGGCAAGAACAGTTTCTTGCCCAAATAGCTATTTTGGCCAAGAAGAAGATAAACTCCCTATAGAGTGTTTTCAATGCCCATCCTCCTCTCAAATAAATTGGTGCTGCCAGGATCAGACATGTCTTACTGTCCAGAAAGTCTAAATTTTTTAAAACATTTTAATGCCATATTCTGTAGGTCTTTGAAGTGTTTGAAGATTACCCATCTATCTTAAATATATCTATGTATACCTAGAAATAATAATAATAATAAATCATAATCATAGACTAATTATTAATCTGTTTTTAATTATCCATTATAATCTAAATGAGTTACATAAACATAATACCACAAACAAGAGTAGAAATATACATTCAGTATAACACAACTTTAAATTAGTATCAATAAACTAAAATCCATATGAATATAATACATTTTAAACAAGTTGCTCTTTAAAAGTAGGTTCAACAATCTACCTTTTCATCCTATCATATCTATATACTATATTTCTATATCATATTCTCCTTTCTTCTTTTAGAAAGATATTAGCTATGACCAATAACAATTTGTAACAACCTAAACAAAGGCAAACATCCATAATCTAATTTTTGGGAATGTGGGTGTAGTTTTCCAGGCTACTTCCTGCTGGATGAGGGCACTGTATTCTTATGGGGGCATAAAGAAAATTTTAGGATTATGGAGTATTTTGTGAGGGTGTATCATCTGAGCCAGTTGCCTTGAAACCATTCTGGATGTTGGATCATCTGGGCCATGGTGTCATCAGAGAACTTTCAGGGGGTCTTGGCTGGTCAAATCTGATCTATCTTAATCTGGAAGAAATCCATGGACTCTGGCTTTCTGTGGAAACAAAAGCAGAGCCTCCTTTCCAAAGCAACCTATCCTTACATCCAAATTTTGAAGTCAAGGTACCTTTAAAATATACATATTGGTTTAACTGAGCAGTCTTTACAATCAAATGTCTTTCTGAAGTCAAAAATCCCAAAGACAACACAATCCATATTCTCTGTGTGATATCCATCTTTATGTGGCTTATTTTTTATACCACTTTTACAGTCTTTTTAAAGACTTCATTTTTTAAAACTATTTCTTTATTTAACTGCATATGTTCCTTTTTCTCTCTTTTCCAAGCCTATGTACATTTTGACACACATTGTAAACTATTCCATCTGAATCTGTCTTACTGTGAACCTCTTGTTTTAAACTGCAGCATTACTAAGACTGAAACGGCAGCTGTGGCTGCTGGCTCTGCCCACCTCAGCTTTCTAACATGGTGGAACTATTTTTAACACCAGCTTCAGAGGAACCATACTCAGCACCAGAATCTGGAAGGCAGTGGGTCTATGCCTCTATCAAAGCAATGTGTAGCCCAGAAACATTTTTTTTTTTACTAGCAAAAACTATATCCACCATGCAGCATAGTGTGCAGCTTGGAGACACCTCTGTGTAACATGGCATAGGTCAAGCCTGCACACCATGAACCTGCCATAGAGTAGCTCAAGCCTACAGGTTGCTGATAACGTAAAAGAGACAACTAGGAAACTGTTTTTAGCTCCATTTTAGAATCTTGTTTCTCAGGTTTTAAGTGGAAACTTGAGTCATTGGGCACCATTTGTAGCTGGCCTCAGACCCAAATAAACACACAGACACTTATTATTTAAACTGTTTGGCCTAATGGCTCAGACTTCTTGCTATCTAGTTCTTATACCTTAAATTAACCCATTTCTATTAATCTATAAGTTGCTGTGTGGCTTGTGGCTTACTGGTACTTTTTTCTCAGTTATGCCTTCACATCTTGCTTCCTCTGTGTTTGGCTAGTGACTCCTGACTCAGCCTTCCTCTTCCCAGAATTCTCTTCTCTGCTTATCCCACCTATACTTCCTGCTTGGCTACTGGCCAATCAGCATTTTATTTATCAACCAATCAGAGCAACACATTCACAGCATACAGAACATATCCAAAGCACAGGGTAATGCTCCAAGTAGCAGGTAAGTCCATTACCTTCCTGGTTGACATTGGGGCTACCTTTTCTGTCATGACCTTTCACTCAGATCCCACAGTTCCCTCACTAATTTCTATCACTGAGGTGAATGGGATCCCCTCTTTTCCTCCTAAGACCCTCCACTTCCCTTTATTCTTGCAGGATGGTTTTTCTCACACTCTTTTCTAGTCATATCCATTTGTCAAATGTGTTTACTTGGCCATGATATCTTCAGGTGCTTTGGGGTCACCATCTCCTTGGCCCTCACACTCACTTTTGACTATCATCTTTTTCCCTTAATTGCCTCATACATCACTACCCCAGACTGCCCTGTACCTACCCTCTTGGATCCAGTCAAGCATGGTTTATCTCTACCCTGGTGATTGCTACTTTCTACCAGTCAGTCCTAGGTGATCCTTCCTCCTTCCCTTCCAGACACCAGTTTCCTATTTCTAAACCCCATCGTTGAGGCCTCAAACCCATTATTACCTGCCTCCTGTCTCAGGGGCTATTAATTTCTATGGACTTGTGTTGCAACACTCCCATTCTGTCCATGTGTAAGGCTTCCAGGGCCTACTGCTTAGTTTGAGACCTCTGCCTCATTAATGAAGCAATTGTCTTGCCCCACAAAGTGGTCATCAATTCTTATACCCTGCTCTCCAACATTCCTCTTACAAACTTCCCACTCTATCATCCTGGACCTAAAAGACATCGTTTTTACTGTCCCTCTACACCCTGACTACTATTTTCTCTTTGCATTGAGCTGGGAGAACCCTGATACATGGTCTGCTAGACAGCTCACATGGACTGTTATGCCTTAGCTTTTTCAGGATAGCCCCCATTTCTTTGGCCAAGCCTTGATCTGGGATCTTTCCACCTTTTGACTCAATCCCAGCACATTTCTCTGGTGTGTAGATAACCTCTTACTTTATAGTTCTTCCATATCTCTATCTCAGCAGGCTACCTCTTTGATCCTAAACTACCTTGTCTCCCTGGGATACCATGTTTCCGAATGTAAGGCTCAGCTGTGCTCTCCCATTGCTGTATATTTGGGCATTCAGCTCAGCCTGGAGTCTATGATCTTCTCATCTGATCAAGTCCAAGCCCTGCAGGATTTATAGGCCCTGACCACAGCGGACCAGATTCTCTCATTTTGGGGACCAATGAGATTCTTCTATCACTAGATCCCTATCTTTGCCATCACAGCCAAACCCCTGAATGAGGCAGCCAGAGAGATCCCCATGGGGCCCCTAACCCACCTAGCCATCTGCTGCTACTTCTCTTTACTGCAGAATCTGATCCTAACAGCCTTTACTCCAGGTCTCCTGGAGTCCACCTGCCCCTATCACCTCTTTACAGATGAAAAGGTAGGAGTGGCCACTGGAACTTTAGCCCAACCCTGTTTGGGCCTTCAAATTTGGCTGTTGCTTTCCTGTCCAAAAATGTGGTTAGAGGACTTGGTACACCTAGCAGGAAGGCCAGATAACTCAAAGTCTTGGGTGGAGTGAATTCCCATAGAGTGTACCTCTGTAGGAAACTGGAGGGCCTCCAAGAGCTTGGCTATAAGGGGTCCATTGACAATGGGAGAATCCTTGGCAGTGAGGAAGCACCTCTGCTTTTAAAGGACAGATGGGAATTGGCTACAAAAAGGCATATTTAAAGTAGGTGTTGATGTTGGACTGTTAACACTTAGCTATTTGGAGCATCTAGTCAAGGCCTAATTTGATCTTTTGTGAAGAGGTACCCACCTGCAGGCCTTCCTGCTTTTTGTACTGGGTCCTCCAGCCATGTGGGGGCCACGCCTTTCCCTGTATCTTCCTCTCCAACAGACATGATCAATTTTTGACTCGGGGTTAGTCACCCATTTCCAGCTACTGCCTACAGAGGTACCTGGTACCTCTTTCCAGTCCAGGAGCCCTGGAGTCTCCTGCAACTGCACCATGGCAAACCTGATCCATTTCCATAGCAGAGACATTCTCTGTTCTAGGGGATCTTTGTGATGGAAGAAGTCCTTACTAAAGGCTTCCCTGACTCCTACGACTCAACCTATCATAGAGGAGTACTAGTACCCTGAATTTGCCTGATGTCAGGGCTCTGTCAAGTGGGCAAGAGTCTTATCAATAAAAACAAACCTGAAGATATTGGGTGAAGGCTGGAAGATCAGAGAGACAGAACAAGGCACAGCTACCTCACCTTGCCAGTTCCTCAGCTGATTCTGTTTCCTCAGACTGGAAGCCTCTGAGTCCTGATCCTGAATGAATCTCACCTGAACTGCTGCTAGAAGCCTGAAAGCTTAACCAGCCAAATGCTTAACCAGCCAAATGCTTAACCAGCCAAATGCTTAACCAGCCAAATGCCTCTAGTTTCCAGTCCTCATGCCTTATATACCTTTCTGCTTTCTACCATTACTCCCTGGGATTAAAGGCTAGCTTTCTGGGATTAAAGGCATGAGTCACCATGCTTGGCTATATCCTTGAACACATGGATTTCTGCCTCTAGAATGCTAGGATTAAAAGCATGTGCTACCACAGCCTATCCTCTATGTTTAATATTGTGGCTGCTCTCTTCTGTGACCCCAGATAAGTTTATTAACATGCACAATATTTTGGGGAACACAATACCACCACACTGTGTGACCTCCAGTTGCTGATGCTTGATCCTAGAACTGGTGCCTTTTGCATGGTGCATAGAAACCAGGCTCATGCCAAGTCAGATAGTCACAACCCTGCCCTGCCTGGGAGGATGGAAGACCAGAGATTAACAGAGAACAGGGGTCCCACATTTTTGAGGCCCTTTTAGTCACCGCAGTCTTGGGTTAACTGTGTCCTGCTGCCATGCAGCCCGAGGACCTGATGGACATTTAGCACTGTAACCTTCTGTGCAGGCCAGAGAACTACCAGATGAAGTACTATTTCTATCATCGTTTCTCTCGGCCCCAGGTGGGCAGCTTTTGTAAGGGTGTAAGGGACACAGCAGAGAAACATGGATCTGAGTGGGCCAAAAGCAGTGGGCAGTGAAGTAAAGTGCCTTGGGACAGTAAGGCCCTGGCTAATGTGGAAGCCTGGCAAGTGAAAATGTGTATGTAGGGACTGTAAGCTAGACACAGGTTGGAGATAGGATTCCCCCCACCTGTGCCTGTGCTCTTTCAAGAGAGGACACAAGTGTGGAGTAGGGAAACTGTAGAGTTCGGTGCCAATTGTACCCTGAAGTTTTTCTGTTTTCCATCTGGTCTTCAGCAGCTTATAAAATAAACACACAGAGGCTTACATTAATTACAAACTGTTTGGCCCATGGTTCAGGCTTATTATTAACTAGCGCAGTGAGTATCTATTAACCTAGGTTTTGCCACAGGGCTTCATGGAATTACCTGTGTTTCATTATATTTTGCTCCTCAGCAGCACTGCCTCCTCTAACTCTGTCTTCTCCTTGTCTCTCTGCTTGGATTTCCCACCTTGCTGTATTTTGACTTGCCATAGGCCATAGCAGCTTCTTTATTAACCAATGGTAGCAACATGTATTCACAATGTAGAGAAAGACCATCCCACAGCACTTCCCCTCTTCTGTCTAATCAAAAAGGAAGATTTTCACTTTAACATAGTAAAATTATATATAATAAAACAGTTATCAGGCAAGAATTATAGTTACACTATCTAGACTATTTGTATTTAACAAAATTAAAGAAAATATTCTATCATCTATTCTATTTCTGTGAGTCTGAAGTTTCATATCTTGTGGTGATTTATTGTGTATTAAAGCTTGCCTGAGGATCAGAGGACAGAGCCAGTCACTACATTAAACAAAAAGGCCAGGCAGTGGTGACACACATCTTTAATCCTAGCACTCAGAAGGCAGTGATCCAAATAGATCTCTGTGAGTTCAAAACCACCCTGGACTAAATGAGATTAATTTAGTCTAGGAAAGAAAGAGATCAGGCAGTGGTGATGCACACCTTTAATCCCAGCACTTGGGAGTCATATGCCTTTAATTCCAGCACTTGAGATCTCATGCCTTTGCTACCAGTATTTGGGAAGCACACATGCCATTAATACCAGCACTAGGAAGGGAGTGCTCTGGCTGGGTGGAGAAAGGTATATGAGGTATGTGGGGACAGGAACTAAGGCCTTTCAGCTGAGGACAGAGAGGCATTCAGTCAGAGGATTTGTGGAGATAAGATCTTGCCTACCATTTGGCCTGAGGCTTTGGTAGTGGTGAGAAGTTTCTCTAGTGGCTTGTTCTTTTGCCTCTCTGATCTTTTGGTGTTTACCCCAATGTCTGGCTCCAGGTTTTTAATTAAAAGACCATTTTAGAATTTGTACAACATATGGTGCCCAATTGGCTAAGTTTTTATTGCAGACTCTCTGCAACAAACTCCCTAAGTTTGGGGGCTCTAAAAACTACAGGAGTTAACCATTTTTACCCATTTTCCTTTGCAGACAGCTAAGTCCACAGACTCAGTCCCAGACACAAGCCCAGGCTCAGGCTCAGGTGTAAGTGCAAGCCCAGACCCAGGTTCAGGCTCCAGGCATGACAGAATTAGCTGCTTTCACATATTCTCCCCCATGCAGACAGCTGGCTCTTTAGTTTCTTCCTCTTGGCTTTATCTGGGCCCCCTCCTCAGGCTGCTGCCACTCCATCATCTGAATCACCATTGTCAGCATATTTAGTGAGGCAATTGGGGTTTCTTTTAGGAAAGAAGTAGTTGAAAGAGAGTTTTTTCACCCACGTTAAAAATGGGAAATATTTTTACATTGGAAGGTATTTGGTCTCTATTTGATAATACGATTGATGGCCTGAAAATGGAACAATAAATGAGAGGATAATTAATGTTGATGAGTCTTATGTAATGTCAATTATAGATATTATTTGTTCAATCATTTCTAATTTATCATTTAAAAAGTTGATTAATATGAGTGCCAAGATAAAAGTTTTAGAAAAACTTGTTTTAACTGATCATAAAGATTTTCAGACACAGACAGAGAAATTTAAGGAGAACCAATCTCAGCATTGCATCATAAGGTTACTGAGAAACAGCCTAATGTTTTCAAATAGCCAACCTTACTTTATCCATTAAACTTACAGGAACTACCAAATGATAGATATTCCCCCAAACTGTGTATGAGCTGATTGGACTGCTATGCAAATGCTAGATTTGAGGAGATTCAAAGATGATATAGCCTCATATGGTTTCCTTATATATTATAGTCTCATGTAGTCTCAATCACATTTTGTGAAGCATATTGTAAACTCATGGTCAACTTGTAATAGAATCATCCCTCACGACTGGAGAGATTTGGTTAGAGGTGTCTTAAAGACTGGTCACAATTACAATGGAGGACCTGATGGAAGGATGAGGCTAGCTTCATTGGACAACAGATTAGGGCTAGAGGTCTTGAAATCTCCCAAGATCAACTTCTATGAGAGGGTGATTATGCTGATATACAAAGACAATCTTTATATGATGACCACACCCTAGATTTATGCCACGTGGCAGCCTTGAATGCTTTGGGCAGAATTAAAGAAGTAGGATGTATTTCATTATGCAAAATTGTCAAATTAAAACAAGTATACCATACCATTGATACATATTCAGGAAAGTCTGATTTTGAAATTATACATATATTTGAGGATATAGGCATCATGTGGATGCCTGTACAAATTAAGACTGACAATGCCCCAGCATATGTATTTACCAAAACAGTATTTTGCGTATAACAACATATAAAGCATATTACAGGTATATGTCACAATTTTACAGTGTAAGCAGTTACAGAAAGATCTAACTGAACTCTAAAAGATATGTTCAGTAAACAGAAAGAGGTAATAAAGACCCCCAGAAATAGATTGCACTATGATTTCTTAACTTTAAATTTTTAAATGCTAATGAGAAAGAACAAACAGCTGCAGAGAGACAATGGATAATAGAAAAAAAAACTGCTGAATTAAATCTACTTGTATACTTTAAAGATGTGTTGACCTCAGAATGGAAGGCAAGATATGTGTTACACTCAGAAAGAGATTTTTATTTGATTCCATAGAAGAAGAAAAGCTACAGATACCATCAAAATTGATAAAAATTAAATTTGAACAGAGGAGACCCCTTGATTAGGAGAGGTAATAGTTCAATAAGCAGCATGGCCATTCAATCTAAGGTAACTTATATGACTAACAAATGCCTTTTTAAAAAATCAGCTATGACTTGTGAAAAAGAAACCTCCCTTAAGTTAGGGTTGGTTCATGGTTTTCTTTTTATCTTCTCAGGAGAATGAAGGCTAAGTAGATCTGAAGATCTACTGCCACCAATCTCATAATTATTTGATTCCACTTTGATTCTTTTAACTATTCTTTAGGTATGAATTTTATATCAAAACTTATCATATAATAAAATATATATGATGAATATATATATTTTAAACTTTTGTTATGATATTAATGGTCATATAGAGTACTAACTAATTAGAGAAAGAAGGCTTCATTTACTTCATTTAGCTGCCTATACATGTTTTTGTGTTGGAGTCTCTCTCAGTTTTCTGCAGGGAATCATGACCATGCTTAACAGCAAATCTGAACTCTCCAAAAAGATGATGGGGCCCCATAATGACGATTCCACATTGACATTAATAATACCACTAAGCATACAAATATTATCCACAGATCAGCTTTGGACTACAAATTGCTCAGGACAATTTTGAGATGGCTAACTGAGATGATCCAGCCTCACAGACTACTCAAACAAGGACTTGAGATAAGGCCTGCACTTTCACATTATGCAGAGACTGAACAACAAAGGATACAGCTACCTCTCTAGGAACTTGACAATTAACCCCCTTTTTTAAGGTTCCTCTAAAGATGCCTTCACCCCCAAATAGCAGGAAGTAATTTTAAGAACACAATGCCCTTGAAGAGACTTATCATGGAGTTTCTTTGTGGCAAAAGTTAGCCACTGGGCAAAAAAGTGCCCTTGCATCGACTGCTTGACAGTATGTTGTGTTAAATGGACATGCAGGACCCATAGGAAGGTGACCACTGAACTTTTCAAGGTTCTTCAGGTTCCTGCTCTGAAGAAGAAACTGCCAGATATTCTACAGGACACAGAGAGAAGCAACTGAGAGACTCTAGGCCTATAGACTGAAGATGGATGCCCCAACATTGCAGATGAACTTTGGATTATTGTCCAGGCAGGCAGCTATCTTTTATTTTCCAGAATTTTGGAAGTTGCTTACAATGAATTTCCTGTTTACTTAGGTAATAGAATATCCTTCTGGGGTCTTTGATGTAGTTGAAGACTAGATAGTTATAATTTTCCTTGGTTATGATAAAAGATAAATTAGATTTGAAACTTTAGACTCACAAATATAGGATAGATAATAGAATGTTTTCTTTAATTTTTCAAAATACAAATAGACTAGATATTGTAATATAATTCTTGCTTGATAACTGTTTTATTATATGTAATTTTACTATGTTAAAGTTAAAACATTCCTTTTTGATTAGACAGAAATGGGGAAATGATGGGAGATGGTACTCTGTATGCTTTGCATATGTGTTGCATTGATTGGTTGATAAATAAAATGCTAATTAGCCAGTAGCTAGGCAGGAAATATAGGTGATAAGCAGATTTCTTTTTAATAACAAATACAGAGGAATTCCTAGAGCTGGATGATTCTTTAATATGAGGAGCACTTAACTGATCTTGTACCAGCTGTTCTAAGGCCAGCAGTTTCTCTATTGTTAAAAACCATTGCTGAACTCATATAGGCTTATCTGTTAACCATTTTAAAGGTAGAACTGTTGGTGTCTTTGAAAGATCAGCAGTGTTGTGTCCCATTCTTGTCCAATCTGGATGGTCAGTGACTCTTCTTTATAATACCTTCTAATATTTTTGTTAGAAACATATGTTAGTTTATGATTTGCTTATGAGATTGGAAGAACATTAATCTGGGTATTCCAATGTCATAATAAATCATGTGCCCATAGATTCATAGTTATATTAGCCACATATGGCTTTAATTTTCTTCACTGTTCTTCTGTACCTATTCATCTGACCTATCTTGTGCTCTGTTTCAGTTGAGATAATGTTCCAATCCCTAGCAGTTGAACATATACCTCCTCAAAAGGCAAATTTGGATGCGAAGATTCTGGTGTTTATTGTTATGTCCACACCTGTGTCAATAAGACCTTCAATGAGAGCATCATTTATTCATATATTTAATTTTGGTCTTTGTTCATTTATAGAAGTTTGCCAAAAAAATTGCTTTATGGCTTTTCCTGAATTTTTTGTTCACTCTGCTATAGCTATCCTATCACCATGAACAGTATGGTTTTTTTTACAATAGGCATTTGATTATTGAATTGCTATGGGAAGAGTTTTCTTCTATGAATGCAGGAAAGGACTGAACTGAATTTTCCATGGGCCCTGGGAGAGGCCCCTCAAGGAGTTACCTGGTGGCAAAGGCAAAGGATTACCTTATCTGTCCCTTGTTGATATACATTCGTTAGTCCAATGTTTGCCTTTACCACACCTTCTGCATAATCCAGAAGGGACTGGCATTCTGTTGCCATTGTTCCTTGAAAAACATTGTTTCTCCAATTAAAGCATCTGACATTATTTTTCTTCAAATCTCTAGAAATCACCTCTCCTAACCAAGCATCATCATTGTCATGAGATTCAATATTAACTGTATCTCAGATCTATTCCTCCAAGAGTGCTGATCTTGCCTTTAATGGCCTAGTTACCCTTTTGCATTCTGCATTATCATTTTCAAAAGCCAGAGATTCAATTATTTTCTGTCTAGCTTCTAAATTTGGTATCATTCTATTTATTACTAGAGACAGCCTTTGTAAGAAATCATTTAAGGTTTCTTTTGGGCCCTGTATAACTTTTTTAAATGACTACCTCTTTATTTCTGGCCTAAGCATTCAAGGCTGCCATGTGGCATAAAATTAGGATGTGGTCATCATATAAAGATCATCTCTGTATTTCAGCATAATTGCCTTCTTCAAGAAATTGATCTTGGGAAATTTCCATACCTCTAGTCCTACATCATTGTTCTATAGTCTTAGCCTTCTTTTTCCACTAGGTCCTCCATTGTAACTGTAGACCAGACTGTAGGACAGCTGTAACCAAATCTTTCCAGTCTTGAGTGATAATTCTATTATGAGTTGACCATAAGTTTAACATCTGCTTTACAAAGGGAGAATGCATACCATATGAAACTGTTGCTTCTTTGAATCTCCTCAAGTCTAACATTTGCACAGAAGTCCAATCAATTTGTATTCAGCTGTAATATTCCTGGATAGATTATAGTTGTCTGTCTTAAATCATTAGGCTATTTTCCTGTAACTATATAATTCACTGCTGAGATAGGTTCACCTTTAAATTCTTCTGTCTGGGTCTGAATAACTTTATAATCTGTTCTAACAAGATTTTGTAAAAGTTTTATCTTGACACTCATATTAACCAACTTTTTAATGATAAAACAAAAATAATCAAACAAATAATATTCATAATTGACATTATGTAAATCCCATCAATGTTATTAATCATCTCATTTAATTGTTCCATTTTCAGACTACCTAATGTGTTATCAAACAGAGACCAAAGTCCCTCCATTGTAAAACTGTTTCACATTTTTTAATGGGGGGGGGGGGAATTCTCTTTTAACTAATTTCTTCTTTTATGAAATCTTAATTGACTTATCAACTCTGCAGATTGCATAAAACAGTAGAAGTCCAAGGGAGTTTCAAGACAGCTACCTAGTGTGGTAGCAGTCCAAGATGGGGAACCAGAGAGAGCCAACAACCCTCCAGAAGTAAAGTCAAAGAGACTCTGGCCCACATGGGGTAGAGACCCTGGCCACATGCAGCTCAGGCCTGAGCCACAAGCAAGTAGCTTTTTCATGACTTCATGCCACAAATGTTAGGGTGCCAGATGTAGCACAAACTGATAAAGGTTCTTATTAATAAAAAACCTCGAATTAGATATTGGAGTGAAAGCTGAAAGATCAGAGAAATAGAACAATCCAGACACAAATTCTTACTGCTAGGAAATCCTCAGCCCAAGAGAGCTACTTCCTATATACTCAAACCTTATATACCTTTCTGTGCCCTGCCATCCTACTTCCTCTCTCCACCCAGCTTTATCACTTCATCTTTCTGCCCAACTCTATTACTTCCTCTTTTTACCTAGCAACTAGTAAAATATTTAGTCTTAAATATTTTACATTAGTAAATTTTTAGTCACTGAAAGATTTTATTACAACTATTTAGGATAATAGAGAAATGTCACTTAGTAGTTATTACTATCAAACTTGTAGTCGTGTTAGGTATGTTTTGAGGTCAAACAGAGATATATTTTAGATATACAGGTGGTTTTCAAACACTTTAGAGATTTATAGAATATGGCATTTAAAATGGTTTAATAATTTAAAGCTTTTTATGAAAATGAGACATGTCTGCTCCTGGCAGCACCAATCTACTTCAGAGAAGATGATGAGCATCAAAGAAACTCCATATGAAGTTTGCTTTCTTTGCACCAAAGTTAGCCACTGGGCAAGAGGCTGCCCTTTCCTCAACTTCTGACACGATGCTTTCCAAATTGGACAACAGGACACAAAGGAAAGTGACTACCTAACTTTGCCAAAACAAGATGGGACAGTCCTTTAAAATTTCTGCTTTACAGAAAAGTCTGTCAGATATTCTAGGCCTGTAGGCTAAAGATGAATGGCCCCAAATTACAGAGAAACTTTGAATGACTATCCAGACAGTGAACTGCTTCTGTGATTCCTTGGTTTTGGAAGTTGATTGCTTTGCACTTTTTGTTTACTCAGGTAATATTTATATTCTCCTCAGGTCTCTGATGGAGTTGAAGACTAAATTGTTATAATTTAGCTTGTTACCAAATTCAGAAAAGAATCTCACCAAAGATTGTAAATTGTATATACAAAAGGATAATTTTGGGTTGGTAATACGAGTTAGGGTAGAAAGTGAATTGGGCACAAAACTTTGTACTCACCAAGATATGATAGCTAATTGAGTATTTTCTCTGAATTTGCCAAATCCTAATTGAGTGGACATTGTTAATGTATTTCTTACCTGTATATGTTTGTATACAGTTATTGTACTTATTGTATATAGTTTTACTATGTTAGCTAAAACTAACTTTTTATTTAGACAAAAAGGGAAAATGTTGTGTGATATTTGGGTCATGTTCTGACAATAAAGTTTGCTTTGAATCAGAGGACAAAGCAAGCCACTAGCTGACCAAAATTAGCCCTAAGGATCTGAGGACAGATAGGATACAGGAAGTGGTAAGGCAGGGCTGAGAGAGGCTCTCAGCCTGTAGGATTGAGGGACTGAAGAGAGAGCAGGTCACTGCCTTCTTCACTGCATCTCAGATCATTCAGGGTCTTACCCTGATGTCTGACTCCCCCAATTATTCTTTTTTATTGATAAAGAATTATTAAGTAAACACTTTAGTCTTGAAAAAACAATCAGACAAATAAAAATACCATGAGAAGCAGCTAAAGAAAGGAAAGGTGCCTGGTTTGGGCCTTCTCTCTATCATGGAAGGTGAACATGGCAGAGAAACTAAGTGGGCTGGTCACTGTGTATCAGCTGTCAGGAACCAAATCTGTTTTGATGGGATCACATAGTGCTTGATCTGCATTTTATTTTTTTTTCTTCTCTATATTTTACAATTTGTATTCTAAAATTGTACCCTGTCTCCATATGTGGATGTGAAGGACACTGAAGCATGAATTATAATTGATCCTAATAATAAAAGCACAGAGCCAGATATTGGAGTAGATGCCTAAAGATCAGAAAGACAAAGGAGCAACGTGCAGCTACCTCTTACCTCACCAACTCCTCAGCCTGAAAGTCTCCTGTCTTCACCCTGCCTTAGCACTTCCTCTCTCTGCCCAGTCATATCGCTTCCTGTTTCCTCCTCCCAAGAGCTGGAATTAAAGGCATATACCACCACTGCCTGACCTCTGTGGTTAACTAGTGACTAGATCTGCCCTCTGATCTCCACACAAGATTTATTTGTTAGAGCAGAAACGAAATATCACCCCAGGACAAAAACCAATAAACTCTTTAAGAGAATATGCACATATAAATAATACATTCGGCCAAGGAAGACTCTATAAAGAATGCTTTAATAAAAGCTACAGCCTCAAACAGTTCTACATTTCTGGGAAACTAAACTGGCCAAACTGAGCAGTTCTAGTTAATTAGACATCTGTTGGAAGCACAGCAGAGTAGAATACAATATGTTTCAAATATTTTGCATAATGTAGATGACAGAAGCTTTAATAAAGCAAGCAACAAGGGGAATAAGTCTAGTGTTTTATTGACAATTAAGTATGAATATTTGTTCTTGTAAGGAAAGCAATTCAGAAAATCAGTTGTAAGCAAGCAGAGAGCATCTATAAAAATAGAATTTTAAGTAAAAGAAAAAGAAAATAATAATTAACTTAAAAAATCAATGTTCTAATAACTCAGATAAATATTTATGTCATTGTACAATAAGAAGCTGAAAAATTATTCAATATGATTATTTAAAAGCTAACTTAAAATAATATGAGAATAAACTAAACATATGCATATGCCTATATAACATACATAGTGTGCAAGCACCTAAATACATGCTCTAGAAACATATATTATATTATTATATGTTTTATATATATGTGTGTACATGTTCTCACACACATATATGTACAGATATAGATATTCATCACATTTTAAACAGTCTATTCAACAAGAAAAGTATAATGCCTTGCCTTGGTTGTACTTAAAATATTCACTTATTGTATGATGTTGAGATTCATACTGTTTCCCATGTCACATAATGTGAGGACTTTCTACATAAGCAACATTTAAATGAGTTGTTTGTTGGACAAATAAGTCTCCTGTGAAGAAAAGACTGAATTATAGTGAAACTGACCTTGGAAGTTCCTGACTGCTCTGCAGACTGGATTACAATCACTGAGCATATGAGATGTCTTAAGATTTTCTGCATTAATTCACTTGATTCTCTGTCAGTAATGGTTGGTTTTACCTTTTGTTTCACCGTTTACCTTATTATATTTGCATTTAGTTGCTGAGTTGTTGTTCATTAACTTCAAACATCTTAGCATAATATTTTAGTACGGTGAAACCTACTCAGACCCTTTGGTTTGCTTGTTCTCTAGGTCCAGAGGAAGGCACGATCTCAAACCCATTGCAGACAAGTAAATATGCAGTGAAACACTATTGCAGCCCCACAGTGACTACCAAAAATTGCAAGTAACTGATTCCATCTTCTCACATGTTTTCTCATTATTTTATTTTTCTAGGTTTAAGAGATCATAAATTCAAAACAAATGTATAAGTAAATATATTTTAATAAAATGTAAATTGTATAAATTCTATGTCATAGAAATTCTTACATGAAACTGATAATACATACTTACAAGTACTAAACTTAATGTACATATAATGAGATAAAACAAACATTCCCAAAAGGATGTTAAATAAGTTATGACAAGCAAAGTACAGAATTAAATATGTAAGGATAATAACAACATTAATAATAGAAATAAATAAACTCTATCACAAAAATACCAAAGTCATATGTCCAAGAAGTGGTTTTTGTCTTTGTATTGTATCATAAGACATAAAAGTAACTAATACACTTAAATAGATATCAATTTGTAATTTACTAAAAATATATTGGTAAAAATCAAATCATAGTAGTGTCCAAATGAGAACATAATTTTTTCTTTCATTTTCTAATTCTTTGACAATTTGATACACACACACACACACACACACACACACACACACACACACACACACACACATATGTATATATGGTTAATGTTGGTCATTTTCTCACATACCCAGGCATGCAGTTGGGTCTCTCAAACCCATTCTCTTCTGGAAGGAAATCTTCCCAACAATCCTCCCGCTATGCAGTTCCATGTCTTCTTGCATGAGACTGACAGGTTAAATAGAGTCAATTGTATGAACATGAATCGGGAGTTACTTACCTGAGCCTTTTTGAATATGACAAATTCATTCTTGTTTTAGCTATGTCATGTTTTTTTTCAACTCCTCCGAGCTCAATAAAATATCCTACTTTGTATATACCATGACAAATATGTTTGTACTATATATTTTATATTATTCATATTTATGCATCTGATATGTTCTATTTTAATAACACTTTCAGTTTTAAACCTGTTTTTGATAACTGCATAGTTTATTTAATTATTATCTTATTACTGTCACCTTCTAAATTTGGTGTCATATTTAATCTCATAGTATTCACTGCACACACTAAATTTTTTCCAGGATATTCTACTTATTAAAGTATTCTATTTCATTATGTCTCGATATTACTATTACAAAATACATCATAAAATACAAGTTAATATACTGAAATATCTTTATCTATACATTTCTTCTTTAATTAAGATAGAGAGCTAAATAATGATATATTTCCCAGGCTAATCACATATTTGACAGTACCTGGAGATAAAGTCTGTATAAGCAGGGTTTAGTTTCAAATGTTTAGTTGTTAACTGTTGTCAAGTCCCAACAATCCTTTCTGCTCTTCTGCCCGCACATGACTGTAGCTCACACAAAATATGATTATTCCATTGTTATGCATCAGGAAACTGAAGATCCACATACCTCTGCCTTCAAGTGAAATACTAGAGAAAATAATCATACTATGCCAGTCCCATTCTCTTGCATTACCTCCTCATTTCCACATGATCTTAGAAGCCCAGCTGTAAAATCCATGGAATTATTCCCATCACATTTTAGTTTCCAATAGATGTGGGCCACGAACAAAACAATAGATGTGTTTAATGTCATAAAAATCACATTTTGTTTTGTTAAATTTCACAAGTCTCATAAGGCTATTGTTGATAACAAATCCATCATCACTTTATTAATTATAAAAAGGCACTCTTTTGAGAAAAATCAGAAATGACTCACTCAAACCTCTTACACACACTTGTCACAATGATTTCAAAAACCTCTTACCCATCTAAACTGACATCACACATATTTCTAGTAATCCTCATAAAAAAACAATGTTGATGTGATATGTAGCAGTCACAATCGAAATATCTTCTATACACATATGAAAAGGTAATGAACTCACTATTTCATATAACTTGTATATGATAATACATAACTAAGCAAAAAATCTCTAGGTTTGCAGTGCATTCTTATCTAAGATGAAAAGCACATCCTTTGATAAAGCACACATACCATCCTGCCACTAATTGCTCTTGCAATGTTTATGGTTATTCCCACTCTTCCATTTGTTCAAAATAACACTCTGTCCTTTCTCATTTACATTTCCTTTTCTTACTTCTTTATTTAAATGTATCCTTGTGACTGTTTAAACACACTGTGATTTAATCCTTTTAAATAAGAAAAATATCACAAACAAGCTTATTTTAATTCAGTTTCTTTCTCAGTCAATTTCATTTCTCTCCTCTCCTAATATATGTACTTAACCATAACCTTCAATTCTTGTAAAAACTAGAGAATCTTCATGTCCTTCTTCTAGATTATCTTTATTAATAGAACTATTTAATATATATTTTTTCCAAAGAATCACAAAGTGGAATGATATACCAAAGTATCCAACTAGCTTAACTTTCTACATTTTTCTTTGTATCAGAAATATATTTTTCTTTTTTAACAAAAAATGCATGAAAAGACTGAATATTTCCATGAATGTTGATTGTATATTTACTTCAGTAAACAGAATATAGAAAAATTAAAAAGCAAACAAAAACACTAAGAGAGTTTGATTAGAAATAAAGAACATAAAGCATTTTACTTATATTTCTGGTGTGTCTGGCATTTTGAGGAGGAGTCATATCTAATACGTATTTTCAGAAATATATACATCATATAACAAACAGGTAGTAGTGTGTGTGTGTGTGTGTGTGTGTGTGTGTGTGTGTGTGTGTTTGCTGAGAGGAACCTCAATGAATCCCATTGTATGTTTATAATACAGTCTCATTAACATTATTACTTGTGAGAACATGACAGTTTCCATTTCTTAGTATTTAATAATGATAAATAGAATAAATATGCACATCATTAATTTTGTGACAAATTCCTTTGTTTAGTTTTTTCCCTGACCATTATCAATTAACAACTTGTATTCATAATTCATTGAAAGACCAAAACCACCCACCCCACCTCTTGGGAATGTGGGTGATGTGTTCTTAAAATTACTTTCTACTGTCTGGGAGCAAAGGCATTTTTAGGGGATCCTGAAAAGAAATTTTTGGAGTAATTGTCAAGTCCTGGGAAAGGTAGCTGTATTATTTGTTGTCCAGTCTCTGCATAATGGGAAAATGCAGGTCTTGTCTCAAGTCCTTGCTCGAGTAGTCTGTGAGGCTGTTTCATCTCAGCTAGCTATCTTGAAATTGTCCTGAGCACTTTGTAGTCCAAAGCTGATCTGTGGATAATGTTTGTCAGCTTAGTGGTATTATCATCGTCCTGATGGAATCGTCTTTGTGGGGCCCGTTCATTTTTGGGGGAGACTTCAAAGTCACTGTTAGGCATGGTCATGGTTCACTGCAGGAAACTTTTAGTGCTTATTCTATGGTTTGGAGCGATATCAATTGTATCTGTGGCAGAATCGTGTCTCACAGGCAGTCCCAAGTTTGCAACACAACAGGTTCCATTCTTTCTCACCAAGATATCCTTTGACTTCAAATCTCTGTTAGCAATAGTTTGCTTTCCTTGGGTACCAACAACCTCCATGTGAAGATGGACAAGACTGACTGCCATGGACATAGCAGTCTGATCATCCCCTCCACTGTAACAGTGTATCCATTCAAGTAATCCAAAAGGGGTCCACACTCATGGTAACCTGACACCAGCCACACCTGAGTCCATGGGCCATTGTCTTTGTGGTCTGCTGTTATGAGTCCTGGGATGTTTTCATGGTGTAACAACACAGTCTGATAAATCTCTGCCTCTCAGAATCAAAAACGTTCTTCCCTAGAAGAGAATATCTTCACAGCAACTTCTCTCCGCCACTTGCCTCTTCAAACTCCTCCGAAATGACCTTTGCCAATGCTTTGTTGTAATGTGATGGTCCTGGTAAGTGTTCGTCCCAGTAGTGGTGTCATGATGAGAAGCAGCCGGCAATGCAGAGTAGCAGCTGCCTCCTCCATGGTCCCTCTGCCACCTTTTGTGGCCTGGCCCGGCCGCATCTGCAACATCTCCTCAGCAAGCCTCCCAGGCTAGCTTTGAACTGGGGATCCTCCTGCCTCTGGCTCCCTCAGCAAATCCTACCTGCATGCGCCACCACAACCGGCCACATGCAGCTTGGGCCTGAGTTGGGGACTGCAAGGCCACAAGCAAGCATCTTTTTTCATGCCACAAACGTTGGGCAAAAAATGTAACTCAAATTGCTAAATGGTCTTATTAATAGAAAACCCCGGAGCCTGATATTAGGGTGGAAGCTGAAAGATCAGAGAAGCAGAACAAGCCACAGCTAACCTTACCTCACCAACTCCTCAGCCGATCTTGTTTCCTCAGTCTGAAAGTCTCTGAGTCCTCACCCCTGAGGGTCTCACTCAGTTGAACTGCTTTAGTTCCTGTTTCCTCATGCCTTAAATACTTCTCTTCACCCTGACATCACTTCCTGGGATTAAAGGCATGTGTGCTTCCCAGTATTGGGATTAAAGTTTTGTGCCACCATGCCTGGCTCTGTTTCCAGTGTGGCCTTCAATTCACAGAGATCCATCTGTCTATTTCACAATTACAGTTTATATTCCAAGCCAGGTGGGGAGAAAAGATGTCAGAAATCGAAATAGTGTGTCATATTTACAATCAAATGCAAAGAAAAGGTGAATGCTAGCATGGTAATGCTCAGCTAAGTCTGTACTTTTCATACAGTTCCAGGCCCAACCAATGAAATGGTGCCACTTAATCAAGGTGGGTCTTACCACCCAATTCACTCAAATGAGAAAATAATTTAAACAAAACAATTTATTAAGGCAATTCTTCATGTAGTTTCTCCTCAGGTGATTCTAGATTGTATCAAGTTGACTAAACTAATCTTCCTAGATATCTACAAATTATATTTATACTTTTATGTTTTATCTATGTGATACAGACTTACAAACTCAAATCAATGCATGTGCAATCATGTTTATCTTCTGAAAAACAACTCACTAAATATGACCAAGCACATGAAGTCCCCAATGTTAGCTCAAAAGATCAATTTGAAAACCTTTTTTCCAGGACTGATATTAGACAAAATAAAATTTTAAAAATATGACTACAGTGAGGGAAACCATTTATTGTAAATCAAAGTTCAAGAGATGAGTCTACATGGAATAAGTAAAGGCTTCAGCATAAAGAAAAGTGTGGTAGAGACATGAACATCAACTCCTTACTTTTTCAATCTGATTTTGAAGAACAAAATTATTATAGATGAAATGAAAGCAGCCCTGCTATGTGGATTGACTTACCCTAGTTTTAGAAAAGGTATTGATGTCTGTTCTTAGATATTGAAGGAATTTCACAGCAATGGGAGCAGTAAGAAGCAAAAGGCAGAAATGTTCTGAAGCAACGGCTTAGAACTGCTTTTTCTTTAACGTCATCACAAAGTAAGAAGAACAGAAACGAGAAAAACATGTCATGACTTTCAGACCTTAAGGAGAGCAAAAGAAGCAAAACCACAGAGGAGCAAACCCTAAATAGGCATGAAACGCTGTGGGGAGTCTGCCACTCAGACGAGGACATTGACTTGAGACATGTTTGTAATGATAAATCTGTATCATTTGCTATTAAAGGTTATACTATATATTAGGAATGTATAAAATGCATTACAGTGGCTTGAAAATCTAATGGAGCCAATTCAAAATACAAAAAAAAATGTTGGAATTGAACCACCTATTTACAATTTAAGAAGCCAATAACAGACAAAAGTTGTATTTTTATTAATTCTTGGAGAATTTCACACATTATTCTGATTGTGTTCACACTTAACTTTTCTCACATCCACCCCCACCTTCTCATCCTTGTAACTTTAGGTCCTCCATTTTTAAATTTAATAACCTACAAGTTTTGAGCAATTCATATACTTGTGGTATGGGATCATCCATTGGGGCATGGAGAACTTTCCAGGATCACACTCTTAAAGAGAACTGACTCTCCTTGGACCAGAAGCATTATCTATCACTGCTCAGCTAGGATCAGAGACACATGGACCCTTCCCACTCGATGCTGATGCTAGATTTTCAATGGCTTGGTCATGTGTCAATCTTTTGCAGGCAATGAAACCTGCTGTTAGTTCTTGAGCGCAGCAGTCGGGTCTAGTCATGTTTGGAAGATGCTGCTTCATTGTCATCATCCCTGACCTCATGCTCCTTAAACATTTCTGTCTTCTCTTCCACAGTGATCTCTGAGCCTTGAGGGGTGATATACTATTCCATTTATAAATGAGCATACCACAGCTGCTTTTTACATTTTGACCATTGTGTATTTCTGCAGTTACCATCATCTATTACACAAAGAAACCTCTCTGATGAGTTATGAGTTTGTCACTACACTACGGGTAGAGAGAGATGGATTTAGAGGCGGTTTGATACTATATCCACAGCCAATTAACAGTAGGTTCATATCTGGAGCTGGAGAGCTTCACAAACATTGGTTCTTAGCTAGATTTGCAGTACCAGACATGCCTTTCCTCCTGTAGAATATGAGGACTTTTGAAGTTGGATTAAATGCACTTTCCATTATGTTTTGGCTATAAGCCTATGGGATGATGGAGTAAAATGTGGTTGTTTGAATAAATATGGCCCCAGAAACTCTAGAGAGCAGTGCTATCAGGAGGTTTGGACTTGTTGTTGTAGGTAAGGACTTGTTGGTGGAAGTGTGTCACTGTGGAGGTGGGCTTTGAGGTTTTATATGCTCAATCCATACCCAGCGTGATAGTTTTCACTGCTGTTGCCTCTGGATTAAGATGTAGAACTCTTAGCTCCTCCAGCACCATGTCTGCCTTCATGTCACCGTGTCCCACTACGATGATAATGGACTAATCCTCTGAAACTGTAAGCCAGTCCTAATATAAAATGCTTTTTGTTTGTAAGAGTTGTCATGGCCTTGGTATCTCTTTACAGCAATAAAACTCTAACAGGAGGAAAAAAGAAGTCAGAAATCATACCCTTAGGCAAAAAAAAAAGTAGTCATTTCAGAGGCTGGAGAGCTTTGTCAAGGAGGTCAGCAACATTTCAAATTTCAAAACACTATAAGGTAAATATAATGTATAGTTTTATCTTATACATTGAGGATTTGAGGCACAGACTACTTAAAAAAACTCACATAACATACTATTAACGAAAGCATGAAATATCTATATAGCCCAATTTGTGTTTTAAGATGTAGTTCTCTTATATGAAGCAGTATTGCATGGATAAAGGTTATCAAGTTTCTCAACCAATTGAGTGTGTAGCATTATTTTCTTATCACTTATTTCTCTCATTTATTCTTAGAATTTTCACTGCTGTGTGAAAGTAGCAGGCAGGGTATCATTAAGCTCATCTCAGTTCTGCAACATATGGCTGGATGAACACCATCTGGTCAAAACATCCCGAATGAAAAACTTCACTGGCACAGCCTGTGTGGAATATTGGCTGCTGGGCTAAATGATATTAGGGTAGCCTATGTTTAAAATGCCCTATCAGTTAGTTGAATGTTGTGACACAGCATCACACTTGGCCTTATAAAAATTTTCTAATTCAAAACACTGGAAGGGGTTGGATACAAATGACAGGAAGGTAAAGTGGGTCAACTCACTGTTTACTGTCTCGGTGGAATATGTACGGGACTTGTTAGCATTTGGTAAATTCTAATGATTCACAACACCCATGAAATGAATATGGCAATTTTATGTATACTATTGCTCTTTGGAATAATAGTAAACTAGAGAGTATAGAATTTACTCAAAAAACTAATTTCCAGAAAGTTGTTTGTGTGCAATGTTATTATTGAGACCACAAAAGTGAACACAGAATAATAAACTGAGTATAACATACATTATATCTTATATACATCCTAGAAAATAGTGACATTATTGAGTCTCAATAATTTTAAATAATAAAAATAGTCTATGAATATACACCAACAATTCTTGCATTGCTTATTACCTAGAATTCTTGTCAATCATAATTTAGTCTTCACTTTGCATAATTCTGTAGAAACACCCATGCATAATCTATTGCCTTCAACCTAAGAGGTCAACATGTTGTTCAGACTAATGTTCTTTTAGTTAAAAATGAACAAATTCCTGGGAAATAATTGTGTTCAGAAATATAAATTAAAACAGTTAGAGAAAGGCACTTTTCCAGGCATTCTCCCTATCACCAAGAATGCTTTGAAATCTCACCTCCCGTCTCCTGGCCTTTCTCTACATGCCCTGGGTGTCACAATTGCATTCACTTGCTTCCTGATTTTATATATTATCAATATTAAAAATTAGAATTTCTTTCAATGTCCTGTACTCGGACTTCCTTACATTAATGAGCTATTGTTTCGTTTGAATCTTATGACTTTATATCAATGTGCAATTTAGTAGTTCTGTCATAATATTTATTTTCAGTACCATTTGACCAAAATGTAAAATTCATTCTTTGTGAGTAATTTGAACTATATATGTATATCTAAACATATAGTCTTATATGTTCTATATCTGAAGTTGAGGTAAAAATAATAATCCAATTTTATGTTGTTCCAAACCTCCAGAGTGTTATTTTACCCTCAACCTTCCTACTTCTGTACAGGCTTCCCTCCCCCAACCTCAATGAGACCTTACCTGTTTCTCATATTTCCTCTCTCCAAATAACTTTTATCCTTCTGTTACCTGCTCTTGTGCCCTCCCACAATATCCTTACACTTTCTGATTTCTGAGCTCACTTTTCACCTTATATTCACTTCTCTAAATACTTGAGTGAAAAATGAGGCATTTTTCTTTCTGGGTCTGGGTTCACTCACTCAATGTAATATGGTCTAGCTTTATCAATTAACCCTCAAATTTGATGATTTCCTTTTTTAAACAGCAGGATAGTGTTCTCTAGTGCATGTGTTGTACATGCCAGTAGAAGAATATTTAAATGGCTTTCATTTCTTAACTGTTGTAAATAAAGCCACAATGAACATGGCAAAACATCTGTGCAGTCAGATGTTGAATCCTTTAGGCAGATGCTAAAGAGTGGTATAGGTGGTCATATGGAAGATTCACTGTTAGCCCTTTGAGAATTCTCCACACTGATTTTCATAGTGGCTGCATTAGTTTGCAACCCGACCCACGGTGAAGAATGTGTGTTACCTTTCCCCACCCACTCCTTCAACTGTTGCCAGTTGTATTGTTAATCATCATTCTGACTGGGGTAAGATGAATTCTTGGCGTTGCTTTGATTTGCATTTTCCTAACTGCCGGAGGGAGAAAAAAGTTTTTTTTAAGATATTACCGAGTCACTTTTATTTCTTCATTGTAGAACTTTCTGTTCAGATCCCAAGCCCATTTTTAAATAGGTCATTTGTTTTGGAGTGTGTTAGTTGCTTTTAGTTCTTTATGTATTACGGAAATACACATCCTCTGTCAGATATACAGCTGACAAAAATTCTCTCCCATTTTCTAGGGCTTATTTTTACTCAATTCCTTATTTCACTGGCCAGGCAGAAGCCCAGTGGTTTTACAAATTTCCATTATTCAATTGTTGGCCTCAATTCCTGGGAAAATGGTGTCTTATTAAGAAAGTTCTTTCCCTTAACTCCAGCAAGAGAGGCCCTGCCTGTATTTTCTTCCACCAGCTTCAGGTTTTATATTTCAGTCTTTGATGTATTGTAATTAGTTTTTTTTATTTTTTGTTTTTATTTTTATTTTATTTATTTATTTTTTAAAAAGTAATAGGTACAGGTCTAATTTCATTCTTCTACATGTAGAGATCCAGTTTTCTAAGCTCCGTTTACTTAATGTTCTTTTTTTTTTTCTTCAGAGTATGTTATTTTTTTTTTTAATCATCTTTGGGAAACATATGAGTACTGTAGTTTTGGGTACTCATTTTTGGGTCTTCTATATTGTCCACTGTTGAAGACAACATGTACTTGGAATATAAAACCTAGAGAATCTGAGCTAGTACTGAAGTTAAAACCTCCTTTTAGAGGACTAGCTATCATAGGACTGCAAGCTGCTGTACATTCTTACAAGAAAAGAATGCAACAAATATCCCTACTTCTGTGAAATGTCTGTGAATCACAAATGATGAATAGTGCAGTATGATATCCCTAAAGAAGCAACAGTGGCATGTGTATCTTGGTTAAAGCAAAAAGCTCTCCAGCCGAAGTATGGCCTACTCAACAAGAGGGAAATCCTGCTGATAATGGAAACAGAGGCAACCACTTGGGGCTAGTGAGGTCATGAATCTTAGAGATGAACCTATTACTGTCAATTTATTAAAGCAGCCAAATTTATAAGTGCATTTTAAATATTTTGCACGTAGATATAGTATAGTTCTCAGTCCTCATCAAAGAAGGGGATCATTACATAATCATACTTAATCAAAATTCTAAGAGCAAATGATCATGGTAGGTCATACCCCTGCTGAGTAGGTCTGTGGAGTAGGATGTACACCTACTATCTACACCACATCTCCTGAACCTAAAGCTCATGCAACTTCTGGAAAAAGCAAACTATTGTTAGAGCCACAGAACCAAGAATGATGCTGTGAGAGTTTATCTCCTGGAAACTACAAAGGAGTTTCCCTGTGATTCCTCAAAATTACTTCTCTCTAAAGAAAACATGAATAACTTACTATAGGAAACTATGGAATGTTGAAAGCAGGAGATACAGTTTTCCCCAGGGATGCTCCACCCGATTCATTGCCCAATACAAAACCTAACTGGTAGTAATCATTACTCAATGTATTTCCAACACAATTTGTTAATTACCTAATTTGTTGGACCCACCCACCCACACACAAACTGACATAAAAATGGTTTAAGCAGTGTTCACTACTTTAAATCTAAAACTATAAATAATATCAAAGTGAATATTATCATGCAGCTTTTATGTATGCTTTAGAGAGCACAAAAGGAAACTGGAGAATGAAGAACATTATGGCTTGACATCCTTTAACCCACACTGAACTTCAAGTTGGCTTCTGATAGACTGCAAGAAAATTCCCAACAATAAAAGGAAATAGTTATTCATCTATGCAATTATAGTCAGTATTTGTGACAGATGAGCTACAAGACCTGCCAAAGCATAGGAGAGAGGAGGTAGTAAACTACAAAGAAAACAAGGGATAATAAAGGCTTTGTGGTGGTTTGCAGTTTTGTTCACTTATGTCCAGTCCTCTAAACTGATTCTTAAGTTAGAGTTTCTGATAGAGACAGAGCATGTAGAGGATTTTGTTTTTACAGCACAGTCCTTCTGTGGTGGTGTGTCTCCATGAACCAATCTTGAGAGTGAGATATGAAGAAGAAAAGAAGAAATAAACAAAGGTGAAAAAAATGGCAGGAAGAGCAGAGAGGCCCTTTTCTTTTACAGAAAACTAGAGAATAGACTTAGAATTGGTTATACATGTCTGTATTCTAAAACTCCACAGACAATTCACAAAGAATATTGAACTTTCCAGTTTGCTCATAGGATTGAGAAATTACCGTATCAAAGTTACAAATATTTAAACTGCTCTTAAATGGCCACGGTTATTTACAGTATTAGTTGTATTGTCTACAGCATTGCAAGTTTATTTTCTTACTTCTTGAATATAAAAAAGATTGACTCTTTTCCATTCTGCTGTGTCCTTCCTCATCTTTGGAGCCCAGCTCACATATATCTCTTTGTATGGCTTCCCTAGAGGAGGGCATATTTTATAAGATAATGATGATTGCCATTTTGAGCAATTCCAGTTAAATTTTAAGTAGAAGGAATCTTAGCAGTTAAAAATGCAAAATGAGGATCTAATGAATATCAAGACAGAATATATTGAGGTGGAATACTTTAAATAGAGGTGAAAATTGGAATGACTCATGTGAAAAGGGTAATCTAATTGAGCCACGATGAAAAGGAAAGAATAAAACATCGGTGAAATGATAGCTTCGAAACAAATAAAGGTTAAATCGCTAAAAATGCCAAGTACTGTGAGATATTTTTTGAGTTTACATTTTCAATATATTTTAAATGTTCCTTTTTTGTTTGGAGAGAGTAGTATTTATGTAATTATTTGTCACTTTGTATTGAAGAGACAATCTTTCTTCATCAGTTTGCAGATCCCTGGCAGAGGATATTGTGTGGCTGATATTACATATCTACTTTAAGATGCTCTCATGTTTTATTTTTTAATGTTCCATATAAATTTACATAAAATTAAATAATGCATATACACAGGCATACACACATACACCCCCACACAAAAATTCATCTTAATTCTCATTCTAATTTATTATGACTTTTATTTGGCCATAAAATTAATTAATTTATTTTAAGTAATTTTAAGTAATGCATTGCATTAGAAATTTTAATTTTTTTAATGAAGAAAAAAATTTAATTCATTTTATATACCAAAGATCCATCTCTTTCCTCCCCCCGTCCCAGCCTTTGCTTCCCAACCCGCCCCTTATTCTCTCCTACAAGAAGGTAAGGCCTCCCATGGGGAGGTACATTTAGTAGAAGCAGGTCCAAGCCCCTTCCCCTGCCCCAAGGCTGTGCGAGGTGTTCCATCATAGAAGTGGGCTCCAAAAGGCCTGCTCATGTACCAGGGATGGACTCTGATCCTACTACCAGGGGCTCCCCAAGAAGATTGTGCTACACAACTGTCTCACTATGCAGAGAGCCTAGTCCAGTCTCATGCAGGTTCCACAGCTATTGATCTAGATTTCATGAGTTCCCACTGATTTGGTTTGGTTGTCTCTGTAGGTTTCCCTGTCATGGTCTTGATGCTCCTTGCTCACAGAATTCCTCTTCTCTCTCCTTGACTGGACTCCTGGAGCTCGGCCTGGTGCCTGGCTGTGGATCTCTGCATCTGCTTCCATCAGTTACTGGAGAAAGGTTCTATGATGACAGTTAGGGTATGCACCAATCTGATTGCTGGGATAAACCAGTTCAGGCAACCTGACTTCAACACACTCACCTATGAAAACCTGATTTTTGACAAAGAAGCCAAAACTGTACAATGGAAAAAAGAAAGCATCTTCAACAAATGATGCTGGCATAACTGGATGTCAACATGTAGAAGATCGCAAATAGATCCATATCTATTGCCATGGACAAAACTCAAGTCCAAGTGGATCAAAGACCTTAATATATAACCAGTTGCACTAAATATGTAGAAGAGAAAGTAGGAGGTAGTCTTGAACACAATGGCACAGGAGACTACCTCCTAAATATAACATCAGTAGCACAGACACTGAGAGCAACAATTAATAACTGAGAAGCTTCTGTAAGGCAAAGGACATAGTAAACAGGACAAAAGAACAGCCTACAGAATGGTAAAAGATCTTCACCAACCCCACATCTGACAGAGGGCTGATCTCAAAAATATATAAAGAATTCAATAAACTAGACATCAAAATACTGAACAATCCAATTAAAAATGGGCTACAGAGCTAAACAGAGAATTTTCAACAGAAAATCTCAAATGGCTGAAAGACATTTTAGGAATTGCTCAACAACCTTAGTCATCAGGGAAATGCAAATCAAAAAGACTCTGAGATACCATCTTACAACTGTCAGAATGGCTAAGATAAAAAACACTAAAGATAGATTACATTGGAGAGGATGTAGAGCAAGGGGAATACTCCTCTACTGTTGGTGGGTGTGCAAACTTATAAAGCCACTTTGGAAATCAGTATGGCAGTTTCTCAGAAAACTGGAAATCAATCTTCCTCAAGACCCAGCTATACCACTCTTGGGCATATACTCAAGGAATGCTCAATCATACCACAAGGACACATGCTCAACTATGTTCATAGCAGCATTATTCATCATAGCCAGAACCTGGAAACAACCTAGATGCCCTTCAACTGAAGAATGGATTAAGAAAATGTAATACACACACACACACACACACACACACACACACACACACACACACACAAAATGGAGTACTACTCAGCAGTGAAAAACAAACAATGACATCGTGAAATTTGCAGGCAAATGGGTAGAACTAGAAAATATCATCTTAGTGAGGTAACCCAGACTCAGAAGGACAAACATGGTATGTACTCACTCATAAGTGGATGCTAGATGTAAAGCAAATGATAACCGGACTACAACCTACAACTTCAGAGAACCTAGTTAACAAGAAGGACCTAAAGACAGATGAATGGATTGCCCTAGGAAGGGGAAATAGATGAGATCTCCATGAGTAAACTGGGGATGAGGGGTGGGCAATAGAGAGTAGGGGATGGGGGATGAGAATATAAGAGAATGCCATGGTCAACCCGGAACAGGGATAGAGAGGGAGAGCAAAGAAAGAGATACCTTGATAGAGGGAGACATCATAAAGATAGGGAGAAAACAAGTGCTAGGAAAGTTCCCAGGAATCCACAGGATGACCCCAACATAGAAACTTAAACTATTTTTAACAGTGGAGATTGAACCTAGAGAATTATATATGCTGAACAAGGAGTAGACTACTGAGCAATTACAACCAGACAATAGAACAATTCCTTTTATGTGCAATTTCTCAATTCATCGTAGAAAAACTAACCTCTATAAAGACAAATTTCTGGGAAAAGAGGATTTTTCATTCTAGTATTTGAGCTTTGAAAGAAAAGTTTAACTATGGGTCCACCAACTCTGATAAATACAAAAGGCGACTTATTTTTTTCAACTTTTTCTCTTACTCATTAGGGAAGTTATACACACATTCGGAAATTATTCTTCCCTGCATTGTGTTCACACCTATCTGTAACTGGAAAGTTTTCTCTCTGGGTCTCACCAAGTCTCACCAGTCCCAGAGCCCACTTATAAAATAAACACACAGACTCTTACATTATTTAAACTGTTTGGCCATTAGCTCAGGCCTATCATTGTCTAGCTCTTACTCTTATATTTAGCCCACTTCTATTAATCTATACTTTGCCACATGGCTTGTGGTTTACCGGCATCTTCACATGCTGTTTGTTATGGCTACAGCTGGCAGTGTCTCCCTCGGCCTTCCTATTCTCTCAATTCTCCTCTCTGTTAGTCTTGCCTATACTTCCTGCCTGGCTACTGGCCAATCAGTGTTTTATTTATTGACCAATCAGAGTGACACATTTGACATACAGACCATGCCACAGCACCTGTCCTTCCATAGTATGTTATAGAGTGAGGCTTGTCTGTTCTCCAATTGAACAGTTTCATTGTCTAGTATACACAAACAACTGGTGTCAAGACAGTTATTGTATGAGATATGTGTTACTGTTTACTTCCCAGAAGAAGGTAGGTTGACTTGCTTGATACTTATTATGGTGTTTGCTCCTTTATGCAAACTGTAAGACCTTAGAAACTTAACCCTCAACTGTTCCACAGATATTTGTATGTGAAGAATGTTTTAATGCCTAACAAATCTATAGAAATTGAATATACAGAAACAAATACATATATATTGTAAATCTGACTATAGCTTATTCTGTGAGTAATGAAGTCTTGAGACTAATCCAAGAGGTTTTCTTTAATTTTTAATTTTTTTGGTTTTTTGAGACAGGGTCTCTCTGTGCAGTTTTTGGTGCCTGTTCTGGATCTTGCTTTGTAGACCAGGCTGACCTCGAACTCATAGAGATCCACCTGGCTCTGCCTCCCGAGTGTTGGGATTAAAGGAGTGTGTCACCACTGCCTAGCTCTAATCCAAAAGTTTTATAAGTGTCCACAGCATTGTGCCAGGCTGGTTCCTACCTTTAAATATGAGTAAAATTATAAGACTTTCAAAGTTCTTGATATGATAGAACTATTGATTGTATATTTTATTAAAATTTAATTTAACCATATCATATAAATCAAATTGTGTTTTATTGGACAGTTATAATCTCCACTATCTTTCTGATTATTTTTATGGGTAGAATTTCATTACTTATACCAAGACTCAGAAATATGTTCACGTAAATTATCCTTTTAGCTGTCCAGTTTTACTAGAATTCTTCTTTTTCAAGATCTTTCCTGTGTTTACTTGTGCAGAGTTTTCTTTTTTTCTGACCTTTTTAACCCTTTCACTTTTCAATACAAATACTGAAAATTTAATCTGAGGTAGTTTTAACTTGACTACACCTCCCTTATTTGCCATTCCATATTAATTGTGCTTTGTTGTACATCTTTAATTCAGAAATATTATGCTGTCAATACATCTCTCTTTTAGGATCAAATTTTTGCATGTTAACATTTTTCTCTGGAGGCTAAGTGTGTGTGCGTGTGTGCGTGTGTGCGTGTGTGTGTGTGTGTGTGTGTAAAAATCATTTAAAATGCTTTTACCAAGATGCTTTTTTGAAGTTCTCTTTATATGAGTTTTATACTTCAGAGATAAAGCCACCATTATAGATTATATGCATGTAGATCCACCATGAAGCAGACATATTTCTGAGGTACTTATGACTGATAATTCACATCCTTCCTAATTCCTAGAAATGGTTCAGTGAGTTTACCAAGTTTATGCATCAAATACTTGATAAAACTAAAACGCAAATTAGGTTTGCAAATCTTTTCCTAGCTATAAAGCTAGGAGGCATACATTTGAGTAGTGATAAACATAGAAGTTAATTCCAAGATTTTCATAGAGATCCTTTGAAAATAGGATGATGGTTAGTAACTACTGAAATCTGGAAACAGCTTTCCAACCCTAGCAATGGCCCCAGTAATACATATGCTATATATGTGACCTCTGGTGACAAGTAATGTTTTCAAGATATTTCTCAAAATTGTTGTCAATTTTTCTTTGTGGTACCTTCTAATGAAACAGCATTCTTTTTGAGTATAATTTAGTACTCATTACTTGGCATATAGGCAAGTTTCAGTTGAAGGCATCTATTGACCAATTTATGAACTTGAAGTACCCATAAGTTACACATTTCTTGGATTTCATTACTTTACTTGAAAGCTTGAGAGAATTATGGGTTTACAGATTTTTCTAGTCTATAAATGACACTACTATTTATTTTGTACAATATAAACCTACAATAAATATATTTTTCCTTCCTTTCAAAGTATATCATGGGTTGTTCTTTAATATCTGCCATCTGTTTCAATTTCACACATCACTGATCTTTGGTTTAGAAATCTGGAGGACATAACACACATTTGTTAAATTATTACAAAGAACATTACTTTGAAATCCATATCTTTATTCTAGTGTATTTCAAAATAAATTACCTGTGAGGAAGATAATATTTTTTAATCACCAATTAATTTTGTTTAATTTTTTAAAATTATTAAACCATCTTTATTGACAGAGATCAAAGATACATTTTCAGTATTTTTGTTTAATTAATGGAAGTAACTTATTTTTAATAAACATTGAGTAAAATGCTAAATTCCATATTACTTTTAGTTGTTCTCTGGAATCATTGTTTCTAAGAGAGAAATTCATTTTGTTACACTGGGATTTGTATTAGAAAACACTAAATTGTGGCTCTAAATTGGCAAAGCTCTAGGATGTTACAGGGGTGTTAGAGAGAATGTCTACAGAGTTAGCTCACCACATCCTACTGTTCTGTTTATTCTCTAATGAATATTTACTCCAATATCACATCCTACTGTTCTGCTTCTTCTCTCATGAATATCTACTACAATATCACATCCTACTGTTCTGCTTCTTCTCTCATGAATATCTACTCCAATATCACATCCTACTGTTCTGCTTCTTCTCTCATGAATATCTATTCCAACAATAGAGAACTGGTGTGGCAAGTATAGGAAACGAGGACAGACACTGAAGTCGACTGAGGCCTTTCAGGAAAGCACAATGGCATTCTTTTATGAATTACATGTTTTTGACAAGCTGCAGGATAGTTGCTTTAAACACATTACAGATGATCTTTAGACTAAGAATTGGGATCTTCTATTATAAGCTAAGAAATATGAAGTATACTGAACAACTTGCAGGCACTTCAAAACTGTAAACTGTTTCTTTGAGGAAACTCAGGGTGTGTGTGTCTCTCTCATGCATCTTAGCTGACAGCAGCTGCTTCGGGGTGGCTTGCCTACCCTTTGCTTCTTCCACGTGGCCTGATGTCTCCCCATAGTTCTTATTATCTATACATGCTTGTTTAGGGAGAGATCTAGAAACGTGATCAGTTTCAGTCTTACCTCCCTCTAAAACATCCTGTAACTAAACGTTTTTCCTTGTTGGGTGGTTTGTTAATGACTTCTCTGTTGTGATAAGGCACCATAGCCAATGATAAGCACCATATTCCTTTATAGGATAGTTTATTATGGGTTTATGGAGGATTGGAGTACATGACTATCAATGATGGGAAGCATAGCAGAAAGAAGGTAAGCAAGATGCTAGAGCAGTAGCTGAGAGATTACATTTTGATCCATAAGCATGAGGCAGAAACAATTAACTAGGATTGACATGGGTTTTTGAAACATCCAGAGACACACCTCTTCTAGTGATTCCATACTTCCTAATCTGTCCCGAACAGTTCTACCAACTAGAGATTTTTTTAAATTGGTTTTTTGAGACAGGATTTCTCTGTGTAGTTTTGGTGCCTGTCTGGGATCTCACAGTGTACACCAGGCTGGCCTTGAACTCACTGAGATCCGCCTGGCTCTGCCTCCCAAGTGCTGGGATTAAAGACATGTGCCACTGCTACCTGGCCCCAACTAGAGATTCAATATGGAAATATATAAACCTATGGGGACTATTGTTACTTAAACCACCACAGATGGAATGTTTAACCTCCCTTTAGGTTAGAAAATCCCTTGTCTTCAGGAGCTTCCCTCCAAGATTGATGGTTTTGTCTCAGGGGAAATTGTTGCATAAAACTACATGGAAAGAATAAATTCAGGAATAGGACTGCGTGATTATAATCTGAGACATGGAGACATGGAAACAAGAGTATCCCAGAAGATTTCTGGCCAGTTAGTCTTACCAAATATATGAGTACCAGGTTCATTGAGAGACTCTGTCTCAAATAATAAGGTGGAAAATAAACAGAGGAAGACAGTCAACATTAACCTTTCAGTTCCACACACATGCTTATACATGCGGGCATACACAAATTCAGAATGACAGAAGCCACTAGAGAATTTACCACACCATACACAATAACAGTAATAAATAAATGTGGTGAGCATCCTTAGAAAACTTGGAAGGATGATTTCTTTCCTCTATATTATCCTGGATTTAGATGGGAAGAAGTAAATTTAAGTAAGCTAAACTAATTGTAACTAATTAGAACTATGATGAATAATTGGGAAAATAATTAATGGTTTGACATAGAGTCAATGATATTTATACTATGTGAATTTATTTTGACATGTTTTATATGAAATATTTCTTTAGATCAACTACAATTAAAATTTAATATCATCTAAGATGTACTTTTAGAGTAGGAAGTCAAATTACAGTCAATGTCTAACAGCACATTTGAAAGAGTAGAAAAATGACTTTATCTTGACTTTGAATAGTTCAATTTATTCCTTGAATTTTTAAAATTTTTATAAATTATATTTTTCTATAAAATGAAGTCTAGAATATGAATCATCCTCATAGCTTTAGATTATGTAGTTTCTCAAATTTTTAATTAGGAGATTTTCTATTCATTTTACATATCAACTACAGATTCTCCCTGTCCTCCCTCCTCCCACCCCCCAGCCTTGCCCCCCAACCCACCTCCCATTCCTACCTCCTCCAAGGCAATGTCTCCCATGAGAAGTCAGCAGAGCCTGGTACATTCAGCTGAGGCAGGTCCAAGCCCCTCCTGCCTGCACCAACACTTCACAAAGTGTCTCACCATAGGCACTAAGCTCCAAAAAGCTGGCTCATGCACTAAAGACAGGTCCCAGTCCCACTGCCTAGGGGTCTCCTAAATAGTTCAAGCTAATCGGCTGTCTCCCTTATCCGGAGGGCGTGGTCCAGTTCCATAGGTGTTCCTCAGCTATTGGTTCACAGTTCATGTGTTTCCACTAGTTTGGCTAGTTGTCTCTGTACTTTTTCCAATCATGGTCTCAAATCTCTTGCTCATATAATCCCTCCTTCTCTCTCATTGATTGGACTCCTGGGGTTTGGCTGTGAATCTCTGCATCTTCTTCCATCAGTCATTGGATGAGATCATGACAGTTAGGGTGTTTGGCCATCCACTCACCAGAGTAGGTCAGCTCAGGCACCCTCTCGAGCACTGCAGTAGTTATGGTGGAGTCATCCTTGTGAATTCCTGGGAAACTCCCTAGTGCAAAGGATAACCAGACTGCAATCCACAGCTCCAGGGAGGCTAGCTAGTAAGGAGGACCCTAGGAAAGATGCATGGATCACCCAGCAATGGAGAAATGGATGAGATCTACATGAGCAAACTGGGGGTGAAGAGGGGTAATGGAGGGCAAGGGATGGGGGAATGAGAGCTTAGGGGAGCGGGAGGTTCGAGCTGGATCAGGAACAGAGTGGGAGAACAAGGAAAGAGATACCATGGTAAATGAAGGCACCATGAGAATAGGGAGAAATTATGTCATTTCTTAAAAGCCAAGCAGCCATACCATAATATTTTTTAATTGAAGTAAGATTGTATCCCATGTAACAAAATTCTTGGATGACAGTATTGTTTTTCACTGTTTGACATAGTGATTCCTCTTCATTGTTTCTCTCCTGCTATAAGAACTTTGTTTAACAAATGTGATGTTTGATGAAAACTGAAGATTTTTTAAAGTCAAAAATAAATAAATTGGAGTGCTTACTCAGACCCGCAGCAGCTGTGTTTTGATGTTTACAACCACAGATGTTAGATGTTTCCAGATGGAAACAAGGTTGTCAGTCATCAATTTTCTTGAGAAAAAAAAAAAAAAACCAACTATATAATGATGGGTACTTAACAACCACCACTTTCATAGTGTTTGTGTGATTCCAGTCATGAAATTTCACAGTCATTGGAAATAGTTTTTCGTGTAGCTTTTTCATTTCTTTTGCTCCTCTTTAGTTTGAACATTTTAAACCATCATTTTGTTTAAACATGCTTCGTATAAAATATAGTTCTGTTAGCTACTTTCCTCCTTGCTGTGATAAAACACCACAATCTAAGCACTTATAGAAGGAAGCCTTGAATTGGGTTTATGATTCTAGGGAGGTAAGACTAATGATAGCAAGGAAGTGTGGCAGCAAGCATTAGGCATGCCTACAGAAATTGGACGCTGAGAGGTCATCTGTGAAACCTGAAGCACACAGCGGAGAGTAAGCTGGGAGTAGGGAGAGGTTTTTACAAAGCCCTACCCAGCAGCAAGGCCACATGTCCTAAGTATTCACAAACAATGCCAGAAATAGACAACCAAGTGCTTCAATGCCCAATTCCACAGGTGACATTTCTCATCTGAGCAACTACATTCCACTATCCATTCCCACCACCCACCCCCCCATCCCCCAACCCCCCGCCACTACAGTCTTATGTCCCTTATCTTAGTTAGGTTTTCTGTTGCTGTGAAGAGACATGATGACCAGGGCAATTCTTAGAAATGAAGTATGAGTTGAGGCTGGCTTATGTTTCAGAGGCTTAGTTCATTGTCATCACGCTGGGAAGCATGGGGGCACCCAGCCAGACAAGGCACTAGAGAAGGAGCCAGAAGTTCTACATTGGGATTGGCAGGCTGAAGGAAGAACAAGTGAGCCACTGGGACTGAGTTGGGCTTCTGAAACCTCAAAGACCGCTCTCAGTGACACACTTTCTCCAACAAGGTGACACCTCCTCAAATAAGGCCGCATCTACTCCAAGAAGCCACACGTCTTTTTTTTTTTAATTTAATTTAATTTTATTTTACAATACCATTCAGTTCTACATATCAGCCATGGGTTCCCTTGTTCTCCCCCTTTCTTCCCCCTCCCCTTCCCCCAGCCCACCCCCCCATTCCCACTTCCTCCAGGGCAAAGCCTCCCCCGAGGACTGAGATTAACCTGGTACACTCAGTCCAGGCAGGTCCAGTCCCCTCCTCCCAGGCTGAGCCAAGCGTCCCTGCATAAGCCCCAGGTTTCAGGTTTCAAACAGCTAACTCATGCAATGAGCCCAGGATCTGGTACCACTGCCTAGATGCTTCCCAAACAGATCAAGCCAATCAACTGTCTCACCTATTCAGAGGGCCTGATCCAGTTGGGGGCCCCTCAACCTTTGGTTCATAGTTCATGTGTTTTCATTCATTTGGCTATTTGTCCCTGTGCTTTATTCAACCTTGGTTTCAACAATTCTCTCTCATATAAACCCTCCTCTTTCTCGCTAATTAGACTCCCGGCACTCCACTCGGGGCCGAGCCATGGATGTCTGCATACTCACTCATAGGAGGATACTAGATGTGGAACAAGGATGACTAGACTGCTACTCACATCACCAGTGAGGCTACCTGGAAAACAGGACCCCAAGAAAGATACGAGGATCGCCCAATGACGGAGAAATGGCTGAGATCTTCATGAACAACCTGGACATGAGTGGGAGCGATGAAGGACGAGGGTCGAGGGAAAGAGAACAGGAGATCCCAGCTGGATCAAGAGAGGGAGAACAAGGAATAGGAGACCATGGTAAATGAAGACCACATGAGAAAAGGAAGAAACAAAGTGCTAAAGAGGCCCACAAAAATTCACAAAGATACCCCCCAAAAAAACTGCTGGCAATGGTCGAGAGACAGCTGGGACTGACCTACTCTGGTGATGGGATGGCCAAACACCCTAATAGTTGTGCCAGAAACCCCATCCAAGGACTGAGGAAGCCACATGTCTTAATCGTTTCAAATGTCACTCCCTATGAGTTTATGAGGGCCATTTTTACAGCTAGAGTTTTCCTGCCTTGCCCACAGTCAGGACAAATCTCTGTCGCCCGCCAGTCCCACAGCCGCTCAGACCCAACCAAGCAAACACAGAGACTTATATTGCTTACAAATTGTATGGCCGTGGCAGGCCTCCTGTTAACTGTTCCTATATCTTAAAGTAACGCATTTCTACAAATCTATACCTTGCCACGCGGCTCGTGGCTTACCAGCATCTTCACATGCTGCTTGTCCTGGCAGTGGCTGACAGCGTCTCCTTCTGCCTTCCTGTTCTTTTATTTCTCCTCTCTGTTAGTCCTGCCTATACTTCCTGCCTAGCCACGACCAATCAGGTTTTATTTATTGACCAATCAGAGCAACTTGACATACAGACCATCCCCCAGTACAGCCAAGTGCAGACCATCTCAGACACCTGCACTCAGGCCCATGGTCCTAATCATCCTCTATGCAAACCTGCTGGTTAACACCACAAGGAACTCAAGAAGGGCTCCCACAGGACATACATTAACATCCCACAGCACATTTTCATTCAAACCACGACATCCATATAGTACAAATGCATTTATTCCCAACTTAAAGGTGTCTATAGATTTTTTCATGAGCTCAACATTGCTTAAAAGTCTAAAGTCTTTTCTGAGATTCAAGGCAATCTATGAGCTGTAATGCCTTATAAAATTAAAAGTCAAATCATGAACCTCCATCATATAATGGCACAGGATATACATTATCATTCAGGAAGGTAACAACGGGGTCATGGAGAGGACTCACTGGACCAGAGGAATATCAGAACTCATCAGAACAAACAGAAAATTCTGTATTGTCATGAGAATGGACCTAGACTTCTTTTCTTTAAGGATTACTGCTAGGAACCTACACCCCTTTCTTAGGCTGGTTCCAACTCCTATGTGCAGCTCTCCTTGGAAGTTATTCACCATTCTGTCTTCTCCATTATCTTGGGGACTCTAACACAACTAAGGCTTCACTTCCACTACTTCACATAATATTCTCTCAGGCCCTCTTGCCTTCTCAGGTTCTTCATATGGGATTACCATGACATGGATTGCCTGGCCTCAGCATCTCTCTGAAAACATGGAGGAAGAATCCCTGCTCCCCTTACTCCCATATACTTTGTGACTCTAAACCTAGCATCACGTAAAGGACACAATAAAATTGGATTTGAGCTTGGCATTGTCCCAGGGACATTTGAAACACAGTTAGAGCAGGTTTTCATTGTATGTCCACTCTAATCACAGAAAATGCTTTATGTTCTTTTTCAAAAGTTGGAAGCTTAGTTGAGTAGGGTGATGTAACATGAATCTTAAATGGTCTTAATGAAAAACCCAGAGCCAGATATCAGGGTGAAAGCTAAAAGATCAGAGAGGCAGAGCAAGCCACAGCTACCACCTCTTATCTCACCAACTCCTCAGCCTGAAAAAGCTTTCTAGTTGAAAGGCTTCCAGTCAAAATGGGTTCCTCAGACAAAAAGGCTTTAGTTCCTGTCTTCTCACACCTTATATACCTTTCTTCACCCACCATATCACTTCCTTGTTACTGCTGGGGTTAAAGGTGTGTGCCACAACTGCCTGGCCTCTGTGTTTAATCTAGTGGCTTGTTCTATTCTCTGATCTTCAGGCAAATTTTATTAGGGTATACAACATATAGATCAGGCTTCTCCTTAATATTGCCAATCTCATTAATATCAGGCCCAAAGGAAATGCCATTTCCCTAAATTCCAAAAGACAGAAGGGACAAATTAGCTGGCCTCCAGGTTTCCTCAGTATTACAAGTGCCTGTAAGTGTACCTTGTAAATGTAAACACACATCAGAGTCCACGCTAGCATCTTGCCCTTCTCACCTCCTCCCCGACCTTAAACTTCTCCAGCTCATGGCCTTCCCCATGTCACAGCTTCTCATTCAACTTATGACCCTGCTGTCTCAGCTCTGCTTCTTCTCTGCTTTGGCTCCTCACACTCTGCTATTTTACAACTTTGCTTTGGACTCTCCAGATGCCTCTGGCTGTTCTCTCTCTCTCTCTCTCTCTCTTTCATCTACAATAAAAATATTCCATTTAATCATAACATGGAGTTATCATATCGTCAGTTCATATACTTAATCATTCCAGCCTCTCTTCTAGAAAAAGCCTGGGCAGTAATAGTAAGATTGCCAGTGTCCATTTCTCTCCAAACTGTATTATTTCTTTCTAACACATTTGCCCTTTTTGCATTACAGGACAGCAGAAGAATGATTACTAACAGCCATGCAACGGTATTAGTCAATACTGGGCCATACTGAAACTTGATCTGCCTAACAATTTGTCCACGTCTCCTCCAAACCAGCCTCTACAATATTCTTATAAGCTAAACTTTGAATTCAATATTAGGGCCCAAAATATTTGCTTAAATATTTGCGAAACATTTACCTGCTGTGAGTCTTTCCTCAGGAAACTACTGGCAACTAAACTACTGGCAACTACTCATTACTAAAACCCAAGTCAGGTGAAGGAAAATGAAAGTTTAAGGAAAGTTAAACAACTATAAGGAAAGAGGAGGCCAGAAGGTGCTGAAGGAGCAGGAGTTGGGGGAGAGAAGAAGAGAGAAGAAAGAAGACCACGAGATGCCAGTGGAGAATATCTAGAGATCAATGTGCCTCTACCCATTAGGATGAAATTGAGAGATTGAAATTACAATTGTTGGGCTTAAACTGCTGTGTCTGTTAAAATTTTCAAAAAAATGACATAGTGCAAGATTTAAAATTATAAAATCAATAAATAAGTAACATCTATGCAAAATGTATAGCACTTTTATCATTACATAATAAATACCTGAACATATTAAAATACTAAATTAAAGTTGCTATTAAAATTATTATTATAGCTATATTGGAAGAGTACAAAAATATTTTCTTTCTGACAGTCACAGATATTGTCTTATAAAATTCAAAGATAATACATATAGAGTGTCAAAATTAAAATTTGTAGTTTAGAAAAAATGCCAACATATTTGGTTGGAAAATTATACTGTATAAGTATACAAAGTGAAATTATACAAAGGATTATATGTCATATTTATTGAAATTTTGGAAACTAACTTTATTTTTCAAACATGGGACATGATCCACTCTGATAGAAATAAACTTAAAATAATGAACAACCATATAGGATTTAAAGCATTATTTCTGATAGAGTTGAACAACACAATAAAAAATTTTGTGTATTCAAATTCCAATCCAAATCCAAACTCTTTTCATTTATATATTTATTTATAAATATTATATGACATATTGTCTCTCTGTCTCTGTCTTTCTGTCTCTCTGTCTTTGTGTGTGTGTGTATGTGTGTGTGTGCTATGTGCGTGCATATGAGACCTGGGCATTGAACTCAGATTGTCAGGCTTGGTGACAAGTATGCATCATCACATTCAGAACCATCTTGCTGGCTCTATTTTAATCTGTTTATGGTCAAACCACATATGTTAAAAATGTTGTAATATAGTTTTAAGCACTGATCTCAAGAAAGAAAAAGAGATAAGAAAAAGATTGCTGTATCACCATGTACTAGACACAGGCATATCAATAAATTCATTCATTTGAACCTTGGATTAGTGAATTCAATAAATTAGCCTTATGATCATGTATATATAGATTTATTGTATATTTTTGTATACCATGTAAAGTATTAATACATTTGTTTAAGATTTATATCCAGTTAGTAGTAAATTCTGCAGATAGAAATACCATGGATTCACTCTTCATTCAGGGGATCAGTGCAAGTTGTGAATGAAACCTTCCTCTGATGAGATAGGCTGCATTTTGTTACAGGTTCCAAGATTCTCAGCAATTTTTGTTTCACATACCTGTCACAGTTGGCACTAAATGCTTACTGATGGTGCTGTGAAAGCAATTTGCAAACATAACTAAAGCCCCAAATAATTGTTTTTTTAAGTTACAATCATTATTCTCCATGGGCATAGTTCTCAAAAAGAGATACATCTGCTTCTGTTTGGAAGAGTCCTTAACAGCTGAACAGGATGTGATGCAAGACACAGTCTCTCCTGCTGGTTTCAAGATATAAAGCACAGAATACAGAGGCTTCTGTGAGGGTGGAACATTCTCTCTTGGCAGCAGGAGAGGATACAGGGACCTCCAAGGAGTCTTGATGAAATTGAGTCAGTCCAGCATTGTTGGAGCTTTGAAGAGCATCTGCACTTCAGATGGGAGTGCTGCCTAACTCACTTTGATTTCAGGCTGAGGAGATGCTAAGCAGAAAGCAGTGAGCATTTGAACTTCCAGTTTGGAAACTGAGATCACAGAAGGGATTTGTTGCATTGTGCACCAACAGGAACTATTAACCTGGAAAACACAAGAGAAGTTTGTGGATATATTTGGAGAGATGAATCTCTTCAAAGTAACACCAAGTAAATTCTAATTCTGAAGTCAGGGTCTTTATAATGATCCCTTATGTTGGAGGTCCTAATCTGGATATTTGATTGAAAATCATATACTATAATTATTCACTAGCTCTTCCTAGTTACTAGAAGCTAACTTAACTTCTAAGGAAGAAAATGACAGAAATGCGAGGAGCAGTGTTTGGGAGATGCGTTCTCCGAGTTATTTCCTGATTATAAAGTTGCAGAGAAAAGCAATTGGGCTGCCAGTATAGACAAACAAACAAGCACCAAACTTACAACAGCCAATTCTTAAGTTGAATGTTATGGGAGTCGAGGAATACTCAGTCATAGAGAAGGTAAAACAGTTTTAGCCTTAGAATTTGCATATAATATAAATTAGTGTTTTGATCATAGAAAAATGAGGAAATTGAGAAAATATTTTTATTCATTGATGTTTTCAATGTTACTTTCTTTGAGAAAATATATATTATGGATTTGAAATATTTTTTGGGGGGGCGGGGAGGATCCAGCTTGGCCTCAACTGAACGTGCCAGGCCTTATTGACTCCACATAGGAGGCCTTATTCTTTCCGAGGAGTGCATGGGGGTGGGTTGGGGGAGGTAGGGAAAGCAGGAGGATGGGGGGAATTGTGGTTGGTATGTAAAATGAATAAAAAATAAATTTATAAAAAGATTATAATTTGTTGGAACAAATTACAATGTTCATATCTAACAAATTTAGGAACAATGATCAAACACTTAAAGATATTTGACCTTTTGGACCCTGTTACTTCACAGTTCAAGTTAAGTGATCTTAGGATCATGCATGTAAACAGTGCAGAGCTTCATGTGGTACTTATACAAATAGAAAATTCAGCATACAATGTATCTTGACTTAAGTATCTGTAAGAATGAAGGGAAAAACCATTTCCTTGTGCATTGAAATAGCAAAAAAAAAACAAATGGGAAATATAAGTTCATGGAAGGATTGACAGTATTCTTAAAAGCTACATTTTACTAAAAGTAAACTAAATCTCCTGTACACCACTCATAGTTCAGAAAGTATAAGGCGCAAAATGAGACTTGTTTTTGTTCTTGTTGTTGTAAACTCATGATATCTTCTTTTTTAAAATATTTTTATTTTATAATTAATTTAATTTTACATATCAGCCATGGATTCCCCTGTCCACTCTCCTCCCATCCCCCAGCCTTCCCCCTCAATATACCCCCTATTCCCACCTCCTCCAAGGCAAGGTCTCCCCTGGGGAGTCAGCTCAGCCTGGTAGATTCAGTTGAGGCAGGTCAAGTCCCCTCCTCCCTGCACCAAGGCTGAGCAAAGTGTCTCAGCATAGGCCCTAAGATCCAAAAAGCCAGCTCATGCATCAAGGACAGTTCCTGGTCCCACTGCCTGGCGGCCTCCTAAACAGTTCAAGCTCATCAACTGTCTCACTTATCCAGAGGGCCTGGTCCAGTTCCATGGGGGCTCCTCAGCTATTGGTTCACAATTCATGTGTTTCTGCTATGGCTATTTGTCCCTGTGCTTTTTCCAATCATGGTCTCAATATCTCTTGCTCATATAATTCCTCCTCTCTCTCGCCAATTGGACTCCTGGAGCTCCACCTGGGGCTTGGCTGTAAAACTCTGCATCTGCTTCCATCAGTCACTGGATGAAAGCTCTATCATGACAGTTAGGGTGTTTGGCAATCCAGTCATGGGAGTAGGTCAGCTCAGGCACTCTCTAGACCATTGCCAGTAGTCTACAGTGGAGGTATCTTTGTGGATTTCTGGGGACCTCTCTAGCACTCTGCTTCTTCCTATTCCCATGGGGTCTTCATTTATCATGGTATCTCTTTTCTTGTTCTCCCACTCTGTTCTTGATCCAGCTGGGACCTCTGACTCCTCTAAGCTCTCTTTCCCCCACCCTTGCCCTCCATTACCCACTCATCCCCAACTTACTCATGTAGATCTCATCCATTTCTCTGTTATTGGGTGATTCCTGTGTCTTTCTTAGGATCCTCCTTACTAGGTAGCCTCCCTGTAGTTATGAGTTGCAGTCTAGTTATCCATTGCTTTACATCTAGTATCCACTTATGAGTGAGTACATACCATTCTTGTCTTTCTGAGTCTTGGTTACCTCACTCAGGATGATATTTTCTAGTTCCATCCATTTGCCTGCAAACCTCATGATGTCATTGTTTTTCTCTGTTGAGTCAGAATGGCTAACATCAAAAATACTGATGACAGCTTATGTTGGAGAGGATGTGGAGCAATGGAAACACTCCTATACTGTTGGTGGGAGTGCAAACTTGTACAACCACTTTGGAAATCAATATGGCACTTTCTTAGAAAATTGGAAATCAACCTCCTTCAAGACCCAGCTACACCACTCTTGGGCATATCCCCAAGGAATGCTCAATCATACCACAAGGACACATGCTCAACTATGTTCATAACAGCATTATTTGTAATAGCCAGAACCTGGAAACAGCCTAGATTCCCTTCAACTGAAGAATGGATAAATAAAATGTGGAACATATACACAATGGAGTACTATTCAGAGAGCAAAATGAGACTTGTAAGAGGAGGTATCTCTAGAGAAGCTCTTACAGAGGCCACAAACACAACCATAAACTGGCACTTCTACACATACATGTTGTGCACATGTGTGGATGTTTGTTTTGTCTAGCATTACTGCATATCTTAATTTTTATTTAAAATATTTCATATTGCATTACATAGACAATAGAAGACTCAATAAAAGAATAAAGACTCCAACCATGGGAAAAATAAAACAACTTTTTCACTCTCCTCTTAAATACAGACAGTAGCTGTTTTGGACGTATTACCTGCTAGTCCATGACACTGTCAGCACAAATACAGAATTGTCAACCGCCTAACTCCCAGCTAACCTTGCTGCACTAAAATATAAGTGAATCCATCTAGGAAGAATACAAGAAGAGACGGACATACAAAGTATTCTGAAGACATTCAATTTCCTGGTTCCACTCAACCTCAGATTCACCCTTGTCCTTCCTGGATACATGGACCAATAAAGCTCACATTGAATCTGGGCTAGTTTGTGTTGACTTTCTGTTGAGTGTCACCAGAGGATACTCTTTGCTGCAGAGAAGTTAATTTGGCAGTAGGACACAGTGATCATAGACTTATAGACATTTTTTTCATCTCTTTTGTTTTACATTTCTTTTTTCTATTTTCTTGTCTTCACCTTTTTTTTTTCTTTCTTTGAGATAGTTTCTCATGTGGACCATGTTGGCTTTGAATTCATTATGTAGCTGAATCTGATCTTAGATTTTTAGCACTCCTGACTCCATTTCCCAAATACTGAAATTGTGTGTCCTCTGGTACTTATTTGTCGAAGAAAGTGCTTATTTGTTTATATATAAAGAGGAAAGAAAGGATTGAGGCATTTTACAAGTTCCAAAGTATACACTACAAGGAAAAACTACAAATGTCCTAGAGAACTTAAAAAAGAAATGTGACCATTAGTATAACATAAGGTTTATTTGAGATTATAGTATAATTACAACATTTCTCCTTTCCCCTTCCTTGCTCCAAACCCTCCTATTTAACTCTCCCTGCTTCCTTCAAACTCATGGCCTTTATTTTTTCATTAACTGTTATTTCATGTTTATATATGTATGTCAATAAATGTATATTCCTAAATATAACCTTTTCAGTCTTTTAAATGTTTATTGTAAGTATGTCTTCAAGGCTGACCATTTGGCACTGGACAACTACTTGGGCTGCTCTTCTGTGGGGAAGACATCTAGTCCAATCCCACCTTTCCTGAGCTAACTATAGTTCTTCGAGTAGGACTGAGGCTTCATAGGCTATTTCCAGTCCACTGTGGCACATCCTCTGGTGTCATCATTTTAAGATTATGTTGTTGAGACTTTATGGGAGTAGCTCCTGATATTACTAGAAGACACAATAAGATTATATAGTATGTAAAAGGTTACAATTAAAAATAAAAAAAACACTTTAATACCAGCTTTCATATATTATAACAGCATCCCATCAGGAAAACAGAAAAGGAATTGGGACATGGCATACTGAAGTTCTTTAAATGCACCTCATTAAAATAGCATAGAGTACAGTCCCTGTACTATATATTACCAAACTTTGTCATGTCAAGTTCCTGCTAAAAGTTAGGAAGCCAATATCCTTATAGGTTTCAATGAACTATCTAGAGCTCAAATGCTAAAGGAGAAGATCAATAACCCTGAAATACACACTCAACAGTCAAAAATATTTTAAGAAAAAAAATCAGGGCTTAACCTAGTACATTGAATTAAGGAAACAGTATGCTTATATACTGAATGTACTGCATGGATGGAAACATCTTGTAACCAGCCTTGCTAAACACTTGCTCTACAGGAATGTTAGAGTGAAAGAGGGAGCAGAAACATTCCCAGACTCAGCTGCTCAGAAATTCACAGTAACAAATGACTAGGGAAGGCTCAGCATGAAAGCACAAAGGCCTCATCAGAACTATTGATCTAGGGCAAGAGAAAGAACAATAAAATCTGTGCACATGAAGTTCTGAATGCAAATACAGCATATAATTTTAGGTGATAATAACTATAGATGAACTGCACAGAGCTATCTGGATACCCCAATAATCTGGAAACTCTTCCCTGACAAAATCTAACCATACTTCTATTTCTCAAATATTTTGATTTTCATATCTCAATTCATTAAATCACATCTAATGTTCAATAACTGGTCTCCATGACAACATTCATTTTAATCATGAGCCCATATCCCACTATATAACAAGGATGCCCTATCTAATATTCAAAAATAATGGGACTTAGTTCTACAATACTACATATCCTTGGATATAACAAAGTATTTACCCACTGTGCTAGATCCTATATACCTATTGAAAAGCATAGGCCTATTACTATTGATTTGTTATCAAGCCCTATAATTTTTATTGTATTTTATGAGCACCACTTATTATCATTTCTGAAGACCACATAATTTGCCTAGATTATATATCTATGGCATCAACCACTGTTATACAGATTCACACTTCCATATGAAAAATCACACACAGTCATCTTATGTAAGTAGCCACAATTCATAGCAAAACCAGAGATGACTATCTCTCTCTCCTTCTTCTTTTTCTTCTTCCTTCTCCTCTTTCCTCCCTTTCTTTATAGTAACATGATAAAATATAAATACAATATATATTAACGTTATAAAGCATACTACATTTTTGACTCTTTCATTTGTTTCTATGCGTTTGTGTGCAAGCGTGTGCCATAGCCCACATGTGTTTTACCTACTAAGCTACTCCATGAGCTACTAATCACTTCTAACCCTTAGTTTATTTATGTGTAAATGCTATCTGTTATTTCAATTATTTTGATAATTTTACATGAAACATGTAATGATTATTCTCATATTAGCTCTAAAATTATGAGTGGAGATAAATAACCTTCACTTTCTTTAATAAAATGCTTACAGCCTGCATTGTTATTATCTCAAAGATAAATCTGTGAGAGTATTTCACAACGATTTTGTAGGATATTTCTCACACAGTCTATCGAAGTTCTATAAATTTTAACTATTGCAGTATTTTGACTCATGTTAAATGTTGGTTTAAAGGATATAAGGAAACATAAGTATCAAATACTAAAATGAATGTTTTCTCTAAGGAAATATATTTGCTTTGGGAACATTCCAGATAGTCTCTCCTTTTGGCAACAAAACTCTAATCTTGCTCCTAGCCCCTAAGTATTGGATCAAAAAAATATGCTATGATCTATTTTGCCTAGTTAGAGTAAAATCACTGTGCTCATAGTTTCAGATTTCTTTACGTCCAGTGTGCCTGTGTGACTGCGATGTGCTCAGTACAACATTTTTTGAGAGTTTAAGTATTATTAGAAGCATCAACTTCTAATGCTTATTTCCATTTGCCTGTGTTTTGAGTATGATCAAAGGTTAATGTACCTTTAGTTATGGCTGCTCGCATGGGATCAGAAAACAGCAGGGCAAATCATCAAATATTGAAGATTTTAGAATGAAGAAATAGTGTGTCTCTGGTTCTGTGAGTATTATCTGAGTTTGTATATCCACACTGGAGCTTTCTACATGATGGTTCCTGTGAGGTCAACTTACATTTCTGTTAATACATTTTTGAATGATTTTGATGACTGTCTTGCTACCTGATATGATATTTGAGTAGAGAAGCCACTAATCTAGGAAAGAGATGAACTGAAGAGTAGTCTATAATGTAAACTCTGCAGACCTTCAAAATAACAGGTGGATATGAATTTTACTGGCAAGTTATCCAAGATAATATTTGTATAGACATCTCGTGTTCACCTTGGGTATGATGCATGATTAATTCTGCTCATCTCCACAATTGTTTCCTTATTGTTTAAATGCATTGACCCTTGGATTTGTGAAAATTTTAGTGAAATTTATTGCAACACTTACATTTATTTCCTTGGTTTTACTTTTCAGTGAGTTTGTGTGTAATTCAATTATGTTGTGATGGATTTTTGTGGTGGTTAGATAAACTGTACCTTTCACTAAAACACCTGATACTTAACTCCCATATAATTTCATTGTTCACATATCCAGATCCTTTGAATTATTATACAACATATATTGTGAAGAACAAGATAGCACAATCATAGCAAATGAAAGACTTATAAATGTCCCCACATGATTTAATTTTATTGGTAAATAATTGGATAAACCTTTTAAAGGAATGCACACATTCATCACAAGGATTAGAATTTTTTTATTGTAAAAACAAAAAAAAACCTGTGGTTGTCATGTCTCAACTAATCCTTAGGTGGCTCTAAACTAGAAAAGTGTGGTGCCTGGAACAGGTGCTTCACTGTATGTTATGGTGTAATGATACATAGATGAAAGATAAATGTAAATGAATATTTTTAATCAATAGTCCAAATATTCTGATAAAAAACAGATAATCCCAAAGCACTGATTCTTCTGAAAATATTTTAAGATGCATGAAACTGTTTCACCTGCATAATTTCAACATCTTTTGAAATAGCAAAATCAAAGAGTACTGTCCTTCAGATTAAACATATTTTATTGATTTCTGCCTTCAATGAAATAAAGGCTATTGAAGTTTCATTTGTAAAAGTCTGAAATACCTGTTTGGAAAATCTGTTTTGGCACTGTGAACTTCTCTGAGGAATACATTGATCGAGCAATTTTTTCTCCATCTTTTTTTTTTATTTTTAGACTTGGTGTTTATCTAAGAAGCAATTGATTCATATGGGTAGAATTTTAAAAAACAGACTCTTTTGAGAGGTATTTTTGATCATGAAAAGCTACCTAGAACTTAATCCAAATGAAATGAACCAGAAAGAAACTGCTGAATAATTACATTGAATTAAAACAGTAAGATCAGTTGTACACTATGGTGGTGAGGGCAAAAAAGAAACATGACACACATTGTCCTTTTTGTTATTTCTTTGTCGAGTTCATTTATTCTCAGCCTAAAGAATGCGAAGTTTCTTAGTGCCACATGTTAATTTCCCATTTCAAAAACAGAAAAGCCCGATTATTAGTGAACTTTTTTTTTTTTTTTTTGTTTTTTTCGAGACAGGGTTTCTCTGTGTAGCTTTGCGCCTTTCCTGGAACTCACTCAGTAGTCCAGGCTGGCCTCGAACTCACAATGATCCACCTGGCTCTGCCTCCCGAGTGCTGGGATTAAAGGCGTGCGCCACCACCGCCCGGCAAGTGAACTATTTTTAAACAACTGAAAAATAACATTTTTTCTTAAATTTTTAATTTTAAACACTTTACAATGTTGTTTGCTTCCTTTTACTGAAATAACTTTCAAAATAACTTTTAATTTACTGAACTTAAAAACTAAGATAAGTATATAACATTAAAAACTTATTTACAATTTTTACCTGAATTTATTTTCTAATAGTGCCTTTAATACTTTATTTCTCTTCTTCATGCTTTTCTGTTATACTTTTCCATTCCTTGTCCTTCTTTCTCCCTTATGCCTTTGAATATTGAATTGATAGTTTCATGAATATTTTTATAAGATAAAACGGAGCATGTAACCAAATGCAATAGGAGGTTACATCATTAAACAGCATAAACACATTGAAGAAAAAAATAGCTAAATACTATGAGTACTTCCAGGGAATCTTAACAATGACATGCCTCTGGATAGAGGGTCATGTCTTTGATAGAAGCTGGGCTACTTGCATACAGTAAAGACATCAGAAATTCTCAGTGATTTGATCATGTATTCAAGTAACCTAATGTGATCTCTCTTTTCCATCTCTTATTTCTTATCATTAGGCTTTTCAGGATGATGTTTAAAGCGTCATTAAGTTGTCTCAGTCCTTTTCCTTCATCTCTACAAATATCACATTAAGAACACTTTATGGGAGCAATTCAATGGGGCCTTAGAGACACTTGATGTTTGAAAATAGATGTTTCCTCTGTGCATGGCACTTTGGTAATAGTATACATCTCTACAGATCTTACTCTTATAGAATTAGTATTCCAAAAGTTTGGCTTTGCTTTGCCAACCAGAAGATCCATGGAAATTCAAGAATTTCCTGTTCTGTTTTTATGTAAATAAGTATAGCCATCATGAAGTAAAGAATTGGAGAGAATTAATTTATTAAATAGAAATTGTCCTGAACCTTATTCTATGCCTCTAGAATTCTCTCCTTATCATATTTTCTGGATATGAATTAATTTTATCCTACATCTTATTTTAGGGTTGTTTTGAATCAAGATCTAAACAAAACCCCCATCCCCAGATATTTTAATCTTTCAGAGTCCCATATAATGTAGTTTAGTAATATCCATCCCTTCCCCAACTCATTACAAACCCTCTACCACCTTTCTGTTCACTCAACTTCCTTATCTCCTCTGTTATAAGAAAAAAAATTCAATTCAAATCAAATCAAAACAACAAAACTACAGAGTCCAGTCTTTGTTGCTCATCTCCTTCTGCATGTGGGAATTTCCCTGGAGTGGGGTTGACATAGTCGGTGTTACCAATTTGAAATTAGCTGACTTTTCCTCTCCCAGAAGCTACCCATTGGCAGCATCTCCTTAGCGAGGTGTGGGACTACCGTGTGCTTACTGCTTTTCTCTGAGCTGGAGGTTGAGCTTCTGCTTGTCTGTACATACTGACATGGTCTCTGAGAGTTCACATGCACATCTGGCCTATTGTGTCTGGCAAATGCTGATTCTTTAAAGTCATTTAAATCTTCCAGCTCTTACAAATCTTCTGGGCCTTCTTACACATAGATGCTGGAGCCTTGAAGGAGGAGTTTGATAGAGATGGCTGTGACTCTCATAGGTCAGAATATAGATCATCCAGCCCATATGTTGAATTGTTTGAATGAAAAACATCTGTCTCAGTATGCAGAAGTGACTGAATCTGATGATCTCGAATTAGCTTAATACCACTCCACCAGAGAGTTCTCTGTGTCCTGCATCTTATTCACCAAAAGAACTTTGTAACTCTCCAGTCCTTATGAGACATCCCTTAAGAACTTTGTAGCACTCCAATTTTCATGAGACAATCCTTAAAAACTTTGTAACTCTCTAGTCCTTATGAGACAGCCCTTAAGAACTTTGTAATGCTCCAATCTTTATGAGATAGTCCCTAAAAACTTTGTAACTCTCTAGTCCTTATGAGATAGCCTCTATCCCTCATACAAAATAGTCTGGAGAAAATGACAAATGGCCTATTTCTCCTTTTAAGACTATTTCATCCAATTAAGGGAGTGCTTGCTTAATAGAATATTTTTCATGAGTGCATATTTAATCATGTAATAAACTGTGGGAGAAATCTGAATTATAGCAATTGCTAAGAACATGAACACATTTTCCTCCAGACAGATGAAAATATCTTTTCAGCTATTCCCGTTTTCATGCTCAACTGTTACATTTTCTAATACTCTTTTTCAATCATAAACTCCATTAAACAAAATAATCCATTTCCTATGACTTTGTAATTATATTAGAACAATTTTATATCTCTCCTTATTTATGCTGAAAATAATAACATGTACATTATTTTATATACAAAGTATCTTTACTAGTGGTACTTTACATTAAAATGCTTAAATGAAATGCAAGTAAAACCAAACAATTCGACTCATAACATATCTAAATACTAATTCATTTTTATTCATGCTTAGTGAGCTGGAATTCTTAATGACTGAAATAAATCCATATGATGAAGTAATGGCTACATTTCTAATTAACTAGATAAATGGATTCAAGAACTATTAATTCAGTGTTTTGTTATTAAAGTCTTTACATAGTTATCATGGAGTTAAACTATGAACATAGTCATAAACAACTGAACAGCCAATTTCAAAGAGGGTCAAGTTAATGATTTACAGAAAAAAAAGAGAAGAAATTGTGTGTTTTTCTACTAGTATGAATTGAGTAAACATAAAAATATTTGAGAAGTTGAAAATACTAGAGTTAAAAAAAACAAAGATTGCCGGGTGGTGGTGGCTCACCCAGCACTCACTCGGGAGGCAGAGGCAGGCGGATCTCTGTGAGTTCGAGGCCAGCCTGGGCTACCAAGTGAATTCCAGGAAAGGTGCAAAGCTACACAGGAATCCCTGTCTCAAAAAAACCAAAAAAAAAAAAAAAAAAAAGATTAAAAAATTCTATTTTAAATAGAATATGAAATTAATGGCACACATTTAAGTAATTTGAAGTTCCCAAAAGGAAGAAAAATTCACATAGATTTTGAAGAATCTACAGTGCTTAATGAATAGTTAGAATCTAATGTTTCTGGAAAGTTGATAAGTTGTAGATATACAACCAAACTATGCAACCAAATTAACAGCCATTCACAGCTCAACCTATGCTTAGCCGACTGTCTTTTTTACTCTTAGGTGAACCCTTTGAATAGACCACTGCTATCTACCAACACCAAAATTATGAACGTCATCAGATTACATATTAAACTTTCAACAAAGTTTTGCTAACTTTTTGTAGCCTACTTACTTGAAGTCATTATGACTACAATGGGCAAATGTATTAATTTATGTATTCCATTTGATCTATTACTAATAAGAGTGGCTTTTATAACAGAGAATGCTACTAAGACAGCCTGAATTTGTTTTAAGGTACTGTGGTCACTCATATTTGGCTCAAACATAAACTATTACACCCTCTGAGGTAAAGTCTCTTTTGCATCAACTATACAAATGAGTCAATTATTGAATAAATTTGGTCACTTATTGGATTTTATCAGGTGCATATTATGCCAGCTGGTCTCATAAACTGGAAGCCAGAAACACATTTTGAAAGCCAAAGGCCTTCTTATGAGAAACTACTAAATCTTGTCTTTGAGTTTGTGGGGATATTTTTCCTTAATAATTCCTATTAAGTGATATTTAAATGTATGTGTGAAGTGTTATCTTCAACAATGTGTGTGAATGATATTTTTGCTTTAGTTATGGTTTTGTTAAATTTGGAAGATAGACTTCCAATGATGATTGAGGGATGAAACACATTACCTCAGAAAAAAAAAAATTTCATGATGATTGCATCAAAACTAAGAATGTAGTTAAATGTTTGTTTAGATGCCTCTTTTCTCAGGATGACAATTTTTCTTTGTTCTTCATACAATTTCTACCACTATAATTAACTGTTTAATGTGTATGTTTCACAGAAAAATAAAGCTACCATTTTATGAAGATTTCTCCTATTTTTATTCTTAGCAATTAAACCCATATGCTCTGTGTGTGTGTGTGTGTGTGTGTGTGTGTGTGTGTGTGTGTGTGTGTTTAAGAAGTGTGATAGGCTGGGTGCAGCGGCACATACCTTTAATCCAGCACTCAGAAGGCAGAGGCAGGCAGATCTCTGTGAGTTAAAGGCCAGCCTGGTCTACAAAGCTAGTTCCAGGACAGCCAGAGCTGTTACACAGAGAAACCCTGTCTTGAAAACCACACACACACACACACACACACACACACACACACACACACACACACACAAACACACACACAAACACAAACACAAACACAAAAGTGTGACAGTCTGTGACTGAAAACTGGGATAGCACTTATAAAGGTAAAATCACAGTACAGAATAGAATCCCTATAATTGCCCTATATTCAGATACTTATAAAGTATGAATAAATAAGAAGGGTCAAAGCAACAAAGAAGTAACTGTATTCTGGGGTAAATCAAAAAGAAAGATTATTCTCACTTAATTAAAAAGAAAGATGTTCCTAGAATCAAGGAAGAGATGATAAGACTCTCATAGAAGCAAAGAGAAGCTCAGAGAAAATTATAAATCTTTTCTCAACTCTTATCCCATATGGTGAGGGTTGGGACCATGGTGCCATAATAGATTATAGCCTGCCATACTCATTAGCGATGATCTCACAAATGTACTCTCAGGAAAACCCTACGGTTCCTATGAGTTTTATGAACCTTGTGGCCAACCTTAGGGAAAGAACACTACTGCAACAAGCACCATAACTTTACTCCTTACTCTTTTGCTCTTTGGCTTTTTTTTTTGGGGGGGGGGTGCGCCACCCAGATCTCAAATAAATACACATGTAGGCTTATTATTTCTTTCTTATAAATGCCTGGCCTTACCTTGGCTTTTCTTTTTTTTTTTTTTTTTTTTTTTTTTGGTTTTTCGAGACAGGGTTTCTCTTGTGTAGCTTTGCGCCTTTCCTGGAACTCACTTGGTAGCCCAGGCTGGCCTCGAACTCACAGATCCGCCTGTCTCTGCCTCCCGAGTGCTGGGATTAAAGGCATGCGCCACCACCGCCCGGCTACCTTGGCTTATTTCTGACCAGCTTTTCTAAACTTAAATTCTCTCATCTACCTTTTGCCTCTGGACTTTTACTTTTCTCTGTTTCTGTATATATATTTTTTCCTTCTTATTTTGTGTCTGTCGGTGTGACTGTGTGACTGGCCCCTTCTTTTCTCACTCCTTGATCTTTTTTTTCTCCTTCAATTTATTCTGTCTGCCTGTCCTGCCAATCATTTCTCTTGCCTTGTTATTGGCTGTTCATCTCTTCATTAGACCATCAGGTGTTTTAGACAGGCAAAGTAACACAGTTTCACAGAGTTAAACAAATGCAATACAAAAGAATGCAGCACATTGGCCCAGAGGTGGTGGTACATGCCTTTATTCCCAGCACTTGGGAGGCAGAGCCAGGTGGAGTTCGAGGCCAGCCTGGTCTACAGAGAGAGATTCAGGACAGGCACCAGAACAACACAGAGAAATCCTGTCTTACCAAAATAAAGAGTGCAACACATTTTTGCATCATTAAACAAATGTTTCACAGCACAAAAAAAAAAACTGTAATACATCTTAAAATGTTCTACAACAGAGGACTATAGCAGAGACACTACTAAGAGGAGGGAGCGATTGACACTGTGCTACTTTTGGGATCAGAAAATGTTGAATGATACAATTAAAGGATGCTCCTCTGTAGTGAATATGCCATAAAATATGCCTATGTGTTAGGGCTTTAAACATGATTGGTGGATTACCACATTCAGATAGTGGAATAAGAAATAAGAAATTATCAGCAGAACATACATGATCTAAGAGATTTTCCTCCAAGAACATACCTAAACAAAGAAATCAGGGTGCAGGATAAAAGCCTACAACATAACCCCCTAAAGTGAAATGTTGAATGCTCCCAAATCTTATGAGAGATATGGACATCCAGATACATAAAGCATTTAGAATTCAAATAGACATTAGCAGAGAAGAAATCTTGTGCACATTTTAGTGAAACCGCCACCATTATAGAAGAAAGAACGTTGAAAGCAGTAAGGCAGAAGTGCCAGTCTGTTATAAAGAAACTTCATGAGAACAGCAGCTATTCTCACCAGATCTAATGACCAGAAGAGCAACAAGGGTTCATTTCAGAACCCAATAGAAAGCAAAGGCCAACCGGTATTTTTTACTGTCTCCTGAGGAATTGTAGTTTGTGATCAAAGGAGAAATAAAGATAACCTATCGTCACATACACTAAGAGAATTCTTGACCAATGTGTCAACATTGTAAAGAGACTTAAAAGAATTCTACACATAGAATAAGTGGCATAAAACAATCACAGGAGCACAGATAGAAATAAATCCCAATAGAAGCGCCAGCAAGCAAATAAAAATAAGAAAAGCATCAATGATTTATTAAAGTACCAAATACCCTAGATTAATAAGAAAAAATAAATTATAGATAATCCAAAAAAAAGAAGAAAATAACACAATGCGGGAAATCATACATAATAGCTTTCAATAATAGTGATTAATATAAACAATATTAATTCTTCGAAGGAAAAAATATAGATAGGCTGATTTATTTTTTTTAAATATTAAGAATATTTGCCATAAAGAAACATACTTCATGAGCTGAAACATTCAAAGACTTAAAATCTAAGGGCAGAATACACTGTCCTAAGCAAATGATTACAGAAAATAAATATTTCATATGAAAAAGATGACTGCATGACAAAAATTAGTCAATAAAGACAGAGAGAGTCTTTGCATGTTGGTAAAATGAAACATCCACCAATAAGACAAAGAAATGCAAATATACATACAGCAAACATCCAAACACCCTGTTTCATCACCCAATCACTACTAGACACTAAGGATCTGAAAGGTCACCACATAATAATGTTGCTAACCTCAGTCACATCCTCTCAGCAATGGTTGCATCAGCCAGACAAACAACAAGAATAAGAATATTAATTAAAAAAAACAGACAAATTACAGTGTACATATCCCAAGGGATACCTACAAACATATTCTACAGCAGCAATAGGAGACATACTCTTTCAATTTTCAGATCGAATTTTCCCAAAGTACATCATAGGAGGCCATAATGTAAATATTTACAAATATAAGATCATTGAAACAATTTCTTCATTCTTATAAGATCATAGCATAATTAAACTGAAAAACAGAATAGAGTGAAAATGCCCAATGCATGGAGACCAAATAATATCGATTTAAATTAGCAGTAAGCCTTTCAAAATATTAAGGGAGAAATGACAAAATTCTCAACACCAAACAAAAATGAGAGCAAACATGCCGGAACCTTTCAGACATATCAAGAGGGGGCCAAATAGAAAAAGTTTAAATCATAAATGGTTTGTTTCCCCATGTCTATGGGAACATGATTGCATTGGCTGTGTCGTGTCCACAAGATGGCAATACACAGCGCTTCTCCCATGGTTTGACTGTTACATTCCCTCTGTCCTCTCTTCTCTGATGTTCCACGAGCCTTAATGGAGGTGATGTGGATGTACTATTTAGGGCTCTTGACTGTCAGTCATTTTCAGTAACTTGGCTGGCCATGGGTCTCAGTATTTGCCACTTTTTATTATAAACAAGTTTTTATGATGAAGGCTGCAAACAGCATTGGTCTATGGACACTAAAATAGATATTTAGAGGGCAGCTTGCTGGGCAGTGGTGGCACACGCCTTTAATCCCAGCACTCGGGATGCAGAGCCAGGAGGATCTCTGTGAGTTTGAGGTCAGCCTGATTTACAGAGTGAGTTACAGGAAAGGCGCAAAGCTACACAGAGAAACCCTGTGTAGATGTAACCAATCGTCTTATTAAAATAAGAAACACAGAGCCAATGTAAAAGAGAAAGCCGAGAGGTCAGAGCTCAGAGATAAAATCTTACCTCCTGCAGTGCTCCTAACTTCCCCGAGAGAGAGCTACTTCCTGTTTGTCTGTGTTTAAATAGTCTTTCTGTTCTGCCTTCTCATTGGTTGTAAACCCAACCACATGACTGCCTCATCACTGCCTGTAAGTACCGCCCTCCAGGTCTTAAAGGCGTATGTCTCCAATACTGGCTGTATCCCTGAACACACAGAAATCTACCTAGCTCTTCTAACCACCACGCTCCTGCTATGGCTCTGATAGCTCTGACCCCAGGGCAACTTTATTTATTAACATAAAATTAAAATCACATTTCAGTACAAATAAAATATCACCATAACCCTGTCTCAAAAAAAAAAAAAAAAAAGGCAGCTTGATGCTGTGTCAGTTTATCTAAAATCAATGCTCTTTACCCCTGATGCTTCTTAAGTGTGGTTTTTAAACCAGGTTTACAGTATCAGCAGTGGATTCCATTTTGTGAAGTAGAACTCAAAACCAGGCTAAGCGTTTTGGTTGCCTCAACATCACTAATTGATGTGGAAGATTCAGCTTGACTGTGGACAGGACTATTCATTTGGCAGTATCCTTGACTGTTAGTAAAGAGAGAAAGCAAGCTGAGTATTGGGATGCATTTGATGCTCACGTCCCTGATACCTTTGTCTTCCTTCCAGCATGGATTGTGCCTTAAATTATAGGTAAAAATAACTTCTTTATCCCTTATCTGAGTTTTCAGAGAATTTTTCCAGTTCTTGAAATTATAATATTTGTTATTTATTCTTTGTTAATATGTGAACACAAACCAGTCCAATCTTGAAAGGAAGTCACAATTTTCTGGAAAATGTGTCCTCTTGGATTGGTAAGGGACTGGTCTTGTTTTTTTGTACCAGTTTTACTAAAACCAACATGTCCTCCTAATGTTTTTCCTACTAAATGTCATTTTCCCCAAAACTAAATCTTCTAGGGACCCTGATTTCCATGTTGTCCCATGTTCAGGATAGATGAGGTCATCACAAATGAGATTATCAACCCCATGGATCTTTCTTGAACTTTCTGAGAGAGTCTGTTTGAGAATTTTCAGTTCCTCTTGCCCTTTTCTACCTACCTGTAAGTACCTTTTCATGTACCTAGCTGTGTGTAGTAATCTGTGAAGGGTCACATTGAATCTACCTCCCAGCCCACCCCCATATACCCCAGGTCTCATGAAAATTGGCAAGAATTTTTATCCACTGAAGAATTTATATTTCATTACTAAAAAGAAAGCTGTATTCATCTTAAAATACTACCTGTGTGAGTTCTACATAGTAAATGCTTTTCAAATTACAAATGTAAAACACAATTAAATTTGAAAAAAGCAAGCAAGTAAGCAAATTAGAAAAAAAAGAGAAAGAAAGGAAAAAATATATAATATAGCTTTCACCCTGGTAAGTCTGTTTCATCTGTGTGTGTGTGTGTGTGTGTGTGTGTGTGTGTGTGTGTGTGTGTGTGTGTGTGGGTGTGTGTAAATAAATACCCCAGTGCTCAAATAGAGATCAGTGTTGTGGTATTGTGTTCACCAAAACATTGTGCACCCTAATATACTTATCTGGGGTCAGAGAAGAGAACAGCCACTAGATACAGAGGCTAGAAAATGGTGGCACTCATGCCTTTAATCCTAGCATTCCAGAGGCAGAAATCCCTCTGGATGTCTGAGTTTAAATCCACACTGGCAACAGCCAGGCATGGTAACTCATGCCTTTAACTCCAGGAAGTGAGCCTTTAATTCCAGGAAGTGATGGCAGAAAGCAGAAAAGTATAAAAGGTGTGAGGACCAGGAACTAGAGGCTGGTTAAGCCTTCAGGCTTTGAGCAGCACAGTTCAGCTGAGATCCATTTGTATGAGGACTCAGAAGCTTCCAGTCTGAGGAAACAGGATCAGCTGAGGAATTGGCAAGGTGAGGTGGCTGTGGATTGTTCTGCTTCTCTGATCTTCCAGCATTCACTCCAATACCTGGCTCTGAGTTTGTTCTTATTAATAAGACCATCTAAAATTCGTGCTATAGATCAGAGCATAGCTTATGGTTGGTTTTCTTTTCCCTTTGGGTCCTGCCATCAGGCTTGACAGTAATGCCTTTATCCACTAAACCACCTTGCCTGGGTAAGAGTACCTCAAATTACATCTCATGCCAAATTATGTAAAATAGAGAATCCAAATACTTGATATTAGAATGTAATACTTTCTATTTTCTTTTTTGATATTCCACTTTTTATTTTTATTTCTGTTTTGTTTTTTATTAAGAATTTTTTTATTTTTACATACCAGTCAAAGATTCCCCCTCTTTCCTCTTCCCACCACTCCAACCCACCCCCCATTACCTCATACAAGAAGGGGAGTCAGCAGAGCCTGGTACATTTACTAGAGGCAGGTTCAAGTCCCTCCCCCTGCCTCAAGGCTGTGCAAGGTGTTCCATCATAGGTATTGGACTCCAAAAAGCCTGCTCATGCACCAGTAATGGACTCTGATCCTATTGCCAGGGGGCTCCCAAGCAGATCAAGCTACACAACTGTCTAGCTATGAAGAGGGCCTAGTCCAGTCTCATGTAGGCTCCACAGCTGATGATCTAAATTTCATGAGCTCCCACTAGTTTGGTTTGGTTGTTTCTGTAGGTTTCCCCATCATGATCTTGATGCCCCTTGCTCATAGAATCCCTCTTCTCTCACTTTGCCTGGACTCCTGGAGCCCTGCCTGGTGTTTTGCTGTGGATCTCTGCATCTGCTTCCATCAGTGACTGGAGAAAGGCTCTCTGATGACATTTAGGGTATTCACCAATCTGATTACTGGAGTAAGTCAGTTCAAGCACCCTCTCCACTATTGCTAGTAGTCGAAGCTGGGGTCATCCTTGGGGATTTCTGGGAACTTCTCTTACACTCAGTTTCTCCCACAGCCACTTTGGAAATCAGTATGGCAGTTTCTCAGAAAATTGGAAATCAGTATTCCTCAAGACCCAGCTATACCACTCTTGGACATATACCCAAGGAATGCTCAATCAACTATGTTCATATCAGCATTATTTGTAATAGACTGAACCTAGAAACAACCTACATGCCCCTCAACCAAAGAATGCATTAAAAAATGTGGTACTTATACACAATGGAGTATTACTCAGCAGTAAAAAACAATGACATCATGAAATTTGCAGACAAATGCATGGGACTAGAAAATATCATCCTGAGTGAGGTAACCCAGACTCAGAAAGACAAACATGGTTTGTACTTACTCAAAAGTGGATATTAGATATAAAACAAAGGAAAACCAGACTACAACCTACAGCTCCAGAGAAACTAACTAACAAGGAGGGATGCCTGAATCACCCTGGGAAGGGGAAATAGATGAGATCTCCATGAATAAACTGGGGATGAGGGACAGACAATGGAGGGTAGGGGATGGAAGATGAGAACATAAGGGAACGGGATGGTCAAGCTGGAGCAGAGACGGAACGAGAGAACAATAAAAAAGATACCATGATAGAGGGAGACATGATGGGGATAGGGAGAATACTTGCTATTTTCATTTAGATAGAACTAATTCAGAATTATCTGTGCTGGAATGCATTATGAGACAGGCATTTGTCAGGAAAAATCTTCATTTCTATGACTATTACATTTGGTTCTGATCCTTATTTTTTTTAAATAGATGCACTATGTGTTTTATAACCATACATGCCACATGATTTTTATCCACTTAAATAGCAAATTAATTTGAATGAATATTACTTTCCTTCAGTTAATCTAAAATGTAGATTTCCTATATACTATTTGACTAAGTTGAAAAATAATTTTATAACATTTATTTCTGGAGTAGTGATTATATATTTTTCATTTATATAAATACATATTTATTCATGGCAAATATTGTTTTGGTTTGGGATTCTGCAACCACAAATCAAACTAAGATCCAAAAATGCCTACTCTACAAGAAAAAATAAAGCATAAAATAACTAGATGCCAACATTTCAGCAGTGTGTTATTCTTGCTGGTGCGGTCTGACCTAATCTTTTCAGACTGGGTTTGCTAGGCAGAAGGTCATTTCTAATGCTCTTCATTGAGCATCCAAAGGACAATTTTCTGAAACTCTCCTATATGTTTTCGTCTTTCTAACATTAGTGACCCTTTGCAGGATGACTCTTTCTGTCTACATGTGAAAAGTGCTGCATTTCCCTTAGCAATTTAAATTGCTTTTAGCAGGTCAGGTCATTTCATTTAATAGTTCCACGTTACTTTATTCAGCTTTCAACTCTTAGAAACACACAAAAATGTTTCACTCCAATTCTTCTTTTCAATGGAACTTAATATTACATTTGTATGGTTAAAAATTACTTCTGGAATAATTCGTTTTTCTGTCATTTTTAAGTGTTCCAAACCCTTGATTTTAAATTTAATCTTGGATAAAAGTTTAGAAATCCAGGTTTTAAATATGCTTGATGGATAAACCTTTGTCCTGTTCCTATAGGTTTTGTTAACCCAGAGAATGTTAGGTTATTCAATTATTGCTATATTTAAGTAGCATATATTAAACTACAGTCAAAAAATAAGATTTTACATAATTTATAAACTTTAAGAAAGAGGTACTTTCTCTTCTGCCAGCATCATTTTCTGAGTTTCCTCTTCTTAAATACTTACAGGAACTTAAGTTGAGTGTCCACCAACTCTGTGTTTATTGCAGTATCTTTGGGAAGTACCTAAGGCGTACTATACATACTGACTTTCAGAGGCATTTGTCCCAACCCTTCCTATATTAAATATTTCAAAAATCTCTCCCTCTGAAACAATAAGATTGCTGTCTAATTCCTATTATCATGTAAGTCTGTTATCTGAAACTCACAAACTGAGTCAATGAGGGCTAGGATGTTCTATAAAAGGGGATCCTGGTGTTAGGCAAATTCAGTCCATTGTAAGAAACAGTTGCCTGTCTAGGGAAGACAAGAGACTTAAATTGGAGGCAAATAAAGAACAGAATGCAGGATGGGAGGGGGAGGTGGAGTTAGGAGAATATGGAGTACTGTAAGAATAGGCATTTTACAAAGCCCCCTGTGTCCTCTCATTTGTCTCATCATCTCAAACATGGCTGTCCTTCAGCAGGTCGTCTTCATCCCATCATTATTCTCATGAGAAAAGAAGTGTCCTCTTAGGAAGCCATTACCCACTTATCTTTATCTGCCTCTTTTTGTGGCTCTTATTGTTGTTGGCTTTGTTTGTTTATATATACCTATACCTCAATTTTAGTCTAAACTTGTTTTATATTATGTTGAGAAAAAAGAAAAAGGTAGCATAGTAATAATTATCACAGTTCACTATAAGTTAATACAAAGTATATGTGGCATCTTGTGACTACACATTTGAAATTCTTTTTGTAATCTATTAAAATGTCAAATCTGAAAGATTAAATGTAGTGGGCTGTCTTTTGGGCCACCAACCAACTTTCAAATCATGACACGGAGACTAATTATTAGTTATGGATGCTTGGACTTATCTTAGCTCTTATTTTAATCTGTTTCTCATTCTCCTTATCTGTGATTTGCCTTGGGGCTTTTTACCTTTCTTTCTTTTTGTAAGTCCTGCTTTTGTGCTTCTCATGTCTGTCTGGATGGCAGCTGCCTAGTTTCTGGCCCCTGGCATGTTTTCTTCTTTCTCCCTCATTCTTTTCTGTCTCGTATCCTCTCAAGCCTAGATTTCTCCTCCTACTTATTCTCTCTGCCTACCAGCCCTGGCTATCCCTCTACTGTCTAGCTATTGCTCGTTCATCTTTTTATTAGACTAATCAAGTGCCTTAGGCAGGTGAGGTAAAACAGTAACATATCTTTACATAATTAAATAAATGCAGCATAAGCAAATGTAACACATCTTTGCCCAGCTAAAGTAACATTCCACAACAATTGTAATTATAACCTGAACAAATATTCCCTAGTGTAACTTTTCTATTTTCAGGAGACTTAAGGAAAGCAAAATATAAGGAGTTCCTATTTATCACTTATAAAACACTCCTTCATGTTAAAATGTTATGAAGTGTCAGGAAAAAAATACCTATCTGGACATAGGCAAGAAAAAATTTGCAATAGAGAAAACTTCCTAAATATAGTCCAGAAATTTCCTAAGACTAAGATGCAAAGTTTTTCTTTCATTCATAGGAAGAATAAACAATGCTAGGATTAATCAGATGTGGGAAATGAGATGACATTTTAGGAAATATATGACAACATGTTTTGACCTTGCTTCAGTCTACTCTCCTGGGTGTGTACGTATTGCTGTATATGGAAAATATATGGGTGTGGAATGTGTTGCTGAACCTGACTAGGGATGAAGATCTAGTGATTTAAATAGAATCATGAATACAAAAAACAAAAATCAAAACTTTGGTTAATAAACATTTTGTCATGAATGACCACTGCTGGGTATAGCATGAAGTTTAGAGGGTTTGTGTGCAGCCCTGTGGATAGAGGATCCATTTGTGCATCCTAGCTAGGACTCAGAAAGAAGAAAGACACAGAAAGACACAGGTGTTGGTGGCAGGCTTGCCTAATTGCAGCTGTTTTCACAATCATGTGGTTTTGGCATATTCACTTTAATGTAGAGTTTTTGGCTTACGATGTCAAAGGGATTAAAAGCCACCATGGTGGGAAGGAATGGGTAGAGATGATAGTGGCAGGAAAATTAGACAGAAAGGAAACAGAGAAAACAGAAGAATCAGGCATGGGTATAGCCTTCAAAGGCTTATTAGGGATCATCTACTTCCAGTCAAGGCCCGCCTTCTAGAGACTCGATGGCCTTCACATGATTCTATTCAGTAATATATGTGTTTATATGAATAAATATATACATGCAATAACAATTAATAAAAAGAGGCTATGAATTTGAATGAATATAAAGAAGGGTATATGGAAGAGTTTGGAGGGAGGGATTAAAGGGAAGGGACAAAAAATAAATAAATAAATCACAATCTCAATAAATAAACAAAACAAACAAAATCTTTAGATGTAACAGTTTTATTAAGTAAGAAACACAGAGCCAAATGCAAAGTTAAAAGCCCAAGAGGTCACAGCAATAGCTAAGAGCTGATACTAAAAAACCTTTCTTACTCTTCGCTGCCACTGTTGTCCTTCCCCTCAGAAAGAGACCTACTTCTTGTGTATCTGTCCTTTCATTGACTTTCTGTTCTACCTTCTTATTGGCTGTAAACCCAACCACATGACCTCCTTGTCACTGCCTGTCTATACAGACCTCCAGGTCTCTATGGTTGGTATTGAGATTAAAGGTGTGTGTCTCCATGCTGGCTGTATCCTTGAACACACAGAGATCTGTCTGTCATGTGATCACGATTAAAGGTGTACACCACCACTGTCCAGCTTCTGCTATGGCTTGCTATTAGCTCTGATCCCCAGGCAACTTTATTTATTAACATTCACAAATAAAATCACATTTCAGTACAAATGAAATATCACCATAAAAATCAATTCTAAATCAGAGTACCCAGCATTCAAAACATTAATTTTGGTGGGCATTTCAAAATCACACTATACAGTAAATTTTAAACTTGTCAGAAAATACAACATAACATAAAAAAGGTAAAACAGCAAAACAAAAAGTTCAGAATAATATTCTCAATGTGAGTTTTAACTTAGTCAATGCTATGTATTTTGCCATGGTTGGTATTTCATTCAGAAGAACAGGACACAGCTAACTACCACCACAATGTTATATAAAACTGTGACCATTAGTTTCTGTACCTAGTGTCACAATCTAAAATAAGTATTTGTTTAAGAAAACAGAACACAGTGATTAAAATTTCTCTCTTCATAGATCAAAGATACTACTTGTAAATTAAGAAGAAATATGCATTTTGAGATTTATTTATAGTTTGTATCTTATTTACCTTTCAGTAACCTATAAAAGGTTTTAAAATATTAATTTTTATTGATTTAAATTTACTGTGTCATTTTTTTATGTCACAAGTACCAAATGGCATGGAGTTTAATTAAAAGCAAACATTAAATGTATTGCCACTGAATGAAACCCTTCCCTCCAGCTAGTGTTCTTTGGAAGGCTTAACATCTGTGCTTTTCTGAAGAGTTCTAGGTAATTGCAGCTGATGAACGTGACCATGTAAGTCCAAATAACTAAGGACAAGCATTCTATATACATAAATTGATGACATGAGCACTCCATGGTGTGGGCAAGAGGAAACTTTTTATTGTAGATGTGAAAGAAAGAATAGTCAGAGGCATCTGGAAGCAGAGTACAGAAACAGAAAGAATACTGATCATGGCTTACTGACTGGACGGCTAGAGTTATCTGCAACAGAGTGGGGGGATAGCAGGGGGAAGACACTGATAGATAATGAGAGAACTAGGGGCAGAGTAAGGAGAAAATGTAGCAATAATAGCAAGGTTTTAAGGAGAATGAGTACCTGGGGGAGGGGGGAGCCTGTGAGCTGGAGGGAGTTGAGGGTAGATGAAGAATTGTGAAGGGCTAGGATGCTATAATGGGCTTTGAAATGCATAGCAGGTATTTGTGATACTGAGGGAGCCTGGAGGCCAGTATGAGTTTTAATTCGCTAAGAGGCTACTAAGGGGTAACCATAAGTCACTTCTGCCAGAGGGAAGGGAAATAACTCCTTTTGGTAGAAGGCAACCAGCCTCAAAGTTCCTGCAGAATTCTGGCTTTTATCTCACTGCCAGAAATCCTCCTGTAGCCCAGGCTAAGCTCATTTCTGGATATTTGGACAGCCTTTTGGAGTTTGGAGAACTTGGAGTTTCCTTCAGACCTGACAATATCACCAATTACTGAAAGAACATAATTTCTTTCTATAACATTTAAATAGATATATAATTATTATATAATATAGAATCATTTTAATATAACATTTACATAATATGAAATAATTTCTTTCTATAATAATGTAGTTTTGAAGTAATTGGTAAAATAGAAAGACACAATTTATCATCACTTGAACTGCAATGAAAAAATGCTCTATTGCATCTGAAATCTGATGTTTTATCATGTTGAATATAGCATGGTTTAGATTATGAAATTTAATTGAAAACAAAATTATAGACCTTATTCATATTCATTTTCCATATAGACTTCATAAACTAGGAAAGATTTTTCTTTATTTATTATTGAATAATTTCAACCATGGTTTCTAATAAGTATTTTTTAATCTTGATGTTCAATAACTTCACTTTCAAAAAGTAGATTCATATGTGATTTATATACATGATTATAACAAGAAAAGAGAATGATGTAGTCATAGGAGGTTTATAAATGCCAGTTGGTATCTTCTTAGTTAGGCTACCAAGGAGATCCTTCTTAGAATGCAGTTAAAGGAGTTATTGGACCAAGAACAGGACAAAGTTCAGCTTTTTCAGACTTCAAGTTTATGCAACTATAAGAGTTCATTTAAAAAAAATACATACTAAGTTGTTTAAAAACATAAACACTTGTGTCACGGTAGACATACATAAACCCCTCAATGCACTGGGAAGTTCACTCTAGTACAGCTGGGATTCCTAGAGCAGAAAGAACAGCAAGGATCTGTTTCTTCTTTTCAGTACTAAAGAAATCCAGTAAATTATTAATATGATCTCTTGCATTGTTAAAAAAAAAAGAAAGTCTTAGCTGATATTAAGTGGTTCTAGTAAGCTAAGGTTTTTCACAAACACCTTCCAAGTAGCACCTTGATCCAGCACTCTGCAGGGAGCAAATTGTGGACCTTCCTGAAGAAAGCTTTTAGGGAGTGGCAATGCCAACCCTTTAGATCACTTCCCATATGAGCCTGACATTGAAAAACTACTTAGTAAATCTTCAAGAGTAATAGAAGAACAAAATCAACCCATCAACTTTTTCTGACAGAAAATATTTTCTTAGGTACCAGAAATTTTGCATCATTCAGATATATTCTCAGTGACCATGTTTTTTGTATTCTCCGTTTTCAGCAAAATGAAAGAAAAAAATAAATAGAATTGTTTTTTCAATAACTCTTCATACAGTTTTAGTTCAATTCTGTCTTTGTTTACATAAGTGGTTGTAGATGAATTATATCTTCTTTTCTTCAGTGTCTCTTCAATTAGTTCTTTAGTTTTAATCTTAATTTTGGAGTAATAATACCCCAGATGTACAATTATAAGTTGGACCAATGTATCATTGCAAAGGTGGTTTTTATCACAGTTGTTTGGATGATGCATTAGTGTGCGATATCATCATATTGCTGTCCCAGGAATGATTTATTAGAATACTACATCATAGTGTAGATAGAGAATGGAAATATGCACAGAATGCTCTCGTCATTTACAATATGAAAATTATGTAATATATGTGGACATTTTGCAAATCTTTAGAAACAGAAGTTTCATTTAAGCCTGGTATCACTCAGGAATAATAAGTTAAAGAATGTTTCATTAAAATATCCAGTATTTAATACTTTTTTCCATGCATGTATGGTACATACAAATAAAGGTAAAACATTACAGAATTTTGTGGTAATTCTAATGGTCTCAAGTAATGACAGCTCTCTAAGTCAGTATGCTATTATTAAATTATGCTTTATCTGTGCACACATGACATATAAAAATATATTGTTTTATATGTCATGGTATCAATAATTTATAAACAAAATGTGGTACTGAATTTATTTTAAGATATTGAAATTATTTTTCCCATAGGTTATAAATTGCTTGCCTAGAAATTAATATCATTTATTTATTAGATAATCCCATTTTGGATTTAAAAATTTCATGCTGTTAATAGATATTTTGTTTTGATGATTGGTATTGCATTGAAAACATATGCTTGTAATCCTAGCAACTAAGGAGGCTCAGGTTGAAGGCACACATGAGTTCAGGGATTTAATTGGAGAGTAAGAGGGATGAATAACAGGCAGAATAGGACGTGGAGGCAAAAGAGGAAGGGGAAGGGCATGTCTGGGGCAGGAGAGATGAAGTAGAGAGAAGAGAAAGAATAAGTTCCGTGTCCTGTTTAAAATACCTAGGAATAGGAAAACATGAAAATTTCACACATAGATTATTTAAAATTAGGTAAGAATATTCTTTGCATCTGGTAAAAGTATTGTATGTGAATAATGAACTTATTTTGATTTACATTATTATTATTATCCAAATTCTCCTAGTTACACTACCCAAACCAATCTTTCATCTTTGAGTGGAAAGTTGGCTTTGTAATTATTGGCAACAGTAAGATTGGAAGACAGAAGGTATTTCCAATTGTTACAATCTCAACAAATAGGGTAACTTTGATAAATATGAAATTTAAGATATCGCAAGAGAAATATGACATGTATATGTTTATATGTAGATATGAGCTGTCAAGTCAGTGAGGATGAAGCTGCAGAACCACAGCGGTTGTGTTAGGAATATAGAAGGAGACTCTTCAAGGAGGGCTGCTGATTAATCTTGAGAGGTAAGGGAAATAGAATACTAGGGATGGCTGGAGTGGTTGAAATGGGGGAATCCAGTGGGGATTGGAAGGGAAGGGTGGGACAAGGGAGGAAATACAAGGAGAGACAGCTCAAAGTAAGTGCCATGTGAGGGCTAGTTTGGAACCCTAGTATAGTGGATGCTTCCTATATATAGGCTTCATTTCTATATGAAGGCAACTCAACAAATTGCCAAACAATTGGGAGAGGCAGAGCCTCAGTTGGCCATCTCTTGTCAAGAAATGAAGTTTCCAATTCCAGGAATGGGTTACCTCTAACTGAGTTTTTAGCCAAAGGGGTCCCATGGAAACTCCCAAATAACCCAGGCTGTCACTGCATATGGGTTGATCTCCACACATGATGTCAAGGCCCCTTTGGTGAAGACAACAGCTGCACAACTCATTTAATGTGGATAAGTCAAGCTGATGCCTCCATAGAGCTTTCATCCTCACATCGTAACATCTGTGGCACAGGAAGGTACCCTGCCTGCTACTAAAAAAGAAACATGACGCCAATTCAGCCACAAGCCCTTGGATCATCAATGATACCCTGCCTGCAAGATATGCTATTGTAATAGGGGCACAAAGCTTGGGGTAACCAACCAATATCTGATTTGACTCAAGGTCCACTTTATGAGATAAAACCCATCCCTGACACTGCTTGAGTGGTGGTGCCTTGCTCATCCATCACCCAAAAAGCATTGTATTGCAGTAGGTGGAAATAAATAAAGAGACTCACAGTCAGAAATTATGCAGAAAAGAGAGACCTTGGAACACTTAAAGTGGATATCTTGATCAAATATCTTCCCTCAGGGGTTAAGAATCCCTGTGGAAGAAGAGGCACAAATAGTATAAGAGTCAAGGGGTATGGAAGACACCAAGAAAACAAGGCCCCTAATCAACATGATCAAATCTCATACAAACTCACAGAGACTGAGGCAACATGCACAGGGCCTACACGGGTCTGAACAAATTTCTCTGTATATATATTATAACTTCCTCTTTCTGAGTGTACAAACGAGTGGGTCTTGTTTCGTGTGTCTCCTTTTGGACCTTTTTCCTTCTGTGTGATTTTTCCAGTTGCATTGTGTTAGGTTTTTTGGTTTTGTTTATTATATTTGATTTTATCTATATCCCTTAGAAGTCTGCCTGTTTTCTAATGAGGGAAGGAAAGGGAGAGCACCCAGATGGTAGAGGGGGTGAGGAGGAGCTGGGAGAAGTGCAAAGAGAGGGAGATACTCAAGAGATTGTGGGAGAAAAATAATTTTCAATTAAACAAAAAATGCAAAATAATCTTAAAATTCATGAAGATACTACGTTTTTATACAAAAAATTTTAAAATATATTAGCTGTTCTTATACTCCAATTAAATATTGAATACTGATAACATAGATTTAACTGACTCTTTGGTGTACATTATTACTTGCAGCATGATTTGTATTTAAACACACATTTTCAGAAGTAGTTTGGGAAAGACAGCTCAATAAGTTGGAGAGTGTGTCTCCTAGGCAGCTCTGCTGGTCTGTGCCTTCTCCAGATATTTGGGCTGGTTTGGCAACTGGTTAATACTCTTCCATGCAGTTTAGGGTAAGATTATTTTTTTTTTATCTTGACTACTTATATAACCTTACACAGAGAGGAAACTAGCACATTTAGTCAACTTTAGGGAGTTCATTGAACTTTTGTGTTGTTTTCTTCCTGACTTTTAAGGAGCATTCTTGAATCTTAACCAGTTTCCCAGTAAGATGCAAAGGTCTCTAGCAGGAATTTATAGGCAGGAATTACTATGCAATGATGCTCTGATCATGTACATTTTAATATTTGTTTTATATTAAAGTTTTATAGAACTAGGAGTTGCTTGTGTTGGTTTGTTTGTCTAGTTCTAATATCCTTATATAATAGAAGTTGAGCTTAATTTCATAAATAATTTCAACAAAAGTGTTTTCAGATACTTCCTATTCTCAAGCAGTCTTTCAGACACAGAGATTTAAAAAAAAAAGAATGGATAAATATTTAGAATGTGGTTAGGAATTATGGTGGTCTAGTAAAGGGTTAGTTGTTACTTTTCCTCCAAGAGCAAAGATTTCAATCGCTCCTAGTAGCTGGCTAGGTTTCCAGTATCAGGAGTGTTTTCTTTCTTGTTGAACAGGCCTTAGTTCAATTAGATAGCCAGTGGTTACCATCAAGGTGTGCCTGCCAACAGAGCATCATCAGGTATATTGTGTCATGCCAGTATTTAGCATCATAACTGCAGATAAGTCTAACCCATCATCAAAGAATCATCTCCTTGCAACAGAACCAAGACAATTACAGAAAACTGTAACCAATCAAAATGTAGAGAAATGACACTAATTCCCACTGCATATTGATATATCTACCAAACAGCCTCCAAACACATGTTCAGAAATCATAGTGGAAAAGGAGATAGAGAGATGGTAACAGCCAGAGGACTAAGAAGTTTGCTGTGAGATTTTACAGCCCTAAATAATCAGAAAGGCTACAGTAACAAAGTCTTACAAATATGATAGCATAATTAAGACCTGGACAAAGATGACCCAAATAAAGATGCCTACATGGAATGGAGGATAGGTCATCAAATTTCAACACTACACCAAGAGCTACAAATGCTACAACTACAGAATGCTCAGAGTAGAAGTAGTCTTGAGCAGGGAAGAACCCCTAAATAGCTATCTAATACTGAGTGAGTGGTCATATCTGAAATCAAATACACACAAGTAACAGTATACAGACTGAATGTGTTGTATTTATATATTTAGGAATAAATAAGCATACATATATATGTGTATTTGTGTTTATATATGCACATGTAACAACTATAAAAGAAAAAGATGCCAAAACATGGGATGTGTGGGAAGGTTGGAGGAAGGAAAGGAGAGAGGGAAATGGTGGAACTATATTTTAATTTAAAAAATGAAACCATGTTTACAAAAATATTGAATGCTTTCTGTTTCAAGAATAGTCTTTCACAATCTAGTAACCATCAAATAGGAAAAATAATTCCAATTTCCCCTCTGTTTTTTACTTTGCATTATCATTAGTAACAATAAAATCAAGTCATAAAATATACATAACAACATACCCATACAGTTATAAGAATTTAACATCATAGAAGAGGATGATCTACAAATACTTTTTTTTTTTTTTTGCTCCACAGGCTGTTATGCCTGTCAGTTGCTACCTTTGCTATGAACAATCTATGATATACTCTCACTTATTTTTGTGTTTATTTCCTGTGAGTTTTGTGTCATATCCAAGAAATCATTTCCAAGGCCGATGCCATAAAGGATTTTATGATTCTTTTTAGGGGATTTTCAGGTTTGGGTCTTCAGCTTTAGTCTTCAGTTTCAGTTGAATTAAAAGCACGGCACAAGACAATGGTTGAGTGTGTCTGTTTTATATGTTCACACCAGGCTTTCTCAATGCCGTTTGATAATCTACTCCTCACTGTGCATTCTTGGCAGTCTTACCTGGTTGCAGTTGATTATATATTCCTGGACTGATTTCTGAGCACTCTCTTCTGTCTCAGTGGCATATATGTTGTTCTGTATGCCAAGTTCAGGCTGCTCTGGTAGTTTGGGAATATGTTTTGAAATGAAGACTTGTGACAGTCCCAATTTTGTTTATCATTCTTAAAATTGTTTTGGATGTCTGAGGTCTGTTGTGGTTACATGTGAATTTTATGTGGTTTTTAATTTCTATTTCCATAAAATCCATTTGAGTAGGATTTGCACTAAATACTAGTCCTTGGCAGTATGGAGATTTAGCAGTCATAAGTCTTCTAACCCAGCACTATTGAATATCTTTGCATTTTTTCTCTTCTTTGTTTTACATCTGTTAAGTTCCAGTGCAAAATATTTTTAATTGCTTAATTTAATTTATTCTTCATCTTGTCTTTTCCTTTGTTTTTCATCAAAAAAATTCAGGCATTATATTCTTAAACTAACTCCTATTTTTTTCTTATAAGTGCTATTCTTTTTTATTTATTTTTGATATTATGTTATTTAGAATTAAAATTTATTTCATATATTAGGATTTTGATCCTGTAACTTTATTTAATTTATTAGTTCTAATAATACTCTGTATGTAATTCAGGCTTATCAAGATTAAGATCATTTTCCAAACAACTAATTTGTCTTTGGATATCCTGTTTTACTTCATTTTTTTCTTTTGTAATGTACTGGATAGAACTTTGGTGCTATGAAATAGACTTGGTGAGCCTTCATGCTTTCATCATTGAGTGCTACTAGCTTTTCACATAAGTTTCTATCCAAATGATTTCTCTCTAATCCTAGTTTGTCTCAGTCTTCCATTATTACAGCTTACTAATTTGTCTAAATAGTTTCTATCTATTGAAATAAGCATACAATCTGTATTCTTCATTTTATTTATTTATTTGTTGGAAGTTCTGAGACAGATTCTCACTATATTGCTCTGACTTTGCTTGATCTCAAGATCTTCCTGGCTTCTTCCTCTCCAGTGCTGGGACTCCCTGTTTGAGTAGCCATACTGAGTCTCTGTTAATCGCTTTTGACACACTGACATAGAATTGCATGCTATGATGACAAGGATGTATTTCAGTGAATCATGAACATTTGATCCTTATAACGTGTTGGATTTTTATGGCTCATTTTTATTCAAGATTGTTAGAACTGTATGAACCATGATTATGACACAGAATATTTCTTTTCTGGTAGTGCCTTTTTATAGTTTGAATTGGAATATATTTATGCCATAAAATTGCTGTACATACATATTTCTGCATATCTTACTTTGGATGACTTTCAAAAAATTGAAATTAATTTTCTTTTAATATGGAGTAGAATTCATCAGTGAAACATAGTATCTAGAAGATTTTCTCACTTGGGAGGTTTTGCTTATTGAGCCAATCTGTTTATTAATTGTAGATCTGCTCAAATTTGATGTGTCTTTCTGAGTTAGTCAAACTGGATGTATTCTTTTGGTTATTCGTCTATTTCTTTAAAGTTATTGAGTTACTTGATGTATAATCAAGTTTTTTTTCTTCTTGAGATGGTTTGTTATTTTAATAAATACTGTTATCTTCACTTTACAGAAAGACAAACTGAGCTGAGTCTTTTTCAATTTAGGTAAAAATAAAAAACAAAAACCCTCAAAAACTACCTAATTTCAAAACTAAAATCTGAATACAGGTGTTCTTTGTTATTCCTGTTTAACAGACTTATTAATTCACTGTACTATGTTATTGCTAAGATTTGTTCACTGGGATCCATCTTTAAAAGGTTATTGGGAGCCTCAGACACAGTGATTAAGGGCAACACATATAACACCAGCATTTTATGTTATTACTTGAAAGCATTTGGTTTTTTGAAATGTCATAAAATTATTTTACTTAGTCTTTCAATATTCAAAAAATAATTTTCATTGCAAAGAAAATGCATCAAGTGTATCTCAGTTTGCTTAGCTAAAATCTACATATACTATATATAATTATGGGATTATCAATGTATTTCAGTATAGTCTTAAAGCCAAGTGCAAGTTCATCTGTAATTGTTTCTTGAATTTAAAACTGCTTTCTACTGCTGACTTTGAGTCAGAATTTTATGGTTTTATTTTCACTTACCATGAGGGTCCCCCCCACCCTTCAGCTTTCAGCGCTGAATGAAATGTTAAACTAAAGATCACATACAGTATTAGTATCTCTCCAGTACAGAGTTTTCTTACAAAATTCCTTTGTGTTAAGGAGAAAGTTTTAAGAGATGATGATCCATGTCCATTCTTTCTTTATCCTTTCCCCGGGGTCCCTTGAATTCCCACAGACTTTTCTCTCTGCACATCCTCATTACTTACGTGGATATCGGCAGTGAACTCGGGACATGTCACACCTTTCATCCCCGGGCACACCCATGGCACCGCAGCTGTTCCTATTTTGTTGTTCTTGTTAGGTAATGCAGTAGCTGAATTGTGTGTTGCTTCAAATGGGGATGGTCAAAAAAAAAATATGTTGCTTACTCACGCAGCTAACTTTGTTCTCTCTGCTGCATCATACACTCTAGTTTCCCCCGCCCTCAATATTTATATTTCCATTGCTTTATTTTTATAAGTTTAATTTTTTTCACACAGTATATTCTGATCACGGTTTCCTCTACCTCACCTCCTCCTGGATCCTCTCCAGTTCACCAGCTTTCCAGCTCCACTCCGTTCTCCCACACTTAAGAAAACAAAGATTTGTGGGAGTGGCCAACCAATGACTAATTTGGAGTCAACTCCAGGAGAGGGAGCCCATGCCAGACACTGCCTGGATTACTAGGAACTGGACACTGGATAGCCCAGAGAGCTATGGTAGAAAAAAAAATCAGTGAAATGATTCCTAACTATACTCTAACTATAATGATTCTGCTATACTCATACATCGGCATCTAATATAATTAGCATCAGAGGCTTCCTCTGTTGAAAGTAGATGCGGAGACCCATAGGCAAACATTAGCCTGAAAGAGAGACCAAATTGGAGATCTCTATTTGTTCCCTCCCTTAGGAGATAGAGAACCCAAAGAAGAAAAGGGAGGAAGAATTATGGGAGCCAGAGTGGCTGAGAACATAGCCCACAGAACTGCTCATAGGGAGCAGAACCAGCAACTACGGAGGCTACATGGGTCTGTTCCAGGTCCTCTGCATATATGTTATGGTTATTAGCTTGTTGTTTTTTGTGGAACTCCTAGCGGTGGAGGTGGGGGTGTCTCTGACTCATCTGCCTGCTCTTGGGACCCTCTCCCGCATACTAGGTTGCCTCATCCAGTCTTCATATGAAGATTTGTGTTTAGTTGAATTGTAATTTGTTATGCTGTGTGTTTGGTTGATATCTGTTCTTTTTTGGAGGCAAGCAGAGGAGAAGTGGATCTGGGGGAAAGAGGAGGTGAAGGGAATTGGAGGAGTAGAGGGAGGGAAGAAGATTGTAATCAGGGTGCATTGAATGAAAGAATAATACATTTAAAAAAGAAGAAAAAAGACATTTTAAAAATAAACAAAATCTGCAATCTTTGTTGTTGTTTTTGGATTTTTTTCGGTGTATATTTTTAAAGAGACCTTAGTAAAGGAACATACTTTGTTGAACATTTCTAGATACTTATAAAAATAATATAAGTTTTATCAACTGGCTTTCTTCTCTCTTAGGAGACATAAAGGCTAAAGCCACTACTTTTTGACTGAACAAATTTCTCCTGTTGTCTAATAAATTTGACTGTAACTAGATTGCAAAATTAAATTAAAAACATTCTGAATTTTATATTCATATTTGGGAATATTATTTTTTATTCACTTATGGTTATACTTTATTTGTGCTGAAATGTGATTTTATTTGTATGTTAATAAATTTGCCTGAAGATCAGAGGTCAAAGAGAGCCATAAGCAGAGGCAGGTGGTGGTAGCACATGCCCTTAATCTGATCACATGGCAAGCATGGTGAGATGAACCTTTAATCCCAGTACCAACCATAGAGACCTGGCGGTCTGTATAGATAGGCAGTGATGAGGAAATCATGTGGCTGGGCTTAGAGCCAATGAGAAGGCAGAACAGGAAAGCAATAAAAAACACAAGTTGCACAGGAAGAAGCACTCTAAGGAAGCTACTGCTGGTGGTAAGCTAAAGCTAGTCATGGCTACTGCCCTGATCTCTTTGGCTATTTCCTCTGTATTTGGCTCTCTGTTTCATTTTACTAAGACTGTTCAGAATTTCATCTACATTCACTTCATTGTCATTTTTGGTAAATCTAATAAAAATTAGTTCATTATTCATAAATTCATCTTGGAATAAGAGCTTCTTTGAAATTATATATTTCTTGGTGTGAGGAGATAGATTATTCAACAAAGTACCTGCTATTCAATGTGAGGAAGGACCTGATGTGGTGACATATACCAGCTACCCCAGTGCTGGGGAGGAGAGGTGTGTGGAGAGACAAGCAGATCCTGAGAAATCCTGGCTCAGCTAGTCTAGCCAATCAATAAATGATGAAATTCAAGAGATAAGATCTGTAGTGATGAAGACTCAATATCTCCTCTTCCACATGCACACACACACACACACACACACACACAACCATATATATATATATATATATATATATATATATATATATATATGTGTGTGTAGACATAAATCACACATACATACACATGTGTACACATGTACAGATATCGACAAACCAAAGTTCCCGATATCAATAATATATTTGTCATAAGAGAAAGATAGAACAAAATTTAGGATTTATGTATTCTTAATTCTTTTAGCATTCTGTTACACATTTTATGCTCAATTCTGTATTAAGGAAATAAAAATAAATTTTATATTTCAAGTCATGAGAAATTTTTAGTTCTCGTAATGGTGGTAAACTGTTGTTTAAAACTATTACAAATACAATATTTGCTACTTTAAAAGTAGAATACATTTTTATTTACATGCTGCTTAATTAGAAAAATAATTTAACTTCAGTAGTCAATACAAACAAATGTTGAAAATGAGAATAATAAAAAACATTTTTATTTATTTAATTTATATTTTAATGTCAAACATTATATTTTCAATTATTTTGTTGAAAATGTTCAAATAGATCCAGTATCTTTTAGTTAAACATGTTATAAGATTAATACTTTTTAACCACAGTTGATATGTATGACAGTTTTAACTGTTTTTAAAATTCCTATATGTATTGATATAGCTTATGTGGTTGTTCCTATACCAGAACCTGTGTGGGGATGTCAAAGGATTGATTACTTGCAGGACTTTGTTCTCCCATTCCCACAACTGGGCACCAGGAAGTGCACTCAGGTCTTCAGGCTTAAACATAAACCTTTTCAAACTGAGCCATCTTGCTGGTCCCTTGATCGACTTGCCATTTTATTTTAAGGTGTGAATATCATTAAAACATGGCTGGTAATTTGTTCCATCAAAATGTGATAATGTATATATAAGACATAATTTATAATTAGATATTATACTAACTAGATTTTTTAAAACTATAATCCATCACTTGCTGGTCTAATTTGTGCTTAAAATTAAATTTCATATATTTACCTTGTATAATATAAATAATTAAAATAACTACATTTGGCTAATTTTTACCTTGTATCATTATCACTTGTGTTGTTGAAAATAACATACACTCAGTTCTTTTCAAACTGCACTGCATTGTTAACTGTAGACCATATATTGAACATTGAGCATTTCTCAATGTTATGATATATCATTTTTATCCTTAGCGTACTGTGTAACAGATCTTGACTTAGGATCATTTACCTTAACATCTTCCAAAGTTAACTTCAGCTTCTGGGAACCAACTTTTCACTTTCCCCATCTACAAATCTCTCTCTCTATTTTTAGAGTGTATGTGTATGAAAGTTAGAGCTGTGTTTGTAATTCTTACCTTGCTAAGTTTATCTAAGACACTGTATGCAAGATAATCCATGTTGGCACAATGACTCAGTTTCCTAATTTTCATAACTAAATTCCATTGTGTGTTGTCTGAGTTTCTCTTTCTGTTACGATGATAAAAACAACTTAAGTAAGATTTCATTGTAGCTCATAGTTGAAGGCATTCTGCATTTTGGCAAGAGCTTGATGCAACATTATGCTGCATTCATCAGGAATGCAGACTCACTTCACTTTCTCCTCTGTGTACAATCTGTGATAATTAGAGAATGAGCCTGTCCACAGGTAACTGGGTCTTCTTACAATCAACACAGTCATTCTTTCCTTGTTCTCCCACTCTGTTCCTGATCCAGCTGGGACCTCCTGCTCCCCTAAGTTCGCTCAACCCTTGCCCTCCATTACCCCACTTCACCCACCCCTGCTCATGTAGATCTCATCCATTTCTTTGTCACTGGGCGATCCCTGTGTCTTTCTTGGGGTCTTCATTACTAGGTAGCCTCCCAGGAATTGTGAGTTGCAGTCTGGTTATCCCCATGGGAATAGAAAGAAACAGAGTGCTAGAGAGGGGCCCAGAAATCCACAAAGATACCTCCACTATAGACTACTGACAATGGTAGAGAGAGTGACTGAGCTGACCTGCTCTGGTGACCAGATGGCCAAACACCCTAACTGTCATCATAGAACTCTCATCCAGTGACTGATGGAAGCAGATGCAAACATCCACATCCAAGCCCCAGGGAGAGCTAGAGGAGTCCAATCGGCAAGAGATATTGAGATCATGATTGGAAAAAGCACAGGGACAAATAGCCAAACTAGCGGAAACACATGAACTATGAACCAATAGCTGAGGAGCCCCCATGGAACTGGACCAGGCCCTATGGATAAGTGAGACAGTTGATGAGCTTGAACTGTTTAGGAGGCCCCCAGGCAGTATGACCAGGGCCTGTCCTTGGTGCATGAGCTGGCTTTTTGGAACCTAAGGCCTATGCTGAGACACTTTGCTCAGCCTTGGTGCAGGAAGGAGGGGACTGGACCTGCCTCAACTGAATCTACCAGGCTGGGCTGAATCCCCAGGGGAGACCTTGCTTTGGAGGAGGTGGGAATGGGAGTGGAGTGGCGGGGGGAAGGCTGGAGTAGGGGAGGAGAAAGGACAGGGGAATCCTTCTAACATGTAAAATTAAATTAATTATAAAATAAAAATATTTATTTAAAAATAAAAAAGACAATCATTCTTAGATCTTCTTAAAGGCTAAGATTAATGTGATTTAGATACTATATAATTCCCAACATTAACCTTCCTGTGTTTGCAGCCTGCCTTTGGTTTCATTGTTCCTCCACTGACTGATACATACGCATAACCTGATTTCGTCTTTTCAACTTTCTTTTTGTTTATTCTTTGTGTCTTTCACATCATGCCTCCCAATCCCACCCATCTCTCTTCATCCCCCAACCCAAATAAAACAAAAGAAAATTTAAGAGATAAAAGAGGACAACAGGAAGAGATAATCTGATCCTGGATGCTGTAGTGGTGTAATACAATGAGTCATGCAGTAAATCTTTTTATCCCCATACATTTTTACGTTCAGATATTCATCGAAATGAGTCATTGGTCTGATTTGAGGCCCCAGTCTCTGCTACACTGTCAATGGTCAATTCTGGGCCCTCAGTGGGCCTCTTCCTGAGCATCCTGTTTGCTGCCTGTGTCATGGAGATCCTGCATCCCTGTGTCCACAGGACATACACACACACACACACACACACACACACACACACACACACACACACACACACACACACACACACACCGTGCTCCAGTAGATCTCAGATGGGTTGGATGTTGGGGAGGCCAACATATAACCCTGGTTCTGGGTCTGAGTTGGTCAGCCCATCAGCTTCCCCTTCTTCACCACCAGGGTGAGTTCTTCAGCTCTTCCCTGGCTAATTCACCCCTTGCATAGATGAGCATTGCTGCTGCAGGGCCAGTTCTGCTTTCATGTCCTGAGGAACAGTTCTCCCACACATCCACCTTCAAGGCCAGCTCTACCGTACTACCCAGGTGAGATGTAGGGGCCACTGTACTGAGTGCTGCAGCAGATGAGGGGCCAGGTCAGCTCCCCTGCTCTTATGACCTCAGGGTCAGCTCTTGCACCTGTCTCAGGTGTCGATGTGTGCGGAGAGGGGCCATCCCTCCCTGCTCATGCTGCCATAAGGCTGGTGAGTAGTGGGGACAGCTCTTCCGTACAGCCTTATTTCTTAGTCTGGCAATTGTAAATGTAATTCATTCGGGAACAGACTTGGGGATCCCCTTGCCCTGTTGGTTTTATATCATTGGTCCCATGCCCAGAAGTTGGATTGCTGAATCATATATTAGTTCGTTTTTTATATTTTTGGCAAAATATTGTAATGTTTTTCTTAAGATCTGTATTATGTCTGTTTTCACTAACAGATGTAATGTGTGTACATGCCTCTGTTCTCCATATCCTCAATGATAACTGCAGTAACTTGTCTTTTTCATATTGGCCATTTCTTTTAAGTAGTAATGTGATGTTTCATTACAGTTTCAATTTGCATTTAGATAAAAAAATCTGTAATGTTAAGCATAATTTTATATATTTGTTTATCTTTTTTACTGCTTTTTGAGAAATCAGAGTATATATTTTCATCAGTCTGTGTTTTTACTAATAAGTTGATTGAAATTTATCAAATTATAAATAATATGTTTCCATTCTATATTTAATTTCTTTTCTTCATTTCTTTGCTGTTGTGAATTATTCTGTATGGTTATTTATCTGGGTTGCTTTGTTTGATTATATTCTGGTACTTAATCCCCGAATACCATTCATGTTACTTGTGTTACAGCAACTTCTCCTGTATTTTCTTTGGGTAATTTGATTGTTCTGGGCTTTCCATGGTATTTGTAACACATTTCAATTCAGGTGTGCTGTAAGGGTATAGGGTCTTTTTGGTTTTTTTTTTGGTGTGTGTGTGTGTGTGTGTGTGTGTGTGTGTGTGTTGGGAAATTCCATTTTCCCAGTGACATATATGGAAGAGGCTGTCCTTTCCCATTTGGTATTCATCTCATGTGTGTTAAAAGTTAAAAAAAAAAAAAAAAGAAAGAAAGAAAGAAAGAAAAAAGTCCCAAACCAGGGAAGATGTTCTTTTCTGACCAATCATTCTATGGTATTAACCATGCAGGAGAAATATTATATTTCACCGTGGTCAAACCGTGGTCTGCTGGAAGAGCAGCTCTTAACTGCTGAGCCATCACTAGCCCCATAATGATACATTTTAAATTTTAAAAACCTGGTACATCTTTTCATTAATTTGTGCTCAATTCAGTTTTTAAAGGATTTATGACATTGTCTTATACTAACTTTTATAATTTATATTGACACTTACAATGGAATTACTTTCATTATTTCACTTTTAGTCCATTTTTAAGAATGTACTGATACTAAAAATATTTCATATTATATAATGAATGTGAAAATTTTAAAATATACTTATAACTTCACCACTCAATATATTGAAAATAACAGACACCTGATTATAGAAAAGCATAAGGAACACTTGAAATTAAACAGAAAGCTTAAATTGAAAGTATAAAAACCCATTATGTTTTTAGATTCATTATAATTACACCTTTAGAAACTACTTCCAGTTCGGTTTTGGTGTCGTGCCGAAAATAATATCTGAAACTACTTGGAGATTATTATGACACTCTTCCCTTTCTCATATACATCAAGTAAAATTAATGCTCACAGATACCATTTACAGTAGATATATGTAGTCATAATTAACTTTAACGTATGTTTAACTGACCTGTAAAAAATGGAGTGCACAGCCTGCCCCTGACGACTTCCCTTCTGGACCAGAGAGTTGGACAAGAGCACTCCCTTTTGGACAAGAGAGAGAGTCTTCCTGAGTCTGTCAGATCTTTGTGAAACAAGTCCACTGATAAGACCAAGAAGGAATCACAAGGAGATGGGCAGACGTCAAAGCAGAAGTACATACAGCAAAATGAAGAGCAATACAGCATCACCAGAACCTAGCTCGCCTCCAACATCTAGACCTGAACACCAAAAATTGGAAGAAGCAGAAGAAAGTAGCCTTATGAGTAACTTCATGAAGAAGGTAGAGGCTTGTGTAGAGGAAAAGACAAGAAAATTGGAAGAACGCTGTAAACAACTAGAGGAAAGGGCAAACAAATTAGAAGAAAACAATAAAGCCCTCCAAGAAAACAATAAAGTCCTGGAAGAAAACATTAAAATCCTGGAAGAAAACAATAAAGCACTGAAAGAAAATCATGAAAAAGCAATGAAACAAACAAAGGAAACAGTCCAAGATCTGAAAAGGGAAATTGAAAAAATGAAAAAGACACAAACAGAGGGAATGCTGGAAATAGAAAACCTGAGTAAAAGATCAGGAACTTCGGATGCAAGTATAACCAACAGAATGCAAGAGATGGAAGAGAGGATTTCTGGCATTGAAGATACAGTAGAAGAAATAGTTCCATCAGTCGAAGGAAACACTAAAGCCAACAAAGTCATGAACCAAAATGTCCAAGAAATCTGGGACACCATAAAAAGACCAAACTTACGAATTATAGGGATAGAAGAAGGTGAAGAATACCAACTCAAAGGCACAGAAAATATATTCAACAAAATTATAGAAGAAAACTTTCCCAACTTAAAGAAGGAAATGCCTATGAAGATACAAGAAGCCTATAGAACACCAAACAGACTAGACCCCCAAAAAAAGTCCCCTCGACACATAATAATTAAACAACTAAATGTACAGAATAAAGAAAGAATATTAAGAGCAGCCAAGGAAAAAGGCCAAGTGACTTATAAAGGTAAGCCCATCAGAATAACACCCGATTTCTCAATGGAGACTTTGAAAGCCAGAAGGACCTGGACAGATGTAATGCAGACACTAAGAGACCATGGATGTCAGCCCAGACTAATATACCCAGCAAAACTTTCAATCATCATAGACGGAAGGAACAAGACATTCGAAGACAAAGCCAGATTTAAACAATACCTATCCACAAACCCAGCCCTACAGAAAGCACTAGAAGGAAAATTCCAACCGAGGGAAGTCAGATACACACTTGAAAACACAGGCAATAGATAAAGCCACAACAGTAAACCCCAAAGAAGAGAAGTACACACACACTACCACCAAAAATAACAGAGATGAAGAATCACTGGTCATTAATATCCCTTAATATCAACGGACTTAATTCACCTATAAAAAGACATAGACTTACAGAATGGATACGAAAGCAGGACCCATCCTTCTGCTGCATACAAGAAACACATCTCAAATTCAAAGATAGACACTACCTAAGAATAAAAGGCTGGGAAAAGACTTTTCAATCAAATGGTCTTAAGAAACAAGCAGGGGTAGCCATCCTGATATCCAACAAAATAGACTTCAAACTAAAATCAATCAAAAGAGATCAAGAAGGACATTACATCCTCGTCACAGGAAAGATCGACCAAGATGAAGTTTCAATTCTGAACATATATGCCCCAAACATAAGGGCACCCACATATGTAAAAGAAACATTACTAAAGCTTAAACCACATATAAAACCCCACACATTAATAGTGGGAGATCTCAACACCCCACTTTCACCACTGGACAGATCTCCCAAATCGAAACTTAACAGAGAAATAAAGGACTTAACCGATGTCATGACCCAATTGGACCTAATAGATATCTACAGAACATTCCATCCTAACAAGAAAGAATATACTTTCTTCTCAGCACCCCATGGAACTTTCTCTAAAATCGACCACATACTTGGCCACAAAGCAAATCTCAACAGATACAAAACAATCAGAATAACCTCCTGTGTTCTATCAGATCACCATGGTTTAAAGCTAGATTTCAACAACAACAAAAACTACAGAAAACCTACAACCTCATGGAAACTGAATAATGCTCAACTGAATCACCAATGGGTTAAGGAAGAAATAAAGAAAGAAATTAAAGACTTCCTAGAGATCAATGAAAATGAAGACACCACATACCCAAACTTATGGGACACTATGAAAGCAGTGCTAAGAGGGAAATTCATAGCACTAAATGCCCACATAAAGAAGTTGGAGAAATCGCACACTAGTGAATTAACAGCACATCTGAAAGCTCTAGAACAAGAAGAAGCAAAGTCTCCCAGGAAGAATAGACGCCAGGAAATTATCAAAGTGAGAGGTGAAATTAATAAATTAGAAACTAAGAGAATAATACAAAAAATTAATGAAACAAAGAGTTGGTTCTTTGAGAAAATCAACAAGATAGACAAGCCCTTATCCAAACTAACCAAAAGACAGAGAGAGAGAATCCAAATCAACAAAATCAGAAATGAAAAGGGGGACATAACAACAGACATTGAGGAAATCCAGAGAATTATAAGGTCATATTTCAAAAACCTCTACTCCACAAAACTGGAAAACCTAAAAGAAATGGACATTTTTCTGGATAGATACCACATACCTAAGTTTAATCAAGACCAGATAAACTATTTAAATAGTCCAATAACCCCTAAGGAAATAGAAACAGTCATTAAAGGTCTCCCAACCAAAAAAAGCCCAGGACCAGATGGTTTCAGCGCAGAATTCTACCAGATCTTCAAAGAAGAGTTAATACCAATACTCTCTAAATTGTTCCACATAATAGAAACAGAAGGAACATTACCAAACTCCTTCTACGAGGCTACAATTACCCTGATTCCTAAACCAAACAAGGATGCAACAAAGAAAGAGAACTACAGACCGATCTCCCTCATGAACATTGATGCAAAAATACTCAATAAAATACTGGCAAACAGACTCCAAGAACACATCAGAACAATTATCCACCATGATCAAGTAGGCTTCATCCCAGGGATGCAAGGGTGGTTCAACATACGAAAGTCCATTAATGTAATACACCATATAAACAAACTCAAAGAAAAAAACCACATGATCATCTCACTAGATGCAGAAAAGGCATTTGACAAAATCCAACACCCCTTCATGATAAAAGTCTTGGAGCGATCAGGAATACAGGGAACATACCTAAACATAATAAAGGCAATATATAGCAAACCAACAGCCAACATCAAATTAAATGGAGAGAAACTCAAAGCAATTCCACTAAAATCAGGAACAAGACAAGGCTGTCCACTCTCCCCATACTTATTCAATATAGTACTTGAAGTTCTAGCCAGAGCAATAAGACAACATAAGGAGATTAAGGGGATTCAAATTGGAAAGGAAGAAGTCAAGCTTTCCCTATTTGCAGACGACATGATAGTATACTTGAGTGACCCCAAAGATTCCACCCAGGAATTGATAAAGCTTATAAACACCTTCAGCAACATAGCAGGATACAAAATCAACTCAAAAAAATCAGTAGCCCTCCTATATACAATGGACAAAGAAGCTGAGAAGGCAATTAGAGATACATCACCCTTTACAATAGCCAAAAATGACATAAAATACCTTGGGGTAACACTAACCAAGCAAGTGAAGGACCTATATGACAAGAACTTTAAGTCCCTGAAAAAAGAAATTGAAGAAGATCTCAGAAAATGGAAAGATCTTCCATGCTCATGGATAGGCAGGGTTAACATAGTAAAAATGGCAATCTTACCAAAAGCAATTTACAGATTCAATGCAATCCCCATCAAAATACCAACACAATTCTTCACAGATCTGGAAAGAACAATACTCAACTTCATATGGAAAAACAAAAAACCCAGGATAGCTAAAAGAAACCTGTACAATAAAACAACTTCTGGAGGCATCACAATCCCCGACTTCAAGCTCTACTATAGAGCTACAGTAATAAAAACAGCCTGGTATTGGCATAAAAACCGACATGTGGACCAATGGAATCGAATTGAAGACCCTGACATTAACCCACACACCTATGGACATATAATTTTTGACAAAGAAGCCAAAAGTGTACAATGGAAAAAAGAAAGCATCTTCAACAAATGGTGCTGGCATAACTGGATATCAGCGTGTAGAAGGCTGCAAATAGATCCATATCTGTCACCCTGCACAAAACTTAAGTCCAAGTGGATCAAAGACCTCAACATAAATCCAGCTACTCTGAACCTGCTAGAAGAAAAAGTAGGAAATAGTCTTGAACGCCTTGGCATAGGAGATCACTTCCTAAATATAACACCAGTAGCGCAGACACTGAGACAAACAATCAATCAATGGGACCTCTTGAAACTGAGAAGCTTTTGTAGAGCAAAGGATACGGTCAACAAGGCAAAGCGACAGCCTACAGAATGGGAAAAGATCTTCACCAACCCCACATCTGACAGAGGACTGATATCCAGAATATATAAGGAACTCAAGAAATTAGACATCAAAAGGACCAACAGTCCAATTGAGAAATGGGCTTTAGAACTAAACAGAGAATTCTCAACAGAGGAATCCCAAATGGCTGAAAGACATTTAAGGAATTGCTCAACCTCCCTAATCATCAGGGAAATGCAAATCAAGACAACTCTGAGATACCACCTTACGCCTGTCAGAGTGGCTAAGATCAAAAACACTGAAGACACTTTATGCTGGAGAGGATGTGGAACTAGGGGAACTCTCCTCCACTGCTGGTGGGAATGCAAGCTTGTACAACCACTTTGGAAATCAATATGGCGCTTTCTTAGAAAATTGGGAATCAATCTCCCCCAAGATCCAGCTATACCACTCCTGGGCATATACCCAAGAAATGCTCAATCATACCACAAGAGCACTTGCTCAGCTATGTTCATATCAGCATTGTTTGTAATAGCCAAAACCTGGAAACAACCTAGATGCCCTTCAACTGAAGAATGGATAAATAAATTGTGGCACATATACACAATGGAATACTACTCAGCAGAGAAAAACAACGACATCACACGGTTTGCAGGCAAATGGATGGATCTAGAAAAAATCATCCTGAGTGAGGTAACCCAGACTCAGAAAGACAAATATGGTATGTACTCACGCATAGGAAGATGCTAGATGTGGAACAAGGATGACTAGACTGCTACTCACATCACCAGTGAGGCTACCTGGAAAACGGGACCCCAAAAAAAAGACACGGAGAAATGGACAAGATCTACATGAATAGCCTGGTCATGAGTGGGAACAATGAAGGGCGACAGTCGAGGGAAAGAGTGGGAGATCCTAGCTGGATCAAGAAAAGAGAGGGAGAACAAGGAATAGGAGACCATGGTAAATGAAGACCACATGAGAAGGTGAGAAGGGGAGGAAGCAGAGAGCTAGGGAGGCCCACGGAGATCCACAAAGATACCCCCTCAAAAGACTGCTGGCAATGGTCGCGAGACGGCAGGAACTGACCTACTCTGGTGATGGGATGGCCAGACACCCAAATAGTGGTGCCATAAACCCCATCCAAGGACTGAGGAATCTGAAGGCAGACATCCACGGCTGGGCCCCTGGTGGAGCACTGGGAGTCTAATTAGTGAGTAAGAAGAGGATTTATATGAGCGAGAATTGTTGAAGCCAAGGTTGGATAAAGCACCGGGACAAATAACCAAATGAATGGAAGCACAGGATCTATGAACCAAAGGCTGAGGGGCCCCCAACTGGATCAGGCCACCTGAACGGGTGAGACAGTCAGTTGGCTTGATCTGTTTGGGAGGCAGCTGTGCATTGGTGCCAGGTCCTGGACTCGTTGCATGAGTTGGCTGTTTGAATCCTGGGACTTATGCAGGGACACTTGGCTCGGTCTGGGAGGGGGGAATGGACCTGCCTGGACTGAGTCTACCAGGTCAACCCCGGTCCTCGGGGGAGACCTTGATCTGGAGGAGGTGGGAATGGGGGCTGGGCTGGGGGGAGGGGTGGGCGAGAGGGGGAGAACAGGGGATTCTGTGGCTATTATGTTGAACTGAATGGTGTTGTAAAATAATAATAATAATAATAATAATAATAATAATGAAACCAAAAAAAAAAAAAAAGAAGTAATCTATATGATTGAGCCCACTGATGAGTATTGTGTGCAACAGCTGAAAGAATTTGAGGGTAAGACCTTTGTGTCAGTTACCAAAGAAGGACTGGAACTCCCAGAAGATGAAGAGGAGAAAAAGAAACAGGAAGAGAAAAAGACAAAATTTGAAAACCTCTGCAAAATTATGAAAGATATTTTGGAGAAAAAGGTTGAAAACGTGGTTGTATCAAACCGACTGGTGATATCCCCATGCTGTATTGTCACGAGCACATATGGGTGGACAGCAAACATGGAGAGAATCATGAAAGCTCAAGCCCTCAGAGACAACTCAACAATGGGTTACATGGCAGCAAAGAAGCACCTGGAGATAAACCCTGATCACTCCATTATTGAAACCCTACGGCAAAAGGCAGAGGCTGACAAGAATCACAAGTCTGTGAAGGATCTGGTCATCTTGTTGTATGAAACTGCACTCCTGTCTTCTGGCTTTAGTCTGGAAGATCCCCAGACACATGCTAACAGGATCTACAGAATGATCAAGCTTGGTCTAGGTATTGATGAAGATGATCCTACTGTGGATGATACCACTGCTGCTGTAACTGAAGAGATGCCACCCCTGGAAGAAGATGACGACACATTGCGCATGGAAGAAGTAGACTAAACTTCACCAGAACTTTGTTTGACGCTTACCTTCATTCCTTCTCTGATAATATATATTCCAGGATTTTTGTTTATTTTTGTTAACATTTAAAACATCTGTGTGGCATGTAAACTAAGGGGAAGATAAAATTTCTTTCTACTTGTGATACTATGATACTATAGGTTTAATTCAGCAGGTTGGTAGAACGTTTGTTGTTAAGACGTAATGTAACCTAATAACTTTGTGGTCTGAAGTGTTTAGCTGTTCAGAAGCTGGATTCCTTAGTAGACCAAATAATTTGTCACTTGGGAGTATTCTGAGATTTAGCTTCATGTTTAAAAGGAAAAAATTAAGATGGCTTAAGTTTCATCTTAAAATTTTTCATCCCCTGTAGTCATTCTGCATGTTGTAGTCTTAGAAGAATACAAGCTAAAACAGAAGAATTCCCCATGTGGCTTGTTTTCCAAAGTACTGAGAACAAAACCCTATGCTTCCCTAGGTCTTGTAACCCTTCAAGTCTGAATGGAAATATAGTGCTTGGTCATATTCTACTTTAAAAGGTAAATACAGATGAGATTAAAAAAAGTTACATGTTTTAAACACTAAAAAAACAAAAAAACAAAAAAAAAAAAAATGGAGTGCAATTTTACCTCTCTGCTTGCCTTGTGTTTTCCTTTTGGAAAATGTGGTTGTTTTTGCTAAAAATATTTTTATGTTAGTATGTAATGAATTTAATTTTGTCACTTTTAAGTGAACAAAATGTTTTGAATTATTTAGTTACACTTTTATTATAGTAAATATGCATATTAATGAGTCAGCATATAATAGTGTTTTTAAATTATCATTAACGTTTGTAAGGTTCTTAATGCATTTGTTAAATCAAATGTCTGAAGACATTTGTACACGTGTGTGTCTGTGTCTAACATGGGTGTATTGTGTCTGCATGTTCATGTGTGTGTCTGTTTTCCAAGTCTTTGTGTTCTGTGTGTCATTTTGTCTCAGACTGAAGTCTCAGTTCTTTACAGGATTAGATATGACAGAGTGATATTCTCATTAACATGAGCTTAGATTCTTGTAGTGAGAGTACCTGATAAATCATAACATTTACTTATGTAACTCTATGTTCACCCACCTTACATGAGGAATACATTTCTAAATACAAAGAGAATAGACACTTCAAATTTAATAAATCGCTTTTATGTGTATATACTCAAAAATAAAATATTTGTGTTTCTGAGAATTATCTGTAAGTAGGTGTATAAAATACTGTGAGATTATCTATTTAAAGGAGATAAAGCTTCTGGAAGTGTGCTCTTCATGGTTCTGAGTGTGTTGAAACTAGCTTTCTAGAAAACTAAAATTGTGTTGAGACATGATTTCTTTAATGCATAACTCTTGATTGATTTTAATTCTTGCAAATGATTTATCAGTTTTAAGAATAAACACTAATCAAGTATGAAAAGTAAATTGTAAAGCTGCACATTTAGGTAAATTTACCTAACTCTAAATTAAGTCATACAAACATACTACAGAGAAACTTCATTTTCAAGTGACAGAGCACTTGATATTGCGTCATACACTCCCCACATCAACAATGGCAAAACTGGTGAATTTTAACAAGAGGATTCTTTATCAATTACAAGTTTAAATATATTTGTATTTTTTTTTCACTTTTTTTTACATTTTTGATTAATTATTTTAATTTTTTTTAGTATTAAGAAGTTTTCTATTCATTTTACATACCAATCAAAGATCTCCCTCCCCCTCCTCCTCTCACCCCTCAGCCTTCCCCACAACCCACCCCTGATTCCTACTTCCTCCAAGGCAAGGCCTCCCATGGGGAGTCAGCAGATCCTGGTACATTCAGTTGAGGCAGGTCCAAGCCCCTCCCACTGCGAAAAGGCTTTGTAAGTTGTCCCACCTTAGTCAGTGGGCTCCAAAAAGCCGGCTCATGCACCAGACATGAATCTTGATCCCATTGCCAGGGGCCCCTTAAGCAGATCAAGCTACACAACTGTCTCACTTATGCAGATGGCCTAGTCCAGTCCCATGGAAGCTCCACAGCTGTTGGTCTAAAGTTTATGAGTTCCCACTAGTTTGGTTTGGTTGTCTCTGTAGGTTTCCCCATCATGATCTTGATGCCCCTTGCTCATAGAATCCTTCCTCTCTCTCTTTGACTGGACTCTTGGAGGTCAGCCTGGTGCTTGGCTGTGGATCTTTGCATCTGCTTCCATTATTTTCTACTAATAAAACCACAACTACATGTAAGTTGTGAATAACTGAACTACTCTGAAAAACAGCATTTTTAATTGATAAACAACAACAACAATCATAGGAGAAGCTCATAAGAAGTCGTGCATTGTAAGATTTGGAAACAAAACACCCAGTTGAAGTCAAGAAGCACACCGTCACCAAAAAGGAGAAAGAAACTTGCCTGTGTCCTCTGTGCCCAGCAGCTTGGCATTCCTGCCCAGAATATGGTGACAGTTCCCTCATTAGCCTAGCTTCATTGCCCAGGGATGATTTACTGCAGATCTAGCCCAGTGACCTGTGTTCTCTCTTTATTTCATCCTCTATATCCTCCCTTCTTTTCTCACCCAGTGTGCATCTTACCATCCTATCTGTAGCTTTTGATGGGTACAAAAGCCTCTTTAACAAAAACAGGTTTTGACATTTTTTTCCACACAATTTAATATAATTTCTTTAAAAGTCTGGCAGCCTCTTATATCAAATTACAATGTACTCCACAAGACAAAATCAAACCCAATTGATTTTTTAAAAGCTCTTTTATACCTTGGAACCCCTGAAAAATCTATGAGGACATGACCTGTTTAAGACTTTCAGGAGGTTTATTGCTTGAAAGAACTGGTCTTCACATTTACGATTATAGCTCTGAGATGTTCTGTGATACAGTCATCAACCCCTACATTCAACACAAGATTTTGGACCATTCTCAACTTCTTTGCCTTTAGGCTAAATCTTTATGTTCTGATTATAGTATTTGTCTAAGTGTTATTTATTTCTTGCCAAGAGTCCTAAAAACATGTTTTCCCAAAATGATGCTTAATAGTTGAACATATAGCCTTATAACCTCATTATACTTTGATATGAAGTACCTCTTAAACCTCCTAATGTGTTGAAGATTGGTTCCCAGTTGGTAGCACTACTTGGGGGAGGTCTGGATGCTTCAAGTTTTCGAGCTGAAGGGTATAGGTCTCAATATATTGTACCTGGTTCCTCACTGGGTTCTTCTCTGCTTCTTCTCAGCCACACAGTGAAGAGTCCTCTTTTATTCACACTTCTACAAACTATCTCTTCTGGCTGAACACCCCCTCCCCTGTACCTGGATTGCAGGGGGCCATAATGATGAAGTGAACCTTCTGAAACGAACTCCTCTAAAGGATTCTTTCAGATACATGTGTCACTACCACACAAAAGGAACTCTGTTGTCTTTGAGAAGAGTCTAGTGGAATACCTGTATACTTATCATCTGGATTCCCTATTAATCATTTTCAATGTTTCAATAAAGTATTTTGTTACTCTATGCATTTTTTCCAATTATCAGTGCTTTTATCGTGGACATGCAGGTCCTTACCAACAGTATCTAATGTCCCTTCTAAAACTGGTTTACTCTCTCATTCCAACCTCTTTTCCATGTGATGTATGGACTTCGGTGATTAATAATTTCTACTGTAAAGTATTATTAGACAACCTCGCTTCAGTGCCGACATGATCAGGGGCACAGGCCCCAGTGAGCAGCTTCTGCTGCTTCTGTAGAACCATCTCATCTAATTAGCAACAAGGGCCAAAAGCAATGAAAATTTGTTTTTCCAGTTGTGAAGACTGAAAGGGCAAATTCAATGTTTCGTCAATGTCATAGGAGTTTGAAACATTCTAAAAAATTGTTTCTGGTTTTGCAAAAAATGATCTATTGACTTGTATTACAATATCAGTATGGAGATTAAATATTGTATACTTGAGTCACTATTATGCAAAACTGAATAACACTATAAATAAATAGCTAAGAGCATGTAATGTAGAAAATCTTATATCTGCTATTAAATATATGAATTTTTAAAATGTATGCAAACTCTTTATAAATTATTTCCATATTTATTTTGAAAGTAAATAACTTTATATATACACATATATACTTACATACACATACATATTATACATACATATCACATGCACACACACACACACACACACATATATATATACACATATACATACATATATCACAAGATATTCATGGCTCTCAAGAAAAGGGTTGATCTTAAGATTTTTAGTGTACTATGGGATGAAACACATAAATCACCTTTCAACTCAGAATCATTGGGTCCTTTCAATTTAATGTCAGTGAATGATGCGAAGCAAGAGAGTCCTACAGAAGGCACTGATTTGCACCTCTCTCATGAATATACAGAGAAGGGTTTGCTGTCTACAAACATCATCTGGGAACTTATTAAAAATGTAATAGCGCAGCTGAGTTACAATTGTGGGCCATTGGGTCTAGGAATCTTTGCTTTAACAAGCTCTCCTGGTGATTCTTCTGTGTGCAGAATTAAAGAAAACAATGATCTTCATTGTCCATCTCATTACTGTCATTGCACTTAAGAAAATCTTCATTAGAAGTTCACTCAGTGATCATCTTGTATTTGGATAGTTAGTAAAGGGTTCATGTTCACATTGGGAACTGTTAAAGAGTGAATGACTCTTCTGTTTGTAGATGTGTAAATTAAAGTGATCTTGGTAGTGATTAAGCATGCTGTGTGAAGAATAAAAGTTGTTCATAGAAATTTAAAAGGACAAAAAGCAAACTAGAAGGTATTTCTGTGAACTCACGTGAGATCAAAACTTTGAAAACACACATAAATCCCTAAAGAAGGAATTGCAAATGGAAATACATTAAATAATAGGTTGTACAAGGCTAAGATTTTATAAGTTGTTTACAGAAGAAAATGATACTTTTGTAATTATGGTGATATGGCACCTGCTACTGACAGCTTTATCCATCTTCTGTCATCTATCTGTCAACCTGCTTATCTGTCATCTACCCATTATCTATCACATATTAGCTTTCCACACTTCACCATATAGCTTCCATTTTACTATCAAGTGTTACCTCTCTAGCATTTGTTTTCTATCTAGCAATCTTGTATTTATTCACTGCCTAGCTCATGGCTGTTATGAATACCATTTTAGGTATAACGACGTAGATTTTGCTACTTCTGTTCACTGTTCTGCCTGTCTTTCATTAATCATTCACTATACAGTTGCAACAAATTTTATACACCATTCTCTGTGTATTTCTTCTTTCTTTGATGCCTTAAAAATAAATTGCAATGTTAAAAAAGACCTTGCAACTTATTTTAAGCCTTTTCCTTTTCATAGTTTTAATTATGAACAGGTGTGATATGTCTTTGTGGGTATATGCATGGGAGTGTGGGTTTTTATAGAGTTCAGAATAAAGCTCTATATAATTTTAAAAGCTCCTCTTCCATTGAAAACAATTTGACTTTGCTGTGTCTCTTCCTTCATAAATTTACAGTTTTTGTGCTACTCATGCAGTGAGTCTTTGTCTAGGTTATTGCCTTTAATGCTTTCTCAAGTCAACCTAGTAAAACAGTAAAGAACTACTTTAGTCCATAGATAAGATATGTAAATATGCTTTTACCAATACACCCACTTCATTGTGGCATCTTAGTACATAACGTGGGACTTACACTTAGATTTCTTTTATTTACAGACATTCACTGTCTTTGTATTATTTGAAATAGAATTAAAACCTACATTCAGCAGAATCTCAGAACACACTGCAGGCATCACATTTACTCATTTTCACACTGTTGTACAATTCAATAATAAATCAAAACACCACACTATTTCTAAATAACATCACCTCTTTCAACTTTTAAGTATTTATACATTTTTATTAGTGTATGCTACTTATACATAATAATGGATGTCATTATGGCATTTCAGTACATAACATGGGAATTTTACACTTAGATTTTTTTTGTTTATGTAGATCCATTTACTTTGTGTATATTTTACAAGAATAAGTTTGGAAGGGCTATTTGATAAACTTAAGCATTAACTACCACTCTACAGACATCTTTAACAAGAAATGGCATTTATGTTGGCCCTTTGCATATTAGGCAGTGTCCTATTGCATTTCAAATGGTGGAGATGTAGTGACAGATTTAAGGGCACGGTACTAAAGTAGTTAGATATTTCCACTGCTATTTAGTTGATGAATACTACACAAACATATGTGAACAGGTGTCACCACCAAAAGTAATTTATGCATTTGAAACCTGTAGGTTTCTATCTACTTTGAAAGCTGGAACTAGTAAGAGTACCCAGTTGTCATTTATACATGATCCACTGCAGGTTCCTTTAATTCCAGTTTCTAAAAGTTGTAGTGAGAAGTTAAAGAAAGAGACATGGGTAGGACAGGCAGCCAAGTGAGATCAAGACATTGCTTTAGAAAATATCAGTGCTTGCAATGGGCTTCAGGAATGGATATGGCGACGGAAACGGGATACAATGAAGGGGTGAGTTTGAGTGCTGGGCGTGTGGCAAGGCCATCACAGACAAGGCCTTTGTCATCACTCAGTGCTGCTCTTCAGGCAAGCTACCTCCTTCTGACCATCAAATACCAGGTTTAGAGCAGAGTTTGGGTTGATAGTTCAGCTTTGATAAGACTTTGTGATATTAAGAACACAAGTCTGACTTAGTAATGACTACCAATAAATGCTCAGTGGTATACTTTGGATACATCAAGTAAAAAGAGCAGCTAATTCTAACTGTGGAAATAATAGCAAGTAGAGGCCTTGTCATGACTGCCATGAATAATTTGGAGATGTTTCCAGACCAGCAGTACAAGATTATCTAACTACAAATATGCCCACTCCAATCCATCCAAACCTCTTCCAACTAGGCATGAGCTGCAACTGTTAGTCAGACGTTAGCCTTTAAGATGCTTCTCATTGGAGATACTGAACAAAACAGACTTAGACTTGAGTCAATTTGCCTTTAATGTTTTTAATCAACTTCAGTTTATTCTAACATTAAAATTAACCATTCCTTAGACACAACTTTGACATAGAAATGGACAATTAAACTCATTTAATCAAAATCTTCACTAAGTTATGACCAAAGAGCCTGCAGAATGTTTTCAATAAACTGAACTTTCAAACAGAACAAAAAACAAGAAAAGGGGAGACATTATGGAGTAAGGGAGAAGCCTGGTGCTTGGTAAATTCCCAGGAACACACAAAGACAGCAAGCAATAGTGGAGAGGATACCTAAACTGGCTTACTCCAGTAATCAGATCAGTGAATACCCTAATAGTCATCATAGAGCCTTCATTCTTTGGAATTTTGTAAGACGGATGTTTAAGACCACAAGTTGGAAGACAAGTCACATAATTCAAACACAAGTAAATGGACTGCAAAAGGTTTGTATAACTACTCGGACTTGATTATCCCCTGGCAGTCGGATCAGAATCCCCTTTGGTGCATGAGCAGGCTTTTTAGAACCCGCTACCTATGGTAGGACACCTCTCACAGCCTCGATGGAGGGGGAAGGCCTTGGACCTTCCTCTACTGAATGTACCAGGCTCTGCTGACTCCACATGGAGGTCATATGTTGTTGGCAGAGGGAATGGGGGATGAGTTGTGGAGGAGGCTGGAGGGGCAGAAGGAGGGAAGAGAGGGGAATCTGTGGTTGGTATGTAAAATGAATAAAAAAATTCCTTAATAATAAAAAAATTCAAAAGGAAAATACATAGATTTTTCTAATCAGCATTAGTATATAAAAACAAAGGAGTAAAGGGAAATCTGTGAAATTTTCCTATGAAATGATATTCATAAATTTATTTAAAGAGGAACTTAGAAAGACTAAATTAGAAATGTATGCTGTTACAATATCATACAAGGTAGTATAAATTGGATACCATCAGTGGAACTAATTTTGATATCATCTAAGTTGACAAAGGAACAATGTAGCACACTGCAATTCCTACATGTTACATATATTTAATAATAACATATTCAATGCAAAGTAATATATTAATATGTGTGTACATAGAATGTAACATTTGTATGTATTTATTTATATATGTGTATATTTATATTATTTCTCTGATTTTTCTTCAAGCCACCATGAGTTATAATCTATAATTATTCTACCTTTGCAGTAAGTATGATTTTATAGTATTGAAATAATTTCTCCATGTTATATTTACAAAATTTGGTGCGGAAATTTGGGAATTCCAGCCTGTGTAACCAAAGCCCATGCAAAGATGGACTAACTGCTGAATGTCAAGATATAAATATCAAAAGACATGAAAATGGAAATACATAAATTTATAGAAGAATGAGAAATCATTAAAAAAAGAAAACTGAGAGAATTTATGTACAGAAAAAGAAAAATTCAAACCACTAAGAAATATTGAAGGAATAATATTTTATCCCATCATTTTATACATGTATGATCCTCATGGGTATATGTAATTCCTGAGTTGAACCGATTATTGGACTAGAATGATCTCATTTTAATACAAGGTAAGTAGACTATTAAGTGTCCCAGTTAGCACTGACTTTTTATGATATATCAGAAATGAATCAGAAAATTGAATGCATTTTTAAAATGCTTTTATAAGTTTATACATACTTTAAAATTAAAATGAATTAGGAAATGCAGTGGCATTTAATATAATGAGCCATTTTTTGACTTTTTAAAAAATAGATAACTGGAAAAATATGTACCCCAGAATATGACTATTAGTCTAATTGAAGTGTAAAATTTCTATTTAATTTTAAACAGAAATATAAAAATGTCTTGCTATAGAATATAAGTGAGTTTATTATTTTTATGATATGTCAGAATTTGGAATCCAAATTACTTCCAAAGAATACAAATGCTTAAAAGCCACACAAGAAAGGTCACTTAGATCATAAATACATATATCTCCAGATGACAAAAATTGAATAATAGTCAATGAAAATTTAATCCATTTGCTTTCTTACATTAGTATAAGAAAGCTATTTTATTTTTATGTTAATATCTCATATTTGTCATTGTGTTAGCTGTCAGAACTTTGATATTCATTTATATAGAGAAATCCTTAGAAAATAATTCTTTAATTTAGTTTTAACTTCCAAAGTCGAATAAAGCTGCTATGTGATATATTCCAACATGATCTCTAGGCATTTGGGGACAAAGACAATGGCTAATTTCTGTGGGCATGGAAGTTACTCATAAGTCAGATAGAGCACATTATAAGTCAGGGTGTCCAAAACACATCTATGCTGAACAGCATTTGTGCAGCTGAAGAAAATATCAGACATGAACCAATGTACAAAAGACACAGTCATTTGCCTCTTGTAAGCTGTGGTAGCAAACTTCGCCAGGGAAAAATAGAAATGTGCTAAGTGTACACACTGGACTAATTTAAATATTTCATATACCACCTCCACTGACGATTTTATAGAGCATTTGAAGGTAAACTCTGTTGTTTATGTTTAAATACATGTTGTCTAGAACAAAACAGGTATTTGATTAATTATAAGAGCACTTTTAAGTAAAAGTGAGGTATAATTTATATAACTTATGTAACTTAGATAATGATTATTTTCTCATTGATTACCAATAAATAAGATATTCACTTTCTTCAATGGAAAAGAGGCTGATTAAATGAATAAACTAAATATTATGCTTCTTCAAATTTGATTATAGGAGAAAACATGTGCACCCTGGGAAATGCATGAATTTCAAAAAATACCACTGGTATGATCACATATTAAAAAAAATTGATAATCATAAATTTACCAAAAATGATTCTATTCAACATAAAGTATAACATGAAGTTACTGATAATGTGAATTACTCAATCTGAATTTTTAGGGTTTTCATGTACAAAAATGTATGCATGTATGTATTATATAACAATATAAACATATTAATTCTGATTTGAATTCAACACCCACATTAAATTATTTAACATAACAGAACAAATAAACAATACTTACTTTATATCAAAATAATTGAATATTTTGGTAATTTGAGAAGAATGTATGAATATTTGATATTGATATCAAATATTATATAACTATCAAATAGAGAACAAAAATAAACATAAAAAGTATTGATAAGCTCATACCACTTTGTAAAAACCACATGTGTTTCTCCAGTGAGAAATGAACAAACAGATCTTTGGGGACATAAAGCTCATATACATTTCAGTAGTTAAGTACTTCCCTCTCATCTATTGAGATACTTTCCAACAGTAACATGGGTTTCCTGAACCCATAGGCAGCACACACACATGGCAATTGGGAAGCAGTGTTCACAGGCATGTATACTGAATAAAGAAATGGCTCAGGTTCTTCCAGGAATGTCGGATGGAACAGCATTTTATCAAATTTCAGTAATTTTCAAACATGAGTTGTTTACTTGATTGCTTTAGTCTGATGCTATGGATATCACTCTATATAAATAAAACACTGATGGCCAGTGACCAGACAGGAAGTATAGGCGGGACAAGGAGAGAGGAGAATTGGGGAAACAGGAAGAAGGAGGGAGAGACACTACAGCTACTGCCAGGACAAGCAACATGTAAAGATGCTGGTAAGCCACAAGCGACGTGGCAAGGTATAGATTTATAGAAATGGGTTAATTTAACATATAAGAACAGTTAGCAAGAAGCCTGCCATGGCCATACAGTTTATAAGTAATGTAAGTGTCTGAGTGATTATTTTATACATGGATTGTGGGACTGCGGGGCTTGGTGGAACCTGGAGAGAAGCCCTCCAGCAACAGTCTGATATTTGTAGTCTGAAATTTAACACAGTGAACCTAACCTGCTAAAAGCAAAACCATGGGTGACGTTAGATGGTGCATTCATTTCTCAGAACTGTAACAGCAAGCTCTGTCAAGGGAGTGTTTGAAACAGGGGAATGTTTTTCTACATTAGATGTTTTAACTGTTTACATATATTTTGTCAGATCTTAACCAGAAATCTTGTAGATAATTGAAGGAAAGGTGATGGAATTTTTACAATTTTTGGTCTTTGTTTTCTAAATTATTTTGTAATTATTGATATCAATAACATTTCTCTTCTCACAGTATAATGCATAGATATACTAAAGTTGTTGATGATGTAGCACTTCCTAAAGACTGTTCATTTATTTCCCAAGAATGCTTTCCCAAGTTCTTGGTACCTTCTTCCATTTTCTGTAATTCCTATGCTAGTACTTTCTTATTTCTGAAGTTATCTTTTCATCTTTTTCTCAGTAGATTCATACATATGTTTAAGGTGTTCACCTTTTGCTTAAGAAATAAGAAATCTCTTACAAATTGATATTCATGTCTTAATGATGATTTTGAGCAATGTGTGATCAGCTTCTCATTATTTTATACTGTCTTTCATCTCTTCCAAGCGATTTAGGCAATTCTCCTGCCTCTAGTTCCTTGGCTCAGTATGTAACAGCATATTTTTGCACAAATCTCAATAACAAATTTACCAAGGTTTCACCTGAATGAACATCACTTCTTCAGAAGGAATTTTTAAATCATGATTACTGCTATTTCAGTGATTATTTCCACTACAGTATTTATTTAGTCCCCTTTATGCAGAAAATAGCTTAATATTTCAATCCCATTTTAGTGGCCTTATTATGCATAAATACCATGCAAGTTATCTATCCTTCAAAAGCAATCATTGTGTACTGCTAATAGTCTTGAGAAGCCTGAAACAAGTCACTAAAGCATGCAGTTCCAGAAGTCTGCAAGGGCTTTTCACAAACTCAGCTGTCTGAGTTTGGCAAAGATTTTTTTGAATGGCAGTACCTAAAGTAAACTTATTTGTTCTCTAGCCAGAGATCCAGCACTTACATTTTTAAGTCTACTACAGTGACACAAAATAGACCAACTGTGCAAAGGAAATATATTGCTTGTAGATAGGCAAGAAGCATAACATCTATGCTGAGCTAGTATCCATCCTCAAGCAAAATGCAGGGAAACAGGGTCTTTTTACACATGTCCTTACCTCACAAATTTGAAAACAGGACTTCAAACGTATTCCACTCTGGGACTGACAGCCTCAGAAAAAGATATTTCAATTACTTTAAGAGTTACAACAAATCCAATTTGAAAGTAATTAGGTCAAAATTAGGTAGATTACAGCAAGTTCATCCTTATTCCCTGATGGTGCCATTTTCGCTCATTCTGACCAAGAATTGTAAGAAAACAAGGACAAAGAAAGGTCTGGCAAGAGTGTTTAGATTGACTCCGTCATGTTCCCTACTGTCATGGTTAAATATCGAACAAAAGCGATTTAACCGAGAGTTTGCTGTGGCTCACAGTTAGAGGGGACTGCCCGTCATAGTGGAGATATTCTGACAGCAGGGGTGTGAGGCACCAGCCCATGGAGATCCACAACAAGGAAGCAGAGAACTATGATTGCTGGGGATAGCTAGCTTTCACCTTTTTATGTAGTCCAGGAACACAGCCTAGAACATGGTTATGCCTCCTTTGAGTGTGACCTTTCTCTTCCCAATTAACCCAATAAATATAATCCCTCACAATATGATCTGAGGCTTGTAGACAATGATATCAGAAATCTTGTCAACTTGACAATCATCTCAAATAACCACCTCAATGATTTTTTTTTCTTCTTGCCACAGTTAAAAACCATTTAATTGAGAAACAAAATAAGATTTGAGATAAATATCAAAATCTAAAAAGCTGTGAAAAAGTTCACACATCACATACATTTAGATTTGACTTACATTTCTTTCAACAATTCAACAGTTATCTGGTATCATAAACTTATGATGGAAGTTACCTTCAGGGATTCCAGTATATGAAAAGAAATTGGTACCAGACAAGTAGAGAGTAATTCTATATCTGTTTAGAATAAAGAAATTTCCACAGACCATGGCTCCCAGTGAACTTCTTGGTTTTCTCTTGCATGTGACTGCATCTAATTAGAGAAAGGAAATATGTTTCAAATAAAAGAAGCTACATATATTTAGACAGTAAAAATATTTGAAGTGCCAAAGCAGGTAGGACTCAAATTCCCAAAATACTTGTGGTAACAGAGTCTAGAAGTGGAAGGCTGACCTCCGGAATCTGCTTTCCTTTCTAACAGCTCAATATGAAAATGGCAAAAGCCAGAAGAATATACATTGGTATCATTATAAGCTTATTATAACAAATATGAAAATCATAACCATTTCCAAGAAGTATGTAAATACCTGATAATTGATTTAAAATGTGGTTACATGCTAGACGCCATTGCAATTTGTTCTTGGCATTAATGTGTCTTTTAAAATTGTGTTTGTAATTATGCATATTTTTAGGTTTGAAATATTTCAATACAAATATAAATTGTCACATTACAAAGTGAAAATAACTATTATGCCCATCATTTCAGATATGTAATTATTTATGGGGGGTATATTTCAAATTTTCCCATTTAGCTAGTTTGAAAGTCTATTTCATGATTTCAGCTGTCATTTCCATGCATTACACATTGGCTCACAGGCCTCCCATGTAAGTGTAGCCACACACACCAGCCATCTCTGCCTTGGCTCCTCTCACTACCCTTCTGCTGTCTTGGTTTACCAGTCTCGGCTTTGCAGATTCTACATATAAGCCACGTCAAAGGGTTTCTGTCTCTCTATGCCTGGCTTATTTCATGTAACAGTGTGCCCTTTAGAGTCACTGATCTTGTTACAAATAATAGAATATCTTGTTTGGCTTGAACTTCTTTGTTTTGAATTATATTATAATATATATATGCTTTCCTAGTATCAACTTACTTGAGCATATATGAGCACTAAGGTTATGTGTATCTTTTCTATTGTTTTTCATGTCAGTGTGAGCATGAGAGTGTATCCTTTCCAGAACTGAAGCAACAACCTGCAGATAAATAACCAAGCTTGTGATTGCTATCTCATATGCTATCATTATTTTTATTTCATAAGGAACTTCAATATTAATCAGAATGTCTGTGTCTTTTTTATTATCTTCAGCATATAAAGAATCTTTTCTCATGCCCTTGCCAATATATTCTTTTTTTCTTTATTAAGAAATTTTTATTCATTTTACATACCAACCACAGATCCCTCTTGATTTTTTTTGATTCCATCATTGTTGACATTTAGAAAACTGAGCGAGTAAATACTCAAGATCATGATTCTGTGTGACAGTTGCAGGTGTAACCATTGGGTGGATACTTGCCCTGGGCGTTGACTTATTCCCAGCCATGGCTGCTGCTGTCACTTTACTTGGAGTAGAGACAACAGAAGTTGGCTTGATATTGGCTGTCAGTGGGTCTGATGTGCTGGCAATTCCTCTTTCCCCGGAAGCTGGAGTGGTTTTCAGTGTGATCTGTCTCTGCTGTTCTGGAGCCTTATTAGTGGGTTCCTGAGGCTCATATCTCTGCTCAAGTTGTCTCTCTTGATGCTCTCTGAGCTCTCTCTCTAAGCGACTAATCCGGCCTTCATACTGGGACTTAAGAGCAGTCATCCGGACATCCAGTTCATCTTTCTGTTGATCTAAAGCCCCATTCCTTTGTTTAAGCTCTTCATTTTCTTTAGTTAATTGATCTTTTACACCAGCCAGGTGTGCAATTTTTGACTTTGCTGCTACAATTGCCTTCCTTGTTTTTTCATCCTTCTCAGTTATTTGCTGCCGGAGCTGCTCCTCTTGGGTGGTTCTATCCTGAAGGTCCTGACGAAGGCGGGTCAGTTCAGACTGAAGCTGCGCAGTCTGCTCCTGGAGAGTTCTAGCTTCTGTCTCTTTTTCTGATAATGTCTTCTGCAGTGTCTCCACTTGACCCTCCAGTGACTTTGTCTTTGTTTCAGATTGGTTGAGGGTATCTTTGAGCTCCTGCATTTCCTGGACAGAGATGTGCCGCTCCTGATGGTCTCCAGAAGACTGAGTGGAAGTCTCCATGGCCTTATCCTGCTGCGCCTTCAGCTCTTCGTACTGAGTCTTGTACCTGCGTCCGATCTTCTTGACTTGAGTGATCGTTTTGACTTTTTCCTGTATATCAATTATTTTGACATCTAAATCTTTCTGAATGTTTTCCTTTTCAGTTCGCACTTTGTTTAAATCTTCCTTCAGACTCTGGATTAAATTCTGGTTGTTAGTCAAGGATGCATTTGATCTTGCAATTTCAGCCTTAAGTCTTCCAACTTCTTCATTTAGCTGCTGAATTCTCTTAGTGTGAATTTCCTTTTCAGAAAGAAGCTTTCCATATTCTTCTGTATCTGGATCTTTCTGTTGATTTACCAGATGCTGGTTCCGTGCCTTCCAATGCATTGATTTTGGAACAAAATATACATAATTGCAATAACAATAGCAAGTGAATGCTGTGGGATGTTCTGTATGTCCTGTGGGAGCCCTTCTTGGGTTCCTTGTGGCATTACCCAGCAGGTCCATATAGAGGATGATTAGGACCATGGGCCTGAGTGCAGGTGTTTGAGATGGTCTGCACTTGGCTGTGCTGGGGGATGGTCTGTATGTCAAGTTGCTCTGATTGGTTAATAAATAAAACCTGATCGGCCGTGGCTAGGCAGGAAAGATAGGCGGGACTAACAGAGAGGAGAAATAAAAGGACAGAAAGGCAGAAGGAGACGCTGCAGCCACCGCCATGAACAGAGACACTGCAGCCGCCACCATGACCAGCAGCATGTGAAGACGCCAGTAAGCCACCAGCCACATGGCAAGGTATAGATGTATGGAAATGGATCAATTTAAGATAAAAGCACAGTTAGCAAGATAAGGACAGTTAGCAGGAAGCCTGCCACGGCCATGCAGTTTGTAAGCAAAATAAGTCTCTGTGTTTATTTGGTTGGGTCTGAGCGGCTATGGGACTGGCGGGTGACAAAGATTTGTCCTGACTGTGGGCAAGGTAGGAAAACTCTAGCGACAAATGGCGCCCAACAACGTGGGGCTAAAGAAAAAAAGGGAAGAAAAAAAAAAAGAGGGACTAAAGAAAAAGGACAAATGAACAGGGATAAAGGCCGGTGTTATGAAAAAAAAAAAAAAATACTAAAGACAAAGTCCCTTAACCAAGAGGCGCTCCAATAAAGTGTGATCTGAGAAGAATCCTCGCGTGGTGGTAAAGAGGATTCAGAACTCAACACACGGAGCGGTGACGTCCGTAAGTTCTCCAGGAACGGTGACGTTGGTAAACGCCCCACAGTTCCTAATTCTCTCTCTCAAATGAGCGGCAGCCGCCGGTTTGAGTTACTGGCGGGTTCCTGGCATGTGTGCTTAACCTGCAGTAAGGCGGAAATGAGGCCTCTGCAAGTGGCACATTAAGCTGCGTGGTGGATTTAGCCTTTGCTAGTACAAAACAAAAAAGGTTTCTGGGCTACACGCTGCTTGGATAAAAGTGTAGACCCACAATAGCTCCCAGAGCTGGTGGAAAACATACTACCACCATGTGGGGAAGCTGAAGGGGGTGGAGCCAGCAGCCACAGAGCTGTTTCAGGCTTAGAAGGCTACAGTTTAAAGCAATAAGTTCGCAATAAGACAGATTCAGATGGAACAAGACTTTAAATGCTTTACAATGTGTGTAAAAATGTACATAGGCTTGGAAGAGAGAGGAAAAGGAACATAGACAGTTATATAAAGAAATAGAAAGTTTAAAAAAATAGTCTTTAAAGAGAAAGTAAAAGTAATATAAAAAATAAGCCATGTAAAGATGGATATCACACAGAGTTTGGATTATATTGTTTTTGGGATTTTTAACTGCAGAAAAACATTTGATCGTAAAAGATGTTGAGTTAAACCAATATGTATATATTAAAGATATCTTGACTTTAAAATTTGGATATAAGGATGTGTTACTTTGGAAAGGAGACTCTGCTTTTGTCTCTACAGAAAGCCAGAGGCTATGGATTTGTTCCAGATTAAGATACATCAGGTTTGACCAGCCAAGACCACCTGAAAGTTCTCCGATGACACCATGGCCCAGATGATCCAACATCCAGAATCGTTTCAAGGCAACTGGCTCAGATGATACGGTCTCACGGACTACTCCATGATCCTAAAATTTTCTTTGCATCCCCATAAGATACAGCGCCCCCCTCCAGCAGGAAGTAGTTAAGAGAAGCTACGCCCAAATTCCCAAATATACCAAGCTGACTTTGGAGATGTGTAAAAGTTAAAACCTTCCTTTTTAAAAAAAAGAAAAGGGGAGGTGCTGTGGGATGTTCTGTATGTCCTGTGGGAGCCCTTCTTGGGTTCTTTGTGGTGTTACCCAGCAGGTCCGTATAGAGGATGATTAGGACCATGGGCCTGAGTGCAGGTGTTTGAGATGGTCTGCACTTGGCTGTGCTGGGGGATGGTCTGTATGTCAAGTTGCTCTGATTGGTTAATAAATAAAACCTGATCGGCCGTGGCTAGGCAGGAAAGATAGGCGGGACTAACAGGGAGGAGAAATAAAAGGACAGAAAGGCAGAAGGAGACGCTGCAGCCACCGCCATGAACAGAGACACTGCAGCCGCCACCATGACCAGCAGCATGTGAAGACGCCAGTAAGCCACCAGCCACATGGCAAGGTATAGATGTATGGAAATGGATCAATTTAAGATAAAAGCACAGTTAGCAAGATAAGGACAGTTAGCAGGAAGCCTGCCACGGCCATGCAGTTTGTAAGCAAAATAAGTCTCTGTGTTTATTTGGTTGGGTCTGAGCGGCTGTGGGACTGGCGGGTGACAAAGATTTGTCCTGACTGTGGGCAAGGTAGGAAAACTCAAGCGACAATTCTGCCTTTTGTTTTTCTAATGGCATTTATTTATTCTTTCTCTCATTTACATCTATCTAGCATTTAAGTATATCTATCACGTATGTCTTTATCACGTATATCCATCTATATTCTATTCATCTTATATCTCTCCTTTATCACTCTATCATCTATATATCTCCCTCTCTATTATCTGTCTATAATTTATTTTACTGATGAAGACTTAGGATCAACATTGAATAGCAGTAAAATTACTGTTTTTTCCCCCAATATTTGGTAATTATTAGAGCTTTTGAAAAAAAGAATAACTTATACTAGATTAAGGAATTTCTTATTTAATCTCTGTTTCATGGGGCCAATTAGAACTAAATACAAATGGCAACATAAAACAAAAAAAAAAAACCCAAACAACAACAAAAAAAAAAAAAAAAAAAAAAAAAAACCAAAAAACTGTTTTGAAGTACTGTGCCCCGATCAGGCTCACTGACTTCTCTTGGTTTCTGCTCATGATTACAGGAATAACATCATTTTTAAACTTGGAGATTATGCAAACTATTTAACATTAGATGGGAAATCACTTAGTTTCCTGAACTCTATATGTTTTAAGTCCAGAAAGTCTTCTTACAGGCATTCCCATGTACACACACACACACACACACACACACACACACACACACACAAACATATATATATATATATATATATATATAACTTGTATTTTATTAATTAGAACTAGTTTGTGTGACTGCAGTGGTTTGAATGAAAATGGCTAATATAGGTTCAAAGGGAAAGGCACCATTAGGTATTGGTGAAATTATTAAGACCACTCCACATAGTTAAAAGGAGATTTATTTAATGGCATAACTTACAAATTAAGAGATAGGTAGGTTGCAGGGTCTGGGGAAGGTGTATCACAGTCCAGCAGTGTTCTCTGGAGCTCTGCTTGGTCAACCTCCACTGTTCAGGGTCCTGGAAAAGAGAGAGCGATTGCCCATCCACATCTCGGGTCTCCAGGCACTTCCCTTGGCCCCGCCTTGTAGGCATGACAGTTGCCAGAGTCTCAATGGGGGTTGGAACTTCCAGATCAAAGCTGGAATGACTACCCAATACAATTAGGAGTCTTGACATTGTTTAAGTAGGCGTGGCCTTGGAGAAAGTATGCCAATAGGGGGTGGGCTTTGAGGTCTCAGAAACTCAGTCTAGGCCCACTGGCTCACTATTCCTTCCTGCTGCCTGAAGATCCAGATGTAGAACTCTCAGCTACCACTCCAGCCCCATGTCTGCCTGCATGCCACCATGCTTCCCTGGATTGGTGAGTATTATAAATCTGCTCTTCAGCTCTTAAGCCCAGGAGTAATAAGTGGTATACTTTTAGAAGAGAACACTACTGAGATTTATCACTGTGTGCAAGTGTTGCCTAAATGAGAAAGGAACACAACTTTACTTGGAGAATAAAATCACAATATTAGGAAGTCTGAACCCTGAGTTAGAGGAACTGTTGCTACTGATAATTTTGGTAATAAGTGTGCCTGATTTTCATATTAAGGCATCTGTTTTCAACTAGAATTTGGTGACTGATGCCATCATTTAGAAATATAAATCAAAGTTTGTAGAAATATTAAGAGTTAAACTATTTAAATATTCAGGAGGAAAGGACTAAGTAAAAATACAAGAATAGTCCTTTCTGGTAAAGAAAGAAAATTATAGGAGAAACTTTAAAAATTAGTAATTTAAGTAGGTTTTCTTTTTTTCTTTTTTCTTTATCTCTTCTTTCTCTCTTTCTTTCTTTCTTTCTTTCTTTCTTTCTTTCTTTCTTTCTTTCTTTCTTTCTTTCTTTCTTTTTTGAGACAGGATTTCTCTGTGTAGTTTTGGTGCCTGTCCCAGATCTCACTCTGTAGACCAGGCTGGCCTTGAACTCACAAAGATCTGCCTGGCTATGCCTCCCAAGTGTTAGCATTAAAGATGTGAGCCACCACCGTATGCATGGCTTAAGTGGGTTTTCAATGAACATATATACATAACAATTAAAAATTGATCAGTTAAACTAAGACAAAGTGGAATACTGAGACAGTATTAATTTCGCAAAGTTGAAAAGATGGAACAAAATTTAAAAATAAGAGTGTGGGTCAGTGCTAGAATGCTTACCCAAAAGAATGAGCCCTGAAAACTGAGGTAAAATGATGATAGAAAATAATTAGATAATAGATAGAGGGCTGTATAGATGATAGGTAGGATAGATAGATAGATAGATAGATAGATAGATAGATAGATAGATAGATTAATAGGTAGATGGATAGCTAGATGATAGATAGATAGATAGTCAAATAGATGATAGATAGGAAGGTAGGTAGGTACATAGATAGATAGATAGATAACTAGATAGATAGATAATTAGATAGATAGATAGATAGATAGATAGATAGATAGATAGATAGATAGATAGATAGATAGATAGATGATAGACATGATACATTAACTAAACAGATCAGGTAAAATTAAAATACTCAATGTTTTCCTAAAGCTCATATCTGTCCAATTTATCATTAATGCTTCATCATATGACATGTTTAAATCCCAAAAGACAGCAGTATTAACCTTACAATAAAATATTTTGCAAATTATTGTATCTTTTTTGTTTGTTTGCTTGTTTCTTTGGTTTTGTTTGTTTCTTTTTTTAGTTTAAAACATTTTTAAAATTTAAATATATTTTGATCATATTCTTTCCCTCCCCCAAGTTTGTCCACATCCTTTCCTCCTCTCTAGCTACCAGACTTTTAGTTCTTTCTCAAAAAAACAAATAAAAAATCCTATAAAACAACAAAATCTAGAAAACAAAATACAACAACACCTCAAAAACAAAACAGAACAGAACAACAACAACAACAACAACAAAAACCAAAGCAAAATAAAACAAACACAAAAACAAAAAAAACAGAAATACCAAACTGTATCCAAATAGCACACCAAAACACTGTGGAGTCTTTTTTTGTTGTTGTTGTTGGTCAGCTACTCTTGAACATGAGGCCTGTCCTGCAGTGGTTGATCTACCCAGTCTCACTCCATTGTGGACAGTTGACTTTTCTCTCCCAGAAGGTATAAACGACAGTTCCTTTTTTTGAACTTTACTCTAGTGGCTAGATTTACCGTCATCTGCTGTGGGATGGTCTGTGTGTTAAATTGCTCTGATTGGTCAATAAATAAAACACTGATTGGCCAGTGGCCAGGCAGGAAGTAGGCAGGACAAGGAGAGAGGAGAATTCTGGGAAGTGGAAGGCTGAGTGAGGGAGACACTGCCAGCCACCATCATGGCAAGCAGCATGTGAAGACGCTGGTAAGTCACGAGCCAAGTGGCAAGGTATAGATTTATAGAAATGGATTAATTTAAGATGTAAGAACTAGATAGCTAAAAGCCTGAGCCATTAGGCCAAACAGTTTAAATAATATAAGCGTTTGTGTGTTTATTTTATAAGTGGGCTGTCAGATGGCTGGGGTTTGGCAGGACCCAGAGAGAAAACTCTCCAGCTACAATCATCCATCCATCTATCCATTCATTCATTTTTTTTTAAATACTACAAGATAAAATATACTGAGAAAAAGCAAACAACTATCACATCAAAATGTGACAAAATAAGCCAACAGAAGAAAAGTCCTTCCAAAAAGCACAAGAGTCAGAGAAGCAATCAGAAAGTATTATATTCTAACACTCACACACTGATGTTATACCTAGTTACCAACAAATAGTTCTTTATTTTCATATATATGTACAACATTTGAATTATTTGTAAATTATTATTTTAATTTCATAGATTGTTGAAATCTTGTTTTGTAGCTTACATAAAATATAATTTAGTGAACTTGCACAATATGAAAACTTTCTACCTAAATATTAATTCTAGTTATACTATTGTTATGTAACAATTATTACAATGATTGAATTACTCAAAAGCAATTTGTTATTTTTTTTTCAAAAATCATTGAGTTGTGTTCACAATAATCCTGCTGAGCACATTTTATAATTGTCTACACTTCAGACATAAATGAAAGAGATTTTTAAAATGTAATAATTTGAACATACCCTTAATTTCTACAGTCAATGTACCTTACAAGAAAATACTATGTATATCACACTCTACTTTACAAAATGCTTACTTGCATAGGAAAAATAATTTTTTGCACTGATAATTTTGTATCACCATCATTTTCTTGCTGTCTGTGACAGAGTTGTCCTATTTGATTGGAATTTGAAGCTGTCATTTTCTTATTGCTGGTGAATGTGTTTAAACTAGTTATGCCCAAAATAAATGCCACATGTGTTGAAAAGCAAACATTATTCTAGCATTCGTAAAAAATTTTCATACACTTATTACAAATGTATGAAATACAAAATATATTTTATTTTATCTTTTAAAACTTCAAATTTTTTTGGAGATCAGATAACTTTTTACATTAAGATTTAAAAAAAGAAATCTGAATAATGAGATGTCTCTAAAACAAGAAAGCTGAATAGAAGTTGGAAGTGTTGATGATGTATAATGGGGAAAAAGAGACTTCTGCATAGAGAAGCATGCTATTTCTTAACATAATTAAAGTGCTCATAAAGAAAATGAGTTTAGATTTATTGTGTGACACTTCAAAGAACAAAACTAGCATTGTTGAAATGAGAAATTGAAATATCTATTTTCAATTTAGTAGAAGTTTTTTTAAATAATAGATCTCTCCTTTAATGTGATGTTTAGTCCTTGGAAGAAAGTGAAAAGCTTCATCCTTGCCCTTGAGGTCTCACACACACACACACACACACACACACACACACACACACACACACGCGTGTGTGTTCTGATGATGATTTTTCTTATAGTATATTGTAGGAAATGTGTGTGTGCGTGTGTGTGTGTGTGTGTGTGTGTGTGTGTGTGTGTGTGTGTTCTGATGATGATTTTTCTTATAGTATATTGTAGGAAATGTGTGTGTGTGTGTGTGTGTGTGTGTGTGTGTGTGTGTGTGTGTGTGTTCTGATGATGATTTTTCTTATAGTATATTGTAGGAAATGACTTCTAGGGGTGCAAATTTGAGATTCACTTATCTTATAGAATGCTGCAACATTTGGAAGAGTGGGAATATTGTAATCAGTAAGATAATTCACTATAGAAGAAATATGAATAGTTATCAAGCATAGAGAGATCTCCAGAATTATAAATATTCTAAATTAAATAAAAAAATGGTCAACATTTCATATTCTTTTAAGTTGGGTGAAAAGCAGGTAAAATTGAATATTTAACAGAGAAGAATTAGAAAATGACAAAAACATAGATTATCACATTATGAATTGATACAGCTGTTTAATATTTTATTTTAAGATGCTCACAGTTAAACTAACTAATCATTAAAATCACAGAAGTCATGTATAGTAAAGGTTAAGTAATGTTTTGCTACATACATGAAAAATAACCTGAGTTCCTGGCAGTAAGCATATCTACCATGTGAAGCATTTGTTATTCCATCGAGGAAATTTAAATTCTGTTTTGTCTTTTGTTAATTTGTTTGATTGGATGGTTTGTTTGTTTTTGGTTTTATTTGGTTGGTTTTCTTTGTAAACCTCACAGTAACTTTTTGTTAACTATAGGCCCAATGTTATAATATAGGACTGTCTTAGTTAGGGTTTCTATTGGATCCAATGAAATACCATGACCAAAAGCAACTTAGGGAGGAAGAGGTTTGTTTAGCTTACACTTCTGCATTTTCCTTCATCATTGAAGGAAACCAGGACAGGAATGAAAAGCGAACTGAAACCTGGAGGTAGGAGCTGATGCAGAGGCCATGGAGGGGAGCTGATTACTGACTTGTTCCTCATGACTTGCTCTGCCTGCTTTCCTCTAGAACCCAGAACCACCAGCCCAAGAATGGCCAAAATGAAAATGGCTGGGCTCTCCCACATCCATCAGTAGTTAAGAAAATGCCCAATAGGCTTGCCTACAGGTCTATCTTTTGTTTGTTTGTTTGTTTTTGTTTTTGTTTTTCGAGACAGGGTTTCTCCTTGTAGTTTTGTGCCTTTCCTGGAATTCACTCTGTAGTCCAGGCTGGCCTCGAACTCACAGAGATCTGCCTGCCTCTGCCTCCCGAGAGCTGGAATTAAAGGCGTGTGCCACCACCACACGGCACCTACAGATCTATTTTAGGAGACATTTTCTCATTTGGTATTCCCTCCTCTTTTATGACTCTAGCTTGGGTCAAGTTGACATAAGTAGCCAGGACTGCAGACTCCTTGTCCACTTGACACACAAAATCATCACTGTTAGGCCACAACCTATCCTTCCTTGTTCATCCCCAAGACTGCACATTAATAAAGACATCACAATATAAAACACATTAAAAAAAACTTAAAAAGCCTCTTAGCCTTACAAATTCAAATACTTTAAAGTTGTCTCTTTAAAAATATTCAGTATTACTGCTTTTAAAATCCAATTTCCCCCTCTCTTTCTTAAAGGCTTAAGCCTCTTAACTGTGGGCCTAACTATGGACTCCTGTGGGACAGAAAACTGTAATCAGCATATATTATATAAAATTTATTATCAATAAAAGAAAAACATAATTATTTCTATAATTATTTTGTGATTTTATATCTTTGTAGAGATTCAGAAAAGATTACCCATTTTAAACAAAATTTGCATATTGTAAAAGGTAAGAGTTCCTATGCATAGGCCAGTGCATATGTGTAAGCAGGCACTGGTGTGGCTGAAGCAAGAATGTTAGAGTGAGTGTCCAGCGAGTCGGGTTCAAAGGCATTTCTGTATGGACTAGGCCAGCTAAGGATATAGCATCCTCTCAAATAAAGTAAGTAGAAATCTGGGTATTGTTGATATTATCCCCAAATAACTTATTATTAAATGCTTATTAGATGTTTCTATAATTTATATGGTTCTTTCCTCTTCAAAGTTAACATATATAGATACTTGATAATACCATTTATCTGAGTAGTAATTACATTAGTGAACATTTTTCTTTGCTTCCTGCATGTTTATGGTTCAATAGATATTGAAATCTATAAGAAATCCTTAAATATGGCATAAATGAGGCTTTTCTCGAAGGATGCTTTTTAAGCACAGATTTGGAATATGAGTACAGTTGATTTACATAAAAGTAAGAAAGAATTACAATGAAAAGAAATTATAAGCTTTAAGATGACACATATGAAGATATTGTTGGACCTCTAATTGATAGCCTACCCAACCTTAAACTAATGAAAAAAGGACAATTTGTGAACAAAATTTGCATGAATGGCATCAGATTGAAGAGAGGATCAAACACATTCCAAATTTCAAGTAGCTCACGTGCAGAGGGCCCATTGCATTGGTTTGCTTTCTGTCACTAAGATAAAGACAGTGTGATGAAGGATAGCTCAGCTTACAGCCATGAAGAAATGTCAGGACTTGAACTCAGGCAGGAACCTGGTGGCCAGAACTGATTTAGGAGTCATAAGTAGATATTGCTTAAAGCCCTGCTCTCTGTGGCTCACTGAGCTTGATATTTTATATCATCTATGATGACCGCTCAGTGTGGCACCATCCACAAAAGTCTGGATCATCCCACACCAACCATTAACCAAGAAAATACTCCCACATACTTGCCTACAGGGCAATCTGATGGACACATTTTCTCAGCTGAGGTTCCCTCTTCCTGGAGGACTCTAGCTTTTGTCAAATTGATGAAAAAACATATCAGCACACGCATAAATTACATTTAAGTACTTCATACAGATATCTGAAAAGTAAATGGACTGGTGTAAGCTACAAAAACATGGAAAATGATTATAAAATTATAAAATACACATTTTGGCCTAGCCTTAAATAGTAGCACCAAAACCAATTTACTAATCTACACATGTATTTTTATCTGATTTTGAACATAAAGTTAGGAAATGGAAAATTTTAAATGTGCTAAATTTGTAACAAAGGGACAAGTGAAATATAATTATTGAACTGTGAATGAAAAGGAAGACAATTTTTCTTATGGTTCTTATCCACAACCTAGATGTGACATGCTGTTTAATGTCCTAATTTTTGCAAGGATCATAGAACAGTTAATGTTAAAGATTTGGAACACATGCAGTTAGACATAGATGCAAAAAAAGGCAGCAGAAATAAGTTTATTATGCATAGGAGGCTTAATAATAACTTATTTAATGTCAAATTGAAAACATGAACTTCCATGAAAACAGACTAGTATAAATAAAATATGATATTTTAATATCACATACCTGCAAACCAGAAATTGAAAGGTAGAGTCAGGAAAATTAAGAATTCAATGTCATCCTTGCCTTGATAGTAAGTTTGAGGCAAACTTGGACTACCTGAGACCCTGCTCAAAATAACAAATATAAATAAAAACAAATGAATGATTATATGTACTCCCTATTTTCTAAGTACAATTGTTATAAGATTAAACACCAGTCAACAAAAATATTCTTTTGAAAATCATCAAGCCTTGTGCAGCTAATAATTACTTGCCGGGTAAAGAAAGACAAAAAAATCTCATAAGGATACGTGAATGACTTACAGAAGCCTAGATTAGTTATGTTTCCCTAAATCAGTAGAACATTTCATGGTAATTTTTATTTTCTTTTACATATTAACTATTATGTATATGTATGCACACTAAGGCACATGTATGAAGGTCAAAGGTAAACTTCTTAGAATCTGTTCTCTCCTTCCACCCAGTTGGTTTTAGGGATCCAATTCAGGTTGTCAGGCTTAGTGGCAACATTCCCTACCTGCTGAGCTTTCTCATTGAACCCTATAGTACGTAGTGTTATTGTCTATTTTTTTTCTTAGAGTTTCAACTTCCTTTTATTAGCTTATACCAAAGACGTTTCTTAATTTCTTAGACTATTCATGGTAAATAATGATTATATATGCAACTTTAGACATCAAATTAAAACAAGGCATTGTCACTGATTCAACTACAATAATCTCATTCCTTGGGATCCAGATCTTTTTCTAAATTAGCACTTCCTCAAAAGTCCTATGATCCCACCTTGATGTCTGTCAATTGGTTCTCCAATTCCTAAGGTCTCTGTTTTGTTTTTACCTTCCTTTTCCTTATTAAGTTCTAATGTTCATTACACTAACTTATTATTATCTCAACACGTTTATTTGCTAATCCTCCAGGCACAATTATAACTGCTTTTTTGTCTACAGATTACTGAATGTGTGTAAATACTTCACATGTAATTCTTTATATTTTTTCTCCAAATTATGATCATGTGCAATATTATATTCTTTTTTTTATTTTTTATTATTATTATTATTTTACAACACCATTCAGTTCAACATAATAGCCACAGATTCCCCTGTTCTCCCCCTCTCGCCCACCCCTTCCCCCAGCCCACCCCCCATTCCCACCTCCTCCAGATCAAGGTCTCCCCCGAGGACCGGGGTTGACCTGGTAGACTCAGTCCAGGCAGGTCCATTCCCCCCTCCCAGACCGAGCCAAGTGTCCCTGCATAAGTCCCAGGATTCAAACAGCCAACTCATGCAACGAGCCCAGGACCTGGCACCAATGCACAGCTGCCTCCCAAACAGATCAAGCCAAATGACTGTCTCACCCGTTCAGGGGGCCTGATCCAGTTGGGGGCCCCTCAGCCTTTGGTTCATAGATCCTGTGCTTCCATTCATTTGGTTATTTGTCCCTGTGCTTTATCCAACCTTGGCTTCAACAATTCTCGCTCATATAAACCCTCTTCTTACTCACTAATTAGACTCCCAGTGCTCCACCAGGGGCGATCATGTGCAATATTATATTCTTAAGTCCCTTTTGTGAAATATTTCAAACATGTCAGATATAGCCATTCTGTTTATTTCACCAAAAAATTACAGGTGAAAAATTTTATTAAGATCCTCATTATCTTTACCATTATAATAATCCTCCCCACTTTTCTAAATCTTAAAGATTATATTGACAATATTCCCTATGTATGCACAGATAGACATGTTTAGGTGTGTCCTACACTGATGAAAATTTGTAAGGGTTTTTAATAAAAGTCAATCGCATTGTTACATAAAATATTCTTATCAATATGAAGCAATATCAAGTATAACAAGTAATTGATAATGTCTATATCCATATATTATAATCTATTCTACAGTTCAACAATTGCTATCTGCACAAAAACAAATGAGATTATCTACCACTCTCAGAAAACCAAAAATTGTCTTGGCTGTCACCACCCAAGAACGCTTTCTTAACTATCGCTCATGTCTCACTCCAACCTTGACACTAGTAACAGTGCCGCTATCCCAGTGCATACACCTCATCCTGAAGATCTCGCATAGTCTTGTAATATGGTGAGGAGACGACCCAGACACCAGTCCAATTAGAATAAGCATCATTAGGCTGTTAGAAAGTGACACTACTATGGAGAAAAAAATAAGGCAAAAGGAGATGATGGATACTGGCTGAGTGTAGAAAGCAAACCAATTGTCCACCTAGGAGGCAGGTCTAATAGAGCCTTTTTGTGAGTCCCGAGCTCAGCACCTTACATGTGTTTTCTCATTTTATGTAATCATTACATCAACGCCACTAGTAGGTACTATTTTTATTCCAGTCTGCAGATGGCTGAACTGAAGATCAGGGAATTAAGTGGTAACAACACAGTTTCTGTGTACCAGAGCCAATTAAAGTGGCCATTTGCCTGAGATCACAATGTGAGATCAGATTTTATTTATATACTAGTCAAGAAGGAGATAAGTAAGTATCTTAGATTATGTAAGAAAGAAATCTTGTTTTTCAAGAAACAGCAACAAACTGAAACAGTCTGATTTGTTATTTCATTTTAGCAAATAAAATTCAATTTCAATTAAATTTAGTTCAACTGTGACAGTGACGGACACTGATCAAGTAGAACATGCAACTGTTAATCTTTTCTTTTACACTTCTAAACCATCACCCTTCTGGTGTTTTCCATGCATTATCTTGTATAGATCTACAGATGAAGTATGAGGGAGTAATGATAAATTTTTAAAGACATCCTATTTATCCATGTCCTGTAACAATTCCTGAACTGCAATGTATGTAGATTCTGAAAAGCATCATGAGGTTAATAGCTAAAACTCAGAAGATTCACTATATTGATCATCAATCAAGGATTCTGCTTTATAGTAGTCTCGTCTCACTCTTCACTATCACACAGAAAGGATGACGGAATTGATTTCCAAGTTAAGAGCAGAGATAAGTTGATTCTCTTTAGAACCTTTTATTGAGTGGGCCACTGGGAAGTATATGCATCAGGTCTGACTACTTACATTCCTAGGAATCAAATTTAATGTGGGCATTGAACTCAGCACTAGCCGGCCTTGAGCCACCTAGGCTGATCTGCCATTTCAATAAAATAGGGAATTACCGGGCTATGAGTATCAAAATAAATGGAAATTAGCAAATTAATGTACAATAAAGAATTCTTTCTAGTCATTAAACAAAGACAGAAGGCTTAGATATGTCTTGGAAATTGCTTTCTCTTAGATGTTTGTCAGGTTTATGGTAACAGTGAAAATATTTCCTTGGAATGTCAATTGGATCTTTTCCATTTGCTCTCCAGTGCAGTAACCAAAATACCTATTTTTTTATAATGACCATGCTGAGGTAAGAGCCAAGCATACTGAGAAAGCATTCACTTCAAAACTTTAAAAGTTCACTGTGTCAGACTCCTACTAACTCAATCTTCAGAATGCTTTTTATGGAAATGTGTTTAATTTTCTGTCCTAAGTATCTTTGTTCAAAGTATTTCCAAAGCATTTCATTTTTTCAAGCAAATATTAGATTAGGATATTAAACAATAATATCACATCCAATTTGGTAGCTAACTAGGACACCATAGCAAGGTTTACAAATAAAATTTACTAAATAACTGGATGACGTGAGATATCAAAAGGTAATTTCATGGTGCTTTTTACTTCACTTCTTTGTTAGGTTTATACTTGATATAGAAAACGCATGCTTATTGCCAAATTGGGCCAGCCCCTTTGCCAAATTTGAGGACACTTGTTATTGCTTTAAACTGCTTTCCACATGGAAGGTGACAGCACAGCGTACCACGGGAGTCTGAACTGCTGAAATAATCCACAAGCATGCTTTGTTTAGTTGAACTTTCTTACATACAGCCAAAGAGTAGTATCAAGGTTGAATACAATTAACAACTTCAGAAGTATGTCAGAAAATTGTCAGAGGGATATTTTGTATAAAATGGACAAGCTCACATCAACACATATCAGTGTTCTTATCCAACCTGATATCATCTACATACCATGGTACATTTAAACTCCCAGTAATAACCTGCATCTTGAAAATCTTCTGTTTTGTCTTTTTGTAGATCATTATCGTCAATAACTAAGAATGTAAAATTGCCGGGCGTTGGTGGCGCACGCCTTTAATCCCAGCACTCGGGAGGCAGAGGCAGGCGGATCTCTGTGAGTTCGAGGCCAGCCTGGGCTACCAAGTGAGCTCCAGGAAAGGCACAAAGCAACACAGAGAAACCCTGTCTCGAAAAAAAAAAAAAAAAAAAAAAAAAAAAAGAATGTAAAATTGCATTAAAGCACAATGACTCAGCCTGCTCAAGCTGCCTCACTGAGGCTACCATCACAAAGCTCCAGATTTGAGATACATAATACATTCATTCAAGAAGATCTATAGATAACCATAAATATTTATAAGGTTATTAAAAAGAAAAAGAAGAAAATTTTCTGTTTGTTCCCTAACTTCAATGAAAAGAGTATTTGGGAACTGGTAACTAACAACTTAAACAGACTAAACAGAAATCCATTAACAGCCTCTATAGACATCAATGCCCAAATGCTTAAAAATAATTGATTGACAAGTACACAGTAAAAAATAAGATGCAAATAATGCATAGAACTGTAAAGTTTATGTGTCTCAACGTTAGCATGAGTTGGGACATTATAACGAACATATATAATTTGATGTATCTGTAGTTATGTATTGTGGACACACAGTGCTTTGCTGGTTTATTCATACATGAAATATTTTCTTAAAAACATGATGGACTATTTAATATTAATCAATTACATTGTAACATTCCTCTCTCTCTCTCTCTCTCTCTCTCTCTCTCACACACACACACACACACACACACACACACACTCTCTCTCTCTCTCTCTCACACACACACATACATGCTATCATCATCTAGCTTTATATACAGTTTCTATCAGCATGAATGGAGGTGATTTATATTTATGTCTTCTATTTATGTGGCGGTATACACACAAAGGATGTTGTGTAGCATAAAAAACAAGTATTTTCTCCAACTGTTTTTTAAAATATATATATTTGCCTAACAGAAATCTGGAAAAGTTTCATCAGAATTGCATTATCCTTCTCTAGTTCCATGTAGCAAATATTTTGTGGTCAAAAGAGCCTATTCAAATATGTTTGAGATACTAGATTATGGTGGTATTTTATTTGTATTGAATGTGATTTTAATTGTATGTTAATAAATAAAGTTGCCCAGGGGTCAGAGCTATTAGAGCCATAGCAAGAGCGTGGCGGTGGTGGCGCATGCCTTTAATCCCAGCACTTGGTAGGCGGAGCTAGGTAAGTCTCTGTGTGTTCAGGGATACAGCCAGCATTGGAGACATACGCCTTTAAGACCTGGAGGGCAGTACTTACAGGCAGTGACGAGGCAGTCACATGTTTGGGTTTATAACCAATGAGAAGGCAGAACAGAAAGACTATCTAAAGACAGACACACAGGAAGTAGGTTTCTTTTGAAGAGGTAGGACCACCGCAGGAGGAAGGATAAGATTTTAGCTCTCAGCTCTGACCTCTTGGCTTTCTCTTTTACATTGGTTCTGTGTTTCTTATTTAATAAGACATAAAAGAGCCTATTCAAATATGTTTGATATGCTAGATTTCACAATATGTTCTTTCTTGATATACAGTAAAGGTTGATATAAGTAAGGCATTAACAGTATTTAAAACCAACAATAATTTTGATAACAAATGACAAAACATTTCATTGAAAACAATTGAAATTAGTGAATACATGTGTTCCAGAATGTTTTCCTCAGTCATAAAACTACATGCTATCATAATACAAGAAAAGAGTGAATTGAGAACAAATATCTTAGATGCTTAACAGCAGAAAATCTAAAAATTAATAACACTGGCTTGGAGGCAAAATTTTATTATGTCACAGTAAATAAGAAAATGAAGCATTACAAAATACTGTTACTTAGTAAAGTACTTGAGCATGCAGAATGTAAATATAATTGAGTATATTATCATTTAAGTTCTTAATTAGGTTCTGTTTATCATATTACATAAATTGTATTTATATACTCTCTTGTTATCATAATTTAAAGGGAGTTCAAATGATCTTTAAAGGTCTGCCTTGGTTATATTATACCTTACATATGATCTATAATAGTCATATTATGGTATCATATGTTTATAAAAGTATGGGTTTTGACACAGGTTATGTTTTAATTCATTTTATTTAGAAAACATGGAAAATACATTATAAAATATTTTCCTAAGTATTATTGCTTCACTGTGTAGAAATATCCAGAACTACAGAAGGCTTAGGAGAAATATATGGTCCCACACTACCTTAGCAAAGATATAGTCTATCGTGATGTATGTGATCAGCTTCAGAAAGGAAACATTGCCAAATACCAACTGAGAAATCTTTGGAAAGACAGTGGATACATTTCTTTAACCTCATCATACTTTATTGAGAGGCATGTTTCTTTCAATTTAAATTGTTCTTGAGAATGAATGTAGATGTAATATAGTTTCAACATATGATATTTATTAATGCATTTGTACTTTTTATTGCATACATATTTCATATTATTTTATAGTTTGTTTTGAAACAGGGTCTTACTATCTAATACAAGCTAGGCTCAATCTTGTGATCTTACTGCACCAGCTTTGGAATGCTAGAATTATATGTGTATACTACCATTTCTGGCAATTCCTTAATACACTTTTTTATTTTATTCTTCATTAAAGGGGCTATTACATTAGTTAAATTATACAAATTTAATATTTAAATCACTCATGTTAGAAGCAAGTATCTGGTCATAATATTCAGCAAGGTTTCTTTCTATAGGTTTAGAGTATGATATATTCTTTGCAAGCTTGTCCAAGTATTTGACCCCTCACTTGGCCTGAGAAAAGAACCAGATAGAAGATAAAGGGAGAGACTTCCATAATGACATGGGCTTGATATTGCATAATAATTTATCTCTGTGACATTATTATTGGATCTCTTATAACTTCTCTGAATTACCCTTTTCTATTATATTTGCAATTCTTCATATCATAATTTATTACTTCTAGATTATCATATATGAAATCAGCACACACTGGGGATCTTAATGCAGCACACATCCATTATCTTACAGATCTGATGGGTCAGCAATCTGTGGTGGTTTAGCTGAGTCCTCTGCAAGACCATAGTCAAGGGTCAGTTAGCATGGCATTTCCATTCAAAAGCTTGGCTGGGAAAGGTGCTACCCACTTCCAGCTCATTCAGGTTATTGGCAGATTTCACCATTTTGTTTAATTCATAGCAGTGACTTTTTTCATGGTTAGCAGAGAAAAGAAACTAGGAAGTGAACCTAGAGCAAACTGATTCATAAGATGTAATTCTCTATAATGTAATGGGATCACAGATTCACTCCTCTGCTCTTTTCTAATGATCAAAAGCAATTCATAGTTCTTGCAACAATAAGCAAGATTTGAGAGTGAAAAGGGAGATTGACACATAAGGTTCCAAAGAAACTCAGGACAGGGGGCTAACTGTGGTGCTTATTGGCATGCTAAAGTATTTGGCCCTTAGACTCACTCTACAGCCCAGTTCAATGTACTGGTCACATTTATTTGGTGCTTTCTCTCCCTGTGCCTTGGACTCTTTCAAATGCCTCTGGCTGTTCTCTCCCTCATATCTAAAATAAAATCCTTCTTCTCAACAATAGTTATGATTGGCTATGTCCTCATTTTTCATTTACAGCAGGCTCCAGATCTTTCTACCACAATGAGGTGGTGTAGAGGAGGATTTGGGAATGATCATCTTGTCTGTAGTTTTTCCCTTACTGTAAAGATAGGAGATAGCAGAACTCTTTGAGCTTCTAGGTGTATAACACTCAATTTAAAATACTAAATATCTTATCTCCTTCTCTCAAGGATCATTGTGAAAGGTCTAGAATGCTCGAATTCTCAGTTTCTTATTTGAACAAAGAATCTTCACATGAATATGAGAAAGGCAATTGGATGAAATACAGAACTATTAAGCTGATGAGCATGTCTTATTAGACAAAGGTCCCTTGCCCTATGTCTGCCATGAGGTCACTGTTCATATAGGGTGTGTGATCAACCTGTATGATAACAAAGTACTAATTCTCCTCTGGCTTTTGGAAGTCTGACAACTTGGCCTCTACTTTCACCAGTTTATGAGGCTACAGGACCAAAGGGTAGATCCCCAGAATATTCTCTACCATGATATAATTTTACCTAGGAAATGATTCTGCATAAAGGTTGTAACTCAGAGAAGTTGGACTCTATTCTTCCTCAGGCTCCACTGGAGGCTGTTACTTGATAGAATAGGGTCTACATTTCCATTTGTAAGAGCAGTCCTTATGAGGGCCTGAACAGCTATAAGAACACGAAGGTATCTATACAGTTTCCTAGACTGAGCTCTGACAATAGCTGACTGTTTACTTCTAGTTTGAAGATATAGCCACATTTGAATGAATCTGAGCCCAAATGACAGAACCCTGGCTTCAAATGTTGGTCTTAGAGCAAATAACATGCTTGAGAAAGCAGTTTTTGTTTCCTGCATAAAAACTTGTCTGGGCATCTGAAGGTGCAAGTATAGCCTGCATCTGCTATAAATTTTGTCTTGTTTGCCACCTACTTGTCTGTTAGAGAAAGTGAATGTTTGTGATCTTTCCCTTCTTCAGATCAACAGATCAGAATTCCTGTTGAATCAAACAAACATCTACACAGTCAAGATTTGTAAATTGTGATTTATCTTATGATAGAATATAGAATAATTTACTGCTCATACTATGTTATGCATAGATACATATTCTGTGAGTGGTTTCCATGAACAGATGTAAAGAATTTCACAAACATGAGTTCTAAGAAAAACAAATGAATTGTGTGTAAGCAAATTAATATTTCAAGTAAAAACCTCATACTAAAAGATACAATGTTATAATAATTTTGCTTCCAGGCCATGGCCAAAAATAGATGCAAGACCTCAGATTCTGTCTGAAATGAAGTTTTTAGGATATAAAATCCAATAACATAAAGAGGTCTACTAAATTAGTTTAATAAGGGTAGTCTAAAGAGAATGATTGTGAAGCACTTCCAACTGAACAGAGATATATGGCAATGCATTTAAATTTGCTGAAGAAAAATCACTTGTGCAAAGGAGATTCTGACTCAAATGACAAGGAGAAGGAAGCTGTAAGCATACAGCACCACTTATGTTATTAATCTGAATGACAGGGAGAAAGAAAAAAGGATAACAATAGATGCTGACACTGCACAGTGTGGGCTATGAATTAATTTGCTCTGACAATGACACCTTTGGAAGGACACTTGCTGGCCACACACCATATCACTTTGCCCAGAATATAAAATCAAATATAACAGAATAATGTCTTAGCCTTTGAAAAAATGCAGAGTGATTTTAGAGAATATTTCTTTCTTTATTATGCTTGGTATTTTATGTCACACTGTTGTTAAGAACACTGTACTTCCCAATTTCTTATTTTTTACTCTTTCGTATTTAAAACAATTAGTTATACTGACCTCAGCAAAGCAATTTCATCTGAAGAGAACCACCCCTAAAATCAATAGCTGAAGCAGATTTTTGTTTTTAAGACATTGCCTAAGGGTAAATGGGATTTCCGTATTTTAAAAACAGAATTTATGTAGTAAATAAATATAATGATTCTTGGAATTTATATAGTAGCAATAAAATTCAAATGTATAATAACTTGGGAGCACAGACTGGCTATACATCCTCCCCACTGAAAAATGAATTTAGGGTGTGTGGGTTGGTTCAAACCACCTTGTGCCCTTTTATTTCTAGCAGAAAAATTGAAGCAAATGTCATTTTAGGCCTTTATATAGGTATAAGTTTGAATAGGAGAATTTCCCACCCTGATTATCTACACCCTGCAAAAGACCTCAGAGTTACTGTCTCTAGGATAATGGAAAATATCCCTTCTATTGCCTACTGTTCTTTCTCTACATAATAATCTAACAATTATATTTGTATTACTTTTATTTATTTGTATGCTTGGTTACACTGCTGTGACAAGGTTCTGGAGGACATCTCATGGGAGTTATCTCCTTCACCATGGAGTAAATATAACTTAAGTCATCTTGTTTAGTGACAGATATCTTTACCCATCTAGCCAGCCCTTGAACTTCTGTTTCTGATCCTCCTTTCCCACCATCCTAAATTTGAGGAATTGCATGAACAAGCTCAGTTTATGTGGATTTTAAGGCTAAAATCTTAGTGCTGGGTGTCAGGGCTCTGGGTACACTTTGTAAAGACAATGTATGCATAACTATGTAGTTATCACTCTACCCATATATTAATGAACCTGCTTAGAAGCATCTATACTGTATGGTTGGTAGTGGAAGGAGAATAAACAGACAGAGACATGGGAGAGGAAGCCACTGTGAATTTATGGGGTCCTCTGGGTCAACAGTCTTGAGAGAACTGCTAATGTGTCATGAAGGATGGTCCAAATTTAATTTAAATGATTCCTCAGAAGCCTGTGTCTCCTGGAAGGTTCTTATACTCTTTCATAACAAAAATATTTTTATTATACAATGGCTAACATCAACATCAAGGTGACTTGAATTGGGTCAAGCCTCAAAGGAGTCAAGAGATTTCATCTGTCCCAGAACCCCACCTCCTAAAGAAAAATAATATTGACTTAAAGCAAAATTTGCCATCCACATGACTTTAATCTTACTGAATTTTTGTCTCCTTTGTCTTGGAGTTAACAAATAGGGAGAAGAGAAAAAGAAACTATAGAGTCTTTGTAGTTACGTTTACCTGGTCCTGTCTGGCCTACAGTCAGGACAAATCTCTCTAACCCGCCAGTCCTGCAGCTGTTCACACCCAACCAAGTAAACACACAGAGACTTATATTACTTATAAATTGTATGGCCGTGGCAGGCTTCTTGTTATGTAGTTCTTTTTATCTTAATTTAACCCATTTCTATTAATCTATAAGTTGTCACATGGCTTGTGGCTTACCGGTATCTTAACATCTTCTCATGGCAGTGACTTGCAGAGTCTCTCTGCCTCAGCCTTCCACTTTCCACTTGTCCCACCTATACTTCCTCCTGGATACTGGCCAATCAGTGTTTTACTTATTAACCAATCAGAGCAATACATTTAACATACAGTTGGGCGCCATTTGTAGTTAGCATTTACCTGATCCTGCCTGGCCCACAGTCAGAAGAAATCTCTCTCACCCGCCAGTCCCGCATTGCTCACACCCAACCAAGTAAACACACATAGACTTATATTACTTATAAACTGTATCGTCATGGTAGGCTTCTTGCTATCTAGTTCTTACATCTTAAATTAACCCATTTCTATTAGTCTATAAGTTGCCATATGGCTCATGGCTTACTGGTACCTTCCATCTTGCTTGTCGTGGCGGCTACTGGCAGTGTTTCTCTGACTCAGCCTTCCACTTTCCAGAATTCTCCTCTCTCCTTGTCCCACCTATACTTCCTGCCTGGCTACTGGCCAATCAGTGTTTTATTTATTAACCAATCAGAGCAACACATTTAACATACAGAACATTCCACAGCAAGTCTTATACAAAATTTGGTCAATTATCTTAAAAAAAAAAAACAGAAAAACAAAAAAAAACCACTTTTCACTGAGACTTTCTTCCAAATCTGTTTATAAAATATATTTAAGTGATTTGGTGTATAAACCTGCCCTTTGTGTAACATAAATGTGAGTATTACTCTTTACAGGTCAAGAGTTCAGTATCTAGTAGTGATATATTCTTTTTATATTTTCTTTAAAAAATAAATTCTTTAAGAATTTTACACAATATGCATTATTATGTAATAATATGTATTAATACCCCCATAATTCCTCTAAGGTCCTCCACACCCCATTTCCTACCCACTCTATCTTATGTCCTTTTTTGTTTGTTTGTTTTATCAAGTTTAAACATTTTTACATCATAAATAACTAGGATATTCTTCAAAATTTACTCATGCATTTATTTTCCATACATTGTACTAGTATTTTAAACACTTAAACATGACATTATTGAAATAATATGTAGTACATCTTAAAATAAATGTGATTCAATTAAACATAAATATGAAAGCAGAGAAAAATGATAACCCTGGGAACATATCAGAACAAAGCTAATAAAATAAGCCTCATTATCTATAACATGCAGATTATTAAAATCTTTTTTGCCTGGCAATATGGCTTTGAGTGTTAAATAAGTTATTGTAGCCAGTGAATCATTTGATACAAAGAATGTGTTCAGTAAATTGTGATTATTGTTTTAATTAATAATCTTGAGATCAAGTACTGGAATTCCCTTTGCTACCAGATCCAGGAATTACATCTTGGTCTGTGTGCTTGTTGAAATCTACTTTCATCTTCTTTAGGAGTTCCCCTGACTATGCAAAAAGTGCCTCTAGCATCTATTTAAGAACTATAATGCTCTAACTAAAGTAGAGAGGGTTTAAAGCAGAAAATATAGCTTCTGACTGACAATTTTTCCCTTCATTTGTAGAGAATATTATCAGAATATTAAGTTATTGGGCCAATGCCCACTTAAAAATTTGGAGGGGATATTCAAATATTGTTCTAAAATCTCCAAAACATGTATTATTTCTATTGTAAGGTTTGTTCCTTTATGTGTACCTTAGAATCTTTTGTCTTTTCTAGAGAATTCTCACTTAATTGTTGATGATTTTGCTATTGTTTAGGTTTCAACATTCATTATCTTATTATTTAAAGTACAACTCTTTTGTCTTTCATAAAAACCTAATCTACAATAATAGAATTTGTATTCAACTAAAATATAGTACATTCCTGTATAAACATATATGTTTTGCTGCATTTGTATGGCATATTACATAAATTGGTGGATTATTTATTCGAGTATAGGTCCTTACCACTAATGTTGATAATCTAAGTTTGATTCTTTGGTTCCCACAGTGAAAAGAGAATTGAATCACTAAAATTATCTTTAACTTCACACATGAGTTATGTCATATAGATGTAACTAGAGTTTTCCTGCCTTGCCCACAGTCAGGACAATTCTCTGTCACCCGCCAGTCCCACAGCCGCTCAGACCCAACCAAGTAAACACAGAGACTTATATTGTTTACATACTGTATGGCTGTGCCAGGCTTTATGCTAACTGTTCTTATAGCTTAAGTTAATCTATTTCCATATATCTATACCTTGCCACGTGGCTTGTGGCTTACCAGCATCTTCACATGCTGTTTGTCATGGCGGTGTCTGGCAGTGACTCTTTTTGCCTTCCTGTTCTTTCTTTTCTCCTCTCTATTAGTCCCGCCTATACTTCCTGCCTGGCAACTGGCCAATCAATGTTTTATTTATTGACCAATCAGAGTAATTTGACATACAGACCATCCCACAGCATATAGACATGTGCTCACAGACACAGAGTAAATCAGTTAGTTGTTTGTAAAAGAAAATAAATTTGTAGAGAGATCAATTGCATAAATAAGTTAAATTTGATATGATAAAAAGAAAGTTACCATATAGGCAATTCAATGCAGCTCTTATAATGCATACATCACCAATGACAGAAAATGTGATAGAAAATTTTGAGTAACTAATTAATAACTGAAGCCAAATGGTATTTTAAAACTCTTAATTATAATATATATATATATACTATTTTATAGCATTATTTAGTTATCTAGAGAAAACTGGATGCATATTAGAATAAAATGTGAATGCACTATTAAGAAAATAATCCTTGAAATCTAGGCATAAGATCAGTAATGATGTGAATTAGAAAACAAGGATATTAAGTATAAGTTTGTGATTTATATTAAAACAGTATACAAAATATAACAGGTAATATATGGTACCTAAAGTGCAAAAAAGGTTTTGCCATAGTTTTGAGGACAAATTTAGGTATTAGAATGCTCTGAACTGATTGGAAGAAAACCTATGTCTGGTACTGTAAAACAGGTCAACAAACCCTGGTGAGTGATATCAAAGGCTCTAAGTGGGAAATGAACCCCCTTTTAAAAACCAAATTGACACAGAATCAGAATGCAAGTTAAAATACTTATGTTTATGACCATCATTGTATGTTACTCTCAGTCTTAGGCAGTGAATCTTTTTTTCAGTGAACAATGGTGAATGTTCAAGGTGCCAAGAATAAGTGATGCATGAAATAAGACACGTATACTATCCCCTCTAAGACTCAGGTAATAATCTGAAAGAGGGTCAAGAAATCATGTAGGTGACAGAAGATAAAAGGATCACATAACGCCACCTTCACAACCACTGCTATCACAAACTTCAGCGATTGTTGCTGCCTCCACTGGGTCAGCTTAAGAATGAACCTATCAATAATCTGTCAAGGATGATGCAGGAGCTCAAGGGAACATAGCCCTTACTAATGAACTATTTGCTTTCAATAGATTCAGGGAGAGGCAGAGTAATTGTCTTCAATTATGCAACCACTGCTAAGTTTCCCAGGGTACGGGATTCTACAGTAGTAACCCAAATAGCCTTAGCTGAACTGAATGGATCAGAAAAAAAAAACAAAAAACAAAACTAAATTATAAATCTGGGAAAAGGACTAGTAGAGAGAAGGGAAGGTGATTGGGATGATGAGAAAATAAAAGTTGTTAGGAGTGTGGAATAATAGTCTGAATACTATATATATATATATATATATATGTATGTATATATATGTGTGTATATATATATATATGAATGAAGTTGTCACATAGCAAATGTAATCAAAAAATAAAAATATTCTAGATTGATTTAATATTATAATTATTTGAAAAAATAGCATGAAAGTTTTAGGAACCAATTTTTCTTTACTATTCAGTTCTTATAAGAAACTGGGAGAATATTGGATGTTTTGAAAATGTTAATTTTATGGATAAATATGCAGTAAAGTAATGGTTCTTAACAAAGGAAGCACTGCACATATTTTAACTTTTAAGGAAAACAACAGAATACAGGATACCTTTTCCTATTCTACTTATATATTTTACATCCATACACAGAGATGGGCAAGTATCTGTATATACATACTCATAAACTATATACATATTCATAAACATACAATATATATACATATTCATAAACTAAACATATATATGGAGAAGGGATGTGAAAGAGAAGTCAGAGACAATTAAAAATGTTACATTTGATTTTTTGCCACTTTTGCTGAGAATTTCCTACATGTATATCATGAGCATGACACAGCCATTATCAGTTAGGCTCACTCTGTGTCATGCTCATGGGACACCTGTGAATTGTCAACAGCTTCTCAGTTATGGGTGGAATTTCATGATCTATTTCTTTCATTCTAGGACTTTGCCTGGCTTGATATTTTACAGATATTGCATGTGAAGTCACAGCACCTATGAGTTCATGAGGATAACAGCTATGCCATGTCTAGCAAATAAGTTTTGCTGCAAACAGCTACTATATCTGGCTTAAACTCTTTCCAACTTCAGTTCTGCAATGATGCCAGAGCATTAGATTGAGGAATGTGCTATAAATATCATATTATTGCTAGGCAATCCACAATCTCCTATTTTATGCACGTGGATCATTTGTAGTGCTCTGTATTGATTGTCATCTCTGGCAAAAAGATTTTCTGATGAGAGATGAGAGAGCCATCAATCATGAAGTTTAAAGATAAAAATTAAAGAGACATTTTATTACTGTGCTCATTAAGCAGAATATCAGTATTGGGTATATGTTTTATGGATAAATTTCAAAATTATTTTCAATGAATTAACATACATTGATATACAAATTACCTTTGTCCAAAAGATGATAGAATAATTTCTATTACTTTATGTAATACATAAATGCATTATCTCAAGTCTAACAACAGATAGTCTCAAAGATTACTTGAAAATATTACCAAATTGAAAAGAAATAAAGTGAATGACATATTAGTAAATGATTTAATATTCACATGAGAAATTAAAACATAAATTTCAAACAAGTACAACAAAGGAACACTTAATTTGCTTTGATTTCTTAATACTCATGTGAACAAATGAATAGCTCACTTTCTAAGAGCCTGTATATTCCCTCAGAGGAACTCAGTTCAGCTGCCAGTACACATGGAGGGAAGTTTGCAATCAGCACTAGCTCCAGCTCTGGGATTCTGAAACTCTCTGTGGCCTTAACGGGAAGTTGCACTCAACATGCACAAACATATACACACACATGTATGTACATAATTTAAAAAAAAATACGTTTTTTAAAAAGATAGATGAACAACTTAAAAACATCACATAAAAGTTATAAAGAACCATTTCATAAAAACAAATAAGTAAATTTTTCAAAGTATGTTACATTCATTTGTCCTAAAAGATATTCAAACTCCTTACCAACACTATAAGAACTGGAGAATCACCCTCATGTAATTGGCAAATGCATTCAGCAAAGGTGATTAGAGGACAGAGGACAGTTTGACTTGAATCAATGTTTTGAAGTATCATTTTTTTGCTTAGTTCATTTGAGGTTTGTACTTCTCAAAGGATATTCACTTGACAGTGATGGCATATGCTGCAGCATGATCACAACACCCAAATATTTTAAAGCAAGCTAAGTTCCTTTAAACAGCAATTGTAGACAAAGAATGCAATATTATAAAATATAGAAAAAATAATAAAATAAATTTTAGAGGGATGATGTTAATAGAGTTCTAAAGTGCCCTTTTAGACTCATAAGATGAATAAGAACAGGATTGTACTGTCCCATGCAGATTTGAATCATGTTTTCCTTGTTTCCTTTTTGAAATACAATTACCATGAGCAAACTATATAGCACATATTCGAGTGCATAACAAGTTTTTTTTTTTTTGTTTTTTTTTTGTCTTGGTTTGTTTTTCAACACAGGGCTTCTCTGTGTAGACCTGATGGTCCTAGAATTAACTCTGTAGATCAGGCTGGCTTCAAACTCAGAGAAGTCTTCTGCCTCTGCCTCCCAAGTGCTGGGATTAAAGGTGTACACCACCACTGGCTGGCTAACAGTTTTGAAACACATATCCACATTGTAAAAATACAACATCACCAAGTAATAAAGCACGTGTTGCTTACACAAATGGTGTTGTTACTATCCTGTGCCCCCCCTCCGGTGATGAGTTCACATCCCCAGAGACCTTGAAGTACTCAGCTTGTCCTTAAATATAATCGTTATGCCTCCTTGTCATTCTCCAGAACATGTTCATTGTATAATTGTAGACCTTTAGACTGACACCTCAGGTTTTCTGCTTCCCTCTCCTAATGATAATCATCTTTCTACTATGTTCCCGTGAGCTGAAGGCTCTATTCTAAAATGTGATCATGCAGGGTTCATCATCTTGTGTCTCACAGATTTCATTTAAGACAGTATTCTCCATCTCTATCCAAATTATCACAAATATCAGGTTTTCCTTAGTTAGGGTGAATACTATTCAACTATACATACTTATCATATGCCACTTTTCCATTTAAAGACACAAAAATACTTTCTTGAAACTTTACCTAAAATCTTATGAGAACCCTCAAATCTTGATTTAAAGACTCATAGAAAAACATTTTTGCTTTTTGGTTTTGGTCTTTTTTGTTGTTGTTTGTTTTGGTTTGAGTTATTTTGTTTCATTGCTTTGTGAAACATTTAGCTGAAGCTGAGTCAGACCCAGGGTCCACATACCTCAACCTCCCAAATGCTGGGGTTTTAGGCATCAACTGAGACAACCACACAGAAAAATAACACTCATTTTAAAATTAGTCTTGAGCAAGGAATATGACTCAGCAGGAAAGTTTGATGACAAGAGGTGAAGCTTCAGAACACATGGTAGAAAGAGATAACACGTTTCCAAAGATTGTCCTTCTAACTTCTACACAGGCATAATGGTATTTATGTACACGTGTATACACACACGTAATCATACATGCACACACACACACACACACACACACTCCCATTCACATACCATTTTTTAATTAAAATTATTTCCTGTAAAACAGGCAAGATTACATCAAGAACCTACAAATATACTTTCTGGTAGACTTATTTTTATCATATTTCTGCAGTGTTACACAAACGTGGACATAAAGACTTTTTCTTACTCTTTTATTGTGTTTTAGTAATTATTGTTCTTTTATTTACATATTCTTCTGTTAATTTGTGATATATTAGAATATGTAGTTGTGATTTCCTGTATTTTGATGCTAACATCAATATAAAATTATAATCTAATTTAGGTATGTGCCTATTTATAAATAGAAGTGTAGTTAAACCTCTTACAATGAAAATGTTAAAATAATGGGTTATTTTTATTTACACTCATACTAACAGGATGATTCTTTTGACATTAATAAGAACTATGAAGTTTAAGACCACACCTTGTATCAAAGCTATTCACTTTCAAAAGATGGTTTAGTTTTCAATATTTTTGTCTTTCCTTAATTTTTTTAGTAGAGTATCGAGTTTATTGCCAACAGACAAACACTCGGATGAAATTAGCCGTCCCCATTTAAGTGTAGACTGCAGCAAGACGAGCAATGAAAATGACTCTCCTGCACTGTCTCCCAGACTGAATAAATATACATTGTACCAACCCAACAAAATTCCCCTGAAAATGAAGTGGGGAACTTCTGCTCTCTTGGTATCAGGAAGGTGGATTCTTAGCAGACAAAATTGGCTGGACTTTATATTATTAGAAACAGGGCCCCCTAGGGAAACAAATAACTTCGTAAGATGTTCTTAAGCTACTTCTCAAGAAACCTAGATAGGATTCTTGGGTAAAATAATGTTTGATTAACCTATTTTTTACCTGGACCTTACATTTGAAAAAAATGGCATAACTTCAAGTAATATATCAATTAATTTGATTTAGAGAATATATAGATAATTTATTAATTTTATCTAAAACCAAATAAAAGAAACAGGAAAATTATTGACAAATTGTCCACATAAAATTTCTATAACAATGTCTAAAATACTTTTAAATCCATGAGTACATGAAGAGTGAAGGAAAAAGAATTATTAGGATAAGGAGTTTTCAAAATTGCATCATAAATCTAAAAAATTTTAAAGCATTAATCTCTCAATAATTTCTAAAATGTGTCAAGCTTAGTAAGTCTTTGTAATTAATTTTTTTCAAAATTCAATAAAGATGTAAATGTAATGTTTAATATGTGTTTTAATGTAATGATGAGGCTAAATTACTATAAATTATATAGCAGAATGAATCATAGAGTATTTCATTGTCTTGCCAGCTTTTCTTTCTTGAAACAATATTTTTTTGCAATGATGCTATACAATGGTGAATATCATACTTAATGGTGATAGATCATAGAACAGAAATTACTGAAGAAGTTTAAGGATCCTATTCTACATTTCATTATAGAATAAAAGTCAGTATCCTAGTAAATTGTTTGAGTGATTTTTTAAATTAATTTTGAACTCATAAAGTTAATAAAGTAGTTTTTAATTTTGTGATGGCTTTTCTTGGTTGTCTTCTTTACTACATCTTGAATTAACTAATACCCCAAAATGAATGGCACATCTGTGAGGGATATTTGTTTGAAGTAGGAAGAGCCACTTCTAATCTAGATCTTTGAGGTAGGAAGTCATGTCTTTAATCCAGATCTTACGAGCTGGTCAAAGAAATGCCTTTAACTCCCAGCCATTTGAGCTGGGAAAACCTATGACTAATCTGGACCACACCTTTAGCTGGAAGTCTGTGTGTGTGTGTGTGTGTGTGTGTGTGTGTGTGTGTGTGTGTGTGTGTTTATATGTATGTATATTATCACACTCATATATACATACATACATATATGTGTATATATACATATACACACACATACATTTGTGTGTGTTTATATGTATGTATATTATCACACTCATATATACACACATATATATGTATATATACATATACACACATACATATACACATACATATATGTATGTGTGTGTATATATAGTATGGATATGTATGTATGTATGTATATATACACATATATGTATGTATATATGTGTGATAATATACATACATGTAAACACACATGTATACATATATAGTATGTATAAATATGTGTGTATATATACATGTATATATATATATATACATAGATAGATAGTATGGACATGGAAGAAGAAAGCGTTTAGTCTTTGCCTGTTAACAAGTCCATTCCTTCACTGGCATTAGCTCTCTACTTGTTTGGGATTCCAGTGTATACTGTGGACCAACTGAGACATCCAACCTCTTGGACTGAGCAACTACTGGGTTCTTGGTCCTTCCATTCACAGTCGGCCATTATTGAATCAGCTGATCTCAGTCACTAAGTCATTCTACTAAGTGCCCTTTCTACATGTATAAGTTTCTGTAAGTTCTGTTACTCTAGAGAACCCTGACTAATACAAATACTAAACTTTCAGAGTACTAAAATTTATTTTTTTATCTATCTGCATGTAGTAAAATAGTAGACATAATGGGCACCCACTATAAATTAGCCTGGGTGTTTGAATTCACAGCTGCTGTTTTGTTTGAATTCATATAGCTTTATATTCGTTTTCATTGAAACAATTACTCTGCATATTTTTCTTAGTAAATTAACATAAAGCATATTATTTGTATCTTTTACTTTCAAAATATTTTTGTGATAAAATTTGGAAGGGGCTAGCTCATGATTTGATAAAATGTGATTCATACAATACAAAATTAAGCATATTGGACAAAGGATGAATCATATGTACATAGATATGTGCACATTCAGTCATACCACACACACAAACAAAACTTCAATACATGGATTTCACTCAAAGTATACTTCTCCTATAACTAATCAGTTAGTATGCAAAAATACTTCAAAATATTCTCTTTTGAAAATAATTGGTCAGAAAGACTAATTTCTAAACTTTCAATTTAAATAGTTTTGAGTCCAATTATTTATAACTGATTGTTGATGTTAACAAATATCAGAGTTAATGATTCCTTGAGACACTTTTTAAGCCCTTCAAGCACATCAGAAATCCAATTATATCTAAGTTGTTCATAGAATGTTACCTTTCAAAGTCTTCTTTGATACAAAATGGGATCTGCCATTGGAAGTCATTTTAATGAATGACTTTCCACCTAGAAAAATATGCTCACAACACTCATTAATGTCAACAGAAGAAATCAAACCTTGACATTTTACATATGAACAGCATTTATCTATTGAAGTAAGTGTGTAGACTCTTGATAACATTTCATCTGAATTTTTTCTAGCCACCAATTAATAAAACTTATAAGGTACTTTAATAAATGGAAATCATTAAGATGCATATAACAGGCAACTATATAATAATATAAGACCCATTTACCTTACAAAATATCAAATTCTTGCTTTGTTCTTAAAACTTAAAAAAGTAAGGGTAATATAACACTTGAATTATATTTTAAATTAAATATATTTCTCCTTTATTTATAATCATGAGAGATTTTATTAATTAGGCTTATTCAACTTAAGCATTGATAGAATCATTCACCTGTAAATGCATTCTGCCTTTTCCACTCTCCTCTTTCTCCCTCTCACTCCTTCATCTGTCTCTGCTTCCCACAAGTCCTTTTTTTGTTGAGCAATAGGCTCAGGTCATGAGGAATTGCTTCAGGCTGTACTTGGCAATAGCCCCTAGACATAAAGAACTGATTAATCCCAGGCTGACCTTTCAGCCCCACCTGCAGAAACAGTATTTCCAATCACCTTGCTCCTACTCAAGCTGCATGCCCACAAAAAGCTTAACTTCCTGGTACCAACCATGTACATGCATGGCCTCCAGCCCCTCTTACTGCACTAAAGCTTCATTACATGGAAAGCTCAGGGCCCCTCCCTCTTCTAATAAACCAATCACAACCTGATAACATGGTCTGACTGCTTTTCTGCCTCATTTTACTTACATTTTTCCAACGTCTACTTTTTAAATTTTTTTCTTTGCCTGTAGTTACTATCTTGTGAATCATTTAGTTAAGTTACAGTCACTCACATGTCCTTTAAATTGGGACTATCAATTGAAATCTGGTGGGTTACCAGTGAATGTATAACTTAAGACATTATGCCCACCTATTTCTGAATCTATCCTTAAGACATAGTTCAGTAGTGAAGGGTAGGGCACCCTAAAACCCTCTTCTGTTGGGGGCACAGATGTCCTTGGCTCACAGAGAAGCACTAAGAAAACCAGAAATTTTAATCACACAGGGTTATATCCTCAATGGAGGAGATACAAATCTAATACCTGCATTCTATCCAGAAAGCTGAAAGTGGATGTTCTTAGTGAATTGGTCACCTTTTTGCTATCGGTAGGGACAGAACTCAACCTAACTCCCCAAAATGATTATTCCAGATTCTTCCCTTCCTAGACCATTAGCTATCTTCAGGGCAGATGTCACATGTACTTTTTATCCTAATGACCTCTATGCTATCCATCAGAGACCACACTAGATTCTAGGCCTTTTGACTGTAGATCCCACCCTCCTGGTCACATGTACTTTGCAAAGGAGTTCCTATGTAGTCACATCTTCAGCTTTATTGTGCACCTAGAACTGGACTGATTAGACGGATTGTTGCCTGGAAACCTTTTCCCAAATTGTACTGTTTTAAATATGCCGACAATTAACTACTGTTCATTAGAGTTCCCAAAGGGAATCTGCACTGGTTTTCATTCTTATTTCTTCACACAATTGGCTTCTCTGTATGATACCTGCAGGGATGCCCTCACTCTTCTTACCTCCTCTGGCTGTTAATTCGTGTATGTCCTCATGCAAACTCAATGTGGCAGCCACAGTTGCTGAGCATTTTTGTTTTGACCCCCTTGAATTAGCATATTAACCTGGTTGGCCTCCCAGTAGGGGCAAAAAAAAACAAACAAACAAACAAACAAAAAAACTACAGACAATAGTCCCGCTTGCCAAGAACCGATAGGCAGTCTTTCCCCAGGAAGGGTTAGGGTACCATGAACCCTTCTTGCGTCCACCACGGAACGCTGGCAGCCCCGGTTGGTACAGGCCTGGTGCAGACAGCCACAGATGTCCTAAGTCCGTGATTGTAAGGTCTGTGTCACTGATAGGGTCCAGCGGCGCGGATCAGAGACTTCCTCTCTGCCAGTTAAAGGATGAAAGGGCAAGGAAAGTGTGAAGTGCCACAGGCAGCATCAGAGAAATCTCAAGCATAGCAGAGAGAATCGGCAGCTGAACAAAGGAGTTATACCACTGAGGAAACACACACACATACAGCAGACACACAGGAAAAATCCCTCTGCTGGGCAGAGGGGACATTCGGTAAGCCAGTTGCCCAGTCTTTTCTTGAGGCTGGATGTTTGAAAGCCTCTGATGAGTTTCCTTTTCCTATTTAAGGGTTGTTCAGTTTGAAGACAGATAGGATGCTGAAGGGTCCAGAACTGCTGTGTGACATGTCCTGATCCTACTTTGAACTCACTGAGCAGGTCCTTCAGCATGTACCTGTTGGTGGGAGATAAAAGCTTCCAGGCTATCATTTCAAGTTGGAGGTTGAGGAAGAATCTGGCCACTCAGAAATTTGTCACCTTTATTACCTAGCCATGGCCCCTCTACTTATCTGTCTCCATACCAGGGACTCTAACTCCTGGTCTCTCACCATGACTAGAGGTGATAAAAGGGAAAAATCAGAGGCCATCTTGAGAGATGCTTCCCCCTCCCCTCCTCCAAAGGTATTTGCTGACCAGCAGTTTTAGAAGTGACCGGAAGTTGAACTTATAAGGCTGAGACAATAAATCTATGCATCCTGGACTTGGCAAAATCAAGATATGGGTAGTAATGGGTTTAACTGACCAGAAGTTGACCTCAGAGGAGAGTAGGACTGGAACAATAAATCTGAATGTATATATCCTGGGTTCAACAAAAGCAGGACATAGGGAGTAAAAATTTATGACTCTGTAGATACCCTGAATCCTGTTAGCCATCAGTAACCTCATGCTTTTAGTTCAGCCAGTAACTTCAAAGAACTACCTCACCCTTAGCCCCCTCATCCAATCCCAAGCTGCATGTAAACCTTTCCTATATAAACCCCTTCAAGTGAGTACTCAGGTGCCATCCTCCTCCACCAGATGTGTTGGGATGTTGGATGCACTGACCAAGCCCCAGGCTTGCTTGTTTTGTTATTTAAAAGCCTCTGTGCTTGCATAGGATATTGGCTCTCTGACAGTCTTGCTTGGGGGTATTGTGGTCTGAGCATGACAGTAACATATTAAAACCTTCTCCCTATCATCTGGCTTTTACAGCCTTTCTTCCTCCTCTTCTGGGATGTTCTCTAAATCTTAGAGAACCTGAGAAAAGTGTTCTATTTAGGGTTACTAGGTCTCAACCACAAAATGGTAGTCTGGTCTCATCTCAAGCTGGACTCAGATATGGCAAACAGAAGCATTGCTGGAGGATAGACAAACGTCTGAAACCAGCATCCTCAGAAACTTGTGAAATAGGTTTCTGTTTGTCTAATTTCCTTATCTCCCTCTACCTCCAACAAATAGGGCATCTAGTTCCAAATTAGAACATACATGTAACATATCAAAGCCCCAGTGCCAGCCTTCTGGTTCTTCCAGACTATAAAACTCTTGAACCTCTACTCTAACTTCTGGGCACTTCTAGGTCACACACCTCCCTCCCACAGCTCCTCAACTCTCTTTTAACCAGCAAGGGTCTCCCTGATTCCGTTTAGCTCTGCCTCCAGAGAGATACCCTTGACAGCTTTGAACTTCCTAAAGGGCTTCCCCTCCTTTTTACAATTTTCTCTATTCTACTTATTGTGATAGGCAGCCATGGCAGCTGTGAACTACCACAAATAAACATTTCCGTCCTGTGGAGCAAGGTTCCAGTCTATTCTGAGGCTAATGGGATGGTTATCACGTAGTACTCACGCTTCTACTGCCCTAGGGGGTTCATCTCGGCTTCCACATTTGTATTGTGGTTGATGCTGTTAACAGCCATGAAGGCAATTGGTTTTCAAAATAGATTGTATATTATGATTTCATAGTATCACATCTATGTTCTTCTGAGAGTTAAAAAATAAAACTTTAAAAACATATTTAAAATGTCCAATTGTACATTATTTATCCAATTAATTATCACAATATCTAAGTGAATCATTTATCTCATGGTAAGCTTGAACTAGAAAAATTTCTGGGCGGTGGTGGCGCACGCCTTTAATCCCAGCACTGGGAGGCAGAGACAGGTGGAACTCTGTGAGTTCGAGGCCAGCCTGGACTACAGAGTGAGATCCAGGACAGGCACCAAAACTACACGGAGAAACGAAACAAACAAAAAAACGAACTGATAGCCGGGCGTTGGTGGCGCACGCCTTTAATCCCAGCACTCGGGAGGCAGAGGCAGGCGGATCTCTGTGAGTTCGAGGCCAGCCTGGGCTACCAAGTGAGCTCCAGGAAAGGCGCAAAGCTACACAGAGAAACCCTGTCTCGAAAAACCAAAAAAAAAAAAAAAAAAAAAAAAAAAAAAAAAGAAAAATTTCTAAATTAAAATTGATTAATATTAAAAGGTATATGCATATAAAAGATTTTATAAATTATTTTTATTTTGAATATAGCCATGTGAATTTAGTAAATTATTCCAATGCACAAAAATCTCCAATTACATATTTTATATAGCTACTACTATGCATCAAATATTAATAATCAATAAACCTCAAAGTAACTAGTTTTAGAATTAATATGTGGATTAATTTTATATTATTATTTGTTTATTCCACTTTTTGACAGTAGAAAACACTTGCATTCTTCTTAGGAAAGTATTTTGTATTATATTCTCAGAATTATTATTTAGAAACTAGAGGAAATATATTATTTTCAAAAATTTCATTTTACAGTTTACAAATTAAATATGATATACAAATTATACCTAAAAGTGAACTTTATTTGTGATTTTGTAAAACCAAGGTATAGTCACACATCATGAAGACAAGTGTGTTTTTGGTTTTGAGCCTGGCCGCAGTGGCACAAGCCTTTAATCCCAGCACTCAGGAGGCAGAGCCAGGCGGATCTCTGTGAGTTTGAAGCCAACCTGGTCTACAGAGCGAGATCCAGGACAGGCACCAAAGCTACATGGAGAAACCCAGTCTCAAAAAACCAAAAAAAAAAAAAAAAAAAAAAAAAAAAGCAAAAAGAAAAGTGTGTTTTTAGCTTTTTAGCTCCTAGTCAGTTTTAACTCTTCAGTGTTTTCACTTTTCATATCGATGAAATAAGGCAGCTCTAAAAGCTTTGCTAACACAATTGCCCCTCTTGTGTTTCTCAATCAATGATGCCATCCTTTTTATGACTACCAGTGAATTCCTGTTCTAGATGCCAAGGCCATTTTTTTCACCTGATCCAGGCTGTTGGCTGTGACTTGAAACATCTGAACATACATTCAAAAAGGACATAAAGCTTCTGTACAGTGATACTAATATCCCTTAATTCATTCCCTCTGGCTTGCATAGATAACTGATTATTTCTCAACTCAGACTCCTCTATTTCCTTATCCTCGTAAAGAGCTAGCTTGAACTGTTTGCCATTGAGAACCCTAAGAGCATAAGAGTTTTAAATATTTTTAGATTTATTTATTTTATTTTATGTGTGTTATGCCCAGATCACTCCCAGAGAGACCCCCAAAAACCAGGGATGTCCAGAATGCACAGCAAGATTTATTGCAGGCACACAGTACAAGCCTCCTCAAGCACTCGTCACAGTGAGGCAGGGAGGAGTTCCTCTTTCTTTGTGAGGCTAGCTTTTTAGAAGCAAAAACCCCAAGTCCCTCTAGGTTGTGGGGGAGTTAGTATGGGTACAATTCTAATTGGCTCAATCTTCCCGGGCCTCTGTGTTATCTTATTTTTAGTTTGTCCATTTGCTTTGTCAGACCTTTTACAGCCCATCTCCGGAGTTGAGACATGCTATCTCAGGGTTTGGGACATCTCGTGGTTAATCACTCACCACCAGATGGCCTGACTTTGTACTTTGACTGTCTCTGGCATTTGGGGCATTCTATGGTTAATTAGTTGCTACCAGATGGCTCTTCAAACATCCTGACTTTGTAGTTTTGAGTTCCTGGGGCTGGCGCTGTCATTTCTGGGGACTTGAAACTAGCCTGGTTCTATCTATATTGAGATATCTTTGTCTAAGCCCCCTTTTTTGAGAGAATAGAATAAGGGTCTCACAATGTGTATGAGTGCCTTGTCTGCATGTATGTATGTGCACAACCTCATGAATGCCTGGTGCCTAGGAAGATCAGAAGGTGTCAGATCTCCTGGAACTTGAGTTATAGATGGTTGTGAGCAACCATGTGAATTCTAAAAAACAGAACCTGGGTCCAACTCAGGATTCAACTGCTCTTAACTTCTGAACCATCCTTCCAGCTCCTAAATGGAGTTGCAAGAAGAGGCTTGCACCACCATGCCCTGCTACCCTTCTTTTTTTTAAGTGAGGAATGGGCTAGCATCCCTTAGATTTTCAAGTGTTTGGAAACACCATTTACTGTGGGGTTTCTGGAGCTGAAAGTCTAGGGTTACTGGCTCAGCTTTCTCTAGCCATGCTATGGACAATGGTTAGAGAATAAAATACTAACCAGGGAAGGCCATTGTCAGATCAGATATCACAGCACAATATTTGAGTGGATAGTGCACTGGAAAGAAAGCTGTGGATCTGACCTGACAATAAAATAGTCAAAATAGCCTACTTACCAAGCTATCAGAGAGGTGTGACCTACTTACACTGAGGTTCTAATACTAGCAATCATGAACAGGCATGTTCATGGAGATCCACAGACCACAGCCTCACCTATGTACCACTCACAAGCCTCGAGGGGATGCCGTGTCCTCTCTGTCAACTCCAAACTAGACTAAATCACATGATCAGGTGCCCTCCTTCCTCTCCAATGTTGAAGAGGACTGATATTTTAAGATACAGGTGACTGTAGATGAGGTTGTTGTCTATCAGTGCAGTAAACTCGCCTCTATACAGTGCTGTAACAAGAGCCTCAATTCTATATATATAATTGTGTCAATGTATTAAGGGATTCTATGGGGAAAAACAGACTCACTGATACAAGATAAGGTAAATCCAGTTACAGAGTCCTTGGAAAGCTGGAGACCAATCATACGTCGCTTCACTCATCCTGATTGGGTCTTTACCACCCAAGCAAGTGCGACCCCTTTTCTCCTCCCTTTTAAGCAGTCACAGGTCATCTAGGCAGATAAGAAGCACTGCCTCTATCAGGCCAGATAGCCCAAGGTAATGGGTGGATTGAATTCCCACTACACAGTGTAGTCTGTCAGGAAGAGCTGTGGTTGCAGCCAAGCTGCTTTGGGTACCAGTCATGGATACACCTATTATCCCAACTCCAGTGATCTCTACACATAAAGTAGCACTTCCTCACAACAGTCATGAAGGATTCGAAGCTAAGGGCTGATTTGAGAAAGTCTAGCTATCGTCAAAAGGGGCTGCTAAGTTGACAGTTTCTCATCAAACAACTGGGCATGACAGAAGGACTGTCAGCCTTCAATCAATGGGCGGGGTGGCCTGCTCCTGACTGCTTTGCTCACAGAAAACTTCAAATAGTGCTTAAGAAAAAAGACAGAAGATGAAATTAACAACCTCAATAGTACTTAACAGTGTTTAAATTCTATGAAAAGACTCCGGACAAGAGTTTGGGCCTTCTGATCTGTCTCCTCAGAGAACAAGTGTTTGCCAATTAGACCTACAAAAAAGAGAACTGTGCCTTCTCAGATCATCTTCATAGAAGGAGTTCAGGAGTCAGCAGGGAAAGTACCTGCTGCAGTGGGGGGCAGGGGTCATCCTCCCGCAGAGATTGACAAAGGGAGGTGCCTTCTACTTTGAAAGTGGCTTGACATCCCAAAGGGAAGGTTCACAGGTCCTTGACAAAGGCATTTTTGGCTGTAAAATTGCTAAGAAGCTTTTAAGAAACAGGTTCATCTTAAAGGAAAGGGAATGATTTTTAAGTTTTCCAAGCAAATACTCTGGGTATTTGGAAGTTGAAGTCTGGAGTTATGGAAAGTCTCTCTTGAGGTCTTTGTCTTAGAGGACTATTGATGATTTGCTTAAGTTCTGGCTATATTTTGCTAGTTTTTAACAGGATCTCTAAATGGTGGGGGTGCTTGAGGACTCACCACAGAATAGTCACAATTTCCATCTGTCATCAAATAGTACACTTCTCTATATTTATAATACATCTTTATGGAGTGACTGATTTGAAATGTCATCTACATTCTGTTAGTTGACAAACCCATCTCTGTAATCTTTGGGCATAGCCTCTAGTTTTATATTCTGAACATCTCTCTGTCACAATCCATACACCTAAGGCTGAGGAGCATTGAGGTGGGGCAAAACATTTGCAAGAGCCCAAAGAATGGAACACTGTTGCATAACAGTTCTTGTGGACAGGGCCAAGGTGTTGCTCCCATGAACTCTCAAGTGATATGCTTGCCTGTACAAACTCAAAGACCACAATAATTGACAGGTCAATGTGAATGAAGGGACATTTCCCAAGACCCCACCATAAATGAAGAACTTTAGGCAATGGCTACTGTGGAGGGGCAAACACTTTTGTTTTTATTTTTATTTTTTCTGAAATCCTAACACTCTCTTTCTCTCTCTGTGCTCCCCCCCCCCGCTGGTATATGAGTATGAAAGATAATTAGCTATAGAAGATGAGGTCACAAACTTGGAACAGGGTAAGCAGGAGTGATAAGAAGAGGGGGATGGGGGAGATGAGAGTAGGAATGATATAAACAGTCTGTATTCATTTATTAAATCCTTTAGTTAAAAAATAAAACACCTCTTTGTTGATAACATTTCTAAAGTATTTGCTTCAGTGTTCATGAAGCTCAGGCATACAAGAATTAAGGTTTTTATTTCTTTTAATTTTAAAAATTAAACAAGAAATATATTCTACTATATAATTAATGTTATAATTTTTAACTAAGTATAAAAGTTGCATTGTATATTAAAAAATCTTTCATTGTACTGTGTGTTTTAATTTTCATTAATCATTTTGTTATAAAATGGTACAATAATTGAAACATAAATAAACATATAACAATCTCTTCTATACCATTATACAAACAATGGAATCCTTATGTACCAAAGATCTCTTCTGGCAATAAAATTATTAATTAAAAATAGTCTCTGTACAAACCTCATATTTTTATACTAAGCTCTAAAAGGGGGTTTTGTGCTTAACTGTACCTTCAGTGTATTAGTGTAGGAGATTTATTGATTCAAGTAAGAATATACTTTGCCTGGACATATAAGTAGCAACTATAGAAATATGTTAAAATGAGATCTCATTCTAGCAAAAAAAAAAAAAAAAAAAGTCAATTCAGACTTTTGTAGTAATCTGCATATTTGTGATTATTTATGTGCAAAGTGCTCCTTTATTGTGCAATGACAACTCATAGTTGGCTAGTGGTTTACAAAAAAAAAATCAAAACAACAACAACAACAAAAAAAAACACCCCAATTTGTTGATTGATCAGTGTTCCTATAGGGTCCTTTTGCTAAACAGCTATGATACCATTATTTGAGATATTCCCTTTCTTCTCTTAGTTCTTTTATTTGCTCTTATCTCAGATATCTCTGTGGGTTTTTTTTTTTTTGCTTTTAATTTTGAACATATACATTTCCTAGTATATGTAAGTCACTCACAGACAAGTAAAAAGTACATCATTTCAAACTCTTTTTTTAAACTTCAGCAAATTGAACTCCAGCATAATTAAAGAAACTTTTGAGATAACTGAAAATGAATATTTGTTTCTATGTGTTGTTAGTTTGTGAGATGGAGATGGGGTATGAGCTAGCTGTCCAGGTATCATCTCTCTGCCAACCTTTCAATCACCCCTTATTTATCTACCAATCTATTTTCGCCATTATGTAATGTTTCAGTCTCACCTGTAGTGTTTGAAAAGATTCAAGAATATATTAGTAAAATAAAAGAAAAAGGCAGACATGGTGACTCGCATCTGTAATCTCTATAGTTGGTAGGCTGAGGCAAGAGTATCACCATTACAAGGCCAGCCTGGGTTGTGCAATAGCTTCATAGCCATATTAGGTTACAGAGTGAAACTACATCTCAAAATTTTAAAGAATACAAAACAACAACAAAAAAGAATTAAGTTAGCACTGTGGAGTGTCTTAAGTTTTCCAGCAACCACTGTAGATTTTTAAGGCCCTTAAGTTCCCCACAGGCTAAGACATCTGTTAGGGCTGAATGCCAATACTTTTTGAAGCTCTTATGGTCAACCAGGGAATATAATATCAACTATTCAAAGGATGTTTTCTTACTATATTTATTTTGAAATTTACCTAATATTTGTCAATTTAATAGGAAATTAGCAGTTGCTGTCTGTTACATCTGGTGACAAGCAAGGCCACAATATAGTCCAGATGTGATATTTTGCTCGAGATTCCCTAGTGCTCACCTTGGCTGACATCTACAACTATTCCAATATGACATAGCACACACAGAAAGAAACTGAGAGTTCAGAGAGAAAATAAGAAAAAGAGAGAGAAGCAAAGTTTGTATTACAATAGTTAATTTTCAATAAAATAGATAAATATATCCTTGCGAAATATACTTTGTCTCTTTTATCCGCTATCCTCTTGGCTACATATACTTAGCTGTTCCCTTACAGAGTAATGAAATCCAGACATTGCTTTTAGTTGTCCACAAAGAAGCTATTAAAATTGAATTATTCTAATTTTAGAATGGCCAGTACTAGACACAACAATATAGCAGTTTAGGTGAATGCTCAAGGATGCCTACAACAGCAGTTTTCCGGCCTTTTATGTCTTATTGTTAACTCTTTTAGCAATTCAGTACCAATTGCTATTTGCCTCTCAAATGAAGATATACACTTTGCTAAAGGCCTTTTCAATTTCTTCCCAGATAATGACTTACAGAACTCACTTATATAGAGTACATTACCTTTTAAAATTCCACTCATATTTCTTGCTTCTTGTTGATTCCCAAAGCATGCCCTCCAGTATTTATAAGCTTTTTATTTTGTTTTTTTAAAGTACTTACAAGATTAATGTTGTGTACATTGTGTTTTTTTCACAAGACCATATAAATATATTATCATTTTATGTAGCTTCCTATCTGTAATATTTGCTATATTTGAGTAAGAATTATTTTCTAAAGAAATCTATTTCTCATTATATCTGCCCACATTATAATTTATATAAAACAAAACTATGAAGTTGAAAATAGTTTGAGTGACACAAAGCTAAAGCATACTATATTCCCTCCTTTTTATATGTCACATGGTGAGTTTCTGAAATCACATTGTAGGTTTGCTTTCCTGTCTTGTTGACGTATATTTTAGTTACGTATACGCTTAGTTATTACCTACCTAATGATGCAACACGAAACATGACATAGTAGAGAGTAATCATGCTAATACAACCACCATAAGAAATTACTTTTTAGACCTTGGTGTGAAACCTAGCTTCTGAATGAATTTTTGTTATGGACAAGGATATTTACTTCATATAAAGATAAAATATTAGAATTGTTTCGGAGAGTATATATTTTTGAAATGAGAAAGTAAGTAGAAAAGAAACTGAAGTTTCCAGTCTAAAATGTGTATTTTTCCATACTTACAAATGAACTGCTCTTTTATTTTTCAAGACTCAAGAAATGACTCCGTAGAAACACTGTTGGAATGTGACAGCATTATTACCCTCGCATGCTGAGTAGCAGTGGTGTTTCAAAACAGTACAAAAGTCATTTCTACTTCTGCTTAGGACATAGGAACACACAGTAAATATTTTCACATGTCAACCCTCACAGGAAATTACAGAGATTTTTCCTGGCCAATATATATATATATATATATATATATATATATATATATATATATATATATATATATATGTTTTTCTCTATCCTCATTAATAAGATGGCATCTTCCCTGGAAGTTATATTTAATTAAAAGAAACAAAATAATGTATTTGCAAGTAAAAATATATGAAAAAAATATAAAGACAGAAAAAATTCTGAAAAACATCTTTAAAATAAATAAATTGTTGTAGTATAAAATTTAATTTCATGTGTAAAATTAAACCATGTTTTCGGTAGTAATTATAGTGATATATGCATACAGGCAGTCATACAGAGGCATATACACAGATATATACCGACAACCAGACACAGATAAACATATGCAGACACACATACATACTCATACACACACACAGAGGCACAAACAGGCATACATATACACAAAGACATACACAGACACACAAAGAGAAACACACAGACACACATACATAAACACACGTACACACATACACCCAGAGGCACACACATGCATACACACAGACACACACACAAACATAGACATATATACACAGACATACACAGACACACACAAACATACATACACAGACACACAGACTCACACACATACATAATACATACGTACATACACACAGAGACATACATGCAAATATACATACATACACACATACACATACAAATTATCCATACAATTGATCCCATAAGTTTATAGTAAATAACATCTCAGATGAAAATCATAATAAAATGCATGATATACTATTTAATATCTGTATTTAGACATTCTAAATTTAATTAATTAAAAATAAAAAGTTAAATCTTTCAATTTAATAGTTAAGATAGTCTATATAATTCTGAATATTTTAAAAAGACATCTATTTAATATTTATATAAAACAAAAACTGTTTTGTTCATTTCTATCCCTCTAAGACCATATAGTTGTCACCAGAAAACTATTAATGCTATATACAAGTTACATGTTGTGTATAAGTATACACATTTTTGAATAACTTTATTTAAATAAGATTATTTTTTATTGGAGGAAAAGACAAACATTTAGTATCAAAATCTCAAATAAGCCGGGTGATGGTGGTGCACACCTTTAATCCCAGAACTTAGGAGGCAGAGCCAGGCAGATCTCTGTAAATTCGAGGCCAGCCTGGTCTACAGAGTGAGATGAAGGACAGGTGCCAAAACTTCACTGAGAAACCCTGTCTCAAAAAAACAAAACAACAACAAAAAAAAACCCTCAAATAAATAAATAAAAATTTTAAATCGCTAAAATATTCTTACCAAAATTCATGGTTGAGAGGCTTGAAGGTTTATTCAAATAAATATGGATCTAATAATTTTTCCCAGTTTAACCCCTTGTATAACGTCTATACTTTTTTCAGCTCCCTTAGAAACCAGCACTAGGTTTCTTGTGTTCTATTTTATCATTCCCCTTCCAAAGAAACAAAAACAAAATTAAAGGAGGAGTATGTGTTTAAGTTACTGTCAAAGTGCTGTCAACTTGACTTGTCTTTGTACTGCTTTTCTGTTAGAGACAGTGTTCATGAGGAAAGAAGAGAAGGGATATGTATCGTGGCGAAATCAGTATTTAAACCGATTATATGACATCCACTGACGTCTCATCTGCCGTTCTTTGCCCCTAACAGCTTGCTTGGAGAAAAGTTTTTCTGGTTAAGAGTGCAGTGTCTGAAATTTCATCCCCTTGCCCTTATTTGAAATGCAAATCTAAATGACCATTTTTGCTTAAAGTGTGTTGAGAAATTGACTAAGGACTTAACTGAGACTACATGGTGTGGTGGTTAATAGGCACACCTCACCAACCATCTTTTGTGACATTTCTATAATAAATCTCAAGAACTTCACTTAGGTAAATGTTAGTCTCACCTTTGGTCCTTCTAGAAACCCAGTGAGGGCTGGGGCCTGACTTGGCCTGAGAAATCCAATTTAGTTGAGTTTTAGTAGTGAGTTAGTCACTGGAACCACTGAGGAGCTGACAGTAACGGCATTATTGATGATGAGAATGTGGTTAGTGGGCATGTAGCTATGACGTATCTTACCCTACAAGCATCACGATTATTCTTTTCCTTGTGGTAAAGCTGGGCATAGATAAGATACTAGTGGAAGAAAGCATGGTGATGAGCGATGGACTTCAGGTGACTTTGAGAAGTTTTAATATTTTGCAGTCTTAACCAAAAAGATGACAAAAGTGGGAGTACAGAGTAGATAACAAAATCCTGATGTGCTCAACTGATGGACTAAGAGAGGGTCATAGCCACTGTTGCATCCTTAACTGTGCAAAGGAAAGTAATCAATGTGAGTAATCAGGAGGCTGAACTCAACCCCAAATTATCAGGCACAGAATACACTGTGACAAGAGCAGGTGCTGAGGTAGGAAGCCTCCGTGGGAGGTGGATGAAAAATAATGGCCTGTATGTTCACCAATGTCTCCTGCTGCTACTCCAACAAAACCAAATGAACAAATACAATAATTTCATTTAATATGGTTTATCAGATATGTAGTCTAGACCAAAAGCTACAGGAGAACCAGAAAGACTAAATTAACTCCTACCCAGTTAAAACTGCATAAACTAACAAGGCCATGCATTTGTCATGCAGTACAATTAGCTCTCTGTTGAGTGCTTTCTTTTTACATAGGTCTAGGCTCTAAAATCAAGGCCTTGAATTAAAGAATAGACATTCATCTGAATAAGAGAACTCAGAAAGAGTAAAATTAATGCAAAACTAAGACTGTCATTTAGCAACTTTGGTTCATTGTTTTATACCAGTTGACAATGGAAGGAGTCTGACATATAGTAGTTATAATTGACCACAATGATATCAAGGGAAAAAGATGTTCAAAATGGGATTGTGTGTGTGTGTGTGTGTGTGTGTGTGTGTGTGGTGTTTGGTGTGTGTGTGTGGTATGTGTGGTATGTGTGGTGTGTGTGTGGTATGTGTGGTGTGTGTGTTTGGTGTGTGTGTGTGAGTGTGTGTGTGTGTGCGTGTGTGTGTATGTGTGTGTGTGTAATTTGGTACAATTTTATTTATTTGGTACACTATTCCCAAGCTTCACAAATCTGTATATATCAAGATTCCTTTCATTGATAAAGCCAGATAGAAAGGCATTCTCACCATTTATAAGCTCACTCTACACTGACGTTGCTTCCTCGTTTCACTGCTTACATTGCACTCCAGTAGATAAAATGGAGATATCGTTTAAAAACCCTTATTTCATTTCCTTGAGAACAATATCCAAAAGTGGAATTTCTTTATCACCTGCAGTTAAGTCTTTTTTGAGGAACCATTTTTAAGAGCACCATCCTATTTTCTATTTGTCATAGCAACTATATTAAATAGGGGAAAATACTCAGGACTGAGATATAAGTCCTGAGTGAGTCCACTTAAATGAGATCCAAAGTCATCAAACAGTAGTCAAGTATACAGTGGTGGTTTCCAGAGGCTAAGCGGAGGGCAAAGCAGAAAGTTGGACTTCAAAAGTTATAAACTTTCCATAATTTGTGATGATGAAATTGAAGAAACCTGCCTTTGTACTTGGGACTTTAGCTGATTTTTGTTCACATAAAAACACATAAAAGTCTGTTTAAATTTTATACCAGGAGAATCATTGCTACCATAGTAACAGGGAAAGAAAGAACAAAGGTAAACTGTAGAATAGAACAAAATTTGAAGAGAAGCTTTGGAGTCTGCCTGATCCACAGGCAAGTGCAAGGATACTTTGCTCAATTTTATTGCTAAACAGCCTTGTGTAGCACTCAGAGCCCTGAAGGTGGGTACAATCAGAACACTAGATCGCTTCTGGTGGACGGTTCTAGTCTCTACATCAGTCAGGCTGGATGATGACGGAAACCTTGAAGGCTTCTAGAAGACCATCAGTAAGGATCTCTTAGGGCCTCTAGATTTGCTTCTGTTAAACTTCCTTCCTGGAGGTTTCCCAAAAGAAGGACAGCAGTGCTGTAGGAGCTCTTCCGAGAACTGCCCATGACATAAGAACCACAGGGTAAAGCAGGACCAAGGTGGGAAACTTCCTGCCACATTTCTGGGATAAGATTCACTCTTGAAGTCTAGAGCTCCCAGTTCAGATGTTTGCAGTGTTTAGAGTTGAGACCTCAGCAGAGACCTGAGAAAAGAATTAAATTTCAGAGAATCAGGCTGGGCAGTGGTGGCACACGCCTTTAATCCCGGCACTCGGGAGGCAGAGCCAGGCAGATCTCTGTGAGTTCGAGGTCAGCCTGGTCTACAAAGCAAGTTCCAGGAAAGGCGCAAAGCTACACAGAGAAACCCTGTCTTGAAAAAAAAATCAGAGAATCTTAATATCACGTCATACTCTCTCCTTGGAACAACTCCCATCCAAAGGCTGAATGCTCCACCTGAAGGCAGACAAAGTCAGAAGGGCCATCCAGGGTCACAGCCCACCAGATTGATCAAATTGGCTTCTGCACTGCTACTCAGATCTAGGCTCTGGTCAGCTCTCCTTTAAACTTACAGTCAATTTTCTGCTTGCAATCCTGCCTCTCCGGTTTTTTTTTTTTTTTTTCTAGGAAAGCTGACCTAAGACAATTAAGTTTATATATAATTAGTTGTGTTACATAATTTGGTTAGTTTTAACTCAGAAGCCTCATTACATATAATCAGGGTAAATTGCAAGTTAGCATTTTCCTTTGCCAAAGGCTTTTATGAGAAAAAAAAGGTTGCTGAGACTTCTTTCTGTGCTTCAGGTCTGATGCTAATCATATGACTTTTTTTTTTCTGTGTCCCTACTTACTCAATTAATGACTTTTTTCAGACATTTCCTAGCCTTTAATTTTCTTCTGACTCCATACTTTAACTTCAAACACTCGTCTCAACTGATCGATGAAGCTGGTAGCACAGAGTACTCTGCGGCTAATTTCCTTTTTACCCTGACCAGAAACAGGTGATGACACAAAGCTTGACCTCTAGCAGATTAATAAAGATTCTTCCAGGGATTCATACTGTAGCATACTGTGGATAGAAGGAAATGGTTACTGAAATCTACCTAGCTGCTTGAATCCTAGTTACAAAAGGAATGGAAAGGAATAACTTTATTTCACTCTATCCAGTGATTTTTCCCCTTTGATATGAACAAGTCACAACTTACTAAGTATTAGAAAAACAATTCTTTACTATTTGTTTTATGAGATTTAATTTTTTAGTTTAATTTTCATATGCACTAATGTAAAATATATTTGAACACTCCTATAGCATGCATGAATCTCTCCCTGAGCACTCACACACTCCTTGTACTGTTTTCTGCTCTGTGCTTATGATTTTTCTGCATGCCTCCTCTTCATCACCTCCATTACCTTCATCATCACAATATCTAAATTTCTCTTTGAATGTTTCCATAAATTGAGGTAAACAGCATATTTCACATAGTTTCTTAATTTCTTAAAGAGAAAACTGCTGCTGAACACAATTGTCTCTTATTTATATTCTCTATGTCTCTTCTATCCAATCACTTTGTTCTTCACTCTCTTTCCTTATTTTTTTCTTTTCCTGTTTGAAAAACAGAAAAGGGAAATTTATTTAATGGGGCCACATTTGAAGGAGGGGCAAACAGACAGAATGATTCCTCTTCTAACCTCAGTAAGGTTTTTGGGGGGGTTTTGAATGAGATTAAGGCTTAAGTATTGGGCTAGAGTTGAGTAGTCCCCAATAAAGGTGTGGTCAAACTCACCATTAATCCATCACTGCCTCTTTTTTTGAAAAGCTCTAAGAAGTTGAAATTCCCTTCTAAAAGGCTTTAGACTTTCTCTTCTCCCAACATAAAAGTTTCAGGGAATTCCAGTTTCTTTGGGTCCACTGTGAGGGACACAAGTGTCTCTTTTTAAAATATCTCTTTATCTCTTACAAGTTCCTTATATTTCCACCTTCTGTTTCAGCAACTCAGTTTTGAAACAACGATCACAAATAGGATGCATGTGGGAACCACGCTTAGAATACATGGAATTCGTGACAGTGCATGAGGATCATTTCTTCATAATTCCTTGGCTTTGATGACTTTGGGCCATAAGCAAGTCCATCTTCTTAATTTGACACAGAGTCCCTCAGTGAAGATTAGACTGACGTCAAACTTAGGGACTTCCTGCTTCAGCTACCCAAGTACTGAAATGAAATGAAGGTAATTCCGTATCTACAGTTGCTTCACTTCAATTCTGACTCCCTGTCTCTTGAAATATTTAGATGATATTGCTGGAGACATCACGGAGTAGCCGCTGGTATTTGTGCTCTACTGTCTCTGTCAGCTCTCTGAGATGTGTCACAGCTGCATTAATCTGACGCCGGGTATTAGTGAAATTATTAAGGCCACTCCACTTAGTTAAAAGGAAGATTTATTTAGTGGGCAACTTACAAAAAGGGAAAGGTAGGTCGCAGGGTCTGGGGAAGGTGTATCGCAATCCAGCGGTGTTCTCTGGAGCTCTGATCGGTCAACCTGGCACAGAACGAGCACTCCCCATCCAGGTCTCGGGTCTCCAGGCGCCTCCCCTGGCCCCGCCTCGTAGGCGTGACAGTTGCCAGAGTCTCAATGGGGGTTGGAACTTTCAGATCCAAGCTGGAATAGCTACCCACTACAGCTGAGTTGGGGTTGGAGTAAGTGACAGATATCAGAATGTTGTCTAAATGGAACGATTATGGATCCTTTACGTAATTAAATACTTAAATCTTAAGAGAGGAATATTTGCATTTTTTTTGTTTGTCTGATGAGAAATGTGCTAGCATCCTAAAAAATTTATTCAAGCTTCGTCAGAAGCTGTGCTTTGTACTGAGAAAAAAAATGAATCATTTCTAGCTGTTGTTACACAGTTCTCTCTCTTTAAATCTTTTTTTAAGTCAACATACAAAGTAAGGGGTTTCATTTTGATACTTTCATAAATAATAATTATTTTTTTATTCATCCTACCACTACTTGCCCAAATCCCCCATCATCATTTTTCTGTCCAGCTTCCTCTCAAATTGGCTTCATTCAACTTTCACAGCTGTATAATTAAGAGAAATTAAATCTTGCATTGTTATATCGTCTAAAAAATGTATAATGACCTTTTGTGTTGAACAGTCATTTTTCCTTTATATACTATATTTCTGAAGGTACAGTTTTTGAAAGTGGCAATTAACATCAGCAACAAAGAGCAACCTCACAACAAAAAATAGCTTGTATTAATTAGAATATATAAATTTAGAATGCCTTTCCATTAAGTTTTCTATCCTTGTTAATTCAAGTGGAAAAAAAAACTCCCCCTCATTTACTTTAAAACTCATTAGTGTTTTACTCCATGTAGCTCCTTTTGTGCATGTTGCTCAGAGTGAGATGTGTGGCAGATCAATTGCTCAGTCCCTGCTGCTACTTGTGATTAAGAGACAGACACTGTTCACAGGAAAGTGTCTTATAATTACAACAAAAAGTAGGTAATCAACACAAGTATTGTCTTTTTATACCTTAAAGAGTAAGTTAGAGAATAAAATTAAACCAGAACTGTTCCCTAAACATCACAAGTCATTTAACATAAGCCCTTTTCACGAGATGTTAACTGCACACTGGATTGTCTCAGAGAAGGGTGTTTGTAATGTGCTTCTAAGAAAATAACTTGATACTTTAAAACTTCCCATCTTTCTGAAAAAATATGCCAGAATAATTAAGACCTGTTCATCAACACATGTGTTATTTTTTAATGATCAGAATATTAGTAAAATCTGTGATATTCAATGTCAAAGTTCTAACATTGCTCTTCTTTCCATATAGCTCCCAAATTGCTACGAAGAGTTTAAAAAGAAATTGCACTTAGCATCTAAGCACATATATTTCCTAGAAATGAAGGAAAATTATTTTGAGAACTGCTTAAATAAATTTTTTTAAAAATGCAGTAAAGGGAAGAAACATGCAGTAAAAGAATGTCTAAATCATTGTTCTATGTATTCCATTTAATAACTTCTTTATTTTTGTTGTTTATATTGACAAGTCCTAAAAGATACATGCTTTGAACTATTCTATTTTATTTGAGACTGACTGATGTCACATTATCAGCCACAAATAGATTCTTTCTTTTGCATAAAAATAGATAAATTAGTATATTTAATATAGATGTTCTATCATTTTAAGCTCAGCATGCAAAGGCTGATTGAGTCGTTTTCTTTTTCATTTGTATATTGTAGAGGCAAAGCATTGTAAAGAAGGCTAGGCAAGTCAATAAGTGCAAATCATTTGGATAAGTATTGCGGTGGAAGACTATAAGAAAGGGCTCTCATTACACAGTTTGTAATTAAAGATTCTGCCTAGAAAATTCAAGACAGGCATCATTGCACAAATTATATTCAGCTTAATGTCATTTAAATGAATGACTGGATAAAATTATTAGTTTCTATATTTGATCTTTAATTTCCTGTATATTTAGTCATAAACATGTAAAGTTTGATATTATTTCTTTACAGATCAAAACACATACAAACACGTGTCTGTGTGTGTGTATTCTTGTCTCAGTATATATCAACTGCAAAATTTTCTGAAAGCTATGACATAAAATTTCAAATACTAATTTTCAAACACATACATATGCATATACATATACACAGAATATTAGTAATCCAGATTTTCTTCTGAGTAATGTGTACTTTTTTTTAAGTCACGAAGGCAACTGGCAGAATTTGCAAATAAAACAGAGCTGAGTGATAGGAATTTTACATTTTGTCTTAAGTTCAGTGTTTAGACTTACGTTCTAAGTCTAAGTTGAGGTCCTTTTGCCAGCATTATAGACTCTGACTTAAAGATGACAACATGCTCACATTTCTATTGAAAATGAGAGGCTGAAATTTCACATTCTCACAAAGTAGGATGTCTCACACATTATAGCAGCACCCAAGCTATATCAAAGCAACATTTACAAGTCTAATATTTTTAAAACACAGATGTTCAAGTTCACTAAGTCATTGTGGATGATACCTACAGAAATTTAAAATTTCTAGGTAATAATGTTTTCATGTAATAGTCATTTTTCTGAGATCATGTTAATTCTGAAATAATTTTGAATAAAACTTTGTGTTGATGTTATAACTGTATTGAAGACATTTGTTTTCCCAAAATGGGCTATACCATAATATACATACATATGCACATAGTGGATAATAGGAATTGGAATTTTTACTGACTCAGTTGTATATCAAGAATTATCTTGATACATGATTTAAGAGAAGAACTTTAGATAAATTTAAGTAACACAAATAAAAGCTAAATAAAAAATTAAAATCTACTTTTCAGGAAAGTATTTTTGAACAAAAAAATTATATATTATCAGAAATTCAAATGTTTTGCATTAATAATGGTGTGTGAGAGACATAGAACAAAGGCCCTTGTATTCACAGATCTCCAGAGAAACCAGAAATGTTAAGCACATAGGATTGTATTTCTAATGGGAAAGATGTTAAAATCTGCTTTTCCACCCAGAAAGTTGGGAATTGGAAGTGATCAATAGTCTGGTGATCTGCTTTATCTGTTGGGCCAGGCCATATCAAGCTCCTACAACCATGACTGATGAAACCTTATAGTCTAAATGACCCTTACACTCTGCATAGGCAGGGGCTCCACCAAGCTCCCACTACCAGGACCAGAGCTGAATGAAGTCCAAATGACCTCTATGCTATCTTGATGACCAAGGCCAGGCCAGACCTTCCTTAGGCCTTTAAGCTATTACAGGTTAACATATCTCTAGTCCTCATCTTCTTGGAAAAAAATAACATGTATCTTGAATTGAGTTTCAAGATAATTATGCTTTCTTGTGCACTTAGATTATATTATACCAGGAAAATTCTTTATAAATTCTACTGTGCATAAATATGCTGTCAACAAACCCTCTGGCATCAGAATCTCTCCAAGTTTGATCCAGGTTGACAAAGTCAATATGAACCAATATTCTCACCTCTTAACCATTCCCTTCCCTGACTACCATGACCACTTGCAGGGTCCCCTCAAGTCTGTTCAGAAAAATCAAGAACATCATTAAGTTGAGTAATTTTCAATTTGAAACTAAACATACTTTAAACCTATTTAATTTGTATTTTTAAGATATTTCATGTGTGAAATAGTTTAAAATGTTCATGTAGATGAACTGGTAACCTGTGTGGGGAATGGCTTTGATTGATTTTGTAATAGGCCCTCTTTCACTGACTTTATGCCTTCCAGCTTATAGAAGGTGTAGAGATGTTAATTCTGGAGATATTGTTCTATTTCATTTGTAGACCGATGGAGAGTATTTAAAATTAAAACAACCACGTTTTTAATAAATGATATTCATATACAGTATTCTCTCTCTATAAACTTAAAGCTTATTTTGACAGCTTCTAAGGGACAGTAATGAGAATGACATCAGCAATTAGTTTTAGAAGTCAATTTAGAATTTACAGTCAAGCATTTGTTTTGACTTATAAGTTAACAGAAAAAACAACATAGTGAGTAAAATGCATTATCATTTTCATGTAGATAAGATTGTTATGTTCTACATTTTTGCCAGTCGTGTCTGAATGATCAACTGAAAGTGCTTATAGTGAGTGAGAACAGATGAACATGTTGAACATACTCAAAGTGTTCTATTCAAGGGTTCTTCAGTCCAACCTGAATATGCATTTGAAGTAAGCAGAGCTGATTCTCTGAGGTCTTGGGGTTTAAAAGAAATAAAACAGTTTCTGAGAGAAGTTGAACCAGGAAGAAAAGCATTGCTCAGTCAGTATTTTTCTCTATCTGACACGTCTGGCATAGATGATTCAAAGGATTTTTAAAATATCAAATTTTAGCTATGTTTTCAGTTCACAGAAAAAAAAAGCGTAGGAATAGCCAATTGTCTATACATTTCCAGTCTCCCTCATTGCACAGCTCACTCTTACTATCAGCATTCTTGTTCCCAGGAAATATACTATACAGAATTAACTAATTATTAATGTCACTGTTACACACAAGTAAGTAGCTTACATTTGAATGTATTTACTAGATTATCTAGATTATCTAGATATTAAACGAGATTATCTAGTTATTTGGACAAATATATGACACACTTCCACACTTACAAAATTATAGTGGGCAGTTTCAATTACCTAAGAATCCCTTGCATTTCATCTTTACTGTAGCCCCTACTGTTTTTTTCCACAGGTCTCCACACACAGCTTTGCCTTTTGCCAAATGTTCTGTTTGAATAATATGTGGTATAGCCTATAAACACTGGATTCTTTGTGGTAGTAATATGTATTTAATATTCTTACTCACCATTTATGATTTAATTGCTTATTTGTTATTAATGCTGAGTAATACTCCTTTGCATCAAAATGTTCATTCATTACCTACTATCTACTCACTTAGTGGTTTTCAGGTTTTTTGAATTACAAATGAGTTTAATTTCAAAATCCATCTGTAGATTTTTGTGTGGAAATTACTCTTCCAGTTATTTAGGCAAATATACAGCAGTTAAAATTGTATAATAGGAGTAGAGAATTACAAAATTTGCCAAATTATTTTCCAGACTGTCTTTTCTACTTTGTAGCATCAGCAATAGAGCAAAGGGCCTATATCTATATCCTATAGATATCCAGGTTTTGGATTGAGGCTATGATGTTTCCTGTGTGTAGTGAGATCTGCTTTCTTGATGTTATTTAGTGTACATTTCCCTAATGAATTGCCAATGATGTTCTTATTTGAATCCTTGTCTTGTGTGTGTGTGTGTGTGTGTGTGTGTGTGTGTGTGTGTGTGTGTGTGTGTATGTGTGTGTGTGTGTGTGTGTGTGTTTTGGTGATGTGACCATTCAAATGTGTTCCAAGGTACTGCTGAGTATCGTTTGGCCAGGGTAACATGGGTGAGAGAAGGGGAATTTAAGAAAATGGTTGCAGCCATTGTCTACTCCCTCTCCATCACTCTACAGTCCTTTAATTGAATTAGTTTAGCAAGCTTTCAGCATCACTAGTAAATACAGAAACCAAAAAGTGATATGATTTATCTAATGCATGTCCTAATTGTTAAACTGCAGCATGCTCTCTGGAATCTAGGTCTTCATAATATGGGTTGACAGCAAATTCTGTCATAGATCAGATGACATGTAATAAGGAAAGGAGAAAGCTCCCATCTGATGTAGAAATTATCCTGCCAGGAAAGATCACTATTCAGCAGTTTACACCAGCAAGTTGTGTTTATGCATGCTTGCATTCTGTTTGATAAGTGTGTGTGTATGTACTAAGAGCTTGTCAAATTGTAGATTTTTTCTAAGTGGTATTATTATTGAAATATATCTCAATTACAAAACAACATTCATACTACTGACATTTAATATGTAATAGAAAGTAGATACATGCTTTATTTGAAAATAAATTTAAGACTGTTTCACCACAACTTATATATTAGATTCAACTGAACTAAAATCATTATAGTTATAATTGTTTTTTAAAAATCAGTTATTGACACATCCATGTTATTTAAATGAGATTCTGAGGATAATTAACCACAATAAATTTAAAAAAGATTGCATTCCTGTCAATATCAAACAATACCATAAAGATCCAAGAAGCAACTATAGACATCAGTTAATATCTGAAGCCTAGAAGAATCTACTCTTCCAACTTTTAAAGTTTATAAATCATACAATAAAAATAATGTGGACATGTATATATGTATAATTTTATTTTATGTTTTGCCTTCATGTATGTCTTGTGAACCCTGTGTGTATGGTGCCTCAAAAAAACCAGAAAATGGCAACAGATTCCTTGGAACTGGAATTAAAGACTATTGTGAGGCACTAAATGAATTCTGTGAATTAAATCCACATCCTGAAAAATCAACAAGCGCTAATAACCACTGAATCATTTCTCTAGAACCTAATAATCATTTTTCCATCTGTAAACTGCTAATCAAACCTCCTGCTTGATATATTCCTTGTATACTGCTGATATAGATTCAAGATAATATCAGCCTCCCTGTATCACCTGTCACATATAGCTCAAATTAGTTTCATATAGCTTGAACATTTATATAAATTCCATTATTCAAAAGATACTGTTCAAACTCAGGCATCTACCTATGCTTGTTCCATAGACAAAAACATGGAAAATAACTAGAGAATCTATTTTATGAAATGCAACAAAATATAATAGAATATTTTTTTGAAAATCGGTGCATTCTGTGTAAATATGGAACTCTAAATGCCTTAAGAAATCACACAACTATTTGTTGTAATGAATAGCCAGTTTTAATACTTATGTGGATATGAAATGGGAAAGTTTTAGGACATCCCTGACATAGAAAAATCCATATAAAAGTCTAGAACTGTATCCAATTTAATTTTATTACCTTTTATTGATTTTTAACCCAAATATTGAATAAAATGTTTTAGTAAATAAATTACTAATGTATTAGAGATTTAATTATGAATGGAAAATATTGTCACAGTGGTATTATGTCCTTCTGGTGACATTACACATTTCAAACTCAACATACATTGAGAAATAAAATTTAATTTGGTTTAATCAGAAAATATTCATATCTTCTGAAACAATAAATTTTAAAGTACAAATTTAAATGAATAAATAACTTCCTTGCCATTTCAAAAACTGTACAATATCTTTCTTTTTCACCTGGGTGTTTGTGCTTTTATGTATCTGGCAAAGTTTCACTTTTCTTTGCTTAGGTTTAAGGTCATAGATGAGAAAGACTTTTCTTCTACTACATCTTAGAATATCATCTGTGGAGCCAGCTAAGAAGCATCACTGTTTATATTTTTCAGGGGTCTCTGTGCCAGCATGTGTCAAGGAAGTCAGGAGACTGAAATTTGCACTGGTTTATTTGATTGAACCAGTAAGTTTTTACATGTGGTTAAATATTTGCTACAATTGTCTCTAATGTTGAAAGAAATATTTAACATATTACAGCTATTTTTATAAAAATAAAATATTCTTTAGATTTGCATGTGCCTGATGATAAAATATTATGTCTGGCATCATACATCAAGCAAAGCGATTTATGGTGATGTTGAAATCAAAGTGGGTTGTAGAGTTGTTTTAAAGAATAAATTGAAGAGAAATATATTTAAAATTAATTTTTCTATTTCCCCAATAAAGTGTTTTAAATTGTTTGTGGTTGTAGCTAGAGAAGTCATAGAACCAAGGGAAGAAACTCTTTTTTTTTTTTTTTTTGGTTTTTTGAGACAGGGTTTCTCTGTGTAGCTTTGTGTCTTTCCTGGAACTCACTTGGTAGCCCAGGCTGGCCTCGAACTCACAGAGATCTGCCTGGCTCTGCCTCCCAATTGCTGGGATTAAAGGCGTGCGCCACCACTGCCCGGCAAGAAGAAACTCTTGATTGGCTATCATGCTGTCAACTTCCTTCTAAATACTTTTGATCACTTATAGAGATCTGTACTACTCCTAACCTTGGTCAGAGAAGATTTTTATAGGTGTTGGTAGTGCTTAATACAGAGACTCGTGACTCTTCACAGTGCTGATAGAAGCCATGTGAGTACTCAGCCATGGGTGGAGCCTATTTATCATCCCTGCCCACAAGGTTCATGGCAGATGATGGTGAGGAGTGCTGTAAAGTGTCACCTTCTGGACATGACAGAAGACTTACAGTAGCTGTGGTCATGTGCATAAGACCTGCACAAGACAAAACTAGTTAAAAAATAGCTAGAAGGAAAGCAGGAGGCTGAGGACCCATAGCTAGCTGAAGTGATGGCTGCTGTGGGGAGGGTGAATCTCTTTTCTTTCTTTCACATGTGACCATGGTTGGTGACTCAGGCTGTAGTGGAATGACATGTGGGAAGCGTATATAGAATTCAGTGGATTGATTTAAGGGAAAGATTAAAGAGGATATGATATTGGGAAGGAAATTTATTGGGCAGCTTCCTAGAGGAAATGGAAGGAGGGTGTGGATGTGATAAAAACACATTGTAGGTATTTAGGTATGAAATTTTCAAAGAATAAATTTAAAACAGAACATAACTCATAAATATTTCTCCAAAAATGACTAATATTTATTTTATGTAACTATAATTAGAGCCTGCTTCATCCTTGATTTAGTATGTATTTTATCATATTATATGATAACTCATTTTAAATAACAGCTATTGTAGGTATTTAAACAATTGAAATAGTCATATGCATGATCTATGCTTATAGGTTTATAAACGTAAAACTTGTGACAAGTGATTAGTAAGATAACAAGTCAGTAATGTAGGTTAACCTATTCCAACTCAAGCAAGATATAAATGATGTATAAAAATTAAAAACTGTTGGTTTTCTTAAAAACTTATAGAATGTATATGTAACTTCTTTTTGATTCTCAGTCTAATCTTTTCCCAACTATCTACCTTTAGTAACTGAAGTAAGAACTTTTCTAATACATGAAGAAAAAGAGAAATACAATGAAATCTTTGTAACATATTTAAAACCAGTATTATTGACTAAAACTGTATAAGCTAACCAAACAGAGCTGCTGTATCTCTGAGATTCTGTGATAACACTGGGACTATCAATGCACTATTCAAGATCACAGGTAGAATTTTACTCTTTCAGCAAAAGCATAAATTCAAACTGCAAAGATAACTTTATGTAAAAAATGTTGTAATAGTAACAGTAAGTTACTTTTCTTGTGGTCATGTCAAAATACTGTCCAGAATCAAGTGGGGTGAGTGGATGGGTTTTTTATTTCTTACTTTTGGCTCTGAGATTAAGGGTCTGCTGTCCATCACAGTGGGAAGGGTGTGGTGGAAGGAACTGGAAGATGCTGAACATACTGCAAATACAGTCCGGAAGGATGAAGTGAGGCATGATGCAAACAGGAAGAAATACAGCGTGCAAACAGGAAGTGAGGCAGGGTGTAAACAGGAAGTGATACATGGTGCAAACAGGAAGTGAGGAAGGGTGCAAACAGGAAGTGAGGCAGGGCTTACAGAACTTCAGGGCTTGCCTTGAAATATCCACTACCTGAAGCAAAGCCCCACCTCCTAAAAGACTCACAACCTTCCCAAACAGCAGCATCAGCTCAGGACAGAGTGTTCAGAAACATGAGGTCCTAGGGAATAGTTCCCAACTATAACATCTGTTTAAGGTAATTTGGTTAGACTTGTGCACAAAAGTATAGTAGTGTACACTTGAGCATATTCTAGATATATCAACACAAATAATTGACTAACCTGGAATCTTTACGTGATTTAACCTGCAGGAATTTTGTACACTGTGACTTGCTGGTTTTATTTTAGTATATCATATCCTCAAATATTTTAATCTTTATAGCTACACAATGTTATTTATTTACTGACGTTATTTACTGGGTGTGAGAAAGCACTAGGTACAACAGAACCCACTGTAAGAGTTTTATTAGGAAAGAGAGAGATGGACATAAGTAGGCCTACCGGAGAGAAACACGTGGAGAGAGAGGGGAAGCAGGTGGAGTCTGATTTTATAGGTCACCTGGTGCATGCATATGTGGGCTTACATAGCTATGCCATGCATGCGTATAGATTATGTGACCATGCTGCATGCAGATTATATGGCCACACTTCGCACGGATTACATAGTACATAAGGCCCTGGAGTGACTAAGTATTTTGCCTGACTACTGACAGTGCTTGCACAGTCATGTGACCCCAGAAGCAGCTAGGAGGGTTCCACAATAATAACATCCCACCCTTTTCGTTATTATAAAAAGTAAGGTGTTAAGGGTGGCAGATGAACAGGAGTGGGGGTGCTGGGTCTCTCAGAACGCCTTCCAGCTGATTTGGTGGGTATTGGTTAATTTGGGGAGGGTAGGGGAGCTTTTTCCAAGGTGGCTGGTCATCCTGAGGTAGCTGATTATCTTCACTGCTGGTTTGAGCCCTGTGAAGTCATCCAGCACCTTTTGGATCTGATAGCTTGAATCTGACAGCTTGGACCTGACAGAATATTGGCAATGCAGAAGATGAAGTTTAGAAAACATTTTTTCATATATCTTGTACTTGGGAAAGGGGGGGGGTCCCAGGATAAGGGAGGTGGTTCCTAGGACCAAGAAAGATTGAATGACACTTATCTAAAGTGGATCTAACTGTCTGGGTGGGTTCAAACCAACTCCCTGGAGCTCAGAAGAATTTTTAAGTTTATGAAGGAGGCAAATTTTAGACATGTTAAGAAGTGACCAAAGGGAATTTAAAATCCTGAGTTTGTAGCTATGATATTATGGTGTTTAGTACTCTACTATCAGAATTTTATTGGTTAGTGTTAAAGTTATAGAGTGAGAGAGAGAGAGAGAGAGAGAGAGAGAGAGAGAGAGAGAGAGAGAGAGAGAGAGGAATCTGGAACTTCTATGATTACCAATTAGGCTTCCTATCTTCACCTGAGACAAATCTTAAGGCACCTGTTTCCTTTCATTATTGTGGTATCACTTCAGCATCCAGGAGACACAGGTGATTGAGTGCTGAGGGCATTTAACAATAACAAGCTGTTATATTAAAGTCTGTTTTGCAAAGTCAAGTCCCTTTTGATTCTTGGGGTATGAATACCTATGGAGTGTTAATGTTTCTTACAGCCTGGGTGTATTTGATGGTCCTTGCCCCTCCAGCTCTATGGTTGATGGTGGTCCTGTAACAGTCAGCTGAGTAAATTATGAATTTGAATATGTTATTAGAGACAGGAAGGAAACTGATGAAGCAGAATGTGATTAGTAGAGACAGGAGAATGTGGAAGGGGGATCCTGAGGAAAAAACATGGGGTTCCCAATCCAGTAGGGTTGAGTACAGTTGTTGAATGAAGCCTTATTCTTCTGGAATTGAGACAAGGTAGTTGATCTCCATGTTCTCTGGAACTTAAGAGAGCAGGTCCCTGTTTGTATCATTGTATATGAGGGGGAATTACCCTGGGGTGGGTGTAGGGTAAAAGGTTTTTGGTGAGATATGTTAATCCAATGAGGGAAGCCCTCGAGCTTAGGAGCTGAGGAGGTTACAAGAATTACCTTGAAGGGTCCCTATCATTTAGGGAAAAGGGATGACAGGCACTGGCCTGGGACAGAAAGAAGGACCTGACCCCCAATACTGATTGGAGATAGGCAGGGGTTGTCACATGGCCGAGGTAGGAAATAGTCAGCAAAATTCCATAGGTGGGAATGGAAGTGCTAGAGTAAAGGAGTGAGCAGGTGGTCACGGGAGGAGTGAAGGTTTGGATGGAAGGCTGGGGGTTAGAACTGGCCTTGCATACATGAGTTCAAATGACATGATTGAAAGAGGTTGCTTAGGAAGAGCCCTTAGTCTGAAAAGAGCCAAAGGCAATAATTTTACCCAGTGAAGGTGAAGTTCCTGTGACATCTTAATAAAAATATTTTTTAAGGAGCAGTTAGTCAGTTATACCTTTTCTGAGGACTGAGGATGGTACAGGATATGGAAATGCCAAGCAATATTAAGAGCTTTAGACATGTTTTGGTAAATCTGGGAGGTAAACGTCAAGCCATTATTAGACTGGGGAGAGGCAAGGATCCAAAATTGGGGGATAATCTCAAGGAGGAGAAGGTAAGAGACTGTCTGAGCCCATTTATTAATAATTGAGAAAGCCTCTACCCAGCTCAAAAAAGAATTCACTGGGACCAGGAGATATTGAACCCGTCTGATGGTAGGCATATGGGTAAAATCAAGTTGCCAGTCAGTCCCTAGAAGGGAGCCCCCAGACTGGTGTGTGGGAAAAGTTTGGCTCTGATATTTGGAATTAGGATCTGACTTTTGACAAGTTTTACAAAAGACAGCAATAGTTTTGAAGAACTATAAGCCCTCAGGAGTGGTGAGCCTTGACAAAATGAGACAGAGCCTGGCTCCTAGGATGAAAGAGCTGGTGTAGATAGGACAGAATTTACTGAGTGTCAGGGGGTGGCTGTGGGGATGTGGGTTGCAGTGTATGGATTCCCTGTGGTGGGTGGGATGGCTGGAGGGCTGCTGTCCTAGCTGCCTGTCCTAGCTTGGCTCAGTTATTTCCCTTAAAGGTGGTGGAGCTATCGGTCTGGAGAGAATGGCAGTGAGTAATTCCTATAGCTTTGGGGAGATGGGAGGCTTTTAGCATGTCCGTTATCGGGCCTGAGTTAGATATGGATCCTCCCTTTGCTGTAAGAAGCCCACATTCTTTCCAGATGGCAGCTTGGGACAGGAGGGTATGGAAAGCATATTTGGAGTCCGTATAAAACATTTAGGGATTGTCCCTGTGCCAATTGGAAGGCACGGGTGAGAGCTGTTAGTTCAGCCTGTTGGTTAGTGCTGTGGGCAGGTAGGGCCTGTGCTTCAGCCACCCCAGTAGCTGACACTATGGCAGAGCTTACTTTATGGGTGCCCTCATGTAAAAAGGAACTGCCATCTGTGTACCATGTATAAGTGGCCTGAGGCAATGTGCCCTCATGTGTGTGTGAAGGATAAGGGCAGTAGTTCCTCTAGGGTTTCAACGTAGAAATGAGATGGGGAATAGTCAGTATTAGGTTGAAGGTTTGAAATATTAAGCATTGGGCAAGATTGGAAAGTAAGTGTGGCATCTTCCATTAGTGCCACTTGGAGAGAAAGAACTCAAGAAGGAGGTAAAGTTCATAGGCCTTTATAAGTTAAGAGATGGGACAGGTTGTGGTGGGAGAAGGTAGTGGTAGGTGATCCAAAGTTAAGTTTCTTTGATTCATGAATAAGGGAGTTCACTAAAGCACATATGCAAGGTGTCCATCCTTGAGTGGTGAGGTCTAGTCTTTTTTTGTTTGTTTGTTTGTTTGTTTGTTTGTTTTGGACAGGTATGTTACATGTGCAAAGGAGGGTCCCAGCTGGTGCCCTAGGGACCCAGGAACATATCCCTCTTTCTGTTACATAAAGGGAGAAGGAGTGAGTTAGGTCTGGGAGATGGAGCAGTGAGGCCTGGAGGAGAACCTGTTGGAGCTTCTGGAAGAGTTTAGTAATGGGGTGAAGGAGGGGTTCATACGGGGAGCCAAGAGCTGCCTCATATAAGGGGTGAGCAAGAGGAAAAAAAGATGGGACTCAGGACCAGGACCGTAAGGAGCCAGCTATTTTCAGAAACAATAGAATCTCTTGTTTAGTAGAGGGGACTGCAAGAGACTGGATTAGGTGCTTTCTAACTAAAGTAATAGTCATGTGGGTTGAAGTAATGGTTAGACCCAAATAGATGACCTCAAGAGTAGACAGCTGGACCTTGGAAGGCAAGACTCTATAACCCCGGCTGGATAAGCAATTCAGGAGAGCAGAGGTGTTAGTTTGACTAACTTGCAATGGTGGGCCTCACAGTAGAATGTCATCTCAGTACTGTGTGCGTTTAGGGTCAGGGGAGACAAAGAGAGTAAGTCAGAGGCTCGGGTCTGATCAAATAGATGTGGGCTGTCTCTGAATCCCTGTGGCAAGACAGTCCAGGTCAACTGCATGGACAAGTGACTGTCAGGGTCAGTCCAGGTGAAAGAGAAGATATTTTGAGACTGAGGACTGAGAGGACTAGAGAAGAAAGCATCCTTGAGATCCAGAACTGAGAAATGAGAGATTGCTGTGGGGATATTTGAGAGGAGTGTATAAGGATAGGAGACCACAGGATAGAGGGGGAACCACTGCAGAATTAATGAGCTGGAGGTCTTGAACTAGGCGGCAGGTTCCATTAGACTTCAAGTTGTATTAACTACAAGTATAGGGGTGTTAAAAGGAGAAGAGGTAGGGCAAAGTAGCTTTTTTCTTAGAAGATCAGAGATGATAGGTTTACGTCCCCTAAGGCTCTGGAGTGAGAGAGGGTATTGAGCTTGGGTAATGCTGTAGCACGAATCTTAAAAGGTCTTATTAATAAAATCAAACCTAGAGCCAGGTATTGGAGTGAACGCTGGAAGATCAGAAAAGCAGAACAAGCCACAACTTTCTCACCTTGCCCATTTCTCAGGTGATCCTGTTCCCTCAGACTGGAAGCCTCTGAGTCCTCATCCAAATGAATCTCCACCGAAATGCTGCTCAAAAGCATAAAAATGTAAACAGCTAGTTCCTGGTTTTCATGCCTTTTATACCTTTCTGCTTCCTGCCATTACTTCCTGGGATTAAAGGCTCTTGTTACTATGCCTGGCTGTTTCCAGTGTGGCTTTTAACTCAACAGAGATCCAGATAGATCTCTGCCTTTGGAATACTAGGATTAAAGAGGTGTGTGCCACCATTTTCTGACCTCTATATCTAGTGGCTGTTCTGTTCTCTGACCCCAGATAGGTTTATTAGGGTGCACAATATTTTGGGGAACATAATATTACCACATAATATACTGGGTAGGGTCCTGTAACTGGCTAACAGTGGGGGATTGGTGCCTAGCAACAGAAGAGTTTTGGGTGTCTCTGACTTGGGGGTCCACCTCAGAGGCTGGCAAAAGAAATGATATGTTAGAGGTAGTGCAGTGGGCGGCTAGGAGGAGGAGAGGAGCTGCTGGTGAGTCTGAGGTCAGGCAAATGGGTGGAGCAAATTAAATGGAAGTTCCTACCTTGGCTAAAAAAAAAATCTCTTCCCATTAGGGACACAGGGCAAGTTGGCAATTTTGCATGACCAAAAATGTGTGAATAAGAGTGATACCTCTGAAAATATAGTTGAGTGATGGGATCTGATGAGGTAGGTATTTCTGTCTTCCTACCCCAACATTAGGGAGACAAGAAGGAGAGGTGGGTCCCCCAAACTCCCTCAGGACCAAGTAAGTGGCCTCAGTGTTCATGAGGATGGAAATGGATAGCCCTGACACTGTAATGGCTACCCAAGGCTCCCTGCGGGAAAGGACAGTTGTCAGGATGGCACTGACAACCAGTCAGTCCTAGAAGGTTGGCTGGAGGGTGGTCTGCATTTGATGTTCCCATGTCATGAGTTGCATGGGGGCAGTCAAGTGGCCAATGTCCCCCTTGGGACACAGACCAGGCAGCCCACACAGGGCACAGCAAGTACAAGCCCAATGACTTTCTCAACCATATTTAAAACAAGGACCTGGGGTCCCTCGGTCAGTTACCATGGCCAGTCAAGTGGCCTTGGCCAGCATATGGTAGTTTTGTTTACGGGCTTTCTCATCTTAAAGGCCAGCATTAAGGCTTATGCCTGTGGGGACAGGAGCCATCTCTCCAGACACTTAAGCTTGCTCCTAATGTCAGGGAATTTCTGGGAAAAGAAATGGGTCATGTTGAGCTGTTTGCCCTCTGGGCTCTCAGGATCTAGATTAGTATATCATAAGAGGGCCTTTTGGAAGTTGTTCGAGGAATTGAGATGAATTTTCCTGTCTGTCCTGAACTATGTCTTGAAGCTTTTCATAGTTTATTGGTTTGAGGGTAGCCTTACAAAGACCTGCTAGAAAGCAGGTCAAAAATGATTCCTAGATAGAGAGCCATCTGTGGTGTTATAATCCCATTGTGGGTACCAATCAGGGATTGTCTCAGCTCCAGGAGGATGTGCTGAGTTAGTCTGGTGGATCTCATCTGCATGGATTCTAGCCTGTTTCTAAACTCATCTGTACTCCTCAGGGAGTAGGTTGTTAGGATCATGTATAGATCATAAAAGATGAGATTATAGGATTGGATATATTGGAATTCTTTAGTAAAAGAGGTAGGATTGGACATGTAAGTACCCCGTTTCTTTTCTATCTGAGAGAGTTCCACCAGTGAGAAAGGGACATTTACCTTAACCAGTCCATCCACCCTGGCTACCCCTCGCAAAGGGTTGGTTTGACTGGGGTGGGGTTCCTTAGCAGCTGGAGAATGCATGACGGGGTAGTAAAAGCAGGAGCCTGAGTCCAGCAGTTGGAACGTCCTGGTACTGGAGAGGAGGAAGGATCCAGAGGCACCAAAGTCTCTGCAAGAGAGGAAGGAGTGGGAGGTCAGAAAGGTGGGGTTCATTAGCAGGGTCTACAGTGGCAGTGAGAGGTTCCTCTCGTTGCATGGCTAGGATCACATGGGCAGATGGATAGGAATCAAGGAGAGAGGCTTTGGAGCTAAGACAGAAAAAGGCTTGGATATAATGTAACTCTATCTGCCCATTCTCTGACAGAGTTAGATAACTCCCATAAAATATTGGGGTCCAACAAATCATTATGTGGCCATTTTTTATTACTATCTAAGGGATATTTAGGCCATTTTTTAGTCCAGAGGTAGATAAGCTCAGATGTCTGTAAATAAGGCATTAAGCTGAGAAGACTGAGGATTTCTAAAAGGCCTCCCAGAAGAGATGTAGGGCTTATGGGATTGGAGGGCCTGTTTTCCACGACTGTGACAGAGAGAAAAATAAATAAATAAACAAGATCCAATAGCTTTAATATCTCAGGCATCCCAGAGATTAAGCAAGGATTGATTAAGAATGGCACAAGTTGCCTAGTGTTCAGTGGAGCAAAGAGCAAGGGCTGGGGTGGTAGCCTGAAGGATGAGAGTAGGAGAGACGAGAAATGAATGAAACCAGGCAGATGTGGGGAACGGCCGGGGGGGTAATAGTGATGGGGGCTGACCATAGCCATTCAAGACTGTGGACAGGGGCACTCCCACTTCCAAGAACACCAGTGGGATGCTGGATGATCAGTGATCATTCCACGGGTCCAGGAAAGTGTTTACACTGACTAGTGAAGAGAAAACTCACCAACTGAAGTAGCTGGTGTTGTGAGAAGTGATCTGGTGGCCAGGCAGATGGAAAGTGGGCAGACTGAGATCAACCAACCTGCTCCGGAAGCTGTGTTTTGGCACAGCACAGATGTCATTCATTTACCAACATTATTTACCAAGCACGAGAAGACACAAGGAACAACAGAACCCACTATAAGAGTTTTATTAAGAAAGGGAGGAAGATGGATGTGAGTACCACAGACTAAGGACTCAGACTGGATAAAAGGGGAAAAAGAGAACGAATGTCATGTGAGAGCCAACACTTCCTGCACTCCATCCTGCTCGGCAAAGTTGGGAAAGTAGCAGTCTGGTGGAACGGTCGCTATGAACCCCAACATGCCCTCCAGATATGGTGGGCTGTATTCTTAACCATCGCACCAAAATAAATCCGTGCTCCCTCAGGCTCCTGCTGTCAGGTACTTTGTCACTGTGATTAGAATAAAACACTACATACGGGAGCTGAAACGTTTCTGAGACTGCATTGTTAGAGGCCAGACAAGAAAATGTAGCATGTTTTCTAAGGCAAAGCAGATTTACTACCTGCAAATCTCTGAAATTTAGCTACTTTCTCCGCAGCTGGAGACAGTGACCCCAGTGAACTCTGTTGGAAAGCCCACCCCTAAGCCCGCTCGCAGTAACCTACACAAATGTCATTTTTCTTCTTCCCGTATTGTTTATTTCCAGGATTATGGTCTAACCTGTTCTATGGCCTTCATAAATACTATGCTTATGCCCAATTAACATAACATTGGGAATATAAAGGATTCTATCTATATAAATGTCCTTAATCTTAGATATGCTTCTAGATTTTGTTTATAGAAAAAAATCATAATATACATGAGCACAGATTATCTAAAGGTGATATAGCACATGAAAACATAAATTAAACATTTGAAAATTTTATTGGTCCTATTGATACAAAGGGAAATTAATTACAGCACCATTTCTATAACTGTGTTTTAAAAAGAGAAAACATTTATTTAAAAGAGAAAATAAGATTGTTGTGCCAAAACAAACAGTGACATGGGCTCCAGATCAAGGAAACCACAGATTATCTTTTCTGCCATGCAATTAACATTTATCAAACAAGTTTAAACAACCAAACATCAAGCATTCTAATGTCTGAGGACTTAGAGCTTATTGGTTGATGTGCTAATCATAACACTGAAAGGATATGGTTCCCTTATCCTTGCTTTATTTACATGTTTTAAGAAAATAATGCATTTCACTGAGGTCATCCAGCACTCAAATTTCTTTGTGTCAATATGTTTTGTTAAGGATAAGTACTGTATTTTAATTGGTATAACCATTTGCACATGCCAGCACAATTACTTGAAACTCAAAATACAAAATTTGTGCTTCCTAGAGCTTGTTCTGTCTTTGTCTCTCTGTCTCTGTCTCTCTCTGTCTCTGTCTCTCTCTGTCTCTCTGTCTCTGTCTCTCTCTCTCTCTCTCTCTCTCTCTCTCTCTCTCTCTCTCTCTCCTATACTATTACTATCATTAACCCTGTTGGAATTTCCCCATTCCAGCTATTCTAAACTCTTACTATTTTGTAAACTTACATTATGAATGTTTAAGGTAATGTCTGGATTCTTAGACATCATTACATTATGCGAAATAGTAGAGTAAATGAAACTGGATGTTTCTTCAACCCACCTGGCCCCAGGGTCCCACAGCTGCTTAGAAAATAATCACTCAGAGGATTATATTAATTACACACTGTGTAGCTGGCTCTTTCATCTTGAATTAATCCATTCATATTAATCTGTGTTGCCATGTGGCTGTGGTGACACTGGTCTGCTGGCATCGTGTTGCTCCTTGGGCAGCAGCTGGCATCACTCTTAACTCTGCCCTTCTCTCTGTATCTCTGTTGGATTTCCAACCTGGCTGTAAGCTTTCTTGCATAGGCCAAAACAGCTTTATTTGTTATCCAATGGGAGCCACACACATTCACAGCACACAGAAAGAAAACCCACAGCAAGTAAATCCCTAGGGATTGTTGGAGAAGTAGGTTGAAACAAGTCATCCAAAAATGTCCTAAATGGAATCAAACCATTAAAATATAAGAGTTTAATAACAATGAAGAACATGATTTCATAAACATTTTTGGCTAGCCATGAGGTAAATCTTAAGGGCAAATCTTTGAAAAGACCTGAAGTTGTGATTGCCTGGTAATGGCACAATTGTAGCTTCTGTATGACAATATACAGGTGGACAAGCACATGAACAGGAGTGTGCTGTACTAGTGTGGTATGTCTACCAGTTCTCTTTGTGTCATATTGAAAACCCTTTCCATAGAAGATGTTTTCTACATTCAGCTAGTGTTCTCCACTAATAAAAGCTTCCACAAGAAAATCATATTTTTGCACTATGCTGAAATTATTCTCTAATATCTTAATTTTGTTGGAAGAAGGTCACATTCATAAAATAATTCTATAACTGGGCAGAAAATCACAAATCTTTATGACCAGAAACAACTATAAAGGCCTGCAAAAGTCTTAAGCATTTATTTCATATCTCCTAATAGACTATAAATAATTAGGATGTAATTTATATAATACTCATAATTATGTCTCCTAATGGTCTTTGGTCTTTCAAGTAACATACTGCATGGTCAGATTAATTGCAGTTTCATTTTTTTGCTGAAAGCATAAAGTGAGCTCTTATAAAAATCCTTACGTAATAATGCCCACAATGCCCATTTATCAGTATGCTTGTTGCAGTTAGGTAGGTAAAACAGGTGATAGCATTTAATAGGAAGGAGATGATCCATCACCCAATTGTTCCATTTATACACAGCTTTTCATAAAGTCATTCTGTATTCCATCATTATATGCAACTGTAGTTTTTTGTTGTTGTTTGGTTTTTTTGTTTTGTTTTATTTTTTTTCAAGACAGGGTTTTTCTGTGTAGCTTTGGTGCCTATCCTGGATCTCAGTCTGTAGATCAGGCTGGACTCGAACTCACAGAATTCATATGCCTGGCTCTACTTCATGAGTGTGGGGATTAAAGGCATGCACTAATGCCGCCCGGCACAATTATGGTTTGATGAAATGCCTCAGTGGGTAAAGTGCTTGCTCAACAAATGTAAGGACCTGAACTTGATCTACCAGAACACAGCTTGAGAGGAAGGAGGGGGCGGGGAGATGGTGGAAGATATAATGACAGTGATGGTCACAACAACACAGGAGCAGCTGCACAGACCTGTAACCTGTTCTTGGAAGGCACAGATAGGACAGACAAATCTCCAGGTGTTTCTGGCTAATTGGGCCAAGATGGTGATTTCCACTTCAGCAAGGGCTCTACCTGAAAAGGTAAAGTAGTTAATGTAAGTTTTGTATATTAACATAAACAAAAACAATGGGAAATATAATTGCAAATCATGTGTACATTGATACTACTATTTTTATTGAAAAAAATATATTTTTTAAAGATTTATTTATTTTTTAATGTATATAGCATGTATGACTGCAGGCCAGAAGAGGGCACCACATCTCATTACAGATGGTTGTGAGCCACCATGTGGTTTCTGGGAATTGAACTCAGGACCTCTAGAAGAGCAGTCAGGGCTCTTAACCTCTGAGCCATCTCTCAAACGCCTTGAAAATATTTTTTATACAATATATTCTGATTATAGATTCCCTTCCTCCAACTGCTATCAGATCCTCCTCTCTTCCTCATCCACACCCTTTCTTTCTCTCTTCCATTGGAATACAAATAAGCATTAATAATAATAATAAGTATAAAATGAAAAATGGAATAGGAAGAAACAATCAAACAGAAAAACAAAGCCCAGAAGCAAAAGAAATATATAAGGCCACCGAGACATGCGTGTTCACACACAGAAAACCCAAACAAACAAAATCGGAAACCACAATACACAAGCAAACAATCTAAGGTGAAACAACAAAATGACCAGAAAAAGCACTCTGAGACAGTAACTCCAGTAATACCACTGAGTTCATTTGGGTTGATAATCTACGGCTAGCATGGGGCCAGTCCTTAGGAGTGGTTTGTATCTCCACTGAGACTCTGTTCAAGATAACTAATGTTTCTTTTGTGAGCAGTTCTCAATTGGAAATGGCTTCTGGGTTAGGGGTGGGAGTTTGTTTCCACTTTCCCTCTTAAGCACTGGGACCCAGATCTTGGCTTTGACCTACTCAGGCCTTGTACATGATGCAACAGGCTCTGTAAGTTCATATGTGCACAGTTCCTATTGTGTCGAGAAGATCTTGATCTTTTATGTCTTCCATCCCCTCTGGCTCATATAATTTTTCTGCTTCCTATTCCTTGGAGTTTCCTGAGTTCTCACAGGAGGGAGACATCCCAATTAAAACTGAGTCTTCAAAGATCTTTCACTCTGTGCACATTGCCCATTTGTGGATCTCTCTCTGTATTTGCTACCCTCTACCGTAGGAGGAAGCTTCTCAGATGATGACTGAATAAGGCATTGGTCTTAGAGTATAACAGAATACTGTTAGGAGTCATTTCATTGCTATGTTCCTTTACCAAAAGAGTAGCATTTGCTTTTTTTCTAGGTCCACGCCTAGTCTCAGGTTTTTAATCATTTGTGCAGCATCAGGGATGGATTCCATCTCATAGAGTGAGCCTTAAACTCAATCAGATATTGGTTAGCTACCCATATGAGTTTGGTACTTCTTTGCACCAACGTATCTTGCAGGGAGGTCACCACTGCAGAGCATAGGCTTGTAGCTAGCTGGGTTGGTGTTTTCTTTTCTGCTAACACGCATGAAAACTGTGCATCACCAAGAAAATAATATATCCCAATTTCTACTTGCTGAGTGGAGCTTGCTAAATATTAAATGAAATAACATTTGTTGAGTGTTAAAGAAGAACCAGGAGGAGTAAATCCATTTGGTCTACAACTGTACCATGTATACAGAACAACTGGTTTGTATGTACAAATGACTTAGGTTCTTTGACTTGAAAGAGATGAAGTAACCACAAAACATGAAATTGGACATGAATCCTAGACAGTCTCACCATCTGCATTATTCTGACCTTGAACAAAACATGTACTTCAGACTAAACTTGAATTCATGACAATCCTGTGTACTGGGATTGCCAGAGGGAACCACCACATACTAATGCTAATCTCATTTATCTTAGATTTAGGTCACTAATTATTCCTAACTTTTTCCTTTTGTTTTTGCCTTGATCATGTAATTGCAAAGCTTCTCCCTTCCCTTTTTTCACTCCCTACCCTCCCATATACTTGTACCTCCTCTCGTGAAATTCATTTCCACCTTTGCACTAATTATTATGGCATATTTATATGCAAATAGGTGCAGCATCTGTATCTGCAAGTAGTAAACGTTTTTCATGTTTGTAGTGCTGAGACTTCTTCAGCGTTTGCAGCATGTCAGCTAAGGAAGCCCTATATCATGCAGGAGAAAGTCAGTCTGACTTTCATTCTTAGAATTGCAGGGGTTAAATGGGGGGGGGCAGTAATCTTGAAAGCTTTGTTCATGTCTGTGTTTTATTTGATAATGCTATTTGAATAAAATAAATATACAGCACTTTATATGCTTTGTGCAAGTAGAATTTTTTTTTTGCTGTCCTCATCCTGAATGTTAGCAAACTTAATTAAGAAATTCATATTGCGCCGGGCGGTGGTGGCGCACGCCTTTAATCCCAGCACTCGGGAGGCAGAGCCAGGTGGATCTCTGTGAGTTCGAGGCCAGCCTGGACTACCAAGTGAGTCCCAGGAAAGGCGCAAAGCTACACAGAGAAACCCTGTCTCAAAAAAACAAAACAAAACAAAACAAAAAAAGAAATTCATAAAGACAATACTGCTTTAGATTTAGAATTTCCATCTTTAAGTTTCAGATCAGTGAACACCTAATTTTCTGAGTTTTTTTCTTACTGTTGATCATTATTGTTTTTTATGTTTGTTTTATAAGCTGAATTTTTTCCTATGTTGGCAGGGTTATAAGTACAAACTTCTGTCAGTGATCATAGTTTATAGAGCTATATAATTTGGCTTATGGAATGTCAGCAGGGAAGTATGTATTTATGGAGACTAAATATGCAATTGTTCAAGGAAACTATGATGAGGCCTGATGTCTTTTTTATTATCTGTATAGCAATAATAATTTCTTATTGCTTTAATCTCTCAACACAACAAAATTAATATAGCCAGAAACTGCACAGAATATGCATGAGTGCTTAATATGAATACTTGTTACATTTTTTACAAAGCACCAACAATATTCACAAATTATCTTTACAGGTTTTAAATTGGAAAATAATGCACAAATATAGAAGCATGCTAAAAAACAAATGGATTCTTAAATTCTGCATTTGGGGTTTTATTCTATATTTACTGGCAGAATATCTGTCTTTGGGTAAGTGAATGTAAACTATCAGCATGAAATTAGATTTTTTTCAAATCAATCTAATTAGTCACTAAATGGCCACTGAGTGATTCATATGAACATTATAATTAAAAATAGTCCAGTAAATCCTAAACTTTACTAAGGCAGTTAGGTGAAAATTCATATTGATAAAGCTTTATTTCATGGTTGTATTTCATTTACTGAATATCAATAAACTAGTACAATCCTATACTGAGTATTTTACTTTATAAACTTATAACTTATTACAAACATTTTTGCACATATAACATTTAACTCTTCCAAAAATATTGTTTATGAAATTATAAATAATATACAGCATTGAATAACCATGAATAATTATTTTACCAGTTATAGAAAGACATAGGAATGTGATATTTCAAAATATCTGATATCTAATCTCCTCTTGGACCTTCAAACTTATAATACAGTTTTTTCTACCAGTTTTTTTTTAATATCTTGCTTGTAGGTATCTTTGTTGTTTTGACTTTTAATAAATACATTTTTGATATGTAGACACATATCTAAAGGCTAAAATTAGTCAATTTTAAAATTAGAATATTTAGGAGATCTTAAACTAGCACTTCGATCTTTAAAGATTTAAAGAACACATTTTTATATGGAATAACCTGGTGTCTGTACTTTATTCCAGCATATTTGATGCAGGAATTTCTTGGGAAGATTAGCAGATCAGCTCACATATCCTAGGAAAAAATAATTAATTCCTCCTCAATGAACTCTAGAGAGTAATTTCAAATAACCATCCATGCACAGATGTAATGACAAAAAAAAAGCAGTAGAAGATGGAGCATGAAGATCACTTCCCTGGGGACTTCCAACCTGAGGCATTGGGTGCTAAGGACCAGAAGAAAATATATGAGTGAGAGTCTATTTCATTAGCACTCACACCTTGCTCACGTACCATTGCTCAAAGGTGTTACAGGCTTCACCTTTTATCCTGTATCTTCCACTTACTTCAGTATTCCATTCAAGTGGCTTGAGTATTAATCACTATATGAAATGTAGTACATTTTGGTGTCCTTACTCGAGTAGGTAATTTATGAAACATAATCCTTTTTTTTCTTACAAATTAAAATACATTAAAATTATCCACTGCCCTAGTTAGGGTTACTACTGCTGTGATGAAACACCATGACCAAAAGCAAATTTGAGAGGAAAGGGTTTATTTGGCTTACACTTCCACAGAGTAGTCCATTACTGAAGGAAGCCAGGATAAGAACTCAAACAGGACAGGAATCTGGAGGCAGAAGCCAATACAGAGGCCATAGAGGGATGTTGTTTATGTCTCTTCATGGATTGTTCATCCTGATTTCATAGAGAACTCACGACCACCAGTTCATGAATGGCACCACCCACAATGGGCTGGATTCTTCTCCATCAATCACTAATTAAGAAATTCCCCACAGGCTTGCCTACAACCAGGTATGATGGAGGCATTTTCTTAATTGAGTTTCCTTCTTTTAAAATGAGTCTAGCTTGTGTCAAATTGACAAAGAACTAGCCATCACATCCATTCACCTCTCTAAAATTCAATTTTTAATTTGTATTGTATTTATCTGTTTTTAATGTAGCTGTATTTTTATTTTATATGTATATTATATATTTAAGTCCACCATAGCAAAGCTATACAATAACCAAACAGAGTGACTGTAGCAGGAATCTTAAAAGTTCTTATTAATAAAAACAAATCTGGAGCCAGGTACTGGGGTCAACACTGGAAGATCAGAGAAGCAGAACAAGCCACAGCTTCCTCACCTTGCCAATTCCTCAGCTGATTCTGTTTCCTCAGACTGGAAGCCTTTGAGTTCTCATCAAAATGGATCTCAGCTGAACTGCTGCTAAAAGCCAAAATGCTTAAGCAGCTCTAGCTAGCTCCTGGTCCTCACGCCTTATATAACTTTCTGCTTTCTGCCATCACTTCCTGGGATTAAAGGCGTGTGTCACCATGCCTGGCTGTTTTCAGGGTGGCTTTACACTCACAGAGATCCAGATGGATCTCTGCCTCCCAAGTGATAGGATTAAAGGCGTGTGTGCCACCATTTTCTGGCCTCTTTGTTTAGTGGCTGTTCTGTTCTCTGACCCCAAATAAGTTTATTAGGGTGCACAATATTTTGAGGAACACAATATCACCACATTCCCCCTTTTTTGTCTAAAATTAAAAAAGCTTATAACTAATACAAGAAAAACTATATCCAATAAGTATATACAATATATACAGTCAAGAATTACATTAATGACGTCTAGTCCATTAACGTTTGACAGATTCAGACAAAAATCTCCATTATATATATTAACAATGTAACATTTGATAAACTCAGACAAAAATTTCATTATTTATTGTGTTTAAAACAAGTAGTTCCTTTTTAAAAGTAGATTCAATAGATGACCTTTTGATCTTATCATATCCATGTTCTCTCTTTTTTCTTTTCATAATAGATTCAATAATCTACCTTTTGTCATTTTTATATCTTCCCCTTTTTCTTTTTAGAATAGATTCAATGATCTACCCATTTATCCTATTATTTATCTTTTTTCTCCGAGTACATTCAATGATGTACCTCAAATCTATATTCTCTTTTTTCTTTTTCATTTTTTTCAAAAAAACCTCTCAATCTAATCTCCTTGTTCAGCTTTTTTCCTGACCATTAACAATTAACAACTTGTACCCAATCATCATAAACAATGACAATATCTATAACTCATTAAACAACAAAAAATTTTCCATCCCAACTCTTGGGAATGTGGGCGGCGTTTTCTTTAAATTGCTTCTGGCTTTCTGGGGGCAAAGACATCTTTAGGGGATGCTGAAAAGAAAAATTTGGGGGGTTAATTGTCAAGTCCTCTAACATTTGTCCAGTCTCTGCATAATGGAAAAGTGCAGGGCTTGTCTCAATTCCTTGTTCAAGTAGTCTGTCAGGCTGGATCTTCTCAGCTAGCCATCTTGAAATTTTCCTGAGCAGTTCGTAGTCCAGAGCCAATCTTTCTGTGGTATTAATGAGCTTAATGGCTTTACCATAGTCCATGTGGAATCATCATTGTGGGATCCTGTCATCTTTTTGAATATTTCAAACTCGTTGTTAGGTGTAGTCATGGTTCCATGAAGATTTTTCTTTCTTTCTTTTTCTTTTCTTTCTTTCTTTTTTTTTTTTTTTTTACCTCCTCTGTGGTTTGGGGAACACATATATTTGGGGAACAATATTTTGGGGAACACAATATCACCACAAGTGACAATCTTTCAAATTTAAAGAAATAAGCTGTGATGTAAGAAGCTGTTGTTCCCTTGGTGAGGCAGGGATTGTTTCTGCTCAGGGAGTTTCTACACATTAAGGCATTCCTTTGCACACTAGGAAAAAAAAAAGCATAATCTGGATGGATGCATTTCTGCAAGTGCACAGCCTGATAATGTAGTCCAAAATGGTATATGAAGTATTACAGTTCTAAGGGAACACAGGTAACCACACTGATGGGGTCCAGACGTTTGATGGCTTATTACAGGTACAAGTGGGGTATGATCATCTTGCTTGCAGCACCTCCATCTGTCCTCAGTACCACAGTGTTATTAATTTTTTCACTTTTCTCATGTCTAACCAGAAAATAATTTAAATGTAGAAGTTAAAACTAATGTAAGAATGTTACATAGACTTCAAAACGTATTAATATACCAGGTTAATTTTTTCATCCACTCTAAGTGCCACATTCCCCTTTCTGAAACACCACCTTATTTGCAGGGAACTACTAAGGCTTTGATGCAGCACCTCTTAACCTAAAGACAGTTTATCACCACATATCTCATTTACCGAATGTCCTTGAAAGTGTGCACAAGCACTTAGAACATGGATTCTAAGCTCTTTTCAAAACCTGAGCATAAAATGAAGAAGTCAGAATGCTTTCAAGAATTGATTTTTCAACTTCAGTCCAAATGGGAGTTATGCTAGCCACTAAATACTTGAACAGATTTAGATGGGTCCTTGGGGGAAACAAAGGTGTAACCTAATAAAATCTTATCTCAAACAGTTATTGAAGTTTTATCTACTGTGGCAAGTTCCCCTTCAAAAGCAAACTTAGAATTTACTTGTATAAAAACAAACCAGAAGGTATAATTTACAAGGCCACCACCTCGATTTGCAGTGTATTTCTCTTCCTTAATGATACTGGAATAGAAGGCCTGGTTTTGTGTGTGTGTGTGTGTGTGTGTGTGTGTGTGTGTGTGTGTGTGTGTGTGTATCTATATCTGTCTGTATGCAGGCATGCATAAAGTTTTTATTCATTCATGTGAAAGCAATGACCTCAAGGACATTTTAAAAATTTTTGAATCAGAGTCTTTCACTTACCTCTAATTCTCCAAATACACTTGCTTGGATGCCTGGTCAGTGAACTTCCTGGATCTCCATGAGTCATTAAAACTGTTTATCATTATTATTATTATTAAGTATTTTTTATTTTATTTTTGAAATGAGTACATAAAATATTAGATGCTATTATAACATTTTAAAACATAGCATGGTTTATAATATTCCCTTCATCTCACATTTTGCTCCCCAGCCTGTCATCCCTGCCTCTTATAACTATGATCTGTTTTTTTTCCTACTTTCATGTAACATGTATCTTTTTGCTGCTCTACCTTTCCCCTGTGCATCTAGTTTTATTTTAGGTCTCCTTTATATAAATATGTTTATACATTGCAAGGAAAGTAAGATACACTTTTAAGAAATAACAACTTTTGTTTTATCTTTCTGAGTGTGAGTCACTTTTTTTTTCCGTATTCAGTCATTTTTATGAAAATTTCATTTTTCATTATAGTGGGATACAATCCAATTATATCTAGTTTCACATTTTCATTATCCATCTCAATAGAGCAAAGAGGAAACCTACAGAATGGGGGGGGGGAAATCCCAGCTGTGCTGCAGAAAGGAGACTAGCACTCAGAATTAGGGTGAGACCTCTCCACACTCACAACCCTGCCAACCACTAAATTGGCTAACAATCACTACTCTTAAAAATTTAAAAAAAATGGTCAATAAGTATTTCAAAATACGCAATATCCCAATTGTGCAAATGCAAATTTAAACATCTTTGAAAATACTTCATCCTAGTAAGAATGGCTGTAGTTAAGAGGTCTAACAAATAATGCTTGCAAGAATATAGAGAAAGAGTAACCTTTAACCTTTTTACCCACAGCTGATGGGAGTTCAAATTAGTGCAGCTGTCATGGGAATCAGTTTGGGGGATCTCAAAACTTAAAAACTTCCCCAAGACCCAATTGTACCAAGGTTGGTCATCAGGACTCCAGATGTTCTATCACAGAGATACTTGTGCATCCATGTTTATTGATTCTTTATTCATAATAGCAAGGAAAGGGAGTCCCCAGAAATTTCAAAAGGGTTCTTGGAGTAAAATTCTAGTACTATCATTTGTAAGGAAAGTACTTTACCAACTCAGTCATTACTCCATTCTAGAAGACCTATTCTGGAACAAGGGTATGCTGTCACTTATATGTTGTCAAATTTGCAATTCCCCAATTTCTTATAATTTTGTCTAAGATTAATTACATCTTCTTAAGTTGCTTTTCTCTCAACTAACAGTGACACACAAATAAAATTCTTTTATAGTCTTCTAAGAATTAAAAACACAGTTGTACCCTTCTTCCACTGGAACACTTCAAATCTCCTCAGTTGTCTATTCCTATCAGAATATAAACACTACCTAATGTAAACTGATGTTATGGACATAATGAACATACAGGCCTTTGTCCATCTTCTTTCATCTGTAACAACAAACCTGTTGGAGTCCACAGCGGTTTCCTAGTGAGATCAGGGCTGCCTAAGGGGATGGCTTGACCACGTGCATGATTACCAGGTGTTTGGAATGGTCTGCACTTGCTGTGCAGTGTGCTTTGATCTAGCAAGGGAGAGGTTTTTTTGCTCCACTCCTTGGGATTGTTATATAAAGCCCCTTTGAAGAGACACAGGGGCCAGTGGATTTTGATCCAGGTCCTCCCAAAGATATTCTGTGTTTCTTTCTGTCTCAACTCCACTATCTTTCTATCTACAAATTCCTTATTTCTCTCGCCTCTTCATCAGAACCCTTTAAAAGGTGGAAGTTTGCCTCCCACAGATGGCACCCAAACAAGGATTTACTTGAGTGCAGAGGATAGATAAGTGAGAGTAGGGAATCTCACAGAACTGGTTAGGCATGTCCGGTTTCATAGTAAAAGTAAAGGTGGTGGAACTTATTCTTCGGGGGCAAAAATTGTATATAGAAAGGATTAGGCTGCAGTGAGTATCTATCTCTCTCTGCCTAGATTTTTTCTTTCTCCCTTTCTTAATTTCTTCCTTCCTTCCTTCCTTCCTTCCTTCCTCCCTTCCTCCCTTCCTTCCTTCCTTCCTTCCTTCCTTCCTTCCTTTCTTTCTTTCTTTCTTTTTTTCTTTCTTTCTTCCTTTCTTCCTTTCTTTTTATATTATCAGCTTGATACAGTACAAATTCCAATGATTGAGTAAAACCAAAACTTATTATAAGCCACAGTCATCCTAGGGTCCCCCCTGCTATATAGCCTCCCTGGAGCTGTGGGTTGCAGTCTGGTTATCCTTTGCTTTATATCTTGTATTCACTTATGAGTGAGTATATATACTATGTTTGTCCTTCTGGGTTTGGGCTACCTCACTCAGGATGATATTTTCTAATTCCATCCATTTGCCTGCAAATTTCATGCTGTCATTGTTTTTCTCTGCTGAGTAGTATTCCATTGTGTACAAGTACCACATTTTCTTAATCCATTCTTCAGTTGATGGGCATCTAGGTTGTTTCCAAGTCCTGGCTATTATGAATAGTGCTGCTATGAACATAGCTGAGCATGTATCACTCTCTTAATTTCTATCCATTAAAATTAGGTAAAAATATAGGACCTAGGTATATGAACATAGTGTAGGAAAAACTTAGGGTAAGGTAGAAAAGCAAGAAGTACAGAGGGGCTGTGTCCTTGGTTCTCCAGCAATGGGACTCTAGATAAAGACTTCTGGGGGAGAATCCGAGTTGAAATGCAAAAATACTGCGGAAAATGGGTTGGAAAAATGTTCGTTGGAAGCTTTTGGCTTGTGGAAAGCTTAGATCCAAGCCCTGAGATACAGCACTGTGTGTGTGTGTGTGTGTGTGCAGTGATTTTCCCTGAGGCAGACAGAGGGCAAGACAAAATCCTCCACTCTACACTTTCACAGCACTGTATAATCAGGGTCAGTTCCTCTTGGCCATGAAGCTGAGTTTAGAGAACAGGAGTCCTGAGATGAAACATGGGAAGAACTGAAAGGCTTGAAAAATTTAGTAATTTATTTTTCTCAAAAACAGGAAGCTCTTTGGGTCTCATATCAGAATTAGACTCTCCTGAGGGAAAGTCTATCAGAATGAAAAAGCTACCCATAATTGCCCTAGCACAAAAATCCCCTGTAATATGGCAAACCCTCACTGTTAGTGCTGTGTCTCCTCTTCAAGCCAGCATTCAGGAATCAACTAATAGAGGGCCAGGGAGCATGTATCTCCATGTTTGAGTGCATTTGGGGACACTGGGTTCCCTGTGGTCACCAGGCAGCATCCTCACAGGCAAAACCATGGCAGAAATGGTGCAGGACTGGGGAAAGCTGCTAGCTGACAAAACGCTTGGTGAGATGAACCCTGGCTTGGAGAGAGCAGCAGAGGCTTGAAATATCTCCCTTCAATGAAAAGAGCAGGGTCTAAGTCCATAGCAGTAGCTGCAGTGGCAGCATGGGAAAGGCTGGGGATATATTTGGCTGTACAAACACAGCAGACTCAATTCTCTACCCTCAGAACAGAAAGTGACTAGCAGAGAACCTGAGCAGCAGTAGTGGCATCAGGCACTCTGCATCTGGTGGGGGGAGGATCAAGCATGAAAAGGGAGATCTATCTGGGAGGAAATCTCTGAAAAGTCTCTTGTTTCAAATACTCTTGTTTCTTCACTGACTCAGTGAGGTGGGCAGGGGAGGGGGGGTTGAGCCCAAGGGGTTCTCGCTTCTGATGTCAAGTACCAGTCTGTACATGCGTGCAGGTGGGCAGGACCCACTCGGGGGACAGTGCCAGGTGGGGAGTTTGATTAGGCAGGTACACCTGTCACACAGTAACGCAGGTATCCTAAGACAAATTCAGGAAGGAGAGAAACCCCTGTGGCAAAAGAGCAAAAGCTCGATCTTGATTTCAGTATCAATATAGACCATGAAAAAGGAGCCCTTTTAGGCCAGGGTGAGTCTAGACAAAGCTTTCAAATGTTCCCCATAATAAAGCAGCAGGGAAATATCGTGAGAATGCATGTTCCAATTCCTTTTAAACAACTTAAGGAGCTAAAAATGCCACTTTTTTCAGACCCAAATCTCCATTTTTTGCAAGCTTTTTTAGCCTTACATCCTGGGAACTAGAAACAGATGAACAAAGCTTGCCTGTCAGAAGGCAATTAAAATTCTAATGTCACTTGTCAAGCTTCTTTGAGAACCTTTAGAAAGTAAGGGAGAGTAGTCTGAACACTGAGAAGTTGCTTTGGGTTTGGAGAAAACTTAAGGGCAAATAAAGAACCTGGGTTGTGCCAAAGATGAAAAAGAAGAATGTATTGGGCTAATAGAATTTTATCAAAGACAAAGCATTCTTGAAAGAGCTCATGGCAGTCTTAAGATGCACCCTTTAATAATTAAGGAGGAGGAATTGTACCCATGGTCATCAAATGAAGCTCAATGGTGCCTGAGCACTTGGTGCAGTGTGTGGAACAGAAGAATGTCAGCTGTAGGTGCTGATGGATACAATGTTCTTGATATTGATGCCCGATCCTGCAGATAGTGGAAAGTAGGAGACTAGGGAGGCCCCTAGATTGCTGAAAAAAAAAAAAAACTGGGACAGAGATGTTGTTGCCATTTAGTAATGAAATGAAGCCCAGAGTCATACCACTTGTGTTTACTAGTAACAAATTAATGTGTGGCCCCTTAAGAGGCAGTTCTTGAGTCCTACTAACTGAGCAGAGAGGCAGCTCAGTTACTATGGTGAATATGGTGGTATATTATTTGTACTGAAATGTGATTTTAATTGCATGTTAATAAATAAAGTTGCCTGGGGGTCAGAGCTATTAGAGCCATAGCAATCCCAGCACTTGGTAGGCAGAGCTAGGTAGATCTCTATGTGTTCAAGGATACAGTCAGCATTGGAGACACACACCTTTAATCTCAATACCATAGAAGACCTGGAGGGCTGTACAACAGACAGTGACAAGGCAGTCATGTGGTTGGTTTTACAACCAATGAGAAGGCAGAACAGAATGTCTATATAATGACAAACAGACAGGAAGTAGCCCCCTTTTGGAGAGGTCTCTTGGCTTAAGAGGATAGCTGCTGCAGGCAGTAAGGCTCTTAGCTCTGATCTCTTGGCTTTCTTCTTTGCATTGGTATGGTGGTATTTTATTTGTACTGAAATGTGATTTTAATTGTATGTTAATAAATAAAGTTGCTCTGGGGTCAGAGCTATTAGAGCCATAGCAAGAATATGGTGGTTAGAAGAGCTAGGTAGATTTCTGTGTGTTCAGGGATACAGCCAGCATTAGAGACATACACCGTTAAGACCTGGAGAGTGGTACTTACAGGCAGTGATGAGGCAGTCATGTGGTCAGGTTTACAACCAATGAGAACGCAGAACAGAAAGACTATTTAAAGACAGACAAACAGGAAGTAGCTCTCTCTTGGGGAAGCTAGGAGCACTGCAGGAGGTAAGGTTTTACCTCTGAGCTCTGACCTCTAGGCTTTCTCTTTTACATTGGTTCTGTGTTTCTTATTTTAATAAGACGGTTGGATACATCTACACATTGGTTCTGTGTTTCTTATTTAATAACACAATTGGCTACATCTACAGGTGACCATCTTCACCCTGAAGCAAGGTTCTCAGAAAAGACTGTCATAAAGTACTGCAGTAACAGGGAGTTAAGTTTTCAGCAACATCTGTTTGAATTGTGGCACTCAGGGGAGCTGCAATGAGTTTAAGTAAAGGAATGGCCCCCCAGCTGGCTACCATCTGCTGCTGGGTGCACTTCTGCCAGTTCTGGAATGACTGTGAGGGCCCAGCAGGAAAGGTGGCATTGTCCTAGGTGTTACAGTGCCCTAGCAGTGGCACTCACCAAATTCTGAAAGTTGGATATAAACACTCTCAGGCCACTGATGAAGTAGGCCCTGATTTCAACTGTTAGTGTAACTTTAAGGATGTTATCAAAACTGTGAACTATATGCTTCAGAAATGAAACAGTTTTGAGTTCACCTGAAGTTTTAACTTTGGTGACTCATGATTCATGTACTCTCTGTCTTGTTGGAAAAAATGTTAATAGTTCTGTTAAGAGATCTTTTGGATGTTTACTGAAGTGTGCAAAGTAGTCCTATAGAGAATTTGCTCTTGAATGGAAGTTTGAAAGAACTGTAAATATGCATAGTAATATTCATGCTAGTTGTAAATATGTATAATAATATTAATACTATAATTATGATAATTAGTTGATATTAATGAACCATGGTTGGGTGAAGCTAAGAGAATCTTTAAGTTTGATGCAGTTTATTTGATCCATTTGCATTAAGAGTTTTTTGATTTAAAAAGGGGCTTGGGACAGCTAAGGCTGTTACAGACATCTTAGATCCATTAGAAAGAGAACATTTTATCTTTATTATCCTCTACTCCTTTACTTGGAGGTGTGGCAGCCCTAGGGATCACCATGGTTGTTCCAACTACTTGGAAGCTCATAGTAAGGACCTGAGTCAGATATGAATTAAGCTCTCTACGCTCTCCTACCAGAGGCTGGTAGTCAGAAACAGGCTTCTTGCTAGCTTCCATACTAAGACAGAGAACTCTTCATGGAAATGTATCTTGAAGATGGGAAAGGTTTATCTAGCTGGAGAAGATGGCCTAAGGCAGAAACAGTCTCTCTGGAAGGCCTGAAAGGTCCTTTATTATATTAAGAAGGGGGCCTGTGGGAGCCCACAGAGGTTTCCTAGTGAGATCTGTGCTTGCTTTATCTAAGAGGGCTGCATAAGTGGGTAACTTGACCACATGCATGATTACCGGGTGTTTGGAAGGGTCTGCACTTGGCTGTCCAGTATTCTTTGATCTAGCAAGGGAGAGGTCTTTTGCTCTGCATTTTGCTTTAGCATTGTTATAAAAAGCCATTTTGAAGAGACAGAAGGTGCCAGTGGATTTTGATCCAGGCCCTCCTGAAGCTATTTTGTTTCTGTCTATCTCATCTCTGCTATCTTTCTATCTACAAATTCCTTATTCCTCTCTTCTCCTCATAGGAACCCTGTAAATTGTGGGAGCTGGCCTCCCACACAAACCCATCTTCAGTAAAGATTATAATTTACCTTAATCCACTCTAAATATGGTTCTACCTCTTTGATTACACGACAACTATTGAAGGATGTAGAAATTTTCTAGAATTCAAATGCCCTTGACATTCAATTTAATATTCAAAGATAGGTTTGCTTTATTGGTTTGTTCAGTCCATTTGATAAGAACATGTCTCCCTTGTAAAATGTTGTTCTTTGTTGGCCACATTCTTCTTTTTATGGTGCAGAAGTTGTGTGGCTCTTGCAGGGGGACATTGTTTAGGATACTTACTCTGAAACAATGTGTGTGTTAGCTTTTTCTTAGGCCCTTCTGTTGATGCCTATGTTCTCTTCTTCCTAATACTTAAAAGAATCAGTGAGCGTAAAGACTGAAGAAACACTGCATTTTTTCTTTATATACAGCACAAATGGTAAAAATGATTCAATAGCAACTGTAGTAATTTTTTTTTCTTTTAGTACTAAGAAACATTTCCTATTATTATTCTCATTTGATGACTTTAAGACTATATTTAGAAGATTCTGACCACGAACCTTTTTATGAAGATTATACTTCTCTTATTTTTAATGAGTTACTATACTTTGCTGCTATGTCCCTCTATTGATATTTCCTGTCTTGGGAATAATTATTTTCAATTACTATATATCAAATACAGACTGTTATCTCAAATGATATCAAATACTTAATGTCTTGCATACTGGTCATTCACCCTTAGGTTCTTGATTTATTCTCTGATTCTATAGATTGATGAATTGTCTAATTAGCTACTAAGCACTGTGTAGGAAATTTAGTTCTGCTGAAAGCTGATAATGTCTGAGCAAGAATAAATGCTTATCTACAATGTGCTTCTTGTAGAAGTAAAGTGCCCTGCATGCATCTTCTCATTAAAATAAAAGACTAAAAATCCCCAACAAAAGCTCCTAGTGGGAGTGTGAGTTCCCTGTATCCTCAGTGGTCTTGATCGTGTCAGCATGGACCAGCAACCTCCAGGCTCTGGTTTAAATTATAACCAAGGAAATGAAGATCTGGTCCTTCTTTTTAAACTTGAGCATTGACCGAATGGGACAGCATTTCCTTAAAAAAAAAAAAAAAAAAAAAAAAAAAAAAAAAACTAATTTATTGCTTTTTCACTTCAATAAAGAAAGAATTTTTTTTTCCCTTTGCCTGACCACAATTCTGCAAAAATGTTGACCTAAACCAAAACACTCCAGGCCAGATGAGAAGATGGGATGCACAGGCCAATAGTTGAATCATATCTGTTTTGCTATGTGTCTATGAGCAAAATCAATACTTGTATGAAGCTTGAAGTTCATAGTTATTTTGGAGACACAAAAAATCTCCATGAGCCATAAGTACTGAGTTGCACATTGCCTTCAGTAAATTTACATTCTTTATGATTAAAGAGGGAAGTGATATGCTTGGAGCCCACTATTTAGCTTGAGTATGAAGACTCAAATGAAAATGTGTGTCTCATAAGCAAAGTTTTAGAAAATTGTACTTATTTTCTATGAATATTTATAAAATAAACATTATTGGAACTTTATATTTCCAAATGAAAATTGAAGGACAAGTATATTTCCATATATTATTGATTAAGTAGGTAGTAATTGAGCAAAATAATAAGGAAAATCAATAAAGGAAGTAAATTGAAAATAATGCTGCCATTTTTAACAATCATGTTTGTTTGTTTGTTTGTTTGTTTTGTTTTATTTTGTTTTTGGTAAAAGAGAGACTTCCAACTGAAAAGGTTACAGTGTTGACTACTAATAATGTTAAGATCTAACAATATATGACTATTTTGTTTGGCATCTATTTAAGCTAAAGTTGAAGAAATGCCACAGAAGTTACCACAGTAATATGATATTACATAAAGTGATATCATATGTTAGAACAGTGGATCCTATCATGCACAGCATGGCATTTTGAGTTATGTGTACACCCAATTTACAAGGAAAAATGTTAAATTCAGGTAAAATTCATTGAAGAAAAAATAAGAGATTTCAATGGAATTTAATGATATCTTCAGGCATACTCAGAGGAGATATGAGAGATTATTTTTAAAAGGAGAGTTTATAGGACTGGAGAGGTGATTCTATAGTTAAGAGTACCTTTCTCCTTCTTGAGAACACTGATTCATTTCCATGCCCCATATGGGAGTTTATAGTCATCTGTACACTCCAATACCAGTGGTTCTAATTCTCTCTTCTGACCTCCAAGGGCACTGCATCCATGTAGCATATGTGTGTATGTATATGCATATATTATATACATGCATATATATGTGCATCCATGCAGCATATGTGTGTTTGTGTGTGTGTGTGTGTGTGTGTGTGTGTGTGTGTGTGTGTGTGTGTGTGTGAATGAAGACAAAAGAGCCAAACACATAAGATAAAATACTGTTTGAGGTGGGATTTACAAGAAATTGGAGATAAGGCTCTATCAATTCCCCATCTTTTGTTTGCTTCATATGTGATAGTAGAGTAATATTACCTATTGACATAACTTGGCAACTATTAATCCTAGTGATTTTCATTAAATATTTTAAAGGGAAATCATTATATCATGCTGGCATTTTTGTTAAATCTCTGCCTGTGAAATATCTAAGTAAGTTTCATGTCAGGTAATAAAGTAAATGGAGTTGATGCTACAGATGTTTATTTTGCAAGCTATTCTTCTCATTTAAAATGAGACAGTAGGAGGATTTTCTTAGACATAGCAGTATTATTTTGTGTCATTGGTACTAATTTGCATCAGAGCAACTATGGAATATTTCTGTATGGAATTTCGAATTTATACACTAAGGACTTCATTTCTTTCATATTTCATATCATCCAAAGAAATGAGACAAACCATACCCTATACTTCCTGCTCTTCTTTCTTTCCTCCCCCTTCATTCTTCTCGCCCCTCTCTTCTTTTTTAATTTTGTAGTTATTTCATCCAATGCTGAATTTTGACTATTTCACAAAGGACTAAGATTCACCGTTCTCGAAAAACAGTTTAAATTGAAGCTGCTCTTCTAATCTTCGAAGAGTATTTTCCAAGAAAGACACATATCAGTGAAAGATAATTCCTGGAAAATGATGTCTTTTTCTCACAGGATTATTGATCAGATGACAGTGAGCCTCAATAGTGAGGTGAGGCTCACTCATGTTTAGTTGTTTGTGTTTTTTTTTTTTTTTCAATTTTAGGAGTCTTGAATTCATAGATGGAAAGCTAATTAAATAACCCCATTGTCTTTTTCCTGTAAGGCCTCATAAGGTGGGTAAGAGAGAGGTGGCCTTCTCCTGTGTTGTAGCCTCTATTTCTTTGTGTGGTCAGACTATTCAAAGTGTTTCTATCAAATTATTTAAAAATTGCTAGCTTATACAACATAGTAATAAAGCAAACTCTAAATGGCATGAGATTGATCCACTAGATCTGGTTATTCTTGACAAACTAGCAATGGAAATCAAGTCACATATCACTTTCCAAATTTTCTCATCTACATGCCCCTCTATTCAATTCCAATTTGTGAACTGAGGGATTTCTACAATTTTGAAGTCTTATATCCATAATAGTAGGCATTACAGACTGTAATTTATTGACAATATATTTATTTTCTTTAAGAATTATATGAAGTTGTGCTGTGAATATCGCTCTATATAATAAAGCACTGATTGGCCAGTGATCAGGCAGAAAGTATAGGCGGGACAAGGAGAGAGGAGAATTGAGGAAGGAGGGAGGAAAGAGAGACGGCCTGGAGCCGCCACCAGGACAAGGAAGATGTAAAGTACCGGTAAGCCACGAGCCATGTGGCAAACTAAAGATTAATAGAAGTGGGCTAAATATAAGAGTAAGAGCTAGACAATGATAGGCCTGAGCTAATGGCCAAGCAGTTTAAATAATGTAAGAGTCTGTGTGTTTATTTTATAAGTGGGCTCTGGGACTGGAGGGACTTGGCGGCGGGAGCTGGAGAAAAATTCTCCAACGACAAAGTTGTTTCAGAGTAGATGTTTCAGAGTAAAAGTTTCAGAGAGGATATTCCTTCTACCAAAGTTAGCTGAGAAAATCTAAGCTCCTAGCAACCCACAAGCTCTAAATAAATTAACTTTTTAAAAATGTATCAAAATTTAATTTCTTAACTGCTAAAAACTATTTCTTTTTTTGTTAATATTTACATATTCTTTCTACACGACCCTATCATTATTATTGTTGTTATATGTCTAGTAAATAATGAGTTTTATCTACTATTAAATGGAATAAAAAAAATAACCATAATAAAAACAATCAAACTGAAACATGTGAAATCAAGTGAAACAAACTTGCCAAGTATCCTTAAGAATGCATCACATTTCTTTTCTTTCGTCTCATAAACTATAAAGCACCTGCAGGCTTCTGTAAAATTTCTAGACATTTTCTGCTCCCATTGAAAAGGAAACTATCTTCAGTCTATGAGTGTTCCTAGCAAAGGAAAAAGGAAAAAAATCCAAAACACAGAAAACCAATCACTCCTCTTAGTCAGTTTGCTCTTTTTACCAAATGGCTAAGAGAGGAATCATCTTAAAACTATAAAGCTACTTCTTAATGACTGAATGTTTCAATGGCTCAGATGAAATACATTGACTCATATTTTCACACAATCTGTAAATGCAAAAAAAAAAAAAAAGGACAATCCTTTTTTTCAAGAATTTACACTCAAAAGTGATGCGCTAGCTCTCTCCACTTGTAAAGTTTTGTGCTGTGGTTATAAGTTGTACATCATAGCAAACATCAAGAAAAGTCTATAGGAGCCCTTCCTAATTATTAGTCATGGACTTTATCTCATTGTTTATAAGTGTATGCTTTTGGATTAAAACAACATAAATGCCTTCTTCTTCTGCATTATATGGTAAATATTCTGTACTCTCCCAAATAAAATTAATAAGCACTTGGGTTGTAGATTTTAAGCCTAGATTTTTTTATTACAAATAAATATAATTTTCTGCTTTCTTTGACCATATAACTTCTATATTCCATTTTCAGTTTAGTCCTACTGTGTGGCAGGATTTGAGATAAACAGTTTGTACAGGGTTATGCACTACAAAATTTGAAGATAAAAACATCAAATGTGAATGTAGGCAGTATTTTGAGTGTAAAACATAGAGATCGCCATCATTAGAGTCTCCTAACCTAAATACAAAGTTATTACCAATTGACTTTATTATTATTATTATTATTATTATTATCAAAGAAGTCTGAGAAGCAATTATAAGATGTATATTTATTTAACCAGTAATCAAGCATAAATAATTATAAATATAATTTTAGTAGTTTATACTACACTGTTTTATTCTATCTAACAATATGGATTTGTTCCATATGAATAAAATTATCCTGTGTTGGTCTCTTGTCAGTCAATAGATTATCTTAGTACATTATGCTACTGTATATAAGTATGTCTATTGAAATCATAACAGACATTTATAACCTCAATGTTATGGAAGCAAAAAACAAAACAAACAAACAACAACAACAATAAAAACAAAAATAAATTCAAGGCCCTTTAAAAGTTTAGTATCTGCTGAAGGGAATCTTCTTTTCTTCCAAAGTAGCTCATTCTCTGGATAGGACTACATGGAGTACACTGGGTGAAATGTGGAAGGAACAAAGTATGTATGCTGATTCTCTTGGTCACTTTATAACAAACCAGTCTACCTAGGGAGGCAGAGTCCACATTACTTAATCAGTTCTAATAAAGGTTTCATGTGTCAGCACAATCACATGGACATTTATGTGTCAATACATGAATTTTGGGATACGTTTAGACTATAATATAACCCAAGATTCAAATTCTTCACTTATAGGATTAAGTACTGATAGAATTTTCCACTCAATTACATATATATATGAAAAATAGTTAATCCTTAGTTTCAAAAATTTAAATATAATATAGTTTAACACACTTACATTTCAATGTGTAAATAGGATATTCATTGACCTGCTTAAATATATCTTTGTTTTGTTTGTTTTGGCTCCATAGACACTTTACACAACATTGATATCCCTTTATCAGTTCCCATGTGAGTTTGAGTGATAATGAAAATATTTATGCTCAGCAATCATTAAGAACAATATTATCACAGAGCAAAGTAAAAGAGCTTACTCAAAATTAAAGTCATTAAATTCATATATCTTATTTAATAAAGTTATTTCCCATCTGGATATGTATTAATAATTATAAAAACTCATTACATGTCTAATAGCATATAGAAATTAAATATATAAATTTTCATCTAGGTTAAGAGAAGAACAGAAGAGTTCAAGGAAATTTTTTAATTGGATTACAATGAAGCTAATAGTATAAAGTCATGTTTGGTTTAATATAGAAACAATTATGCATAGAAATATATGCAGATAAACTCAGAATATCCTTGTGTATTTCTTTTCTGTGTGTTCTATTAGGGAAGATGGTCTAGAATTGAAAACAAATAATAAGATGTCAAGATAATAAAATATCTTTTTAAACATATCAGAATCAAGAATAGTACACAATAAACATAATTAAACTAAAATTTTGGGGACGTAAATCCTAACGCAAACAAAAAAATATTAACTATTCATATTTGTATTCATATAATCATTTTAGCTAGTATTAAATTGAAATATTCTATGATTGAGGAAGACGGAAAGAAATACAAGAGGAAATGGAAAGATTGTAAGAGCCAAAGCATCATGAAGTCAGCTGTGAGAATGTTTACATATCTCTTATAAATGATAGTAAGCTACACCCTTGACATCTCAACAATGTGGCTGCCTAAATAAGACCTGAAGGAGCAGCTTTGTTTTGGAGTATAATCATCTATGTGTATTTGTCTACGATTACTCCAACTACAATTACTTGACCGTAGCCATACCTTTGAGTTTTTGAGCTCCCAGCATGGTGAATCTTACTTCTGCCCCTGATGGAAACACTAAGATTGTTGTTTACTGATGTAAGAGCTCCCTCATAAGCCAAAACATTTAGCAGCAACTGCAGAAGGGGTAACTATTCAACTATATATTAAAATACCACTAATTTAATTATGTTAATTTATCATCTAATTATTATTTTTTTAAAAAATCATGCAATTCTAACTCTATTAAAAAAGTTGCACCAAAGAACAATGCAAGTTTTTAATAGACATCTTATGGATCTCAGTATTTATGCAGTAGGGATTCATGCATAAAAACATACATTCACACACACAGACACAGAAATTCAGGCACACACAAAAATACCCATACATACATACAAAATATTCAAATGTATAACTAAGTTTTTAAAAGAGAAGTGATACTTTTAAACTTATCTAACTATTCCAAGAACTAAATTATTTATTTCATGCTTCTAAAACAGTACCTCACTATAACTCCACAAGCCAGTATTTCATCATTCATGACAAATATTTTATACAATTGAGAAGCAGAAGTAAGAAGTATATATTATTTAAAGTTGGAAGACATAGTGCAATAAAATGGTGTTTCTTAAAATATTTTTCCACTTTTATGGCACATTCATACTATTATTCTAGATAAATTTATTTCATGGATGTAATGTGTCAGTAAAAACAATAACTATGTTTTTAACTGATCAGTATTTCAAAAGTTAGCTCTATTTGACACTTATTGATAGAAAATGAATTAAGTGTCTGTGTTAGTTTTTGAATTATTGCCTATAGTGAACCACTATTCATAGAGATGCTTGAGTGCCACGCTGCCTGGTACAATTTTCAATGATGGAAACTGAGAGGAAGCTCAGTGACTTCTTCAAGATGATAGAAAATATTCAGACATTAGTTTAAGAACTAAAACAGAAGCAAAATGTGCCTGGATATGAATCTTAAATCTTATAAAAAAAGATTTAATTTTATTTTTCCACAACATACTTTAATTAACATTTGGGAATTTCATACAATGCACCATGATCACACTCCCCTCCACACTCCCAGGTCTACCCTCCCAACCTTGCCCCTCCCCAGGAAAAAACAAACAAACAAACCCAAAACAAGTTCCAATTGTGTTGTCTGTATACTCATTGGAGCATGGTCAAATTCCCAGTGGCCAGCCCTTTAAAGAGAACTAAGTCCTTCACCATCGCTGCTCTCCCCCCATTCTCCACTCCTCCACCCCTCCACCTTCCTACATCCCCCACCCTCTCCCCCTTTACCATCCATACCACCAGAAGCCATCAACTGTGAAGAGTATCTTTATCACAATTTTCAAGGACTCTCTAATAGCTTCATATCTGGACTGTTTCTTTTTGTCTGTGTGGGGTAGGCTGGCACAGAAACCTTCAATGTCTCTCATTCTCAGTTATAATTTGGCCATCATTGATACCGTTGCAAGAGAGGCCTCTCTGTTCATAGCAGCCGGAAGCAGCACAGATCATGGACATCAACATGGATTTCAGTGGCCTCCACGGATCATAGATTTCAATGTGGTTTCTGTTTGCAGCTCTGGTCTTGGATATCAACATAGTTTCCAGTGGCAATACAGATCATGGATACAACATGGTTTCCAGTGATAGCATGGATCAAGGAAATGTTGAGGAGACTTAACCTAGAATAAACCATTCTTCAACTTGTGTATCTTTTTGATGCTCAGAGTAAGGGTGATCCTATGGTTCAGCTGTGCCCAGAGTTAGAACTTTTACAAGCTCCAGGCTGCTGTATACCACCCTGCCTTCTGTGCTGTAACCTAGCTGGTACCCTGGACATGACCATCATGTATGCACCCCACACCATGATTTCTTTCCCCCAGCAAGGTGAGCAGCCCACAATCCTATTGGGCAGGAATGGGGGTTATTCTTATTCAAACCATCACACATGCAATCCCACAAATAAATGAATACACATAAGAAATCTTTAAAGTATTCCATTATTATAGTGGCTGACTCTCATAGCTATGCAAAGGGGCCAATGAGAAAAGCAGAAAAATATTCTTTATCACGGAAGCTCCAATATTTACTTGCCTGCACATTATCAAAGTATAGAGTTTCTGTTTGTGTGTGTGTGTGTGTGTGTGTGTGTGTGTGTGTGTGTGTGTGTGCCTAATTACATTGCCTCCATATATTTTAATCCTAAATAGCTTTGATTGCACACTTTCCTAGGGATAAACTGCCCTTTCATGGAATGTCCAATGCCTTCCATTTATTACCTATTGGAATTTGGGGAGATATTTGTGTTGTATAAAATCTAATAATCTGAGGGACCAGCAACTTGCTGCTTCACAACAGAGAGTGAACATATTACATTTCAAATTCTTCTGACACCCATTTAAATTGTGAGAATCTATTCAAGACAGATTTATATTTGGTAATGGAATCTTTCATCTCCACTAATTATGATTGTTAAATGGTTTGCACACTTCCCCTTGTAAATTTAATCTTTTGAAATTTACTGATACAGATAATTTGCATGGAGAAACAAATACCCAAATGTACATTTACAAATCATTGCAGGACACATTTTTTTAAGGACAAAAGTATTTAAAGACAACCTTCTGTATATTAATTAATTAGTGAATTATTCTCCTTATCACTAGCACATATGTTGATGGTATATCAGTTTCTCCATAATTATTTATAAGTATGGTCATGGATTGTCTACAGCATTTATCAATTCAACTGCAGAAATTAGAACCAATATTGCTATTAAAATATTCTTGCTGGGCAGTGGTGGCGTACGTCTTTAATCCCAGCACTAGGGCGGCAGAGCCAGGTGGATCTTTGTGAGTTCGAGGCCAGCCTGAGCTACACAGAGAAACCCTGTCTCGAAAAACCAAATATATATATATATGTATGTATATGTATATGTATATGTATATATATTCTTTACAGTCAGAAAATAAGTGAAATAGTAAAAACTCCTTAAGTGAAAGTACCAGATATCACATTACAGCTGTAGTTGAGTGGGTTGAGTGGGAGAGCTTTTGCTTACCATCCATCAGGTCTTGAATTTAATCCTGAGTACTGATAAACACAATAAAACAAAACAAAATAGAAGCAGGCAATTTGAGGGTTTGGGAGATTACTCAGCGGCAAATTCTTTTGTCTGGAATTAAGAGCAGATTTCACCATTTGGATTCCCATTCCCCCGCATAAAACCTGGCAGTTGTGGTCATTAACTGTAATTTCAGCTCTCATAAGGCAGAGAATGGAGATTTGCTAGGAATGTGGTTAACTAGACTGCCAGAGTCAGTTAGCTCACAGTTCAGGAGCAATAGCCCTTGTCTCAGCAAATAAAGAGGAAAGCAGCAAATAAAGATGTTACTCCAAGTCTACTTGTGGCCTCCATTTGCACACACACACACACACACACACACACACACACACACACACACACACAGTCATGTATAGATGGATCCATCCATACACATGGATCCACACAAATGTACACTGGTACCCACACATGTGAACACACACATAGCAATACACATCATATAAATGTACACATGCAAAACAATTATAAGAGAACATGAAAGACTAGAGATGATTAATATGTCAGTATTATTAATAACATACAATTGTCACTGCACCCTGTATATTAGAATTAGAAACTTAAGGTGAATGTTTCTTCTGCATTTTCAAGACTTCTGTTTCACAATCATAAGAGTTGCATATTCCATTGTAATGGAAAATATTAAGTGCTAAGAAGTTTCCAGTATGATAAAATAATTTATTTTATTTTGTCTTTTTTCCTAAAATTGAAAATAACTTTTATTACGTAATATACCTAATCATGGCTTCCTATCCTTCACTCAAGTTCCTACCCATCTCCTCTCCCATTTGGTTCCACTGTCTTTATATCATAAGAAGTCAGGATACCAAGGGATAATAATTCAATAAAATATAATATAAAATGATAAAAGCTAACAACTTGTAACAGGAAAAAAATAGTCCAAGAGAAGGCACAAAAAAAAAAAAAAAACAGACACAGATTCAGAAACTAGCAGTTCACATACTCAATGGCATAAACTCTAAACTGAAAAGTCATAACATATTGAACAGAACTTTAGGTTAAAAAGACAGAATATCTCCTACTATCATTGATTGAGGGTCAATATGTGATTTAAGCTATAGTAATGCTTCTTTTATGAACTTGTGTTTGGTGTATGGATGTCAAGAATTTCCATGTCCTCTTCATACATTTTGGCTTTGGTAAGTATGTGGTGTCCTTCCCTATCACTTCTGATTAGTTTTGGTTTGAAGTCTAATTTGTCAGATATTAAAATGGCTACATCAGCATGCTTCTCAGGTCCTTTGGCTTCAAATATCTTTTTCTATCTTTTTACCCCAAGGTGATGTCTATCCTTGATGTTAAGGTGTGTTTCAAGGATGCAACAGAAAGGTGGATCATGTTTCACATCCATTCTGTTAGTCTGTTTCTGTTTATTGGGGAATTGAGATCACTGATGTTGAGAGATACCAATGTATAGTCTTTGTTGATATCTCTTATTTTGTTGTTTGTTATTGTTGTTGTTGTGGAGGTGGTGGTAGTGGTGGAAGAGGAAGTGGTGGTGGGTATGTGTTTCCACTATTTTGATTGCTGGTCTGGGGTTGTTTATTACTTGTATTTTCTTAGATGTGGTTCTATGGTTAACCTCTTTTGGTGGAGTTTTCCTTTTAGCACATTCTGCAGGGCTGAGTGTGTAAATTGATATTGCTTAAAATCAGTTCTTTTTGTATCATAGATTGTCTTATTTTCTCCATGTACTGTGATTGAGAATTTTTTCTGGGCATAATATTCCAGGCTGGCATCATGCTGAAGTAAAGCCTGTAGAACATCTGCTCAGGCACTATTGGAAGTTAGGGTCTCCACTTTGAAGTCAGGTTCAATTCTCATAGGGATGCTTTTATATTTTGCTTGGTCTTTTTCCCTTCCAGCTTTCAATAGTTTTCTTTGTTTTGTATATCTAGTGTTTTGATTATTATTGGCCTAAGAGAATTTCTTTCTAGTTCAATGTATTTGCTGTTCTGCATGCTTCTTGTACCTTGATATGCATATCCTTCATTAGGTTAGGAAATTTTTCTTCGATAATTTTGATGAAAATATGTTCTGTGCCTTTTACCTGGGTGTCTTCCCATTCCTCTATTCCTATTATTCTTAAATTTTCCCCTTTTATGGTGTCCCAGGTTTCCTGGATGTTCTGTGCCATGAGTTCTAGAGGTTTTAGATTTAAGATTTTCTTTGACCAATGATCCATTTCTTCTATTGAGATCTGTCTTCCATCACTTTCATTCACCAACAGAATGAAACAGTTTAATATTTAGAGATACCTATGCAATTTTAAGAAATTCTATAAAATATTCCCAAAAAATTTTGACTTTCTAGTTGAAAACATGAACTATGGACATTTATTCAAAGATTTTTGTTAATTGTTTAATAATAGTGATACTGAAGAATAAATTATTTATTTTCCCACACCTCTTTTTAGTTAAAACTTACCTAATGGCTGAGGAGTTTGTCAGTGAAATCACACTGTGTCTACGTTGTTTGTAAACAAAGGGCAGCCGTGGGCAGAGGCTGCTAGCTTGGTTTGCACACCCATGGACTTTCACCCTCACTAGTTATGTCTTGCCACACACTGAATCCAGTGGGTTTACATAATGATATATACCTATCATGCCAATTAGCATGGCTACTTTTCCATGAGCTTGGAATTTTTAAAAACTTAAGCAAAACACAGGTCAACATACATGTGTTTTGAATAGTATTCCCATTGTGATCATGTAAATGTTTTTCAAGAAAAAAATGTATGCATGGTAAACCATTTCAGATACAGTATTTTGTGAGGGGAGGATGACCTCAAGCTGCTGACTCTTATGAAGAATGGGGTGACAGATACTTGCAACAACACACAGATTATGCAGTGCTGGGATGAAACACAGTATTTGTCATTAGTCAAATACTCTACCAACTGAAGCAAGTGCCCACATATCTACCTTTGTTTTTTTAATATAGCATAATGATTAATACCAAATGTGTAAGCAAGATTTTAGAGTATAATATGTACTTTTTTTTTTTTACCAAATGTATCAAGTCTAGTATATGATACTATCTGGTTAAGATAGATACAGTTTTTCAAAGACTTTTGTCAGTAAAGCTAAACTTGAAGTGAGAACTACCTCATTATTTAAAGTATAACCTATGAAACTTTGATTATAATTCCTCCATCTCCATTTATATTTAGGAGGTTTCTAATTAGGTAAGTGATATGAAACCATAAAAGTGAAATACAGTAGTAAATTTCTATCAGGACTGTTTTAATCCAACAGGAAGACACCTTCAATCTTCCCACATCAACAGAATGCTCCTGCATTCCTAAGACTCAAGCAAAGACAAAAGAGACTGCCTGCTTTATAGACTGATCACTTCCTGATAACCTTGTAATATTAGTTAACAGTTACTTTTTGAAAGAACAACAAAAATAGAAATTAGAGTTACAATCCTAATAACCAATGTGTACTTAGGGAATGCAAGCCAAAAGTTCAGCAAATACTATTCTTAAGTCCAACATCTGTGAGACAAAAAGTAAACATGAACCACCTACTGCAAATTTCAGTATATAATATTGAAATTAAGAATTACCCAGTTACAGTTATAATTATAATAACTTCTCCAAAAGTCTTAGAACCAAAGTTAGCTATTTATTCTTTACACATATTTTCTCAAGCTGACCCTATATATTTTGTAAACTTTTCAAAAAATATGCAATATCAAAATACACTAATTGTAAGATCTAGAAACTATATTTTAATATAATCAAGTCTGAGATATTCTTAAAACAAACATTAGAGATTTTTTTCCCTTAATTTCCTTATGCTAAAGAAAATATATAGTTTTAATTAATCTATATAATTTAAAATACTACCTTGGATTGATTCAATATGTATAATATGTATACACATTCTATAGTTTTTAAGTCAGTTTAAATATATGTGTTTTAGTTTTTCATTTTTTATAGTGATAACTTCTGCTCTTGGTATACAATGTAGAGAAAGAATGTGCATGAGAAATGATGATGTATTATAAATATTAATATATACTTTTAATTTCATATTTAGAATGTATGTGATACATCAACTACTAATTTTCTCAGATTAAATGATCCTTTCTTTAGTGTGAAAGATTTCCTCTCTAATGAAGAATTGGCTACAGTCGCCATATGATTGATACAGATAAATCAGACTATATGTGCACCAAATGTAATCTAAATGTCTAAAACCAATAACATTATAAATAGTTTCTTATCTCTACTAATATATAAGCATATGTGGTAAGAAATGATCATGTTTAACAATACACTTGTATTTTAAAGTTTATGCCTAACAATCTTATGCTATTTGCTCCAAACAATTAAATGTTGTCTTGACTAGATTTCTAAATCTTAACCTACAGATTTCGGTTATTTAGAACATAGAAGAGAATAGTCCTTTGTGTGAAGATTGTTTATTTTACTCTGTTCTCTTTTGACAGTTCAAAGCATAAATATAATTTTGAAGCTTGAAGATAATGGAAATCATGAGAATAACAATTATTTTAAAGCAAAGAATTGATTGTAGTTATATGACTATTTGAGAAAAAAATAGTGATTCAGCAGAGACTAGCTAGTTATTTTACATAAAAAGCAATAATTTTGTCAAAAAAAATTCCTTCTTGTCTTTCTAGGTGAAAAAATTTTATTTAAATCTTAACAACTTTTCCTGATTTGTTCATTAACTATTATACTCAGCAGAATTATTTATATTTACCTTTAGGATATGTTTTACATCAACTTCTACCTTCAGGTATAATTACAAAATTAACTAACTGAATTTTAAATATCTGTTTGGACTTGCAGATTTTATTTTTATTTTTATTTTTATTATTATTATTATTATTATTATTATTATTATTATTATTATTATATTCTTCCTAATATGTCATTTGTACAACATACTTAGGATAGCTTCAATTTTGTAGAATTATTTTGTTTCAATTACAAATACTGTACCCTATCATAAGGAAACCTCCTGATAAACCTCTTATTGCTGAAATTATGAAATGCAAAGACACATGAACCACACATACACAGCTAAACACAATACTGTGTTGCATCAGTTTTATCAGTTGTTAAACCTTCCCAAAGCCTGGCTGCCTAGGAACCTGTGCTCACTATCTCTGACTTACACTGTCGGGAAATAATCATAATGCTGGTCACTCCAGAAATAAAAATAAAATGTTGATACATGGTGTTCACTGGGTGCATGTGGTTTTATGTCGAGTTGGTAACTATTTAAATGAAGCACGGTGATTTGCAACATTTCACACATTAGTTCAGATGGTTGAACTGGTCATATGTGTCTTTTGTAATAGTTTTTAAAATCCCATGTATGTCAATTACAATAAATATTTTTATGAGTAGAACCTAGGTAATCATTCTTCTTCAAAGAAATAGAGATGAAAGAATTTGTGACAGGGAAAGATGAAAGAAGACAGATACAATTCCAAGAACTGATAACCAGCTGCCTAGAGTCAGGCTAAGCTTTTATTCTCAGATTCTTCCCAGATTTATATAAATAATAACTTCTTCATCAAGGTTTTTAGTTGCATAATCTTATATGTTCTGATAATGAAATTAATGAAAAAGAGAAAAGGTCATTGTTGGCCTTTAGAAAAAAAAGTACTAGCCTATGTCCAGTATTTCTGATTGAGAAAATAATTATTTCCTGTAAGCAGAAATTTTATGAAAATTTCCCCTTCTATGAATACCACTTGAGAAAATTCTTGAACAGCAGTTATGGTAAAACTGATTGTTAAGTACAGGGCCAAACTTTGTGCTTTGTGTTGGTTGGGCACAGAAGCAATGGCTGCTACTTTCAAACATTAATAACTCCTTAAATTGCACATTAAAATTCCATCACATGAATTTATTATTTAAAACTCCAGTAAATTTAATATTATCTCTAAAGCAACTATTATAGAGACTTAATGGATTTCTTAATGGGATAGCATGAGACTCGTCACAGAGTTCTAATTAGAATGGAGGCTTGAGAATCAACCAACATATGAGGAGATTATTCTAGTAATGATTTTATATTTTCAAGCAAATGAAAAGAAAAACTATTGAAAACATTGAAAGAAAATGTGCACACCACACAGCTCAATTTAAGGCTACTCCTTTTAATATATATTATACATATTAGAATTTCATTATATGTATATGTTGTGTCCTTCAAATGTTAAATAATTGGTATATCAAGATTATAAATTCAACTCAATATGGACTTTATTTTTTTCAAGACAGGGTTTCTCTGTGTAGTTTGGTGCCTCTCCTGGATCTTGCTCTGTAGACCAGGCTGGCCTTGAACTCACAGAGATCCACCTGCCTCTGCCTCCCAAGTGCTGGGATTAAAGGCTTGCGCCACCACCAGAGCAATATCCATAGCAACCACTGCCTGGCTGGACAATTTTTAATATTTCTGACTTTAAAAAGTCTACCATGTGCAAGAGCCATATTTGTGTTAGGTTTCCAGTGTGCAATCTGGTACACAGGAATGGGCAAGAAGCCCAGTTTGTACATGGATGGTAGGATATGAACTCTGGTCCTCGTGGCTATACAATTATTCTTAATTCGTGAGTCATCTCTCTAGCCCTTACTTTTATATCTTGTCTATTATCTAATTTATTTTGATTTATATTATATTACTTTCACAAATAAATATAAGAACATTTCTTAATGATATTGACTAAGTTTCCTTGGCTATTTATGTAACTACAGACATTTGTTACAAATGTATCATTGCATTAAGAGTTTGTCAGTTTAAACCTATTTACAAATATTATTTTCTATAAAGCATTAATGTGAATGAAATACTTTAGGTAATCCTAATTTTGAAATTAAATAATAGTAGACTATTTGAAATTACTCACTTAATAAAATATCGCACCAAGGAAAATATCTTTAGACTCTATTATTTGTATTTATTTATTTTACATCCTGACCACCGTTTTCCCTTTGTCCTCTCTTCCCATTCCCCCATCTGCCTCCCCTCTGCCAGCCCCCCTACTCCATCCACTCCTCCTCTGTTTCTGTCCTGGGAAGGGCAGACCTCCCATTGGTATCAGCAAAGCATGGCATATTAAAGTTGCAGTAGGACCAAGCACCTCCTCTTCTGGCAGACGTTTCTGTCCCACCAGTCAGCTCCCAACTAACCACACAAAGACTTACTATTAATTAGAAATGCTTGGCCAATTGCTTCATCTTGTTGCTAACTCGCTCTTACATCTTAAATTAACCCATATTTCTTATCTATGCTGTACCACATAGTGGTCCCTTTTTTCAACTTGGCGTGTTCATCTCCTGCTTTCTCTGCATCTGGCTGGCAAGTCTGCGTTTCTTTTTCCCAGCGTTCTCCCAGTCTGGCTCCCCATCTAATCTCTTCCTGCCTGGCTCTTGGCCAGTTATCCCTTTATTAAACCAATGAGAGCAATACATATTCACAGTGTACAAAAAGATTATTCCATAGCATTCCCCTTGTGTTAAGGCTGGGCAAGGCAATCCAGTATGAGAAGGTTCCCAAGAAAACCCACAGAAACAACTAACCCTGACTCTATTTTCCTTTTTTAGCCTACTATCAAGGCTTTGTAGTCTCATCCTTATCAGAAGATGTTTATTGTTACTGATTTCTTCATTGTCCTCCAGTCTCTGGCTGTGAAAGATATCATGATTTAATTCTATTTAACTATTTTCCTCTTCAAGTTGCTAAAACAGAAAAATTCGAAGAGCACAAAGTTTCTGGAGTGATTCACAAAACTGAAGAGAAGAAGTGACCTCAGGACCCATTTAGTTGGCATCTGGATCAGGAACATTTTAGGAGCCTGGGGTGTTGGGAAACTCTTCTTTTAATACTTTTGATTAGTAAAAACCTAATGAATTTGAAATAAACTACAACACAACATCAACTCCAAAAGTCATACATTAAATTATTATTTTAATATCAATGGAAATCCTAAGGCATTTGTATTGTCCTATATTTCTTATAAATACTGTCATATATTTTTCAGAACTTTCAGCTATTCAAATTGTTTTTGTGCAGGTAGACTTCACTTTACATTTTATGTTAAGTGAATTTCACTTTTTAATTTTTTCCTCTGAAAGCATAATTACTTCATCTTTTCAGAAAACCCTGCATTCAAACTAAATGTGATTAAAAAAAATGGTTCATTTCCTACAATTCAAAATATTTGCCAAATGAAGTTGATTGTCCTAAACTTGTTTCACTCATCTGCTGCCTGGGCTTTGGATTTTTTAAATATAAATGGGTGCCTCCTGTATGAGGGGAAGACACCTTTAGAATGCATGAGTTACACACTGAAAGTACTTATTGGAGGTGTAAAACAAAAAGGGGAATGCACTGATCGTATCTCGAAAGTTAAATTCTTAGTAAATGAATGGACCTTTTGTCCATAATTCATTAATATCAGTGACAAAAAGTATAAGAGCAACAAAAAAGATAAAACATATAAGATAAGGTGTTTTGATTTGCTAATACTAAACAATCACATGAATATTTTATTATATTGCACGTGATTACTATATATTCATTGAAAAATTTATAGAATTTTTAATAAAGAATGGAGATATTTCAAGTGTAGCCTGGAATTAATTCCATAATATTGAAAAATACGTAGTCAATGATTAATTTGAGAATATATATAATATATATATTAATTCTGAAAATATTGGTAGAGTTACTTTTATTTGTAGATAAGTATATATAATTTTAATATAAAATATTTTTCATTTTACATCTCAGTGTTTGAACAGAGTATTTAAATTTTTCTGTCAATTAAACCTTTTATTAATTCATTCCATTGTCCTGTAAGTCATCTCTAAGTACATGTCTAAAAAAATAGGACAATTCCAAAGTCTTAAGGATTAACATTAAAATTATAATGATAATATAATTTATGATCTTTTACATTTGTAGTCTATGGTGGTTTCTATGAGCCCAAATCAAACACATGAGGTTTCATTAATACTATAATCTCTCTGTCATACCTCTCTGTTTTAAAACCACAAGACAACACAACCATATAATGTTCTAGAAAATACCAATGTATTCTTTTCTGTAACCTTGTACTACATATGGTCTGCATGTCCTCTGTTCACCAGAACCTCTGGCTGTGTTGTCAGAGATTCCAAAGTTAAGACAGCCTTTGACTGTCTCCTCAAAGAGCCGACACATCTATGTTTTCAAAGTGTCATATTATTCCTGGCACACAAAAATGCTCAATAAATTACCTCCAGTAAATGGATGAGTGAGTGGATGAGGAGAGAATATGTTCAGTTTTAAATCAGAGCAGGAATTGAATCAGTCACCAGGGAAGACACTTGAGCCTCCATTTCATTAACGGGAATAATCACTTTTATAGAGTTGATCTGTGAATAAAATCAAATTATATTTCTGAACACTACGTTTCTTTTTGGCACAAGTTATTTTAGGCTCATTTTCCCATTTCCTGGATCAGCTGTGGAATCGGCTCTATCTTCAAAGAGAGCTAATTCATTATAGTAGACAGAGAGTTGGCTAGCTAGATTTATAGTATATTTTAAAATTGAAACTTGCAGATGAAAATCTTATCAGGTATATAAGTCTTTAATAGCAGATGAGAGGGGTTAAAAATAAATGATGTTTTTCATTAATTCTTATTTATAATATGTATGTTACTCTGTACTTAAAGATAATAATTTAGTGTTGGCAGAAAAAATACCTAAAGACTACAAATATGAAAAATGCAATTTCATTTTTTGTCATTTATTCAAGGGTATGAAAATGAAATATTAGGCAAGCATTAATTATTTTTAATTGTGCTTGTGTACATGCTTGTGTGTGCATGCATGCATGCCTCTGTGTGTGTATATGTGTGTGTGTGTGTATCAAGTCCAGTATCTTTGGATATGCTAACGCTAAAGTTATAGGCATTTTAAGCTGCCTGGTTTAGAAAATGAGAACTGAATTCTGATCATTTACAAAAACAACAAATGCTCTTAACCACTGAGAAATCTCTCTAACTTTATTATCAAAAGATTTTTATTTGTGTGTGTTTTTCACTTCTATATTCTTGTGTATATGTGTGTTGTGTCCACTACTCTGCAGAGTTCATAAAAAGTAGCATTTTTCTACTTTAGAGGCAATATATATGAAATATGCATAAAAAATTTGAAATTATAACTGAACTAAAATATTTAATGTATTTTATTTAAATAATCTAGAACTTGAAGTGTGTGTTTTCCATTTAAAAATTGTCTAGAGTGCGGCTGATCTTTAAAAATATTACAATTCAGTCACATGTATGTGACAGTTGTGTAGCTTGGTGAACTTGTGAGAATCTTCACAATAGGAGCAGAAGCTGTCCCTAACTATTTTGCTGGCTTTTGGGAATCTATTCCTCATGCTGGATTGCTTTTCCCAGCCTTCATACAAGGGTAGGTGCTTAGTCTTACAGCAACCTGATATGCCATGCTTTGTTGATACCCTTGGGAGGCCTGACCTTTTCTGAACAGAAACAGAAGAGGTGTGGATTGAGGTGGGTGTGAAGGGTAGGTGGGTGTGAAGGGGAGGAGAAGAGGGAAGGCAAAAGGTGATTAGGCTCTAAAATTAATTAATTAATTAAGTTAAATTAAGTATTACAATTGCTCAGATAGTGATCCCTAATAATTCATATTTGCATATGTCCTTGAATATTTCAGCTGCCAATTTGATACAGACCTAGTGTCACTTAGGAAGAAAGACTATCACCTGAAGAATTTCCTCCAACAGACTGGCTTTTGGCCTTGTCGGTGAGGCGTTCATTAACTACTAGTTTAGAGAGGAGTGTCCAGCCTGCTTTGGACAGCACCATGTTTCAGTAGGTGTTCCTGGGCTAGCTCAGTAGCTTTGCTCCATTATCTCTGCTTTAGGTCCTACTGCCAGTTTCACGCTTTGAGTTCCTATGCTGGCTTCTTTCAGTGAAGGATTATTTGGTGTATTATATATTTATATAAAAAAAAATCCCCTTCTGGAATGAATAATTAGTGAAAACTGGTCATTAATTTGAAACAGTTATTGTATGATCTTTTTTCTGTTTTCTTTTTATTTCTCATTAAACAGCAGGTAATTTATATGTTTTTTATTAAATGCTTTGAAATATAAAATGTATTTTTAGATCCTTTTTTTCAATTTATTTAATCTAATTTAATTAATTTCTTTTCTGCATTGCTTAAATAAAAGTAAGTCTCCTGCTAGAAGTGATTATGAACCCTGAACTCTGAAGAATAAAACAGCTAGCCTACCACAGAGTATGGCAAGGATGGCCAGGGCCCATGTGTGGCTGTGTTCCAGTGGAGTACTAAAAGCAAAGAGCCTCACTGAGTAAATCTTTGATGTCTTCAACTTGTATCCTGTGCAGACCCTGTGCTCAGGCTCTGAAAACCTCTGGCTCAGAGCTATCATGGAGCTTCAGTTGTCCACATGCATGAGGCACAAGAGCAGATCTGGAGTGCTCTGAGTACCAGGATAAGAGAGGTTCAATGCCACACCACATGACAACCCCATATTCACAAACCTTGAATATGATGTATCACTTCCTCAGGAAAAATTTGCCAGTTTGTGAACTGAAAATAATCATAGGAGAAAAAAGGTAACAGATGAAAGCTGTTAAGATTGTAAAAAATGTCAGTAGGATTTACAGAAAGCTCAAAATTCTAAAATGACCATAAGGAAAAGAACAAAGTTGTTTCCCACCTTGAAAAAATTTTGAAATTATCAGCAATTTCAACCAGAAAATACAGAAGTACTTCTCAAAAAAAAATCTTCACTACTGTAATGACTGACTAACTTTTGATCAGTAGAACCAAACAAGATTTGCAGTCCTTCAATAAGGAACAATCATAGAGCATTACATTTCTGTAGTTTAGATTTTTTTTTATGTATGCAGCTCTAGCTATGATTATACATTGAGACAAACTCATTGAAAGTCTGCTTGAGATCATCAGTTATATATGAATGCCTGCACAGCTTATTAACCCCTAATATTTACTGACATAATAAAAGGGAAGTGTTCATACTTGTGTTTTTAATGTAAAAACTCAGTATATTTATGGAGTCTATTTCAATATTGTTTTTCAGTATTTTGGAACATGTAAATAGGAAGGATATTAATTATTGACCTTTGGTTTTTTTGAACCCTTGAATTACAGTCTGGAGACAGAAGGCAGTGTAACAATTTGCAAATCTGTTAGAATTTTACTGGCTAGAATGTCTGTTAAATCTGTTGTTAATTTCAGTGGTATAGTAACTACTCCACATTTGCATCTAAATGCACTTGAAAAACACAGCATACTACATGCTATATTTAGGATTTTATTATTCATTTGTAAGAATTAAAAGCAATGGATAAATATATGAACCTAATTTATAAGAAAATTAAATTTCATATATAATCTGAATTAATAGAAGTTAATTTATATCATGTGATATTTATATGAGCTTCTATATATTCCTCAATATGTGATTACATATATTTCTAGTATTTTCTTGAGTAATGTTTTTATTTTTTCTTTCTCTTTGTGTGTATGAATATTCACTCTTCATGTATTTGTGAAGGCTTAAGCTGTCTTTTTCTAATACTTCCCACATTATATTTTAATCTAGGAATTCTCCATGAACCTAGCATTTGCTCTTTTGGTTAGCCTGGCTGACAAGTGAGCTACAGCTGTCTCTGTCTTCACATGTCCAGCACTGTGGGTGTAGGTGCATGCATAAGTATGGCTTTTGCATAAGTGTTAGGATCTAAATTCATGTCCTCATATTTAAACAACAAATGCTTTACTAGTAGATTCCCTCTCCAACTCCAGGATCTTAATCCCCAGTATTTTAACTTTTTAAATTGATTTTATATTTGAAAATCATTGTGATTGAATTGTCATTTGTATATATTAATGTGATGTACGTGTGTGACACTATAACACTATTTATATATATGTATATAGAGACATGACATATAATAGATATATAACAAATCATATATATTGTATCTATCTATCATATATCTATATCTATGTCTATATCATATATATACATATATACATATATAGTGGATTTATGGTGGTATGTATCTACATCAGTAAGTTCTTATTCAAGCAATACAAAACCCTAGATTATACATGTGGAAATACACTTGAGTCAAGATTTTCTTATTCATAGTTTTTTAATATTTACCCAATAGTATTTATAATATGTTAATTCCAGAGAAAAAGGAAGGAATAATGTTGACTACAGGATTTGGTCTGCAGAAGATACCTGTAGCAGAATTGTAGAAACCCATTGAAATCATTGCTGAATTGAATTGAATTCTAATCTTTTATCTTTCAAGGAACAGTGCCAACTACTTGCTGGCCTCACAGATAGTGCTCCTTTCTGCCTCCCTCTAAGTAATGCAGGTGATTACACCTATTTATGGCTTGAGAATAAGTGGCATTTGTTTACTCATTTACAAGACATTTGTGACATACCCTCTAAGGCTCAGGGAACATTATGGAAGATCAAGAAGATAATTTAAGAATCAGGAAATAGGGAAAGGGGATGTAAAATCTGTCCTTCAGGCATAACACAGACAGCGCAGGCCTTATCTTACAACTCTTGTAGTAAAATGTGGGACTAAATAAAGATGTGCCCATCAAAGGGTAATTAAGAGTCCAGAAGTAACTGTACCTACACCTACAGAACTAATGATCCTGGTGAACCTCAGTAGGTCGTTGAAGATGTGAGCTTTGTTCTCAGCAACTACATCAACCTATAACTCTAGTTCAGGAGACCCAAATCTTTGTTCTGGCCTATGAGGGCACAGTTGCGACTATGAGCAGAGTCACATATACAAACATGTATAATACATTTAAATAAAAATAAAATAATATCATTAGAAATAAGTAAAAGTTTGAAATAAAATGGTCATGAGCACAACATTGTAGCTGGAAGTTTTTCTATGTCCTGCCTGGTCCCACAGCCTCTTAGACTGTGGGACCCAAATAAAAATACAGAGGCTTATATTATTTTAAAACTATGGCCATGGCAGGCTTCTTTTTAACTAGCTCTTATATCTTAAATTAACCCATTTCTATAGATCTATACCTTGCCACATGGCTTGTGGCTTGCCAGTACTTCACATCTTGCTTCTCCTGGCTTCGCTAGCAGCATCTGCTCCATTCTCCTTTCTTCTCCTCTCCCCTATCTTCTTGGATTTTCCCACCTGGCTCCATCCTTCTCTGCCATAGGCCAATGTAGCTTTATTTATCAACCAATCAGAGCAACACATATTCACAGCATACATAAAGACATCCCACAATACATGCTTTAAAATAAAATGTAACATAGGATATAAAAATATGATTTTTGTATGCATTATTTTGTAATAATTAGAAATATAAATTATCTATATAAAATACAAAATCAAGTATTTTCTTGGGGGCATGGATGGCAAATGAGTAATGTAACTTTTTTTTAAAAAAATTATCAATTGCAACTTTAAAATATAAAGGATGGGTGTGGGAGTTAAATATTTGATGCATGTCCATATACATCTACATATTTCTATAAACAACCAACACAAAGATAATATTAGCAGGTTCTCTCAAAATATCGATCAAAGAGTTCATAAATCATTTTTAAATTATACTAGTTTTACTGTACTCCTATGTCTCACATTGCTATGCTTTCCTAAACATGCAAACTTTTATTATAAAAATATGTCGTGTCATCTTTCATCCTTAGTATGCATGCAAAACCCAGTTTTAGTTCAACTAACTAAAAAAAGAAAAGAAAATGATCTCTTCAGTATTTGAAGGAAAAACTTTTGAATAGAAGCAAAAATGAATTCAACTTCTGGAAAAGAAGAAAAACTTAGCTTCTTTTCATTAAACACAAGGGGAATGACAAGTATAACTTAAATTACCTTGTGGCTATAAACAGTTCCTTTGTGTTCAGTGAACATGATAGAATGAGAACTCTCTTCTACATTGGAAATGGGGTGCTGAGGTATAGAAAAGTACTTTCTGATACATAACACATGTAAAACTAAAAACCAGAAATCCTTTGTTAATCTTATACCTATCCATTTGTACAATAATCTCTATCAAATGAATGCATGTACCAACATTACTGTCTTCAGCAATGTATTATTCAAAACATGGCATTTCTTTGAAAAAAGTACTTAATTACTCACAATATGAGAAGTACAGGCATGAGAGATTCTGAATGTTAAGGTGAGAACTGAGACTTCCTGCCAAAACTAATTGACAATTACTGTGGTAACAGCTGGCCACCAGAAACAGTGATGAGAACATGAGTGAACTTTTTTGTGTTGCTCACCTTACACTACTCATTTTCCAGAGTTTTCATATCCTAGTTCTACTTATACAAGTTGCGGAGTTAGCACTATCAGTAGGAAGTCTTAAAATAATTGAGTTCATAAATATCTCCTCATTTTAGTTATATATTATTTCTATTTTGAAATGCTTATTATAAAACAGTGTGAGATGGTGTCACTATATGTCTTGACATAGGTGTGTAGGTTCACTTAGTTCATGGAAAGAAGACTCAGAGACAACTTAAGAATGAATATAGCCTTTCATGGCTGCAAGAGGTCCAGCCTCAAAATACTGAAGTCCCTTCCCTTCACCTCAGGCATTTTTATTTCTCTACATTACAGTTTAATCTGTTAATTTCTATATACTCAAAACAACCTGAAAGCAGCTCCCAACAATACAATGCCAATGCAGATTACTCGATTTCTCAGGTACCATGGTTTTCTGGGTTTCCTGAAACAAGTTTTGCATAGGCCTTTGTATCCCTGGGAAACTCTGAGAAGACAAGATTCACATAGAGGGCAACAAGGGAAACAAAAGGTGTCTGCTAAACAAAAGATGGATTAGGGCTAGCTGCTACCCTCTGGAGCCAGGCCAGGTGCAGCTCAGCAGGAATGCAGCCACAGATCATGCTTTTTATTTTTTAAAAAAATCAATTGCATTGTAGGTTATGAAGCCTTACAGCAAATATAGCCTTCTTTCTATCTATTTGTCTCACAATCTTATGTAAGTATACCAAAACACATTTTTAAAGCCAATAAAGTTACTATTGCTAGAACAAGGGCACCACCTACTAGGATAAGAAATCCATTAAAGTGATTTGTAGGATTGAATGAGGCTACAGGATCTGCTAGATTGTCTATAATGTCCATTTCTGTCATATCAGGTAACTTTTTTGCAAAAGTTTCTTTGATTTCTTTCTGTAAATCATAAACTGTAGTGGGTAGCCATTCCAGCCTTGATCTGGAAGTTCCAACCCCTACTGAGGCTTCAGTAACTGTCACACCTACAAAGCGGGGCCAACAGGGGACCCTGAAGACCTGAGGTCTGGATGTGACAGCTCTCTTGGTTCCTAGACCCTGGACTCTGAAGGTAGATTGAGCAGAGTTCTCCAGAGAACACTGCCGGACTATGCTACGCCTTTCCCAGACTCTGTAAACTATCCATTCACTTGTAAGTTACCCCACAAAATAAACCTCCCTTTTAACTACGTGGAGTGGCCTTAATAATTTCACCAATAATAAACCATTTGAGAAGAATTAGGGTGACCCAACAAAAGCATCCTAATCTTTTCCCAATCATACTTGCTTTTATGAAATCTTAAGGGTGTGATACAATATCAAGAAACATTTCCAATCACATTTTAATTTTATCTGCTCCTTCAAAATTTCTAGCTGATTCCCTAACAATACAACAGCTTGTCTTAATTCAGTTAATTCATTTACTATTTCATTATCAATTTTATTTTGTTCAGTCCAAAGTTCTGAATGTCTATTCCAGTCTCTAATGAATTCAGTGGTTTGATTTCTTTATGAAGTGCCACTCCAGCTGTTGTTGTCGTAGTTGTCAATGTAATGATTCCCATAATAATGCAACCACCCGTCTGACCATTCGACATGTTCTTTTCAATATTCTTTCAGCGAGCTTCTGTACACAGGAGAGTTTTGTCATGGCCTTGACAGCTTCTCTGGTATCCAGGTTGCTGGTCTAATTCTAATATGTAAACTTTCAAAGGTCAAATTTAAAAACATACTAGAATTAACACAGGTATGAAGAGTGCAGCGTACACAAGTGATGCTATAATTATTTGGTACCATTGTACAGGCCCCATTTAACAGCATATAAGGTAATAGTACACATGCCATAATAGAATGGCTTTGATTTAGTCTAAAAGACAGTGTACTTATCATCTTTAATGTTTAATTTTCCTTCCCATGCCTTATAAGAGGGTGGAAGGCATTTGCCAATTGCCACAAGTTAGTCTGAATTGAATTGCCAAATTGCAGGAGAGAACTTGCCATTCCAACTCCATATCACCAAATAGGTTGATTAATAGAAGCACTGAGTCTGGGTTACCTCACTCAGGATGATATTTTCTAGTTTCATTCATTTGACTACTTTTTTTCTTTTCTTTTCCTTTTCCTTTTCCTTTTCCTTTTCCTTTTTCTTTTTCTTTTTCTTTTTCTTTTTCTTTTCCTTTTTCTTTCGAGATATAGTTTCTCTGTGTACCTTTGGAGCCTGTCCTGGAACTCACCCTGCAGACCAGGCTGGCCTCGAACTCACAGAGATCCGCCTGCCTCTGCCTCCTGAGTGCTGGGATTAAAGGTATGCGCCACCATTGCCCAGCACAAATATCTTGATATCATTGTTTTTTACTACTGAGTAGTATTCCATTGTGTATATGTGCCACATTTTCTTTATCCATTCTTCAGTTGAGGGGCATCTAGGTTGTTTCCAGGTTGTTGCTATTACGAATAGTGCTGATATGAACATAGTTGAGCATGTGTCCTTGTGGTAAGATTGAGCATTCCTTGAGTATATACCCAAGAGTGATATAGCTGGGTCCTGAGGAAGACTTATTCCCAGTTTTCTGAGAAACTGCCATGCTGATCTCCAGAGTGGCTGTACAAGTTTGCATTCCCACCAAGAGTGGATGAGTGTTCCCCTTGCTCCACATCCTCTCCAACATAAGCTGTCTTCAGTGTTTTTGATCTTAGCCATTCTAACAGGTGTAAGATGGTATCTCAGAGTCATTTTGATTTGCATTTCCCTGATGACTAAGGATGTTGAGCAATTCTTTAAATATCTTTCAGCCATTTGAGATTCTTCTGTTGAGAATTCTCTGTTAAGCTCTGTAGCCCATTTTTTAAATTAGATTGTATGTACTCACTCATAAGTGGATGCGAGATGTGGGGGAAGTGATGGCCAGACTGCAATCCACAGCTCCAGAGAGACTAGCTAACAGAGAAAGACCCTAGGAAGGACACATGGATGACCCAGTGAAGGAGAAGTAGATGAGATCTACATGAGCAGACTGGGTGTGTGGGTGGGTGGGAGAGGGTGAGGAATGGGGAATGAGAACATAGGGAAATGGGAGGGTCTAGCTAGAACAGGGACAGAGTGGGAGGGCAGGGAGGGAGATACCATGATAGATGACATCATGGGAAAAGGAAGAGGCAGGGTGCTGGGGAAGCTCTCAAGAATCCACAAGAATGTCACCACCTTGGGCTGCTGGCAGTGGTCCAGAGGGTGCCTAGACTGGTCTACTCTGGTGACTGGTCTAGCGAATATCTTAACTATCATCATAGAGCCTTTGTCCAGTGACTCATGGAGGCAGATGCAGAGATCCATGGCCAGGCGCCAGGCTGAGCTCTGGGAATCCAATCAATGACAGAGAGGAGGGATTCTGTAGGTGGGAAGAAGTGCAGAGATGACTGGCCACACTATTGGAGGCCCATGAACTGTAAACTAGTGGCTGTAAAGCCCCCATGGGACTGGACAAGGCCCTCTAGATATAGAAGATTGTTGTTTGGCTCAAAATGTTTGGGGAGCACCCAGTCAGGGGGATCAGGATCCATCCCTGGTGCATGGGCAGGCTTCTGGGAATCCAGTGCCTGTGGTGTGGCACCTTGCACAGCCTTGGTGCAGTGGGAAGGGGCTTGGATCTGCCTAGGCTCAGTGTGCCAGGTACTGCTGACTCCCCATGTGAGACCTTGATTTAGATCATGTGGGGATGTGGGGTGGATTGGAAGGGAGGGCTGGGAGATGGGAGGAGGGAAGAGGTGGGATCTGTGTGTGGTATGTGGGGTAAGTAGAAAATTTCTTAATAAAGAGAAATGCAAAAAAAAAAAAAAAAGAAGCACTGATTTCCACAGTCCCATTTATATTATACCGTTTCTATCTTAACTCTGAATGAGAATATTTCCCTTGAGGGGTACCATAAGGGCTCCTTGGGAAATATTAGTTAGTACTTGAAGTTTCTAACTCTTACAATGTTGACAATGAACACAATCAGATTCCTTGTTGGTAACCCTCATCTCACAGAACAGTGTAGCTAGAGTTTTCCTGCCTTGCCCACAGTCAGGACAAATCTTTGTCACCTGCCAATCCCACAGCAGCTCAGACCCAACCAAGTAAACACACAGAGACTTATATTGCATACAAACTGTATGGCCGTGGCAGGCTTCTTGATAACTGTTCTTATATCTTAAATTAATCCATTTCCATAAATCTATACCTTGCCATGTGGCTCGTGACTTACATGCTGCTTGTCCTGGCGGCGGCTGGCAGTGACTCCCTCTGCCTTCCTGTTTTCTCTGTTCTCCTCTCTGTTAGTCCCACCTATACTTCCTGCCTGGCCACTGGCCAATCAGTGTTTTATTTATTGACCAATCAGAGCAATTTGACATAAAGAACATCCCACAGCAGAACAGTAGATTTATGGAACTAGTAACATTAATCTCTTGTTGTTTAAAACCAGATGCATGAAGTATATAAAACTTATTTTGATAATCTTGGGTAGTATTGACTATGGATAGCCATACTGGAGAGAGGTTATTTTTAGGCATTGAATTCCATCCCCATGCAAAGTCCTTATTCTCCAATGGTATAATTGTCAATCACTTTGCCCTCCTACATTGGGTGGATGGGACCTTGACTGTCATAAGGACCAGGTAGTCAAGACAGTTCATTAACCACTACAGGACTATTCCTAGCTCCCCAACTTACTGCTATGTTATTTGGAGGAATGGTGGATATAAGCCCAATAATTATGATCCATCCCTTTTACCTGCATCCTTACTACAGAAAGCATGGAAAGAAATAAGTTTGTATCATTCAGAGGCTTGTGAGTCATGGGAAGTGTCCTCTCTGCTTTGTCACACAAACTCTTAAGCTGTCCCCAGGGGGAGGATTAGTTGTTTGTTGCAAAGGTCTTCTATGTCTCGACTTTGGCAGAGGCATTCCTGCATCTGCAGCATCTTGGAGATGTCATTTCTTCATGGCAAATTTTTATCAGTTTCCATGGAATCCACAATTTATTATCTCCTGTGGAAACATAAGCATAACCTCAGCCTGCTGTGGGATGTTCTGTATGTGCGGTGGGAGCCCGTTCTTGGGTTCCTTGTGGCTTTACCCAGCAGGTCCGCATAGAGGATGATTAGGACCACAAGCCTGAGTGCAGGTGTCTGAGATGGTCAGCACTTGGCTGTGCTGGGGGATGGTCTGTATGGCAAATGTGTTGCTCTGATTGGTCAATAAATAAAACCTGATTGGCCTTCGCTAGGCAGGAAGTATAGGTGGGACTAACAGAGAGGAGAAATAAAAGAACAGGAAGGCAAAAGAAGTCACTGCCTGCAGCAGCTGCCAGGACAAGGAAGATGTAAAGTACCGGTAAGCCATGAGCCACGTGGCAAGGTATAGATTTATAGAAATGGGTTAATTTAAGCTATAAGAACAGTTAGCAAGAAGCCTGCCATACAGTTTGTAAGCAAAATAAGTCTCTGTGTTTACTTGGTTGGGTCTGAGCGGCTGTGGGACTGGCGGGTGACAAAGATTTGTCCTGACTGTGGGCAAGGCAGGAAAACTCTAGCTACATCAGCCCTAACTTAACACTTTCCTTGGACTACTTTGATGTTAAGATATTTATAATACATGGGCTGACTCAATTCAGCAATTCTTTCCATAACTCAATTTTGTTCCTGTTTTATTAGCAAAAATAAATTTAATTTAGTAGGGCATTGTGCAGTCTATCTCTGGGGGTCCTCATATACCCCTCCTGTTTAACAAGTGTCTCTTTATAAGGTCTAATCTATCCATATAAGTATTCTGTAATTTACATTCTACCAAGGCTAATTCTTTTTCAGCCCCAGCTGTTAACTGTCTTGGACTGTTTAAATATGAGTCATTTTGCAAAATTTGAAACAAATTAGTTAATTTTTGAGTAGACAATCCAATTGTAGGCTACAACAAGTTAATATCACCCAATAATTTTGGAAACTCATTGAGAGTGTGTATTCAGTCTTTCCTGTACCCTTTTTGGCTAAATTCTCATTTTATTTAATTTATAGCCTAAAGAGCTAAGAAAGTCTGCACTTTGTATTTTTTCAAGAGAAATTTGCAATCCCCAACAGGATAAATTTTTCTGTACTACATTAAATATTCTTTCTAAGGTGTCTGTATCAGAAGCAGCCAATAAAATATCATCCATATAATGGTAAAAAATAGACTAAGGGAATTGTTTACGAGTCCTTTCCATTGGTTCACTTACAAAATATTGACATAAAGTTGGGCTGCTGGCAGTGGCCCCTACTCAAATTTGGATAGCCAATTCCTGTCCTATCTTGTCTCTGTATAACCGGAATAGCCTGTGACCTTCCCTTGTAATTTTTCCCAATGTTCTTTCCAGGAATATGTCCCAATTTAAATATCAATTCATGAGCTGTTTCTGAAATTGTAGGAATATTAATTTGAGCTCTCCATTATTGTAACAAATCTCTTTTTCATAAATTTATGGCTGTATCAGCCATATTTAATCCACTCTACATTGTGTTTTATTTAAGATAATGTTCAAATGCCTACAAATTGAGCAGAGACTTGCTTTTTTTTTTTTTGAGACTTCTAATAGAGGCAAGTTGGGATACTTGTGAAATTATAGATATATCCAGCACCAGAATCCAATAATCCTTCAATCTCAATCCTACATAATTTTACATTTAATTTAGGCTGTTTATCATTGATAACTGTTTTCCAAAACACCCTTTTTTCCTGTACTTCCAAAGCCTAGTTCTACATATAGGTAACACTTTGCATTTAAGATATGGTAGCAATAATAACTGAGCAATTCTATCACCAGCTTCTATTTCCATGGTCCTTTTTTACATAAGCTAGCTATAAAAACATTTAATACAATCTCTATAGGATTTTAAGAGGTAACTGTGGGCAATACTCTGGAATATTTTTATAAAATCTTAAAAAGGGGATCCTTTTTTTATAGATCCTAAGAAACAAATTAATGCAAACTTGCCAATTATTAATAGCGTGGAACAAACAATTGAACTATATTTTATTTAGTGAAAAAAATTTGTGACCTCTTTATCAGTAACAGATTGTTTTCTATGGGTTTTTATCCTAGCAATCACATTATTTAATAAGCTAACAACCCAATCTGTCTCAGGGGTTACATTTTTATAGAATTTAACCAAGAATTTCTCGAAAGCAACTTAAAGAGCAGAACCAAATTCTCAGTAGTAACCAACAGACAAGATCATAACATACAGTATAAAATTACGAATTTTGTTCCTATAGTTTATCTATCAAAAAATCAAACATTTATTAGACAATCAAAAGAAGAAAACTTTCTCTATACAATAAATGATTGAAATCTCTGGAAATTCAAACAGCATTGATTTAGCATTCCATGTCCTGACTGAAATTGTTCTTCACCAAAAGTTGAGCCCATTTAAACTTTCTCTTTCTCCCATGAAGGGACTACTAATAAAGTTATTCCCACCATTAGAGAAAAACAGGAAACATTTCCCATGAAGAGATCTTTAATATTGAGTTATTTTCACTCTGAGGGAAAAATAAAAAAAACATTCAAACCAAAGTTAAGCAAACAGACAACACAATTCTAAGCTATGGGTTTGTTCTTCAGGCTGCAGCAGTGAGCCCACCTGTTAATTCTCTGTAATTCAGATGCAGCTGCTCTGTGCTGGCAGGCAGAAAGAGCTCAGAGTTCTAGCTATCCTGAAATTTTTAAATTGGAATGTACCTTGTATTCCTCTATTACTACTGTGAAGAGGTCTTTTTCTTTCCTTTATTTTTGTTTTTACAGGGCCTTATAATCTTTAGGCCTAGTTTTTTACCAGAAAAAATCCTTTTTTCTTGATAAAAAAAAAATTCTCCCTTTTCTAACAGGATTTTTTTTTTTAATTTCCTTTCCTTTGCTCTTCTCTATTGGGAAGATTTCCTTTTTTACTTTCTTCCTTTCCCTTTTCTCTATTGAGAAAGGTCTTTTTTCTTTATTTATTTCCTGTCTCTGGAGCCACTGTATTTCTATCTTTAAAAATTATGCAGCTACCACCTTTCTATTTTTACATGCATTTTAGCCACTGTACATTTTGTTGCTCCTGAGATGGGGAGTTTAAATTTCCCATGACCCAGCTGATCCTGGAGTCCTCTTACCCAATGAGCAGTTCACCCCAGATCTTAAGATGGTCGGCTTCTCTGTCCTCCTTCAGATCCTTTGTCCTTCTTCAAGCCCCATGTTGGGCACAAATTGTCACTGGGTATCATTACACAGGTGTGTGGGTTCATGCAGATCCATGGAAAGAAGACTCAGAGGCATCTTAAGAATTAATATAGCCTTTCATAGCTGCAAGGGGGTGCTGTGGGATGTTTTGCATGCTGTGAATGTGTTGCTCTGATTGGTTGATAAATAAAACTCTGATTGGCCAGTAGCCAGGTAGGAAGTATAGGTAGAATAAGCAGACAAGGACAATTCTAGAAAGATAAAGGCTGAGCAAGGCCAGCCCACCATCTAGGGAACAGCATGTAATGACACACAGGTAAAGCCATGGAACACGTGGCAAAATATAGATTAACAAAAATGGACTGAGTTTAAGTGTAAGAGCTAGTCAGTAGGAAGCCTGAGCTAATGGCCAAGCAGTTTTAGTTAATATAAGCCTCGGTGTGTTTACTTGGGACCGGGCAGGACACAGGAGAAAAAATTCAACTTCAAGGGGGTCCTGCCTCAAAGTACTGAAGCCCCTTCCCTTCACCTCAGGCATTTTTATTTCTCTACATTACAGTTTAACCAGTTAATTTCTATATACTCAAAACAACCTGAAAGGAGCTCCCAACAATACAATGCCAATGCAAATTACTCAATTTCTCAGGTACCATGGTTTTCTGGGTTTCCTGAGTCAAGTTTTGCATAGGCCTTTGTATCCTTGGGAAACTCTTAGAAGACAAGATTCACATAGAGGGCAACAAGGGAAAAAAAAAGGTGTCTGCTAAACAAAAGATGGATTAGGGCTAGGTGCTACTCTCTGGAGCCACCTCAGATGTATCTCTGCAGGAATGCAGCCACAAGATGGGATAGTATAGAAATATAAGAAAACACACTCACTGAGCAAGGGAGCTGAAGAAATGGCTCAGTGGTTAAGAACAATCATTTTTCTTGCAGAGGAGCCTGGTTTGATTCCCAGCACCCAATTGGTGGCTCACAAACATTCATATCTCTACTTCCAGGGAATACAATGTCTTCTTTTGAACTCTGCTGGCATCAGGAATGCACACACAGGCATGCATTTGAGCAAAACACTCATATATATATAATAAAATAAGATAAACTTAAAATTATTTATAATCATTATTGATACTATCATAGAAAACAGGAGATGTGAAAATATTGGTATATGACAATAATGGTTTAGAATGTCTGTGTTTTATGCTTATTTCCTATATTACCATTTCTGTAGATGATAACATTTACTTCTAAGTTCTATCTGTAATAAGAAATACAGTCTAGATAAACTGTGAACTATTGTTTAATTACTGTAATTCAGAAGTTTCTGGAAATTACAGACCAGCATGTTGGAACTCTCCTGTAATCCAGTACTACAAAGGCTGAGGCTGCTGCCTACCTAAACCTTGTAGTCAAATAAAACCAAAACTAAAACAAAAAATAAGAGTTTTAGTTAAAAAAAAATTCTTGTGATACTAGGAACTATTTAAAAATCTTACTCATATTTTAATATTTATTTGATTGGTTCACAGATTTAGAAGCTTTAAATATAATGTGATTGCAAATAAGACACTTGAGAGCAAATCATTGAAAAATACAATAATACATAAATAATCTAATCCTGCAAACCTAAAGTGATCATCATGAAGATACGTAGACATGAGACACAAATCTACCTGATCATAAATCATTTGCTGTATTGCAATGTCTGGTCACAATGAAAGATATGGTGTATACACGTATAAGCATGCTTACAAAACATACAACAAAACATCTCTATCCCTTCTTCCATTGTCTCGTGTAATTCAAAATTAGTGCCTCAACACACATACCCATCAATTTCACACCTGCTTTTGTTATTTATATATCTATTCTATTTAATATCTTCTTAAACCTTATTTCTTTTGTGACAAGGAATGCCAATTCTTTATGTTCAATTAGTACTATCTTGATATTGCTATGGTACCATTTAAGTCATATTTTGTTGCTCTAAAATCTCTAATGTTTCCCCTTCTAAGTTGAGTTTCTTATATTATGAAAATGTTAGCTAACCAATAGATACATATCATTACCAGTAAAAATATATTACCAAAGACATATGGAAATCATGCCTGAATATAGAAAAGTAGATTATAATCTAGACTAGTGGTTCTCAACCTTCCTAATGCCATGACCCTTTAATAGAGTTCCTCATGTTGTGATGAAACCCAACCATGAAATTATTTTCATTGCTACTTCAAAATTGTAATTTTGCTACTGCTATGAAGCATAATGTAAATATCTCACATGCAGAATATGTTACCCTGTGAAAGGATTGTTCAATGCTCATGAGTCATGACCCACCAGTTGAGGAGCAATATTCTAGACAGTTACTCCTGAGTTATTTTCCTAAAATTTATTCTGTATTAGAGATAATTTTCCTCTTTGATATGCTTAATGTGGTTATCATACCCAGGAAAACTGAGCCAATTCAAGTTGTGACGACATTCAGATTCACTCACGAGTAACGTCCTGTCTCCCTTTATCATCACCATTAGCAATACAGCACATCTTGGTCTAATCACCAATGATTATGATAAAAGAAGCAAAAACCTGTGAAGACATTCAAATTCACTCACAAGTAATGTTCTGTCTCCCTTTATCATCACCATTAGCAACACAGCACATCTTGGTATAAGCACCAATGATTATGATAAAAGAAGCAAAAACCTGAATCAACAAAGCCACTGTCTTTAGAGGGAATCACTTCATCTACATGCAGCAAGACTCCTGAAATTCACTTTTAACACTAGTGAACTAGCCAAGGACTAGTTGATATTGTTTCAACTTCAGAATGCTGCTAGAAAAGTTTATTTTCTAAAGAGGACACTAAGTTTACAAATATATAATATGAGTGTACTATGTTTTAAATTTCCCCGAACCATTTAAACTGTTGACTGTTATGCTCTTTTATTGTTATTTAGGCATTATGTGACCAGTTATATTATTTTTAGAGTAGGTAATTGAAGAATACACAATTATTAGATGGAAAATATATTATTTCTTGTTTATTCATGACTGGAAAAATGTTAATAGTGGTTTTAATATATACATTTATAATCTAACTTGTAAATAGTTAAAATGATAACATATAAGCTTTTCAACATTTTTACATTTATTTACATTATTTTATGTGTGATTATGTGTGCGTGCTGTGTATGTATGTGTTGAGTATGAGTGTGTCTTGATGTGATGGAGGCCAGAGAACAATTTTAAGAGTGAATCTTTCCTTCTGCACTGTGGGTCCTGGGTATTAAACTCAGGACATCAGATTCAGTGGCAAAAGCTTTTTTTTCCCCCCACTGAGCCATCTCACTGGCCCAGGATATGCAATGTTTAATTCTTTTTTGTTTTTGTTTTTATTCTTCTTTTATATATTACATCTCCAACATAGTTTCTCCTCCCTCGACTCCCCCCAATCTCTCTCCCCAACTCCCTATCGGGAGCAACTCCCCTCTCCCCCAGATCCATACCTCCTTAGTCTTCCCTCAGAACAGAGTAGGCCTCCCAGGGACATCCACCAAACACATCATAATATGCTATAGTAAGGCCAGGTGCATACCATCACATCAAGGCTGGGCTAGGCATCCTACTAGGAGGAAAAGGGTCCTCCTATAAGTAAGCAAAAGAGTCTGCAACCACCTCAGCTCTCACTATTAGTAATCCCACAAGAATACCAAGCTACTCAGTGGTAGCATATATATTGTAGGTCAGAACCCTACAGGCTCCCTGACCTCTACCATCTCTCATGAGTCCTGGTGAATAGATTCTTTGGGCCTTGTTGTCATGGTGTTCCTGACTCCTCTTGTTCCTGTGATTCTTCCTCCTCCTACTACACAGGTCTCTTGGAGCTCTACCTAATGCTTGGCTGGGGGACTCTGCATTTGCCCCTGTCAGTTGCTGGATGAAGTTTATGGTCTCTTGATGATAATTCTGTTAGGCTTCAGTCCTAGAACACTTAGCAGACAGGATAAACTGTAGGTCGAAAGTTTTGTGGCTGGGTTGGTGTTCCAATCTTTGTACTTGAAGCCTTGCCTGGTTACAAAAAAAAAAAAAATGCCCATTTCAGGCTCTGTGTTCCCAGTTACTAGGAGTCTTTGTAAGGGTGACTCTTGTAGATTCCATGGAGTTTTGATTGCACTAAACTTTATTCTCGTCCCCAACGGCCCCACAATCCTAGCTGTTTTTCTTCCCCACTTTCCCACAGTTGATGCCTCCTGTTCCTGTCCCTACTTGCTCCCAGTTTACCCTTGAAAGCTATTCTATTTCCATCCCTAGGGAGATCCTTGGATCCCCCGTGATGCCCTCCTTGTTACTTAGCCTCTCTGGGACTGTGGACTGTAGCATGATCATCTCTTACTTTGCAGCTAATATCTACTTACGAATGAGCACATACCATATTTTTCTCTCTGGGTCTGTCTGGTTTACCACGCTCAGAATGATTTTTTTCAAGTTCCATCCATTTGCCTAAAATTTTTGTGATTGTCCTTTTTTTTAATGAAAGGTAAGTAATACTCCATTGTGTAAATGTGCCACGTTTTCTTTTTGTTTTTTTTGGGGGGGAGGGGGCATTTCGAGACAGGGTTTCTCTGTAGCTTTGGAGCCTGTCCTGGACTAGCTCTGCAGACTAGGCTGGCCTGGAACTCACAGAGATCCACCTGCCTCTGCCTCCTGAGTGCTGGGATTACAGGCATGCACCACCACCGCCCGGCGCCACATTTTCTTTATCCATTCCTTGGTTGAGGGATATCAAGCTTGTTTCCAGTTTCTGGCTATTATGAATGAAGCTTCTAGGAACATAGTTGAGCAAGTATCCTTATGGTGTGATTGAGTGTCCTCTAAGTATAGGCCCAGAAGTGGTGTAGCTGGATCTTAAGGTAAACCTATTCCAAATTTTCTGAGAAACTGCAATATTGGTTTCCAAAGTAGCTGTCCAAGTTTGCATTTCCACCAAGAGTGGAGGAGTGTTTCCCTTGCTTCACATCCTCTTCAGCATGAGCTGTCACTTGTTCTTGGACTTTAGTCATTCTGACGGGTGTAAGATGGAATGTCAGTATTGTTTTGATTTACATTTCCATGAGTGTTAAGGATGTTGAATTTCTCTCTCTCTCTCTTTTTTAATTTATTCAATTTACATTCTAGCTGCAGTTTCTCCTCTCTCCTCTGCTGCCAGTCTCTCCCACCCACCCCCTTTTCATCCCCACCCCTTAATCCACTTCTCTGTCTCTGTTTAGGAAAGGACAAGACTCCCATGAGTATCAACAAAAAATGGTACATCAAGTTGCAGTTCCCACTGTTAGGAGTCTCACAAGAGGACCAAGCTACACAACTGTAACATATACACAAAGAGCCTAGATCAGTCCCATGCAGGTTCTCTGGTTGTGGGTTCAGTGTCTATGAGCCCCTATGAGCCCAGGTTAGTTGATTATGTGAGTTTTCTGGTGGTATCCCTGACTCCTCTGGCTCCTACAATCCTTTTCCTCCTCTTGTGTAGAATTCCCTGACCTCAGTTTGTGGTGGGTCTGCATCTGTTTCCATCAGTTGACAGATGAATATCTCTGATGACAACCAGGCTAGGCGCCAATCTAGTCACAGAAGATGGACAACTCAGGATTCATGTCCACTATTTTACTATTGTTTCTCAACCATTTGAGATTCTTCTGTTGAGAATTATGATTAGATCTGCACATGTTTTCTACTGGATTATTTAGTTGTTTTTTTTTCTTTCTTTCTTTTTTTTTTTTTTTTTTTTGTAACTAGAGTTTTCCTGCCTTGCCCACAGTCAGGACAAATCTATGTCACCCGCCAGTCCCACAGCCACTCAGACCCAACCAAGTAAACACAGAGACTTATATTGCATACAAACTGTATGGCCATGGCAGGCTTCTTGCTAACTGTTCTTATATCTTAAATTAATCAATTTCTATAAATTTATACCTTGTCATGTCGCTCGTGGCTTACCAGCATCTTCACATGCTTCTTGTCATGGCGGTGTAACATATTGTAGCAGCATTGATTAGCATGCGGAAAGGTCATGAGGCATGAGCCACAACAAAACCCAATATCAGAACTTTATTAGGAGGAAGTGGGGTGGCAAAAGAACCAGGCCTCCTGGGGAAGAAGTACATGCAGAAAGCAGAGAGAGAGAGAGAGAGAGAGAGAGAGAGAGAGAGAGAGAGAGAGAGAAGGAGGAGGAGGAGGAGGAGGAGGAGGAGGAGGAGGAGGAGGAGGAGGAGGAGGAGGAGGAAACAAAGAAGCTGCTGAACCATGAGCATAGACTACATTTGCTAATCTCCTCTGCAATTTCTTTCTTCAAAGACTCTAAGTTTTTTATCATACAGGTCTTTCACTTGCCTATAGTCACTGCAATATATTTATACTATTTGTGACTATTGTGAAAGTTGTTGTTTCCTTGATTATTTTCTCAGCCTGTTTGTCTTTTGTATAAGGAGGGTTACTGGTTTGTTTATTTTTTTTAGTTAATCTTGTTATCTGGCCACTTTGCTGAAGGTATTTATCTGCTTTAGGAGTTTCCTGATAGATTTTTGGTATTACTTATGTATACTATCGTATCATCTGCAAATAGATGCTATATTTGATGTCTTTCTTTATAATTTTTATCCCCTTGATCTCCTTTAGTTCTCTTATTGCTCTGGCTAGAACTTCGAGTACTATAAAGAGTATATATGGAAAGAGTATACAGCTTTGTCTTGTTCTTGATTTTAGTGGAATTGCTTTGAATTTCTCTCCTTTTAATTTTATGCTTCAATGTTTAATTCTAAATTACATTGGCTAGAGACAAACTGTGTTTATCTATGACAGAACTGAGCTAGTATATTTAGAATTAGTGTTGATTAAGTAATTTTTGTCTCACATACTTAAATATTGTAGATGTAACCAACTGTCTTATTAAATAAGAAACACAGAACCAATGCAAAGAAGAAAGCCAAAAGATCAGAGCTAAGAGCCTTACCTGCCTGATGCAGCTAGCCTCTTAAGCCAAGAGACCTCTCCAAAAGAGAGCTGCTTCTTGTCTGTTTGTCTTTATATAGACTTTCTGTTCTGCCTTCTCATTGGTTGTAAAACCAACCACATGACTGCCTCGTCGCTGTCTGTTGTACAGCCCTCCAGGTCTTCTATGGTATTGAGATTAAAGGCATGTCTCCAATGCTGGCTGTATCCTTGAACACACAGAGATCTACCTAGCTCTGCCTACCAAGTGCTGGGATTAAAGGCATGTGCCACCACCGCCAAGCTCTTGCTCTGGCTCTAATAGTTCTGACCCCCAGGCAACTCACATTTCAGTACAAATAAAATACCACCATGATAACTACAAAGTATTAAAATTGAAAGAAGTGTGTAAACCCAGTTTCATTTCCCAGTAGTAACTCACTTGGTTATTGTTTGGTGTAACAGAACATTTACCAAATAGTAAATGTGCCATGAACTGTAAGAGATATTAAAAACATGCAAAGCAATTTATGCCATCAATAATAATTCACATTATCAAATATTTTATATTGGTTTTCATGCATATAAAAACTAAAAGACTTGAGTGATAAAATGATCAGCAAGCCCACTCACAGAACATGAATTCAACTCTTAAATGTTGAAGTAAGTGTACTGTTGAAACACATTGTGCTTTAGGAAAGTTGTGATATATAATCTTACCTTTTTTATTTAAAAAAATAGATAATAATAGAGTATTTCTGCACAGATAGAGGCCATACTCAGTGGTTAGTTTTTAATGGGAAAGTTTCAAAGTCTAATGAAAATAATAATAGATATCTCCTTTTCTGCCTATAAAAACTGAAGCTGAAGCCTCTGAGAATACATAAACAATTGAAAACACAATTTGACAGGTAGCCTTCTTGAAAGGAAAAACCACTTTTCTTGCTTCCTTTCTTTTATTTCTGGAAGTGACAGTAACAGATGATTCAGATAACTTTGAAAAGCCTACTTCACAATTAAGTAAGTGAAATTTCTCTCCTGTTTCCTCCTGAAATAGAGGAAGAATTTCATTAAATCTTTTAATGCCTCATCAATGTCATAATTCCTTTCTAATGAGGCAGTTTGAGGCCCATTCTCTCATTTTTTTAATTAAATATTGCCTAACTTGAAAATCATATATGATCATAACCATTACACAAAGAAACATAAAAATCAATAGGTATCAGGCCAGAGTTAATCATAATAGTTTATGTAAATATGAAATATTTAGTATTTTGATATTTTAATATTTGTGATTTGGGGAAATATATAACTCATTGTGTTAATTTTACCAATAATAATGGGCATCTTTTTAAATAAATAAATTCAGTATGTTCTCTCTCAAACTTTACAAAGATCATATAAGGTGTCTATGTGTCATAATAATACACAATGGAGTAACATAAAATTTTGCAAATATTAGGATATGTCAAAGCTGAGCATAAAAATGGAATCTATCACTATGTTAAAACCCATCGCTTGTACAAAATTTTATCCATTGTAGTAAATCTCTTACAGTCCTCTATTTCCTACATGTTTGATTCCTCAAAATGAAGAGGTTGAAAACTAATATCTACTGTGATGACTTTAGTCAACAGGATTTAGAAATTCAGTGACTAGGGTTTGGTCTATAATAATCCATCAGTGCTGAAGTGACTTGCCCTACCACAAATGAGAACAAAGCTCTTTGAATTTAAGAATGTGCCATTTCTAGGAACCAAGAAATGGATCTGCACTAAAAACCCAAGCTGCCCATTAAACAATCCTAGACACCTAGCTTCAGCAGGAGGAGCTATGTCTGTAGCTTAAAACTGGACAGTTATCAAATCTATAGAGCAGGCTAAGCAGGTTAAGGGAAAGCTCAACCACACTTATGCTTGCCATAGAGAGCCTAGTAACTCTCTAGCATTGATGTCACAATTGTGAGTGAATGAATTCTAGCATTATTTATCTTTGTTGTCACCTCAGACACACAGTGAAATACATGAAACAAAAGTAATTCTAGTTTGATGATTATATAGCATGGGATACATGAATGTCTTGGTAAGTATAAAAAATGCTTATTTAAATTTTTAAAATCAAAGATCTTACTTTTTGGCAGAATTCATTTTTCTACTATATTTATATTTTAGGAAAAACCTGAATGATAATAACTACTTTGGTGAAATAGTCAATCTCTGTTGTAAAGACATTCTCAAACTCGTAAATTTGGGGAAAAATAAAGGCCATTTAAAGTCCAGTAGAAAACTATGACTTAAGGACAGAACATCATTAGTAAGGAATAAGTTTGTGAGTGATTCCTTTTGAAATATTTTTGCAAGTATTTATTTAGTTATTTGTTTATTATTTCCCTATTGTGTGTGTTCCTGTGTATGTTTGGGTGCAAATGTCACAATATGGATGAAGGCTTCAGAAAATGATACATAGAATTCTTTTCTCTCAGCTTACTTATGTATCTTATTTAATAACCCAGTATAGAATATTTATTCACAAAACTAGCAAACAGAGAACAAAATATGTTTATTTAACAAGTTTGTATGAAACTCAATGAACTTTCCATTAGTCCCTTGTTTGAGCAATTTGATAGTTTTTACTCTCCAGTTGCCTTGGGAATGTCTTAAAATACATGTCAGTTTTTTTATAGACATTAATTAGTTGATCATTTTTGTAAAAATTAACTTGTGTATATTTTTGTACGCCTATTTGACTGATTTGCTCTTAAAATTACAGTAAACAATAAATTTGCCTCCGCAACATCTAAATAAACACAAAGGAATTTAGTAGCAATGAAATATATGGTACATATTTAAGCATGTTATGAGATGGAAATTATCTATAATCATTAAAAAATTAAGAACTTCTTATTTTAACATTCTTTAATTTTTAATACTAAAATTTATTTTAAAATACTTGAATTATTTTGATACAGTTTACATTTTTCCAAGTCACATTTCTTTGATTGAAAAAAACAATTAAAAGCCAGACTATTTATGAGGAAACAGAATTTATGGACAGGACACTTGTGTATTAACATAAAATCTAATCTGTGGGTGGAGCATTATGGTATATGAAATAAAGGCTTAATAACTACCACATGTTTCATTAGTTTGGCATAAGGATTGATATTCTCATCCAAATGTTGATTAATTCTGTACAAATGAAGTTTCTTTGCCACATAGGTCATTAGATAAAATGTCAGAAAATGCAGATAAACTTGCATTTCTCAGGTATGTCATAATGTTATGACCATACAAAATATACATAAGTAACAATTTAGAAAGCTTACTAAATTTGCAGCCTAATCTTACTTTTATTTTTTGAAAGTTAAGTAAAAAGAGTGCATATCTAGATAACCCACTCCATCTGCACCTGCTGCAAGCAAAGCTGCTTCTGCGTTACTTTGCTTTGTAACGTTTAGGTGATTTTGTTGTTCTTCTGTAGAGATATTTTTTTTTCCCCATGCATCAAATCCTTACTCAAAACTGTAGCATGAGGTTTATTTCAAAAGTCATAAAGTAACATGGTAAACATTATAATAAGTTTTGATTCTGCAGAGCACATGTAAAATAGGTATTTTATCATGAATTTCATGGATTCAAATGCATAGCACATGGAAGTATAGCAAAGTCAACAGATTGCTTTAGGGAGCTAAAGAGTGTTAAACCAAATACAGAGTTTTCATGATTTAATTCCATAGAAATATAGTAATAAAAAACTCATAGAAAATCCAAATATAATGTATGTTGTTTCTCATGTCATGAAATTTTTAAGTGAATTCGAATTTTTAAGAATGCAATTGTAATTTATTCTATACCATAGGCTAACCATGTTTAGTATGCTGGAAAAGTAACAGTAAGAAGAGAAGTAGAAGAAAAAGAGAGCTGCATGTGGAGACACACATCTGTAACCTCAGGTACTGTGGAGGCTGAAGCGGCAGGTTACAAGGACAGAGCTCCTGTGCACAATATGGAGAGTTTAAGGTCAGCTTAGGCACCTTGGAAAGCCCTTGTTTCAAAATAAATATAAAAAAAGGACAGGGAAGTCGATCCGACATTGAGTGCTTGACTAACTTATTTAAAGCTCTGAATTCAATCTCTAGCATTATTGAGGATAATAACTACTGTTATTGCTCTTGCTGTTTAAACCACAGGCGCCTTCATAGTTGGGATTCCAGGTGCATAACTTTTACAAAAGTACTTATCATAATTATGTTTGCTATTAATACTATGAAACAAGCAATTTGTCTCTTAAAATTTGGAAACAATGTGTTTTTTGTAATTAACATAAACTAAAACCCCTAATACAATAATATTACACATCACCTACCTTCTTCTTTTATAAAATAGGCCCATTTCTAGCAGATATTTATTTGTCATGGAAGATTGTGTGTAGGTGCATATGTGATTTGGGAGAAGTAGTTATTTCTATCACTTATTGACCCAAATTTTGATGAAAAGAAGTTACTTATAATCTGTCTCAAATATCCATTTATCACAAGATATGTAGAAGAGACTTCTAAAATTATCTTCAGCACTATGTTAATAAAAAATTTACTACAAATAGTTATTGTTCTCTACAGCTGGAAGTATAAGTAGGAAATAAATCATCCAGGACCAAATTATAATTTTATGCTTTATCCCTAATAAAGTTAGATAATGTCTCTTATTTTAGGTTTTTCAACTTATTTCCTATGTAATAATCTATCTTTTATAAAGAATAGAAATGATTTTATATATGATCAAGAACACTTGCCTATACTCATCTGAAACCTACACTTTTTATTTTTAAAGCGTCCAAAGTAATTTAAAATGTACATCTAAAATTGTAATTTTTTTATTACCCAACTACATTTTAGATATGACATTTCCTTCCAAAAGCCTCTTATGCTGAAGACTTGGTCTCAGTTAGTGGCACTCTTTGGGAGGCAGAACTTAGGTGAGAGGGCAGGTAACCGAAGGCCTGCCTTTGAGAATTACACACAGACTTGGCCCTGTCATTTTTCTTTGCATTCTGTCTAGGAAGTTAACCAGCATCCTAGTCATGATGTGCCTCTGCTCCACAGGCCTAGCATCAACACAGCCCAGCTCTAGACAAAATCATTGAAACTATGAGACATAGAGATTCTATTCCTTAGATTTTTTCCCCTAGGTACTGGGTCACAGTAAGGATGAAGCTCTCTGAACAACCACTCACAGACCCAGGGCCATTAGGAAGGAATCAGAATCCCCTGTGTAATATCTGAATTTGAGGGAGATTATCACTTTTGAATTTGTATGAAAAAAGCATGTTTTCAATAAATGTGATCTACTTTACATGGATACTTCATATGATATATCATTTAATATAATGAATATAACATTCATCAATCTACATATTGTTCTTTAAAAATACCTGTGACTATGATAATTAAAATCTTTAGCAACATAGGACAAGATTACTGTTTCATTGTCTTCTGTCACATTCATTGGAACTTGTTACTTTGACGTCATTGACAAAGGACATCCTGCTGTCATTTCCAGCGAGTGTACTGTCCTAACACACTAGAGAATAGTTCAGACACCTGGATATTAGTCCAAGTGTCAAATATGAAATGTTCTTTTCTCTCGGCAGAACCATATGGTGAGAAGAGTGAAGAGGCTGGGAAAATATGCCAATTGTGTACATGTCAAAAAAAAATCTTGTTTTATATCTTAATAGGATATGTGGCTACCTTGAAAAAACTGAGTGGTAATCTTGAATCAACTTAGTCATCCTTCCAAAGCTTTACTTATGGGTTACTTCTACTATAGTCATATTCCATTTTGTTCCTATTTTGAAACACTATTTCAAGATTATCATCATTTGAGAAAATTTGTGTGTTGCAAATAATTTTTATGTAACAAATTAGAGTAGAAGAAAAATCCTGAGTCTTTCAGTAGGTTGAACAATGCAGTGTAATTGTGATAGTAACATTAGTTAATACTTGATCTTTGTCTAAACTATAATAATTGAAAGAAGAATAGAATTAAAATCAGTCTTCCTAACATGAAAAGGAACAATAGAAAATTGCACTCACATACTTGAACAAATTCTAAGGTAATGACAGAATTAAAGAAATTTATATTCAAGAGTTATTGTTACACTAAATTATTTAGCATGCCCAATTTGAGTGTTCTAAATGTACATAGTTAAACTATACCATTCCTGTCCATTTATAAATATCTTTTTAATTCAGATATTCAGAAATCCTTTTAACTGACTATATCAATGTCTCTATTGTATAAAAAGAGTTAATTTTATCGAGCACAAATGTATACTGTGAATAAAAATATTTGAAAAGATGCTTAATATCTGCAAGGCTCTAGGTTTAATGCCAATTAACCACAACACAATTAATCACAGTGAAACTATATTTAAACTTTTATTTTATGAAAATTTTGACTAGGCCATCCACAATAATGTACTAGTTACTTATACTATATACTTAAAGAGATACCAATATAAACATAAGAGAATACAAATGATTGTGAAGTACAAAGACAAAATAATAAAATTACTTTTTAAAAGTATATTTAATATTTTGCTTGATATTTAGTTTATAATTACAATATTCTGATTTCTGAACCAGTTAATATCTGTGCAGTAAATACTGACCATATGTAATTACATAGTGAGATTAAGAATTCTTGCAGATATTTTAATATAGCTTCATAACAGATGAGGTTAATTCCTAAAAATCTGCTTAAAACAAATCCAAATTTAATAATAAAATACACCAGCAGTAGCAATGTACAATATCTGGCATTGTCCACTTTAGTATTTCATGAAGACTTTAGTGGCTTCATTAACATTAGCTTTACAAATACAGTATCTGTTGTTATTTCTATCTATGAAAAAATTGCATTAAAATTACAATTTTTGGTAGTAGGCCTATCCGTAAATGATATCACCCAGTAGCTTGCCTTTTCAATATACCACTGCAACTGCATTCCACCATGAAAATAATATAAGTGGTTGTAGTGAAGCGCTTCAAATAAAATGTCATTACACTAAGTTTTTGAGGCTCCCTCTGTATCAGGATGAGAGACCAGGATGTCATATAACATCCCAATAAATAAAAGAGAAGTACTGAAAAAAATCTTTACAACTAATTAATTGTTTTAAGACATTGTTAAAACAATTTAATTTTTCAATCATGATAGACTGTTATTTATGTTTTTATGTATTTTAACTTATAATTCCCAAATTCTTCATGGAATTTGAGTCATATTCTTTGCATGTATATAAAATTATTTTAAAATTTTATGTGCTCACAATCACAAATGAACAATGCACTGCATTTTAGCATTACCTAGGGCTTTTCTTTAAATTGTTTTAAAATGTATTGGTTTTTCTTTCCTTCCCTCCTCTGTCTGTCTTTGTTTCTCTCTCTCTCTTTCCCTGTCTCTATCTTGTTTCTCCTCTGTATAATGTTTATAATGCATTATTCAAAACTCAAACATTATGTTTTCACAATTTTTTAATAATTTTATATTATTAACAACAAAAATGGAGCTCATAATTTTCATATCATGAAGACAAAGCATCTTGTTAAATGAACTACTTTTCAGTATAGTGTTGATTAAACATATGTACATGAGTATAATTACAGTCCTTATCTTTATGTTTCCTACTAGAAAATGGGAGACTAAACTATTTTTTTTCTTTAGCATAGATTGCAATTATTTTAGCTAATTTAATCAAATATATAAATTCTATCATTAAGTGTATTGTATGAAGTACTTGCTCTGAATTCAATATTCTACCAAAAAGTCACATGGAAAAAATAAATTTTCATATATTCAATGAGAAATTTTCAGAAAATGAATGCAAATCATAATAACCACACAATGAATAAAAGTGAAAACCTTCCAAATATTAAGTGGTATCTTACTATACTATGAGTATTCTTGCATAAATACAAACATGATTTAGAAAGACACAAAGAATTGACTAAAGCTTTGAAACCAACAAATTCTGAACACAGTTGAAGTTTGTTTTAGGAACTAATGCTAAAAATCTTAGCAGCGGATGGCCAACACAAATGAACTCAGGGGTGCTTTGAAAATTATTTTGTCTCATATTTCTTTGTGCATTTTTTGCCTACTGGACTTTTGCTTGTATATTATGGTTTCAGTATTTGTATTTTGAAGTTTGTGTGTGTGCACGCATTTCAGGTGCTCTTTATTTCCTTTTCTCCTTTTTTGTTTGTACATTTTGTTTTATTCTTGTTTGTCTTTTTTCATTTGCCTATTTTATTAAGAAAGAAAGAAGGTCTGGAGTTGGAAGGTTGGGATATGGGGAGGATCTGAAATAAAATGGGAGAGGGAAAACATAATTGGAATAAATTGTATGAAATACAGAAGACTAAAATATTTTAATGGAAAACTTAATGCATCAAAGGCTTCATGCTTGAAGTTGTAGGGAAGACTCTAAGTGAGCACGGGAAACCTATTTAGTTGTTCCAGCGTAATGTGTAGAAGCATATTCTCCTGCTGCAATGACGCTGGTGAAATAGAAAGTGGCGTGGAAGGTCTACAGACGAGAACGTGGCGTGCTTACTGCAATCAAACAGAAAAGTGCATACAATAATTGTATGGGTATCAAACATTGGAAGAGAAGCCCAAGATGTGGTTCAGAATCCCAGATCCATGCCCAATTTCAGGGATGTTTTTGAAACTTGTAGGGAGATTGAATGCTAAGCGGGGCATTCACTACGTATATTACTCCCACCTCAGACCGTTCCTCAGTGATACAGCAGTGAACTATGTATTTCTAGAAAGCAGTAAAATTACTTGAAACATCCACAAAGGCCTTTTCTAATTCCCCCTTGCCAACAGCTGCACTGATTGCACCTCTCAGTGCAAAGCTGGGCCAAAAGGTGAAGGCTTAAATGATTGACTACATACGGTGTTCATAATGAGATTGGGTTGTCCACATACATGGTGAACCCTTCTTATTATTTGAATAGGGAAAATAGGCCTTGTACACAAAGATACGAACTGGAGATGGCAGGAAAGTTACACACACAGCTTACCTCTTTAATGGAATTAGGTACATGGAATCCCAGGAATGATGTGATTTTACAACCAAGTGATCCTTTGTTATCTGATGAGACAGGCTCTGCTTGTACCTCCCAGAAATCCGACATCCTTTCCCCTTAAACAACACCCTTTCCCCTTAAAACCTTGAGCAATCCTTTTAGGTCATAAAATCCACTCTTATGAGTGATATCACCTGTGTTTTACAACTGCCTAAGTGACTTCTAAGTTATCTTAGGGCAAAGCCAGTCCTGACACCAATAGACACTGTGTTTACCTCAGCCAAGCTCTCTAGACCCTAAATCTTGGGCACTGTCTCTGAGTCAACGGTACCCATTCATGTGCAAGAAGCCAGATATACTTTGTGAACAATGTCAATGTAAACATCTTAAATTGTTGTGCACTTGGGACTGAGTTAATTGTTATCTGAATACTTTTTTTCCCCAAAAATTATGCTGTGCTTAAATATGGCTATAGTAAAATGATCTGGGCCAGACTCTAGAAGTCCTGGTCCAGCCCCAGTTAAAATAAAATTGGGTAGAGCCAAGTTTCATTCTTACCTCACCCTGATCATTTTTCCCCTGCTTGCTGTAAAGCTCCCAGGAGAATCACCACAATTATTGAGGAGGAGGAGGAGGAGGAGGAGGAGGAGGAGGAGGAGGAGGAGGAGGAGGAGGAGGAGGAGGAAGAGGAGGAGGAGGAGGAAGAGGAGGAGGAGGAGGAGGAAGAGATGAGAAAACAAAGGCTGGGCTTTTCATTTCTATCTTGTCACTGAGACTATTTTTATCAATCTAAATTGTGAAGTGATAATATGAAACACGGGCAGGGAAAAATGAGATATCCTTATTCATGATATGGTTTCTATTAAGGAACACACACAGCTGAGCTATCTCCATAATGGGTGGCCTTGTCCAGGCCCCAGGATTATCCAGATTCAGCCTCTCAATCACAAGAATGGGGGTGGAAAAGGACAAAAAAAGCTACAGATCATGTCATATAGAGTCTGCCTATAAGCTAATGAGGTGAAATCATAGACCAGAGCAAACGTATTGGTAGATAAATCCTGAAAAATGAGAAAGCATATCATTTTCCCTTTCTCAATGGTAATAACATAAAAGAGAACATGTGAAAAGAATTTCAAGAGAAAAAAATCTTTAAATATGAATGGGTAATTAGGAATATTATATTGTTGTTTTGTCCTCTTATCACTATGTAATTGTAATAAACACGTGTAACGTCTCTGCAGTGCAGGTTTGGCTTGCACATACAGTGAGTGTGCTGCAGTAGAAGCAGTGCTCATGTTTTCCCTTCATGCTAACAGCGCTACTTTTCTCTATTTGCTGATTTGTCTTTCCGTGGATAGGAAACTTGCTTGAATTGCAAGGCTACCTGATCGTTCATTAAACCAATATTTTAATTGGAGTTTAATAACACATTGCATAATAATATTTTTCACTAAATTACTATATAGTAATAGCAAAATATAATGCTTATTATTTCTGTGCAACATATTCCCATACTTCATTCTCTCCTCTTCTTTCTTCTTGTTTGGTCTTCTCATACTTGGAAATTTCTTCAGTTACTGTTGTTCCTATGTTTGGTGTCAGTGTGAATGGGCTCTACATGGTCTGAAACTCAGGATGTGTGGTTGAGATGGGATAGAGCTAAGCACGTTTGTTACCCTAAATATGCTGTTAAGCGTGGGATCAGCACAAAGCTTCCCAGCTTTTGGTTCATCTTAATCTTGCAGTTACTTCAAGTTTCTCTGCCAGTGGCTTGTTGTCAGCTGGAAGACAGTAACAAGGGGCTTCTTCGCTTGTTTGTTTTCGATGACAGTGCTTAAATAAGCTTCCCTCCCTCCCCAGTTTCTCAACTCAGTTACCACAGCATAATCTACTCCCAACCTAGCTGAAGGGAAATTACTTTCACAAACCAATTACAAATTCTTAGGAACAATCATTTTCTCATTTTGTAAATATTATGACAGATACAGCCTACACAGTAAACAATGATACAGTGACCACTTGTTCCTAATGTGAGATGATACCGTCTATAGAACAGTTACAGATTAACAAATTACATTAGGCCTTTATAAAGTACTGTTTCAAAAGTAAATAAGCCTCAGAGTATAAATTCAGAAATTCGAATCTTCCACATGGTTATACTTTGCAAAGCTACACAAGCGTTTTCCCACAGACTCAATAATCCTTCCACAAATGCACCCTTGTTCCCAGAAAGCAAGTTTCTGAGCTGAGATCATCATTGCTTAGCAGAATCTTTTTGTCCCACTTCTACCTCATCTTGTGACCCAGATGGCATGCTTGAGACTCATGACTAGTCCTTCTGCTCATGAGAACACGTCTCTAAAACATATCCCCTGTCATGAAATAACAGGCAATTAGACCTGTATCGATGCATCATGGCTCTTTAGATTTTAAGGATACTTGGCATGTAACATAACTTGTATAACTGCTCACTAACTTGATTGTTTTGGAAAGAATGAGTCATTATTTGGATATTTTCTACTTTGGAATATAGATGCCTATTTATTAAAACCTAGAGAAAGTCCATTTGGATATTAGTTTTGTCATCTAAAAAATAAACTAGTTTTACTATCTATCACAAAAGGTTTTAGGAAGAGATATTTGTATTCATATTCTTGAGAAAAGAACTTTATTTCCTTGCATGAATGTGCAAATTGGTTCCTTATCCCTCAGCAGGATAGAAAATTAAGCAATGTGTAAATATCTTAGCAATCCTCATAGATGCTTTTCCCTGAATCTTCAACAATTAATCCATAACATAAGAACTTTCATTTATTTGCTCTGAAATTCACAAGGAAAAAAAGCAATAAGAAATTATTTGAATGAAGTTTTATTTTGAAATTTGGATTTAGATTTCATTTGACATGTTATTGTTTTAATCATATGATTTTTGGCAATCTATTATAACATTTAAACTCATATTTGAAAATTACTTTTTAAATCTATGATCTCAGGTAGAGTGAGGTTTTTATCAACTGCCCAACAATGATAACCTAGCTAGAATTTTAAAAACTTATTTTGAAATAATTTATACATTTTATTTTATTATCTAAATGAGTTGTATTTTATTAGTTCAATGTCAATGCAAGTAAACATTTCTTTAATTCTAACTAATAATACTATTGGGAAAATACAAATAAGTTTTCCCTTCTACTAAACAGAATTATGGGCAACAGTTAATTGTACTTCAGTGGATACTCAGGTATTCTCGACAATGGTTTATTCCCATGGGAACCAGAATGCCACTCCAGTCACCAAACCTACATTCTGCAAATCAAAGAAATGATCAGGTTATAGACTTGCTTCTACCCTAGGAAAGTGTCTCAACATTAAAAGTAAAGGACTGACAGTTAAAAGTCTGCATGAACAAACAATTCTCATAATGCCAACCTGAGATCTGGAAATACCACATTTCTGAACAGAAGGCTTACTCACACTAAGAGGAGAAGGTATTGTTTACATGTAGATAAATGGAAATGAATGTTTCAGCTTTGTCCCACACTGAGAGGGAAAAACTCTGTCTGTCCTACCTTTTCCTGTCCATAAAACTATTTCAATTTATAGAAGAGATGAAACAGAAGTTATGATATTTGCATATGCAAGTTTAGCTGTCGGCACAGTTATCAGAAATCAGAGCTAAGTTTCTGGTGGAATGGTCCAGGGATCCTGAGGAGAGGAATTTTTATTCAGAGAATGGTACTTCCTATAGCAATTTTCACTCAAGGATCCATTTTACTATATTTGTAATTATTGTAGTAAAAAGAAAAAGAAAAATTAACAATGATATAGGAGATTCTACATAGACAAAAATATGTTCTTAAATTAATGTCCAACACATTTTTTCTTTATGAAATTTTCCTTTCTTATTTAATTTTTTTTTATCCATTTTACATACCAACCACAGATCTCCCTCTCATCCCTCCTCCCGATGCCCCACCAACTTAGTCTCCACCTCCCCACACCCCCTCCTCCAGAAGGGTAAGGCCTTCCATAGGGAATCAGCAAATTCTGGTACAATTGAATAGTTGAAGAAGGACCAAGTCCCTCCTCCCTGCATCAAGGCTGAGCAAGGCATTCCACCATAGGTAACGGGTTACAGAAAGTCAGTTCATGCACCAGGGATAGGTCCTGAAATCCACTACCAGGGGCCCCTCAAACAGACCCAGCTACACAACTTTCTCCCGTATGCAGAGGGCCTGGTCCAGTCCCATGCAAGTTCCAAAGGAAAAATTTCTGAGATTTATTTATTATTGTATGTATGAGTATTTTGCCTACATGTATGTTTGTGCAGTACATGTATTCAGTGCCTGCAGAGGCCAGAAGAAACTGGAGTCACAGATGATGGTGAGCTGATACTGAGAGTTAAGGCAAGACCTCTGAGACAGCAGACAGAGACACATTGTCTCTCCAGCCTCCCAAGATATTTCTAATTCTGGTTTCTTTGTTTGCTTGATGAGGGTAACAAAGTCTCAGGCTGCATGCCAGGATGCCTGAAACTTATAGCAATCCTCCTGTCTTAGCCTTTCAAGTGCTGGAGTTAGATGCATGAGCCACAACACCTGGTGTCCCAATATATTTGCACTTACGTTGCTTCTCTTTTGCTCTGCATTCTTCAAAGAGTAGCTATAAAATTGGTTGGTTATCTATGCTTCTGTCTCTTTATGAGAGAGGTAAATGCTATAAATGGCATTAATAGATTGACAAAGTCTTTCCATAGGAATGGAAATTGAATTATATTGAATGTGTGTTCTCCTATTATTACCATTTAATTGAATTGATACTCTCAATAAATGAGGTACTTTAATAGAGGAGTATTTTGGGTTATTTGAAACATAAGTGACCATTTTCAATAGCAGATGGGAGTATGAATGAAAGAGAAAAGGACCAGACCTTCCCCAGCTGCTAGACAAACACTGTAAGTGGATGTACGTTAGCTCAGTAATTCCAGGACACCACGGAGAATGCCACTTTAACATCACCTTGTGGTATAGTGTGCATCCTAAGCACTTATGTAAGTATGTACTTAACTCCTTTTGGTAAATTATCTCAATTTCTCTTCATAGCTTTGGAAGATATAAATGTATTATTTACCTTCTCTACTATCAGACTTTTAGTTGTTATTATTCATTGTCACCAATTTGTGTTAAACTATAACATCACCATCACATTTCATCTATATGTTCTGTAAGAATAGATGAGTTTGTTAAATTAATAACATTTCTTATTTCTGTACTATTCCGTGTGTGTGTGTGTGTGTGTGTGTGAGAGAGAGAGAGAGAGAGAGAGAGAGAGAGAGAGAGAGAGAGAGAGAGAGAGAGAGATTTATATGCTTAATAGGTTCTCAGAAAAACGTATAAAGCCTAAATTAAGAAACATTTAATTTGAAAAATAAATCACTAGACACTGAGTCAGAGCATTATTTATAACAATGACAAAGCACTTCTTATGAACACTAAGGTTTAGAATTTTTCTTACTAAGTAAAGGGCTCAAATGCAGGCTTTTAAAGTGCAATTATCTGTGTTTATTTACTCATTCTTTTGCTTGTCTGGCAGTAGCCTTTATTGTACACAAACAGTCAAATTTAAGTGAATATTAACTAAAATTCCAGTGTTTTATCTTAGTTAAATATTTTATCCTAGTGTGTTAATAATGTGCTTTCATTAGCACATTAGCACCATATTCAAATAATGTATATTTATTACTATGAAAAACTAAAGATATTGAAATAGAATATAAGCAAAACAAATTTTGAAGGAGAGGAGAGAAGAAGAGAGACAAAGAAAGGGGAGAGAGAGAGTCTAAAAGAGAGACAGAGACAGTTCAGACAGAAGTGTCTAATATACAAGTAATTCACAAAATAAAGCTGGAATGCTGTCTTGCAATCCAGATCATATAAATTATAGTTGATGAGTGAAGAGAAAAAAATCAGAGATATGATAGTAAAACTTTACAGATATGGTGAATATATTGAATAAATATTTAATATGTGTTTCAGACAAAACAGTAACAAGAATTAGGTTTTAAATATTGAGAGACCTAAGAAAAGAAAATAATACAGGTAGACACATTTGAAGATTGATAAAGAATAAACACATGAATGTAGTATTAAAGAGGGAAAGAATGACTCAGGAACCTAGGAGCAGAAATCTGCTCAGAGAAGTTCTTTCAAAAATATTTTACAGTAATTAGCTACAGTAATGATCATGTAGACATAACCTCCCATGAATGAAGGATAAGAGATGTAAAACTCCTTCACAGGATAGGAGGGTTTGAGGTAACTATGTACTGTAAAGCAATACACATATCTAAATTCATAAATACAAGTACACAAAAATATAAATCACACATAGTCCAAGGAAAATGAAAACTAAAACAGGATGAACCAAAACTTTAATCACAGTCATGTTATCATAAGACATAAACAGCAGTTTAGTTACCATGTTAGAAGATAATTACAGAGACTGAAAAAGTGATGTGAGAAAATTATCAAAACCTTGAGCCCTAAAAATAAGTAACATGAAGATTATGAAACATTAGCAATACAAAAACTAATTAAATATCTCCTAGTAATTTTGCAATGAAGAATTTGAAGAAGTTCAAGGGGTTAATTAAAATGAAAGCTGAAAGACTTCACTCATCAATGTTTAAATATAGACTAATACATATGATGCTGAAATTAGATAATAGCAAGTGAACTAAAAGTCTATCTAAAAGGCAGAAGAATGAACTAAAACCACAAGAGGATGAAAAGTCTAGAGTATTTGTCATATAGAGAGCACGGGGAGGGGGGGCGCGGGGGGAGTAATGGTATGCCTTCATGACCCTGGACCTTCTCCGACAGAAGGTGTTCTAGAACTTTAAGGATGTTCTTTTCCATCTCAGTAGGATTCAGAGATGAGAAGAACATTATCAACACATTTTTGGGGCTACATTAGTCCTTAAATGTACTACTGTGAAGAACTTGGCTGGGTAAACTGTTCCTATTCAAAGATTCTACAGATAGATTGCAAATTACTCACAGGGCTAGACATGAAACTCAAAAGAAATCAAGGTTATTTGTTTGGTGTTTGCTTGATTAAAGATTTATCTTGCAACAGATATTATTTTATGCAGCTTTTTTTCTTTTAGAACTAAATGCATCAATAGCAATTATTATATTCTTACATGTTGGGTGGGTTTGGGAAAGATAATTTGCTTCTAATTTCATGAGATAAAAAACAGTAGTGAACAATACACTAAGGCCTTTCCTTAGAAGATCTTTTCCTTAAATGAACATGACAGTGATTTGCATGGGAAGGTTTTGCTGTTATATGTGGTGGTATTGTGTTCCCCAAAATATTGTGTACCTTAATAAATTTATCTGGGGTCAGAGAACAGACAGCCACTAGATACAAAAGCTAGAAAATGGTGGCACTCACACCTTTAATCCTAGCATTCCAGAGATAGAAATCCCTCTGGATCTCTGTGAGTTCAAGGCCACATTGGAAACAGCCAAGCATGGTGACATGCCTTTAATCCCAGAAAGCCAGCCTTTAATCCCAGGGAGTGGTGGTAGAAAGTAGAAAAATATATAAGGCGTGAGGACCAGAAACTAGAGGATTTTGGCTGGTTAAGCATTCAGGCTTTGGAGCAACGCAGTTCAGCTGAGAGCCATTGGGATGAGGACTCAGAGGCCTCCAGTCTGAGGAGACAAGACCAGCTGAGGATCCGGCGAGGTGAGATAGCTGTGGCTTGTTCTGTCTCTCTGATCTACCAGCATGGACCGCAATAACTCGCCTCAGGTTTGATTTTATTAATAAGAACTTTTAAGATTCCTGCTACAGTTATAGAGCCTTGGGGTTAGATGAATGTATTTAGAATACAGGAATCATGAAAAAAAAGTTACAGTTTTTTCATTGCAGATACAGAATAGTGCAAATGATACTGAAATATATTCTTTATTCCTTTCCTTGAATGTTGGTGGAACCTGTGATATATCTTTGGAAGCTAATATCTATGGAGAAATGCCATGAGTTAGATAGACTCAGTTAATCTGAAATCAATGGTTAATCAAATGTGAGACTATTTTAATGCATTTGAATGAATCAACAAAAACTCATTTTAAATAGGGTACAGGGACAAAGGTCCTTTGGGGGGCGTTATATTAAAATTAAATAGTGTCTATTAAATATGTCTTTAAACAAACAAGAATAGTTTAGATGAATATCACTTGACAACTGGGCCTCAAAAAAAGACAATTCAACTTCTATCATAGTTTGTTGGTTTATATAATTGATTTTGGGTTTTGGTGGCGTGAGGATCTATTTGAGGTTTCTCATACTAAGCTACATATCTAGTGACTCAGTTGCTTGAAACCATGTGAGAATGAACCAACACCTCTATATAAATGTTCTGGGGATGTCTTTCAATACATCAGCTACATAAATGTGATCAGTTGATCCAGGAAATTTGAAGTATAATTGATTAATAGGGTTTGAACAAGTAAATTTTGCTACCTTATTGTCTTGCAATAGAGAATATGTGGACTGGAGATGTTTTGTCTCTCTTTTTTTTTTCCAGAAACATTTCTTCTTAATATTTTTATTTTTTATGAAATTTAAATATTTTTAAATTTGGATTATTTAAATGTTCTTTTAAATTAATTTTTGAAATTAAAATATAATTAGATCACTTCCCCTAGACCCTTTCCTCCCTCCAACATCACCCTTGTGACTCCTCACTCCCTATCAAATCAATGGCCTCTTCTTTCATTGTTGTGTCTAAATACATAAACACCTGATGAACATGCTCAATGTGGCTTGGTTCTCATTTTAAATTTTTATATGTTATTTTATTTTTTATTGCTGTGAGATGCTCTGTATGTCAAATTACTCTGATTGGTCAATAAATAAAATACTGATTGGCCAGTGGCTCGGCAGGAAATATAGGCGGGGCTAACAGAGAGGAGAAAAGAAAGAACAGGAAGGCAGAAGGAGTCACTGCCAGCCGTTGCCAGGACAAGCAGCATGTGAAGATGCTGGTAAACGACGAGTCACGTGGCAAGGTATAGATTTATGGAAATGGATTAATTTAAGATATAAGAACAGTTAGCAAGAAGCCTGCCACGGCCATACAGTTTGTAAGCAATATAAGTCTCTGTGTTTACTTGGTTGGGTCTGAGCGGCTGTGGGACTGGCGGGTGACAAAGATTTGTCCTAACTGTGGGCAAGGCAGAAAAACTCTAGTTACATTTTATAAAATATATATATTATATAAAATATTTATATTTTAAATGTCACATTGGCTTGGAAATTCCCCATGCCCTTCCACAGTCTCAACATTTTCTATGGAGTATTTTGGCCACATAAAATTAGTAATCTATGTGACTCACTAATCAAGTCCAACATGTTAGAATGACATGACTTACCATGGCTTCTAGACCAAAATTATTTGATCTCCCATTTCTTCTTTGTTCTCACCCCAGTTATATGCTTCCTCGGGTCCTGGCCAGCAAAATGAAAGATGTGTGTACTCCTTATGGTCTTGATGCCTGCCCTTCCCTTAACCTGTAGGGCTTTCTCTGTGTTTGTGATGAGGCTCCCATCTGTGTGCAATGTAGATCTCATTCTCACACACGTTTCTACCCGTATATGAAGAAATATGTATCTTCATATTTTGTCTATCAGATTATCACAGATTTACTGTCTTTTCCTTTACATTGTCTAAAATTATTAACTAAGGTGTGAGGTAAAATTTATAAAAGAAACACTAAAACCAAGAACTACAGTATTTATGTTTATTACAGTGGACAAATGGGAAAGTGATTTTAACATTGCGTTGAAAATTTAAAACAGGAAGTTTCATGGAACTATCAATTTGTGTAGGAACAAAATACTCAATCAAAAGGTATTATATTCACACTGTATTAAAAGACATTCATAGTGATGTAGCAATACTAATGTAATTGTGGTAAGAGACATAGGGTGTAAACTAGATACTTGCTTTTAAATATGCAATTTAAACAAGCTCAGATAGCTTCCCATTATGTATAAAGACCAAGCAGAAACATCCCATGGGGACTGATTGTTTTGTTTGCTTGTTTCATGTTTCAGTGGCTGGTTATTGGAATTCTCAAAAATGAATGAGCCATGAAAAACTTTGACAAAAAAGAATAGTATTTCAAAAAACTTACTTTCAATTGGTGATTGATGCAATACTTAGCCACTCTGCTTACCAAATCCATATTTTTAACATTCCAATTACATTGAATTCATGTACTGAGATCTAACTGCCAAAATATTGGGCAGTTTTTAACCATTTGATGAAGTGAAGTCACATCAGCATTCACTGTACTTCCTTTCACTCTGCTATGCATATTCTTACAGGATTTTGTTTTATTCTTAAATTTAACAATTAACCTAAGAAAGAATGGCTGAAATAAATTTTCACATATAAATAATAATTGTTACCTTGACATAATATCTTAATATAAATCTCACCATTATTTAAATGTATGAGATTCACTTTAAAATACAATTAATTATTGTTTAAAATACCCGAGCAAGGAAAGAAAAATTATGGTATGGCATTTGTCAACAAGATTTTTAAAAAAATATTCTCATCTATCTATATGGTGTTTTCACTCCATTTATTTATTTGAAACATTTCAAACACTGAAAAGCTTTCCTGGTCAAATTTTCAAGAAGTGATAAGAGGACATAGCCTCCTCTTCTAAAAGTCCACTATAAATGCACAGATGAGCCTCATCTAGGTCCCTGACACGATCTTAAAACTGATTTTGGGTGCTGGGTTGTTCAATTTTCTCTGCCTTTGAGGGCCTGATCTTTTAAGTACCTACCCATTTCTTTTCCTTCTGTATTGCAAAGCACAAAAGCACAGCCAGCATTTTCTCGGTGCATTTGTCCGGAAATAAGAATCCTGTGTGACTGATGCTACATTCAGGGACTGCGTTACTTGCTGTCCTTTTCACCTTGCTTTGGTACCCTGTCTCTGACTTTGTTCTTCATTTGCTGGCTGTATATCCTTGCTACAAATCCATGCTTTTACTGGAACTCCTAGCAGCACATCTAGATTTTCTGTCTTCATTTTTTTTTAATTTTTCAACACATGCAGATCTCATGAGAATGCTGTCTCTCTTCTGCGTGGAACCCATCTCCTCCTTCCCAGTGATGATCTGTTTCTCATGTCACAGGAGAATGTACAGCTTTCCCATCAGCAAAGGATGAAGTTGCCTTTTTTATACAATTTCAGATAGAAAAGCAAATCCCATATCCCACATCTCATTTTGCTTTCCAAATAGTAGGATAACCATTTTATTTTTAAAATCACACACAGGTGCACAAAGAACTGCTTTCTTGCTTTTTAAAAAAACACTTCACTGAAGTAATTACTAAAGTATAGTAAAAGAAATTATAAAAGTTATCAAAAATCTATTTAGAGACTCATGAAAAGACAATCACTGAGTAATACTCAGAATTTTCCTCTGTATTATTATACCCCTATGAGTTTAGTTTATCCTCTTACGAGTTAGGTTTTCAGGGGGTAATAATGTGATAATGGTTGTGCTACCATCTTAACAAATATATATATTTATTTATCCGTGTCTTTTAAATTTTTCAAATTTTAATTTAATATGTAATATGTATGTATATATTCATAATATATCCAAGATAAGCAAACTTTATTTGGAGCAGTGATCAACTTCCTAAATGACTAAGATTTTTAAACATCAGAAAGCACCTGTCAGATTGTCTACTGAATGTTTTGCTGTGAGTCTTACAAAATTTACAAGGTGTGCTTTATTCTCTACCTCAGCTTAGGTGTCAGGAATGATATATGTAGTAATCTGCAGAGTAGTAGACGAAACATTGATGAGCTGACAGGTGTTAGATATGTGCTATCTTTTTAAAGATACTGCAGAGCATGTGATTCAATTCCTATTTCTGCTTTCACAGGATATATGACTGTAAGCACAGGGATAGAAAATAAAATTGCTCTAATGAGGACATGAAGTCTGTGTACCCTGAGGGTGTCTATGCAGAGATGGAGCAAGATTTGTTTAAAAATATTTTAGAGAATTCTGAGTTTATGATCAGCTCTGCTATAGTCTCGAAGCTTGAGGCTATGATATGTAAATGGGAGTATAGTTCGCATTAGTTGTCTTGTTTTAATTGACATTCACAGGTATGTTATTTACTACAAGGACTAACTGTAAATAGTGCAGGTTGTTGTCAGTATATAAAGCAATTCCAGTGTATTATGCAATAATGCCCTTGTTTGATGTTTTCAGCCTATGTTCTTTTAGCCCAAATCCCATCTTTTGTACAGGTTCTAGGATGCAGAGTGTATAGCTGGTTATCAGTGAATGGCTTGTAATGTTCTTTGATCTAAGAACATATTGAAAGCTTCACTCTTAAATCTGCATACCACTTCTTCAGCTAAAACTTCATGAATTATATTTACAAGATTGGGGTTTTAACACTGGTTACTGCTCCCCTGTTTCAAACCTTCACCAGCTTTGTAAGTGAGAGAAGTGTTCTAAGGCCCATGTTCTACGCTCTGTTCGAATGTACCACACACCTCATAAGACTAAATTGTTATGATTAGTCAACATGTAAAGAGTCATCATTTAAGTTTTAGCATGTATTATGAAACAGACCCCAGATTTTTGTAAAATCTGCTCAGAAAGTTGTTTTGGTACAGCTCTAGTTTGTAATAATTTCCCCCTTTCATGAACTATTTGCCTAAGTAGTAGTATTCTTTCATCCATAGTAGTTCATTTTGTTGATAATACAAATTTGTTCCTCTATACTGACTAATTGCTTATTTGGTTATATAAAATTATTTGTAATTATATATTATATAGAAGAATTAAAGGGTAATTATTTCACATAGTTACATCATGATACACTTAAGCAGAGAGTGCTGGCACATGCCCTCAATCTCAGCAATAGGGAGGATGAAGCAGGAAAGTGGCTGTGAGTTCAAGTCCAGCATGGGCTACATCCCGAGTTCCAGGACAGCCTGAGCTCAGGTGTGAGAGTGCAGAGTGCGTATTAGTTCTCAAAAACCTGTAAAGAAACAAACAGGCAGAGAAACAATTTAGATTAATGGAATTACAAGATCCTGGATTATATTTTCATATATAATTTGTAGAAATGAAGTTGTCCTGGCAAAGGACCCTTAAATTATAAAATATTCTCTGAATAAGGGGATGTCATTTTGTAGCTGTGAAGGATAGCTGAACACTAGAATATCAGCGATGTTGCATTTTAATTAAAAATATATTGATATCTAAACATTTCACTTTAATTAAAAATATTATGATAACTAAACATTTCATTTTAATTAAAAATATTTTGATATCTAATGCTCTGATCTAAATTGATATTTTGAAATTTATAAATTATTTTAATAATATCTGACCTCTTATAAAAGCTTAGAATGAGCAATTACATATTTTCTTATAATTATATTATATTTATAAAATATTTGATATTAAAAATAAAATATCCAATTTAGAACTTATATGAACTTGCATTCTTAAGTGAAACATCGATTGCTTCAGTAACAAACATGTTTTCCTGCTCATTTTCTAAAAAAATTTTCTTTTCTTCTTGACTATTTTGGGGACAGTTCTAGTTTATAATATTTGTCTTTTTTCATGAAGGGGACTAATAATGATTCATTGCCTAGGTAGTAGTCTTAATTCATACATATTAATTAATTATATTGTTAATACAAATTCTTGCATTTATATTATCTAATTATTTATTTAAATTAGTTGTAATTATATAACATATACAAAGATTATTAATAATACTTATTTTAGATGATTACCTTAGGATGAATTTAGAGCTGAGTGTGCTGGCACATATAATTACATAATTCCTCCTTTCTTATATCCCTGAAAGTCCTCCCATATACCCTACCCCTTGCTCTTTTAAATTCATGATCACATTTTTCATTAATTGTTATTGTACATCTATATACACATAGGTATATATGTATATGTATGTATGTGTATATACATATATTTGTGTATGAACATACAAATATAATACAAATGTTCAGATCATTCAGTCTGTATAATGTTAGAAATGTGTAATTTCAAGGTTGACCGTTTGTTATTGTATCACTGGTTGGTGTGCTCTTCCCTGGGAAGACTATTCCTCCCTACTCTCAGCATTCCTTAGCTGCCTATAGCAGGGTTAAAGCTCTCTGCATCCACTTAGCACATCTGTTGTTCTTGTCCTTGTTCAACAGCTTATGTTTAGGCATCCGTGTTGGTAAAACTGTATGGATGTAGCTTCTGGCATTATTAAGAGAAACAACCTCTCAGCAAACTGAGTTTTTCTATGTTTCTTATCATTTTTCTGTCTCCTCTGTTGAAATAATCTCAAAAACCTCTGGTGTCGGAGTTGCACTGTGGATGTGGCCTGGGATCCACTCCTCTGCATTTTTATTGATTTTGGTTTTCTGGGGAGGTCTCCATTTGCTGCGAAGAGTTTCCTTAATGAGGAATGAGCATCACACATGTGTATAAAGACAAAGGTTTAGAATTGAGTTAGAAATTGTGCTGGTTTCATAAAAAAATGGCAGTTGCAGGTTCTTCTCCAAAATCCATGTCTTCACTGGCTCTAGGTAGTTGGCTGGTTTTTCAGTACCAGACATGCTTTCCTTTTGTGGAGCAGGTCTTAAGTCTGATTATGGAGCTGTTTGTTACTGCTAAGGTATGTGTATCAATATTGGACCCTTTGGGTTTTCATACCTTGTTGGTCGTTGTGGTTTGTAAGACTCATAGCTGGGTGTGATTGTTGTTTTCTTCCTTCCTTTGGAAGTTTACATAGCCCTGGTACCATAAACACTAGTCCTCATGGAGAAGACTTTCAAGTGAGGTTCAGGTCTGGAGTCTCTGGGCCTTGAGTCTGAAATCTGCTTATTTTAAAACACAATATAAATCCAATTAATAGTGTAAATGGCAATTAGAATGTAAAAGGTACTCACAAAATAATGCAAGTGCAGTAGATCAAATGTAACTATATTAAAAATGGAATAAGTAATGGAAATATTATCATGTCCCAAATAAAAGAAGAACAGTGAAGATATTTGCAGAACGGTAGCTTAAGTGTATGGGTCAAGATTCGATGGCTCCAGAAGCTTAACATTTACATAAAGTAATTCAACTTTTACATAGGAAAGTAATAGGAGAAAGGTGGCATGGATGTGTAAGAAGGTAAGTCTTTCTACAGGAGAAGAAGAACAGTGTGAACAAGAGTGAGAGAGACACAACAGAGGGTAATAGTGGGTTGACTGGGGTCACAATACCTTGTACACCTGTTTGAAATTCTCAAAGGTAACTTCTTTCTTTCTTTCTTTCTTTCTTTCTTTCTTTCTTTCTTTCTTTCTTTCTTTCTTTTTTTTTTTAAGAGATAAACCTTCAAGTCTTATATGGGGCTCAATAAAAAAGTAAAAACAAAAATCCAACACTGGGCACAAAAAACAACACGAAACAAACCAAACCAAGCAAAACCAAAACAGTTCCCACAACCTAAAGGCTTAGGTAGGTGGGAAAATCTTAACCGAGAGAAAAGTCCCAGGAATGCCTTAGTCTTTTATTGCAGTCAGAGAGGGTAGCCAGAATAAACCACAATCATCAGTACAGATCCCGGTGTCTTAAAGGGAAATGATCTGCCCACACCAAGCACGGGAATTATTTCTCCCAGGTGAGAGAGGTGTCAAAATGAGGTATTGAGTACTTGCCCTTTGCTGGGTTACAGAAAAACAGGCAAAAGTTCTGTGAGAAAATAGGAAAATAAGATTGACTCTGCCATTTCTTTGATCTAGTTACATGGGGATATTGATATACATTCAGATGCAAATCAACTATACGTGCATATATATTAGGTAAATAAAAAAATCAACCCATGCACATATCTATTGAAACACACTATATTTGCTAAAGATAAAAACATCAAAACAACATCAAAGAATGCAAATATTTCAGGGCATATTAAAATACATAGAAAAGCAAAGAACAAAGATTACTTCCTTTAATGGTATCATGTGTGCAGTGTTTATTTCTTATAAATTATAATTCTAACTGAAATCTTCATCATATTATGACATTGACTTTTTCTTATCATTGCATATAAATGTAGACACAGATAGATGAATCTTACATAAAGGAATGATGAGTAGGAGGGAGGGAGAGATTGGTAAGGGGTTTAACAAGCACTCTGATCACATTCACTGAACCTCTTTTCGAAGGGAAGCATTCCTCACTCTCAGCATGAGATTTTTGTTCAAGTTGAGTTGTTACATCTCAGACATCACAATGGCGTGGGTGGAGAGAGGCTTCCTTCTCTTCAGTAGGGAGCCCTGTTATAGGGCCTCCTGCTGAGCTTTCGTGTATCCACAGTGCTCTCCTTAAAGCCCAGTTTCGTGGAAGTTAGGTACCACTGCTCCAGCTTTTCTCACACTTCTCGGAGCAACTGTTCCAAGGGCATCTTTCTCTTTCCTAGTGCAGTAGACGACAGCTGTTAATGCCACCGATTGAGAATAAGGCCACTGCCACAGCTTAAAGTCAAACTTGAAGCAAGCTTTAATTAAATACTGGCCAGGTGGATGGACTCTGGCCAGGTCCATACACAGTTTCCTAGGAAATGGCCCAGAATTAGGTGTGGCATGGGCTTAAGAAGGAAAACACACAATTCCTTGCATTTCCCATCATGACCAATGCGGGGCAAGCATACATCCTGACATATTCCCTGCCTACCTACCTCCAGCCCACATGTGATCAAGCACATCCTGTGTAGATGGCCATCTAAAACAAACTTGTTTGGGGGAATGAAAACATGTGGCTTGTTATCTGCCATAAACAATAGATTCAACTTTACAGGAACTATCCATCCTTGGGCAAGGGGCTTGCAAATAAGAGGCATTTTTATCATGGGTCTCTAACGCAAAATAATTAAAACTTAAAATGTAATTTTGACTCTCACACAGCATAGAGAATGTTCCTCTCATTCTTAGAAGTGAGTGAAACTCACTCACATATATAGTCATGCTGATAACTTCAGAATTCTGGAAAATGTTGTGACATGAATATAACAAAAAAAGATAATAATGATCTGCTATTTCATAACTGAACAAAATAATTCTGTTTTACTTCCTACATTTTTTAACTTGATTTCTTCTTAAAGTTTTAAAGGAGGTTGTAAGAGAAATAGTAAAATAACCAAATTGCAAACCCTGTGTCAACTTCCTACTGTGATAACTAGCTTCCATGTGGCCGGCCACTGTGCTTCTTATGCACACAACATCATGCGAGGGGCAAACAGGAGTGTCTGTACTAAGCACCACTCTTCTCCTTTGGCAAATGTAACAAAGATTCTATGCCCTCTGCAATTAAATAACTTCCATTTCTCTAAACATGCTAGCTGTTGAATCTTGCTCAAGTTAATTTTAACATCTTTATATTTCTGAGAATTTCGTGAGTAATAGGTTATTTTTTGTTGTTTTTGTTTTGTTTTGTTTTTTGAGACAAGGTTTCTCTGTGTAGCTTTTCGCCTTTCCTGGAACTCACTTTGTAGACCAGGCTGGCCTCGAATTCACAGAGATCCTCCTGCCTCTGCCTCCTGAGTGCTGGGATTAAAGGCGTGAGCCACCACCATCAGGCTGAGTAATAGAATTTTATCATTTCCCCCACTCCTTCTCCTTCTTCTACCTCCTCTTATTTCCTCTTATTCCCTCCAAATTCTTCTCAAACTCATGTTTCTTAGGGTGTGTGTGTGTGTGTGATATCAATTGATATATTATACTGTCTGGTTTTGTGTCAACTTAACACAAGCTAAAGTAATCAGAGAGGAAGGAGCCTCACTTGAGGAAATGCCTCCATGAGATCCAGCTGTAAGGAATTTTCACAAGAGGTGATCAATGGGGAAGGGCCTAGCATAACTGTGGGTGGTGTCATCCCTGGCCTGGTGGTCCTGGGTTCTACAAGAAAGCAGGCTGAACAATTCAGGAGAAGCAAGCCAGTAAGCAACACCCATTTATGATCTCTCTTTCAGTTCCTACCTCCAGGATCCTGCCCTATTTGAGTTCCTGTCCTGACTTCCTTCGGTGATAAACAGGAATATGGAAGTGTAAGCCAAACAAACCCCTTTCTCCCCAAATTGCTTTTTGGTCATGGTGTTTTGTCACAGCAATTGAAACCCAAACTAAGACATGAATATTCACAACCTTCTAAGGCCTTAAGGGTTCCTCACATGTATATGTATATTTTGGGCTGGCCACTTGGAATTAGATAATCAATTAGATGGCTCATTCCATGAGATGAGTAATTCTACCTCTCTTATCAGTCATTGATTTCTGTAGTTCTTCATCCGTAGTGGAGCTTTGTAAACTCCATTTTTGGAATGTCAACTGATGGTGTCATTGCTCATGTATTATATAGGCAGCCATAATTTGGCAGTTTGAATGTAAATGGCCCCCACAATCTCATAGGGAGTGGCACTATTCAAAGGTGTGGCTTTGTTGAAGTGGATAAGGCCTTGTTGGAAGAAGTGTGTTCTTGTATAATATTAGAGGGACCAACCTTAATGTTATACATCCCAGGGGCTCAGGAGAGAGAACTATGAACAGAGAGGATTGTTTTCAGATTTCAGCACACAAAGCTCTTAGTCCAGTCATTTATTCTTCCAAATTTTCTCCATCCTCCCATGCCCTGGGAGTCCTGGTATATATACACTTACAAGCAGTAATCCTTTGGTAGTGCAAAGCCAGGTTTTCAGTGTCAAATGGAGCGGTGATAAGAATCACATAGAGGGGCAATAATTGTTAATTATCGTTTGCAACCCAAAAGGGAAGTGACTAATGGGGAAATGAATTAACTAAAGGCTAAATTTGGGTAATATCTAAGAAGAGGGATCTTATGTGCTCAACATAATCTTAAACATGATTGGTAGAAAATATTAAGGATCTATAAGTTGCTAGGTCAATGGGAGAAAATAAAACTGCCTTCTTTTTTCCTGTGGCTCCTATCTGTCCAAGCCATCTGCCGTTTTTTCTGCAGGGTGGGGGAAAGTGTGCTTGGTTGCTTGGCAACCTGTGTACAGCTAGATGCCTCTGGTGATAGTTAAAGGGAGATCTGGAACTAGAGGTAAGATTTGGGAAAGGAGGAAGTTAAGCTTAATTGGCACATCTGCCAGGCCTTCTCAAATGGGTAGTCTGGATGCTTAAGTCTGTTCTTAGAGAGTACAGAGGTATCTCTGATAAGGTACTTTCCTCCATGGGGATGGACCTGGCGCGATGCTGCCAATGATCATAATTACAGGGAGGCTTGAACTGGGGTTCTGGCTGAGCATAGCTGTCAGGGCAGAAGGTTATCTAAATATTCTTAGAAGTGGTTAGGTAAGGAGTAAGAGGTCTATAAAGGTAGTAAGGGTGTAAGAAAGGAGGGTCTGAGCTAAATTGTGTGAGGCTATTACTTAAGGTCCACCTGACCTAGGCAGTGTCTCCTTGTGGAATTTACCTTAAATCAGGAGACTAGCATGTGGTGGTCTGGACTGTTATTTCTGTTAGTCCTTGAAAGTGACTATGGGAGATATCTGATTCCAGTGCTGATGGGTTCAGGGAAAGGGAGCCTTTCCTGAGGCTGTTCTCCAAATACCTTGACTGTTTATGTCCAAAGAGTGATCAGTCCACACTGTTAGCAATTCTTAGGGAAAAATCAATTGGGAAAACTATGAAGGTACACATGATTTTCATAACAGAAGACAACTAATATATAACAAGCCAAGTAACACCAAATGCTCCTTGGAATTTGGCTTCCTCTGAAGGAATTCCTTGATCCCTTCAGGTAGTGGCTTTGCCATAACCAGCTGAGTTCTTATGATATATCCCTGCGGCCTGTAGCATGTGTCACAGTGGGGATGAGCTTTGAGGTTCCCTGTGCTCAGAATACTGCTCAGTGAGTAAGCTGACTTCCTATTGCCAGCAAGATGTAGCTCCAGAACCATGTCTACCTGCATGTTACCATGGTCAGCACCATGATAATAATGGACTGAACCTCTGAGACTGTAACGAAGTACCTTCAATTAAATGTTTCATTTATAAGAGTTGCTGTGGTCATAATGTCTCTTTACAGCAATAAAACCCCCAAGACATGTATTGTTGAGATTCCATGAGCACAACTTTCCTGCCATATCTAGAAGTCACTGTCTTGCAGTGAAATTTTTGGTCCCTTGACTCTTACAATTTTTCTACTGCTTCTTCTGGCTACATTCCCTCGGCCTTAGATATAGGAGTTGTATGGAAGATGTATTGAGTCTATCTTCCTAATGGGGCATTTTTCTTTGAATTTTGACCAAGTTGTGGATTGCTGTAGTGGTCTCTGCTGCATAAAAAGGCTTCTTTAATTAGCTACTCCAATCTGTGAATCTAAGAAATACATTTAAAATACAGTTAAAATTCATAATTGTTCAGGAAATTAGCAGTAGAATGTTATTATCTAGGGTTCATGGATTCAAAAGCCGTGGGTAGTAGGCCATGTTTACAGTACCAGTCATGAATCTTCTGGTATCAAACAGGCCTGAAGCCCAATTTGTAGACAATTTTTTTCTTCGGGCCAGCAGCTCACAAAAAATAATAGAGACTTATTATTAATTATGAGAGCTCGACTTAGCTTAGGCTTGTCCCACTAGCTCTTATAACTTAAATTAACCTATTTCTTTTCATCTACATGTTGCCATATGACTCATGGCCTTTTCCTCTCCTCCAGCTTGTCTTGCTCCCTCTGTATCCAGCTGCTGACTCTTCCTTTCTTCTTCCCAGAGTTCTTTTTCTGCCTGGAAGTCTCATCTATACCTCCTGCCTAGATATTGGCCATTCAGGTTTTAATTACACCAATCACAGCCAGACATCTTCATACAATATACAAATATTCTACAACACCAATTAGATGCCTGTTGACCATCAAAAGGATATGTTTCACTATTACATCTTTTCAGATATCTTACCTTTTCCACAAGTTCTATAAAGACATATTTCCTTACATTTACAAACTATAAAATGAGAATATTACTAAGAGAAATGAATGTTTTAAATGCATCAATATTTTATTTTGTTATATCAACTTTAAGTTCTGTTTTGTAATAAGCACCAAGTATTGGAGATTGTCATATTTAATGTATCTTTATTGCTACTTTAAACACTCTTATGCCTCCTATGACTTCCAAACTCCACCTCTTAGCCTATCATCATTTATATCAATACACTAGAAATTTGTGTCAATAAGTTAATATTTTGAAATTCTACGTTCACTGTAATCTGATTTTTGAAAATCTGTATAAAGATTTGATTCAGTCTAAACTGAGATTTGTTGTCAATAGAAAAAAATTCAAGACTATCTTCTGTGAAGATGTGAGATCTAAGAAACATATTTTAAATAGATTTATGAAAGGAAAGTGCTCAGTTACAGAGAGACACCCCTCTATATATGTATGATTGTTCTGGAGAAAAGATAATTTTGTTTTACAATAGTCATATATAGGATTCTGATGTGTTTTGAACTTACTGTTATCAAAACATGGCTAAGGAAGCCAGGCTGCCTCCTAAGGACTACATGGCAAGATTATAATCAATAAGACATAAGTCTAGATCATAACAGTGCTGGATGAATGCTATTTCTACTGGACAAAAAAATTTTGTCTGAGATTCATCAGGAAGTATCAGAGGAAATGAATGATGTCCTATGTGATGTCAAACACATACAAGTTCTTACGCCTGGTTCATTGCTACTTTGAGGCAAAATTTTGATGCTGAAAAAGGAATATTGTCTCTACATTAAAAGCATTCATATCTAATGCCATTAATTTTCTTGGAATTTTTGCTTCTGCACTAAAGAGATGCTTCAGGCTGATTCCTTGAAATCATTTTCCTTTTCATGTCCACATACATTTTTCTACCTTTCTACTATTCTTTACATCTATGATTAGATGAGGTCTACATCATATTCTCCTAAATTTTCACTATGCTTGATGACATGTTTTGTTTGACATTGATGTCAGTTTAGTACCTCACTCATAGTAACTTGCTTAAAATAAAGACAGATCAGTGGGTGGCTTCCTCTCCATGACTGGAGGGACCTTAAGAACCTTAAGAACATACAATAAGATTTTATATAAAAGTTCCCATTAAACAATAATGTGTGCTTGTTAACTAGGTGATGTATTAATCTGAAGCAAACATCCTCATCAACGTATAAAACTCTACACACACATGCCAAAAAAAAAAAAAAAAAGTGCCAGAAAAGGGCTTGAGGAGCCACAAGAAGGCTGACTCAACTAACAATCTTTGCTATTCTTCGTGCTTCATACATTTGGACCCTTGAGTAAGGATGCATCAATGTCTTCAGGATTAGAGACAATGTTGTGTGGTTGATATATTGTTCACCCCAAAAAACTTATCTGGGGGTCAGAGAACAGAACAGCCATAATATGAAACATAGAGGTTAGGCAGTGGTAGCACACGCCTTTAATCCTAGTACTTGGGAGGCAGAGATTCATCCGGATCTCTGTGAGTTTAAAGCCACACTGGACACAGCCAGGCATGGTGACTCATGCCTTTAATCCCAGGAAGTGGTGGCAGAAAGCAGAAAGGTATATAAGGTGTGAAAACCAGGAACTAAGGCTGGTTAAGCTTTTAGGCTTTTAGCAGCAATTCAGCTGAGATCCATTCTGGATGAAGACTCAGAGGCTTCCAGTCTGAGGAAACAGGATCAGCTGAGGAACTGGCAAGGTGAGGTGGCTGTGGCTTGATCTGCTTCTCTGATCTTCCAGCGTTGAACCCAGTACCTGGCCTGGGTTTGTTCTTGTTAATAAGGCCATTTAAGATTCATGCTACATCATTGTCTTCATGGAAGATCATGAACATAAAGTCATGGAAGTGACTACAGTGGCAGATATTCAAAAGATAAAACAAATGAAGCTGATAAAAAATAAGAAAGAACTAAAAGAAATACAAAAATAAAAGAATGGAAACATTTATCTTTATATTAATTAATATCACAGAAAAATGAATAATTTACAGGCATATTATAAATTAAATGTATATAGAATATTTAAGAAGCCAAAAAGAGAAGCATTATCCTCTACTAAAATAATTACCAACAAAAATCCCAGAAACTAGGAAATATGAGTTTTCCTTTCCTGACTTCTGTCATAGAGCTTTCAGTCTCCACCAAGAAAAAGAAAACAGTATATTGATCCACCTTTGCTTTTCTTTCAGGGATTCTAGGGGTTTTTTTTTTGTTTGTTTGTTTGTTTGTTTGTTTTTTTTTTTTTTTTTGACTACTAACTAATAGAGATTTTGTTCAAAGAAGTAGTTCCAGGAAACAGATCCTCACTGGATATACTCTGTGAATTATTTTTTTTTCAAGTTTTCTTGGCTTGTTTATGTACTCTGTTTTGGTATGAAGACATTACTGTCTCTATTCCTGAAGGAACAGAATCCACGTGAAAATAAGTTCCTGTCTCAAGGTGTAAGAACTCCTATAAGAATATGGCTTTGAATTAACTTAAACTTTCCTCACAGATAATCTTGCTAAAATGAGGCACAACTGTATAGAATGGTTGTCTCTGAGTGTACCAAGAACATGGCAAGTCTATGGCCAGTGATTTGAACCCAAACTTAAAGACTATCTAGTGAAATGAAACCATCTGCAGCTTCCTAAAAGCTGATCTTACCTCAGGTAGCAGCAGCACAAAGTTTTGACTAAAGTGGGGACAAAATTAAAGGCTGCACATAATAAAATTAGTTATAAACTGGGGTCTATAATCATTAGGATTTACAAAAATAAAAATGAATAATCAGACCTGATTAGAAGAAAGTCTAGAGGGCATGTGCTCTAACTTAATATAATTGGATTAGACCCCCCAAACTCTGCATAGCCTTCCTTGCCCGGGATTGAATTTCTCTGCCTACATCCCTTAAAATTTCCTCTTTGCTGGGAAAGTATAGAATGTCATAAACTAGTTCCCATTAAAAGGACTACATTATTGCTGTGAGATTGAATACATAACAGGTAGTGTACTTCATTGGAACTTATGTACAACTGAAAAATTTTACCTACTAAAGCCTGTTGATCATGTGAGTAAATATAAATTTGAAAGAGAACCAGTCAATATATATGGGCTCACTAATCCCAGAAGCTGCAATCAAAGTGTTCATTTGTACTGAACACTAACAACTTTAACAGAAAATTCACTAGCGTGAAATCTGAATGTATTTAATTTGAAATAAACTATTATACCCACCATTAGAATATTATGAATGAAGATAACAGATTCCCTAGGGAGAGTACTTCCCTTTTGGAGTGGGTTCATATACATGCTCTAGTTCTTCCTATGAGGAAGGAGACACAAGATTTTAGTTCACTGCAAGTTTAATAAAGGCATTATTACATGTGTTCTCATATCTTGAGAGCCTTGTGTTTTCTCTTCTCTGAAGAATAGACATGTTGAGAATAAATCCTGACATTGACCTGGTCTCCAGAATTTAGCATATCAAGTCTAGTGAATCCTAAAACAAAGTGAGGATTATCATTTTAATGGACTTTCCTGTCAAAGCAACAATCAGAATAATTAGACCCACAGAGATTATACTAGATTGACAGAAAGGGAGATCTCCCTGACAGGTTATGCCTGGAATAGAAACAGATAAGGATTGTTATGAAAGTCTCACTTAGCATGTGAAGTGAAACATACTGAAACCAGTGAACACAAGCATGTCTCCAATCCCATTAAGCAAGTCATTATACCTTGATAAGTCCTCTGAGATTTCACAGATCCCAAGCTCCTTACATGTGGAGGTGACTGAGTTTCAGTGTTTCAAGAGCCCACAATGGTTAAAATACATTGCTACTAATATTCTTCCCAGTCAGTCCCAAGGAACTTGTGGTCATTCAATAAGGATGATAATGGATTAAGGAAAGGTAAATAAAAATCAGATGAAAAGCTGTGTGCTGACTCAAGAATAATGTTAATTCTGGGAAAAAGAAATCAACATGCCTTAATAGACTACAAATCACAGGAGAATTCAAGACAATCAACAGAATTTTTGCTTAGTAGATGACAGATTCAGTCCAGTGGTTCCCCAAGATCATTCCCCAGTTATCTTCCTACTTTTGGAAGGAATAAGTGGATATGTTAAGACAAGCATATCCAGACACGGCTGTTAAAATACATCTGCTTAAAAACTGACAGTGCTTGGGAGAGGGACAGAAAGCCCCTTGGCTCCTTAGGAAAGCAACAGGCAAACAGAGATAATGGAAGTTTCGATGTTTTCTAGATAGTGCTTTGAAGAAACAATATACTTTAGAGTTACTGCAGTGTCTGTGCCATCCCGAAGTACTAGGTATACTAATTTCTACTGTATACTTCATTGAGTCATCTGATTGACCTTTGTTAGAGCAGATGGACTTTGTTGATTTAAAAAGAATTATTTTCCTTATCAAGTGGATATGAGTTGCATCCAATTTTCCAGAAATGTGATCCCAGATCAAAATAATATAGCTGACTCATAGAAAGAAGCTATGATCGAAAAAACACTTATCCATTATTTAGCTATTAATGGTGACTATTACAAACACATGAATTTACAGTGGAACTGACAGAGAAACGTTCACAGTTGTGTCTATAGGCATATTAACTATCTTTTATTACACTGAGTATGCACGTGTGGCTTCCCTTTTACACAGAGACAAACACATTTCCTGTGATATTCATTGAACCTGATGAATAAGATGAAGCAACTCATTTAGGTATGTCTACGAGACATAAGACACAGGTAAAGTAAATTCTATGACATTGTAGAGAATTGCCCCATCAACTAAATTCATTCCTAGAATTAGTACTGGTCATGGTAAGCTTGCTTGGAATTTGGCAGCAACATGTGTTTCATTTAGGCATTTTGTTTTAATCCAGCATTTCCATGTTTTTGTGTGTCATAGAAGAAGTCTTTTTATATGATACAAGTAGGCATGAAATTTGACTCAATCGGGCCATATGACCAGATTTTTTTTATATCTGAAGTCACCCCAAGGAGACAGTTCATAACTGCACCTTTAATGCACCACAGCACAAATCCCTAGGATGTGGTTTATAGATTCTTTGTCATGAAATGTATTCCAAAAGTTCAGCATAGTAGAAGACTTTATTAGGCTTTGATAGAAGTTACCAGGTTACCAAGGCACAATGGAATGGTACTACTCTTCAAGAAATTTAAGCATTGTCTAAATAAACCACAAAGATGGGCATACTTACTGACTTGTGATCAAAAGAAAACATATGCATGAGTAGAGATTCACCATATTCTGAACAGAGAAGTGTACATTGTCAAACAAAAGATCTAAATATCCATGGATTTTCCTTTTTCCTATACTTTTTCTCTTTGCATTTTCTCATTGGGAGCCATAGATATCTCTGTTCATCAAGCTCAATAAATAAAATATGACTTTGGTTGATTTGCTGTTTTGCATTCTGTTTGTTACCTAGGTAAAGAAATATACAACTAGAGCCCCACTCTAGCGTGGTTCTTAACAATGATAGGAAGTAGAAATTCTTTTGATGGCAGACTTTCCAAGTGTTAGTACTGGGTTTTTACTTGTGTGGATGAGGCAGTGATTAGATTTGGAGATAGGCATTGATATATGAGCTGGGATAAGCAGTTTGACTTACTAGAAATATTCACAGAATGCCCTTGGCAAATATAGTTTAGATTTCTGAAGAAATATCTTGATGGTAAGTTTAGCTCAGATGAACACATGATGTGAAAAGACTTGTATCACATATATTTGCTCATCAAAGGTAATTTTAATAATTCTAATACTGTGGTGCCTTGCTCCAAGAGTTTCAGTAATTCACTTACCCAGCTATTTCTATCAATGTCCAGCCACAAAGCACCTGTAGTGGCAGGGATATAAATTGTACATGAGAGAAGAAACATGAGTCTCCACTCACAAAGACAGATGTGGCTGATGCCACTCTGGCATGTCCTGTCTGATAACTGCCAGGATCAGCACTGAGCCAGAGATCCCCTGGGGCTATCAGCCAGACTCATTGTGGCAGGGTGGTGGATGCAAGCAATTCCATCATGAAAACTTTCTTCTGACTCAACGAGAAGATTCATTGCCACTGAAATAGACGCCTATTCTTGAAAAGGATTTGTCTTCTTTCTGTCAATAGTCCTTTCAGAATAACTCCCTGTGGACATAGAGAGTCACTTAACTTCTCTATGCTGCTATATACTGTTGCATGGCCTCTGACCATGGGACTCATTTCACAGCAAATGGATTGTAGAAATGACTTCATACTCATGAAAGCCATTGTTTTTACTATTTTCTCCACCATCTGAGACAATTTTTTTTAAGGCTATTTTGAAATGGACCTTAGAAAAATTGGTTAATGTGACAACTTGAGCCAATAGCTTGGGAAACTGAATCAGTGTTGCCCACGATTTGATATATACCCTAAATCTGAACAACATATACTCTGCTGTCTCTCACAATTAATGTCCACCAATGTGGAAATTGAGGGGTGAGGATTTATTTGTTATTACTCTGAGTAATCAAGAAGATGAATTTTGGTTTCAGAACTTTGTAGTATAAAACTCTTCTTCCCAAATTAAGGATCTCTTAGTGTAGGCATTAACAGTATATCTATTCACATAAAAATTGAAGCTGAAATGTCAGTAGCTTGGATTATCCATGTCTGTTAATCAAACAACAAAGAAAGGAGTTAAGCTGTTGGCAATGGATTTTGACAACTGAGGTATACCTAGATTTTCTGCCAAGCATTGGTAGTAAGAAAGAGTATATCTGGAGTGTAGATAGTCATGTTTTACTTAATAATCCCGTATGCTATGGATGAAGTCAGTGGCTCTAGTTCTAGGCATTGTGCTCGGGCTATCCCAGCAGGTAAAGAACCACAGCTAGCTGAGGTACTTTCACAGGGGTGTAGTAAGAATAGAACATAATCTGAAAAATCACAGAAATCACAAATGAAGTTTCAAAAGCAAAATCTGAAATAGTTTTAGGCAGTCCATCAACATTTTGATGTGAATGCTTATTTATATATGAACATGGATAAGCATTTCATCTTTAATTCCTCAGTCAACAACAGAACAAATTAATAGCAGTGACTTTATATCTCAATATTTAAGTTTTAATTAGTATGATGTAACTCAAATAGAAAAGCCACAAAGAACCAAATATAGAAAATAAATTAATTATCTATTGTATCCCAGGAAAATAAAAGTGTTTCTCTTTATATGTGTGATATCTTCCTTTTATCTGTTCCCAGCATGACTCCCATATTATCTTCATTTTTATCTTATCTACCTATTTATCTATCTATCTACCTACCTATCTATCTAAGCTGTATCTATTTATCACCTATCTATCAAGAATTAGCTTTTCTATTTTTGATAGTTTCTTACTTATATACAGTATATTATTATAAGTTCCTCCGCAATTACCTCCTTGCAACTCCCTGCTACTGCAGCTTTCCCCTTTCTTGACACTTGGCTCCCTAAATTGTGTTTTCTGAAATTTCCCTTCCCATACTTTTCTCCTTAAGGAAAATAATAAGAGATGGTTTGTGAGATTTGGATGGCGGGAATGAAGCGGACTCAGTGATTTCACCATCAAAAGGCTGTGGTTATTAGGTGCTACTTCAACTCATGTGTGCTGTCCCATTCCCTGGTCAGATATAACAACTCCTCATGTGTGGTTACCATTTGCCACAGGTGAACTGGATTCTCATTGAAAACATTTATGTCAAATTTCTCAACTTAATTTTAACTCTTTGCTCTCGTAAACTTTGCCTAAATATGACCCCCATTCACTGCCTGATCTTCCACTTCAAGATTTGGCATTAACTGAAAAAAAAAAAACAAAAAAAAACCTGACAGAGTTTCATGCATATTTCAGTTATTTGTTGCCAAATCATTGCAACAATGCACACAGTCACTTTGGTTTTCAATATGATTCTTAGCTGATTGACAGGATTGTGGTTGGTAAACCATATTATGAAATAGCTACAGTTTATGTGGTAAATTGTAGGATTATGAGTTGATATGGCAATATAGTAGAAATTTAGATATGCTAGTAGCTCCTATGGAAATTTAACGTTGTATAAAAGTGACATCACAAATTGGTAGCAAAATAGTGAAGTAAATATATACAGCATTACAATATCTGATAGTCTGGTATAGAAAAATATAAATTGTATCCATTTTCTATGTTGTACAGAAACTGGATCAGGGTACTATCACAACAATAAAAAGCAATTGTTAAGTTTATACTAAAATGTCTAGTATCTGTGAAAGACCACATAAATAAACTCAATTACTTACTACAAATCAAAATCTTTCTAATCTATAAATGTGGACAACTGAATATTTACTTATGCAAATTATAATTAATAATGATAGCTGGCATGCACTACACTATGAATTTGGAACATCATAGAACTTGTCAAAGACAAATTTTATACAGTAAGAATAAAGGTCTATCATTGTTATTATTCACTCTTTAATGTACTTTTAATAATGTATATTTATGTGTCTGTGTGTGGGTATGTGCATGTGAGTGCAAGTATGCACAAAGCACAGAGAAATTGGATTCCACTGGATTTGGCATTGTGAGCTACCTAACCTGGTTGCTGGGAATTGAATTCTGGTACTCTGCAGGATCAGTACCTACTCTTAATCTTTAAGACATGTTTTTTCCTTATTAGTCATGGTAACCTTATCTGCATCATTATTAGGGATAAAAAAAAAAACAGTATTATACAGTATTATATTAAACTTTCATTTTGGTAATATTTGTCTGAAAACTTTGAGACTAGAAGTGTTTCAAATTATGATTTGTGTCATTTTTTAATATTTGTACATACCTAGTGAATTATATTGAGTATAAGACACACAGCTAAATACATTATTTGGATTCATATATCTTTACTTATACAACCTGAAAGTCATTTTACAGTTTTGTTTTTGTTTTTTGTTTTTTGTTTTTTGTTTTTTGTTTTTTTAGAATATCAGTATTGTAACCTTGACACATTAAATGACAGTAAGTGCACGGTCATTTGGTGTCACATGTTAATACTTACAAAGTGTTAGAATTTGGACCATTTTGGCTTTTAAATACTCATATTAGGATTCCACAATAAAAATTAAGGTTTTAAGAAAACTTTAGTGTGAGGAGAATTGAGAAGAGTGACTGTGAACATGTATGAAACAAAAAACAAAAACAAATAAAGTACAACTATGAATGTGAATCACATAAATATGTTTGGGTTAAAAACTGACTGATATTGGTTCAGCACAATGGGCTGTCAACATTCAAAAGATTTAAAAGAAACTGTGACAAGATTTTGAAAGATGCATTGTGAAGTTTTATGAAAAATAGTTAATTAAAGTCACTTAATGATAGTTCTCAAAATAAAAGAAATATATTATTAAAATCCAGTAGTAATATAGCAAGACACTAATTACAACAAAACTGATAGAATAATCACTTTCTATTTATCATTACTGTCTAAAAGAAATACACGGCTTTTTCACCCCTAATTATAGTTTTTATACATCCATCACAAAGCAAAGTAAGCCTTCCTGTTCCTCTAAGCTTAGAGCGATGTGTACATATTTGAAGCTGCTGCACTTTTCTCAGAAATCTTTAATCAAGATATATTGCTAATCTCACAAGACACCTTCTTCTACATCCTAAGATTGTACTAAAGACATGAGGTTCTTTGATTAAAAGTACATGTACACCTTCAGTTTTGCCCTCCTATATAAGCCAATGAATCTGGAAAATAAACATGTTTCTTAGTTTAAAAGTTCATACAATGATAAAATTTAATACTATGCTGTAGAATAATCCTTTTGTATACTGTCAAGATCTTTTGTTTTCATTGGTTCAGTAAAAAGCCAACTGATCAATAGCTAGGCAAGAAGATACTGGCAAAAGATCCAAACTGAGAGAATGCTGGGAAGAAGGGCAAAGTCTCCAAGAGATTCAAAGAGAAACTGGATGAACTTGCTGTGCTAAAAAAAGACAAGCTACATGGTAGTATATACACAAAAAATGGGTTAATTTAAGTTATAAATGCTAGTTAGTAACAAGCCTAAGCTATCACCTGATCATTTGCAATTAATGACAAGTCTCTCTGTGGCCATTTGGGAGCTGGCTGGAGGGACAGAAAAATCTACTTACAAATAGGACTCAATATCTGGCCACATATATTCACTAAGACCTGAGAAAGCTTGAAAAAAATTTTAAATGCACAAAAATGAAACCAAATGTGACTTCCTAGTCTTGTGTCTCTCATGTTGTCCTCAGCACAGAGGCACGTCTCCCTCCAGCCACCTGTGTATTTGAGCCTCCAGTGCACATAAGCTAAACCGTGTGGTAGGTTTAAGGTTTTGCTCATGCAGACAGAAAAGATTATAGATATGCAGTGAATCATGTTCAGATAGAAAAAAAAAAACCCAAACTCTAAACAGGCCACAATGTGCTTAACAATGTGCATAGGCTTAAATAAAAGAAAAGAAAAGGAAAAGGATATAAATGTTCATAAAAATAAAATAATAAATGATAATTTAAAAATAATAAAGTCTTTATAGGAAGAGTAAAGTAATAAAAAGGAAAAATAAGCTACATAAGGATAGGATCCTGCATGTTATTTTGTTGTTTTTGAATTTTTTGATTGCTAATGAACAAATGATAATTGCTCAAAGTCATTGGACAATGGAAATTGCTAAATTTAAACCAACCTATATATTTGAAAAATGTCTTAACTTCAAAATGGAAGTAAAGAAAAATGTTGTGCTGGAAAATAGATTATGTTTTTGTTTCCACAGAAAATGAAAGGTTGTGGACTCATTCTAGGTTAAAGAGGATTAGGTTTGATTGGGGGAGACCCAGTGAAAATCCTGGCTACAGACATGGTGGCGGAAGCCAAAAAGACTACAGGATATGTAGCATGAAATATGGTCCCCTAACTTGGGAACAGCTCTGAGATGAGATGACATGAGACATGATAAATCTTGTTGGCTACAGAGTCTTCATGACTCATTATTACATGCCATCCTTTCATATGGTACAGATAAAGATTCATATTTCAGTTTGATTATACATTTGTAAGGGATTTAGAAAGTTGACAGATGCCTTTTACCTGCACAAGCATAAAACAAAAACATATCTTTAACTGACACGTGCACACAATGTATCTAATACTTGTGTTAATGCAGATATGTGTGTTACCTGTGAAATTTTATGTATTTTCAGAGCAAGGGGACCAGACATCAATGAAAATGTGTGTCCCAGGTGACTTAGCATTTCAGAGTACCTCTGTTGCACTTTCCTCAGAATTCTCCGTTCAGAACAGCTTCAAGACTGCTGGCTGATATGGTCCAGCCTCACAGACTACTTCAGCCAGGACTTCAGGTTGATGCTACACTTTCCCATCACACAGAGACTTGACAACAAATAATACAGCTAACTCTCCCAAGACTTGATCATTATTACAATTTTCCCAGGGTCTCCTAAAGTTACCAGCACCCCAAGACAACAGAAAACAGTCTAGGGAACATGACACCCACATTCCCAAGAGATGGAGTGGATGGATTTTGGTCATTTGATGGGTTATAGATGCTTGTTATCATTTAGGGGGTTGGTTACAAGTTGTTCTTGGTCAATGATCAGGAAAAAAATGCCAAAAAAGGGAATTAGATTCAAGAATCTCTTTCTGAAGGAAAAAAAGGGGGATATAGTATAAAAATGATGAGATAAAAGGGTAGATGTTGAGTCTACTTTTAAACAACCACTAGTCCCAAATATCTTATATTCACCTGGGCTGTAGTGATGTACACCTTTATTCCCAGCAGGTAGGAAGCAGAAGCAGGCAGATCTCTGTGAATTTGAGACTATCCTGACATACAAAGTGAATTACAGGACAGGCTCTAACGCTACACAGAGAAACCCTGTCTTGAAAAATTCAAAATACATAAATAAATAATAAATTTTAGATTTGTATGGATTTTTGTATATTGATACAAATTTAAGTTTATTTTTGTTATACTGTATATTTGTTTCTATTCTTGTTTAAGGTATTGTACTTATGCAGCTCATTTAAAAAGGTTATATAAAGTTTTAGTTTTTGAAAGCTATTTAGGAAAATAAATGCAGGTTAATAGTCATCTATAACTATCAAACTTAAAGTCATGTTAAGTATGTTTTCAAGGGCATACAGAGATATATTTTAGATAGATAGGTGATCTTCAATCACTTCAAAGATCTATAGAAAATATCATTTGAAATGTTTTAATAACATGAGAGTTTTCTTGACAATGAGACATGGCTGCTCTTGGCAGCACCAATCTACTTCAAAAGAAGATAATGGGCATCGAAGAAACTCCATATTGAGTTTGCTTTATTTATGGCAAAAGCTAGCCATTTGGGCAAGAAATTGCCCTTGCCTCAATTACTGGCAGTATGCTGTTTAATTGGACTAACAGGACACCAAGAAAAGCAACTGTCAAACTTTGCTAAGACAGGATAGGATAGTCCTTCAAAAATTCCTGCTTCACAGGAAAGTCTGTTAGATATTTTAAGCCTGTAGGCTAAAGAAAGATGTCCTAATGTTGCAGAGGAACTGTAGGTGACTGTCTAGGCAGCCAGATGTCTGTCATTTCCATAGATTTGGAAGTGGCTTGCACTACACTTCCTGTTTATTCAGATAATATTATATTCTTTTGGTGTCTTTGATGGAGTTGAAGACTAGGTAGTTATAGTTGTAGTTTTTCTTAGTTATAATAGGAGGTAAATTAGGTACAGAGCTTTGGACTCATCAAGATATAATAAATAATGGAGTGCTTCTCTAAATGTGCCAAATACAAATGGACTGGACATTGTAAATATAATTCTTACCTGATAATTGTTCTTATTGTCTATAGTTTTATTTTGTTCAAGTTAAAAACTTTCTTTTTTATTTAGATGAAAAGGGGGAAATGTTGTGGAATATTTCTTGACACTGTGTAACTATATGTCACTGTGATTGGTTTAATAAAAGGTAATTGGCCAATATCTAGGCAAGATTTTCCAGGCAGAGAGAATGCTGGGAAGAAGAAAGGTAGAGATGCCAGGAAGAGGTAGATAGATGCAGAATGAATCAGACACACAAAATGGAATAGAAGTAGAAGCCACATGGTAGAATGTAGATTAATAAAAATACAGGTTAATTTAAGCTATAATAGTTAAGAACAAGCCTAAGCTATCAGCTGCACTTTCATAATTAATAAGAAGTCTTCATGTGGTTATTTGGGAGCTGGCAGGTGGGACAGAAAAATCCACTTACAGTAATAAGTACAATAGAATGAAGGAAAGCATAATTTGCACTAAACTTAAAAATCTAGAAAAAAAATTTGAAGTCTAGTTAAGTAAAAATTCTGATATCCTGCAGTAAAGCACAGGGTGCACTACTAAAATAAATGATGTTTTCATTTAAAATCTATCACTTGAAGTCTTAATTTCCATGCTGCTTTTCAAAAATAATACAGATTGTTTTCTAGAGTATGTATCTATACAAGAATTAAATAGGAAGTGTGATTGCTCGAACACATCTAGCATCTCTTACTGGGGTCCAATGATAGATGACTACTAATACATATACATCTCCTAAATAAGCTTTAGCTACCCTGTACACAAAAGCCAAGATTAATACCAGGTCTTCATGAGAGTGTGGTTGATATTTTGGCTTTATGTATTCCCAAACTCTCATGTTGGAAAATTGAATTCTAGTGCATCATAATTCAATTTTGTAAAAGGATTCAGAAATTAATTAATTAAATAATGGATCATTTAAAATGGCTTTGTTGTAAAGTGAATTCCTGGCACAACTGCTCATCAGTTTCAACAAGTATTAAGCAGATGGCATCATCTTGTTCTCAGGCTGTATATCCTGCTGTGGGCCGCAGGAATATCATAAGAACTCAGCTGGTTATGGCAAAGTCACTACCTGGAGGAATCAGGGAATTCCTCCAGAGGAAACCAAATCCCAAGGAGTTTTTGGTGTTACTTGGCTTGTTATATATCAGCTGTATTCTGTTATGAAAATCATGTGTGCCTTCATAGTTTTCCCAATTGATTTTTCCCTAAGAAGGGCTAACAATGTGGACTGATCACTCTCTAGACATACACATTCCAGACATTTGGAGAACAGCCTCAGGAAAGGCTTTCTCTTGAATCAGATATCTCCCTAAGCCACTTTCAAGGAGACACCACCCAGGTGGTCACCCAATTTCCAAGGACTAACAGTGATAACAGCCCACATACAAGTCTCCTGACTTAAGGTAAATTCCACAAGGGGACACCGCCTAGGTCAGGTAGACATTAAATAATAGCTTTACACAATTTAGCTCGGACCCTCCCTTTATATACTGGGATTCCCAGGGCACAGGGGGAGAGAAGAGAAAAGAGAATGGACTTAACAGCATACCTGAAAGCTGTAGAACAAGAAGAAGCAAAGTCTTCCAGGAAGAATAGACGCCAGGAAATTATCAAAGTGAGAGGTGAAATCAATAAAATAGAAACTAAGAGAACAATACAAAAAAATTAATGAAACAAAGAGTTGGTTCTTTGAGAAAATCAACAAGATAGACAAGCCCTTATCCAAACTAACCAAAAGACAGAGAGAGAATCCAAATCAACAAAATCAGAAATGAAAAGGGAGACATAACAACAGACATTGAGGAAATCCAGAGAATTATCAGGTCACATTTCAAAAACATCTACTCCACAAAACTGGAAAACCTAAAAGAAATGGACAATTTTCTGGATAGGTACCACATACCTAAGTTAAATCAAGACCAGATAAACTATTTAAATAATCCAATGACCCCTAAGGAAATAGAAACAGTAATTAAAAGTTTCCCAACCAAAAAAAGCCCAGGACCAGATGGTTTCAGCGCAGAATTCTACCAGATCTTCAAAGAAGAGTTAATACAAATACTCTCTAAATTGTTTCACACAATAGAAACAGAAGGAACATTACCAAACTCCTTCTATGAGGCTACAATTACCTTGATTCCTAAACCAAACAAAGATACAACAAAGAAAGAGAACTAGAGACCAATCTCCCTCAAGAACATTGATGCAAAAATACTCAATAAAATACTGGCAAACAGACTCCAAGAACACATCAGAACAATTATCCAGCATGATCAAGTAGGCTTCATCTCAGGGATGCAAGGGTGGTTCAACATACGAAAGTCCATCAATGTAATACACCATATAAACAAACTCAAAGAAAAAAACCACATGATCATCTCACTAGATGCAGAAAAGGCATTTGACAAAATCCAACACCCCTTCATGATAAAAGTCTTGGAGCAATCAGGAATACAGGGAACATACCTAAACATAATAAAGGCAATTTACAGCAAGCCAACAGCCAACATCACATTAAATGGAGAGAAACTCAAAGCAATTCCACTAAAATCAGGAACGAGGCAAAGCTGTCCACTCTCCCCATACTTATTCAATATAGTACTTGAAGTTCTAGCCAGAGCAATAAGACAACATAAGGAGATTAAGGGGATACAAATTGGAAAGGAAGAAGTCAAGCTTTCCCTATTTGCAGTTAACATGATAGTTAACATGATACTTGAGTGACCCCAAAGATTCCATCAAGGAACTGATAAAGCTTATAAACACCTTCAGCAACATAGCAGGATACAAGATCAACTCAAAAAAATCAGTAGCCCTCCTATATACAATGGACAAAGAAGCTGAGAAGGAAATCAGAGATACATCACCCTTTACAATAGCCACAAATGACATAAAGTACCTTGGGGTAACACTAACCAAGCAAGTGAAGGACCTATATGACAAGAACTTTAAGTCCCTGAAAAAAGAAATTGAAGAAGATGTCAGAAAATGGAAAGATCTCCCATGCTCATGGATAGGCAGGGTTAACATAGTAAAATGGCAATTTTACCAAAAGCAATCTACAGATTCAATGCAATCCCCATCAAAATACCAACACAATTCTTCACAGACCTGGAAAGAATAATACTCAACTTCATATGGAAAAACAAAAAACCCAGGATAGCCAAAAGAATCCTCTACAATAAAACAACCTCTGGAGGCATCACGATCCTTTACTTCAAGCTCTACTATAGAGCTACAGTAATAAAAACAGCTTGGTATTGGCATAAAAACCGACATGTGGACCAATGGAATCGACCTGAAGACCCTGACATTAACCCGCACACCTATGACCATATAATTTTTGACAAAGAAGCCAAAAGTGTACAATGGAAAAAAGAAAGCATCTTCAACAAATGGTGCTGGCATAACTGGATATCAACGTGTAGAAGAAGGCTGCAAAATAGATCCATATCTGTCACCGTGCACAAAACTTAAGTCCAAGTGGATCAAGGACCTCAACATTAATCCAGGTACTCTGAACCTGCTAGAAGAGAAAGTAGGAAGTAGTCTTGAACACATTGGCATAGGAGATCACTTCCTATATATAACACTAGTAGCACAGACACTGAGAGAAACAATCAATCAATGGGACCTCTTGAAACAGAGAACCTTTGGTAGAGCAAAGGATACGGTCAACAAGGCGAAGCGACAGCCTACAGAATGGGAAAAGGTCTTCACCAACCCCACATCTGACAGAGGATTGATATCCAGAATATATAAGGAACTCAAGAAATTAGACATCAAAACGACCAACAGTCCAATTAAGAAATGGGCTATAGAACTAAACAGAGAATTCTCAACAGAGGAAACTCAAATGGCTGAAAGACATTTAAGGAATTGCTCAACATCCCTAATCATCAGGGAAATGCAAATCAAAACAACTCTGAGATACCACCTTATGCCTGTCAGAATGGCTAAGATCAAAATCACTGAAGACACCTTATGCTGGAGAAGTTGTGGAACTAGGGGAACTCTCCTCCACTGCTGGTGGGAATGCAAGCTTATACAACCACTTTGGAAATCAATATGGCGCTTTCTTAGAAAATTGGGAATCAATCTCCCCCAAGATCCAGCTATACCACTTTTGGGCATATACCCAAGAAATGCTCAATCATACCACAAGAGCACTTGCTCAGCTATGTTCATATCAGCATTGTTTGTAATAACCAAAACCTGGAAACAACCTAGATGCCCTTCAACTGAAGAATGGATAAATAAATTGTGGCACATATACACAATGGAATACTACTCAGCAGAGAAAAACAATGACATCATGAGGTTTGCAGGCAAATGGATGGATCTAGAAAAAATCATCCTGAGTGAGGTAACCCAGACTCAGAAAGACCAATATGGTATGTACTCACACATAGGAGGATACTAGAGGTGGAACAAGGATGACTGGACTGCTACTCACATCACCAGTGAGGCTACCTGGAAAACAGGACCCCAAGAAAGACATGGCAATCGCCCAATGATGGAGAAATGGCTGAGATCTACATGAACAACCTGGACATGAGTGGGAGCAATGAAGGGCGAGGGTCGAGGGAAAGAGAGCCTGTGGGAGTGGGAGATCCCAGCTGGATCAAGAACAGAGAGGGAGAACAAGGAATAGAAGACCATGATAATTGAAGACCACATGAGAAAAGGAAGAAACAAAGTGTTAGAGAGGCCCACAGAAATCCACAAAGATACCCCCACAATAGACTGCTGGCAATGGTCGAGAGACAGCCGGAACTGACCTACGCTGGTGATGGGATGGCCAAGCACCCTAATGTCATGTCAGAAACCCCATCCAACGACTGACGGAGATCCACAGCTAGGCCCCGGGTGGAGCTCCGGGAGTCTAATCATCGAGAAAAAGGAGGGTTTATATGAGCAAAAATTGTTAAAACCAAGGTTGGATAAAGAACATGGACAAATAGTCAAACGAATGGAAACACATGAACTATGAACCAAAGGCTGAGGGGCCCCCAACTGGATCAGGCCCTCTGAATAGGTGAGACAGTTGATTGGCTTGATCTGTTTGGGAGGCATCTAGGCAGTGGTACCAGGTCCTCATTGTGCTCATTGCATGAGTTGGCTGTTTGAAATCTGGGGCTTATGCAGGAATGCTTGGCTCAGTCTGGAAGGAGGGGACTGGACCTACCTGGACTGATGATCTCAGTCCTCAGGGGAGGCTTTGCCCTGGAGGAGGTGGGAATGGGGGGTGGGCTGGGGAATGGAGGGGGGCAGGAGGGGGGAGAACAAGGGAATCTGTGGCTGATATGTAGAACTGAATGGTATTGTAAAATAAAATAAAAGGGAAAAAATAAAATAAAATGAAAAAAAGAAAAAAATGATGAGAGAATTAAGATAGAACTTAGAGGAAGCAGTAGATAAATATAGAGAGAAATTAGGCAAGAAAGGAGCTAGACATGAGAACAGAAATGAAGCTGTGTATAAAGGATGCTATGCCAGAGGAATTAAAGCAAGTGGACTATAGAGCTCGGTGAGATTCTATTTCCTGAAAATAGTCCTTGCCGTTAGTAGTTCTCTCTCCTGAACCCCTGGGATGTATAATATTGAGGTTGGTTCCTCTAATATTATACAGAATATCCTCAAGAACTATAGATGATAAGTTATTCTTTCCAAGTTACCCAATTTTTGAGATATATGCATATATTTTTATATCAGCACAACATAGATTGTAACAATTATTTCTTTTTTCAAATTACTCCTTAGGATCCTGGCTCCCTCTGTGTTCTCTATACAATTCCATCCATGTGAGTAGGGTAGCAGCCTGAGTATAATACATTATTGGCTCAATGAAGACATTTGCTTTAGGGAGAAAATGAAATGATTTCAAGATGTAATTATGATGTAGCTAGCTAAAAACTCCCCTTATGAACATAATAAATACACTGAGATTCCAGGTTGTTGAAGTGGCTGATTGCTCCCCAGAATGAACACATTCCCCCCTAGCCCCAGATTTTCTGTGTTTCTGACTTGTCTATATTATCTTACATCCTTAGTCATATCACAGTGCAAAACTGCAGATCCCAGTAAATGACACTTAAAGCAGACTCAGGAGATATGAGGAACTCACATCTGGTCACAGGAAGAAACACTTCCCATAGAAACACACAAATAAAGGTAAAATATAAAGTTAAAGTAAATGAGGATCACAATTCTATTTATCAAATGTAAAACTTTGCACAAATAGAATCTACAAGATAAGAAATTATATATCAGTGCTTTTAAAGAGATTTTTTGGGGACAAGTGAAATCCAGAGATAAGTAGTTATATCTTGATTCTTTGAAGATTTTGGTTAACTTCAAAAATACGTTAGAAAGCATTACAACTTCATTGGTTCTTAGGCTGTACTTAGGAGACATGCCCTTGGTTTCCAGAAGGGACAGTAAATGTGGCTGCTTAAGAAACTGGAGGATTGAGAGACAGATACACAGCCTAAGGACTCCAGTGTATTTCCATTTTCACTTTCAGTTCCTGGAGCCTTTATGTAATTCCATAGATCTGGGGTCATTCCCTCACAGGAGGGCCATTTCTATGAAACTGGACACAGAGCTGCACCTTTGAGGCTGGACCACTCTGGTTCTGCAGGTGTTAGACTACAACCACACTTTTGTTTTCATGTTACCAACAAACAGCCATCCTAAAAGTATGGAGAAAATTGGCAAACAAAGAAAAAAATTAAAAATAAACAAAACGAAACCTTGCTAACTAATATTCTTGAGGGCCTACAAGAATTGTGCTCAGACATTATTGCCCATTTTCTCTCCTTTGGCTGAGGCAATCGTGTGGTGCCATGCTAGGTCGGGAGTCTGGGGTGACTAGTACCCTGTATGGTGCGAGCATGTGTGCACTGCCAGGCTGGTTAGGCGTAGCCTTGGGGACTCAGCCCTTCCTCTTGGTGGGAATCCAGACTTCAGAAGCTGATCATTGTAACTTGTTTCTTAAAATCAGCCTGAGAGAGGCACATAGAAGAGGCAACACCTTGCTGATTTGGGATTTTTTTTCCCCCAGTTTTTGAGCAGGATAACATAAATTACCCAGACCAGACATCCTGCTGTGTTGTTTTTCTCTACTCAGTCTGGTGTTGAGCATTAGAGTAATCTCTCTCAGTTAAGAATGAGGATTCATCATGAACATCTAAGAACAAGTGGGGAAAATGTGCAGAGCAGAGGTAACCCCCTGAGTGAATGGATAAGTCCACATGAAGCATTTAGTAATGTGTGTTGTCGACATGGGCAGGGCCATGTCAAGGGCCAATGACTCAGAACCACAGGAAACTGGCAAAGCCTTCCTAATACGAGTGGTGCTAAGAATGGCAAAGCCTTCAAGCCTCTCTTAGGTTCAAGTAGGAGTACTTGTGAACGATTGACAGCTTCCTCCTCTTGAAAGTTTAGAGCCTGAAATTGTTCACTTCTACACAGGCCCTACAGAGACTGGCTAGCCCCTCTCCCTGTGCTGGACATAGTAAGTGCACTAAGGTTTCTGGTTGTTGGGGTAACTGATATCACTCCATCACAGTGCACTCTACCACCAGACTCCAGTCTTTCTGTATGTGGGTCTGTGTGTCTGCCCTTCCTTCATTCCTATTTGGGTCAAGTTCCAGCTGAACTGGACATGGCAATCCTGTACGAATACTGTTTTAACCTATTCAGTTTGTGAGTTTCTGCAGGATTGAAAATGAATGTAAGAATAGTAAGTTCAAGCTTTGTTAAGCTAGAGCACATTTGAATTGTGTAAGTAGGATGATCTTTTCCTGAATTCATTTGTAATAGTGCAAGCCTGGTATGCTGGGAGTCAGAGTACTAACTGTATGCTACTAGGATTGTAAAACCTACACTCCAATGTTAAGGTTATTGTCCTTGCTGCTACATTTCTGGATCCATACAAAACTTGAGAAGCGTCAGTTCCTACTGAGATTGTCCTTGTTTTGTTGGGTACATGAGCTTAAGGGAAGTTTTCTTTCTGAGAATCAGAAAAAAAACAGGTATCAAATAAGTTATTGTCCAGGACAGCCTGCATCAGTGCCTAAGTAATTTCCTACTAACTCTGCTCTTTCCATTTTCCCTCAGTGTTTTCTGTGTCAACCATTCCCCCATATTGTATATCTAATGCAGCCTATGATTGCAACAGCTTGCATAAGTCACGTTTTCATGATTCATGATGCTGATAGAGTTTCTCTTCATGTAGCCCCGGCTGGCCTCCCAATCACAATGTGCACAGACTGGACTTGAGCTCACAGAGATCTGTCTGCCTCTGTCTCCAGAGCACCACTGTTAAAGTCACTAAGCCCAGTCTGTTACAAAGCAGAAGCACTTGTTCCTGTATTGTCCAGGGTCACTTTTCCCCTTGGATCCTGAGATTCCACATGTATATTGGAAAGTTGCAATTCTTCCAAGAAGAATGGATGCGAGGAGAATTGTATATTTAATAGCCTGCATAGAGGGGATGTCCAAACTATAAAGCACCCTCACCACTGGGGCTCTGAACAATAGAATAGTCATAACACTTCTACCAGAAATTAGTAGTATATCATTGTTTTAAAACAATGATGCAAAGATGTCATTAGTGTTTTGTTTTCAAGATGGTGTCACTTCGTGTTATGGTGAATAATTTCAGTCTCTATCTGTAGATTATCATATTCATATTCAATATGATAATTCTATTTTAGAGTATGGTTTCAGTAACAAAAAATCCAAAAAAATATAATTGTGTTGACTTTGAATTTATAATTAAGTAAGGATGAAGTAGAATATCTTACTAATTATTTTTATGCCAAATCTTTTATTATACTATACTTCTATGGAGTAGTTTATTTTTCTTATTTAATTTCTGAATCTTAAGAATGGTAAGACCTGTTAAATGTAAAGGATGGATATTTTCAATATATCTAAGTATCATATTTATTATTATAAATATTATAAATATTATTAGATTTGTCTTTCCCCACACTGAGTACTGTTTGATATACTTGTTTCTGTCTGACAGTGTGAAAATGTTTAAGATTTAATATACATGTGTGTGTGTATATATATATATATTTATATATATTTATTTATATATATATATATTAAGTAGGACAGATGCAAAACCATAACATGGTTATTTAATAAATAAATAGTGTATATTTTATTATAAATATGCTTCCTGAGAAGTATCTTTTTACTGTTAGAAATATGAACACATCAAATAACTCAAAAGTCTACGAGTTACCACTTCTATTAACAAACATTAAAATATTGTCATTTCATTTATAAATAATATAAATTAATAAGTACAATTTTATAAATATTAGTAATAATATTACATATTCTATTGTTCAAATTTATTTTTATGTTTTACATATGTAATGACTAACATTGTCCAGTATTTTCTAAGCCATATATATGAGTACATATGTATTAAATAGTTCTCATGAATTTTCTTGGTCTGTTATTTTACACATACAAAATCCATGTAATTTTGTATGGAGAAAATACAGTTGGAAGACTACTTCAAATATTGTTCTTTAAACAAAATAGTTATATAAATGTAAATTTAAGAAATAACAGATAATAATAGGTAAATTGGTTAAAATACTTATTTAAATGAACATATAAACATGAGTTGTTGCTTACCTAATATGTATTTCAGTAAATTCTTTATGACTTGTTCTGACCTCAGAAGGGCTATTTTTAGCTGCATTAAATCAAATGGCCCACACTTTAGTTTACTTCCTTCATAGAGCTTCGCAGCAAAGATCTCACAACCCAAGCAGGTACTGTCAAAACCGTCAATATTTTGTTTGAGACAGATTTTTCCACTCCATCCCAGACTGGCTTGAACTCAGTGTAAGGTCTAAAGTGGCCTCAGATGAATAGTAATCCTTCTGCCTCAGCTTCTCCAGGGCTTGTATGACAAATATTAGTAACCCTGCCTGCTTTGGGATGGAACTTTACTAGAATCTCTTTCAAATAAAATCTGTGACAACAGCTATTGCTTTAGACTTCGAGCTAACCACTTGCTTCTACACCCTCCAAATAAACAAAAACAAAAACAAAAAACCCCTCCAGGACCAGAACTGTGAACCAGAAATCGGGCACAGTTTCTCTTAGAGGCACCTCTGTCCTGAGAATACTTTTCTGAACTGGAGCAGTCACCCCTGTTCTTTGGGTGCAGAACCCATAACAATTGACAGGAAATGAGGGCAATCTGTGCCACCATTGCATCTGGCAAGCTCTGCCTGGACTAGAGCTTCCATTGTGTGACTGGAGGCTGATAAGGAAGGGGAGAAGCCATGAATTTTGAGCTGCTCTGGCTTGTAGGTGGGGAGCCAGAGGGCAAGAAATGGTGTGCCCAGTTTCTTCTTGAAAGGTGACGGTGCCCTTGACTAGGACCTGGAGAAAGAGTGCTTTACTCTTGGACCAACCCATAGTGCTTTTGAGCTGAAGGAAAGGGTGATATCATGGTTCTCTTTCATTGTTATTCCTCATACTTGGTAGATCCTCTTTTAACAACTACATCATCACTTGAGACATGTCTTTTGGAGACATTCCAACTATTGCAAATAGTTGTTGATTGCCTTAGTTACTTATTTTAATAGCTCAGTTGCTGCACTTAAAGAAAAAAGACACAAGGAACATGTATTAATGTTTCAAGACAAAAAACAAGGAGACAAACTTAAAGAGTTGAGGTGGCTCTCTGAGAGAAGCAGATGCATGCCACCATCCAGTTATTGGTATTTTCCTGGGGAGGAAGTATTGTGTTCTTCAACCTGTCTCAACCATATTTCAATCATGTGTTTCAGTAAGCTTCAGAACTGAGGTAGTAGAAAGTGGATAGAGAAAGGATGGTAAGAGTCCTGAGAGAAGCAAACTCCCTGAAGAAATGATAATCACGGGACATATGTTTGGAGAGCCTATTGTGCAAATTCATTTAAAGATCTCTATAAGCAGGGGGTAGTGATAAAAGAAAAAGAAAGAACAAAGAGCCGACCATTCCTGCTGTACTGTATAAAATATACAGATTTAACTTTGTAACAAGAATGTTAACATAGGAAAACACCAATAATCCTACTAGTAAGCAAATATTTCATTATAATTAAATGTAATTATTTTTTCCTGATACACAATAATGAATCTTGTGACAGTACAATAGCTATGAGACAGCATCTACTTTTAAGTTTCAGTTAAATGCAATATTTGAAGGAAGAGTATATGAACTTAATCCCAAAGATAATTCATTGTTATGAAATAAATTCTCCAGTGAAAAATATACTTGATATATAAACAGCTTTTCTTGCATGAGTGTGTGTACATGTGTGTATGGTATGTGTGTTGTGTGTGTGTCCTATTTGAATGTCTACTGAAGCAAAGTATAGAAAGCAATCTCTGTGTGCACCTATCTATGAAATCCAGTCTCTTCTACTTAGTTCCACAAATTAAAAGTGAAACAGAATTAGAAAAGTATATGTACAGGATCATGGACACATTGTCTATGAACTGATATTAAATGAACAACTGCAGAAGAAGTGTGGTGGGGTCTCAAAAAACCCTTTAGAATTGAAACACAAATAATTGGATATGTATTCTTACATACAGCATGTGGTTATTTCAATATTGACACTGGGGAGTGGTTCCAATGTTCTCTAAAGGTAATTATTTGACTTACACCCATTTTGACATGGCCCTGTTGTGTGAAGAAGGATGATGACATGCCTACTGACAGCAGCTTACCGATTCCGTGAAGAAGCCTGGGAAGCCAGCAGATAACGTGCGGTCTGTTTCCACTGCTGCCCCTCCTCACCCTCCTGAACACTGCTGCTGACAGCACAAATTGAAAACTTGCAGACTTTCCTCATCACCTGATGTGCCGGAGAGGCAGAGATCCTGTGACAGGCTAGGAGATCATGCAGAGGGAAGCAGAAGGGGACACAAACATCTGAATTCAACACCACTTATCTAACGCTAGAGAAGCTGAGAAAAGGAAGTTCAAGACTGTTCAACTATTGTGTAACTAGATCTGAGAATCATGCCAAACGGCTGTCACATCGCATCGAGTAAACAACTTCCAAAACGTGAGAGGGTTTGAAATTCTATTACACTCTGGCACGCTAAGTATTATTTCATTTTAAAATAGACTAAAATAGTAATTGACCAAAGAATAACATATGGATATAAATGATTGCAGAGATTTGAATACAAGTACTAACTAAATTATTATACAAAGAGCAAAATGTACTTATTATACTATTATCTTCATATATGTTACAATAATTATAATTTTGTAGTTTTCTAGTAAATTCCTTCTTGGTTTTTGATGAAAGACTTACAACAAAATAAAGTCAGCTGAGGAAGACTCACAGGCTCTCATTTTGTTTTTGTGTTTTGTGTGGGTAGAATAAGTAGACAGAGAAAAGAAGAAAAACACTTGTCTTATGTTTCTTCAGGCCCTGCTTGACACAGTATAGAGTACAAGCAAAGTAATAGAACTGAAAAATAGAAAACAGAAGAACCAAGGAGAACTTAACTGAAGCTAAAATAAAAGGAATATATATTCAGCATCACATTTAGGAATTCATTCAATATTAATTTGGGGTTGTCTTTTCCTCCCTTTTTTCCTTCCTTTGTTCCTTCCTTCCTTCCTTCCTTCCTTCCTTCCTTCCTTCCTTCCTTCCTTCCTTCTTATTCTACCATGCCTAGATCCCTCCCTCCCTCTCTCCCTCCACTCTTTCTTTCTTTTTTTCTTTCTTTCTTCACTCACAGAAAGCAAACTATTACCTCTGATTGATGACAGTTGTAGAACTAGATATGTGTTTTCCTTCTTCTACAATCAAATCACCATGTCCCATAGTGATTTTGTATGTGCGTATATACATATTTATGTACATATTTTACTGTAAAACTCATGCTCCGTTTGAATTTTTATTAGTTAAAACTACTTTCTTAGCATTTCAATACTCAAAAAGAGAACACATGCTGCATATATCTCTTCAAATACATATAAGTTTAAATTTCCTAGGCACTAATATAATGCAAATTTTCCTCACTCCTCACATTCATTGCTCATGATTTTAGTACAGTAAATAATGTATCAGCAATTATTTAAAGGAATGGTTTATAATTCACATTGCATATTAAATAACCAAATATTGATGATCATAATTTTGTGCCATTGTGAAAATATTTGCAATTAAAAAATTTCTCTTTGGAAGCTTACCAGTATTTCTTTAAATATATTTTAAGTGTATTGTAACAAAAAATGTTTCATAGAAAATTAAGGCATTTCAGATAGAATGTCAACACTTGAGTAGACTTCAGATCTATTGAAGTTGATAATCTGATAAGGAATTTGATGAACAGGGTGTTCCTGCTGAGAGAACAAGGGTAGCCTGGTATGCACTTCAGACTTCAGGGACATTATTGTGTGTGAATCAAATGATTTTTTTTTCAAGACTTGTAGTAGGACAGGCCCATAGTGTCAAGGAAATTGATTCAGACCAGTTGCCAAGGCATGCACATAACATACTTTCTTATGTAGGAGTAGTTGTCTGTGCTTTGTCCCCAAAGCACCCGGGCACAGCCAAGGGGGGACCCCTTAAGAGCTTATGTGCTCACACTCTAGGCTCCCTTGTGGTCTTGGATATTGGATGCTGATGCTGTGGAAGGCAGAAGGCAGAGTTCTCCAGAGAACTACGTTGGACTGTGCCACACACCTCCTGGATCCTGCAACCAACTTCCTTATGTTTATTGTAAGTTAACACAGAATAAACCCCTTTTGACAATCAGACAGATTCCATGGAATTGCTGCTTTATCAAGCACTCACATGTTTGGGGACTCCACCCATAGCCATAGCTAGCTTCCATGGCTACAGTGGCATTTCCCATGCTTCCCTGTCTCTTTTAAAATTCCCACCCATATACCTGAGGGCCTAGCAACAGGTGCTGTCAGAGTTCCTAATCATGTCCAGCCAATGAACGATGATCATGCAATGCCACCAGATTGCAACACAGACTAGGTGCTGAGAGGAGGGTATATAAGGCCTTCCACGTTATTGAATAAACGAGTTTGTTGTTTGTCTTCAACTGACTCCTGGTGTCTATGCCTTTGATGCTGCACCTTTCCAACCCCTCCCCCAAGAGAGCCATTAGGATCCAGCAACAAAGACTGGTCCAGGAAAAAAAAATCAAGATGTTTGATTTTCAAAAGTCAAAGATGTACCAAAATACAAAAAGTAGACACATTCACGGAATGGGGTTTTCCAGGTCTAGGTGCCATGACAGTGTTATGAAGTGAAATGATGGAACAGTGTGGCTTGCAATAGATGAATGAATGCAATGGGTGGCTGCCTCCAGCCTGTGAAAAGAGAGAATTAAAGGGAACCTGAAATTATGTATATAGGCAAAGTTAGGCAAAGGGCCAAAACCAACGAAAGAGAGAACTCTCTGAGGAAATAGGATCAAACATTCCAGATCAATAAGCTACAAAAATCATAAACTTCTCAAAGCTGATGCTCATAGCAGCAAATCAAGACCTTGGCAGACAACTTGATCTAACTACTGTCAATAGTCACATGAAGGTTTAGATGATGGCTCAGATGGTCAGATGATGTCTCAGATGGTCAGATGATGGTTCAGATTGTCAGATGAAGGTTCAGATGTTCAGATGAGGGTTCAGATGGTCAAATGATGTCTCAGATGGTCAGATGATGTCTCAGATGGTCAGATGATGTCTCAGATTGTCAAATGATGTCTCAGATGGTCAAATGATGTCTCAGATGGTCAGATGATGTCTCAGATAGTCAGATGAAGGTTTAGATACAGACAGCCTCTCACTAGAATTGAATATCAACTATTTCCTTTTTTAGAAGTTATACCGGAAAAGACAGAAACTATGCTGTGGGTTATACATGGAGGACCTTTGGAAAAAGTCTTCATAAAGCTCCTAAGGAAGGCAAACTGCAATGAAGAAAGTGGCATCAGCCAAAAAGCAGGAGGAGCAAGACCCAGCCCTCTGCTCAGGAAAGGCCTCTTCTAGCATGGCTACCTGCTACTCTGCCAGAAGACACCTTGTAATCTAAATGTAGATGGACTGTTTCCTCCAGCCCCACGTACTGACAAAAAATTAAATGGTCCACAATATTTAATATGTTGAGTATTTCCAATGAAAGATGCTGAAAAGTATATATATATATATATATATATATATATATATGTGTGTGTGTGTGTGTGTGTGTGTGTGTGTGCGTGCGCGCGCGCACACACACACACACACACACACACACGGGATTTTTAATTTTAATTATATATATGGTATGTATGTGATCATCCTTTAATGAATGAATTTATGAGAATTTCCAGATCAGAAATGGAATTTATATGATAAATCATTGTAGTTTTATTCTTTCTAAAATAAGAAGCTATGATTGTGGCTTTTTAAGAAGAGACTGGAGATCCTTGCTTTTTTACATAATAATAAAGTACTCACAACTCAGCTAAAATGACTTCTCCTTACAATCACTTGTTAACATGTTTGAAATATTAAAATCTTGCCAAGACTCTGATGATTCAAACCTGCACATCAATCATGAAACAGAGGAATTTGGTAGTACAAACACCCAGTGGAGGAAATCATTTCTAAAGACAGAGAGAAGTAGCTAGATTGGGTGTTGTGCATTAGGTCATAACCTTCGTTCTGATATTTGATAAGGAATTTCATTTGTGGGAAGCTGCTCCTAATGCAGTATGGCCAGTCTGCAGAGTGATATTGTATGAAGGGTACCAAAGCATTAGCACGCAGTAGGACTCATTACCAAACTTCAAAACCGTGTAAATGAAATGGGCAAAGCTTCGAAATGGCACAGAACAGAGAAGCCTCCTTCCTAGGCAAATTTCTTAGGCATCCCGCCAAGTGTGTAAACAAGACTTGGTTTACATCACTGCTGGTTTGCAGGATTCATTTTCAGTTCTGGACTACCTTGGCTCATCACTGCGAAGGGTTCTTCTGCCATTAGGACTTTTTTCAGTCTGTTTTAACGAACTTTACTAGAAGAAAACAGATGTGTGTTAATACTAAGCGGCTCAGTCTTGGTCTGTTCATTTGTCCTTTCTGAACAGATATTCTGAAGCCTTCAACTCTGAAATCCTCATTAAAAATCTACTCACTGGCAGCCTAACTAAAGTACTCTCATTGCTTCTTTTTGAGAAGTTCAAGAAAAAAAGAAAATAGCACTGAGTTTTCATAATGAAAGTTCTATTTGCCTGCTCTAGCAGCATGATTCCATGCTTATCTTTATAAGACTTCTAAAATTTAGATAATATCACAACAAGGAACAAAATACTTTTTATGGGCTCTCTACTGTTTTATAAATGGAATATTTTGTACTTCTATCTTTGAGGGAAAAAAAATCCTACACATACTAAACTACCATAAGCACACAAAACATTTAGCTGGGGACTTGGCCAGAGCCTTTGTGCTTGTAATACCAGTCCAGCCTGACTTCAGCCTTCGTAGGTGAATACCATCAGTTTTGTTAAAGGCCCATTTAACTATTTGTATATATGTGTCTGATTATGTGTCTGTACACATTTGTGCATGTATCTGCAGAGGCAGAGGAGGACATGAGATCCCACTGAGGTGGATTTACAGTCTGTTATGAGCTGCTGCCTGATGTGTGTGCTTGACACCGAACTGGGATTCTCTGGAAGACAGGCTGCTCTCTTGGCCATGGAGCTGTCTTTTCCTGCATGCATCAGTTTTCTGTCAGTTTTTTTTTTTCTAGTCTAAGAAACCTTAAATTACTAATGCACACTGTTTTAAGTTTAAAAATATGAACAGGGAGTGCTAAATAATGAATCAATGAATAATCTGGTGTTGAAAGGAGTATGAGAAAATAATATTTTAAAATAAATATAACTGCAAAGAATAACAATGTAGGAATGCAATTTTATGTACAGAGATGTAAATTTTCTTTCTTTTTCACCCCTACTGCTTTCCATTTTTTCTCTCTTTCATTTCCCTCCACTGCCCACCTCTCTCCCTACTCTCCTCTCTCTCTCATACACAAACACACACACAATGTCGTATCACAAAATAAGTCCATCATGAAGGATTAAAGACTTCAAATTACTCCTTATATTTATTGTAGAAAAGAGTGTAATCATGAGATTATGATTATTGAATCAAAACAACCTATTTTGTGATAGTTTTCACTCTTTTATGACTAGATTATGAAATTTGCTAATAATATTTTCCCCTTTAATTTTATGTTTTAAGTGTTAAGGAAACTGAGATAAAAAGATAAATTGTTCTGACAGAAGTGATAGGGTTGGTATATTTTCCCCCAGAATTCAGGTAGCAAGTACATTCTACAAAACAGGCAGCCTGCTCACTGGACAGAAGAGGGACACAATCTTGTTACTGAGAAGACGACATTAAGAGAAAACTATTCTTAAGGACTTAAGCATATACACATTGACAAATCCAAGTTGAACATCAGATAATAAAACTAAAATTTAACATTTTGAAGAATTAACGTGAAGGAATATCTCTAGGTACCTCTAGGTACCTGCAGGGCAAACAGAGCATTGTTTTTCTCTGGTGTTCTTTGAATCACAAACTAAAAAAGTGAGAGAAAAACCTGTGCAAACCATTCTAATAAATAGAAAGAAGGAGCTTCAGACAATACTACAAAATTTTACATATTGTATGGTTATACATATATAGACTTGCATGCTGTATATTGTGTATTTTTATATATACTTACTAAATATATTGTATAAAATATGCATTTCAATATAGAAATGCAAGATAAATATATATATATATAGGACAGACAATGGAATTTTATGGTTATAGACAGGCCATTGTATGGTAGTTATTGTGTGTGTATGTGTGTGTTTTCAGTGCTATCTACAACAATCATGTTGTGTAGCAATTTTCTCTAAAGTGAAACATTCCCTCCTATACGGAGGCTTGGGAGTCTACGGAAGTAAACAAAGTAGCAAGTAGCAAAATTCACAAGTCCTTACCCTAGATGATGAAACAGAACAAAAGGGAAAAACAAACAAACAAACAAAACACTCCCAATACCTGAAGAGTAGCCAAGAGGATACTCTCTAGAAAACAATGGCTCTCAGCCTTCCTATTTCTGTGACCCTTTAATACAGATACTCATATTGTGATGACCCCAATCATAAATTATTTTCATTGCTACTTCATAATTGTAATTTTTTTCCTGTTATGAATCGTAATGTAAATATCTGTATTTTCTGATGGGCTTGGGTGACCCCTGTGAAAGGGTTGTTTGACCTCCAAAGGGTTTCTGACCCACAGGTTGAGAACTTCTCTGGCAGGATGGGCTGCCTGCTAGGATTGCAGATAATCAACAGGGTTATTTTTGTACTTAGGATGAATAGATGTTTGTGTCACACTTTCCCAGAAAAAAATATTTGCACAATGTCCACATTAAAATCAATAAATGGTTTATAGTTGAAATCATCTGTCCCTGATAGGCATACAGTCTTCTTTTGATTGGTATTCCCAAACAGCCAGGATTCATTTTCTCCCGAAGTCATCTGCCTCAGTAGCTAAAGAATGTCCTCTCCTCATCCTTCCTCCTCACTCAGATTTTTCTCCACCCAGTCTTCCAGTGAGAATTCACAGAGTATTTAATCTTCACATTCAGGCAGACTCTTTCCACAGAAGAGAGGAGGTGATGGTTGCCTCCTGATTGTTGCCTGCGGATTCCATGCTCTCCAGTCTTGAGAGGGTTCAAGGAGGAACTTGTCTTGTGGGAAGTATTGACAGTTCTGACAGTCTGGCAGGCTACTTTTCACAGCACAGCAGACGAGGGGAGCACAGAAAGTCTTCCATATTGTTAAGGAGTGTACCCCTTGGTGGATCCTGTTCACTGAAACTGTGGAGAGTTTGGAGTTGTTTGTAACCAGAGATGATCACCTAACCTTCCTGCTCGGCAGTCTCTGATACAAACACAGTGAGGAGGTATGAGAAAAAGTGTAGGGCTCTCTCCTCGGCTTCTAACCGGTCATGTGCGATCATGGGTGATGCAAGCTTGACAGTGATGTTTGATAAGAATGGGGACATTTCTTGACTGAGAGTTTTGTTAGCACTGTGATTTTTTCCCCCTGATCTTAGAAGAGATATTGTGATTTTACTGAGGATGTGCCGTGTTTTTCTGCATCAGTGGATGCCTTTGTGATACTGGCTTCTGCAATCCCACGGCTTTGAGATATGTAGCAAATCAAGAGGCATGTCACTGAGTTTCACCACAGATCCCATACTCTCCAACACCTCATTCTCCTAGCCTCATTGTTCGACGTAGAGCATTCAGGGATTTTATTTATACTATCCTGATTCTTTCTTGCTTGTTAAAGTTTGTCTATGTAAAGGGAGGTCAGGAAATAATAAATCAATTTCTTACACAAATTATTTTATACAGAGATGCCATCATGCATTTGGAAAAGAAAGAAGTAAAGTTCTTAAAAAGATTTCATAATAATTTTTCCATTTATATTGCTGTACTGTTTGGTCCATGATTCTGTATGCTACTGTTGATACAACATGCTGTTGGTAACTATTAGTGGTACTCTACAAATGAGTGTACAAATAATTCCACACACAAGACATATGGTCATGAAAATTTTCCCCATATTCATAAAAGAAGGGCTATGTACTGAAGTAAATAAATAAATAATTCTGTCTTCAATATACGGAACCTGCTGTTTAAATATCTTGTTTGACCTCCTAAAACGTGTATTTGTAAGTCCCTGAGTGCAGTTTTGTGTTTTTCATAAGACTTTCCATTCCAATAAGAACAGCTGGTGAAATTCACAGCACTATCCTAAATTTCAATTAGAAGCCATTGGTGTAATGCTATTTTCAGGATCATTTACTGGGCTATGGAATAAACTTCTTTTTGGTAGAAATGCATTCTTACTTTGCTACTATTAAGAAAAGCATGCCATTTTAGCTCTAACAAGTGAGTTTACATGGGTAAATGAAATATGCAGAGGAGATCTTTTTTAAACTAACTTAGTCTACCCAATTTTTTAACACATTAATTTTGGTGTTGTTATCAATTAAAGTCCAGACATGCTTATATATATACACATATATATATGTGTGTGTGTATATATATAGATATATATCAATTTTGTTTGGTTTATAGTATTTGTAGTGAGGCATTTGTTTTGTTTTATTTTGTTTTAAGAAGGGGTTTCGGGGCTGGAGAGATGGCTCAGAGGTTAAGAGCACTGACTGCTCTTCCAGAGGTCCTGAGTTCCATTCCCAGCAACCACATGGTGGCTCACAACCATCTGTAATCAGATCTGGTGCCCTCTTCTGGCCTGCAGTCATACATGCTGTATACATAATAAATAAATCTTTAAAAAAAAAAATAAATCTTTAAAAAAAAAGAAAGGGTTTCATTGAGATTTATAACAGACTTCAGTCATAACACACACAAAGGTCTACTCAAGTAACCTCTTCAGTTTGTGAATGAAGTCAGCAGAGAATGTAATCATTAGAAAACACAAGGGATACGTGCCAAGCGGCCATGCTGCAGGCAGGCAGAGAAGACATGGAAGCAGAGCCTGTAATTCTAGAGTGGATTCCTCTTCTAATCAGTGCAGTGTTCCTCCCTTGACACAGCACTGCGGGGTGACTTCTCTAGCAAATGACTTGCCTTGCAAGTACAGGACCTACATTTGGTCACTAGAACACAACAAAAACATCAGTCCGGTGCTATACATCTGCAGCCCCCGTGGCAGCAGGGGATGGGCCCCGGGCTTTATTGACATCCAGCGTAGCTGAATTGTAGAACTCCAGTCAAATGAAAGACTGTGTCATTGGAGGTAGAGGATATTCCTTGGGATGATGTACAAAGTAATCATGTAGCCTTAACATGTCCATGCACACATGTGTAAACAAAACTAGATATATAGACACGTATACTTATTATAGGTACACACATATACATAAGCATTAAAAACAAACTATCCATTTATAAATGTGTGATATATATGTATATATATACATATATATATATATATATAAACTTTATCACACCTGTAAACAGAAATGAACAATCACACGCATTCACACACACACACACACACACACACACACACACACACACACACCACAAACACAATTAGGCTCGGGTGTAGGCCATACCACTCAGAGGAACAGATGAATGGTACTCCTGCCAGCTGAACTCCTTCTCCTTAGATTCTGTTCTCAAAGACCCACTCTACAGCTTGGGCCCTCCCACCTTATCTCCTGCCTGAGGCAAGGCCTTGCCCTCAATTCCTGTAGGATTTCCTCTGCTCAGGTACAAGACACAACATTCAGGAAAATTGGTGCAGGCCTTACCAATCAGAAGAACAGGCTACAACAGTGAGAAGCATAGGTGCAGGCCGCATCAGTCAGAAGAACAGAGACCCCCCATACTACGCCAAAGGCCAAGCTAGCTAGACACAAGGCCAGTCCCCAGATTGGACAGAGACTCCCTACTAGATCAGAGGTCACAGGTGCCAGAATCCAGGCCACAAAGACCAGAAGACCAAAGAGGAAGCAGAAAACAAGGAACAAAACACACATCCAACAAAGACAAACTCAGAAATCAGCACCGAGACCTATAGTCATGCAAAACGAAAATGCCTAAACACCAACATAAAAATAGAACCAACAACAGCCAGGGCAATATGGCACCAGCAGAGCTCACCTATCCTAGGATGGCAAGACCCGAATATTGCAGTGCATCTGAAGACAAGAAAATGACCTTAAAAACAACTTATGAAGATGATAAAGGATGCCCTGCCTTGCTGCTCCTGCCATCCATCACCATCTGCAAGAAGATAGCCTGGCCTCCCATATATGCTGATTTGGGCCCATCTGCCAAGGATTTCTTCCCCAAGGGTTTTGGCTGTGGCTTAATAAAACTGACTTGAAAACGAAGATTGAGAATAGATTGTATTGGGATTTACTGGGTCAGGTTCAGCCAACACAGAGACCACCAAAGTGAAAGGCAGCCTGGAAACCCAGTACAGACTGATTGAATGTGGGCTGGCGTTTGGGCTGGCGTTTACAGAGAAGTGGAACACAGACAATGCACTGGGCACCGAGATCACCTTGAAAGACCAGTTCCAGTGTGGATTGAAGCTGACCTTCAATTCACTCTTCTCACTGGAGGAAAAAATCCTAAACTCAAGACAGGGTACAGGAGGTAGCACAGCAAGCTGGACTGTGATGTGGACTTCGACATGACTGTACCATTGATCTGGGACACTTTGGTGCTTGGCTATCAGGTTTAGCTGGCTGGCTGGCTGGCTACCAGATGAATTTTGAGACCTCAAAGTCCTGTGTGACCCGGAACAACTTTGCAGCTGGCTATGAAACAGATGAATTCCACCTTCATACTAATATGAGTGTTGGGACAGAATTTGGTGTCTCCATTTACCAGAAGGCGAACAAGTTGGAGGCAACTGTCAGTTTCACCTAGACAACTGGAAACAGTAACACTTGCTTTGGACTCACAGCAAAGTTATCAGGGCAACCCCAGATGCCAGCTTTTAGCCAAAGTAGCCTGATCCAGTCAGGTCATACACAGACCCTCAGGCCAGGTATGAAACTGATGCTGTCAATTTAGCTGGATGGCAAGAACATCAATTTGGGAGGTCACAGCTTGGTCTAGGACTGGAATTTCAAGCATAAATGGATGTTGTACAATCGTTTATTTTAAACTATTTTGCAGCATAGCTACCTTCAGAATTTAGTGTACCTTTTAATGTTATATCAAGAACTGATAATTACCATGGTAGATCTCCAGGCTAAAGATGACTGGGCTATAAGGTCCTTACCATTTCAGAGACAGCAGACACACCATTCTCCAGATGGGGTCCTTTTAGCTGTAGATGTGGCTTGAGGAGGAGCCCCTCTAGAGATGTCAGACAGCCAGTGGAATGTGCGGGCCCTTTGTAAATCTGTATCAAGTCCACAGATGAAACTGTGACTTCCTGAGCCTCTAATCCTGGTGTCCTAATCCTAACGGCTGAGAAGCACGCACACACCTGTGTGAAAGGGACCTTTTTAGACAGATCTCCATGCCCTATTCCCGTTCTAGCCCATCAGTTACCTGTTTTACACCAAGAGTAGTCTTTAGGGTGTGGTTAGCTATTTCTTTTGTGCCATTTCAAGTTGAAGAGGGTGGGCATGAAGGAGCAGGTAATTCAGGACTTCATTCTTCCTTGTGTTGTGGTGTGGTTTTGTTTTTTTCTCCTCCTCCTTCTCCTCCTCTTCTTCCTCCTCCTTCTTCTTTTTAAAATCCTTTTATTTTTTTCTTTTGTCATTGCACCAGAATATGACATAGCTCCAGGATCTCCAGTTCTGAGCTGGGCAGTTGATTGTAATCACACCATGAAATGTCTAGGAATCTGAACGGCTATCTGTTATAGCCTCACCCCTCTATTTTTTTTTAAATCATTTTAATGGGTACATTATAGATTCTTCCATTTTGTATGATGATGAAAAAAATCCCTTAAATTAAGGAAAAGACGAACAAAAAAATTGGGTGAACCTATAAATCCCTTAATAATGACAAGAAAGGAAAAAAGAAAGAAAGAAAGAAAACAGATTAAGGAAACTTCAAGACCTGAGCATTGAACTACATAAACAAAAAAATAATTCTCAACAAAATATAGAAATGGAAGAGAGAATTTCAGGCATTGAAGATATAACAGAAAAACAAAACAACAACAACAACAACAAAAAAAAAAAAACAAAAAAGAAAACAGCCGGGCGGTGGTGGCACAAGCCTTTAATCCCAGCACTCCGCAGGCAGAGCCAGGCAGATCTCTGTGAGTTCGAGGCCAGCCTGGGCTACCAAGTGAGTTCCAGGAAAGGCACAAAGCTACAGAGAAATCCTGTCTCAGGGAAAAAAAAAAAAAAAGATTCATCAGTCAAAAAAAAAAAAAAAAAAGTAAAATCTAAAAAAAACCCAAAACCCAAAAAAAATTCAGGAAATCTGGGATAGTATGAGAAGACCAAACCTGAGAATAATAGGAACAGAAGACGGGGAAAAATCTCAGCTCAAAAATGCAGAAAATAAATTTAACAGAAGCATAGAAGCAAATTTTGCTAACTTAAAGAAGGAAATGCCTATAAAAGTAAAATGAGCTTACAGAACAACAAACAGATTGGATCAGAAAAGAAAGTCCCCACATAATAATCAAAACACTAAACATACAGAACATACAAAATATGGTGATATTTTATTTGTGCTGAAATGCAATTTTATTTATATGTTAATAAATAAAGTTGCCTGGGGGTCAGAGCTAATAGCAAGCCATCTAGCAGAAGTCTGGCAGTGGTAGCACACACCCTTAATCCGATCACATGGCAGGCAAAGTCTCTGTGTGTTCAAGGACACAGCCAGCATGGAGACACACACCTTTAATCCCAGTATCAACCACAGTGACCTGTAGGTCTGCATAGACTAGTAGTGAGAAGGAAGTCATGTGGTTGGGTTTAGAAACAATGAGAAGGTAGAACAGAAAGGCAATAAAAAGATGGATCACACAGGAGAAGGTCTCTCTCTCAGGGGGAGGACGGCAGGACTGGTAAGCTAAAGGCTATTCGCTAGTGCTCTGACCTCTTGGGTTTTTAATCTTTATTTGGCTCCACGTTTCTTATTTAATAAGACTGTTTAGAATTATATCTACACAGAACAAAGAAAGAATATTAAAAGTTGCCAGGGAAGAAGGTCAAGTATTATATAATTACTCCCAGCTTTTCAACAGAGACTCTAGAAGCCAGGAGGGCTTGGACTGATATCGTGCAGATACTAAGAGACCACAAATGGCACCCCAGACTACTATACCTAGCAAAACTTTCAATTATCATACCTACAGAAAAGAAGATACCTCCTGACAAAGTAAAATTTAAACATCTATCCACAAATCCACCTCTACAGAAGGTACTAGAAGGGAAACTCCAGCCCAAGGAAGTCAACTCTACCCATGAAAACACAGTAAATAAGTAATCTTACACCAGCAAAACCCAAAACACACACACACACACACACACACACACACACACACACACACACACACAACCACCACCACCACCAAAATAACTTGAATTAATAATCATTGGTCATTAATATCTCTCAATATCAGTGGACTCAATTCCCCAATAAAAAGACACAAACAAAACAGACTAACACAAGGGATGTGAGAATGAGATCCATCCTTCTGCTACATACAAGAAACATACCTCAACATCAAGTATAGACATTACCTCAGAGTAAAAGGTGGGAAAAAGATTTTCTCACTTCAAGGACTAACATAGTAAAAATAGACATCCTACCAAAAAAGCAATCTACAGATTCAATGCAATTCCTAACAAAATTCCAACATTCCTTTACACACCTTGACAGAACAATACTCAACTTTATATGGAAAAACAAAAACCTCAGGATAACTCAATTCTATACAATAAAAGACCTTCCAGAGGAATCACCATCACTGATTTCAAGCTGTATAACAGAGCTATAGCAATAAAAACCTCAAGGTATTGAATTAAAAACTGACAGGTGTATCAATGCAATTGAATCAAAGACTCAGACGTAAATCCACACACCTATATATGTTGTAGAATATTATTTCAAGGTGTGTTACTTTTGTTTATGCTCTGGAATGTTTGTTTAATGATGCAAAGATGTGTTTGATTAAATAAAATTAACCTGCTGTCAGGAGGCTGAGTCAGCAGATAGCTGACATGAAGTTGCAGGGAGGAGCCAGAGGAGAAAGGGTTTATAAGGAGGGGTGAGAAGAAGCACCAGGGCTTTTTGGAGGACAAGATTAAGAAGAGGAGGTGAGCTACTTGCTATTAAGCTTCTCTGAGGAGCAGAATTCCACCTTAAGTTTTGAATCCTGAATTCTTTAGAGGGAGAGAGGTTTGGTTAAGTTCCCTTCATAGCTTTTCGTGAGTTGGAGCTGGAGGAACAGATTTCCCTCTGGCTACGGCTCTTGTAGCCTAACCTCTGCTGGTAGCAATGGAGTTGCAGTTGCTGATTCAAACAGCTGTGGCTTAAAAGGCAGCAACCATTTAAAAACAGGACAACATATGTACACTTCAATTTTTATAAACAAGCCAGAAATATACACTGGAATAAAAGAAGGCAACTTAAACAAACAGTGCTTATCTAACTGAATGTTGTTATGTAGAAGAATACAAATAGGTCCATATCTTTCTCCTTGCACAAAGCTCAAGTCCAAATGGATCAAAGACCTCAACATAAAACCAGATACATTGACCCTGATAGAAGAGGAGTTGAAGAATAGCCTTGAATGAATTGGCACAGGAGACAGCTTCCTGAATAGAACACAAATAGTGCAAGCTCTAAGATCAACAATTAGTAAATGGGACTCACAGAACAGAAAATCTTCTGTAAGTCAAAGGACAAAATGGCAACCCACAGAAGGGGAAAAGATTTTTACCAAATCCACATCTGACCAGGGGCTAATATCCAAAATATATAAAGAATTCAAGTAACTAGACATAAAAAAAAAACTAGATAATTCAGTTTTAAAAATGGGTCACAGATTTAAATAGCAAATTCTCAACAGAAGAAAATTAAGTGGCAGAGAAACACTGAAAGAAATGGTTAATATCCCTAGCAACCAGGGAAATGAAAATCAAAATGACATTGAGATTCCATCTTGTATGTGTCAGAATGACTAAGATCAAAAACACAAGTGACAGATCATGCTGACAAGGATGTGGAGCAAGGGGAACACTCTTCCAGTGCTAGTGGAAGTGCAAACGTACAGTTACTTCGAAAATCAATAAGGCAGTTTCTCAGAAAATTGGGATTAGATTACCTGTAGATCCAGCTACACAACTCCTGGATATATACCCAAAGGATTCTCCATCCTAATACTTGTTCAACTTTGTTCATAATAGCCAGAAACTGAAAATAACCTAGATGTCCAACCAAAGAATGGGTAAAGAAACTGTGATACATTTATACAAATGGAGTGTTATTCTGCTATTACAAGCAAGGCCATCATGAAATTTTCAGACAAATGGATGGAGCTTGACAAAAATTATCCTGAGCAGGGTAAGCCAGACCCAGAAAGAAAAACATGGTATGTGCTCACTCATAAGTAGATATTAGCTGCAAAGTAAAAGATAATCATGTTACAATCTACAAACCCAGAGAGGCTAAATAACAAAGAAGGCTTAAGAGGGGACTCAAGGATCTCACTGGGAAGGGCATATAACATAGATTTTGTGGGTGACCTGGGAGCTAGTTGGAAGACCAGGAGGGATTAACTGGGTAGGAATGGAGAAAATACTAGGAGAAATGGCCAGAATTCAGGGAAACTTCAGGGGTGAGATGAAAACTTGCTGCAACAGAAACTCCATGGAATCTACAGGAATAACCTCCTAGTAATGGTCGACATGGAGCCTGAACTGGCCATCTTCTGTACCCAGACAAGGCCTCAAGTGGAGGGATTGGGACATCAAACTAGCCACAAAACCTTCAGTCTTCAGCTTGTTTTGCATGTAGAGTGTTCTGGGACCTGAGTCCAGCAGAATTCTCATCAAAGAGACCAGAGAGACTTCATCCAGCAACTGGTAGGTGAAGATATAGTGACCTATAGTCAAACATTAGATGGAGCTCAGGGGAGTCCTGTGGAGGAGTATAGCTGGAGTTTTCTTCAGTCCCATCCGGCCCTGCACCCACTCAGACCCAAGTAAACACACAGAGGCTTATGTTACTTATAAACTGTATGGCCATGGCAGGCTTCTTGCTATCTAGTTCTTTATCTTAAATTAACCCATTTCTATCTATCTATAAGTTGCCATGTGGCTTACTGGTACTTTCACATCTTGCTTCCTCTGTCTCTGTCTGGCAACTCCTGACCCAGCCTTCCTGTTCCCAGAATTCTCCTCTCTGCTTATCCTGCGTATACTAGACTTCCTGCCTAGCTACTGGCCAATCAGCATTTTATTTATCAATCAATCAGAGCGACACATTCATAGCATATAGAAAGACATCCCCAGCCAAGGAGGGGTAGGTAGGATCTGAGGAACCAGAGGGGTCAGAAAAGCCATGAGAACAAGGCCCACAGAATCCATTCACCTGGACTCATGAGGGCTGGTGGAGACCAGGGAGCCTGCATGGTCTGACTTAGGTCTTCTACATATACATTATGGCTGAGTAGCTTGATATTCTTGTGGGACTCCTAACAGTGGGAATGGGAGCAGTTGCTTACTCTTTCACCTGCTTATAGAACACTTTCCCTCCTAGTGGGTTGTCTAATCCAGCCTTAATGTTATGGTATGTACCTGGTCTTATTGTAACCTATTATGCCATGTTTGGTTCATGACCTTGGGAGCCCCACTCTTTTCTGAGGGGAAACAGAGGGGACATGGATCTAGGGGAAATGAAACAAAGGGGGTGTGGATCTAGGTGAGAAGAGAGGTGGGAGGGGAGAGTCTGGGGTGAAAGGAGGGAGAGGAAACTGTGGTCAGGATGTAATATATGAACAAGGAATAAAAGTAAAATGAAATAAAATAAACACCCAGCCAGGTTTCTCAAAGACAGATTATCAAACAGTAGTCAGAAGATGAAGTCAAGTGGAAAAAGTAGAGTGTAAATGTTACAGATACTAAGAACTTGTTTTATGTCAAAACTGTGAGTTAGCATACAAGTGTATTCATAATACATGTGCATGTGCTCAGACTATACACTGGAGAGGATAGTAACTGCCAATGTTTTATGAATGGTTACATGAGAATAAATGGATAGCTGAGATCTAAGATAAAACATGCTTGTGCTCACTTACACACACACACACACACACATACACACACACACACACACAAATTAGTCATTTTCCAGCTTTGTGAAACATGGGATTTATTTCAGACATGACAGAAGTTAAGCTATTGTTAATAATGTGACCATACAAAAGAGCAATTTATTAAGGAATTCCAATTAGCATTACTTAAATAAAAATCATAATTAAATAAATGATGCTATTATTTTAAGTTGAAACATATTCCAAAAAGTTCTATTATGGATTTATTCTAAAATACACTACACAAACAAAATCAGGAACAGAGTATCATCTTATTATTTGAATACTGAATATCCTGATTGTTTCTTTAATTGACTGACCATTTTAATTAAACAGAATTATTACTCAAAACAAATTTTCGCTTTCTAAAAGTAACTCAAAACTATGTAACAAGTATTGATTGTTTCTTAAACCTAATTGTGTGTGTGTGTGTGTGTGTGAGAGAGAGAGAGAGAGAGAGAGAGTGTGTACGTGTGTCACAGTACACCTGTGGAAGTCAGCTCACCTTCCAGCATGTTTGCTGCCCTGTTTACCTTGGTGCTCACTGCTTTACATGCCCGATTTCCTGGCCTGTGACCTTCCAGCATTTCTTCTGTCACCGCCTCCTGTCTCACTGTTTGTGTGAGCTGGGATTGTATCTGTACATGCTGCTATGTTCTGGGGATGTGAACTCGGGTTGTCAGATTTGAGCACCAAACATTGTACTCAGTGAACCATATTCCTGCCCTGAGATGTATTTCGCATGAATGCATTTGCATATGTGTGTGAAGTTATATGTGTGAGTTCATGTGTATGGAACCCAGAATACAGTTTCTGGTGTCATCCTTAGAAATGCCATCCACTTCCTTTGCAGGGTTTCTCACTGACATGTAACTCAACAATTAAATCATAATAACAGGCCAGTGAGCACCAGAGATGGTCCTGTGTCTACCTGCCAGTGCTGGAATTATCAGCATAGGCACCAAACTGGCACTTGGGCATGGTTTCTGGCAATCAAATAAGTCAAGTGCCTTACAAATTTGACTAGCCTTCTAAACCCATCAATGTGCTTTGAAGTAATGTTCATGAATATTTTTTGAAAACATTAATGCTTAATGATTTACATTATAATATATGTGACTATCATAGTTTACAATTTCAGTACAGAAAATTGAGAATGTATTGTTTGAGAATCTAATATATGAGCACACTCTATTTGCATCCTTTCTACCATGCATCTCTTTCAAGTCCACTCACAATTCCACTAGACCCATTCTTGAATCATGACTGACTTCATCTTCTATATTCATTTTTGTTTTATACAGAGACACATTCACACACACAAATTAAACCCTACTAAGTCCAAGTAGTATTGCTCTTATTTGCGTGTGTGTGTGTGTGTGTGTGTGTGTGTGTGTGTGTGTGTAGCAGACTTTTTACAATGTGTGTCTCCTCCATGGGAAAAAAATATATCAAAACCAAAATAAAGAATAAAACTGGTTCTGTCCTTTAGAAGGTACTAACTGCTTATTGTTCTTTATGTAGGGGTCAGGTTAGGTCTTTTGAAATTGTCTTCCAGCTTTGAGTGTGGTCTTGCAAATCCTGTGCAGACATCTATTTTGTTGAACATTCATGAAAAAGGATATCCTTCCCTGTAAATAAAACAATCACTCAGCTTCATCCCTGTACTCAAGCTCCTTCAGTCTTTCTGCGTCCTCTTCTGGGATGTTCCCTGAGCCCCAAGAGGAGGGCTTACATTATAGATGTTCCATTCAGAGATGGGCAGCCCAGAGCCCTTATTCTCTGCATTTTGAAGGTCTGTGATCTCTCTAATAGCTACTGGCAGCTTCATTGATCAGAAGTGAAAGCTGCAATTACCTCTGGGGTAAGGGTGAAAATTTAGAAGGCAGCTAGAGACTATTCATTTAGGTTCTCCTCCAGGGGCTCTATCCTCTCTACTCACTGTTTTGGGGATAGGTTTTAAACTCTCTTTATGACTATATCTCTCATTGAGTGTGCTAGTACATGCTTTTAATCTTAGTACTCAGAGTGCAGAGGCAGGTGAATCTCTATGAGTTTTAATCCAGCCTGGTCTCTATTGCAAGTTCCCGGACAGCCAAAGATACATAGTGAGATTCTCTCAAAGCCAACAAATGAAAAAGAATACATCTCTCATTCATTTTCAGTATTTAGTTAATTGTAAAATTCTGCTAATAACTAAACAAATCCATGCCCTGGCATTCTGGACTAGTACAATCAGATCTAAAAGAACTTTCAGGTTGTACTATTTTCACTTCCCATGAAAATTACCTTTTGCTCAATGTATATTTTCGAGGAGTCTAGTATGATTAAGTCGTGTTCACATTTGTAAGACTTGGATGACTTGAAACAAGTTTCATGATATTGTTTACCATTGGAATTACACATACTTTTATGAAGTCTATCCATTGTAACCTGTAAGATAATGCTGACATCCTCTGATGCTACACTAAATCTCCCTGTATTCTACAGTTTGACTCTTCCTGAACCATCTCCTAAAGCTTTCATTCTCTATTTTGTTTCTGTTGAAAAGCTCATTGTTCCTTAATGGCTAACTTAATTGTAACACAAACGGAAATGTGTGGATTGATTCTTATAACATAGTCAAGTCTGATTTACGTGCTTTCCTTTCATTGATTTAATATTTATTTGATTTTTCACCCACATTATTTTTTCATATCATGTTGACTCATCATTCCACATCAGGAAATTGATTTATATGTGTTATTTGGGCACCCTAATAAACTTCTCTGGGATCAGAGGACAGAACAGCTGCTAGATGGACATAGAGGCCAGAAAATGGTGGCACACACACCTTTAATCCTAGCATTCTGGAGCCAGAGATCCATCCGGATCTCTGTGAGTTCAAAGCTACACTGGAAACCACCAGGCACGGTGACACACACCTTTAATCCCAGGAAGTGATGGCAGGAAGCAGAAAGGTATGTAAGGCGTGAGGACTAGGGAATAGAGCCCTTTTTAAGCTTTTAGCTTTTAGCAGCAGTTCAGCTGAGATCCATTCTGATGAAGACACAGAGGCTTCCAGCTTGAGGAAATGAGATCAGCAGAGGAATTGGCAAGGTGTGGTTAGCTGTGGCTTGTTCTGTCTCTCTGATCTTCCAGCATTTCCCCCAATACCTGGTCCTGAGTTTCTTTTTATTAATAAGACCTTCTAAGATTCATGCTACACCCTTATTGAAAGATAACATCCCAAAAGACATGGGAAGGTCCCAGTTCATTTTTTACATTCTCAGCACGTGGCATCTGTCTGTCACATGTAAAGATTTCTTCTTCTGTCATGAAGGTAAACAGTGTCTCTTACTTTTTATATGCTTATGTTAAATTGTATTTGTCATGCTGCACAACTCAAACCTTTTTTGCCTGCACAGATTTTCAATATGAAATTTTAATTTCTATATTCAATAAAAATACATTTCAAAGTACTGTTACAAAAATGTAACTTTAAGTAACATTGATGATTTTCATTTAAAAAAAATAAACTTACATAATTCTTAAAGTTTTCTTTTTTGTTTCCCTTGGAGCTACCATAATATATTTCTTTCTCACTCTACATCTTTCTAGAGATGTGAAAGCAGGAAATTCAATATTTTTCTAATTAAATATTTATTCTGAAATTTATTATTTATGAATTTTATCCACTTGTATGCATTGGTTAAAGTCAAATAAAAGAATTAAAACTATAAAAATCACATCTGCCCAAAATTCTCACATTCAAACTGTGTGTTTAATTCTGTCCAGGATTTCAGATGAGAGTTAAGATAGATATTCAAGAATTTTGGAAAGCTATTTCTTATAGTCTGTCACTTAAATTACAGTTCTCCACTTAAACAAACTGGTTGTAATCTTGTTAATTTTGTCAGTAAATTTCCGTTAATAATTCAATGATTGCCAGGGTCCATCATAAGAATTTTCTTTTTCACCTGTAATTTACAAAAACTGTATTTAATACACACACTATGAGTATTTTACTACAATAGAAATTGAGTCTTGGAGAAATCAGAGAATTAGAAAATATGTATGTTAGAAGACAGATTAGGGTCTTTCAGGTTTCTTCATGATAACAAGGATCATATCTGTCCAAGACTTACAGCAACACACCATGTGAACTGTGGCTAACATGTCAGTGACAGAAGAGCCAAATTCTCAGTTTATTGTGTTCCAAGTTCAAAGCTAAGCATGACTACACACAGCTGCCTGGGGGCTTCCATAACAGACACCAAACAGAGCTTGGCTGAAATGGCTGACTGTGCTTGATATGTAAGCATTTCTGGGGACACAATGCTTGATACAGAATTCCTCAGCTTCCAGTTTCTCAGGTCAGGCCATTGGCCTTAAGAAAACACATGAATGTGATCATGGAAACAGAGGAAAGGGTATAATCACATGATCATCTAGGAAGGGTGGAAAATTAGCATTTCAGCTTATCTTCTGGGTACTGACATGAGCTATTGTCTAAGCAGAGGAAGAATTGGAGCAAAGGGTGAGAAGTTTACATGATTAAACATCTTGGCCATACTATGGCCTGGTTGGTGATTCCCTTAGTTCTGCTATCCAGGATAGATGTGGAAAGTCTGTGTGGGGGCTATGTGGCTAATGTGAGATGTTGCTTCTGTTTGGGAATGATCTCAATACTAGCTAATCTGAGAGAATCTGCTATTCCTAGAATCCCATCCACCTAACTGCTGGTTTGGGACTATGACTTACGGCTTTCAGACACTTTAAACATATGAATTGTTCTATACAGTCATGAAAATGATCTATGACAGTCATGCTTTCAGTTTTGAATTGTTGTGTTTATTAAACTCATAATGAGTTGAAGTAAAATAATAACTAATTGGTAGTAGTTAGAGTCTATCATCAAATCATTCATTATAAAGGACATTGATAACATTCAGAAGATGTGCAAGGAGTATTCTGGTTGGGAGACCAAACAAAAGGTATCATCATTAAGTAGGCAGCATTTCTCAAACAGAAAGTGATTGAAAAAGCCACAATCCAGCTGTGCTGGTGTTCCCAGTCAGGAGTGAGGCATAGGACAGATCAACTTTTATGCATGAGCTTCCAGATTTCTGGTCCCACTGTAAGCATTTTTTTATGTAATATGGAATAAACCACAATAACATCTGTTAGAAATGCTTTATCTTCTAGCTGTTCTCAAAGATACAATATTTTTATTTCCCTTAGCTGATAAAAAAAATGTTTACAGTTGAAATAGAATTGCATCACTTTTCCTGTTCTATTTTCTCTCTTCAGTCCCACTCTCAAGTTGATAGTTTCTTTGTCTTTAATTTTGTTGCATACATGTTGATATGTGTGTGTATGTATGTACAAATATATAAATACAATCTACTGAGTCTGGTTGTATGAATGTGCTTTTAGGGCTGACCACTGTGCATTGGGCATCCAATAAAGGGATGCATTCTAGTAGTCATTAGTTGTTTATTTGGTTTCCTTTCTCTGTGTTACAGAGTCAGGGGACAGTCTGCACATGGACACTGCGTTTTGGAATAGGCAAAGTGAGAGCCTGCTCCCTCACAAAGTCTGCTTCTAACAACCATAAAGAACATTTGAAAATGTGTCAATAGAGTGAGCACAACAGAAGTAATGGAAAAGACAGGAAAGAGTGACGTAGATACCCCACTTACTCTTACCTGTGTGCCTTTCATCTTGGAGGGAGATGGGATAGATTAGGCACATTACCAGGGTTTACACAGAGACACCTTGACTGTTTAACACACATATTATAGAATTAAGAATAGGTCTGATTCCAAGTTAAGGAGCTTTTATTCTGCTTGGGTTATCTTGTGAACTCAAGTGGTAGTTAAATATTGTCATCAAAAGTAGACGCTTGTAAGTTCCAATACTTTTAATAAATGTTCATGATAGATTTCATTTAATGTTTTAACAACTGTATCATATATGATGAAATGTTATGGTTTAAGTGATACTATCAGTTAAAAATCCCTGTTTCATGCACTTCACTCATGAGGATTTATATTTTGTATTAATGAGGAGCTTAAATCATTAATAAAATCATCATTTTCATTCACTAGATGTAATAGATGGGCTTTTGTACGCTGATTCCACTCAATCCCCATGCTAATTCAGGGTCATGGTGACTCTCAGTTCCAGATTCCATTGTGTGTGTTCCAAACAACAGGAGGAAGTAGCAAGCGGCACACACTTGCCTTTCATTGGAAACCGCTGGCAGTTGCATTGTCTACCTTTAGTAGTCCCTGGACAGAACCCATTATCTCACCATCATCTTTGGGACGGATTAATCACTGTGCATCACCAAGTTCTCATTTTCACTGTAGGGCAGATTTTGATCAGCTCTCATACCATATCAAAATCAAATTGATTAATAAATAGTAGTGAATGAAGTTGTTTGCAGTTTAGTTAGTTCTAGTCCTCGGGCTACAATATCTGGGAATTTGCTTTATTTTAACTAAGAGAGTTTTAAGATGTGTGACTTTAGATATTTGAATGATTATACTGTAGAACAAAATTATTTTTCCAAAAATTATCATCTTCTTTATTAAACTTGAGTATATAAAGCTATTTTAATGTTTTGTTCAGAATAGTATATTTGAAAAATAATTCATTTTATGGATCCAAATTTTATTTGCATTTATGAAACTTAAAACTGTGTAAATATTTTTTAATGAGTCATCACCAACAACTGAATCTCCCAAGAAGATTATTATAGTGTTATTTGAACCTTTTAAAGAGAAGACATATATCAATATAATTGCTGTCCAAGTGAACTAGTAAAAATAATGTAATGATTTATTCACACTTTTCCATACACTTTCAGCCTTATCTGTAGTTACTCTTAACTTTACCACACATTAGAAGTCAAAATGACTAATGCAACCAGATGTAGCAAATGGCAGCTTAATGCACAAGCCTGGGAAATTACAGATGCAGTGCCGGGCCTAATCATTTAATGTGAGGATCTACTGCAAAATGAAAACATTCTTCTTAGTATGTCATGATAAATTATTCTATCTATTTACTTATTTATTTTGCTGTATGAGTGATTGAACCTACGACCTCCATATATGACGTGTAGGTACTACATTAAATGAATTATACCTCTAGCCCCAAAGATTAAATTTTTTTAGGTACATAACTTTTTTCTGAGTACATTTTTTTTTTTTTTTTTTTTTTTTTTTGGTTTTTTCGAGACAGGGTTTCTCTGTGTAGCTTTGCGCCTTTCCTGGAACTCACTTGGTAGACCAGGCTGGCCTCGAACTCACGGAGATCCGCCTGCCTCTGCCTCCCGAGTGCTGGGATTAAAGGCGTGCGCCACCACCGCCCGGCAACCTGAGTACATTTTCAATAGTCTTTAGAATAGTAACTATTTTGTCATTCCATTTCCTTATAGAATTAATATATTAAGAATACTTAAATCTATACGGTAGTGGGTTCCAGCTTTGACCTTGAAACACTGCCCCTAGAGTGATAGCAAGGAACTGCCACACCTGCCTATGACCTGTCCCTGGGGTGTGGCTGAGAGGGATCCCCTTAAGACTCCAGATGCACATGCTTGCCTCTTCTGGATACCTTATGGTCCTGGAAGCTGGATGTGACACCAAGCAAGAGTTCTCCGCTGGATGGTAACTCATCTCTCCCAGATCCTGTAACCAACCCCTATTGGCTGTAAGTTATCCCAGAAATAAACCTCTCTTGATTACCAGATAAATTATGTGGAATGACCTCGTTACTCACACCAATACTATATTCGAGAAATGGCTCATTGGCTAAGAGTACTCGCTGCTCTTGCAGAGGACCTGCGTTTGGTTTCCAGCAACAACATGGTAGTTTATCAACCATCTGTGACTCCAAGGGTTCCCATGACCTTTTCTGACCTCCACATGCATACAAAACTCTCTTACAGATAAAATATAAAAATAAATAAATATAAAAGGCAGAATACTGAAAATATAACCATATTAGAATTATTGAATAATAAGTATTTAGCTACCTTAATATAACACATGTATGTACATTCAATTAACCTTTTAAAAGCATATTATATAATCTTTTGTCATGTTAATACTTATTCACAAAATGCATTCATTTATATTCTGCATATAATAATTTATATTCTCCATTTCAGGGTCATTATTCTTCCAGTCACATTCTGGTATTATTTTTCTGATAATGCTTTTCAGAAAGTTTTCTTTTTAGGTTTTTTTAAAATTTTTGTTTGTTAGTTTTTTGAGACACTGCCACACTAGGTTCAAGGTAGCTCTGGCTGTCCTGGAGCTCATATGTAGACCAGGCTGGCTTCAAACTCACAGAAATCTAGTTGCTTGTTTTTCCCAAGAGCTAGCATTAAAGGTTTATGTCAATATACCTCACCAAGGATTTGGTTTTGATATTATAGACTTCATCATTCCAAACCCAAGGAACATTAAGTTGAGTCTGGCTGACATTATATGCTCCAATTTTGACATTATCATTAGCTTTCATATGCCTAGTGATTATCAGGTTGTACTGGGTACTTATTTAACATAATACATATGCTTTCCTTTCTCTTATCACAGAGTACAATATAAGGTTATTCTTGACACTATTATTGAATATAGTAACACCTTTAAAAGCCTGTGCCTTCTCAAGTTTTTCTGTCTGTTTTTGAGCATGGAGATAAGGTCATTGATAGTGGCACATCCATAAAATGGAAAAGGTCTCAGTATCTGAACCACGTAGAGGGAAGGTCCATCAGCCACTCTTTAACATCATTATTATCCATGGAGGGGAACCACATACCACCATGCTTATTCTTTCTGTAAACAATGTTAATTCATTACTATTACTCCAGGTTTATCTACACACACACACACACACACACACACACACACACACTCGCACACACACACAGCTTCTTCAATATTCCTGTTCACCTAACCAATGAAAATGGACGAGGTATATTTTCTGAGATAAAGAAAACATGATTAAAGTAAATGGTTAAGAATTCTAGTGTAAAATATAGGTAACATAAAAATAATAGGATTAGCACTTATCTATTTATCTTTCAACAACCTAAACTAACATGAACAATCTATATTTATGATTTAAAGTTTTTCTATTGTGTATAAGATATAAAGTCTAAAAATCTTTGAACAAATATTCTAAAATATATATAGTATCATAAAGTTTTTGTGTTTTGTCTTGAAAATTTTTCATTAATAAATAACCTAAAATAGTTAAAAGGATGAAGAAAATACAACTAGTTTTTATGAAAGGCCATTTTCAGGTGGATTCTTTTAGCAGGCAAATGTTCAAAGTGAAAAGATTCAAAGGGGGGTCGGAGGAAATGGGACAGTGAGTAAGCAGCTAGCTGGGAGAGAATGGGGGCCTGATTTCAGATTCACAGGACCAACCCAAAGCCTGGAGCAGTGACATTCATCTGCAAATTCCTATGGTGCTATACTGAGATGGAAGATGGAGACATGAGAACATTGTAAAGCTTGTAGACTGGCTGCCCTTTGCTACCTGCTGATAAACCACAAAAAGAGTCATTCCATCTTTTTTTTTAAACCTGTTATTTTTTTTATGAGACATTCCATCTTACAGAAGGAGACAGTGAAAAGCAACACATGAAGTTGTGTTCTGACTTCTGCCTGAGTGTCCCATCTCAGACATGAATGAGAAAACACACACACACACACACACACACACACACACACACACACACACACACAGAGAGAGAGAGAGAGAGAGAGAGAGAGAGAGAGAGAGAGAGAGAGAGAGAGAGAATATATACACATATCATACACACAAATGATAAACACTGAAAAGTGACATCGTTTTCTCAAAAATGATATCTTAAGGAATAATAGAGAGATCCATCCCTTTGAGTTGTTGGCCAAGTGGTTCCAATAGAACCCCTCAAAACTCTAGGTAGTTTTCACTCCTCTTAGATGCCTGCCAAACTTGAAGGCAAGACTCACTTTGGTGGCAGTCTTTGGGGAAATCAAGTGGGTACTGACCTGGAAATCCCTGCCCTGAGGGTTGGGTCTCAGAGCATTAGAAGATGCTATGCAGGGCACTAAAGGAGGAAATTAACAAAAGTCTACCTGTAAAGCCCGAGAATTAAAAAAAAAAAAAAAAAAGACAATTACCAGCAGAATCTTCTCACTGGTGCAATGGTGGACCATGGATCCTGGGGGTAACTAACAGATGTCTAACTATATATAAGCTTCACTCAACTAGGAAAACTCATACTACTATTGTAATCCTAGACAAGAACCTATGGATAGAAAGACCATAGGACCTATGTGATACCTCAGTAAAACCCCCCACTCTATCCCCTACAGACAAAGAGAAGCTTAAACCAGGATTCCTAAGTGTAGATAAGAACTTAGACCCCTTTTCCCCAGGTGGCTGTATCTGCTACAGGGACTTTGGAAAACACAGTCAGGATATTTGACGAAAAGACTAAAAAGGGAGGCAGGTTAAAATAAATTATATGGTCTGTGCCTTTAAGAACTAGCCTCCCAAAGAAAGGGGAGCGCTCCTTCCAACCTCCCTGCTGTGAGTGAGAGATTTGGAAGAGCCTCCCTGGAGGCTTGTAAACTTAGAAAACACCTTACTTTTGCATTTTGGACCTAAAGTCTCCAGTGGCGGCTTTGGGGATGTGATCTAGGCATAACAAGACCCTCACTCTATTGTCTCAAAAAGGGGGCCTTAGACAAAGATATCTCAATATAGATAGACCCAGGCCAGTTTCAAGTCCCCAGAAATGATGGCGCCAACCCCAGGAACAAAAGAACAAAGTCAGGATGTCTGATGGTAACCAATTAAGCTCAAGATGCCCCTCTCTGGAGATAACATGACCAGACCCGGGAGATGAGTTGTAAAACTCCTGACAGGGCAAACAGATAAGCTAGAATAAGATAAAGTCCAGGCCCGGGAAAAACTGGACCAATCAAGGATGGACCCGTACTAACCCCCTCTCCTCTAAGAAATTTTATGGGTTTTGCCTATAAAAGCTAACTTCCCCAAGAAAGAGTAACTCTTCTCTGCCTCACTTGAGATGGCTTGAGTTTAGTTCCCTGTCATGACTTGTAACAGATAAACCTTGCTTTTGCATTCTGGTATGCTCGTCTCTGGTGGTTTCTCTGGGGGTTACGATCTGGGCACAACACCTAGAAAAGAACCTGCTCATACCATATCACTTAACTATCCTTAAAAGCAAAACAACAAATAAAATGAACTTCTTGACTAATGCAATAGACATGTCTGACTGTCTTTTGCTCTCTTGACAGACAGGTATGAAAATCCACAAGAGAATCCAATTGTTCTCCCTTAAAAAAGCCGGAAGGTTGAAAGCCCAGGAACAGGTAGCAGAAGCAGGTGAGACCTTCCAGCAGTCTTCTTCCCTAACTTCAGTAAATACTGGGGCCAGGTGTGGTCTGCTTCTTCCAGCCATGGGTAGGTCTTGGTGAATCATGACTCTTCTTCCTAGAATTTTTCATAAGTAATGTAGGTCTTTACACTGGGAATGCATGCAGTTATCAGCCCCAATTCTATCCTGCACTTACAAGAGGTTCTAGGCCACCCTTACACTTGACTACAGAATAATGTAGATTTTTGTTGATATTTTTCTAATTATTGTTATTACTTTATCTCCAAAGTTAGATATCTAATACTAACACAATTTGCAAACTGTTTGTAGTTTATGCTTACCAACATGAAGGGTATTCCCAAATATTTTTTGGTGTAGTAATAATATCAAATTATACATACTATTATGTACATCCTAATTAAACTACAAGTCATAGAAACCAAAAATAGCAGTAATTAGGCTTCGTGCAAAAGTCTCAGCATTGTGTCTGATGAATATCAAACTCCAGGGTGTAGTTCATGATGGGGAGACATGGTGCAGAAGGGTGAGGCAGCTGGTCACACTGGATTAGGTCAGGAAGAAGAGAGAACACTAGGTGTTTGTGCTTTTGGCTTTTTGCTGCTTCTCAGACTCGGATCCTAACCCACTGGATGATGCCACCCACATTCAAACTTTGTTTTCCCATCTTGCTTAAACCTATCTGGAAAATCCCTTAGGGATAAGCCTAGAGATTTCTTAGAGGTGTTGCAAATCCCATGAAACTGACAATCACAATAAACATGACAGATGGGAATCTTAAATAGCAAAGGTGGAATCTTTGAGAAACAATGTAGTAGGTCAAAATGTAAATGTAGAATACATATGCAAATATATGTTAATAAAAACAAGATAAATAGTTTGTAGAGTAAAGGGAACATGTTCCTTGTAGAGAAAAATCAATGAAACCCAATATTTCCCCCAGAAAATGAGGCTAAACTGTCCCTTCTGATTTGGGGATTTGACTTAATATCTCACACATAAAGATCAGCATTCAGAAGGGAGAATCAACACCTTTGCAATCCTGCCATTTGACAAATACTGTCTGAATAAAGTAATCCATGTTCCTAATGCAATTGATATCATATAGATGTCCTGTATTCAGTGATATAATGAGGATTGCATACAATTTCCCCCCAAAAAAACCTTACCCTAAATCTTCTCTGATTGTGCCTTCCTTAAAGTTGGAAACTTTCTCTCAGGTGTCTTTTCTGGCATGGAATGCACTCATGAAACTTCCATTTGACTCATAGTGAATAAATTATGCTGAAGAATAATTCTGTGGATATAGTATTTCCTGTAGAAAGCTTTTCAGATTCATCACACCTGTTAAACCCTATCTTTCCACGTAAACTGTGCAAGTATGGCATCTAGGTTATTCTGTGTTTTTATTTTAGGGGGGAAAAAACCAGTTTTCTAAAGCCATTAACCAGTAAGTGGCAAAGAAACTGTACTATGTGAGTCATATGGATACAGATTAAAAGCAGACAGAAATTATACACTAGTCCCAAGTGGACATCAAAATTATTATAATTCCTCTATGGTTGTTCTGAGAATTTGAAACAAGTTTTCCTCAGCCTAGAAGACCAATAAGGGTGTTCATGACCTGAAGAGCCACGTGAAGTTTTAACAGTATCCTATCTGTGGTATTAGATTCATTCTTGTGCCTTAGCATCATTTTTCTATTCCAGTTTCCAGCTTCTTTCCCTTCCAATGGCTGCTCTTACTGGATGATTCAGATTTCCATCCCAAATTCATAATGTATTTTTCAGAAAGTACTGAGACATGCTCTCCTTTATGAGTAAACTCAATGTGTAAAGCATCTAGGTTCTGTGGATGGACAGTAAAAAGAATAATTCTGCAATTCATATTGAAAATGTCACTGCTGTGAATTCAAATCAAACACTCCATGTGGATCTCATCCTCTAGATGCTGGAAAAAGAGACTAAGGCCGCACCTTCGTCTGAACCAGAAATGGGCTTCAGTAGAACTGCAGTTGTTGAAGAAGATCCTCCTTAAGGAAAGCACTAATATTAAGGCTCATTTTATGCTACAACTTATAATATGACAAGTTATAGGAGTTCTATATAACTCATTAGGGAGAATACAATGCTTAGATAAGGTTATCCTGGAAGTGTAAGCTATGAATTCCCACTAAAATGTGAATAGTTTCCGAGTACACAAGATTTATAGCCTCAGAATCACATTGTTATATTCATAACAACAAATTAAGCTTTACTTAAATTTTACTTATATTTTAAAATCTCTTTAAGTAGTATCTCTCTTAATTTGCATGTGAAGAAATGCATTCAGCAGCAATTGAGAATTTTTTTTTTTTTTTTTTTGGTTTTTCGAGACAGGGTTTCTCTGTGTAGCTTTGCGCCTTTCCTGGAACTCACTTGGTAGCCCAGGCTGGCCTCGAACTCACAGAGATCCGCCTGGCTCTGCCTCCCGAGTGCTGGGACTAAAGGCGTGCGCCACCACCGCCCGGCTTAGCAATTGAGAATTTAATAAAATTTCACATTACATAGATTTCACTAAGATTTGGAAAAAAGGTGAATGACTATTATTTGAGTGCTTTTTTGTGTCAAAAAAGTAACATTAATTCTGTTAGTTAAGATAGTAAAAATGCATGAATATCATACATAAGTAGTCAAATTTAAAAATACTAATAAATATTTTTGGTTAAATATTGTTTGATAGTACACATATAGTCCTTTCTGAAAAGATGCAGGATATGGCTAGCTTCTTAACAAACAGTCCCTGTTAGCCTGTCTTATTTGTTTCTTTTTAATTTTCAATTCACAATAGGTCAAATCTTTACAGCACTTAGGGATTCCACTTAGGAGAGGGTCTTATTTCTAATTACCTGAGATAATTTAATGGCAATGAGAGCAGATGAGGGAAGTATTTATCTTCCCTCTGGGAGCAGGGTGATGTAGATGTAAGCAATGACTGTAAGGCTGTGGAATCAGAAGTTCCATGCCCATTTCACTTTTGGTGTTTTGGCCAGCAGGACTTCTGAACATAAGAATCAAAAGGCTATCCACAGGGGTTGTCAATGGGAAGCACTTAGGTGATGCAGAGCCAAATGCAGAGGAGAGCCCACAAATGTTTCCTTTAGCAAGTACAAGCACTATGGCTATTATCTCCATAGTCTGATCTTACTTTTCATGGTGCAGCAATTCCTTCTTCCATGGGAGGGGTCATCTGCTTTTCTGCAGGTTTTCCTCATGCAGAAATGTGTGCTGTTTCAAGTTTGTGTTGTTTACATGTGAGAAAGGGAAAGCTCTGAGTGTCAGTGTTATGCTCCTGCTGACAGGAAAGGAGTTCCTTCACTATAGCTCAGCAGGGATGGAGAGCCCTGACAGCAGACTAAAGAATACAGAGTGGATGAATGAGCTATGTGAATTTCCTCTGATGCAACAGACATTCATTGGTAAATTAATCTAAAGGTTGGTAAAGTAAATCTAATTACAGGTAAAATTCAAAATAGGTATAATCATTAATGCACACATAGGGGTTTTGTTTTTGATTTTGTTTTTTAAGGAAAATGGCAATAACAGATTTTACACTCCAGGAATATCTACTTATATTTTAGTAAATAATATTTTTCCATTTACTTTACTGATACTTGTCTTGATACTTGATGTTGTCATGCTGAAATGCATGGGTATTTAGGTAATTTAGTAAGATAATTTCAAATTAAATACTCAACTCTTGAAAAATACCATCCCTTTCTTAGCATTAATTGCTCCAAACTCGTGTGTGTGTGTGTGTGTGTGTGTGTGTGTGTGTGTGTGTGTTACTGGTGATTTTGAAATGTTCCCTTAGGCCTAGTTTTTTGTTTGTGTTTCTGATTCCTTCTTACTTAAAATTCAGAATCTAGAGATAACTTTTGATTTCCTTACAATTTAACTAGAAATTTGATTTTATTTTTAAATAATATTACACAATTATCTAACACATGAAAGAGTTTTGATACATGAAAGAGTTGGATTTTTACCAAGACAACTGTCTGGCCAGAACAAGTTCCCAGAAAGGATTCAGCTATGAATCGTTTGGTCATTTGAGCTTATACCTAGCAACTGAGACATGCTCATATCAAACCAGTATATGGAAGCTGGGTGGACCTCAGTATCCTTCACTGCCATCTCTACTTTTCTCCACACACATTCCTCTCCTGGTTACCATCTGAGAATAACATCCTGCCTTATCTTGTTTCTGAGAAGTTCATAACCGTTCATGAGACAAACCTATCCCAGTGCTCCTGATGACCCAAGGCCTACAGCTAAAATGTATCAACCTTATCCATCATCCATTCTCCACGTTTTCCTCCTTTCCACAGCAGCTGAAGGATTCTAGCTCGACTGTCACGGGGAAGGCAGTGACTGTCTCTGGAGGATGGCAACTTTTATCTCATATTGGCACAGTTATTGTATCTCCATGAATATCCTTTTTAAATAATTGTTTTTTTTCTTTTGTGAATGGGTATCTGTGTGAGTCTTGGTCAAGCGTGTGCAGCTCCTGCAAAGTGTAGAAAAAACTGTTGGGTTTCTTAAAGCTGGCATCAAGCATTGGTGTAAGCAGGCCTACATGAAACACTACTATTTTTCCAGGCCCTCAATTTGTTTTAAAATAGGAGATGTGATCTTTTAAAAGCCCATGTTTAAAGGTATGTTCAGCCTATAGTTGTCAGTCCAAACGCACACAGGAATAGCTATAGATTTATTTGAAGCTCTGGGAGTTCAGAGCTTGCCTGGTCTGTATAATGAGTTTCAGGCTAGCCAGAACTATATACTGAGGACCTTTGTGGTGGTATTCTAATTGTACTGAAATGTGATTTTAATTGTATGTTAATAAATAAAGTTGCCCGGGGGTCAGAGCTATTAGAGCCATAGACAGAGTGTGGCGGTGGTGGCACACGCCTATAATCCCATAGATCTCTGTGTGTTCAGGGATACAGCCAGCATTGGAGACATATGCCTTTAAGACCTGGGGGGCTGTACATACAGACAGTGATGAGGCAGTCACGTGTTTGGGTTTACAACCAATGAGAAGGCAGAACAAAAGACTATGAAAAGACGGACAGACAGGAAATAGGTCTCTTTTGGGAAGCTAGGAGCTTGCAGGAGGAAGGGTAAGATTTTAGCTCTGAGCTCTGACCTCTCGGCTTTCTCTTTTACATTGGTTCTATGTTTCTTATTTAATAAGACGGTTGGATACATCTGCACATCAAGGAGTCATTGTTCTCTTCTGTTCCCTGAAGATGCAAAATGAGAGTCTCGGTGCTTAGGATTTCCAACTACCCTCTGTGCTATCTGTGGCATTTAATTTCAACTTAAAAAACATTTTTATGTGTCCATGAAATTATAATATCTTATGAAAAATATTGTTTTTAATGCTCTCAAAATTTTAATTATCTTTTTCATTACGTATATTACTGAAGTACAAAAAAAAAACTATGATAACTGATTTGTATTTTACTCCTTAATTCTATTATATTTTTCGTCATATGATTGCAAATAGTTTTTGGTGCAAATCCTATCAGTATTTTTATTCTCTATCAATTTAATAATGTTCTATAGCTACACCTATCTGTATCCTTTGGAAATTCTTTATAATAAGCATCTATTACATGTATGTGGAGAAACTGAAGCCTTATGTAAATTGGACCAGAAGCTGTATTTTGGATAGTGTGAATATGTTTTACATTTAGGTCAAACAATGCAAACACTAGGTAGAACTATGAGGAAATAAAACAAGTGATTCCAGTGATGAAAACACAATCTCAAAAATTTAAATTTCAGTCATGCAAAAAACAAAATAAAATAAAATAACTCCCTCCCAAAATAAAAGTGCTCTCCTGCTTCCAGCCAGCAGCTGAGTCTTATGAAATTGCCACCAGATTTTTCACACACACAAAATTCTGGAAGGAAAGTACAATTTTCCTAGCAAATAAGCAAATACATAATTCTCTGCCTTAATTTGATACCATTTAAATATCTGTAATATACTTCAACAATTTGTGCATAGTGAATTTAAATAGGAAATTGGATATCCTGTGAGTAATTAGTGAGGGGCATAGACACTTGAAATATTTATTCAGTGTTGAAGAGTGGATGAGACAGAACTGGGGTCTTTAATAGCTTTCATTCATACTACCATGTCCTGCAAAAGTCATGACTTAATATACCAACCTTGAAGGTCTTCTCTTTCTCTCATAGAAAGATATTAGAAAATATTTGCTTTGGTCCTAAATATTTTTCTAGTTAAATTCTACATATAAAAATGTGTTCTCAGGTCCAGGTAAATGACTCAGCTGACAAACGCACTTCATGTTAAGTCTGATGAGTTCATCTATATTCCCAGAAATTCACACAATGGAGAGAAGTAACTCCTGTAAGTTGTCCTCTGAGTTCTATGTGTGCTCTGTGGTCTACAAGCACACACACACACACACACACACACACACACACACACACACACACAGGGAGAGACAGAGACAGAGAGGAATATTAACAAATGCAAAGTCTGGGTCTTATTAAGAAAGGAAGCACTTCTAATTTGGTTAGAATTGTAAGTCATAATTATGTGTGAACTATTACAAGAAAATTACTATAAAGTTAATGTAGTATATTCACCTCCATTAATATATAAATATATTTGCTACATGCTAAAGCTACAAATCTGTCCTGAAAGGGATTCAAGAAGACTGTAATAAGATATTTAATACTAAATGCTGCTGGAATACCACACAGCAGTCCATAGTTTTGAAGAGTTTCTTGACTTGTGGCAGAAACTGGAGGGAACCCTGCTGCAGAGGACACCTGTTGGAGAGCAGGAGTAGCTAACAGCCTCAAGCACCACAGCTCAGGATTCTTCATAAGACCCATGCCCATGCCGAAGTTACATCATGACTCCCGGGTTGCTCCATTTCCAATGACTGTGAATGCTGTGGGTACTAGGGCAGAGCCTGTCCTGTCCAGTGCAGGACTCTGCTAATGGGAGATGTGCATGTTGGTCTTCCTCCTAGGGAAAGACCGAACATCTTCAGCAATGTGAGGCTTCCCTCTCTATTCACAGAGTTCAAACCTGAGTCTGGAGCACAAGTGCTCCCTGTTTTGAGTTTTACTCATTTTAAAATTAAAAGGAACCCTGAATAAGTCATTGCACTTCTGATTCATTCTACGTACCAGTTTCCTGGAAAATTCAAGATGATATGATTAAATTTTCATTTTAATGTAAAAGTAAAGATAAACATCATTGTAGAATTTATTTGAACACATATTAACATACTTAGTGTGGGGGATTAGTTCAAAGAACATGGTGAGGCTGTAGTATGGTAAGTCAGTTAGAAATGTATTTACATAAAATCCATTTACAGGTATACATTAGCCTTGTCATGGCTTGGTGAAAATTTTGTACTTTAACTGTAAGACAAATAGAATCTTTAGATCTAATAGACTGCAATATTTCTTTAATATGGGTTTATAAAACACGAAACAAGTTTCTCTTTGCATATGTTTTCAACAAATCATGTGCAGTTACTCTGGTGAGGTCTAAATGTACATTTTCTACATGTATATTCTTATTCTTAGTCTTTTAAAACATGTTTCTTATAATTTTATTTCAAGTATACAGAGAGGCTAGAAGAGGGCCTCAAACTTGCTGGTACTGTAGTTAGAGTCACTTGTGAGCTACCTGAGTGGTGTGTTGGATCTGAACTCAAGTGTTCTGGAAAAGAAGCGAATACCCTTTATCTATAAACCTATCTTTAACCCAAGTCTTCATTACAATTCACTTTAATACCAAACATAATTAAAAAATGCAACACACCCTTAGTGGATTCAAATGTAAGACAGAATCCCTAACAAATAACCTTATATGGAAACTGCGAGGAAGGAACTCACCTCAGAGACTAAGAAGGTGGAGATTGCTAACAGATTAAGTAGGCAGTCAATAGGTAATTAAAAGTTAAAATTGTGTTCAGTTGCTGATTTTCACATTGCATGGCTCATGCCTTTACATTGGAATGGACACTCTGAGATTAGCTTGGTCTGTAGTGTTATTTATTTTTCTGGATGCTGCAGAATTAATTTCTATATTTGCCAAAGAACTAGAATAGGGTCAAGTGAGAGTGCTTAACTTTTATGCCAGGAGGTATTTCTTTTTTGTTTGTTTGTTTTTTTGTTTTTTGTTTTGGTTTTTCGAGACAGGGTTTCTATGTGTAGCTTTGTGCCTTTCCTGGGACTCACTTGGTAGTCCAGGCTGGCCTCGAACTCACAGAAATCCGCCTGCCTCTGCCTCCCGAGTGCTGGGACTAAAGGCGTGCGCCACCACCGCCCGGCTGCCAGGAGGTATTTCTATGAGAATTATAGCACCATATATGAATTAATTTTCATTGTGTCCAGGTTTGTCTCCTTTGATGTTCAAATTTCTATTGGAATTTTCAAAATATTATTCTCTTTAAAAAACAGTGGGAATTTTCTTTAACTTAAACTGAATAACAAGAAAATTTTGTATCACAAAATGTTTCCTTAAACAAACATCATGGAAAATATACATAACAAGCTAAACAGAATAAAACAAACACAAATGCAGCTATAAGACAAAGAGTATCCGTATTTACTCATAGATTGATATGTGTCTATCATAGCAAATTATTATTAGTATATGTAGGAATAACAATAATTAAGGAAATGTCACCTGTGATGAGATGAGTTCCAGGATCTTCTCTTTAAAATAGAAAGTCTATGGTGGTTAATTTGTACCCAGCCCACTCTTGGATGTTTAGATTACCAAGCATCATCTAGATAGGGCTTTATATTAAGATAAAAATATCAGAGAAGAAGCACTCAAAATATCACTGAATAGCTACAAGTGTCCCTTGTTTATAATTAGAAGCTCCAATCTTTGGCATGTGACATAATATATGAGACTTCTAATGATCTTAGGGAGGACTCAAAATATTATGAATGAGGAAAATATAATTTGTGATAAAAATATTCAGTCAATTCATCGAAACTTTGCCAATGACATGGCGTTATTTTGTAATTCTGTATCTGAGCAAGTCAGAACAACCGGCATGGCAGTTTAATACATTCAAGCTTGTGTAAGAATTGGTAGAGACAACGTTTGCTGGCTGTTACAGTGGGATTTCTTGTTGCTGCTGCTGTTGCTGCTGTGTTTTGTTTGTTTGTTTGTTTCTAGTCTTACCTATTGCATATGGCTTAGTCATCCACTTATCCTTTTTTCTAATCTAACAATTTCAATAAATTATAAGTTTCAAAATAGCATAAATTATATTATATGTGGTTTAATGACATAAAGTAGCATGTATTTTGAATATATTCAATAGTAATTATTGATAATCAATTGATAAAATAAGCATGAGGTTAAGGTAATATTAGACTTGATTCCTGGACTACTAATAGAAACTAAAGTGCCTGCTGACAACTAGGCACATAGTCAATGAACACACATTAATAAATCAATGTGTACGTGCTTTTAAGACAGGAGGGCAAACTGACCGGCAGTGCATACTCCACACAAGAGAATGCAGTGCTCACATATCTCTTAAATGACTTATTTCCTATTTTTAAACTGTCCCAATCAACTGAATGTCAAGGAACATGATCAGAATGGGTAACCAATACAACTGTCATATTTATTTGATTAGCCAAGTCCAACTTAAATGAATCAGACAATTTAAAAACAGTGTGCACAATTTTGTATCTGCTCAAACAAAGTATAAACAAATGTTAATTAAACAAAAGAAGCCCTTTGAAGTAAGAAGAGCATGGTGGGACTCCTATTCTTTTACATAAATTATTTTTTCACAAATGAGTGATACTGTCATGATTCAGGAATCAGAAAATAAACTTGTATGTGTGATTAGCTTGCATAAGTCTTCATATTTGCTGACAAATATTTTACATTGTATAATATCTTTACAGGATAAGAAAATGCCACCTAATTGTTGGCTATAAAGCTTGCCATTCAGACAGATTCTATTTGAGCCAGAACCTTTTTTCTCCATCTTTTGTGTTATATAAAAATAGAATAAAAATGAGCAAAATTGTATAAATGTCCATTTTACGTGTTAATGTTCTCACGTGGGAACTGATTTCTCCAGTTTTGATTGTTTCCCTTCATGTGGAGAGAGAATACTCCAGAGAAATAAAAAGACTTCAAACACAAAGTAAACAGCATGAGTGCATTCAACTGACCGCAGGACGCTGCCTCATCTCTGCTGGACTCAAACTTCAAACCCATTAAACAGGGTGGAGGCATTACAGCTTCCCGAGTCAAAAGTTCAGCAGCCAGTGTTACAGGATGCTTCCCACCTCTAATGTGCTCTAATACCCAGAAGTCATTTTCATTTTCAGGGCACTGTGGTCAATAACTGCCTAGATTCTGAGCTCCTGCACTGTCACATAAGAGCCTATTTGCCCCATTAATTGGCAAAGCAGCAGTGATTCTTAGGGGGAAATAAATAAATAAGTACAGCTTTGAAATCTGAAGTCATGTGTTTCCAGTTTGAAGTGGAGAAGGACTGTGTTGAGGAACTGTCCGTTCATCCTTTGTGCTTCCCACTCATTTTGAATAGCTTTGATGTAGGGCAAATTAGTTCCATCATAGTATGTATGAGATTGCCACTTTTTGGTTACATTTGTAACAACTGGAGGAGGAACTTGGAAGGCGTCCTGGTTTGTCTACCCATACCTCACAAGCAGGTTTTCCAAATGCAAGGAACTGGTAATACGGAGACCCCTGTTCTGAATAAGTGTCACAGACATGACTGTCTAGAAAATTAGCGTTCAGTCTTTTGTCATCTTTCAAACTATCAGCAGTTATAGCATCTGTATATTCCAATTTATGTTCATAAGTACATATATTTGTGTCTGTTTGAAGTGTATGTTATACACCCATACTTCAATTTAAGCTCTGATCATTAAGAATATCAATTGTGGGAGCTGGAGAGATGGCTTGGGGTTTAAGTACACTGACTGCTCTTCCAGAGGTCCTGAGTTCAATTCCCAGCAATCATATGGTGGCTCACAACCATCTCTAATGAGGTCTAGTGCCCTCTTCTGGCATGCAGGCAGACATACAGGCAGAACACAGACTATATAGTGAAAAATAAATAAATCCTTTTAACAAAAGAGTATCAATTGTACTTCATATCCGCTGGGTTTCTGATGGTTGAATTGAAAAGGAGGTTCAACATTGTCAGGATTCTTCAGGCATAGTTCTGCAGAAAACCACAGGAATATATACTTTAAATGAATATTCACAAAACTTGAAAATGATTCCTCATCCTGATTTGTGTAATACATAAAACATACATATTCTTTAAAGATAATCACTTCAGAGGCGATATTTAATTTTATCTGTGTTTTTCTAATTATAGTCTCAACTTTTGTGATGAAATATGTGACATAATGTTATACTCATATCAATTTATTATTGTGTCCAAAATCTTTCAGTGATGAAAGACTCAGAAAGGGAAATTATCATTTTGGAAATCTTTCTTTTCATGTTTAATTGGTTACTGAGTAGTATGAACAAACAAAATACTTAAAATATTTACTAGTAAAATATATTTTTCTTACTGAATGTAAGGATTCAGAAAAAAATGTTATTGTATATTACTATACATCCTTAAATTTTGTACTTGGGGAAAATAAAGGCTTGGTGTAACATGACACACTGTTAATCCCAGCACAAAGTAGGGAGAAGCAGGTGCATCTCTGTCAGTTCAAAGCTAGCTGGGTCTATAGAGACCTACTGGTCAGCAAGTGCTAAACAATGAGACTGTTTAAAAAAGAAAAATTAAAAAAAGTAGTATTGTAGATAAAATTCTAAATGGTCTGAATTGGTATTGTGTTCCCCCAAATATTGTGCACCCTAATAAACTTATCTGGGGTCAGATACAGAACAGTTACTATATTAAACATAGAGGATAGGCAGTGGTAGCACATGCCTTTAATCCTAGCATTCCAGAGGCAGAAATCCATCTGGGATCTCTGTGAGTTCAAGGCCACATTGGAAATGGCCAGGCATGGTGACACATGCCTTTAATCCCAGAAAGCGAGCCTTTAATCCCAGGGAGTGATGGTAGAAGGCAGAAAGATATATAAGGTGTGAGGATCAGAAACTAGAAGCATTTGGCCTGGTTAAGCTTTCAGGCTTTCGAGCAGTACAGTTCAGCTGAGAACCATTGGGATGAGGACACAGAGGCTTCCAGTCTGAGGAAACAAGATCACCTGAGAAGTTGGCCAGGTGAGGTTAGCTGTGGCTTGTTCTGTCTCTCTGACCATCCAGTGTTTCACCCCAATAACTGGCCCCGGGTTTGATTTTATTAATAAAGACACTTTAAGATTCATGCAAAATGGTCTTATAAATAGAAACACAGAGCCAACTACAGGGGTGAAAGCTGTAGCGATCAGAGAAATAGGAAAAGCCACCAACTAACCTTAGCTTACCATGCTGCCATAGCTTCCCAAAAGACCCAGTTTCTTCCTGTCTAACCTGCACCTTTATTGTACTGCCTTCTCATTGGCTCTTAGCCCAGCCACCTCACTTCCTCATCACTGCCTGTCTATACAGACCTCCAGGTTTCTATGGTTGGTACTGGGATTAAAGGTTCGTGTCACCACACTTGGCTGTGAACATGAACACACAGAGACTCTGCCTGCCACGTGATCTGATTAAGGGCATGTGCCACCATTGCCTGACTTTTGTTTATGGATTACTACTATGTCCTTTGATCTCCAGGCAAACTTTATTTGTTAACATACAAATAAAATATCACCACATTTCAGCACAAACAAAATATCACCACATAATATAAAAAGATACCAGGTAAAATTACCAGGTAATAAAAGAAGATTATTTTCATTGGCCCTATCACTAAAATTTTTTCTACATAAGAAGAATACAAGTTTTCTGTTTGTTATTCCTACACACACACACACACACACACACACACACACACACAAACTGCTTATTGATTTCTCACAATTATAATTTTAGTGTTAAAAATATCTGAAATTGAAGCTGAAAAATTGTCTCTAGATACTTATGATAAATATTAAGGCATCAAGTTAGTTCAGAGTAGTGAATGAAGAAAGACTTAATGTTTAATATTCTGTGGTTCAGAATATTAAATGCTATAGTTAAACATTTTAAGAATTAGTGCATGTAATTAGTACATATTTACAAAAAGAACTAATATTCAACAATATGGGGACAAAATATTTCATAAAACACGTACCTGCCATATAGTTCTCCAATAAAGACACATTCTAGAGTACTCCTAATCCCCTGCCTCATAGCTTGCTAGCTCTGAATTTTCATCAAATAATTGTTCTGGTGTTTCATTTTTCCCACCCAACCACCAGGTTTTCTTTTTCAATTAGTTTCTTATTTTCACCTGCTTAGATATAACATTTCCAAATACAGAGTACTGGTGGGATGTACAGAAATGATTAAACTAGTTTATAGTGAAAGGATACAGCATTCTGACTGTGGGTACTTACCTTTTGGCCCCAAGGACATCAGGAATGAGCTCTTTATCTCCAGCTTTCCACCTCGAGGCCACAGTTTTTCACATACTCTTGATGCTAATAATAATAATTTTTTCAGCTTTGTGCAGGACTGGACCTTACTGGCTTATTTGTCCCAAGATTGTAGCTGAATGCTTATCTCTCTGCATCAGAAAACAAAGTCAGGTGGGAAATACCCACTCACGGGCTCTGAAGGTCATTTCTTTGCATGACCTTAGCCACTAACGTATATACATTTAAACATTACACACACACACACACACACACACACACACACACACACACAATTTTTTCTAGATTTATTGTGCCACAATTGTTTGGTAAATGTGACTATAATAGACTTCCCAGCAATGAGGTTATTTTAGAACAGGCTACACAACAAAATCTGATTTATTTTAGGGCTCAAAATATGTGCTTTTAAGATTCAACCAATCACAGTTCAAAAATACATAAAAACAAACAAACAAACAAACTTCATGTGTAGTCAACACACTCAGACATTTGTTGTTATTCCCTGAACAATATTGCCCAACACCTATTTCTTTATAAATTAGGTAAAGATGGCTTGAAGTAAACAGGAGGATATGTCCAGGTTATGTACAGACACTACACTCTTTTACAAAAGGGAATTAAACATCAGTGTATTTTCATATTTTCAGCACTTCTTGGAACCACTCTCAGAATATGTGAAGGACAACTGTATATGTATATGGCCTTGACTCAAATGTGGGGTTAAATGGAAAATGTATTTAATGTTCCTAACCTTCTAAATATTGTTGCTTAGCAACATAATCCAGATGATTCCAGGCTTAGGATATTTCACTTGCAGTTACCAAATTTATCAAACTGCAAAAGTAACATTCAGTAGCATGGCTTTTTAAAGGCTGATCTCTAACCTTTGATATACAATTCAAGGCTGTGTAGTGATCACAGGGTAACAAGAGACTACCTCAGTCTAGCAGTTTCTGTGCTCTGCAGAGTAATGACTGTTCACCACATTAATTCATCAAGCTGCTGCTTGTAGCTGGATCCCAACTTCATATTGAGCACCTCTAGTCCTGGGAACGAAAAGAATTCAAAAGTTGAGAGGAAACGTATATCGGTGTTTGTGTGTGCAAGGTATGTGTGTGGTATATATATTATATTATATTATATTTTATATTATATTATATTATATTGTATTGTATTATATTATATGGTGTGTGGTATATATATATATGTATATTATATTATATTATATTATTCCTGTGCATGCACAGGTGTCAGGAGCATAAGTTTGCACACTTGCTTGTGTGTAGGACAGAGGCCATTTTTGCCTTAATTGAAAGCAAGACTCCTTCACTCAACCCATAGACTGCGCTTTCTACTAAGTCTCCGGCTGGTAAGCTCTTGGAGTTTGTGTTTCTCCTTCTGTGTCCTAGGGTTACAGTTGCTTGTGGCCTTACGAACATGACTTTTATAGTCCATTGTCAATAGGAGATGCTCTTGGAGTTTATAGGAGTCATAAACAAGTAGGCTGGAGCAGGAGTTCCTCTCCTAGATAGAGGGGTCTCCTGTCCAAGCCTTTAAGAGACAGGACATTACAGGGGGCATGACTGAACCCAGGGTCAGAAAAGGAGGGCCAGTCTCAGGCACCAAACTGCCCAGAGGCTGAGTCTTTGTGCTAGGACCCCAGGTCTGGGAAGGCAGTCCTGATCACAGACAGGAAGCATCGGAATTTTTCTGAATTGGAAGCCAGATCAGCGCAAGGGCCAGCTTTGCTCTTTCTCTCTCTTAAATGCTCTCTACATCACTGTGTGTTTAGGACCGCTTTGGTTGGAATATATTGTGTTATTATTTATTTCCCACACAGCCATTGTCAGCCATTTTGTGTAGGTAGTAAGATTTTGGAACTCAGGCCTTCTTGTTTGTACCCACCGATCCATCTCTCCAGCCTGTGAGTTCAATATTTGAAGCACTATTTAATAATGCCTGTCAGTTTTATACTGTCTGTAAGCCTAGCAATCCTGAGTTTGGTCATTCTAATTCTGGAAACCTTTTTTTTTAATTTCATTTTTTATTTATTTATTTATTTATTTATTTATTTATTTATTTATTTATTTATTTATTTTGGTTTTTCGAGACAGGGTTTCTCTGCGTAGCTTTGCGCCTTTCCTGTAGCTCACTTGGTAGCCCAGGCTGGCCTCGAACTCACAGAGATCTGCCTGGCTCTGCCTCCCGAGTGCTGGGACTAAAGGCGTGCGCCACCACCGCCCGGCTTAATTTATTTTTATTTTGTAACTGGGGCAAGAATTTTAGTCTAAGAAAGACATAACCCTCCCCCCCCCGCCACACACACACTCACAAAGTCAATGGTATATATATTGTAAAATGTTTAAAAAAGTAAAGAAAACAGGAACATTATGCTTTCCAAGGCCAGATGAGGGATGGTAGAGTGTTGACCATCCGCCCAGGAGAGCTCTCAGAACAAGGCAGGGGCAGGACTGCTCCCTAGGAAAACCAGGCCTGAGCCCATTCAACTCCAAAGAAACAAAGGCCAAGTCATGTTAAAATCAGTTAAACTAAGGATTTCTGTGGGCCTCTCTAGCACTTTGTTTCTTCCTTTTCTCATGTGGTCTTCATTTACCATGGTCTCCTATTCCTTGTTTCCCCTCTGTTCTTGATCCAGCTGGGATCTCCCACTCCCACAGGCTCTCTTTCCCTTGACCCTCACCCTTCATTACTTCCACTCATGTCCAGGCTGTTCAAGTAGATCTCAGCCATTTCTCCGTCACTGGGCGATTCTCATGTCTTTCTTGGGGTCCTATTTTCCAAGTAGCCTCCCTGGTGATGTGAGTAGCAGTCCAGTCATCCTTGTTCCACCTCTAGTATCCTCCTATGAGTGAGTATATACCATATTGGTCTTTCTGAGTCTGGGTTACCTCACTCAGGATGATTTTTTCTAGATCCATCCATTTGCCTGCAAACCTCATGATGTCACTGTTTTTCTCTGGCTGAGTAGTATTCCATTGTATATTTGTGCCACAATTTATTTATCCATTCTTCAGTTGAAGAGCTTCTAGGTTGTTTCCAGGTTTTGGCTATTACAAACAATGCTGATATGAACATAGCTGAGCCAGTGCTCTTGTGGTATAATTGAGCATTTCTTGGGTATATGCCCAAGAGTGGTATAGCTGGATCTTGGGGGAGATTGATTCCCAGTTTTCTAAGAAAGCGCCATATTGATTTCCAAAGTGGTTGTACAAGCTTGCATTCCCACCAGCAGTGAAGGAGAGTAGACTGCTGGCAATGGTCCAGAGACAGCCAGAACTGACCTACTCTGATGATGGGATGGCAAAACACCCTAATAGTCATGCCAGATACCCCATCCAATGACTGAGGGATCTGGATGCAGAGATCCACAGCTAGGTCCCAGGTGGAGCTCCAGGAGTCTTATTAGTGAGAAAGAGGAGGGTTTCTATGAGCGAGAATTGTTGAAACCAAGGTTGGATAAAGCACAGGGACAAATAGTCAAATGAATGAAAACACATGAACTATGAACCAAAGGCTGAGGAGCCCCCAGCTGGATCAGGCCCTCTGAATAGGTGAGACAGTTGATTGGCTTGATCTGTTTGGGAGGCATCTAGGCAGTGGGACCGAGTCCTGTGCTCATTGCATGAGTTGGCTATTTGAAACCTGGAGCTTATGCAGGGATGCTTGGCTCAGTCTGGGAGGAGGGGACTGGACCTGCCTGGACTGAGTCTACCAGGTTGATCTCAGTCCTGGGGGGGGGGAGGCTTTGCCCTGGAGGAGGTAGGAATGGGGGGTGTACTGGGGGGAATGGGAGGGGGGTAGGAGGGGGAAGAATAAGGGAATCCATGGCTGATATGTAGAACTGAATGGTACTGTAAAATAAAATAAAAGGAAAAAAAATCAGTTAAACTATTGCTTTCTCATCAGAGAACTGGATCCTTGGAAATGATGTCTGCTAGCCACCCCTGGGGTGCTTCCTCCCACACACATGTTTGTATTTGAATTGTTCTCTTGCCTGCCCAAAATCGGGTCCACATATGCAAATTAGATGCATTCCCCTGTTCTTTCTTGTGCCCATCCCCACCCCATCCCGCTACTCCACCACGGCCCATGGCTTCAGCTATGTAAGTTAGCCCATTGCTTTAATAAAGGAGCTGTCCTCCAACATTATCTCCAGGGGCATTTCTTCCCCTTATGTTCACCACTACCCAAGACTCTACTTCCCCAGTTCCTCTGCACCCTGAGACCTCTGGTGTGCAATGGAATATACATGAAGGCTGCATCATCCAGTCCCCATAAACTCTTACAGTGAATTATCCAGAGAAATGAGAATGCTGAGCTTATGTAATAATGTGGAAAAACACATAAATATAATGGTGATAAAAAACAAACCTAAATTTAAATTATTCTAGTTCACCCAGTGTAACATAAAGTATAGCTATGATAAAAATATAAGAGATGACAGTATGATAATTGCCTAGCCAGGAGCTTAATCACTAGGATATTTATTTTGAAATTCTGTTAGTGTGTTCCACTGACATGAAATATTTCTGAAGCTGTTCAGTGAACACTTAAGTATATATATTGATGCCATATTCATTAAAATTATGTTATATTTTACAATACAATAAACACTTATTTATAGGCAAGACAAATTAATGATTATGACCATTCTTTTGAATGCATACATCTTTCATTAAAATGTATTTCATGATCTTTTTTATTTGCTATTGATTTGTTTCATTCTATTTGATTTTATGAAATATGATCTCACTATGTAGCTCTGTCTCACGTGGAATTCGCCATGTAGACTGTGCTAGCTTTGTAACTTGCAGTCACTCCAGCCTTGGCCTCCTGAGGAGTGGCATGTGTCATAACCTTCACACTTCATGCATTCCTAATAACAGATTCCAAAATGTCAAGTCTTTTATTAAGATAGATGATGTGAAACATACATCTAAACCAACGAAAATTTTCTAGTACTTTTTGTTTTTGTATTTGTAAGTGCTAAAGAAATATGTTATGTAGACTCATCATCTAGGCATATAATTTGAGGATTATACTTATGTTTATATGAAATATACATGTATATTACATTGTATTCAAATTACAGCTGGTACTAACATAGAGTATTTTTTTTAGGCTTCATCCCACAGATGCAGGGATGGTTTAATATATAAAAAATAGATAAATGTAATCTACCATATAAACAAACTGAAAGAGAAAAAATACTCTATATGACATAGGGTATTTTTAAGGAGGATCAAAATTTTCAGTCGGGCCATGTGGTGTACGCCTTTAATCCCAGCACTGGGGAGGCTCTGTGAGTTTGAGCCCAATCTGATCTACAGAGTGAGATCCAGGACAGACACCAAAAATACACAGAGAAACTCTGTCTCAAAAAACAAAAACAAACAAACAAACAAACAAATTTTCAATCTGAGTAGATAGCTCTGGTCGTATATAAAAGACAGTGGTGCTTACTGAGATTCAGGTTGTTGCTCTACTTTTAAGAATGAGGATTTCATTGATGGTAGGAAATCAGGCCTATTGCCTCTTACAACTAGTGTATACATATATAACTAAACACACAAGTATAATATTTCCCTATATAGAAATAACCATCCTTCCAGGGGGAACACAACAGGCTATTTTAGCATTGGCTCTGTTTTCACAGCCCTTGCTGGTCAAGTAAGTGGAGCATGCTGTTTGCAGAGGTCTATTCACTCACAGGGAGGGGTGGTTTTCAGTTGATGTGTTTGATTGCTTTTCTGTATACAATTTAAACCCTGGAATTTTGTAGCTTTTAGAGGACAACCTAAGGTAGATTATGTTTTCCCCAGTAAGCCTGCCAATTTCCGTCTTTTTGAGAGGATAAGAAATAAGACAGGGGTGAGAACCAGGGGAAATCATCAAAGAGATGTAAAGGGAGCCAGGCCAGAGGAAGAGGAGCGACAGACAGTGATCACAGGAAAATCCGCACTCTATGCACCAGCGGCTTCTTAAGTGGGTAAGTGTGTTTGCAACCTCAAATCCTGTGTGGAGTCAAACACTCTTTCTAGCACTCAGTTTCCCGCTGATGACAGTCTTGTTCCACAAGTCTGCTCCTGCTGAGGGGGGTTTGCATTTTTATAAGGTCTGATTAGAAAATGAATCACCCAAAAGCCTGAGTAACCAGGGATTGCTGGTAATGGCTTTAACCTGAATTATAGTAGTAGTAAGACAGATAGAGCCACCCAACCATATCCCTATACGCTTCTCCATTTCATTTTATATCTTATCGACAAAATTGATTTAAATTGCCAGGATTCACCAAAAGACTTCTGGCATGTTTTCATTGTTATGGTTGTAGTTTTTTTTTTTTTTTTTTTTTTTTTTTTTTTTTTTTTTTTTGTTCTGTTTTGGCTCTTTTTTGTATTTAAATGTTAAAATATTTCAAGATTTAGAAACATGCCATTTTTCTTTTTCCTAAACAAGTGAAAAATATTTCCAGCATTGAGGGTATTTAGGGAAAATGTGAAATGGATATTTTATTTTCTTAAAGTACTCAGGTAAAATAATTTAATATAACTTTAATTTATTTGTGTTCTTTAAGTAAGGCCCCACTAGGAAATGTTATTATATCAATGTTGTATCTTTGATAAAATAAAAGTACATATTGAAGAAAACACGTGGGTTTTAATGTAGGTAATGATCAGTTAGATTAATTTTTTAATACTTACCACATAAACTAATGTATCCAAGCAATGAATAGTGGTAACAAGAGTATACTTGCACTTGCTTTTTAGTGATAAGTGCATTTTTGCTTTAGATATGGGTGATTTTATCAACATTATTCTATTTCCTATGGATAAGTATTTTGCCAGAAATTTGGGTAACAATAACACAATATAAGTTATTTACAATACAAATGAAAAAAATTATCAGAAAATTTTGTATCCTTTTTGTCTTTCAAAATCAGATAAAATCTCATAGTGCACCTACACACTTAAGTATCCTTTTTTCACTTTCAAAGACTGTAATTGTAAAAGAAACATCACTTTCGTACAACATAATAACAATTCATACTGTAAAATATGGTTTTTATCACTTAGCATAAAAAAAGCATTCACAGTTATCTTTCTATATTTTATTCTCTGCAACCATTGTTTACGAACTTTTTTCTCTGGAACACATGAAAAAATTTCCAGTTCTCCCTGGTTTTGGACTTGATACATTGGGGCTGTACTTCCTAGTAAATGATCCTGACCTTATCTAAAGAATTCTTTCAAATATATCCTTCTATGAAAATAAGGCTCAAATATCTGTATTTACTCTTTCTAGTCATAGTGAGCATTGCATCATTTCTCAGGTGATGCCTTTATTGTACTGTGCTGGTACCTTTGACATAAACCAACTGTACACACAGATGATGACCTCATTCTTATGCATAGTGTTCAAGTGCTTCATTTGCTAGGGCTTTTTATCAGTACAATATAGCTATGGCAAGTAGTTTTATCAGAAAGAACAATTCCCTCACTTCATTTTCTTTGGGATTTTCATGGCTTTTCCAAGCTGGCAGATACTTTGCATTCCTTGTTTCAAAATTTCAGTATCTGTTCAGGTCCTTTTTGTTATGGCATTAACAATTTAGGTCAATTTGTGAAATGTTCACCTTATTGCATTTTTTTTTCATTTTAAATTTGAGATCATAACATATTTACAACATTTCTTTCTTCCCTTTCTTCCCTCAAAACCTTCCCCACTCTCCTTCAAATTCTTGGTCTCACTTTTCACTAATTGTAATTATACACACACACACACACACACACACACACACATATATATATATATATATATATATATATATATATATATATATATATATATTCCAAAATGTCCTCTATTCAATATAAATGTTACCTGTAAATGTGGTCTTGGGGTAACTGTTTGACATTGGACAACTAACTGTTGTGCTTCTTTCTGGGAAGACCATTTCTTCTGATCCATGCTTTCCTTGATTGCCTATAGCTTTTTCTAGGGTTGAGTCTTCCTGGACTTTCCCCCACCCACTTTGGCATCCTTTTTGCCCTTTTCAACTCACATTGGGGAAGTCTTGTTGGTGAGATTTTACCAGTGTACCTTGTGATAGTAATAGGAGATATATTATTGGATTTTTTATGTTATTAATGTAGAAAACCAACTACTAGTCCTCTTAGAGTTATTTAGGCTTCTGAAGGGGTCTTATAGATTTTGTCCTAGCCACATTTTATGAACAGTGGGTGAGTAAAGCAAAGCAGTGTTTTGGAAACAACAGGGTAGTTGCATGTAAACCTCATTGCACTTGTGATAGCATGAATGAGGTTTGTCCAAGCTCAAACCAGATAAACTCCTAATATAGAGCATGAAAGTGGTCATGAAATGTCACCCCTGAATAAGGAACTATCAGCAGCTGATGACTGCAAGGGAGGCAGTCTGTTTTCTTCAAGGATAGGAAATAAGAGAGGCTACCTATGCTCCAATAGACAGTACTACAGCAATGCACATGGAGAAAATGATACGTGCACTCAGAGGGTTTTGAAGCACATTCCTTGAAGTTGGAGAGGAGAAACAGTGAGGACATGTGACAGACAAGAAAATTTAGAGAATATTATGGTGGTAAGTTTGATCAAAACACACTCTATGCATACCTGAGATTCTTGAATAATATTTTAAAAAGGAGTAGAACATTAGATAAAACCAGACTTAGCTCCTTTGCATTTTCAGAGATGATAGAAGATTTTTTTTAAAATAATCCTCCAAAAACAAAGAAAGAGATTCCTGACCTCCTCAGATTTCTCAAGAGTGTACTCTTTTATCACCCACAGAAATTTTAGTATACGGCCATAGTGCTGTGATAAGAAATGGAGACGTTTTAATAACTTGACAATGAGTCAGGCTTCATGGTTTTGTCTTTGACAAACCATTTCCTTATCCATCACACTGGTCTAGACTCTCACCTGTGAAACTGAAACTTAAAAGTAAAATCTTGCATCCACTGTTAACCTGTTCAATAAATTTCAGTGTTATAGCTCATTGAGAATATGTGTTGTATATGACACTGGTTCAATTCACATCATGTAAAGATAAAAAGGAAGAAAAAGAAAAGAAAAGATAAAATGCAGACGTTCAGTGGTTAATTTATGAAGCTTTTATCTGATACCTTGGAAGGAGGAGAAATTACCTCTATGAAGATTTTTTTGAACTATTGAATATGACAATTAATTTTTATGTTTTCTAGATGTTTTAAACTTTCCAGTTTTGTTATTTTATATAAGCATTTCTGAATAAATAGACTTATTGATGGTTAATTAATACTATTCATCAACTTGTCATCTAGGAGGTATGCCTCTTCACCTATATACAAAGGATTGTCAAGTTAAGGGACATCTATGGGCATGTCTACACAGGACTATCTTAATTATCTTGATTAAGATGAAAAGACCAGCCAACTGGGGGTGGCATCATCCCAATATAAAAAATCTTGGACTTTATATGATTAGAAAATGCTAGCTGAGAACTATCGTGCATATATTCATTGCTTTCCTCTCATTTTCTATGTAATGGAGCCAGTTCACTGAGGCTCCGGTGTCTGTGATTTCCCTACCATGATCTTACTTGAACTGTGAGACAGAGTAAACCATTTCTCCTTCAAGGTTCTTGTCATAGTCAGTATTCTATTGCTGCAAAGAGACACCACAGCCATGGTAATTCTTATAAGAAAAAGCACTTAATTGAGGCTTGCGTACAGTAACAGAGGTTTAGCTCACTATGAGCATGGCAGGAAGCATGGTTGTACACAGGTAGACATAGTGCTGGGGAAAGAGTAGAGGGTTCTCCAACCAGATTCACAGGCTAAAGGAAGAGACAGACCCTGGGACAGGCTCGGGCTTCTGAAACCTCGAAGCCCAGAGCCACACTTCCTCCAGCACAGCCACACAAGGAGTAAGTGTCCACCCCTCTTCATCCTTCCAAGTAGTGTCACTTCCAAATCATTTAAATATATTAACATATGGGGTACATTCTTATTCAACCCACCACGGTTCTGTTGTCATAGTATTTTAATCATAGAAATAGGAAAAAAAATTTAAGAAAGATTCTTCTTTAATGTAATATTTCTATATTTGAGATATTGTTAACTGTCTTTTGTTTTTATTAACTTTTTCTTTTAAAAATGATAATGAATTGAGTAGTATTTTTCCTATAACATCCGATTATATCTTAATAGAAATATGCACTCAAAAATAAAAAAGAGCCACACAGCAGTCAGTATGCTAAATATTGCCACTCTCCTTATTTTATCTCTATATTATTTCACCCAAATAGAATCTCAAGCGTTCATAGCACCAAAAAGGCTAATTACAGCTGCAACCAAAGTTTCACTACCAGAGACTGGAGGAAAAAATATTTTCTTTCTTGTTGACATCCATGCAACTCTGACTTCTTTTTGGCTTTGAAATAGTGCAGATAAGTAAGCATTCCTTTCTGCCAACAATGCTCTTTCTCCACGCAGGAATGATGTTTATAATAAGAATTAAAATGCTTGTCACTTGGCCTTACATGATACACAAGATGAAATAGAAGTGTCCTTGGAAGAACAAATCCAACATACTTCACCAGTTCAAAGCCTGCACACTCTTTCTTTATCTAGCAAAGGCAAGTTTGATCTTATCCCAAAATGTTCCCTCATCTCCAGTAAAACCAGCTCTAGTGAGTCTATTTTGCCCAATAGCCCTATAAATACGTTTGTGATTGCTAGCCTTGACAAGATCAATTATGGTGTCCTAGAAGAACTTGCTTCACAAATGCCAGTTTTTGTTTGTTGGTTTGTTTGTTTTGTTTTTGTTTTTTAAGCTTATTAAAATTTGTTTTTCTATCAAAACTGAAAAATATGAACATGGGTGACTTCTGAAAAACATATATATGTCAAAATCATAAATTTTAATTAGTTTTGCTGATTAGCAACACAAGTAAAACAACAAAATAGAGGCAAAAAGATAATGTTGTCTGTGTATAAATGCCGCCCAAAATAATTAATATATTTAAAATTGTACAGTTTTAGTATAAACTCTAAAGAGTTTTCAGATTTTAAAACTTACATATCTCAAAATTTAAAAGCAAATTTAAAAATTGATTTTCTCTAAATATATCTATAAATACTTGATTTGCTTTCTTTATACATTGTTTTATGTTAGTATGTTTGATATTGATTCTCGTGTGTGTGTGTGTGTGTGTGTGTGTGTGTGTGCGCGCGCGCGCGCGCGCGCTCGTGCGCGCATGGGTGCATACGTGTGTGTATGTATGTGGTGTGTGTGTGCACACATGTGTATCATTTGTAAGGAGGTCAGAAGACGACTTCAGGGAGTTGGTTCTGTACTTGCAGTGCGTGCTCTGGGATTGAACTCAGGTCATCAGGTTTGGGCAGGTCGCTTTACCCACTGAGCCATTTCACAAGCTCACTTTATATTAACACAAAAGGCGTGTGATGTGTTAAATAAATAGTTATTTAAAACACATTCGGAAGAGTTGATTTATAGGAATTTAAAACATGTAGCTTCCTTAATTTGTGTTTTCTCCTTCTTTTCATGTTGTGATATTAAGTATATATTGCCTCAAGGAAGGTACCAACAAGTCTTAGAAACTAAGGTAATTTTAGAATTTCACTTGGTGGATCAACTTTACATACTCTGCTGATTTAACATGCATCTGGAATGGTTTGTACATGCTATATCTTGTTTCACACACAGGTTGAAAAATTGCTTAGCTGAAATGGGTCTCCACTTGCTGAAAATGCTGGTTTAATTTACACCGTAAAACATAGCCAATTTGGTGGAAGGTGCATCATTTAATTTTCTTGTAGAGAGAATCTTGTGAGAATCGGAATTTACTGGCACCGAATATGCAAATTACTCCAGTGATATATGGATTGTTCTTTGGATAGCCGCCTGGCTGGCTGTCCTGGAAATCAACACAGCCATCTCCACACTGCTTTCTCCGCTGGTCTTCAGGCTAGACCACTCAATATTAATAGCTGAACATTTCCACAAATCTCTATTTGATTTCCTGCCTCATGAGCCCAGCTGGTTGTTAAAAGTTGAAATAAATCATTTTGCCTAAATTAACAGTGTTCTTGACAATCTATTTTATGATATTTACCCTTGAATCCCACCATGCCTTATAAATTGGAGATGGTTGATTTACTCCGACAGGAGGAGGGAGGAAAGGAAGCAGTGAGTGGATAACTCATGTGCTCCCGGTGAAGTAGTGTTTCTTATCTAAGACACAAGCTGACACCACTAGTCAGATTTTAAGAAGTTATCTAGTTTTTTTCCCAATATTCTTCATGCTGTATCCTTTTTAATGTGTACTGAAAATGATATAAATAAATATTGGAATAACAATGTATCTGTGAGAGACAATAAATTGAAAGAATGGTATTTACAAAAGAACAAAGAGTTATTAGTCCTGAACTTCTGTCCTTGTTGGATTATCAAAGGATGCTGATTAATTAATGATATTAGAGAAAATATCAAATACATAACTGCCATAAAATTATGAGTTTAAAAGAAAGTTGAATGTGCCAAGAAAAATACAATTTTCAACACCCAGTTTTAATCACAAGTGGAATATTGTGTCTGAGGATAGTCTCAAATCTTTCAGTTTGGGAAAGATTTTTCTCAAGAAAATTTGTGGGTGTCTTCTTTGTATAATGAGGCAACATCAGCATCAAACTTTAGAAAAATAGTACAAAAAAGTGAAGCGAGTATAGAAATATTTCTGAGTTGGGATGGAGTCTAACATTATAGAATAAGGGAAGATTTTGGACACTCACAGGTCTATATTCAGGAGGCATGTCTGTCCCATCAACAATGTTACAGACACAGGGGGCAGATAATTTACCTTTATTAATTTTTAAGTACAGATAAGCAGGCCATGTGCTTACTTAGTTGTAATTCAGATGGTACAAGAGCGTCTACTTTACACCACTTTCACTGATACAGATGCATGATTCCTAAATTTAAATTAACCTTGTGTGAGAAGACTTTGGAAGAAATTGAGCAGGAACTTATGGAGCTCTAATAGCTAGACAGAGGACAATAACAATTGGCGTTCACCGTTTTTTGCAACTCCACCTACTTGAAAGATTTCTGGAGATGTTCCACGTTTCCAACAAACAGAATAAGGCAAATGACGTGTTGCTATAAAGATTTGAGTATCAAATACTGGCTTTTCTGTTTGTTACTGGTAATGTGGAGATCTTGAAAAACATGAGAGACCAAATCTCATTCCACTTGCATCCCTATGAAGATTCTAATGTGAAGGACAGAGAATTATATCCCACGAGTGAGCATGAAGGCAGATGTTCTCCAAACACACAATCACATTAGCTCCTTAAGTGGGACAGCATGCCTCCATATTCACAGGTTGACAAAAGCCTTATGAGAGATCTTGTTTCAGAAGCATCCAGCTAAGACAGTTCTGGTTGCCTAGCTATAAACTAAGTTTCAAACGGCCACATATTCCTCCCCCAAGTTTAGAAAAAGGTGTCATATATGGAGAAATATTAAATGCATTCATTTATTCATCCCTTTAATTTGAATACTCATATGTAGGGATAGGTCAATAACATTAGAAAACTCTTAGTTTCTGAGGTTTAGTTACTAATACGTACTGTGGGATATTCTGTATGTTGTGAATATATGTTGCTATGTTTGATTGATAAATAAAACACTGATTGGCCAGTAGCTAGGCAGGAAATATAGGTGGGACTAGCAGAGAGGAGCATTGACAAAGATGCTGCCAGCCGCCAAGATGAGGAGCAGGATGTAAAGTGCCAGGAAGCCACAAGCCTTGTGGCAAAGTATAGATTAATAGAAAAGGGTTAATTTAAGATAGAAGAACTAGATCATAAGAAGCCTGCCACAGTCATACAGTTTGTAAACAATATAAGTCTCTGTGTGTTTACTTGGTTGAGTCTGAGAGGCTGTGGAACTAGTGGGTGAGAGAGATTTGTCCTGACCGTGGGCCGGGCAGGACTGGAGAAAACTTTAGCAACAAATATGTATCATTTATTGTGCTATCAGTTTCCATAGATTAGTCCTAAGAGACACTGTTAGACTTTGTGCTGTTATCTGCATCAACTCCTAAAATGGAAATACTCTATGCACAGTATACATTACACAAAGATAGTTAGAGAAAGCAAAAATAACAACATAAAAGACTCAATATGTCATCAGTGGAAGACTATTTTACATCTGAAATATAACTAATGATGATAGAGAAATGTTATAAGTGTACATCAAAATCTGAGGACTTGTCATGCAACTAATGATGTTAACTTTCTCCTCAACATTTAACACTGTTGATATGTACACACCACCTTAAATTATCCACAAAATTATAAAATAAACAAAGCTACTTTACACAGAATTATAAATAAGAGAATCATAAAAGTTACACATAATCAGAATAAGATAAAAAGCCAAAGCTATCTTAATGAAAATTAACAATGCTGTAAGTAAGAATCAGTATCTTATTTACAAGTGTGACATAACAAAATTACAATAAAAAAAAGCCTGGTGAAACAACACACCAACTAAAAAAATTAAAATTTAAAAATCATCCACCACTAGAACAGTTTTAAAAATCCCCCAAATAAACTCAAACTCACAACTCCTAAAATGACATTTTACCTATTGTTTATAACTTTAAAACATGATACTTTCCTTGGTTATTTATTTAGACCAATGTTATGCTTTATCATGCAATGATTTTTCTCAGAAAACCTGACCCCCAGGCAACTTTATTTATCAACGTAGTTTCCTATATGACACTAGATAAGTAAGATTATTGTGTTTCAGTTTTAGATATGTTGGAAGATCTATTGATGGTGTATGAGGAAGAAACTAGCCTCCCAAAGTAAAACATTCTTTTATAATTTTTTTATTATGTTTTGATATTTCATTTGTATTTTATTCTACTAAAAGGAACATCTCAATGCTACTCTTCTGTTAAAAATTTTTCATAATTATACACTGAAAGAAGAAGCTTTTCTGATGAGGGTTGAGTGATGGAATGATCAAGGGGTGTAGCAATATGCTATTAATGGTTGTTTTATTACTCAGTTCATTTAACAGTATAATATATTTTGTGCTAGAGCCCATGACCTATCCAGTCATAGGCTCTTTGTCTCAATAGCACTATCAGGTATGGATGGCAACTCAGGGAGTAGGCCGTAAATCAATTCTAACAATTAACTGATTGCTCACAGAACAAATGTGTCAGTACTTCACCAGGATATGTTGCAGGAGGTTAATATTGCAGAGTCCCTAGCTGGGTGAGATTTATGATTACTTTTTTTTCTCTGATAATGTTGATAATGCCTTGCTGAATTATGAAGGGTAGGCAGTAGAGTTGAAGTTTCTAGTTGGGTGTCAGCTATATTTCTCCATGTTTGATAGCATAAGCATGGTAAATTCAGCAATAACCAAATTAAATTATTGTTTTTATTTACCCAGTAAGAGAGTATCTGACAAGTGACGGTACATTGGAGCTTCAGAGTGAATTGGGCTGTCATCTATTGCCAACCATTTACAGAAACATTTTCAGTGAATAGTTATTAGGCTCTTAGGTTGAAATTAAGTTTACCTATGTGAAGAACAGTTGTCTTTGTCTAGGTAAGGACAGATGATCTAGTTTATTTAGCTTGCTTTCCAGTTTTAAATCATGTTTTAAGTATTCAACAATAAATATTAGATTTTATGCTTCAACACCATTGAAGACCAGAGAAGTTGTATGTACTCTAGATTTCCATGGTATTTGTTTCATGCTGTCTTGAAAGCATATATGGAAAATGGTGTTAGGATAAAATAAAATTGATTATTAAATGAAGCAGTAAACATGATTTAAATACTAGGGTTTTTAATATTTTCTATTATTAGTCAAAAGACACATGGGTTTATAACTTCTAACATCAAAATTATTTCATGCCGTTATCTCCCAGAAACATGCTAAAATCATTCCTTAAAAGGTAAGTAAAAAATATTTAACCTGGATGCTGAGATTTCTTTACAGTGTGTATAAGATAGCTAATTAAATGCAGATTTTTTCTCACTTTATTTAAATGTTGAAACTACCCCCACAGTAACAAGAAAAGTTATTTTTGGAAGAGAGTGGTGACAACCCTCTCCTTTTCTTCAGATGGTAATGAGTTATTAGCCAGGGACTTTTCCTGTCCCTCCTGTGTAGACCTTCCCCTTCTGCTTGATTATACTTGAGGACTAACTGAATGAAGAGTATGGCTGCCTGCCTGGGCTTCCTTCTTGCCAAACGGATTCCATAGCTTTGCCTTCTGTGTATGTAGTCTGCTTTTACAGTGTTCACTCTGAATAAGTTTGTAAACTAAAGTCAAGTTAAAGAATAAATAAGTAGCAGAGAAAACACTTTAATTCATAATGATAAATGGCCACAGAGTTTCTGACAATCTTAACAGAATCAATCTCTCTCCTCTGTGAGCTTGAATAATATTTGAAGAATATTAAATAACTGAATATTAGATCTGGATTTTGGACCCTTTTAAACAAGTCACTATCTTGGATTTGAGATGATATATGGTTTCCATAACTAATGACTATTTTCTTTCTGGTAAATTTATGCCCAGATGAATCTTTGTGACCTTACTAATGCATGTAAGGGATGCCTAAGCATTTATCCTTCCCTACACAGAGAAAAAGAGAGATAGACAGAGAGAGGAATAGAGAGATAAAGAGGAGGGAGATTTTGGAAATTGGAATATTCTTTCTTTTTTTTTTAAAAGATTTATTTATTTATTATGTATACACTGTTCTGTCTGCACATATCCCTGCAGGCCAGAAGAGGGCACCAGATCTCACTACAAATGGCTGTGAGCCACCATGTGGTTGCTGGGAATTGAACTCAGGACCTTTGGAAGAGCAAGCAGTGCTCTTAACCTCTGAGCCATCTCTCCAGCCCCTTGGAATATTCTTTTATCTATTTTTAATTATTAAGAAATCTATAGAATGAGAATATGGGACTATTTGCCATGCTCTTTGAAAAAAAAATGAGAGGGATAGTTAAATAACTGAAAATTTCTACTTCTTATGCCAATGAAAGGCAGTTTTTTTTGTTTGTTTGTTTGTTTTTTTTTTTTTTTAGATTTAAAGATTTACATGAAACGCAGGATTTGATAAAATTGTGATGTTTCATCGAGGCATTTTGTATTTCTCAGATTAGGTTTCTGCCAGAAAATAAGTGCATGCTATATCGGATTCTGAAAGTCATGATGCAGCTCAACTGCAAGGTGTTACTGTGCTTTCCCTGAGACAGCCTCTCCTGAAATCTTGCGAGCTGTTCTATCGGCCTCTACAGAACTTGGCAGGGTTATGGCTAGCAGTCTGTGATACCGGAAGTCATTTCCCTTTGACAGGATCCATAAAGCCAAAGGCTGGAATAACTCATGTGATGAAATTTTAGCAGGGAAACTCTTTGACTTGTTACCATTATGTTTTGTACTCAGTGGGCCCTTCATCTGTGGGGAATGGCTGTGACTCTCCGAGGTCCCTGTTCTACCTGTGACCTCTGATCAGCCAGAATGGCATATTTTTTTTCTCAAAATGAATTTGCTACTGGACAACACATGCAATCTGAACGAGTTCGCATTATCTAAGGACCTCTCCTAGCTGCTTCAATAGCCTTCCAAGGTAACAGGAGGCAAGCTGCTAAGTTACTGGATGCTTATTTTCTCCTCTCACTTTTCACAGGGGCAACCAGAAGCCATTACGTATGGTGACCAAATGCAGTTGCAGAAGCACAACTAGGGGGGGCACTAATAGACTACACTGATAATGAGTATTCTCCCTCACACACACTAGAGGAACAATTAGGTAAAAAATAAAGACCTTTTATTGAATACTGCTCTCCATTTTTTTTTAACCACACTTTATGTTAGGTCAGTGTGGAAGAAAGAGGTCGGATAGAATCTGATTGGCACAGTTATAACAACATTAGTGAATGTAATGACCATGATTTTTTTTAAATTTATTTTCTTATGACTGCCAACTACTCTCTCAAAAGTCACAGAATGAAAATTCCAATGGTGAATGAACTGTTTAATTAAAAAACTTTGAAATCACTTCTTGAAAAACACATGTAAGTTCCTTGAACTTACCAGTGAAATTTTTTAAAGCATAAATTTGGACTATGTCCCATTTCAATAGCATATAGTCTCAAGTGCATATGCGTACTATTTTGAAACTTCAGAGAAACTATTCCTGAGTTTTCAAGGTTGTCCTGAGGTTTATCATCATATCTAGCATGGCAGCAAAGCTCAAGTCTAGTAATGAACCCATGTGACCTTTATGATGATTTACATGTGACTGGGAGAAAAGAGAGGATTGGTTTTTGAGGGATATACAGTGAACTTTTTGCATGATTTGAATGCACATAAATGCATACACATTGATTTATGTATATGTAAATAAAATGAAAATATTTATATAGTATCATATATATAAAATATTTGTTCCTAGTGACTGAAACAAGAAATTTAAATTTGGAGCAATTCTATTAGGCTGTCATATGCAATGAGAAAATTTAAAACTTGAAAATATTCTGCCTTGTTAAACTATAAGTAATTGTTTTAATTATAATTTATATGCCATGTGCATAAAAAGTACTTCTACCTTACTTTTGACATTTGAAACACAATCACAGATAAAAATGTAATTATGTATAATTGAAGAATTTTGTTGGTGGCTGATAGACTATGCAAGGAGTAGATAAAGCTTTTAAAGCTCAGTGAAGCTGATCGATATAACTCTCCATCAGATCAGTACTCTATTTATTAAGATAAATGAACAGAGCTTTGATGATATCATGGACCTGCAGGGAAATTTATAATACATGACACAATTACTGAAGGTAAACAGAGCTGAAACTTGTTGTTTTTCAGACATTGGAGTTGTGTTAAGTGACCCAGTGAAAGATGCCTTTGATAACAGAATCTCAGTGTTTTCAGCTTTGATTTCTACTCTATGTTGGTAACCTGAAATGAGAGATCAGTTTTATAATTTAAACAGAATAAAGAACCAATTTGTTTTTAATTTAGATCTGATATTCTTCAAATATTGACAGATTTTAGGAAGTAAATATGAAATATAAATAATGACATTATTAAAGTTAAATCTGCTTTGAGGTAAAATTATTTCTGTGAACAGCATTATAGACTTGAAATGATTCTTGATCTACAACATAGAAACAAATTCAGAATTAGGCTCATTATAATCTAGTAAAATAATAAGCACTACTAGAGGAACAATTTGGCAAAGGATGGGTAAAGTCCTTTCATTGAAGACTGTTCTCCATCTTTTCATAACACTTTATGTTATGTCAGTGTGAAAGAGAGAGTTCAGATAGAATCTGATTGGCGTAGTTATAATAACACTAGTGAATGTTAACGATCATGATTTCTTATGACCTCCAACTACTCTCTCAAAAATCATAGAAAGTTATAATTCTGCACATGGCACATTACTTCTTTAGAATAATAAAGTAAAAATCTTATTCTCACCCTCTCCTCTGTAATATTGAAGTCATATTGTGTACCTTCATATGTATTTATCACATATATTTATACTAAAGTCCCACCTGGGTTATTTTGGAGTCTAGATCTGACCTATACTTGTAGATGTAACAGTCTTATTAAACAAGAAACACAGAGCCAAACACAGAGTTAAAAGCCCAAGAGGTCAGAGCAGCAGCCAAGAGCTGAGATTAAAACCCTTTCTTACCCTTCACTGGCGCTGCCGTCCTTCCTCCTGAAAGAGACCTACTTCCTGTGTATCTGTCTTTTTATTGACTTTCTGCTCTGCCTTTTCATTGGTTGTAAACCCAACCACATGACCTCCTTATCACTGCCTGTCTATACAGACTTCCAGGTCTTCTATGGTTGGTATTGAGATTAAAGGCGTGTGTCTCCATGCTGGCTGTATTCTTGAACACACGGAGATCTGTCTGACATGTCATCAGGATTAACGGTGTGTACCACCACCACCTGGTTTCTGCTATGGCTTGCTATTAGCTCTGACCCCCAGGCAACTTTATTTATCAACATACAAATAAAATCATATTTCAGCACAAATAAAATATCACCATATTTACGCACATTGAAAGGATGTCTGATCTGCTCCTTCTTTGAAATCTTACACTCAGAGAACTGGAAATTATAAATCTACCCTTTCATTGATCAGTTTTTCCCATTCAGCTTAGGCTGCTGCTCTGGAGTAAACTCCTGAACTACTGGCTTGAAGAAGATGTGGATAGAGATAAACAAACAAACAAACAATCCAAAACAAGCTTATCAATAATATACCAGTCTATATTTTACTTTGGATATTTTCAAGATTGTCTGTTTATTTCTATCATTCTCCTATATTTACACATATTTACCTTTTAATTTAGTATTTTGAAGGCTTCCCCAGGTTCTTAAATTTATGTATTTAAGTTGTTGGCACAAATTGGAAAAAATCAGCTGTTTATCTTCAATCTTATTTCTCCTGTTCTTTTTTTTTTTGTTTTGTTTTTTTTGTTTTTTTTTTTGTTTTTTCGAGACAGGGTTTCTCTGTGTAGCTTTGCGCCTTTCCTGGAGCTCACTTGGTAGCCCAGGCTGGCCTCGAACTCACAGAGATCCGCCTGCCTCTGCCTCCCGAGTGCTGGGATTAAAGGCGTGCGCCACCAACGCCCGGCTCTCCTGTTCTTTCATGGTTGATATCTTCAGTTGATTTATCAGAAAATATACTTCTTTAATAGTAGCCTTATTTTCATTTTTAGTTACCAGATGTTTAATTTTTCAGATATACAAAAATGATTTATTTAATTTTTGTCAGTGTGTGAGTTCATTTATGCTACCTTTTGTCATTTGATATGAAAGTTTCTTCCATCACCTCATAAATTATAGCTGCCTTAAAATTCATTGCGTTTTCACTGGAGAATTATTCCCATTTTTGTGGTTCTTCAGTTTGAGTAACTTTAGCTTTGAAACTAGACACCGTGATTTGTAGGTTCTGTCTGTACCATTATTTAAAACTGCACACATCATGATTGTTTGTTTTGGCATCTGCTTAGTTTAGTTAGACACCTTGTAGCCTGGTGTATCACATGCATGCTGGACCACTGCTCCTCGGACTAACTCCTGATGCTTCTGTTTTCTAATCAATATTGATTGGGAACAAATGAGATGGATCAGTCATGAATTTATTGTGGTCACATTTTTTAATTTTCTCATCACTTATTACATATCTGTGTTCTGAAGGTCTCATTTCTATAATTCCCTCCTTCTGTTCATCTAAACAGAAGGAAGTCCTTTCATCTTATAGTGTCAAATATTTTATATACCTATCAACTTTATAGATAATTTTGGAATTATTTCCTGTGTGTGTGTTTTTTTTCCTCCTTCCCCTATGTGTGTTTCTTTCAAGGAAAGTTCAACCCTGATGTGTCCCTTATTCCATCCTAGATCCAACCAATTTGAAAACTAACATTCACCATTACAGTATCTACTGTTCTCAGTCAGTTAGTGAATCCTGGCTTTGTTCCTTCTTGTCCTCCTCCTTCATTCTGACTTTTGTGTATTTTTCTCACGGTTCTCTGAATTACTGGCTCTCCTTTAGGTTTCTGGTCATCATTTTCCCAGTGGCCTCTTACCTCTACTTGCAACCACTTATTATTTTTAATATATATATATATACATATATATATATATATGTAGATGTGTAGATGTGTGTGTAGATATGTATGTAGATGCGTGTGTGTGTGTATGTGTATGTATTTAGAAGAAGGAAAGGGAGAAGTTTTGTAATAAATTTATAATCATTTTATCTTTATCATCTTTGAAATTTTTAAAAATATAAAGCAAACAAGATAAAATTGAAAATTAAATAAAAATGAAGATTTAGAAAGTAATAGATAATGCTTAATATGCTACTACTAAAAATAGTAGTTTTATTTGTTCTTTTGAAGCTAATCCATACTGCCAATATTCTAATCAGAAGAAATGTTTATTAGCTTGATTAATGTTGTAATACACTGGTTGAACTTACTCCTTTGGAAAAATTTGGCTGTCATAGATATCATATCATATCATATCATATCATATCATATCATATCATATCATATCATATCCCATCCAACCATGTTATGTTTCATATCTTTCCTTTTTTGTTTTCTAAACCTTTCTCACTATACATAAATGTGTGATGTGAATTTGAAAGATGAAATGGATAAAGCATGTTATTATTATTCTTTTCTTAAGGTTTCATGTTGACAACTGTTATCTTTGCAGTGACTTGTGTGATTCCTAAGTATAATGTTTCCCTAGTTTGTTTGCATAGTTATTAGGTAATGTGTAGGGAGATGTCTATTTATACATCTGACATTTCAGTTACTTTTACCTTTTATTCAAGCATAATTATTATGATGGACTTTTATTATTACACACAAACATATACTACATCATATATATTCATTATATTATAAATATTATGTTACACATATGCATTTATGTAATAATAAAAGTGATATATATGTATGTTACTTTTATCATCTAAAAGCCAGTTATAGTTTTAAAAGGCAAATACTTACTATCCACTGAACTGGGAGAATCATCAGAATAAAGAAAAAGGAGCAAAAATAAATCAATAAATCTACAAGTATACTGTTATCAACTGCTATTTCTTTCAATAACACAGGTTTTAATTGGCATAAAGTTTGCTATATATGCAGGGTCATTTAATTGGAGAAAGTTAATGATGTATCCTGACATTTTTCTAGTAAAGTGAACGACTGATATTCACAGAGGCTAATTCTGTAACTACAATCTGTTAATGACATTTTGCATGGAGGGTATGTGAGTCTTTACAATGATGGTAATTTTAACGTCATGCCTGTATTTACATCTGATATTCATTGCTGATAAACTGCCTTTACTCATGCTTTAAAACATAAGTGATATTTGTGGCTATCTCAGAGCTCTTCCACATTTCACAACTGTTTTCGAGAAACATGCTTAGGAAATAATCACCTAGTTCTGAAGGAAGGATACAGGAGGTCTGTAGGCCATAAAATATTTAAAACAGAGATCACATTAGGCTGTATGTGGGACTACTTAACTTTTGTACTTTATGGAACAAATTTTTTTCTAACCTCTCAGAGAATACAATTGGATCTACTGATCTTTAAACATTCTCCTTGCTCGATTTCACACTTTGCTCCTGGAGCTTGTCTTAACAACAAATACAGCAGTTCATGAATGCTAAGTAAATACATGTTTGCTGTTTGGTTTATGACAGATTACAGTGCTATAGAAAATAACTTTCCTTATGAAGAATGTGTTCTGAATATTTTCTCCATTTCAGAAGGTGTTCACAGTAATAGTTGTGAAGCATAATGAAATCAAAGTCCATTTCAGTGTTCATTCAACACTTAATAATCACAATTATGATGTGATTTATTAGGCAAAGCATTCAACATATACATTTATTTATGCATACATGTTTATTTTATAGAAAATTTCCTACCCTGTTTTAATGTATTTGTTTAAAAAATTTAAAAGTATGTGTTTGTCTTAGGTAGGGTTTCTATTGCTGTGAAGAGACACCAGGACTATGGAAACTCTCATAAAGGAAAACATTTAATTGGGGTGGCAAACAGTTTCAGAGGTTTAGTTCATTATCATCATGGCAAGATATGGCAGCATACAGGCAGACACAGTGCTGGAGAAGGAGATGAAAGTTCTACATCTTGATTTGCTAGCAACAGTAAGTGAACTGTGTTACTGTGTGTAACTTAATCATAGGAGACCTCAAAACCCACCCCCACAGTGACACACTTTCTCCAACAAAGCCATACCTATTCCAACAAAGCCACATCTCCTAATAGTGCCACTCCCATTGAGGGGCATTTTCTTTCAAATCACTACAGTGTATATAACAATTAAATTTGGTAATATATACAATGAAATGCTTTTTCATAACTGCTAAGCAAATAGGTGATTAGAACTCATATGTTGCTGAGTAATGAAGGCCTTATCCAGCAAAGTCAAGATCCTGAGAAATCTGCTGCTCTGGTGAATCTGACTTTTATGTCTTTAGACTTCTATAAAGTGCTTCGCTCTTTATTCTGTAAACTTTCGGCATTCATTATGGTAAGACATTGGAAAGTTCTTTTCTGTTTATGTTGACTTGGAGTCTTGAAGTCCTCCTGTATTTATCTGTCCATAAAACTTCAAATATTTGGTCAATATTGTACTATTATTATATGAACTGTTTTTTTCTTTATCATCTTGTACATTTCATCCTTATTCAACACCCATACCTCATAAGCCGGTTATAGCAAAAAATCCATGGAGTCTTTTTAAAGGGCAAAAAATTTGTTAAGGGGAAAAATTCACTGCGCAGAATAGAATAGTCACAGGTTCTGGAATGCTGTTCTGGCCAACTGAGTCAGTTCTGTATCCACAAACATAAGGGAGAGATGACAGTGGGTACATGCATCTCAGGTCTAAAGGGTTGCTGAGAGGCCACACCCAAGGGACATGTACTTCAGGGTCATAGGCAGGTAAAGCAGGTACCTGCTACATCTCTAGTGGTGGTGCTTCAAGGCTGAAGGCAGAACAGCTATCTACTACATCTCCCCTTTTTGTCTAAATAAGAAATTTCTAACTTAATACAAAATTATCCATAATAGGAACAATTTTCAAGTATTGTCCAGGAAAGGGGGAAGGTAATAACTTAAGCAAAAATAGAATTACAACCATCAAGAACAACATCAAACAAGAGGCATATGCTAAAATGAGAGATGTTCAGAACATAGGCAAATGGCAAATGACAGAGATCATTCTAAAAGCTGTCCTATCCTCAAGAGTCTGAATCTAGTACTTAATATATTCTAGCTAAGATACAAGAAGATTGTAACTGTAAATATCTAGTGTTCAACTCCATCAAAGACCGAGAAGGAATATAACAATGCCTGAGAAAATGGAAAATGCAAGCAATTTCCAAAATTCTTGTAAGGATAGACAGAGATGTCTGGCAGCCTGGACAGTCATCTAAAGTTTCTCAGCACCATTGGGACATCCATTTTGGCTACAAGCCTAGAATATCTGCAGACCATTTTCAGAAGCAGGAATTTTGAAAGACCATATTACCCTATCTTGACAGGGTTCAGTAGTTATTTTTCCGTGTGTCCTACTCATCCAGAAAGGACAGTGTGCATATTGTCAGCAGTCGAGGCAAGAGCAGTTCTTTGCCCAGCAGGCCATTTTGTGCCAAGAAGAAGACAAACTTCTAATCAGAGTGTCTTAGAAGCTCAACATTCTCTCAGAATCAGATCAGTGCTGCCAGGAGCAATCGTGTCTTGCACGATTAAGGAGCAATGTCAAGAGAATTCTAAGTTATCAAAACATTTAAATGCCATATTATCTAGGTCTATGAAGTGTTTGAAGATTACCCATCCATCTGATATATGTTTCTATAAATCTGAAAAACCTAACTAACTCACTATAGGAATAACATGCATGAGTGACTATACATGTATAAGTCTTATCTACCTAAATAACCCAAGGACTAAGGTTTCACATTAACAATATAAACAGACTGTAAACAGATATACAGTATAAGGACAATGACCTCAAAATTGTGAGATACATAAAATATCTTACATGGAGGTAGAAATGTATAGTATAATATGATAATGATATCTCTAATATGTATCAATATATAAAATATCCTAAACAGAAGTAGAACATACATACAGTATGACAAATATAATTTTATGTTTGTATCAGTATACAAAATATTTCAAATAGGAGTAGAATATGTGTACAATATGATGACTGTAGTTTTGAATTTGTATCAATATACAAATTATCTTAAATATTAATAAAATGGTTTACATTTGTATCAATATAAAAGAATCCATATCAATCCAAATTATCTAAGGCTTGTTTTACTAAACTAGTTTACTAGTATATTCAATAATCTACCTTAATATACTATACCTATCCATTCCCATTTTTTCTTTTCTTAAAGAGAATACCTTTAATGCTAAGTAAATACATGTTTGCTGTTTGGTTTATGACAGATTACAGTGCCATAGAAAATAACTTTCCTTATGACGAATGTGTTCTGAATATTTTCTCCATTTCAGAAGGTGTTCACAGTAATAGTTGTGAAGCATAATGAAATCAAAGTTCACTTCAGTGTTCTGTCTAATTTTTATGGTTCTACCCCTATAACCATTATCCATAACCCTGAGAAAAATGAAACCTTTGGGAGAGTTAGCATCATTTTTTAGAATTGCTTCCTTCTGTTTAGGGGGTGAGGGTATCTCTGTGGGGTCCTGTAAGGAAGCTTAGATAATTAAATCTCAATAGTACTAGCTGTAGAGTCTGCAGCCAGTCTCAGTGTAATGGGTAAGGTTGTCTGAGGTTTTGGCTAGAACTGTAGTATGATGGACTGCTGTGGGATGTTCTGTATGCTGTGAAAGTATTGCTCTGATTGGTTGATAAAAAAAATGCTGATTGGCCAGTAGCCAGGTAGGAAGTATAGGCGAGACAAGCAGAGAGGAGAATTCTGGGAAATGGGAAGGCTGCAAGAGGAGAAGCTGACAGCTGCTGCCCCGTGAGAAGCGAGAAGTAAAAGTACTGGTAAGCCACAAGCCATGTGGCAACTTATAGATTAATAGAAATGGGTTAATTTAAGATATAAGAACAGATAACAAGAAACCTGCCATGGACATACAGTTTATAAGCAGTATAAGCTTCTGAGTGATTATTTTATAAGTGGGCTGCAGGACTGTGGGGGCTTGACGGGACCTGAAGAGAAACTCTCCAGCTACAATGGACCATCTCATCTTGGAATTGTCCTGGAGAGTTTTCAATCCAAAGCTGATCATTGAGTAATGCTCTTAGGTATGATGGCATTATTCTGAACTGGGTAGAGTTGCTGTTGTGTGGTCATATCTTCATTTTGGAGATTTTAGAGATCACTATTGGAAAGAATTATTTTCAGTAGAGCATGAGTCTCTTAATCTCAGGGTCATGTATTTGAGCCCCACATTGAGTACTGGATATAGTACTCCATGGAGGAGTCTCTTTAAAGAACATAGCAATTTATTAAAGGGAAAAACTTACTGTATAGAACAGAATAGTCACAGGTTCTGAAATGTTGTTCTGTCTGCCTGAGACAGTTCCATATCCAAAACAATGAGGGAGAGAAGAGAGCACATACATGCATCTCAGGTCTTAAGGGTTCTGAGAGGCCATGCCCCAGGGGCATGTACTTCAGGGTTATAGGCAGGTAGAGCAATTACTTGCTGCATCTCTAGGGGCAGTGCTTCAAGGTCAGAGACAGAACAGCCATCCACTACAACCTGACATTATATTTTTCATTTATATAAAATATCTCATACATGTGCATGATGTTTTTGGTCCTATTCAACTGGTACAGCCTTCCTCAAACTAAACACAAGCTCCCAAATGTATCTCCTAGATTCCTCTGAACTTCATGCCGTTTTTAACAATCCATTAAATTCAATTAGTGCTTCTCTTGGACTTATGGGTGTGGTGTCCATTGGGGCATGAGCAACCTTCAAGTGGCCACCCCTCCAAGAAAGAAAAATGACTTTCTATACCTCAGTAGCTATTAGTTGCTAAGCTGAAGGTAGGTTATAGGGAGTTTCCCTTGATACCATCTAGCATATTTTACTGATTTAGATTCTGATTTGGATTTCCTTTTAAATTATCCTGTGACTCATATTTTCTTATATACATTATTTTATAATAAAATTTACTCATAGTTGTTTTTTCCCAGTCCAAATTTCTAATATAAACTCAAGTCTACAGGTAAAGAAAACTGTTTTGGACTAGTTACTTGTTTGCTGTCCTCAAAAATTAAGCAGTAATAAAGAATTACTCTGATTTTATGCTTTTAAAATAGTAGTAGTAATTGTTAATTATAATACAATAAATTTTGATGTAGGAGAAGTTAGAGTTTATATAAAAGAATATGAAAATTAGATTGGAGAAACAGGTATATTTTATATTATGTTTAAACTTCACATAAGGAGTTATGAATAATTGAATAAATTATATTAACAAATGATAATATTGCGTTCTGTATAATGAACTCCCAACAGATGGAGACATTCTCTAAAACAGCTTCAGATATTATTATGAATATTTAATGAGGCTTTAAGAATCAACAGGTTCCTTATTTACTTAATATGTTATGGTGAGAGTGGTTTTTATTAAACGAATGATAAATTTCCTGTTGTAAAGATTATGGATAAAACGAAATAAAATATTTTCTTAATATGTAGAAATAAAACATAACATAATTATATATTTATATCTGTTATTTTTAAAAATACATTTACTTTGATTTGCTTGAAAATAGATTCAGTATGTGACTAAAATAGGATTCATTAGCATAGCATTAATATTTACCAACACACAAAAATATTCTTCCTAAGGGATCATGTTTTATCATGCTGAGAAATCTGACTATGATCATGTTTCAGTGTCTATGAATGGATATTGAATTTGTATTGCTGCTGTTGGCCTATTGCTTTGAATTTTGCCTTGTACGTTAAGCCACCTACACAAAGCACTCTTCCTTTACCTAAATAGTGAAGAGATTTAAAATACCTCATATTCTGACATCTCAAATCAGATCTTACAGGAATTTTATCAGATTTGCAAGTCCTTTGTTTCGTTGTTTCCCTAGACACAGTATTCAGAAGTTTCAAGGAGTTTGCCTTCAATAGAAAGGTCATGAGGTCATATTTGAAATAACTGAACATAGCATATTTTCTCATAGAACTGTATTACACCTCCTGAGCTATTTTTCTTAGTTATAAACTTAACATGTAATACAGATTATTGTATTTTTAATAATTTATTCATTTAATAATTTTATTGCTGAGCGTTGCCTTCCTATTAAAATATTTCTGAATAAATATCTTCCTGTCATTAGGAAGACTATATAATTTTATTTAGTGAAATCAATTTCACTTGTTTTGTGGTACCATTTTAAAATAATGTAATGTTATCTGTCAGCAGAGGCATAGGATTCACTTGAGAGTATTCAAATTTTAATTGCTATTATATATCTGCTATTAATTACTTTTAATATATTAAATGTGTTAGTTAGCCCTTTGGTATGGTAACAGTTATAGTGGCTATACATGGTGTCTTCCTGAGGAGGAGTTCCATCCTAAAATGGGCTCAAAGTATGCTCTAAATATTATATATGACTTTCATGCATCTGTATCTAAAATGAGTATATTTGATCAAGTATACATATTTGCTATATTAAGCCTCCAAATCACCTAAAACAAAAAGAGAAAAAAATACATATTACTCAGAGAGAATCTGAGGGTCATTAGGAATTAGGAACTGTGGAGTGTTTCTGTGTCTTCTAAGACTTCAAACTATTTATGTGGTCCGATAGTTGTGGAAGAAAGTTAAAGAAAAAAATATGATAAACTATCTTCATAATAAAAAAGATTGAAAGAAAGCGTTCTTTTGGCCACTACAAAATAGAGTCGAGGCTGCCTGTGGCCATGTCAGAAAAGTAGCAGGTGGCACCTGAGCTTCAGGAGATTGGGTCACCAGAGTACAAGGCGTTGATGGATAAATCTGAGACAGACAAGGCCCTGAGGGCTTTAGTTCCAGAATGTCTCTAGCTACTGCTGTGACTTTCTTTACATGTTGACTCCCTTTATTTTTCTCTGGTAACTGGCATGGTATGAATGGGTGTATGGGGATCCCCAATGCCTTTTATGCAATATGATTATCTCAAGGAAATATCCCATTCTACTGGGCATTTTTACCTATGGATTATTATGAAGGTGACTTCCCGTTAAGCTGTACTATTTAGCTGAAGTAATGATTTTATACAATAATAATGTTAGTTTAATTAGAATTTTGGTGGTTAAGGTTTTTTAACAATATAGTAAGTATAATAAGTATGATACAAGTTAGTTTAATTGGAAAATTAATACAGAAAAAGGCCGGATATAGTGTTGTCTCTGTCCTTGATAAAGCAGGGGCCGCAGAGTATAAAAAAATAAGAACAAGAAGTGTCATGCACTTAGGACCTAGGAGTTTCCCTTTAGGAGCCAAATAGACCTTGGCTTAGCTCAATGATTTTTTTCTTTTCTTTTCTTTTTTAAAATTCATTTTACACATGAATCACAGGTTCCCCTCTCATTCCTCCTCCTGCTCCCCCCCCCACACTTTCCCCTACCCCTCTTCTCATCTTCCAACAGGGTAAGTTCTCCCATGGAGGGACAGCTAAGCCTAGAACATTCAGTTGAGACCGAACCACGTCCCTCCCCAATTTATCAGGGGTGAGCAAGGTGTGGGAACACAGGTAATGGAATCCAGAAACCTGGTTCATGTACCAAGGGATAGATCATGATCACATCACCAGGGCTCTCAAGTAACCCAGCTACACAACTGTCTCCTGTATGCAGAGGGTCTAGTCCAGTCCCATGCAGGTTCCACAGCTGTCAATCTAAAGTTTGTGAGTTCCTATGAGTTTCATTCAGTTGTCTCTGTAGATTTCCCCATCATAATCTTGAGTCCTCTTCATTTTGTAATCCCTCTTCCCTCTCATTGACTGAGCTCTCAGAGCTCAGCCTGGTACATGGTTGTGGATCTCTGCACCTGCTTCCTTCAGTACTAGGTGAGGGCTCTATGATGCCAGTTAGGGTATTCACCAATCTGATTACCGGGGCAGGCCAGTTCAGGCACCTTCACCACTGTTGCTAGTAGTCTAATCTGGGGTCATCCTTGTGGATTCCTGGGAATTTCTCTAGCACCAGGTTTCTTCCTTATCCCATAATGTCTGTCTCTATCAAGATAATGCTTTCTTTGCTCTCCCACTCCATCTCTCCTCCAATTCAACCACCCCATCGCCTCATGTTTTCATCCCCCATCCCCTGCCTTCTATTGCCCCCATTCATTCCCAGCTTACTCATCAGGATCTCCTCTGTTTCCCCTTTCCAAGGTGATCTGTACATTCCTCTTAGAGTCCTCCTTGTTTCCTAGCTTTGGGAAATCAGTATGGTGGTTTCTCAGATAATTGGAAATCAATCTACCTCAAAACCCAATGATACCACTCTTGGACATATACCCCAGGGATGCTCAAGTATACCACAAGGACACTTGCTCAACTATGTTCGTAGCAGCATTATCCATAATAGCTAGAACCTGGAAGCAACCTAGATGCCCCTCAACCAAAGAATGGATAAAGAAAATGTGGTACATATATACATACAATGGTGTATTACTCAGCTGTAAAAGACAATGACATCATGAAATTTACAGTCAAATGGATATAACTAAAAAAAAAAAATATCATCCTGAGTGAGGTAACCCCAACTCAGAAAGGCAAATATGGTATGTACTCACTCAAAGGTGGATACTTGATGTAAAGCAAAGGATAATCAGACTACAAACCTTAGCTCAATGATTAAGGAAAACAATTGAGTCCCAGCTAGCTAGTTCAAGTTCTTTTAATCTTAATGTTAGGAGATGTGTTCATTGTTTTCATTTTGAGTCAGCTAAAACAAAAGCTTTAAATTATGACTTGAGGTTAGGTTAAGATGTTTTTGTTAATGGCTTTGAGGTAGAAAATATTGGGGACCAATTTAAAGTTTTGAAAGGCACACTTTTAATAGTTGAGTGAGAGACTCATTGAGATCAGGGAACAAAAAAAAAAAAATGGCAGCCTGGCTGTTGTTGGTTGATGTTCCTTTCTTGGTAGGATGGCTTGATGATCAAAGGTGATAATCAATTCCTTGCACCTATTTCTGCTTTTAGCTTCTTGATATAAACCTTGTTGATGGATGGGTATGCACCCTGAGAACATATAAAGTATAATTCATTGAATATTTTTCATATATAAATGTTTATATTTGTGATTGTTTTAAGATTTTTTTATAAGATTACCTTTTGAAGTAAATAAAAAGTGATTTTTCCTTTCTTTGAAACTGCAAAATGCAGCCTGCCAGTTAATGAACTGGTTGAAAAAAATCTCTTACTTGCTTACACTCTGGTGATCTATAGCAAGTTGCTTGGGTATGAATATATATAAATTCTTAAGGTTAACTTGTTTTTCCCCTGTAATTCATAAAATGTTTAATCATATAAAGGAAATGAGAAGCATGTTGTTTTTTTTAACAAGCATTCATTGTAATCGTTTACTTAAAAAATAGAATGTAACCACATTTTAATTTTTATATTGCTTGAATAATTTTGCTGGAATATATAGGCTGTAGAGGAAAAATAAAGACAGAGAGATGATAGAGAGACCTTGAAGGCATGTGTGTCTGTGTTCATTCTTTTTCACCAGCCTCAGAGAATTAAGCTTTACTCCATCAGCTAGAAAAGTCAATTGAGTGATTAGTCTGTGTACTCTGTTGCTCACCTTCAACTCCTGAGCTGCTGGAGGCTGGTCCTTACAGCAGCAAGACGTGATCTTGGTAACAGTAGTGAGGTAGCATTGCTTCATCCTTGGCAACCTCCATGGGAGGCTGCAAGTTACTTTGTTGGAAGCCATAAGTAAACCTTTTCCCAGCATATATAAGAAAATGAAAATGCATCTGAATACATTACCCACTCCAATTTAATTGTGTCTCTGATAATTGGCCAAGAGCTAGATCATCGATCACTGGGGAATTCTTCTGTTACATTAACCAAATATCCAAAGTCTTATATATGTAATGAAGAAATATAAAGAATTTATGTTGTTATAGTTTCAAATATAAATCATTATCTGATGAGAATAATCTTCAGGAAATAATAGAGAATAATTTTAAAGATTCAGTGTCCTTGTTCAGGGAATAAGTTCTTCAAAAGAAGCAAGTTATTTGCTACATTAATTAATTATTTCTCATTAATTCTGTACACCAGAAGTATAGATAGATTAATTTATAGGAAAAGTTGATAGTATGTTCATTTAGCAAAATACAAGAATATTTTCAGGCCTGGGTCCTATGAGAGCCCCAGCCATTGGTTCTTGGCTGAATTTTCAATAACAAGTGTGAGTTATATATAATGTGGGTGGGTCTTAACCCCATCAGAATGTGGTTATTCTGTAACAACCATGCCACTATTACAGCAAGGACCTATGTTGCTAGCTTGATTGTCACAGTAGCTGATAGGTTCATAGCTTGGTAAGGACATCTTCCTCCAGAGCCATCTGCACAGCCATCTGCACAGTGCCCTCTTTCAATAGCAATATTTTCCAGTGTGTCCAGAGCTTTCCAAGTAGAAGCCTTGTGCCTTTTCATTAGTTTTGCTTCCATGTGTTTAATTTTTTATGGTGTTGTCATTTCAATTATTTAATTTGTTTTTATCATTGTTGATGACATAAAATAATTTCTATTTGAAATAGAAACTTATTTTGTTTTTATTTCTCTGGGTGTACCCATGTATGTGTATGCTCCTAAGAGTGGTGACTGCAGAAGTTAGAAAAAGATATTGGGTCTCTGGAGACAGAAATACAAGTAGCTCTGAGCCATCTTATGTGGGTACTGGAAACTGAATGCAGGCGCTTTGCAATGTCAGCAAGCACTTTTTATGCTAAGCAACCTCTCTTTAGCCTGTAAAGTAGATGTTCTGGTATATTGAAACATAATCAAGTGATCTTGCTGACAAGACTTATATTTGATGTGGTTTTCTGCATATAAAATATCGTTGAATTCAAATGATAGGAGCTTTATTTCTTATTTTTAATTTTTATAGCTTATGTTTCATTATACCATTGAAGTATGTAGAGCTGCAGGGAAATTATAAATATCCGGTAATAATTACTAATACTACATTTTCTTTTTCCATTTGTAATAGCAGTAATGATGATTCTCATTTTTAATATCTTGCCAAAGGGCCTACTTGTATCTATATGATTTTTAATTTGTATTTAATTTTCATTTCAGTGATGTCTATTATGAAATTTTGTTACATTCATGTTGTGATGGGTTTGATTTTTGATGTTTTATTTTAACTTTAAGTTACTAATCTAAACCTTATTTACTTCCCTTCCTTTATCCTCTGTTTGGACTTTCCTCTTTTCACTATTTTCTTTTATCTGGGAACAAACTGTGATGACAAATTCTGTGATGGCATCTAAAATATGTATGCATATATATGCATGTATATATATATGTGTGTGTGTGTGTGTGTGTGTGTGTTCCTCAAGTACTAAATAAAATATTAATGCATTGTTGCTAAATGGTTTCTGCCACAGCTGCTTCCTGCTACAGTAAGAAGCTTCTCTTATGAGAGATGAACACAGTACTCATCTGATTCAGCTCTTTATCATTCAACAACCTGTGGCTTTTGGGTGGGATTTTTCTACTACACAGGGTACATTTTGTATTTTACATTTTTTTACCAATTTAATTTTAAGAGTTATGTTTGTTATTTCAAAAAATTTCCATCTCCAAAGGACACTCTAGAGTTAGCATTGTATAAAACTTATGGTGAAACTTTTTTAGAGTATAGGAAAATTCTTTGAGCAAGTATCATTTGAGCTGGGTGTTTATGAATAGAGGAAGAAAAATCAAAACAAGAAAAATGAGCAAAGTACAGCAGAGTATGAAAAGATCACAGTGCCTATACATATTGCTCCTGTGGATCCTTTCAGGGTACAGTGACTTGGATGAGAAGCACTGCCATATTTGTTTTTGTGATATGCATATTTCAAATCTTCTTTCATCTAATATTTACACCTTTTTCTTACATTTATTTAATTTAGTTAATCCCCTCTACTAACTTTTCTTTCTTCTAATTTAGCCTTACACATTCTAATATCTATAGATCTGATATATAAGAGAAATTAATTTCTGTTCTTTGCTATACTGTGGACACTATCCAATACTACATATATCTAATCAGTACATTTTAGGAACATAAATTTAAATTTTTTTCATGTTTTTTTATTAAGAAATTTTTTTTATTAATTTTGCATACCAATCACAGACCCCCTCTTCCTTCCTCCTGCCCCTCCAGCCTCCCCCATAACCTAAACCCAATTCCCTTTTACAAGAAAGTAAGGCTTCCCATGGGGAGTCAGCAGAGCCTGGTACATTCAGTAGAGGCAGGTCCAAGCCTCTCCCTCTGACTCAAGGCTGTATGAGATGTCCCACCATAGGTAGTGTGCTTCAAAAAGCTAGCTCACACACTAGGGATATATCCTGATCTTACTGCCAGGGGGCCCCTTAGGCAGACCAAGCTACACAACTGTCTCACTTATGCAGAGGGCCTAGTCCAGTCCCATGGAGGCTCCACAGGTGTTGGTGTAAATGTCATGAGTTCCCACTTGTTTGGTTTGGTTGTCTCTGTAGGTTTCACCATCATGATCTTGATGTCCCTTGCTCATAGAATCCCTCTTCTCTCTCTTTGACTGGACTCCTGGAGCTTGGCCTGGTGTTTGGCTGTGGATCTCTGCATCTGCTTCCATCAGTAACTGGAGAAAGGCTCTTTGATGACAGTTAGGGTATTCACTGATCTGATTACTGGGATAAGCCAGTTCAGGCACCCTCTCCACTATTGCTAGTAGTCTAAGCTGGGGTTACCCTTGGGGATTCCTGGAAACTTCTCTAGCACCCTGTTTCTCTCTATCCCCATGATGTCTCCCTCTACCATGGTATCACATAAGTTTGGGTATGTAGTACATTAATTTTCATTGAATTCAAGGAATCTTTAATTTCTTTATTTTTATTTATTTATTTTTGTTTCTTTGTTTTCTTTCAAGACAGGGTTTATGGTGATATTTTATTTGTACTGAAATGTGATTTTATTTGTATGTTAATAAATAAAGTTGTCTGGGGGGGGGTCAGAGCTAATAGTAAGCCATAATGGAGCTGGGCATTTGTGGTGCATGCCTTTAATCCCAGCACTTGGTAGACAGAACTAGGTAGATCTCTGTGTGGTCAAGGATACAGCCAGCATTGGAGACACACACCTTTAATCTCAATACCAACCATAGAAGACCTGGAGGTCTGTACAGACAGGCAGTGATGAGGCAGTCATGTGGTAGGGTTTACAACCAATGAGAAGGCAAAACAGAAAGTCTATATAAAGACAAGCACACAGGAAGTAGGTCTCTCTTGGCTGAAGAGGATCTCTGAAGCAGGAAGGGTAAGGCTCTTAGCTCTGACCTCTTGGGCTTTTATTTTTACATTGGTTCTGTGTTTCTTATTTAATAAGATAGTTACTTCTACAAGGGTTTCTCTGTGTAGCTTTTGGAACCTGTTCTGGACTTACTTTGTGAAACAGGCTGGCTTCGAACTCACAGAGATCTGCCTGCTTCTTCCTCCCAAGTGCTGGGATTAAAGGAGTGTGCCACCACTGCCCAGACTCTTCCTTTATTTCTTCCTTGACCCATTGGTGATTCATTTGATCATCATTATTCAGTTTCCATGCAATTATAGGCTTTCTGTAATTTTTGTTGTTGAAATCTAACATTAAGCCATGGTGGTCAGATAAAATACAGGAGGTTATTCCATTTTTTTGTATTTGTTGAGAATTGCTTTGTGACCCAGTATATGGTCGATTTTAGAGAAGATTCCATGGGGTGCTGAGAAGAAGGTATATATATATATATATATATATATATATATATATATATATTAGGATAGAATGTTCTATAGATATCTAGTAAGGCCATTTGAGTCATAACATTTGTTAGATCCCTTATTTCTCTGTTAAGTTTTGATATGGTAAATCTGTCCATTTGGTGAGAGTGGGGTGTTGAAGTCTCCCACTGTTAATGTGTGGGGTTCGATGTGTGATTTAAATTTTAGTAATGTTTTCTTTTTTATATATGTGGGTGCCCTTGTGTTTGGGGCATAAATGTTCAGAATTGAGACTTCATCTTGTTGGATTTTTTTTTCTGTGATGAATATGTAATGTCCTTTCCAAACTCTTTTGATTGATTTTAATTTGAACTCTATTTTGTTAGCTATTAGGATAGCTACACCAGCTTGCTTCTTAAGTCCATTTGGTTGGAAAGTCTTTTCCCAGCCTTTTACTCTGAGGTATTGTCTGTATTGGGAGTTGATGTGTGTTTCTTCTATGTATCAAAAGGATAGATCCTGATTTTGTATCCATTCTGTTAGCCTGTGTCTTTTTATTGGCGACTTGAGTCCACTGATATAAAGGGATATTAATGACCAGTGATTGTTAATTCCTATTATCTTTTGGTAGTTGTGTGTGTTTATATTTCCACATTTGGGATTTGCATCTGTGGGGTTATATATTGGCTGTGTTTTATGGGTGCATCTGACTTCCTTAAGTTGGAATTTTCCTTCTAGTCCTCTCTGTAGGGCTGAATTTATGGATAGGTATTGTTTAAAGCTGATTTTGTCTCAGAATGTCTTGTTCACTCCTTCTATTGTGACTGAAAATTTTGCCAGGTATAGTAGTCTGGGTTGGCATCCATTGTCTTTTAGTGTCTGCATTACATCTGTACAGAACCTTCTGCCTTTCAGAGTCTCCATTGAGAAGTCGGTTGTTATTCTGATGGGTGGGCCTTTATAAGTCACTTGGCCTTTTACCTTAGCTCCTTTTAATATTCTTTCTTTACTCTGTATGTTTAATTATTATGTGGCAAGGGGACTTTTTTTTGGGGGGGGGGTCTAGAGTATTTGGTATTCTATCATCTTCTTGTATCTTCACAGATATTTCCTTCTTTAAGTTGGCAAAGTTTTCTTCCATGATTTTGTTGAATATATTTTCTGGTCCTTTGAGTTTGTATTCTTCTCCTTCTTCTTTCCCTATAATTCTTAGGTTTGGCTTTTTCATGGTGTCCCAGATTTCCTGGACATTTGTGCTATGACTTTTTTGGCTTCTTTTTTTTTTTTTAAGGATGAATCTATTTCTTCTATTGTATACCTTACACCAGAGATTCTTTCTTCCATCTCTTGTATTCTGTTGGTTCTGTAGTTCCTGTTTATTGTTGGAGGGCTTTTCTTCAGGTTTCACCAAGCCCCGCCATCCCACAATCCATATATAAAATAATCGCTCAGACATTTATATTACTTATAAACTGTATGGCCGTGGCAGGCTTCTTGTTAACTGTTCTTATATCTTAAATTAACCCATTTCTATAAATCTATACCTTGCCACGTGGCTGGTGGCTTACCGGCGCCTTTACATGTTGCTAGTCCTGGCGGTGACTGTAGTGTCTCTCCCCCCTTCTTCCTGTTTTCCCAATTCTCCTCTCTCCTTGTCCCGCCTATACTTCCTGTCTGGTCACTGGCCATCAGTGTTTTATTTATATAGAGCAATATCCACAGCACTTCCCCTTTTCTTCTTTTTTTTTTTTTTAAAAAAAAGGAAGGTTTTAACTTTAACATGGTAAAATTACATATAACAAAACAATTATCGAGCAAGAATTACAGTTAAAATATTAAAGATGTTCTATCTATCTTATATGTGTGAGATTAAGGTTTTTTATTTAACTTATCTTTTATTATAACTGAGGAAATTACAACTATCTAGTTTTTAACCACATCAAAGACCTGAGAAGGAACATAATGGTACCTGAGAAATGGTAGATGGATGCAAACAACTTTCAGGAATCTGGTAAGAGTAGACCAAGACAGCTGGCAGCCTGGACAGTCACCTAATGTTTCTCAGCATTGTTGGTGTATTTAAATTGGCTGCAGCCCTAGAGTATCTGACAGACCATTTTCAGAAGCAAGAATTTTGAAAGACCATCTTATCCTGTCTTGGCAAAATACAGTGGTCGCTTTTCTTGTGTCCTGCTTGTCCAGGAAGGACAGTATTGTATTCGTACTGTCAGCCGTCAAGGCAAGGGCAATTCTTTGCCCAGTAGGCCATTTTGTGCCAAGAAGACAAACGTTTAAATGGAAATGTCTTAGAAGCCCAACATTTTCTCGGGATCAAATTGGTGCAGCCAGGAGCAATTGTGTCTCATATCAACAGATTTTTAAGTTATTTAAATGCCATATTCTCTAGGTCTATGAAGTGTTTGAAGATTACCTATCTATCTGAAATATATCTATGTATACCTAGAAGACTTAACTAACATGGCTACAAATATGATTATCATAGATGACTAATTATTAATCTATTTTTAATTATCCATTACAATTTAAATGAGTTACATAAACATAATACCTCAAACAAGAATAGAAATATATATATACAGGATAACAAAATTAACTTTAAGTTTGTATCAGTAAACTAAAATTTACACCAATGTAAAACATTTTAAACATAAACTAAAATCTATGCCAATGTAAAACATTTTAAACAAGTTGCTGTTCTTTAAAAGTAGGTTCATTAATCTACCCTTTTTATTATCATCTCTATATCCTATATATCTATATCATATCCCCTTTTCTTTTTTAGAAAGAGATCGCATTTATAATCAACCTGTTTTGAATAAAAATATTGGTTTTTCTCTGTCCCACATCAGAGGGCTCTTTTGATTTGGGACATAAGAATCTCTTAACCATTTTTTTTAAGCAATATGTCTGGGTTTAGATGGGGAGTGAGCCAATTTCACCTCTAAAGCCAGCTTGGTATATTTGGGAATTTGGGCATAGCATCTCTTACTACTTTTTGCTGGAGGGGGGCGCTGTGTCTTACGGGGACGCAAAGAAAATTTTAGGCCTATGGGATAGTCCTTGAGGCTGTATTGCGGGAGCCAGTTGCCTTGAAACTGTTCTGGATGTTGGATCCTCTGGACCATGGTGTCATTGGAGATCTTTCAGGGGGTCTTGGCTGCTCAAACCTGATGTATCTTAATCTGGAACAAATCCATAGCCTCTGGCTTTCTGTGGAAACAAAAGCAGAACCTCTTTTCCAAAGTAACATATCCTTATATCTAAATTTTGAAGTCAAGGTACCTTTAAAATTTACATTTTGGCATAACTGAACAGCCTTTATAATCAAATGTTTTTCTTTAGTTACTAATATCAAAGACAACATAATCCAGATTTTCTGTGTGATAGCCATCTTTATGTGGCTTATTACCTTTACTGTTTTTTTAATACTTTATTTTTAGATACTATTTGTTTATATAACGGTATCTATATATATTTTTCTTTTAAGCCTACGTACATTTTTACATGCATTATAAACTATTCCATCTGAATCAGTCTTATTGTGAACCTAGTGCTTTAAATTGTAGCCTTCTAAGCCTGAAAGGGCGCTGTGGCTGCTGGCTCCTCCCCCTTCAGCTTTTCAACATGGTGGTGTTTTCTCCAGCTCTGGGAGTCATCAAGTCTCAGAAATAATAGGTCTATGCTTTTATCAAAGCAGCGTGTAGCCCAGAAACCTCTCTCTCTTTTTTTAATACTAGTAAAGACTAAATCTACCACACAGCATAATGTGCCACTGGCAGACGCCTCATTCCCGCCATACTGTTGGTTAAACACACACAACAGGAACCTGCCAGTGTTTAAACTCCTGTTTTGAGGCGTCTAGCTGCCCGTATGAGACAAGAAGCTGGAACCTGTTTTTGGCTCTGTTTAGAATTGGTTATTAAATATTCTCAGGTTTAAGGTGGAAACTCAAGCCATTGGGTGCCATTTGTTGTTGGAGGGCTTTTCTCCAGGTTTCACCAAGCCCCGCAGTCCCACAATCCACGTATAAAATAATCACTCAGACACTTATATTACTTATAACGGTATGGTCGTGGCAGGCTTCTTGTTAACTGTTCTTATATCTTAAATTAACCCATTTCTATAAATCTATACCTTGCCATGTCGCTTTTGGCTTACCGGCGTCTTTACATGTTGCTTGTCCTGGTGGTGGCTGCAGTGTCTCTTGCTCCTTCTTCCTGTTTTCCCAATTCTCCTCTCTCCTTGTCCCGCCTGTATTTCCTGTCTGGTCACTGGCCATCAGTGTTTTATTTATATAGAGCGATATCCACAGCACCTGTTCATTTACTCAGATTTTCTATTTCCAGCATTCCCTTGATTTCTGTCTTCTTCATTGTTTCTATTTCAATTTTCAGGTCTTAAACTGTTTCTTTCACATATTTAATTGCTTTTTCATGGTTTTCTTGCCTTTCCTTCAGGGATTTATTGATTTCTTCCAATTTTTTGTTTGTCTTTTCCTCAACTTCTTTAAGTAAATTTTCCATTTTATCTTTAAAGACCTCTATTATCTTCATAAAGTTATTTTGAAGGTCACTTTCTTCTGCTTGTTCTACATTGTGATATTCAGGTCTTGCTGTTATATAACCACTAGGTTCTGGTGATACCATATTGTTCTTTATGTTATTGCATGTATTTTTGCACTGGCATATACCCATCTCTTCCTTCAATAGGTACAGGATGTCCCTGTGTCTAAGCAAGCTGCTCTTGGTACAATCTGTGCTTGCTGGGTCTGTGTCTCAGGAAGAATACTCTGGGTCCAATCTTAGCTCTTGGTCTAATTAGAGCTGACAGAGTCTGTGTCTCAGGAAGTCACTAGGGTAAAAAGGGGGATAGGTGGGTTTTGGGTAGGGCATGTGTCTTGTAGATTGCAGGGTCTGATGGGGGCCTTGGGTGGGGGAGCCTGCCCACAGGAGTCTTCCCTGCTGGCCAACAACTGGTGCAGTCATGGGTGGAGGTTCCCAGATATGCGTTATGCCTCAGGGAATAGGTCCTAGAGGCAGGATTCTCTGGGTGGGAGAAGAGTCACTCACCTCTTGGTCCAATCAGAGCTGGTAGATTCTATGTCTCAAGAAGGCACTGGGGTCATAAGGGGATGGGTAGATTTGGGGTAGGACATGGGTCTTACAGATTGCAGGATCCAATGGGGGTTTTGGTGGGGGCGCTGCCAGCAGGAGTCTTCCCTGCTTGCCAGCAACTGGGACAATGATGGGTGGGGGTTCTCATGTTAATTTTTAAAGTATTTGCAACATTTCTTAGAAATGTTGTCATATGAAAACCAAAGAGCTAGAATATTGCAGATATATGTTTTCACTGAAAACCATGCAAATACTCCCATATAGTGAATGTGATGTCATACAATTCCCTAAGCAAGGAATGTGGTACAATCTATGGTTCAATATGTTTTCCCAGGAGAAATGTCTAATTTTGTTTCTATTTCCACTATAGTTGTGTGTGGTTTCTACTTATGTTTTGCGGGAAAAGATGCTATTGAAAAACATCTATGAGCTGGGCTGTTGTTCCTCTTTGTTTTCCATGGATTCTAGGTCATAAGGTTCTTCTTTGATATTCTATTGAAATCTTTCTAACTGGTTGAGGTTTATAAATATACTACATCTGTGTAAAGCTTCAAAAACATACACAGTGACACAGCCTTGCTAGGTTTAAAAGAAATATAGTGTTAAAGGATACAGAGGGAATGACAGAGTCCAGGGACTGGCTGAAATGGCTTGAATCACCATGACAAAAAGCTGATGTGATCTTGCACCATTAAAAATGATCCATACCAGTTGAGTCACCAGAGGCAGAAAGTGATACACTTTTAGTAGTTTGACACATATTTACAAAGGCCTATCCTTATGTCATTTAATTCATTCTTGAAGAACACCATTAGTATGAGGTATGTATTATGTTTACAGTTTACAGTAGAATATGTGCAGATTACTTGGACAGGATAAGCTTTATTTCCACTGGTTTATGTACTGGAAGCCTGGTCACTAGTGCAGTGTTGTTGAAGTGGTAGAAAGAGCAGGGTAATTATAAGATGAGGTTCTCTTCTTATGGATAAATTAAAGCTGCCTTGCAGGAATGAGTCTAGCCTCCTAGGATTGCACTGGTACTCATGAAAGTGGCTTATCATAAATTCAAGACACCCACATGCCATTTCCTTCTGAACATGTTTGGTTCCTGATTTTGATGGCTAGTGTGACACATCAAAGTTGCTTTTACTAGGATGCCAGTGCTATGCTATTCATATCTTCTTGTCACCATAACCATGATAAGAATAAACCTTTCACTATATAGTAGTTCACCCCAGATGTTTCCTTCTAGCAGCATTAATTGGAATGAGAGTATATGTAAAAGCCTGAAAATATAATTCATGTTTTCTTTATCTCATTAATTACAACTGATTGGGTATTCTCTAGATAAAGACTTTGCAATTGTTCATGAGATACACATCAATGATTTTCTACAAAGACTAATAGATTTAATACTTTATGAACATTAAGATTTTCTGCAACAAGTTATCCCAAAGTAAAAACATTGCAAGTGTGCATCAGTTTGTTTAGATTAATGATTGATAAGTACTTACAAGTGATGTACTAAAACTAAGAGCAGATACAAAAGCTGAGTGTCAGAATAAAAGGCAAATATCTATAAAACATTACAATACAAAAATGAGTGCATGTATATACATATACTTTCAGAAAAATAGCTAAAGATGGATTTTTATATCTACAAAAATGTTTTATAGGAAATATTTATAACATACATAATTGTGTAATTATAAATTTATTCTTGAAAATTTGAATATGGGTGCTATTAAAAAGCTACATACTATAAATACAACTGGTACCTTATCTCACTTGTTCCAAGCTCTCTCTAGTTCTTGAGCATATCACTATATAAGCATTAAACACTCACTTCATTCAATAGTTTTGGTGATTTGAGCAAATGCTGTTTTTAATAAGAGCAATTATAACAAAAATAATAAGATTACCACAGCCATGCTTGCCAGAAATCTAGGTAGGATGCCTGTGGACCTTCTCCACTCTCACTGTTCCCACAGGCCCAATCCTTGGGATAGTTCATAATGCTGCAACAGAGCACCAACTAAAGCCTCCCTTCCCCATCCCTGTCCATGTCTCCTGTGGATTCCACAGACTTTCTCTCCCTGCTCCCCTCCCCCTATTTGTAGCTATGTCCTAGGCCCCAACTCAGGTGGACATTCCCTGCATAGTCACAGGACACACCTGCCAGAAGATGATGTATGCTGACTTCAGACAATCTAGGCTCTTGCTTACAGAATACCAAATAGATTGCACCAGAAAAGAAGGCCCCTCTGCCATTTAATAATTAAAACACTAAAGATATAGAACAAAGAAAGAATATTGAAAGTTGCAAGGGGAAAAAGCTAAATAACATATAAAGACAGACTTATTAGAATTATACCTGACTTCTCAATGGAGACTTTAAAAGCTGGAAGGGTCTGTCCCAATGTCTTGCGGAGTCTAAGAAACTACTATACCCAACAAAACTCTCAGTTACAATAGATGTAGAAAACAAGATATTCCATGACAAAATCAAATTTAATCCACAAATCCAATCCTACAGAAAATACTAGAAGGAAAACGCTAACCCAAGGAGATAAACTGTAGCTATTAAAACACAGCAAATAAATAATTTCATACCAGTTAAACCAAAAGAAGGAAAGTGTACACACACACACACACACACACACACACACACACACACACACACACACGCTACCAAGACCAACAACAAAATAACATGAATTAACAATCATTGTTCATTAATATCTCTCAATATCAATCAACTGAATTCATCACCAAAAATATGCAGACTAACAGAATGGATGTGAAAGCAGGATCCATCCTTCTGCTGCATACAAGAAACACACCTCAACATCAAAGATAGATATTACCTCAGAGTAAAAGGTGAGCAGATCCTCCACATGTGAAAGAAAAAAAAATACTTCCTAGAAGTTCATGAAAATAAATGCACTACATACAAAAGTTATAGAACACAATGAAAGTGGTGTTAAGACAAAAATTCATAGCACAAAGTCCCTTCAAAAAGAAATTAGGGAGATCTCACACTAACAACTTAATAGCACACCTGAGATCTCTACAACTAAAAGAGGCAAACACACCCAAGATAAAAAAATGGCTAGAAATAATCAAACTGATTGCTGAAATCAATAAAATAGAAACAAAGAGAACAATACAATTAATGAAATAGGGAGTTAGCTCTTAGGGAAAATCAACAAGATAGACCAACCCTGCTGTAGATATCGCTCTGTATAAATAAACACTGATTGGTCAGTAGCCAGACAGGAAGTATAGGCAGGACTAACAGAGAGGAGAATTGAGGGAACAGGAAGGCAGAGGAGGAGACAGCTGGAGGCGCTGCCAGGACAAGAAAGATGTAAGGTACTGATAAGCCATGAGCCATGTGCAAAGTATAGATTAATAGAAATGGGCTAAATATAAGAGTAAAAGCTAGACAATGATAGGCCTGAGCTAATGGCCAAGCAGTTTAAATAATGTAAGAGTCTGTGTGTTTATTTTATAAGTGGGCTCCGGGACTTGTGGGACTTGGTGGGAGCTGGAGAGGAAATCCTCCAGCTACACAAACCTTAACCAAACTAACTAAAATGCAGGAATAGAATATCCAAACTAACAAATCAGAAAAGAAAAGGGAGACATAACAATAAACACCGAGGAAATCCAATGAATCAGTAGGTCATACTTCAAAAATGTGTACTCCACAGAATTGGAAAAGGACAATTTTCTTGATGGATACTGCTTACCAAATTAAATCCAGATCAGAAAAACAATTTAAATAGGAAATAACCCCTAAGGAAATAGAAGAAGTCATTAAAACCTCACAAGTTAAAAGAAAAAAAGCCCAGAGCCAGAAGATTTTATTATAGAATTCTCCCAGATTTTCAAAGAAGAGCTTATACCAATGCTACTAATATTAGTCAAAGTAGAAACAATGAACATTGCCAAATTCATTTTATGAGGCTAGAGTCACCCTGATACCCAAACCACACAAAGTTTCAACAAAAAAAAATTACAGACTTATTTCCCTGATGAACATTGATGCAAAAATACTAGCAAACCAAATCCAAAAATGCATCAAAAAGATCATCGAACATGATCAAGTAAGCTTCATTCCAGAGATGCAAGGGTGGTTCAACATATAAAAATCTGTCATTGCAATCCACCATATAAACAAACTGAAATAAAACACACACACACACACACACACACACACACATGATCATCTCATTAGATGCTGAAAAAGTCTTTGGTAAAATTCAACACCCCTTCAGGATAACAGTCTTAGAGAGATCAGGGGTACAAGGGACATATGTAAACATAAAAGCAATTTACAGCAAGCCAATAGCCAAAATCAAATTAAATGGAGAGAAAATGAAAGCAATTCCACTAAAACCAAGAACAAGTCAAGGTTGTCTACTCTCTCCATACCTATTCAGTTTAGTACTTGAAGTTCTAACTGGAACAATAAGGCAATCAAGGGGATATGAATTATTAAGGAAGAAGCCAAAGCATTTCTCTTTGCAGATGATATGATAGTATGCATAAGGAACCCCAAAAATTTTTACAAGGGAACTCTTGCAGCTGACAAACACCTTCAGCAGAGTAGTTGGATACAAGATTAACTAAAAAAAAATCAGTACCCTTCCTTCATATAAAAGACAAATGGGCTGAGAAAGAAATTGGGCAGAGAAACAATACCTTTCACAATACCTACAATTAACATAAAATATCTTGGCCTAACTCTAACCATGAAAATGAAAGACCTTTATGACAAGAATTTTAAGACTTTGAAGAAAGAAATGGAAGAAGATATCAGAAGATGGAAATATATTCCATACTCATGGATTAGTGAAATTAGTATAGGTAAAAATGGTCATCCTACCAAAAGTAACCTACAGATTCAATGAAATCCCCATAAAAATTCCAACACGTTTCTTTATAGAACTCACCTGATTTTTGACAAAAAAAAAATGCCTAAATTATACAGTGGAAAAAAGGAAAACATCTTCACCAAATGATTCTAGCATAATTGAATGTCAACATATAGAAGATTCAAATAAATCCATATCTATCTACCTGCATAGAACTCAAGTCCAAGTGGATCAAAGACCTCAAAATTAATCCAGATACACTGAACCTCACAGAAGACAAACTGGGGAATAGCTTTGAACACACTGGGACAGAGATAACTTCCTAAACTGAACACCAATAGCTCCAGCACTATGATTGACAATTAATAAATAGGACCCCATACAACTGAAAAGCCAGGCAAAAGACACCATCAATAGAACAAAATGACAGCCTATAGACTGGGAAAAGATTTTCATCAAATCCACATCTCACAGATGGCTAATATTTATATTTATATCCAAAAATATATAGTGAACTCAAGAAACTAGATATCAATAAACCTAATAATCCAATTGAAAAAATGGGGTACAGATCTAAACAGAGAATTATCAACAGAGGAATCTCAAATGGCCAAGAAACAAAGAAACATTTAACGTCCTTATTCATAAGGGAAATACAAATCAAAATGACATTGGGATTCCATCTTACATCTAACAGAATGACTAAGATCCAAACAAAGTAACAACTCATTCTGGCGAGGGTGTGGAGCAAAGGGAACACTCCTCTGTTGCTGGTGGGAGCTCAAACTTGTATAGCCACTTTGGAAATCAATATTGCAGTTTCTCAGAAAATTGGAAATCATTCTACCTCAAACTCAGGTATATTACTCCTGGATATACTCAAAGGACACTCGATTCTACCACAAGGACACTTCTCAACTATGTTGATAGAACCTTTATTCATAATAGCCAGAAATTGGAAATAACCTAGATTTCCCTAAGCCAAAAATGGATAAAGAAAATATGGTACATTTACACAATAGATTATTACTCAGCTGTTAAAATAATAACATGAAATTTTCAGGCAAATGAATAGAACTAGAAAAAAAAAATCCTGAGTAAGGTAACCCATTCCTGAAAGACAAAAATGGTATGTTCTCATTTATACATGGATATTAGATATAATATAAATGATAATCGTACTATAATTAAACAGACTCAGAGAGGCTTAGTAACAAGGAGGGCTCAAGGAAGGAAGAATGAATCTCCTCGGGAAGGGGAAATAGCATATATTTTTCAGATGGACTGGGGACAGGTGGAGATAGAACAGGGGGTATTACATTGGGGGAAGAAGAGTGGGTACTTGAAGAGACAACTGGAATTGGGGGTACATTTTGGGGGTGACGCAGAACCATAGTGCAGTGGAAACTCCCTGGACTCTAATAAGGTGACCCTACCTAACACTCCTACTATGAACCAGCTAGCCATATCCTATAAAAAGTTAAGACTTCCAGTGTAGGGATTAGGACTCCAACCTAGCCTCAAAATCTTTGACCTGCTGTGGATATCACTATATGTAAATAAACCCTGATTGGCCAATAGCCAGACAGGAAGTATAGGCGGGACTAACAGAGAGAAGAATGGAGAAAGGAGGAAGGAGAGGGAGACTGCCTGGAGCTGCCGCCAGGACAAGGAAGATGTAAAGTACCTGTAAGCTACGAACCACGTGGCAAAGTAAAGATTAATATAAATGGGCTAAATACAAGAGTAAGAGCTAGACAATGATAGGCCTGAGCTAATGGCCAAGCAGTTTAAATAATGTAAGAGTCTGTGTGTTAATTTTATAAGTGGGCTCTGGGACTCGCGGGACATGATGGCAGGAGCTGGAGAGAAATTCTCCAGCTACATTGACCTACAAATTTGTCTTGCCTACATGATGTGCTGTGGTAAAAGTGGTGCAGAAATTGGGGAAGTGGCCAACCAGTGACAGCCATGCCCTTGTTAGGATTAGCATAATAAAAATGGCCATCCTACCAGATCAATCTTCATATTCAATGCCATTAGCATGAAAATTCCAATACAATTCTTTTTATTTATTTATTCTCCTATCATAAAATATTTCCCAACCATATCCTTCCCTCTATCCAATCTTCCAAGCCACCCCCATCTACCCTTTCCCCCAGGTCTACTGCTCCTCTGTTTTTCTTCAGAAAAGAGCAAGCCTTCCAGTGATATCAACTGACCACGACATAATAAGATGTAATAAGACTAGATATAAAAATCCTCATATCATAGCTGGATAACGCAACCTAGGAGGAGGAAAAGGGTCTTAAGAGTAAGCAAAAGAGTCAGAGACATCCATTCTCATTGTTAGGAGTTCATCAAAATCTCCAAGCTAAACAACCACATCATGTATCCCAAATCCATACAGTTTATATGATTGCTGCTTCAATCTCTGGGAGAGCTTATGAAACCCACTTAAATTGATCCTGTGGGCCATGTTGTTCTCGTATCCTCAAACTTTCTGCCCCCTTCAAACCTTCCTTATCTTCTGTGGGGTTCCTTGAGGTCTGCCTAATATTTGGACATGGTCTCTACATCTGCTCCCATCAGCTACCACAGGAAGCCTCAATTCTTTACATATCTTGCAAGGCAAATTCTCAACTTCATATTTTAAATATTAAACAAAACAGGATATCTAAAACAATCATGAATAACCAAAAACTTCTGAAGGTATCACCACCCCTGCTTTCAAGTTATAATACAGAACTTAATAAGAAAAACCACATGGTATTGGCGTAAGTAGAGTGATATTAAAGATATTGATGAATGTAATTAAACTGAAGACCCAGGCATAACTCCTCACATCTATGGTTACTTGATTTTTTATAAAGAAGGAAGAAATATACCTTGAAAAAAAAAAGACAAACCTTCAACAAATGTTGCTGGACAAATTGGATGTCTGAATGTAGAAGTATTAAAATTTACTCATATTCATCACCCTGCACAAATCTCACATCCAAGTGGATCAAAGACCTCAACATAAAACCAGATACACTGAACCTGATAGAAGAAAAAGTGGGGAAGAGCCTTAGACACATTAGCACAGCAGACATCTTCCTGAATACAAGAACAATAGTTCAGGCATCAAGATCAACAATTAATAAAAGGAACCTTATGAATCAGAAAAGATTATATAATGCAAAGGACACTGTCAATAGGACAAAAAGGTAACCTACAGAATGAGAAAAGATATTCACCAACCCCATATCTGACAGAAGCCTAATATCCAAAATATATAGAATACACAAGAAACTAGATATCAAAATCCTCCTCCTCCTCCTCCTCCTCCTCCTCCTCCTCATCATCATCATCATCATCATCATCATAAACCAAATAAAACATAGAGGACAGATCTAAAAAGAGAATTCTTCATAGAGGAATTTCAAACGGCCAAGAAACACTTAAGGAAATGTTCAACATCCTTAGTCATTAGGGAAATGCAAATCAAAACTGCCTTGAGATTCCATCGTACACCTGTCAGAATGGCTAAGATCAAAAACACAGGTGACAGCTCATGCTGGTGAGGATGTGGAACAAGGGGAACACTCCTCCATTGCTGGTGGGATTGCATACTTGTATATCCAATATGGAAACCAATATGGAATTTTCTCAGAAAATTGTGAGTTGATCAAGACCCAGCTATACCACTCTTGGCATATGAACACTCTATCCTACCCCAAGGACACTTCCTCAACTATGTTTAATGTGGGTTTATCATAATAACCAGAAACTGCAAAGAACTTATATGTCCATTTATAGAAGAATAGATAAAGAATATGTTGTACATTTACACAATGGAATATTATTAGCTATTAAAAATAACATAAAATTTGTAAGCAAATGGATGGAACTAGAAAAAAATCATCCCTAGTGATATAACTCAGACGCAGAAAGACAAATATAGTATATATTTACATGTAAGTGGATATTAGCCTTTAAATAAATGATAACAAAGCTACAATCCGTAGACTTATGCTGTGGATATCACTCTGTATGCTGTGAATGTGTTGCTCTGATTGGTTAATAAATAAAGTGCTGATTGGCCAGTAGCCAGGCAGGAAGTATAGGCAGGACAAGCAGAGAGGAGAATTCTGGGAACAGGCAGGCTGAGTCAGGAGTCGCCAGCCAGACACAAAGGAAGCAAGATATGAAGGCAGAACTGAGAAAAGGTACCAAGCCACATGGCTAAACATAAATAATAAATATGAGTTAATTTAAATGTAAGAGCTAGTCAGTAATAAGCCTGAGCTAATGGCTGAGTAGTTTTAATTAATATAAATCTCAGTATGTTTACTTGGGTCCAAGTGGTTGCAGGACTGGAGGGTAAGAGAGATTTGTCCTGACCATGGGCCAGGTGGGACACAGGAAAAACTCCAGTTACAGACCCAAAAATGTTAAAGGTGGGGAGAGTCTAGAGACACACATGATTCTTCTTGGGAAGGGGAAATAGAATAAATTTTGCTGGTGGGTTGGGGGTGGGTGGGCATGGAAGCAGGAAGAATCTTGTGCAGGGGGAGATGGGATGGAGTGAGAGAATGTGGGAAAAGATGGCTGGGATTGTAGGGATTTTGGGGGTGTGTGGCAACCAAGTTTGGTGGAAACTTCCTGTAATCTATGATGATGATCCTAGTGAGGATTCTTTAAAATGGGGCATATGGAGTCTCAACTAGCCCTCTCTTGCAGCCAGGCAAGAATTTCAGAGATGGAACTAGGTTTCATTCAGTTGAGTTGTTTGTTGGCCAAGGGGGTCCTCTCGAAATGGCAAAGAACCCAGATTGAGGCTAGGAGAGAGAGTTGATCTCTAAAAACTGGCAGCAAGGCTTCGTTGCCAAGGACAACTTTCACACAGCTCCTTGAGTGTGGAGAGGACAAACTGGTGCCTACATGGATCCTTCACCTCTACATTCGAGTTTCTTTGGTGCAGAAAGGGACTCTGCAGGCTATAGACATCAACCCAGCTACAAAATCTTTGACCAACAATCAGTCCTGCCTGCAAGATATGCTCAGGCGATGGTGGTAGTGAAGTTGTGGGAGAGGCCAACAAATATCTGATTTAACTTGAGGCCTGCTCTGAAGAAGGAGCCTATGCCTGACACTGGATGTCTGGGAATCAGAGACTGGCTTACCCAGAGACCTAGGGTAAAACCAAATAAACATGACCCAGAAAACAACAAACAAACACACAAAACCAAAAACAGTGAAATGATCCCTAATGATATTCTGCTATACTCATAAATGGGTGCCTTGTCCAGTCATCATCAGAGAGGCTTCTTCTGGCAGCAGATAGATGCTGGTGCAGAGAGCCACAGCCATACACTATGTGGAGATAGAGTATAAATTGGAGGTCTCTAACAGGTCCTTGCCTGGGGAATTCAAGGAATCTTGTGGAAGAGGGGTTGGAAAGATTGTGGGAAGTCAGAGGGGATTTAGTATACCAGGAGAACACAGCCCACTGCATCAATTAAACAGGGCACATATGGGCTCACAGAGACTGAGGTGGTGATCATGGGGCCTGCATGGGTCATGGCTAGGTCATCTGCTTATGTGTTGCAGCTGCTAGCTTGGTGTTTTTGCGGGACTTCTAGCTATGGGAGTGGAAATTGTCTTTGACTCTTTTGTCTGCTCTTGGGACTCTTTTTCCTTTTGTTAGATTGCCTTATCTAGCTTAGCTTTGGCTTTTGCCTTGTGAGGGCTTTTGCCTTGTCTTCCTGTACTTTGTTTTGTCATGTTCACTGTTGTCTGTTGGAGGCCTGCTCTTTTCTGATGGAAGACAGAGAGGGAGTGGATCTAGGGGAGAGTGGAGGTTGGGAGGAGCTGGCAGAGGTGGCAGGAGGGGAAACTGTGGTTGGGATGTATTGTATGAGAGAAGAATCTACTTTAAATAATAAAGGAAAATACAAACAAAAAAACAAGAAGAATCTCACAAAACTTTGTATATACTTTATTTTATATTTTGTTTTCGTCAAGGTGCCTATACTAATCACACACAGCAGCATCTCAGAGGCAATACAATCACATACAAAACTCACTTACTGTGACCCATATGATTACTTTACCCCCTGCATGCATAATTGTCTTCCCCACTTTGCAAACCTAATGATTAATCAGCATGAATCTTTTCAAAATTACCTGTTTACACCAGTGGCTATTGAGCTACAGAGTGCACATTCCATTAAGGTTACCTGAAGTTCTCACAGCAAAAGAAGAAAAACCAGTGTGAGATTACATGAGGGGAATTGATGAATGCTTGTCCAGACACCCTGGGAACATCAGCATCAGGATAATACTTATTAGATAGATCCCACAGCATCAATAATAGCTCTAATAATAGCCATGACCTATATAGAGCTTTGTCTTTTAAAGGTGATATGAATACATTATACAAAGAATGGCTAGCTTCCTGTGGGTTTTAACTGCAACTATGTTAGGAAGAATTAATCTGTAATTTTCTTCTTTCCTCTCTAGCTCTCTATTTCCATTGCTTTTCTCCCACTGGTGAATCTCCCTGTCTCAACCCAGGATCAAATTCCAGTCTAAGACTCAGACAAAGAGACTGTTAAACAAACATTTGATATTTAAAGGTTTTTATACTTGTAATAAGTTATGATTTTCAGTGAATTCAGTGTTTCCTTAAAGTAGGAAAGAACAGTTTTAACAACAACAACAAAACCCCCAAGATTTTAATTAATGCTATCCTCATAAACATGAAATAAGCAAATAAAAAATAATGAGAGTATCTGAATATCAAAGGAAAGAATAACATAAATATGTTAGATGTGTGGATTGTTTGACTGTAAGTATTATGTGTGTAGGCATTATTCACCTTGCAAGGTGAAGAATCAGAATAAAATATGTATTATGATTCAGAATAGAATATATATTATGATTACCACAAGATATGTATTTTAAAAAGATTTTTATTATTCTTTGAAAATTTCATACATTTGTATAACTTATTTTTATTATATCTGTCTAATATTACCTATGTTGAACTTCTCTACAAGTTTCATGTCTTTTGAAATTTTCATTAATAACCCCCTGAGTCCAATTAATGCTGATCATATTTGCAAGAGTGTACGGCGTAGGCCAAATCCCCAAAGGAAAAAGGCTCTCATTCTTCAGTAGCCATCAACTGTCACAAACTACCACCAAGTACAAAATATATTTTCCTCAATGATTGCAATTGTATTACAATTCATGAATTGAGAAGCAAACAAGTATTGGTGGAAATATTAAGGCACCTCCATGTAGTTAAAAGGGAGGTTTATTTGGGGGGTAACTTACAAATAAAGGGATAGGTTACAGGGTCCGGGAGATGTGAAGTGCATTCCAGTGATGTTCTCTTGAGAACTCTGCTCAGTCTACCTCCAGCATCCAGGATTCAGGAACCAAGAAACCTGGCACATCCAGATCTCAGGTCTTAAGGGCTCCCATCTAGGCCCTGCCTCATAGGCGTGGCAGTTGCGGGAAGCCTCAATGAGGTTAGTACTTCCAGGTCAACGCTGGAACAGCTACCCACTACAAACAAGCTTCTATCCAAATTTTTCAAAATTAAAAAAAATGTAATGTAGTGGTGGTTTGAAGGAGCAATATCCCACATAGGATATTGTCTTTTGAGACAAGGTCTCTCGTGCCCAGACTGCCCTCATCTGTAGCTGAGATAGCCTTTAAAATCTAGATTTTGCCCTTTACCTCCTAGGCACAGGGTTTGCAGGTGTATGCCTCTAAGAACAGTTTCAAATCTTGATTCTAAACATGTACTGCATTCCAAAGAAAGAATAACATTCTAGAAAGGAATGGCAGTTGAAATACTAACTTCAGGACCTTTGAGGTAAAGACATGAGTTGAGGATAGAACTCCAGATGCTTTCCCATATGTATCTGTATCAATGAAAATAAATAAGAAAACCATTTGGCTTAGACATGAAACCTCTTTATTAGGTTAAAAAAAACATTTCCCCATTGAAAGCAAGGCAAACAACAGTTAATGTATGTAAATACAGAAATCAGTGAGCTAGGAAACAGAAAATTTGAAAGGAAAATACTTTGGATTACTTCTTTAAAAATCTGGATATAACAATAAGTTCTGTGATCAATACATAGACTATACACTTAGCTTACAGTGTCAGGTAGAAAAAATGAATGGCATTACAATTTTTTCAAAATTAATTAAAACTGAAATAATACTTTTCAACTTTTTTGTCAAAATAATACTATGTCCAATAATAACATGAGGAAGAAAGGGTAAATGTTGGCTTAGGTTTCCCAGATGGTGTCCACAGCGACAGGGCCATCATAGCATGGTAGCAGCAGTTAGAAGCTACCTAAACACATGCTTCACTTTAAGGGGAGAGCAGGGAAAGCACAGGAAGTTGAGCAAAGCTATAAACACTCTCCAGTGCCAGACTTCCTCCAGCAAGTCACCATCTGCTCAAAGACCCACAACCATTCCAAAGGGTGCCACAGACTGGGGACCAAGGGTACAAATACATGAGCCTATGTGGGATATTGCTCCTTCAAACCACCACTACATGACATCCTACCCTGCTCTTCACATTTGTTTGCCAGCAAACTCCAATGGTGCAGAAATTTTTATAGAACTATGTAAAATAGGTTTCAAAATTATAATATAATTATAAAAATACCCACATGTAATTATTTCTGCAGTCCTGCCCATTATGGTGCATCAACTATTGAGTGTGCTTCCAAAATTGATTTATGTGGAGCAATTTTAGGGTTAGTTGCAGTAAAACTTCAAATTAATTTCTAGAATTTTGTCACAGTCAGAACAGAACTATTAGCAACTGGTAGAGGAGCAATTTACAAGACAAAAGATGAAAATAGAAAACGCCCATCGATAGTTACACTTCCCCCATGCTCAATAATTAGAATGCCTGGGGGCTCAATTAACATATACACCCTCAATCATTCGATCAAGTAATTGAGTGCAAGTTCTTCAAAACATGCTTACTCCGATGAAGTGAAGCATCAGTAAAACATTTACAAAGCTCAAAATATGAAATAATAGAGTGTGAGATGAAAACTATCCAATCCACATTTCCCTAACTCACATTCACCTCTCAGCCTTGGAAGAGTTACTTTTTCTTTAATATTCTGGAATTATATTTCAATAAACTATTAAAAATAAAACTTCACCTTATGGATCTCTACATTTGGTGGTTGTAATGCTTAGTGGCTTCAGCAATAAGGACTCACCTTCCATGACTGGAGAACAAGCAAGGGCAATATGCATAGTCTGTAAAGTTTTGAGAGTCCAGGATATTCCAGACCAGCAACTCACAAGAGAGCTTTTTGTGCCTGGTGTTTGGATTTTTTTTTTCTTAGATTGTCTTCATATCTTGGAGGGGTCACTGTCAGCCCAGTGAAGAAAAATTCATTTGAGACATCTGAACCATAACAGATAGCATGGTATAAACCACGTTATCGCTCCTAATATTATCAAAATCAACACCCATAAAGCTTCACTAACATGACTGTGCGAACATGAGCTGAAGAAGGACAACAATGCTGAAATGCACAGGCAACTTCAACCCTTCACAAATAACTACAGGCAACTAATGAAGGCAGAGAGTGGGAGAAACTGTCTTCTCTGCAAAATGAATGAATACCAACTTGTTATCCAGTGCCAAGTGATCAGTTCTGAAGTCACATATACAGCTAACATTTTATAGACTGAGCAGGTTGTATTTAGGGTAAAAATAAGTATACACCTACATATATTCCTTGTACAACCATTAGTGAAAAAATCATATGAACTTGAAATAGATCAAGAAGTTATATAGGAGAATTTTGGGGGAGGAAAGGGAAGTGGGAGATAAAAAAAATACTACTGTAATCTCAAGAAAAAAAATTTCAAATTGAAACTTGAAAATTTTTTTCTCTTCTAAATTTACTTATATAAGGTATATTCAATATAACTACAGAGTTCTTCATTTTTAATCTATTAATTATTCTAATAAACTGGTATGGTGTTGCATATCTTTAAAAAATTTCTAGTGAAATAGGAGTGGAAATATGGAAGATCTGATTCCTTCCTGAAGTACTTACATACACACACACACACACACACACACACACACACACGTTACATACACACTCACACATGAACATGCATACACATACATACTTGCACAGGCACTCTCACACACCCAGAGTTTGCCAATGGTATTTTGATTCTGTTAGTATAATGAATGCTGCCATAAATAATTACATACAAACATTTTTATATACATGTGAGTACAAGCAAAAGATTACTTAAAGAAGAAAATGTGCAGAATCAAAATGAAAATTCACAGACACCAGCATATACACTCATTGCTTTTTCTGTTTTTTTTTTTTTTTAGCATTTTACATTGCCAAAAGCAATGTTTTACAGTGCTGCTTTCTTCACAACTTCAAAACAGATAGTGCCGTCAGATTGTGGAAGTTAGCTAATCAAATGCATGAGAAATTGTGTCCCCCTGTTTTAACACAAGGGAGGATAAGTAGCCACTCATATATTTACTTCTGTTTACATATTAATAATGCATATATATATTACATTTGTACAGATTCTACTAATATTATATTATTTTATTAAGAGCCACAAAGCAGGATCAAGTGTTTTTGTTTAAAAAAATTTGATTTTACACGGTTATATCTTTCTTGGAAAATTATCCTATATCACAATTTTAGAAAGTCAAATACATTAACATTTTATTTCTACTTTTAGAAGCTACCAGAAATAGCTATTTTGTAAAATATGAATATGATTTAAATATTTCACATAAAGCTAGGTGGTGGTGGCACACATGTTTAATCCCAGCGCTTAGGAGGCAGAAGCAGGCGGATCTCTGTGAGTTTGAGGCCAGCCTGGACTACAGAGTGGGATCCAGGAAAGTCGCCAAAGCTACACAGAAAAACCCTGTCTTGAAACAACAAAAAAAAGAAAAGAAAAAAATATTTCACATAAAATTTTGCATAGAAATTTTGATAGTCTGAGTATATACCTCAATGATAGAAGACTTGCCTTTTATGGAAAAGTACCTGAGATCATTCCCAACACCACATACACACACACACACGCTATGCATACATATCCATACATATACACATACACACATACATACATATACACATACATACAAAAACACACACTATATACATATACACATATACAAACACACCAAATATATTTTTAAAATGTTTAGTCTCTAAATATATTTGATTTCTCCTAAGTATTAATTATGTGTATATGTATCATCTATAGCTTGAGATTTAATATTCAATGTATATCAATTGGTGTAAGTATGTGGGTCAATTTAAAATTCCTTCTCAGCTCTAACAGGCTGTCTGTCTAGTCATTCTTAGTGTGTTTATCATTTATTAAAATTTTAATACCTATCTTATATCCAGTTTAAGTTTCCAACTATAGGATTGTTACCAATTTTTTAAATCTAATTAACAAATATTTTAAAACTTACTATTAAGAAGAACCATTTCTCTGGCTTGCCTTCCGTGGAAATTGTTTGTTTCCTGTGGTTACTCACAGTTCATGCCCATGGTTAATGAAGTTTCTGCCTCATCTTTGATGCTCTTTTTGTGGTTGGACTATGCCCGGTTATCTGGAGTGTATTTGGTAATGTGATTTTTTTCAAATTATTTTATTTTAATTTTACTTTGTTGTTTCTTTTCCCCTTGATGTTCACAGGATTAATATGTTAATGTGTGCAAATTTTCTTTAAGTGGTTGGATTTTGACACATTTTTTTCCCCTCTACTTCCAGGTAGGACAGATTATAGACATTATCAGCATCTTCCCCATGTTTGCAGCAAAGTGAAACCTCATTTCTGAATCTTTTGATCTCGCTTAACTAAAAAAAAAAAAAAAAAAAAAAAAAAAAAAAAAAAAAAAAAAACTAGTGTGACAACTGTGTGCCCTGGGGAACAGAAGCTGCCTTCTTTCTGCTTTGTGAGCCCATGCAAGGTAGGGGTCACTGGCTAGGTGACACGTGTGCCCTCTCTTGGTGTTAGCTGAAACTCCAGACATTAGTAAGCCCTTCTGAAAACACGCAGGCCTCACCAGCCTACTCTTTTATAGCATTTGGTCAAGCCTGCCTGAGATCACTTCTGCCCTGCCCCACAAATTATTGCTACCTTAGTGAGATGAATTTAGGAGCTGTGATGCACAACAATGACAAACTATTTTCTCCAATTATAGAGGAAGTAATTCATAATTTGTCATCAGTTATTCTTTCATTTAAATTATATTCATTTGAAATCTACCCTTGCATAGTCATGGATATAGTTGTTATTTAAATTTTATGGCTGACTAACAACCTCAATGTCAATTATTAACCTTATTTGTGGGTTTTTATGAAAACTGTTTTAGCATAGAAACCCCAAATTTGCAACTTTTCTGAAATTTTTCTCATATTTTCTTGGGTAACATTCTTATGCCTGAGCAGAGCTCATGCATTTACGTAATATCAAAATATGGTTTACTATCTAGAAGGATTTGCTTTCTCAGTACTGACTGTTTTCGCACGTTTCTGTGTTTGTTTCGTGTTTGATCAGCTAAGTAAGCTGAATATGTTATCTAGATCCAGACAAAGAGCTGCTGCTGTTGTAAATAGGTAGCATCAAAGTACATAGAGATGAGTGATTGTCATTATGTCTTCTTCATATTGAAGAACACGAACTTCATACTTACAAGTTTCTTTTGATGGATAAATAGCTAAGATAATTATTATTTTCGTTGGTGTTTGATCTTCTATTCTGTTTCTGTTTATCACTCCACTCTTATCTTTCTTCATTCTAGAGACTGAACATACACAAAAGAGAAAAAAATATTTGTAAGAGCTTTTAAAGAAGGTGTGAATATAATAAAAGTATCGAAAATTAAAAACAAACCATAAGCAATACTGAGGCAACAATTTATTTCTAAGTCATTTCTTATTTAACCTTTGGCCATTGTGTTAGTGAATACCACACACATTATTGGGCATCTCAGTGGATTTAGGGATGTCATTAGATATAAGCTTTATATTTTTACTTTCTTTCAATGAGGAAGTCCAATATGTTACAGAATATAATGTTTAATAATAAAAATATCAAAATTTAAAAACAAAGTGTAAGTAATATTGAGGCAACAATTTATTTTTAAGCCATATCTTACTTAACTTTTGGCCATTGTGTTAGTGAATACCACACATGTTATTGGGCATTTTAGTGAATTCGATGACGTCATTGGATATAAAGTTTGTATTTTTACTTTCTTTCAATGAGGGAGACAATGTGTTATAGAATTAATGTTTTCTCTAAGGTTTTCCAGTCTCAACTGGTTCTGCTCATTACTCTGTGACCATACAGTGTTCAGGTTATTAGACAGAATGAATAGCTTTGTAATAGTGGTTCAGAATATATATTCTGCTCTAGTAAGCCTGGATATAAACATTTTTATTCCACACCAGATGGTATAGACTCAGCCCCACGACAGTAATTATAGATGCATTTTGTACCATTATGGGAAAGCAAACAAGTATTAAACAGCTTCTATAATCCATTTGTGACTAAACAGAAGCATTTCCCTGCTAATGTGTCAGAGATTACACATGGAGCTCATTGCCACTAACAATAAAGTTTTGGATTGATAGGACTCTGTAATGTGACAATGCACACAAGAATTCCTTCATCCATCAATCATGTTTAATGATGGGAATGAGCAATTTGCTTTAGTCAGTTCTGAATAACACGTTTCTGAAGACCTTTACTTCTGCTTTATTGATATGCCTAATATCTCCCGTGTTAACTAGGGATTTCAAATGAAATATCAATAACAAACCACATAAAAAGATATCTTGACAGAATTCAGTGCCATAATCTTATGAAATCTCAAGGTTTCAGGAATATAAAACAATCATAGGAAAATAATTTATACCTCACTAAAATTTAAAAAAAAATAATGAAATAGAATTATACCCCACTTCTGTTTTGGTTTTTTGAGACATGGTTTCTCTGTGTAGATTTGTGCCTTTCCTGGAACTCACTCTGTAGACTCACAGAGACCCACCTGGCTCTGCCTCCCGAGTGCTGGGATTAAAGCCTGTGTCACCACTGCCCTGTATACCCCACTTCTACATCCAATACTTACTTCACAACCTCATTTGCCTGGTATTGTCAAGTTGATAGCCTTTTTTTCTTTGGATCTTATTGTGACACAAATATGCATGCATACATGCTTATGTAAATATATATTTATACTTGCTAAGTCTGTTATTGTTAGTGATTTTTTTTTTTTGGTGGTGTATAAGGTTTCATGGCCAATCACTCAATATTGGACAACCAATAATGGGGCTCATTCCTTGCAAAGGCTAATTCTCCATCTCTCAGAAGTCATCAGTTGCCTGTAGTTTGTTGTCTAGGTGTGAGACCCTGATAATTTTCTAACATTTCATGTTACTATGGACATTGCCATTGCCCTTGTTTTAATCTTGTTTATGAGGCTATTTATAGGAGAGGCAAATTCCTGAATGACTTCCTGGTATTTGGGTTCTTGCAATGTTTTCTTCTCATCCTCAGATATGTTCCCTGAGTAACAGATGCTGACACTGTGTCAGACATAAATCTATTAGTGCTGAGATCCCCCCACCTGGGATCAGTTGATCTCTGCGTTGTTTCCAGTTGTGGTCTGTGGTGCTGTCAATATTCTCATGTTCTGTAAAGAGACATGCCTCTGATGAAGGTCATTATTTCCAATTGTATGCCAGTATTAGGATAAGAATTAGATGGTAGGATAGAATTATGCTGGTCTAACAAAGAGGCAGTAGTAGATTATTTTCTAAGCCCCGGGGAATCACTATTATGGGGAACCTTGCTAGCTTTCTGGTATTAACAATGATTTCCATCTAGTTGAGTGGACCTTAAGTCTAATTAGAATGCTATCAGTTGCAACTGGCATGTAAGAGCCACTTCTTGCACATTTATGCATATATTGTCATGCTGGTTATAATACTGGTTGATAAATATTGCAGTTTGGTAATACTGTTTAATTGCATTCCTCCATTGGCAGCTTTCAAAGTATTTTCTGGACTCATAGCAACCAGACTGAAAAAAAAATGAGGCTTTTGGGTCTAATTCAGCTCAAATCATCCAAGTCTGTGCTCTAAGTTTATTGTGTCTTCAGAAATATGGGCCCACTCTCAACCCCTGAGAAGCAATTAAAGCCTACATCAATAATCTATATTATTTTGGTATACCCAAATAGTACCTTAGAATACCCTGACCAACCATGCAAAAAGAGGTTTCTCACACTTCGTACTGGGATTTTGTTAATCTGGTTCCACTAGGAAACATTGTCAGCCCAAGTACCTTAACTTCCTTTAAGATGTGTGTGTGTGTGTGTGTGTGTGTGGTGTGTGTGTGTGTATTGTACACATATACAGATGTCTTGTTCATAATTTTAGATAAATATAAGACAATACGATTACTTAAGGTTTATCAAAAAGCCTTGGTGTTATTTGTCCCTCATAAAGAGGTAAGTTAAATTATAAATAAGCAGTGGTTTATATTTTTGGAAAAGTACATTTAAAATCTAAATGTAATAGTATTAAGTATTTTACTAGTATTGGAGAATGTTCACTAAGATAGATAAGTGATGTCTTTCCTTATAGGAATTTTAGTATAGTAAGCTGTGCCTTAGAATAGTGGTTCTCACCCTTCCTAATGCTTTAATATAGTCCCTCATGTTGTGATGACTCCCACCTATAAAATTATTTTGTTGCTACTTAATAACTGCAATTTTCCTACTGTTATTAATTGTAATGTAAATACTGCTACTCATGGTATCTAATATGTGAACCCAGTGAGGGTCATGACCCATAGGTTGAGAAACACTGTCTTAGAACACAGTAAGTTAGTAATTATAAGGTAATAATTTATCACATCATAATGCAATATAGTGTATTTTCTTCCATTTTCATTTGTTGTTGATTTAAAAATTTAATGTGTAATATTGTGATCATAATGAAAATAAAATATATTCTGTCCCATGGGAGCAACAGGTACAAGACTTAGTAAGAAAACACAAGCATATACAGAAAAAAACAGTAGGTGGTATAAAATGTTGTGACACAATCTATTAATTAAAATTTAAGACAGTAATGATTTTAAAACTAAAAAAATAATTTATTTCCTTTGATGAGTGTAGTGCTTTGCACAATGAAATACATGAAATTTTTTTTTTAGATTAGAGATGTGAGCCAGCTCTAAACTACTACATGTTGCAAGTACTCAGAGAATAGTCTTCCTTCTCCTCCTCTCTCTGTTCCTGCATCCCTGTCTTCCTTCTTCTGTCGTTCATATACATATGCATGAGTACACATATCACATATGCACATATAAACACACATGTACTCACACATCATCAACATTATTTTCTTCTCATGAAATTATTCTGGCACTAGAACTAGTCAAGTGATAGTGCATGCTACTCTAACACAAATATAAAATTAAACCTTAAAACATTACAAATACTAATTTATACTATTAGATATGAACATATATTATATTATCAAGCACAAACATACTTAGATGGGGTGGTTAAACGTTACCCATACCTATTCTTATGGGTGATTTTGGGTTTTTTTGTCATGATATAGGAAGTGGTATCAGAAGTGCAATGAGACATAGTTGACTTTAGAGTAAAAGTTGAGGAAGAATGGAAAAGTCATGAAATGGGCCTTAGAGAAGGAGAAAGAGTAAAAAATGAGAAAAATATTTTCTGAGGTAGCTGTAAGCCCATAATAGATAGATCAGATGGTATACTTTTATTTTTGTGGTTATAGATAGTAATTAACAATGATCATAATTAGATGTTTCTGTTCAGCCAAGTTCTCTTCATAAGATTTAGATACTTACTAAAACTCAATTTAAGTAAACAGAGAAAGTGAGAGTAGAGTGAGTATCTTTAAACTAATGACTAAATTTACTGACCACAGGGATTCAATAAACAAAAATAATCACGTGTGGTAATTTCTGTGGAGAAGGAATCTGGAGTCAGGAGATGAACAAAGTTCCTAGCTATAATACAGCTTACATATCCATGGAATCAACAGAATTTTGTTGTGTGATATCTGAAAAGAATGCGCTTAAAATATCAGCAACAATGGCCAGCAAATATATCTATTCATCTGTGACAATTGAAAATGAGCTGCCATTGATAGAAACAAGGGTTACAGCTATATGAAGATCACTGACACTAAAGAAAGTAAAACAATTTATGGCTATTAGAGTGAATTCAAATCATTAGGAATGAGAATGTACTAGATTCCACATGTAAAGACTAAAATTCAATATTTAAGGGAAGTTTTTTGTTTTGTTTTTTATGTTTTTTTAAAGAAATTATTTTATCCATTTTGCATTCCAACCAAACATTTCCCCCTCATCCCTGATGCTTCCTCTCAGCCTCCTCACCACCATCTCTCATTCCCTCCTCTGAAAGGGTAAGGCCTCCCATGAGGAGTCAGCAGAGCCTAGTACATTCAGTAGAGGTAGGAACAAGCCCCTCCCCCTGCATCAAGGCTGTGCAAGGTGTCCCACCAGAGGTAATTGGCTCAAAAAAGCCAGCTCATACACCAAGGATAGTTCCTGATCCCACTGTTAGTGACTCCTCAAACAGACCAAGCTACATAACAGTTGCGGTATACAGAGGGTCTAGTCCAGTCCCATACAATCTCCACAGCTGTTGGGCTAAAGTTCATGAGTTCCCACTAGCTTGGTTCGGTTGTTTCTGTAGGTTTCCCCATCATGATCTTGACTCCTGGTTCAAGAGCTGGCTTCTTGGAGCCCATTACCTATGGCCCCTTGTATTCCTTGTCTCTCCAAGACCTTTATAATGAAGGGATATTGGATTTTGTTGAAGTCTTTTTCAGCATCTAATAAGATGATCATTTTTTTTTCTTTCAGTTTGTTTATATGATGGATTACACTGACAGAATTTTGTATGTTGAACCATCCCTGTATCTCTGGGATGAAGCCTTCTAGATCATGGTGGATGATTTTTTTTTCATGTGTTCTTGTATTCGGTTTGCCAGTATCTTATTGAGTATTTTGCATCAATATTTGTAGGGAGATTGGTCTGTAATTCTCTTCCTTTGTTGCATCTTTGTGTGGTTTTGGTATCAGAGTAACTGTAGCCTCACAGAAAGAGTTTGGCAATATTCCTTCTGTGGCTATTGTGAAGAACGATTTGAGGAATACTGGTATTAGCTTTTCTTTGAATTTCTGATAGAATTCTGCACTGAAACCATCTGGCTCTGGGCTGTTTTTAGTCTGGAGACTTTTACTCACTGCTTTTATTTCCATAGGGGCTATAGATCTATTTGAATTGTTTATCTGGTCTTGATTTAATTTGAGTATGTAGAACTCTGCTTATGGGAGGCAGTTGTATAGCTTGGTCTGATTGAGGGGATCCTGGCAATGGGAACAGAATCAATTCCTGGTGCATGGTTTTGCTTTTTAAAGACAAGGTTTCTGTGTATAGCCTTGGCTGTCCTGGAACTAGCTCTGTATACCAGGCTGGCCTTGAACTCACAGGGATTCACCAGTTTCTGCCTCCTGAGTGCTAGGACTAAAGGTATGTGCCATCTCTACCTGGCAAGGCAAAGGTCTAAGGAGGCTGAAAACTGATGTTGTGTGTATTGGTCTTGGAAGAACAGCATCTTCCTACACTGTCTTTAAAGTATAGTGAGAGAATATGCTGCACTGTGCTAGGCTGACAGGAATTAAACTTACAGTCATGGTCAGGACCAATTGCAGTTTAAACTGTTTTTCTCTAAAATTACATAAAATCCTAACCCTAGGAGGGAACATAAACTGAGAAAAATTCTCCCATCAGATTGTGTTTTTGACAAACATGTGGGGCATTTTCTTGATTGATGGCTGATGTGAAAGATCAAAGCTCATGGTGCCAACCATAGGTAAAAGGTCATGAATTTTATGAAAAAAGAAAACTCAGCAAGCCATTAAGGTAAATTCCTGCATGGCTTCAAATCCAGTTTTTCCAGACATAACATATGAAACAGAATGACCAACATGCACAACACCTGCACAAGCTCAAGCCAGAAAAACCTCACAGCTTGGAGGAGGGAAGATGGAAATAAAGTTCCCACCCTAGCTGAGGAGCTATTCACATTTGATTGCTGCTGGAAGAGGAAAAACCAGTTTTCCTCAATGGCATAATACCTATATTTTGACAACTCTCCAGCGCAGGACTCAGTGAAGGCCTCAGGCCAGGCTTTATTCCCAGAAATGGTCAGTCAACAAAAACTGTATTAAATACAGAAGAGAGAGAGAGAGAGAGACAGAGACAGAGACAGAGACAGAGACAGAGACAGAGAGGCAGAGTGGGAGACAGAGAAAGAAACGGGTAGGAGGAGGAAGAAGAAGTGATGTTAGGTGTGTAGGGAGGGGCAAGGAGCTGGGAGAATTTGGGTAGAGTGATGAATATTATCAGAGTACATTGTATGGAACTCAAAAAAATTAATACAGCATTATTTTTTAAAAGAAAATAGAATAATTAACATTTTACTACTACTACACAAAGTGGTGATGGTTTATCACTTTCATAGATTACCCATTGAACAGTGTTCCTGTTGAATGAATTAGATATCAGTTGCCCATAGCAATATACATACATACATATATATATATATATATATATATATATATATATATGTTATCTGTAGCTTTGTTAATGAAGAGAATCTACACATGTACAGTGCTTTTCTCCATAGAAGACTTGAGGAACAGTAAATTCCTTCCAATCTGTGTCTAGATCATAAATCACCTGAGATGATTACAACTTCCACTACATGAAAGGTCACAATATATCACTGTGATTGATCATTCTCTTCACTAATGATCTTATTAGATCTAACATATTATTAAACAAATATATTGTGGATTGCATCCCATTAAATATAATGTAGAATAATATTGGCACATCCTAGCAAATAAACAAGTGTGCCAGCTGCTTTGAGAATCTGTCTTTCCTGCTTACAGAGAACAAGACACATTCGGTATTGGCAAGTCCTCCCTGGGATGTTAGATCACTATCAACAGATGGCCAATTACTTTGTTCATTTCTTCCCAACTCACAGTTCTTTTCCCAGTAAGTATAAACCAGGCTTTTTATTGAGCACCAGCAAAGTAAAGGGAAATACATGTCTCTCATGTCTGAGTCTCGAGAAAAATTAGAGATTTATTTTTCACAAAAGGAAGCAAAATAAAATACCAAATTAAATAAAACTATCCACTCAAAAAAACATGAAAAATGAAAAAGTGACTGCAGAATTAGGACTATATAAACAACAAATTTTATCTGAAGATTTTGTATAGCGATAATAAAGACATTGAAAGAGAAAGATTTAGAAAGAAGTAGAACCATATGTATTTATGCCTGTGACAGAAGAGATACTGGAAATTTCATTAAGGAAGATATATTTTGAAAATAATGTGATGGAAGAAGATACAATTGCAGGAGATTAAAGATAAATGTTTGAACATATTTCTAGGAAAGTACTCAACCACTGAAAAATTTTCACCTGAGCCAAATTTAATTAAGAAGATAAACTGATACATTAAAAAAGAAAGAAACTTAGTAAATACATATGACAGCAAATAATTTAATTAGGTATTCCCCACTTTTCTGAATATTAGACTGCCCTCATGTCTCTCTATCACAAAGGGCTGTACAGGGCTGACTTGATCTATGGTTTCCTGGGATTAAACAATGATGCCACAAGGATGGTTGTGGTCTTTAAGGAGGAAGAGACTCCAGTTAAGAATTCAATGTTTCTATGGAATCTGCTCATTGCCTTGGGATCTGAAGTGCTGTTAGAATCCACCTAATGGATCTAGGTATCAAGGCAATTTATTAAGCATACCACTAACTTGTTTATACACATTATGTTAAGTGCTTTGTCAAAAGGAGTAAAAAGCTAAGATCTGCAACGTGTTCCCAAAATTCCTTTTTCCTTTTATTTAAAATAGATATTTTTCCTCTCACAATAGATTCTGATTAAGCTTCCCCTTCAGTTACTCAATTAAAAAAACTGAGACAAAATGTTTTAAAAAGGGAAGAGTCCTGATGCCCTGATATGACATACTGAGAATAGGACTGCACAAAGATGCCCTGGAGTTCATCTTCTGTTGACTATGGTACCTAACCTAACAATAGTTTGTTTCCCCAGTGAGACCCCTGGAACTAAGCTAAATTTTCATAAGCAATTGGTTAATAATTGGAAATTGCTTCTAGATTAGGGATGGGGGAATTCATCCACTTCTCCTTTTAGCTTTAGAGAGACACTGATGCAGATCATATTAAGCACTGTGCATACTGCCTTAGTCTCTGGAAGAGTTCATATGCACACCATTTATGTTAATATAGAGGGCTTTGTTTACTTGGGACACTCCCCTCTGGCTCTTGCACTCTTTCCACCTCACCTTCCAAGGGGTGCCCTGATCCCTTCGAGAAGGGATTTAGTCAAGGCACCTCCTTTAGGGCTGAATTTTCCAAGATTTTTCACTTTCTGAATAATGTCAGGCTGTGTGTTTCCATATTTTTTCCAATCTTTTGCAGGAGGAAGCTTCTCTGATGATGGCTGAGCAAGGTACTTCTATATGGGTATAGCAGGCTATAATTAGAAATCATTTGATTGTTCTGTTTTTCAAAAAAATATTTATTTATTTATTATTTGCCTGCTTATTTATTTTAGAATAGTAGTATTTGGTGTTATCTTAGTTCCATGGGCTATTTCAGTCTCATGCTCTTGCTCAACTGAACAGTGTTGGCTGTGGGTTCCTTCTCATGTAGTAGGACTATAGTCAAATCAGATATTGGTTGGTTACTGTGGCAAACTGTATGCCATCATTGCGCTAATGTATCTGTCAGATTAGACACCATTGTAGATGAAAATTTTGTGGCTGAATTGTTATTTTTCTCCTTTGATAGCATGCAGAGTGCCCTTCTATTTCAAAGATGCTAGCAAGTGGATGTGAAGAATCTAGGTAGACATCAGCTTAACTTCTCCATTTTCAATGAGTTATGGAGGTAATGTCTTAAGCAATGGAGATTAGCCCTCAATTTGTGGAGAGCAACCTACATTCTAGCAAGCATGGGTTCTTTGGTAGTCTCACAGCACCTCTTTGGCCAAATGTTCAATAATATATAACCCAACTCTTGTAGTGGTGACAAGAGACTGGCAGTTGGAGCTTTGTCTCTCCCATTATTTGGAGATTTTATTTAGATCTCCTTGATATCTGTATACATTTTTAGGAAAATTCCACTGTATTAGGTTTCAATTCTACCATTCTATGACCCTTAACTTTAACTGTCTCTCCCTTTCTCATCTCTCTCATCCCTCTCTACTTGATCCTCCCAGTCTGTCCCACTCCCATTCATCAATAACTGACTGTTTCATAGGGAGAACTACCTTTATCTCTGGTTAGTTCCTTACTTTATACCCAAAACTTCGGTCCTATGAATTGTAGGCTTGATTATCACTAATTTAATGGCTAGTATCCACATATAAAAAAACACATACCGTATTTGTCTTTCTAGGTCTGTGTTATCTCTATCATAATATTTTTTCTAGTTCAGTTATTTACTTATGAACTACACTAACAATTGCTGAATACTGCTCCATTGTATAAATGTATCACATTTTCTTTATTCATTCTTCTGTTGAGGAACATTTAGGTTGTTTCCAATTTCTTGATACTATAAATAGAGCATCAATTAACATGGTTGAACGAGTGAATTTGTATTAGGATGCAAATTATTTGGATACACACACACACACACACACACACACACACACACACACACACACACACGCATCTTGAGGTAGATTGATGACCATCTTTCTGAGGACCCTCCACACTGATTTCCATAGTTGCTACACAAGTTAGAATTCAAATCAACATGGAGGAGGGTTTTGTTCCCCTACTGCACATCTTTTTCAATATTAAATGTTACTTGTTTTGTTGATCTTAGCCATTCTGATATCTGTATCTCAAAGTAGTTTTGATTTTCATTTACCTGAATACTAACAGTGTTCAACATTTCTAAAAGTGTTTCCAAGCCATTTGGGTTTCTACTTTTGTGGATTCCTTGTTTAGATCTGTAATTGCATTGTTTTCGTGAAACAAGTTATTTTGAGTTCTTTTTATATTTTGGATGCTAGTCCTCTACTGGATGAGTAGGTGATAAGAATAATTTCCTATTAGGTAGGCTGCTACTTTGTCTGAATGACAGTGTTCTTTGTTGTTAAGAAACCTTTCAGTTTCATGAGATGCTATTTATATTTTTGTTGAACTTAGTGCCTACAACTATCAGTGTTCTGTTCCAAAAGTCTTTTCCAGTGCCAGTGTGTTAAAGGTTATTCCTCCCCTTTCTCTTTTATCATATCCAGTGTATCTACTTTTATTTTTTTGTTTGTTTTTTAGTGTATCTGTTTTTATATTGAGATGTTTGATCCATTTGGAGTTGAATCTTTGGCAGGGTGATAGGTATGGATCTATTTCTATATACAGTATTCAGTTTGACCAGTACCATTTGTTGAAGATGCTGTCTTTTTTTTTCTAGTGTATATTTCTGGTTTCTTTATTAAAAAAAATAGGTGTGCATTGGTCTGTGGATTTATATCTGGGACTTCAATTGTATTCCATTGATCAACATTCCTGTTTTTTTTGCCAGTATCATTTGGTCTTTACAACTGTAGCTCTTTTTGTACAACTTGAAATGGGACATGGTGATACCACCAGCAGTTCTTTTATTTTTTAGGATTATTTCAGTGTGCTTTTTTTCCATATGCAGCTGAAGATCATCCTTTCAAGATCTGTGAAGAATTGTGTTAGAATTTTGATGGGGATTTCATTGAATCTGTACCTTGTTTTTGGTATGATGACCATTTTTACTATATTAATTTTACCTATGCATGAGCATGTGAGATGTTTCCATCTCCTGATATCTTCTTTGATTTCTTTCTTCAGAGACTTGAAATTTTTAATCATATGGTTTCTTCACTTGTTTTGTTAAAGTTCTCTCAATATATTTTATATTATTTTGAGGCTAATGTGAAAGGTGTTGCTTCCATGATTTCTTTCTCAGTTCATTTGCCATTTGTATATAGGAGGGTATTGATTTTTTTTTAGTTAATTTTGTATCCAGCTACCTTGCTGAAATTGCCTATGACTTGTAGGAGTTTTACAGTAGAATTTATTGGATCACTTACATATATCAACTGCAAATAGAAATGCATTGACATCTTTCTTTCTAATTTGTGTCTCATTCAGTTGTCTCATTGCTCTAGCTAACACTTAAGTACTATATTGAATAGGTGTGAAGAGGTTGGTCAACTTTGTCCTGTTCCTGAATTAAGTGGTACTATTTAATTTCTCTCCATTTGTGTTGATAGTGTCTTTGGGCTTGATGTCATCTGTTTTTATTATGTTGAGGAATGTTCCTTATATCCCTGATACCTTTGGGATTTTTACCATGAAGGGTATTGGATTTTGTCAAAGGCCTTTTCTGTATCTAATGAGATGAAAATATGGTTTTTGTTTTTCAGTTTTTATGATGGATTGCATGTACTAATTTATGTACTTTGAACCATCCCTATGTACCTTGGATGAAGCCTACTTGGTCATAGTGGATTATCTTTTTGATGAGTTCTTGGATTTTATTTGCAAGTACTTTATTGAAAATTTTTGTACTTGTTTTCATGGGTGAAATTAGTCTGTAATTCCCTTCCTTTGTTTTCTCTTTATGTGGTTTGGTTATTAGGCTAAATGTGGCTCATAAAAAGAACTGGTTAATGTTCCTTCTGTCTTGATTTTGTGGAATAATTTGAAGAGTATTGATGCCTGCTGTTTGAAGGGCTGGTAGAATTCTGTGCTAAACCATCTGTCCCTGGGCTTATTTTGGTTGGAAATTGTTAATTTCTGCTCCTATTTCACTAGGGCTTACAGGTGTGCTTAAGTTTATTATTGTACATTGATTTACCTTTGTAAGTGGTTTGTTTTGAAAAAATATCCATTTCTTTTAGCTTGTCTAATTTGGTGGAGGGTTTTTAATGTATATCTTTATGGTTCTCTGGATTTCCTAGGTGTCTATTTTTATGATCTTCTTATCACTTTTAAATTTAGTAGTTCAGATCTTCTCTTTCTATCTTTATCTAATTTGGATAAGGGTTTAACAATCTTATTGATTTTTCTCAAATACCCATTCTCTTTGATTCTTTGTACTTCTTTTCCCTCAGTTTTATTTATTTCAGCCTTGAGTTTGATTATTTACTGCTACTTACTCTTTTGGAGTATTATTTCTTCTTTTATTTATGGAGCCTTCAGGAGCACTGTTAAGCTACTAGTCTTGAGATCTCTCCATTTTTTTTAAGGTAGACACTTAGTGATATCAGCTTGCCTTTTGTAACCATCTTCATTGTGTGCCATAAGTTTGGATAAGTGTATTTTCATTTTCATTCAACTCTGGAAAGTCTTCCACATGTTTCCTATTTATGTCTTGTGTTATTTTTATTCAATTGTGACTTGTTTAGTTCCAATGAGTTTGTAAGCTTTTTGTTGTTTCTTTTGTTGATGTTCAGATTCAATTTGTGGTGTTCAGATAAGATGCAGGGTATTTTTCCCATTATCTTGCATTTTTTGGGATTTGTTTTGTGTTTGAATATGTAGTCCATTTTGGGAAAAGCTCCTAAAGGTGCTGAGAAGAAGGTATATTATTTTGGTTTAGGTGAAATGTTTTGTAAATATGTTATGCCCATTTGTTTTATAACTTCAGTTAGCTCTAGCATTTCTCTGTTAATTTTTTGTCTGATAATCTCTCTAATGGTGAGAACAGGGTGTTGAAATCTCTCCTGCGATCAGTGTTTCAGTGTAAGAGGGTCAGTATGTGATTTAAGCTGTAGTCTTCCTTATTTTATGAACTTGGGTGCAAGTTTTTTTTATGAACTTGCTTGCTGCCTGCATAGATGTTAAGAATTGGACTGTCTTCTTGTTGGGTTTTGAATTGATGAATATGTAGTCTCCTACCCTATTTCTTCTGATCAGTTTTGGTTTGAAGTGTACTTTGTCAGGTATTATAATGTCTACACCAGCTTGTTCTTTGATAAGCATCTCTTTCTTTAGGTAGGGAAATTTATGTCTGTGATTTTGTTCAAAATATTTAGTGTACCTTTGACCTATGCTTCTTATCCTTCCTCTACTCCTATTATTCTTAGATTTAGTATGTTCATAGTGTCCTTGATTTTCTGGATGTTTTATGCTAGAAGTTTTATAGATTTGACATTTTTTGATCAAAATACCCATTTCTTTGATGGTATATTTAATATCTAAGATTCCCTCTTGCATTTTTGGTAATGTGTTGGTGATGGTTGCCTCGGAGGTTACTGTTTGCTCTCCTAAGTTTTTTTCATTTCCAGATTTCTCTGAGCCTGGGTTTTCTTTACTGATTCAGTTTCCACTTTCATGGTTTGAACTGTTTTATTCACTTTCTTCCTCTGTTTGTTTCCCCAATTTCTTTAAGGAATTCATTCATTTCCCCTTGAATGACCTCTATCTATTCACAAAGACAGTTTTAAGGTCTTGTGTTTTGCATTTGTTATAATATTCAGGGTAGGTTTGCTAGGCTCTAGTGGAAACATGTTGTCCTGGCTGTTACTGATTTATTTTGTTTTTATGCTTGTTTCTAGGCTCCTACGATTGGGAAGATTATAACTGCAGGTGCTGATTTCTGGTCCTGTCATTTTGGGCTGATGTTTTGTTCTCTGGTTTCCTTTTCCTTCACTGGTTCTTAGGGGAATGTGTTTGCTGTGTGTTGTCTGATAAGGAATTATTTTGAAATCTTGATTGGTGTAGCCACTGAGAGTTACGGGTAAAGTGAGACCCCAGTTATGAGGAGCCAAAACTCAGGAGTGAGAATTGGCTAGGGTGAGCTGGCTCAAGAGGGAGGAAATCGGCGAGTTCCACCAGGATCTGCTTAGTTCCCTGGGAATGAGGGCAATGGTGATGAGGAAAGACTAGAACTGTAGTCTGCAGTGCTGGGGATGAGATTAGGGAGTTGGCTATAGAGGAGAGGAGGTGGAGTGATGACATGAAGCTCGCCTATCTGCTTCGCTGGCCTACTTGCTTCTCTTTCAGGTGCTGCTGTGGGTTCCTACAGAAGGTCTCCTGGAGTTGGGTACCTTGCCTACCTGTTTCCCTGGCCAGAGCAGTCTGTGGTTTTCCAGGGAATGCCTTTTGGATTTGGGGACTGAGGTAAAGCAGTGAGTGTGAGGAAGGAAGTTTGGAGGGGAAGATCTGTGTGATTCCCTGGAAATGAGGGGAGCCGGGGAAGAAAGGCAGCAGCAGGTAGGCTACTCAGCCAGGGAAAAGACTGGGGTATTGGATTTGGAGGGTATTAGTGAAAGTTGAGTTCTGCACTTAGCCTACCTGCTTCTCTGGCTAGAGTGCCCTGCTGGAAATTTTGGATCCAGTTTATTTCTCTAGTTATTAAGTTGTTACTATTAACATTGTCTGAAGTAGACTAACAAATGGGATAGGGAACAACTTGCAGTGTGATATCTGGAAATTTAATATATCAATTTACTATAAGTCAATTTGACTTATATAAGTATTAAATGTTACTATAAAAATTGTAGAAGTGTAAGAAGTATCTTGGTGGCAAAATATTTGTGTGATGCCATGGGTTTAATTTCCATCTCTGCAGTACATTAGACATAGTAAATACTGGTTTTACTTTGCTTGGAAAAAAATTCTACCTCCTTTAGTGACACAAATATTAAGATTATTCCTCCTTCAACAAAGCTAAATATATTCAAGTATTTTATCCATCCCATATCCAATTACAGCAAGTTAAAAGACACATGAAATCAGCCCTAGTATTTTCTGTGTTAAATGACAACTACAATTAAAATTACAGTTTGGGATCTCAAACTCACATTGCTTGAATCACATTTTAGGTTTCCCAAAGTCAGAAAACTTACACATGCTCCTCAGGAAGACAGGACTTTTAGCCTTTCATTTGCCATGTGAGCATGGCGTTGTCTGTCTGTGTTATGCTGAGGATAAAATGACTTATTCCAGAGAAAATATTCAACCATGACTTTTCCATTGCACGGATTCCATGGATAGGTGTTTCATATTTTTGACTAATATAAGAAATTAGAAAACCGTCTGTCATGGTGTCCTTTCATTTCTTTTTTTCGTTTTCTTTTACTTTAGCTTCTCTTGTTTCTCTTAGTTATAAAAAGGGAGGAGTAACAATTTAGACTATTCAGCAACCTGCTTCACTCACCATTATAAATTTTCCTTTGCATAGTTCTTGAGGCTGAAAATTCAGCATCCAATCAGAATGTAGACATTCATTTCTGGTGATGGCCCAGCACTTTCTTGGCTATCTGACAGCTTGCTGCTTTCTGTATGTTCATGTGAATTTTTCTCTGTGGGGATATACATGTTGTCTCTCTTCTTTGAAGAACCCCAGTCAAAGTAGTTTTGGTCCCCACCCTTATGATATCCCATTAATTTAATTCTTTATAGAAGGGCTACTTTGCCAAAATTACTTTTTTGAATTTTTTTTGGGGGGGGGCTGTGTTGTGTAAGGTTACTGGTCTGGACTCCATATCCTTGGTAACAATTTTACTTCCTTTAAATTTAAAAAATACCATTTAATATGCCTCCAAAAACCTAAAAGCTTTCTGCAGAGATGTTATCAATTCACTTTTGCTGAAAGATGGTTTGCCATACTTTTTTCCTGCTGTGGCCAATTTGAGTAATTTAATTATTTTTCTAGAAATAATGCATCTGAATTCTTTGAGACTTATTCAACTGGTCAAAAAATAAAACTTGAAATGCAAATACCCATGGATCAATGCCAACACATTAAATTATTGACTTGTTTTGTTTTCTGACCAAAGAGTTTAATTTTCTCAGCAACTTGAGCCAATTTATCTCTACTGATAGCCAGAGCCTCACATTCTGCTTTAGAAAGACATTTCACACTTGGTCCACAGGAAATTATTGGACATGCTGTGAATAATGGGCTCTTTAATTAAATATAGCCAGAGAAAAACTGGGGAGAACAAAGCAGGGATTTTTTTTCCCTTGTCAAACTTCAAATAAGTAGTAATTTGCTAAACTTTGGATGTTTTGTTGCTGAGATCAGTTATACATTGTTTTATAAATGCACTTGAAATTAAAGTCCTTTAGTTAATGGATTATCATAGAGGACTGAGGAACTGCCTGTCTGTACCGTGACTCAAGGTACTTTGCCAAATATGGTTCAAATCTTTAATTTATGTTTGGTATGGGTTCTCTCAACTTCCTCATGCATCAATATCCCTGTTGCCTTCCCATTTTATCACCTTTGTATCTGTGCCCTAAGCATGTGCTCAAACTTTGATGTAGCAATCTTGTTTTACATCTATCAATACTTGTCAAAACCTTAAACCTAAGCTCTTTTAACTAAGGGTCTTTTTGTAATGCAATGTTTTATAATAAAGTTGATTTAAAAATTAAATTAAGAAAACTCCGTGAAAAAGCATAATGAGTTTACGGTATTTTATTGTGTCATATTAGTTCCAATCTTCCTCTGTATTTGCTTATGAGTAAAGCATCCTCTGTTACTTTTCATGATTGTTGGATGTGCATGTTTCTAATTCAACATGTTATAATCTTGTTTTTTCTTTGACTCTATTCTGTTCTCTTGACTTGGCACTATGGTGTTAAGTACAGACATTTTAAATAATGTCTACTTTGTCTCCTTAAGTACTTCATCCAAAATATCATTTGAAAATATTGTTCTCTAAGATTCTTCCTTTATTTCTCTTATCTTTTCATTTTCATTCAATTTTAATTGATTGTGTTTTCTTCAGTTTCGATTGATAAAGACTTAAAAATTCTTAAATCTCTCCCTACTCTTCATAGTATATTCACATTTGTACTATATAGTTACACTTCTCAAAAAGCAATGATTATAAAACTGAAATTATGATTTTTTTTATAGGATTTGTCATTAAAGACTTTGACTAAGTCTTTGACTTTTCAGGCTGAATTACTGACAATTTCAATTGGGGGGGGCAGGCTCTATAGAGAAACCTGCCCTTCCAGAACTTGATTTGAGGAAAAGTCATTCTATGCACTATACTAGCTAAAGGAACTACAATCAAAGATTTTGGCCGTCATGGTCCATTCTCTTTTTTACTATTTATATTTAAAGCTTATGGAACTCAATCTTTTTTTTTTTTCAGGCTTCAGGGCAGTTTATTTCCATAATGAACCCATTTCCAGGAAACACACTTTTTCACACTGGTTATTACACTTGCAATGTCTCCAGGACTTTGTCTCTTCTCCCAACAAGGCCATGCATCCTCCGGGCAGAGCACAGTCCTTATATTCTTTTTGGCATATACCTCACAGAGGCAGCATGGTCCTCTGCGCACTTGCTGATTTAAAAACAGTTAAACACCTAAAGGCCAGGTTACATCAATGGCCCCAGGGTCCTTCAACAAGCACAGTTCTAGATACATTGGAAACTTCAGTAGGGATATGAACTCCATCACGGACAGTACCTCCAGCCATAATGGACCAGCCTGTGAATCTGCCCCATCCTGGACGCTATGGTTTCCCCCGAAGGCTGAGACTGCAGGAAGACAGGAATGTGTGGCAGTCCAGTGTCTGCACACCCGACTAGCCAAGAGGCCTCTGAGACTACAGCAGCAACGTGGTCAGTGCAAAGGGATGCTGGGATTCTAGCTCCTCACCTGCAGACCCTCAAGTCAGGGTATACCGGATGTTTTAATCTAACCAAAGTAACCAGGGAAGGAACATACCAGCGTAACATCTGACTGTACAAGATGCCAATCTTAAGAATGATCCATGCATTACATGGACATTTGGTTCCTGATTCATACTCTGCAAGATACCTGAACATGGACCAAGAATGCTCAGCTCTAGGTGGTGGCTGCTTTGTATTAAGGTTTATTTACAGAATTTCACCATAAAATAAGAACTACCATGTTTTTAAAAAAAAATCAGCACTGGTCCTCTTAACGGCCATTAGGAGAAGCTGTTAAGCTACAAGGATGCCTCTGTTCCACTGCCCAGACTGGCTATGGTTAACTAACATCCGGCTCAAAGCCTGTGTGGGGACTGAGTACTGAGTCTACAGTCACCCTGGATCCCAGCAATCTAATCGGTGGGCAGGGACAGTGCAGGGCTGGGGCAGTCCTCTGCACCTCTATAAGAGGTGCGTGAGAGCTGGCTAGTCCGACCGTCTAGCTGTACCGTCCTTTGTAAGGGGACCAGCAGGCCACCCACCCCACTGTCTACACATGGTTACTCTGGCAAAGGTAAGGCTTCCTTCCATTCTCTGGACCAGCTGGACTAGCCGAGAGGGTAAGTGGAAAGCAGCTATTGGAACTCAACAACGGTTTCATTTCTTCCAGCTTCTTCCTTTTCCTCTTTTGGACTCCTTGTCTTTGTCTGGTTTTGAAGGCTTTGAAGATCTTGTCTTTTTCTTGATCATGGCATCGGTCTCTATTGCATCCTGCTCTTTCTCATCAGACTGACTGTCTTCTTCTTGTAACTCTTCATGGTATTCAGAATCCAGTGCTGGGCCTGTGCTGAGTCTCAATGTCTTTACTACCTGAAGTGAGTATGGGGTCAGATGGACCTCCTTGTTATAAGCTCTTGTGAAGGCTGCTTTCACCTTGGGATCCAGCCTGGAAAAGGGACTGGGCTGGCCACCCCAGCTGCTAACTTCCATGATATTCTCAAAGTCTTCTCTCATCAAAAAGTATGTGTCCATAAGTGTGACAACATGCTGAACTCCTTCTACCCCTTGTGAGGCCAAGGGTCGCACAAGGGCATCTCTGATGTGTGACAGGTAATCCATGTTCACTGTCCTTTTGCTGGAGTAAGTTCTGAGACTCATGTGCAAGGCTAGGTCCTGAACAATCCGATCATGTTTGCCCGTGGATGAGTACTTCCCCAGCCAGCTTGGGAAGGAGGGAAACTGAGTCATATAGTCCCTCATCAACTCTCCAGGAAGAACACTGGCATAAATGGCCTGTGTGGGCAGAAGACTCCAGTTTTGCTTACTCCGGATCTGACTGTCCACTAAGTCACCGTCACAAATGCTGTCTGCGGCCCGGCTTATAAGCATCAGGTGCTTCTTCATTTCCCCCCCTGCAGCCACAGGCTTCACATGGAGGTAGTTCTCCTGGACAAAGAGGGGGGCTATGGAATAGTCATGGAAAAAGAGATCCGATTTGTCCATCAGGGACATGTGTGCAGTCTCCTCTCCAGCTGCAAACACTTTCCGGGCAACATCAAATGGACCCAGTTTGATGTCCTTCTTGGCCCTCTGAGAGTCAGCCTTGGCTTGGTCGTAAGTCAGTGCCTTGCTCTGTGCACACCACATGCTCATATTATGTAAAACCTGTCTGACATCTTGATTCGCTCCCAAAATTATTTCGTTCATAGCTGGAGGAGGGATCTTTAAACCCTCTTTAAATGCAATAGACAGCATTGCACTCTTAATCTGTTCAACCCGAGGTCTTTGGAAACGAAGATCAAAACAATAATGAACCAAAGAGCGAATTTTGGGGTGATTTCTGTCATTGCACATACAAATGATGGGAATTTTAGTATGCTTTATCAGGCCTATTAGTTCCTGAATTCCGCCCCTGTCCTCACTGCCGGCCATGCCGTTGACCTCATCCATGATGAGAGCATGCTTCGAGCTTACTGAAGGAGTTGCTCCACTTGTATAAAAGCCTTTGATGCTGGTGTTGTTCAAGGATTCAGCAACAACTGCTTTCAAACTGTTCTTACTCCGAGTGTCACTTGCATTTAGTTCCACGTAACTGTAGCCCAATTCCTGGCACACAAGGGAAGCGGTTGTGGTTTTGCCAACGCCCGGTGGGCCGGAGAGCAGTGCTGCCTTGAAACTGGAGCCGTCATCTTTGCTGGAAAGTTTGCCGAATTTTGCGTCCTTCTTCTCTTCGGGAGAACTCTGGTGCCAGTTCCGGAGCCAGCGCAGCAGCTTGTTGGCACAGCTCTGGTCCCCCTGCTGTCCGATGATGTTCTTGAGTGAGGTGGGCTTGTACTTATCCACCCAGAGCAGGCTCTCCACTCGGTCCCCACTGCGGTCCTCGGCCGGACCCCGAGCCCTGCCGGGGCCAGGCGTCTCCTTGACCGCCTGCTCCGTGAAGTCCAGGCCCCTCCGAAACACATTCGCTTCCTTCTTGGTGGCCTTTGCAGGGCTGTCCTTTTGGGGGGTCGGTTTGCTCTTTTTAGACGCTGACTCCTTCTCAGTTGGGCTAACTTTTCTTTTTCCCTGGTCATTTTTTTTGGGTGTCCGCTCCAATTTGGACTTTTCTTTCTTCATCTCAGCTTCAGCAGCTATTTCATACTTGGATTTCTTGCCTGGCATAGTTCGAATCAGATCCAACAGACCATCTTCATCAAGGATTTTTGTTCCCAGAGCGGCTGCCTTGTCACTCTTGGACTGTCCGCTGTCCCGGCCCATGACGAGATAGTTGGTTTTCTTGCTCACGTTTCCTGTTACCTTCCCTCCATAACGTTCAATTAGAGACTTGGCCTCTTCGCGTTCAATGGACCCCAGCACGCCTGTGATCACAAAGGTCAGGCCTTCCAAGCAATTTTCAGCTCCCTTGGGTATTTCTTTGGAGCCCAGAGCTTTGGGACCTTCTCGATTTAAGTAGCTTCGATAAGCTTGATAATTAGTGCGTTTCTTTTCAGAATCTTCTGGATCTTGTGGTGGTATTGTTTTCCCCAAAATATTGTGTACCTTAATAAACTTATCTGGGGTCAGAGAACAGACAGCCACTAGATACAAAGGCTAGAAAATGGTGGCACTCACACCCTTAATCCTAGCATTCCAGAGATAGAAATCCCTCTGGATCTCTGTGAGTTCAAGGCCACATTGGAAATAGCCAAGCATGGTGACACGCCTTTAATCCCAGAAAGCCAGCCTTTAATCCCAGGGAGTGGTGGTAGAAAGTAGAAAGATATATAAGACGTGAGGACCAGAAACTAGAGGCTTTTGGCTGGTTAAGCATTTGGCCTGGTTAAGCTTTCAGGCTATGGAGCAACACAGTACAGCTGAGATTCATTCTGGATGAGGACACAGAAGCTTCCAGTCTGAGGAAACAGGACCAGCTGAGGAAGTGGCGAGGTGAGATAGCTGTGGCTTGCTCTGTCTCTCTGATCTACCAGCATGGACCCCAATTACTGGCCTCAGGTTTGATTTTATTAATAAGAACTTTTAAGATTCCTGCTACACTTACAGACTCTTTTTTTAGCTGGAGAACTTTTGGTTTTCTTAGGAGTTTGTTTCTCTCCTTTGAGTTCAATGGCGTTTTCTTTCCTTTTTGAGGCCGTCAGCTCTGTGTCTTTGTAGGACCTTTCCTCTTTTGCTTTCATAAGTGCCAGCTTGGAGCTAGCCTTGGGAGAGGAACAGGCTTCGCTCTGGCGAGCTGACGATCTGCAGGGCTGGGCAGACCCTCTGGAGCACCCACCCCTGCTGGGCTGAGCAGGACTGCCAGGCTTCCTTTCGTTTAAGAAGTGCTCTTTATCAGGGCTTTTATGGTTTTCTGCTTTGCTTATATCAGCTTGGACGGGTGAAAATGATTCTCCCTCTTCAGGGTCCTTTCGGGCCTTTTTGGTCTTGGGTTCTTCATCCAACATGGCTAACGTTCGAGCAAACTCTTCATCTTCATGCAACTGCCTCTCCAGCTCCGCGTCTTCATCAAGCTGCAACTGCTTGGCAATGGCCTCATCATTTAACCTGGAGTCATCCATGTTTTGAGAAGACTCTTTTCTTCTGCTTGCCACCATCTTCTTTCCAGATCTCTGGACACTTTCGGTTCCAAAATAATCGAGCACTGACGTTGGTGTAAGCTTTATTGGTGATAAAGGTTTATTCTTGGTCTTAGTGGTCTCTTCATTCTTTTTCGCGGTTGATGCTCCACGGTGACTGTTTGCAGACACTCCATTCTCTTTGGATTTGGAGGCCGCCTTTTTACACACAAAGTCATCATCTTCATCTGTCTCAGAAATGTAAGTAACAGGATCCTTCCGAGAAATTTTACCAGGTTTAGAAGACAGTGGCAATTTTTCTGATTTTTCTGATTTCTTTTTAGCATTTTTTACCTGCACTGTCTCCTCTGATTCTGAATCTGAGTCATAGATGATCCTCTTCCTCTTGTGCGGCTTTGGTTTGGAGACATCCTCTTTACTGGAGTTATTAGCCTTGACCTCCTTTGCTCCCTTCTTCCCTTTGACAGTCCCCTCCGAAGGTTTTACTTTCTCATTCTTCTTGACGCTCTCACTCACAGGCTTTTTTCCACTTGATATAACCCCAAAGAATTTCCGAATGTCCTCCACACGTGCGCTGTGGCTGTCATGTACACACACGTACACACACGTACACACACACACACACACACACCGGAACTCAATCTTTAAATAAAAGCATGTGAGTTTTTTTTTTTTTAAATAGAGGCTTTCTTCTTTTAGTATTTCTCTTGAAATTAAGGAACCAGTATATGGAAAAAAATATTTTTTTTGCATTCTGAATTTATACCCAGTCATTTGCCACATTTAGATCTATTCATACTGTGTGTATAAAAGTGTAGGATGCTTTCACTGTCTCAAAAGCCAGGGCCCCCACTCCACATAATCTTATATTGATAAAAATGGAGTAGTGGGAGCCCTTACTTTCTCAAAACGCAACCTCTTGTGTACACTAGATGATCATAGAAGTTGATTAATGCTTGACTCTTCCATTTTGGGCTAGTTGTTTTAACAAACTGTTTTGCTATGTCAAGTTCTATGCTATTTATCTTAAAGCTCCTATTAGGAAATCATATAGTTTACCACAACTTAAGCACTATCAAATTTATTTAACCAAATTGATGCACAAGAAGATGCATTTGACTCTTTGCCAGATGCTTACACACCACTATACATTTTGTTCAAGCTCTGTGTGTTCTGTTTTCTGAATACCATCTAAATTAAGTTCATACTATTTTCCCTCAAATATTTATAACATACTATAATCAAGGATAATATAATTTAGTGCTCTTTTATAATATCTCATGCCTTGAAAAGACACATTAAATATAGATAGGATAATTTGCAATACTGATTTTACTGTTTCCATATTGATAAATTCAAAGAACAGACAAATACACCAACACAACCATATATCCATGAACATCCTGAAATAATTGCAATTAGAAAAATCTTAACTTGACTTCTAATTATTCCTTTGTTTTACTTACTTCTTCAGTCTCATAGCCAAAATGCATTTTTATAATTTGTTACTGTTTATTTGATTTTTACCTCTAAAGCTACATGGTATCTTGTGTTCTTTGTGTATTTGTCTCTTTTTTATTGGAAAAAAAATCATCTTATTTATCAAATACAGAAAGAAAATTTTCATGGTTTTTCTTTTGGAAAACATATCAGAATAGTCAGCTAAAAGAGACTGTTGGTAGAAGGTATAGCTTGTTGGAAGAAGGAAGGATAACATCACACTAGGGACCAATTATGAAGAGGAAAATGTAGAGATGACAGCAAATGCCAGAAGCTACTGGAGGGTAGAAGGGACAAGAATAAACTCTTCCCATGCGTTTCTGGAGGCATCAAAGCTCTGCCAACACCTTCATCTCTGCCTGGTGAGATGGTTTTCACATTAGTGTGTAGCTAGAGTTTTCCTGCCTTGCCCACAGTCAGGACAAATCTTTGTCACCCTCCAGTCCCACAGCCGCTCAGACCCAACCAAGTAAACACAGAGAATTATATTGCTTACAAACTGTATGGCCGTGGCAGGCTTCTTGCTAACTGTTCTTTTATCTTAAATTAACCATTTCCATAAATCTATACCTTGCCACGAGGCTGGTGGCTTACCGGCATCTTCACATGCTGCTGGTCATGGCGACGGCTGCAGTGTCTCTCCGCCTCAGCCTTCCGTTTCCCAGAATTCTCCTCTCTCTTTGTCCCACCTACTTCCTGCCTGGCCACTGGCCAATTAGTGTTTTATTTATTGACCAATCAGAGCAATTTGACATACAGACTGTCCCACAGCACTTCCCCTTTCTTTTTTTTAAAAGGAAGGTTTTAACTTTTACACATCTCCAAAGTCAGCTTGGTATATTTGGGAATTTGGGCGTAGCTTCTCTTACTACTTCCTGCTGGAGGGGGGCGCTGTATCTTATGGGGACGCAAAGAAAATTTTAGGATCATGGAGTAGTCTGTGAGGCTGTATCGTCTGAGCCAGTTGCCTTGAAACGATTCTGGATATTGCATCATCTGGGCCATGGTGTCATCAGAGACCTTTCAGGTGGTCTTGGCTGGTCAAACCTGATGTATCTTAATCTGGAACAAATCCATAGCCTCTGGCTTTCTGTAGAAACAAAAACAGAGCCTCCTTTCCAAAGCAACATATCCTTACATCCAAATTTTGAAGTTAAGGTACCTTTAAAACACACATTTTGGCATAACTCAACAGCTTTTGCAATCAAATGTTTCTCTTCAGTTACGAATATCAAAGAGAACATAATCCAGATTCTCTGTGTGGTAGCCATCTTTATGTGGCTTATGTTTTATATTACCTTGAGCCTATTGCTTTAAATTGCAGCCTTTTAAGCCTGAAATGGTGCTGTGGCTGCTGGCTCCACCCACTTCAGCTTCCCAACATGGCGGTGGTACGTTTTCCGCCAGCTCTGGGAGCCATCGTGGGTCTGTGCTTTTATCCAAGCAGCGTGTAGCCCAGAAACCTCTTTTTGTTTTGTACTAGTAAAGGCTAAATCCACCACGCAGCTTAATGTGCCACTTGCAGAGGCCTCATTCCCGCCATACTGCAGATCGAGCTCACACGCCAGGAACCCGCCAGTAACTCAAACCGGCAGCTGCTGCTCATTTGAGAGAGACAATTAGGAAGCTGTTTTTAGCTCCGTTTTAGAATCTTTTCTCAGGTTTTAGGTGGAAACTCTTGCCCTCTCGTTGGGTGCCATTTGTAGCTAGAGTTTTCCTGCCTTGCCCACAGTCAGGACAAATCTTTGTCACCCTCCAGTCCCACAGCCGCTCAGACCCAACCAAGTAAACACAGAGAATTATATTGCTTACAAACTGTATGGCCGTGGCAGGCTTCTTGCTAACTGTTCTTTTATCTTAAATTAACCATTTCCATAAATCTATACCTTGCCACGAGGCTGGTGGCTTACCGGCATCTTCACATGCTGCTGGTCATGGCGACGGCTGCAGTGTCTCTCCGCCTCAGCCTTCCGTTTCCCAGAATTCTCCTCTCTCTTTGTCCCACCTACTTCCTGCCTGGCCACTGGCCAATTAGTGTTTTATTTATTGACCAATCAGAGCAATTTGACATACAGACTGTCCCACAGCACTGTATAGAGAAAATATGGGCATTGAAGAAACTGCATATGGAGTCAACTTTCATTCTGGCAAAAGTTAGCCACTGGACAACAAAGTATCCTCGAATCAACAGGACAAAATGGACAGACAGATCACGAAACAAGGGACTACTGATTCTTGCCAAAACAAGTGTGGTTATGGCTTTATCAAAAGGCATCTTCTGAGGCCAGGACAATATGGCCCCATCCCTGAAGTGGCCTTCGCATCCGGAAAAGGTACGGTGCCCTTTTCTTCGAAGGCAGCTTAACAGGCAGAGGGCCGATGGATTCTGTTGTACAATGGAACAGCAGCTGAAAGCTCATGCCTCTCAAAAGTAGACTGGCATTTAATAGAGGGATGTGGAGAAGAAGGGGATGCTGAGATGAAGCCATATATACACAGCCAAGAAGAATGGACAGCTGAATTAAAAAACTGTCAACAATTTCCAGAATTTAAAATCCTGAATCATGACAGGACATTAGTGGAATTCAGGTGTTTCTGGTACGTGGACTGCTCTCACCCAATGTGAGGTTGAACTGTTGACCTTGTGTACATCCTACTTCACAAATGAGTCTGTCAGATACACTAAGCCTATAGGCTGAAGATGATGCCCCAACACTGTGGAGAAACCTCAGGTGACTGCCCAGGCAGCTGGCTGTTTCTGTCAACTCACAAAATTTTTTTGGAAGTTGCTTGCATGCACTTCCTGTTTTTATTTTTGTTAGCTAATATTATTCCCTTCTTGGGTCTCTGAGGGAGTTGAAGATTAGTTAGTTATGGTTGAAGATTAGTTAATTATAGTTGAAAATTAATTAGGATAGAAAGTACATTAGATACATCTTGGAATTATCAAAATAGGATAGATAATGGAATTATTTTCTCTGATTCGTCAAATACCTGTTTAGGTATTTATTACTTGTATATATTGTATATAGTTATTGTACTTTTGTATATAGTTTTTCTTTTGTTAGTCATAACCTTTTGCTTTTTTTCTTTTTATTAAAATAGAAAAGGGGAAATGTGGTGGTAATCTAATTGTATTGAAATATTATTTTGATTTGTACTGAAATATTAATTTGATTGTATGTTAATAAATAAAGTTGTCTGGGGGTCAGAGCTATTAGAGCCATAGCAAGAGTGTGGCGGTGGTGGCACACGCCTTTAATCCCATAGATATCTGTGTGTTCAGGGTCAGAGCTATTAGAGCCATAGCAAGAGTGTGGCGGTGGTGGCACACGCCTTTAATCCCATAAGATCTCTGTGTGTTCAGGGATACAGCCAGCATTGGAGACATATGCCTTTAAGACCTAGGGGGCTGTACATTCAGACAGTGACGAGGCAGTCATGTGTTTGGGTTTACAACCAATGAGAAGGCAGAACAACATACTTTAAAAATACGAACCGAGAGGAAGTAGGTCTCTTTTCGCGAAGCTGGGACAGCAGGAGGAAGGGTGAGATTTTAGCTCTGAGCTCTGACCTCTCGGCTTTCTCTTTTACATTGTTTCTGTGTTTCTTATTTAATAAGACGGTTGGCTACATCTACATTAGTGCTTTCCAGAACTCTGAGAGAATGCAATTCTAGTATTTTGAACCGCTGAAATTATTACACCCGTCTATAGTGATAGTAGGAAATCATGTAGACTTTTTGAACAATCCAAGTTAACAAGTTCAACTATTTTTTTTTTAATTTTTTGATCAGTTTTTATTACACTGAGAAGTGTGTGAGTGTGTGCTTGTATGTGTGTGTGTGTGTGTGTGTGTGTGTGTGTGTATGCACCTGCAAATGTGAATATGTGTCCATGTGCCACAGTGTGAATGTGGAGGAGATGATTTACAGAAGTGAGTTCTCTTCTCTTATTCTATACCCTGTTGATCCTTGTATCTGTGGTTTTCAGGTTCTCAGCAGGTGCTTTACCAGTATAACTTATCAGCCTGATTTAAAAAATAAAGATTGAAAACAAATTAAAATGAAGAATTATACTCTACAACAAATGAAATTTCATGCAATTCATATTTAATTGCCCATAAATAAAATTTAATAAGAATAAACTTAGGCTCTCTCTCATAATGATTACAATTGATTTTGTGTCAATTAAGAGAGCTTTATAGACACAGGAAAAATAGAGCCTCGAAAGTGGATAAGATGAGCTCTCTTGCCCTCAGAAGAAAAAAAAATGATGTAATCTTTACCAAATTAGTATATAATTATCATTTCTATGGTTGTTTCCTCTTTTAAGTTGACAATGATTTTACATAAAATCAAAATTAAAAATTTTAAGTAGCAAAATAAAGTAATCAAAATAAAAATTTGCATTCTCAAACCCCTTAAGCATAGTGTGCCTTCTCTTGGGGCTCCTTTACTTTTGCTGATTTGCCTTGTACAATTTGATGTGATGGTTTTTGTTTTGTCTTATTACATTTTATTACACTATGCTTGTTGTTATCTCTTAGAAGCCTGTTATTTTCTAATGAGAGACAGAAAGTGGATCTGGATGGGAGGGAGATGGTGAGACACTGGGAAGAACGGAGGGAGAAAAACTGTAATCAGATAATTGTAGGAGAAAAGAATCTATGTTCAATAAAAGGGATAAAAAATAAAGTCTCTCCCAGTTCTAACAAAATGAAACAAACAAAACAAAAAACAAAACGAACAAAATGAATCACGCGAAAACTATTATAAAGCAAAATATCGACTTGGAACTTAGTCATGATGTCCTAATTCAAAGACCTTGCTACTTTGTTCCCTAATCGTGCAACCATTTGTAATGAAACACTTAATACATAGCACTGTGATTAAAGATACACTGACTTGGTCAATTTGGGGATTATTATGATTCTCAGCCTGTAGATTTATTGTATAGAAATTGTGTAGCACATACAAGATCCTAGGTACACCTCCCACTTATGAGAAAAACAATCAACCAACCAATCAATTAGCCATTCGTCAAATTGAAGTTCTTATCATATAGTTAACCACAAAATGAACAAAATTAAAAGGGAAAAGTTGGAATAATTTAAGTATGAAAAGGCAGTTACAGCTGCAGTAATTTCAATGGCTACAGACTGCATAGAACACTTCCTGGTGTTGTCCATGGTTCCATCATTTGACTCTTACGTTCTTCCCACTCCTATTCAGTCATATTCTTTAAGTCAGGGCTGAAGCAAACGGCCTCCGATCTCTGTTTTTGTAAAACTAATTAAACTCACTGGGTCATCCGGACATACAGACATAGACAGGTAGATTCATTTGGAAGAGGAAAGGTTGCAGCAGAACGCAAGGTTTACTTGGGGTTGACCAGATGCTCCTATTCTGGAGTGTGGCTGATATAGCCAGAGACACTCCATTAGAAGAAAATAATTTTCCCCATGAAAGAAGGTGTCAGCTGCAAAAACACATTAGTTCTATTGTGCTTGTATGATACCCTCCTCCCGTGGAGTAATTCATTACCTCTGGCTCAATCAATCTTTTGGCCTCCACTTCTTCAGAGAAGGCTGGGCCCTGGGGCAGTGAATAAATGAAGACATCCCACTTATGACTGAGTTCTCCAAAGTCTTTCACTCTGTACACTGTCCAATTGTGGGTATCTAATTAGTTCCCACCAACTCCAGAATAATCTATAATTATGAGGGTGGATTGAGGCATAGAATGCTTTGTACATATGCATGGAACTTTCAAAATTTGAGAAGTGAAGAAAAAGTGACAATTTAGAAATTAGTATTGTTTTCATGTATTTATTTGTTGACTTTACAAATAAATTATGCCCATGTATGTATTTGTTGAAATTACAAATAAATTATATTCAAGGACCATAATTTTCATAAAAAACTTTTAAGTTTGAAATAAAGATGCCTGAAATTTATGTATTTAGCCTGTTCAGTGTAGTAGGTACATGCTAATTAAAGATGAAAGATCATAAAATATTCTCCAAAATAACATTATAATGATAATACATGACTGAACAGTTCAAAATATATATTCTTATGCAATGCATGTTTTATTACTAATTGACTTTTCCTAAACTACAAAGTTGTGATTGGTACTTGCAAAGCACTTCTCAAAGACTGTGAAACCCCAGAGAATTCTGCATGAGAAGACTTTCACATAAGATACCGTTATTTCTGATGTCAGCATAAAACCCAACCTTGTGCTCTCACTACTTGTGAAGTTTAAAGGCTATGCTAATACAAAATGGATATTCATTTCTTATATAAAAAAAAAGCTTCTGAAGGAAAAAGGAGTCAGGCACTACTTCACAGGAAGAAGTGATGAGGAATTGGAAAACTTTACATTAATACCACCATACTAGTTTTTAAGCTGAAGGTTAGCATTAAGCTACTGAACACAGAGAATTATAAGAAATAAGTTTACTATTAACTTGCTCATGGGATGATGTGGTCTTTACAAAATTCCCCAGTGCTTCTTTTGTAAATATATAAAGACAATTTCTGTTACTGAAAACTTGATTTGTTTTTGCACTTGAGAAAAAAGTAGAATTCCATCTCTCTTTAATTAAAAATAATACATTTTGGGATATAGATCCCTGTGCTCAAGATAAATGGAAATCCAGCTTTTCATTCGTTTAATTTGGAGACAAAGTCAATCATTATTAGTAGCCCACTCACGATAATCAAAGCACATTTGATTTCCTTTCCTATCTTCATCGTTCAATATTCTTTTTTTTTTTTTTTTTTTTTTGGTTTTTCGAGACAGGGTTTCTCTGTGTAGCTTTGCGCCTTTTCCTGGAACTCACTTGGTAGCCCAGGCTGGCCTCGAACTCACAGAGATCCTCCTGGCTCTGTCTCCCAAGTGCTGGGATTAAAGGCGTGCGCCACCACCGCCCGGCTGATATTCATTTTACTCAGTTATATTGTACAAAACTCAGTCTCATCACATATGAAAACACAGTAATGTAGCTTAAGATACAATTTAATTTTCATTTCACTGTGAAATTCACATAAGTCTTAGCTTATTGTGGCAATTAACCGCATACTTAATATGTAGAATAAAATGCATTTGTTTAAAAAAAGAACAGTGGGTTTAATTATGCTCAAAATCATGATAAATGCTTTATGGTTTTTTTTGTTGTTGTTGTTTTTTGGGTGAGTGAGATGCCTCAGTTCAAATATCATACAAATTATTTCTATTTAATACAAGATTTATAAACTCTGGTTTCCAGATCCCTGTTAATTCTCAATTCATTGTACAAAACAGTTTATTACATTTATTATATAAGGTGATTACAAGTACTAAATCTCCACAAACGTTGAGACTTTAACATGTTTGTAAAATAGTTATTATTTAGTTTAATATGATTTGCTTTTAGAGGGCTCAAAACATAGAAACTGTCAATACTTACTTTATTACCTATGTGCTGCGCTCTCTGGAAAACCAAATAATTCGACTGAGGTTTGAATGAGTCCTCCTGGTCTGCTCCATCATTAGTATCACTGCCAATTATCTCTTTGTCAAAAAATAAAAAATCTGTTGAATATTTGGGCTTCTCTGGGAATGTAATTGTCTTATTACTGATCAGTGAAGATTTGCCCACATCCCAGAACCAGGTTCTTCCCTGCCTTCAATAACTCAGAGCTGAGGCCCCTTACTTCCTAATGCCGCACACTTCCACCTTTGCATATTTTCCCTGTGCATATGCTCCATAGCCCTATAAAGCCCACACTATCACTGCCTAGTCTCTCTCTATTTTCTTAGAAGCATTCTTTTTTTGTCCTTTCCCTTCTCCAATAGATCTCTCATGTGAGGTCTTTTGTAGGGTGTGATTTTTTTTAGGGCAGTCCTTTTCCCGGATCACCAAGATACTCTTTTGCCACAAAATCCTTTCACTTGTGAAGATAAAGTTTAATTTAAGGCTTAGTGGAGAAAGTCACTTATGCCCTAAGTTTGCAGAGCTTTCCAAGTATTTGGAGACAAATTATAAAAGTATGCATTCAAAGCTTTCTTGTAAGCAAAATTAAGAATGAAATGAGACGTTCTATTCATTCTTGTTCATGGAGAAGTCTTCAGGGTTTCATTTCAAGTGATCTGCCTGCTGCATGATTGTTTAATTATATATGTGTGTTTTGTGATTTATTGTGTGTGCTAAATTAAATACACACTTGTATCATTTTTAATTACAATTATTTCAATGTTCCCTAACATAATATAGGATATTTTGAGTTTTTTCATTTGCATGGCACATCATAGTAAATTGTTCATTATGCTGTGAATACTTGTGAATAAAATGAGGACATATTTATTTTATTCTTGTCACATACATCTCTGCTAATCAAAGTCCTTTAAGCTGTTGAAATATTGGTAAGTTTGTCTAAAGCATTGTATCTCTATCATGCTTCTTTACTCCTCATATAGAGTATAAAACATTATCTCATCTTTTCCTATATCTTAAATGAATGTGCACATTCTTAATAAAAAATAAAATCTCAGAAATTATTGTCTTATAAAGTAAAAGCAACTGTTAAGTAATAGGAATTGCTCAAATGTAAATTTTGTTTTGTATATTAATGAAAATGCAAGAAAAGTATTAGGACAAAAAATAATTGTTCTATGTCCAGAAAATCTTAGTCATATTAATATTATATTTAAGGAAGAATGAGGTGGCAATTAGTGAAATCATTTATGTTGGTATGTGCAGAGTAAAAGATTATATTATCCTTTACATGAAATAATTAACTGAAGGAAATCAAGAATATATTAGCAGTATGTTCTAGTGAAGGTGATGTGTTACTGTTTGTCTAAGAGAATGCCATTTTAAGAGACATTCTATAAGAGAATGGAATTTTACATTTTTGCTTAACTTCATGATTTCTCATTAAAATCTCAAAGAATTTCATGAACATTTTATCTAGACTGTATAATATCATTCAAATTGTGATTCTGAAAATGTCTCACTCTCCTCACAAGTCATTATGAAAATATATGCTTAGAAAGAAACTCGTTCACAATTTTAGTATCATCCAGAGTTAACTCCACAATGAGGGATACTTCTGAGGTCTTCAGGACAAAGGTCTGAAGTGTGTACACTGCCCTTCCCTCAGAAATGGCTTGCTGTTGCTCTTTTATGACAACTTTTTTCTATTAACAGCCAATCAGACATGTCGGGGCTCTGTTGCCCTGCTGTTCTAATATTGTTGTAGAATTTTAGAGGGTAGCAGTGCTTTGGGAGAAGTTCAGCCACATTTCTCTGGTTTTCTGTAAAATATGCTGAAAGTAAAACAGTATAAAGTATCCTTCTGGTCATACTTAGTATTACCTGATTGCTGGGTGCATTGGGCCGGAGGGTAGACATGGATATTCATCACGAGTAACAATAGCATCAAGCACATATGCACAGCACAAGCAGTCCTTATGGATTCACAAGTAGATACTCATCGGTTTTAATGACAGGTTTATAGAGGGTAATCAGTCACATTTAATACAATAAAAAACAGGTGTGTCAGTAGTATATGTGCATATTCCTTATCATAGCACTTTCTATCTTCCATTGTTTTCATTTGTAAAATCACTTCAATTTGTTCAAAATTACCTTGCAAAAAAAAATCCCTTGTGAAATAATTTATAAAATGCCGATAAAATATGCTCATTGTATTGACTAAGAGACTGAGATCTGAAATAATTTCAGACATAGAGAAAATTTTAATAATACCTTTTCCACAATTCATAACATTCTAGCACTTTAATCCTATATGCCAATTTTTGCAACTATAGTGCTTAATCATATGAAATATAATTCTCACTATCCTCTCAATTATTTCTTTTGTCTCAAATCTATTTTGATGGAAAGATTAAGTGATAAAATTCCTCTAGGACATCTAATTGCTTGTCTTCTTTTTGTTATACAATTTAAGCCACTTCCCAAGGAAATGAAACATACCTGCAGGCAGTGAATACTATCAGGAGATTTGGATAATTAACCTATAATTTTAGCTATTAAAAAGGGCTTAACAATTGTCCTTTTAAAATACTTGCTACTGATTACAAGTTTTTTCACTTTTAAAATGTCCCCATTTCAGCACTTAGAGAGATAATAGATCATACAGAAGCAACATTGCCTTCTTCAAAACTCCTGCTTTACAATTTTTAGGGAGCAATATTGAAGCAGAAGGAGGGTGGGTGCAGAGGTGTCACTTTCCAAGGGAAGCTCCATGCAGAACATTTTGCCATTGTCTACCAGGGCTGAGCTCTGGTTCTATAAACTGGATTTATTCATCTTTACAGCGAGGCTCTCACCACACTGTGTGAAACAGTCAGAATTGCAAAGGCAGGACATGAGAAATAGCCTATCATGAATTAGGGCTTCCGAATAGTTTCTGGTTTTTTGTTTGGTTTTCATGGAGATGCAAGAGTAAGGGTTCTATTCTAAACTTAGCATCAAAAGACAGGAAATTTCATATTGGGTGAAAATGGAAATAACTGCTGTTTGTTTTGTGACAGCGCGGGAGGCCTGCTGTTTTATGGATTCAGAGCTACGTCACTGGTGGGTTAGTTAAGTTTACAATGTCACCTTGCCTTGCTAGAGTTTATTATCATGGTCTTGCCACTGACACAAGGTCAACACTCTGTTTTGTTACATGCAAGGAAGGATAACATATGTGGTCTGCCCAAGAGAACCAATTCGGAATTTCAAAGTACAGGACCCGTCTTCACTGTCACTACATTTTTTTTTCTGTTTTTAAATGCGAACTCCATTCCTCCCCTTACTCCCTTTCAAATTCATGTCCTCTTTTCCTTACACACACACACACACATACACATACATATACACACACATGTGCACTCATACACAGATACACACATACGTAAACACACACTCACTCACATGCACACATACTCATACACATATACACACACTCATACACACACACACACTTACACACATACATACACACATACACACATATACACATACACATACACTCACATATACACACACACATACATACCCTCACATATACATGCACACACACTGACACATGCATACACATACATTCACACACATACACATTGACACACACATACAGATATACACTCACACATACACACACCTCACACACACACATACTGACACACACATACACACACCTCACACACACATACTGACACACACATACACACACCTCACACATACACACACTAACACAGAGATGGGGCAGAACACTGTGTCCATTTACTGTTGCTTGTGGAAAACATGTCAGGGATGACTACTTGATATTATGTCACCAATTCCAGGATTGTTCCTGTGAGACTAATTCTCCCTCCCTCAGTCATCAGTTACCTGAAGTTCCTTTCCCAGTCACAGGACTCCGAGACATCTCCTCCTTCAGCATTCACAGGTTACTGGTGTTGACATTTCATGCTTTTGTTTAGGCAGCCACACTGTTAAGGGACTGTGGATAAGGCTGTTCTGTCCTTCCAATAAGACACGATCTCTCAGTGGGCTTCTTGGTCCTCTGGCTTTTCCATGCATCACACCCCTCCTTAGTGATGTTCTCTGAGCATTACTGCAGGAGTTGTGCTGTAGATGTATGCATGGAGGGTGGGCACACCATGATCTGTGGATCTCTGTTTTAAAAAGTTGTGGTTTTCTGTGATGGTCTATACCTGTGATAGACCTTAAAAGAAAAGAAAGTTTCTGTTTAGAAGGCTAAGAGCTGTACTTACCTGTGGATATAAAGACAAGTATGTATATTGGTATGAAGAACTATCCTGGTCTAAGAAAATTGCAGTGGTAGATGCATGACTGAGATTCATGATTTCATTTCCTTCCAGCAGTTGACCAGGTTTCCAGTATCAGACATGATTTTATTCCTGCTAAGCAGGTCTTATGTACAGTATAGAGAGCTATAGGTTACTGCCAAGTTCTGAATGCCACTACTACACCATTAGAAAAGTTTTGAAGACATTCTGTTTATTTTGTGGTTATTTTGTGGTTCATAGGCATCACAGCTAGGTAGGACTATTGACTGTTTCCCTTCCTTGGTAGCTTAACTAACACCTCTGGTCTTCTGGGAGGAGGCTTCCTTGTGAGATTCTTCTTGAGTCTTCCGAATTCTGTCTGAAGCACATGGCTTCTTCAGCAGCAGAGATGGCACTTCAAGCCCTGGGAGGTAATTGGGGGCCACAGTAACAGCTGAAATTGTTGTGGAAGTCTTTTGAACTCCCCTGACCAACAACTTGAAAAGAAGGTTTTCATACCTGGTGCTGAGGTTTTTGTTAGATGAGCTACACTTTCTGTTGGGAAGCATTGTGAACTCAGGTGACATAACTTCATTTAAGCTTGTATGTATGCGTATGCACAAACCATTACATGTGTTGTAAGTAATTTCACAATAATTCATAATAAGTATTAATGGTTTTGCCTTAAGGCTTCTTCAAATATCCTTAGCATTATGATCCCTTCTCTCTCCCTTTCTTTGGCAGTGACCTCCCCCTCCCTTTTAAAGTCCATCTCCCATTTCTTAGCAGTTCCCTCTTCAGTTGTATCCTCCTGTTCCTGAGGGTTTCTTCCACTATCCCTCATTATTACTCCTGGACAATATTTGATAACCATCCCTTTGTGTATAGTCTTGTATTAGGTTAGAACCTTCTTATTTAGACAAAAGGGGGAGATGTAGTGGGTAGCCATTCCAGCTTTGATCCGGAAGTTCCAACCCCCATTGAGGCTTCGGTAACTGTCACACCTACAAGGTGGGGCCAACAGAGGATCTTGAAGACCTGAGATGTGGTTGCGCCAGCTCTCTTGGTTCCTGGACCCTGGATGCTGGAGGTAAACTGAGGAGAATTCTCCAGAGAATACTGTGGGACTGTGCTACACCTTTCCCAAACCCTGTAGCCTATCCCTTCACTTGTGAGTTATCCCACAAAATAAACCTCCCTTTTAACTATGTGAAATTGCCTTTATAATTTCAGCAATATCTTTGTCTACCAGTGTAATATTTATTTTTACTCACCTGAAGGCATTGCATTCTTCCTTGTGGCTTTCCCAGAGTTTGCTTGTTCCTACTTTGTTCATTCAGGGATCATAAAAGTATGTCACACATTTCTGCTCCATTCTAAACTAGTGACTCAAATGTTATTTTCTGGTATATTTCCCCAAAAGGTCTCACACTGATTTCAATGCATTGATTGAAGTTTATAATATAATTAACAAAGCTTTAATAGTATATAAAATTTTACTAAAGTTCTAAATAATAACTAATTGGTTATTGAGTCTGTATGATTCAAATAGTCTAAGGGCTTTTCCCCTTTCTTTTACATTGTAGGAATGCTTTAAGGTATTTCACAAATAGTTATATTTTACCTCAGTATTATGAGGAATTCATATACTGTGTTCCCCTTGGTATTATATTAATATATTTAGTATTTTTTACTTCTAATTAAATGCTCATAAATTGATTTCCACATTTTCAGAAATGTTTCATTCAGATGCTTGCAGCAAAACAATCTGGAAAGATTGGTTTCCTGTCCTTGGAGTTTCCATCCTTGAATGATCTCATGTTTTAGAAGATTCCTCAGTAGTAAAATCGTTTTCCTGTGAGAGTACATCGGGACATCTGAAACTTGTGCTGACACTTACGAGAAGAAAAGCGGTGCTTGGTTTCTAGTCTATGGGGTCATTGTGAGATCATGAAAACTAAACATTATGGAAAGGTGAATTTTTTACAAGAAATTATGTCAATGTATTGTCATGTAAAACGTGTGCGGAATCCATCTATGTGCATACAAGTTTCACCCTTTGTTAAATAATGTAAATCTCAATGTATTTATAATTATTAATTGTATTCTGTCTTTTGAAAACATTGGAAATTTATTAAATAAATAATGAAAATTAAATATAGCTTTACATTTACTTGATATGATTTTCAAGAATTTATAAGTAGAAGCAAAGGTTTGGGAGAGTTATAATACACATGAGGTTCATTTTGGATAATCTGGTTTGCTGTGTGACGGTCTGTATGTCAAATTGCTCTGATTGGTCAATAAATAAAACACTGATTGGCCAGTGGCCAGGCAGGAAGTAGGTGGGACAAGGAGAGAGGAGAATTCTGGGAAGCAGAAGGCTGAGGCAGAGAGACACTGCAGCCGCCGCCATGACCAGCAGCATTTGAAGACGCCGGTAAGCCACCAGCCACGTGGCAAGGTATAGATTTATGGAAATGGATTAATTTAAGCTAAAAGAACAGTTAGCAATAAGCCTGCCACGGCCATACAGTTTGTAAGTGATATAAGCGTCTGAGTGATTATTTTATAAGTGGATTGTGGGACTGCGGGTCTTGGGGAACCTGGAGAGAAGCCCTCCAGCAACAAATGGCGCCCAACGTGTTGGCAAAAGTTTCTACATAAAACCTGAGAAAAGATTCTAAAACGGAGCTAAAAACAGCTTCCTAATTGTCTCTCTCAAATGAGCAGCAGCTTGCCGGTTTGAGCTACTGGCGGGTTCCTAGCGTGAGAGCTTGGTCTGCAGTATGGCGGGAATGAGGCCTCTGCAAGTGGCACATTAAGCTGCGTGGTGGATTTAGCCTTTGCTAGTACAAAACAAAAAGAGGTTTCTGGGCTACACGCTGCTTGGATAAAAGCACAGACCCACGATGGCTCCCAGAGCTGGCAGAAAATGTACCACCGCTATGTTGGGAAGCTGAAGTGGGTGGAGCCAGCAGCCACAGCACCATTTCAGGCTTAAAAGGCTGCAGTTTAAAGCAATAGGCTCAAGGTAATATATAACATAAGCCACATAAAGATGGCTACCACACAGAGAATCTGGATTATGTTCTCTTTGATATTCGTAACTGAAGAAAAACATTTGATTGCAAAAGCTGTTGAGTTATGCCAAAATGTGTATTTTAAAGGTACCTTGACTTCAAAATTTGGATTTAAGGATATGTTGCTTTGGAAAAGAGGTTCTGCTTTTGTTTCCACAGAAAGCCAGAGGCTGTGGATTTGTTCTAGATTAAGATACATTAGGTTTGACCAGCCAAGACCACCTGAAAGGTCTCTGATGACACCATGGCCCAGATGATCCAACATCCAGAATCGTTTCAAGGCAACTGGCTCAGACGATATGGTCTCACGGACTACTCCATGATCCTAAAATTTTCTTTGTGTCCGCATAAGATACAGTTCCCCCCTCCAGCAGGAAGTAGTAAGAGAAGCTATGACCAAATTCCCAAATATACCAAGCTGACTTTGGAGATGTGTAAAAGTTAAAACCTTCCTTTTAAAAAAAAAGAAAGGGGAAGTGCTGTGTGACGGTCTGTATGTCAAATTGCTCTGATTGGTCAATAAATAAAACACTGATTGGCCAGTGGCCAGGCAGGAAGTAGGTGGGACAAGGAGAGAGGAGAATTCTGGGAAGCAGAAGGCTGAGGCAGAGAGACACTGCAGCTGCCGCCATGACCAGCAGCATATGAAGACGCCGGTAAGCCACCAGCCATGTGGCAAGGTGTAGATTTATGGAAATGGATTAATTTAAGCTAAAAGAACAGTTAGCAATAAGCCTGCCACGGCCATACAGTTTGTAAGTGATATAAGCGTCTGAGTGATTATTTTATAAGTGGATTGTGGGACTGCGGGTCTTGGGGAACCTGGAGAGAAGCCCTCCAGCAACACTGGTCTGAACAAAACCAACAACCTTTAGGCTAATTAAGGGATCCCATCATGTGTTTCAAACGATTGCTTTCTAACCATGCACCCCAAGATGCTGATCCACCAGCTGCAGCTGCTGCAGGTCAGTGACACTGGGACTCCAGCCTCTGCCCACAGAGCAGTCTAAGGGCACTGGTTGATAGTGCTGCTCACTTACTGCACTCCTTTAGGATATAGGCAAAATAAACTAACAATTGTTCCAGAGTTTGCTTCATTACTATCAGACTTTCATAGATAATTAAATGATTAAATTTTCTGCGATTATGATTGTGGATTTCAGCTGAAGAATCCAAGAGAATAGCAATAATAATTGCTGCAAAATTTTTATCTGATAGATTAAAATCTAAGTCACATTTTAGAAGTTCATTTTATTAATGTAGAAAAGAATTATTATGAAAGTGGTTCAGCTAACAATTTAACATAATTATTTTCTTAACATATACACAATTTTTGAAAGAGAAAAGTATTTTGGTTTTCAAAAATTGTAAAATTACCTTAATCCATATTTATCTGTAAAAGTTGATGATTCTTTAACACAATTTTAAATAACTAGAGTTATAAAATCTATTTTCATAAATAATTTGTATTTTATACAGTAACATGCAGTATATAATTTGTATACATTAAATAATAGACACACATATATATATATTTATATATCATACACAAAGTTGTACATAAAACTTAAATACAAAAGCTGATGTTGGTCATAAAACCCTACATCAGCAGGCCATAGCTGGCATGAGACCGACCTGCAGCTGAAAAGAACTACAAAAGATGAATAAAATATTTAAAAATTACTGAAGGCATTCATAAAACAACAAAGGCTGCTGGAACTGGAGGGCAAATTCCTACCGGGCAGCGTAATGCACTGACTGCTGCTCTTTCTTTCTCGGCTGTTAGGCAGTTCTAGGCCCAGGGCACAGGGGCAAATAGAACAACAAGCCTGTAAGTGCTCCGTTCCCTTGGCTAAGAAAATCCTCACTCAAACTATAGTGCTGCCCAGTGACCCAGGTGTAAGGAGAGCCAGAGACATGACCTCACTCACAGGCTGAGGTTGGCAGATTGGTAAGACTGTCTTCAAATTTTACATTTGTAAGTACAGGTGATAACTTACATAAAGAAAACATAAAAACCAGCTGCTAGAGATCTGTAAAGTGAATTGGAGAACCTGAAGTCTCACAGTTCAAGAGAAACAAACACAGTTTTCCAGGAACACTCAAGTAAAGAAACTTTCGAAAAGGTTTCTATTAGGAGGTTGACAATCTCATATGCAAGGTCAAAACAGAAATGAAATATCGCTCCAAGTTAAATAGGTTGAGGGATTACCCTCCATCTCTGCCTCCTTTCCTCCCCCTTATCTTTTCTTATTGGAATACTCAGAGTACATATTGACATGTTTCATAGAGACATTTATTCAAATGAATATTCACCATATTCACCTCCTCCCTGGATTTCCCAGTCCCCTTATCAGTAAGCTCCTTCCTTTATCTATACAGTATTCCTTTACTTTCATTCTATAGTGATTATATATGTCTAGTAATTATATATAGATCATACATAGCGATTTGCTGTGGATATCACTCTATATAAATAAAACACTGATGGCCAGTGACCAGGCAGGAAGTATAGGCGGGACAAGGAGAGAGGAGAATTGGGGAAACAGGAAGAAGGAGGAGAGACACTGCAGCCACCGCCAGGACAAGCAGCATGTAAAGATGCCGGTAAGCCACCAGCCATGTGGCAAGGTATAGATTTATAGAAATGCGTTAATTTAAGATATAAGAACAGTTAGCAAGAAGCCTGCCATGGCCATACAGTTCGTAAGCAATATAAGTCTCTGTGTTTACTTGGTTGGGTCTGAGCTGCTATGGGACTGGCAGGTGACAAAGATTTGTCCTGACTGGGCAAAGCAGAAAAACTCTAGCTACAGCGATTGTATATACATTGTATTTATTCTATATATGTTATATATATTCTAAAATTCTATGCTACAAATATGAGAAGAAGTGTGTGATAACAATGTGTACAATGGGGAAAAGGGCAAATCTCCTAATGATGATAAATGTATCATCAAGACATTAATTACATTTTTATGTGGAGGTTATGGAACTTCATAAAACAATGGCAAAACAGTCCCAAAGTCACCAGAAATGACTGTGACAGCACATTTTACCCACTACCAACATAGATATTGCCTTAAGATGACAAGGTTATAAATATTCGAGACTGATGATAACCAGATATTTCAGCTAGTGAAACCTACAGTAAACTGAGTAAAATTTTGAACTTAATAATTAAATATTTAGAAATGTTGTGAATTGGTTTGCAAAACTAAAAAGACTAGAACAGAACAATAAAAGTAGATCAAGACAGATTGCTGTACCTGAGCATGATGAAATTTAACAGTAATGTGTAAATAACAAATAGTTCGTGACTCTAAGATTTAATCAAGCTCCATATAAAATATTACTGAAAAATCACAGATGTTATTTTATAAAACTTATATAGATCATTGAACTAATTATACAAACTTAAAGAGATTTAAAAACACGACACAGCACAGACAAGCATGGAAAAATAATGCAAAGAAATTCTTAACCTTATACGCACATGCTTGCTTTGTACTTTACTGTTGATCTAAAAGTCATTTCTCAGAAAGGGTTAACATTTGTAATTCATTTGGTGTTTTGAGGCAGAATTTCACAAGATGAGGTTAAATATGGACAAAAAATATGAGGTGGTTTGCTATGGTATAAGAATTTATTATTGTCCAGGCCGTGGTGGCACATGTCTTTAATCCCAGGACTTGAGAGGCAGAGGAAGGCAGAACTCTGAGTTTGATTCCACCTTGGCCCATAGAGCAAGTTCCAGGACAGCCAGGAAACGCTGTTTCAAAAAACAAAACAAAACAACAAAAATTCATCAGTTGTTCTGTGAATCGTCACTAGGGAGCCGGTTCATTAATATGCAATGGTTAATTTTAGTTTTGTAATATAACGAAGGAAACATGACATCTTATATCACTTTTTCTATAATGATAACTTCAATTAACTTATTGGCTATTCATATTTCTGATTTTACATTTTTTCTTGAGCTTCTTTGTTTATGATTATAATTAACCATTAGAGAGTTATTTTCTTATATTAGCATGTTGATATCTTATTTCCTCAAGTTGATACCTACAAAATACATTGTAGTTTATAATGCAAGTTAAATAAGCATTCCCTGCTGTCTTCACTATAGTGTTTTGGATTAGATTGTTGGCTTATTATTTTACTCACATTCAGTTTCTGAAGAATGTTGAAATTCAGATAATTTGTAAAGAAAACCTGCTAAGAGCAATATAAGTTGGAATAAAAACTTAGGCATAGTCTTTATTTCTTTGAAGATTTCATAGGACTGTGGTGATATTTTATTTGTGCACCCCAATAAAGCTTATCTGGTAATCAGAGGAAAAAGCCAGCCACTATATTAAACATAGAAGTCAGGCAGTGATAGCACACACCTTTAATACTATCACTGGGGAGGCAGAGATCAGTCTGGATCTCTGTGAGTTCAAGGCCACACTGGGGATAGAGACAGGTGTAGTGGCACACGCCTTTAATCCCATCACTTGAGATCTCATGTCCTTGCTTGGGAAGGATACAAGCCTTTAATCCCAGGAAGTGATGGCAGGAAGCAGAAAGGTATTTAAGGCATGAGGACCAGGAACTAGAACCTTTTTAACAGCAGTCAGCTAAGACCCTTCCTGGTAGGGACTCAGAGGCTTTCAGTCTGAGGAAACAGGATCAGCTGAGGAGTTGACAAGGTGAGGTTGGTTGTGGCTTGTTCTGCTTCTCTGATCTTTCAGCTTTCATCCCAATATCTGGCAGTGTCTGGCTTTTGTATTAATAAGACCATTTAAGATTCATGTTACATTGACCTTTCATCTGTCAGTGTATCATTTATCTTTTTGCATGATTCATGTGAACCAGTTGGTAAGATATTAATCAATGTTTCTAGACTACAGACTTCAAAATCAAGATTATTATTTTCTTTTTTCCTCTTTCTGTCTGTCCTGTTTTAATTATCTACATGTGATTGTAATTGCTATGTCTTTAGTATATAGAAGACAGAATCACACACACACACACATACACACACACACACACACACACACACACACACACACACACACACTTTTCCTTCATTAGAGAATGCTCCTTCAACTGTCATTTATTCTTTTGGCTATTACTTTACTTGCCTTTAAAGCCAAATTTCTGTGACCCAAATTCTGTGCCAGTCACAAATTTTATTCTCCTTCTAGTAAGTACACTGCTATGATGGGTTATTAGCAGCAGACATCCATTACACTAAAAGTAACTCTTGATGTCAACCTGGAAAAATAGTTTTATGGGCTGATATATACCATTAGCAAGAGCTTTTTTGTAGAACCTATTTATCTTCTGCAACCAATTTTCTTCAGTTCATAATTAGATTTGGGAAAAGCAAAATAGTATATATATATGAAAACATTTAAAGTTAATGTTTATTGGCCAGAAAGAATTACCTGGTGAGATGTAATGGCCATGAATTTTGGTATAGCTTTATATTTTATTCTATTTTGTACAGTGCCTGTCTGAAATAACTAGGTATTATTTTGTCTCATTTTTTTTAAATAAGAAAGCAAAACACTAGTGAGAAACTGTAAATGAATTCCACAGAGTTACCTTTTATGGTGCAGTTATTAACCATTATTTTCACAAGTAAAAAATAGATAACTTGCTTGATAGTGCTTAATATTTGTCAATGACCCAATAAACTTAAAATTTTTCTGTTTTGTGGCATATTTACAAAATTCAAGCAATTCAACTTAATTTGTGCATCACCATGCTATATAAAAGTTTAGGCTAAAGTGTCTTGTGTGTCCACTTATTTTCAGTATCTTAGTTACATAAAAATGCATTTCTCAAATGCAATATCCCACGTATGAATACGTAACTAGAGGCATGGATTTATCCCTTCAGTAATCTTTCTAGATTTAAAGGTCGACTCTCTGGTATGTGGTTACAACTTCTAAACTAATTCTATGTATATTCTCTTGATAGTTTAAACATACTTTCTTTATATTTGAATATAATATTGCTTTTCAGGTGCATATTTGACACAGAACGAATATTTACTGTTCTCATTCAATATTCCAAACTGAGAGAATGTAGAGACATTGACCAAACATATTTGTGTGAATTTCAGAGAAAATGTCAACTTTCCTCATTGGGGGAAAAAATAGACATTGAGCAGAAAGTGCATTGGGATATTTTAAAAACTGTGTAGCATCCTGTTTTCTTGTGATCTCAAGGAAGACCTCCAACTAATTTGGAGCTTTCTTTTAAAATCATCTCTTTTTTGCTGAGAAAATGGAAATCTATGTAATAAATGATATTATTTGCAGATAGGATTAAATTATAAATTATCTTGAAGGAAGCAATGTGATGATGACTTGCATTAGTATAACACTAATCTTAAAAGGTCTTATTAATAATAATAAAAAAAACACAGCCAGATATTGAGGTGAAAGCTGAAAGATCAGAGAAGCAGAACAAGCCACAGCCAACCTCATCTTACCAACTCCTCAGCCGATCCTGTTTCCATGAATCCTCAGACTGAAAGCTTCTGAGTCCTCACCCAAATGGATCTCAATTGAATTGCTATTTAGTTCCTGTCTCCTCATGCCTTATATAGCATCCTCCATCCAGCCATGTTACTTCGTGGAATTAAAGATGTATGTGCTTTCCAAGTAAAAGCATGAGATCTCTTAAAGGCATGTGCCACCACTGCCTGATTGTTACTAGTATGGCCTTGAACTCACAGAAATCCAGATGGATCTCTGCCTCTCAAGTGATAATTTTAAGGGTGTGTACCACCGCTGTCTGGCCTCTATGTCTAATCTAGTAGCTGGCTCTGTCCTCTGATCCCCAGATAAGTTTTATTAGGGTGCACAATATATCACCATATCTTAGTTAGGTTTTTTTATTGCTGCAAAGAGACACCATGACAACAGCAACTCTTATAAAGGAAAAAATTTAGTTGGGGTAGCTTGCTTACAGTTTCATAGATTTAGTCCATTATCACCATGGTGGAATATGGTGACATGCAGGCAGACATGGTGCTGGAGAACAAGCTGAGAATTCCACATCTTGATTGAAGGCAACAGAAAGTGAACTGAAACACTGGGTGAGGTGTGAGCTTATAGGAGACCTCAAAGCCTGCCTTCACAGTGGCATACTTCCTCCATCAAGGCCACACCTATTCCAACAAAGACACATCTCCTAATAGTGCCACTCCCTATGAGGTTATGGGGCCCAATTGTAAACTGAACCACCATAGAAACTCACCAAAAATTACACTGCCTTCCCTAAACAAGTTTATATATATGCCAAGTAGAACATCCATCATAAAGTGACATCTTTATTGAATGTTACCGTTTTGCATATGATAGGCAATTTACTTTCTTGTGCTTCCAATGAAAAAATTTCTGTAGCTTTCTGAAGTTGCATTCAAGAAAAAGAAAAAAAATATCAGTTCAACTCAGGCAGTGAAAAAAAACCAAAAAGCCTAGTGCAACAAAGAGTGAAACTGTGGTTAGGATGTTAAAAAACAAATAAAAGGGCACTTTTAAATTGCAACAAAATAATAAATAAATAAATAAACATGGTGCAATCATTTAGACTCAGAAACCTAACTGTATTTTAAGTTTTGGTGTTGGCTCAGCACATATTGTCCAAACTAAAGACAATCTTAGCAGCCAACAATCCAGTGAACCCGGCATCAGATACTGACAGGAGAGAAGCACTTGTCGAAGTCTGGAAAAACTAATGGAAAAACTAAATGGAGTGTTTGTTTACAAACAGCTAACAATGCAGGGATACTTGAGAGAGCATGGGTTTGACATTAGACTACCACAGCGAGGCGAATGACACACAAGAGGAAGTAAAGTATCTGTCAAGAGGAAGTCAGTAAAGTAGTATTCCTCTCCCCCCCCTTTCCAGTGCATCAACACTGGATCTTTGCTCCACAGCTGCCTGCCGTGGTATACCAAAGACGATGCAGCATCTCATCGAAAGACAGGCTTACATTTATTAAAAACACTTTGTTCTTAAAGCATGCTGATCATAGTCTGAACCTTCAGGATGTTTTGCTTTTGAAGAGTTGGGTCTCTTTTGATGAAGGGGATGAATTGATCATGGCAGTTGCAGAAAGAGAGAGTGGATATGACAATTTAAAAAATTCAGCAGTGAAGTTTTATGTAATTAAATCCTTCACCATGGACTTCTCTGCACTATGTGTACTGTTTTTGAAAACACAGTTTTTACAGCAGAATTTCTTTCAAAACTAGATCTAAACCTGACAAACTTCATCCTTTCTTATCAAATACATTCAAGTAATCTTTCTAAATGTTTTCACATTCTTTAAGCAGTGTTCACAGCATCTTTACCAGAACTAGCTTCTATCCCAATCAACTACTCTTTTCTCCATCAATTGCAACTCAATATCAGATATATTTGATCTTGAAATTGAAGCAATCAGGTCACATGTTCTGAGTCCTCTTTTGAATTTATTTCTACTATTAATAATATTTCCCTGATATCTGTACATGTTTGTCAACTGAATTATTACACTTCTATTTTATATTACATTGTCTGCAGTGTATCTCGTGTGTGTGTGTGTGTGTGTGTGTGTGTGTGTGTGTGTGTGTGTGTGTGTGTATTGGAGTATTCTTGCCATGGTACATGTGTAGAGGTCAGAGAACAACTTGCAATTATTTCTGTTCATCAAATGGTTAGCAGAAATTGTACTGAGATCTTCAACGTTGGCCACGGCAAGTGTCCTACCTGGCTAAATAATTTAGTCTGTACCAAATTTTGTACTTCTCAATCATTAATAAAGATCTGCACTAACTCTTCCAGAGTCCTCTTACTGTTGAAGGTGCACATCATTTCATGAAATGATGAAGGCTCCTAACAACATTCAGAATGATAAATATTTTACAGAACGTTTCTAGTGTATTGAGAACCATCAATGTCGAGGGAATTTATAACCTTATAAAACACATTTTCTAAATAATAAGAGTTGAAAGTGAACATCACTCCTCCATATATGTGTTGAATATAGATACTGTAAAATTTCACACATTTGTATCATCCATGTTGTGACAACAGGAACTATGTATATGAGCAATAATCATTGGAAGGCATTTTTTTGTTGTTCAGCAATATGTCTCAGTTGTGGGTATAGCTAACCAAACCATAAACAGACTTTTAATCACCCAAGGCTTGACCTGTGTGGCATTCATTTAACACAGTTAAAGAAATTTAGAGTAAATCTCAATGTGTTCAAGCTTTTATGTATCAATTGAAAAAGTAAGTTATTAGTGTGCTTGTATGTACTGATAATGTGTGTGCATGTGTGTGTGTGTGTGTGTGTGTGCGTGTTGTATGTGTACACACAAACATGCATGTGAGTTTGTCAGAGGTCATCTTTTTGGAGTCATGTCTCTCCCCCCACCTTTATGTGGGTTCTGGGGATCATGTTCAGGTCACCAGGCTTGCAAGGCAAGCACCTTCATCTGCTGAGCCATCTTGCTGGCCTCGGGCCCAAGATTTTTAAAATGCTTTATAAACGTTGCTTCCGCTTAAATTTGGCAGCTGCATCAGCAACAGACAAAAGTCACTCTGCTCTGTAGGGTTTCGAAGTCAGCTACAGCTTTGAACGTTTTCAATGACATCCTTGTGCGATATCTGTTTGTTTCATGTGCATTGAAAATTATTATGTGCTTAATCACTTTCATCAGTTACAGTATCTCGATATTCTGCATAAGCTGACAAGCAGCGCTTGATGCTGTATCTTGAACTTTTGTGCTGTGGAGAAATAGTTTTCATACAAACTCCTTAAAGCACTTGCTCTCTGCATTCGGTGCTGCATCTACAGCCTCTTTGTCCCAAGAGACTTCATGGAATTAAAGAATTACAACAATGGACCAGTAGTTATGTGATGACAGTGTGGCAGCTTCACCCACCAAGATCACTAAGGCTTCCTCCATTTGACTTAAATTATTTTGCTTTCTTATCATTTGAATGTTTGAAGTTTGTCTTTACATGTACAACATAACTGTTTCACACAAAAGACAATTTGAGCTGCCCCAGACCATCATGTCTTTGTTACCACACATAATCAATTGCAGCTGCTGTATTAACAAGACATACATCCATTACTCTCCTTCACTTGAGCACTTAAAAAACGTAATGTGGTATTAATTATAGATTTTAATTTTGTGCCACAGTGACAAGGAAGGCACAAAGACAAGAAAAAGATGGAATAGACAGATTTTGATGTAATCAGAACACACATAATAGAGTTTATTCATCAGAGGAAACAGTCATGGTATATTGTGGCCTAAAATAATTGTGAAGATAGTAGCAAATAGCATTTATTATACATATTGTAAAATATGATAACAAAATTTTATGAAACACTGTAAAATTTATAAAATTTGACATAGATATTCAAAAATATTCAAATTGAATGTATACGGTTGGGGGAAATGATACCTTAAAGACTTGAAATACATATCTTCATTTTGAGAAAAAGACAATTATTAAAAGCACAATAAAACAAGATGCAACAAAATAAAGCATGTCTATAATCCAACACAGTTTTACCAATTGCTGAATGTGTGGTAGTATAACTGACTAATTCCCAGTACATCAGTATACATGTTTTTCTATATTAAGAGTTAAAAGGCTTGCACTTAAAACCTATAAAAGTTTTCCTGTGGTATGCACAGGCATACATTGAATAAAAATATTTTCCTAGAATGTAGATTTGAATTTTTTTCTTTTCCTTTTAGTTAAAATTTGCTAGTTTAAATAAAAAAAACATTTTCTATCATTATTCAGGAAATGCACAAGTAATAGATTATTAAAGTTAAAATACTTTCTTAAATGTTTATTTCACATTTACATGAATCAGATTTTTAAAGAAAACTATAAAATCTATAGATATCCTATGACTGCAAGTGAACTCTTTTACCTGGATACACTTCCATTTTAATTCTCAAAGCACCTAGATAGGTATTGTTACATAGATATTAGTTTTATTAAGCAAATATAAATTAGTTGACTAACTTATTACTATATTTATATGTCAGTATTGTTCACATCATTGGAGAAAGTAAAGAAAATTATTTATATTTTACATTATGGGCTATTTGGTTGACTGTCAATATTTTATTATTGTACTTCATTCATCTAAATGATTTTTATAGATATAACTAATGCTCTGTTTGAAAAATACTTTTGAGATGATTTTTTAATGACATGAGGCTTACTTGTTCAAAAGAACTTTCAATCCAAATTTGAATATGTGTAAAACATCTGCATGTATAGTAAGCATTCTTCTAAACTGCTATTTATAAATTTAGAGTAGATTTAAATAATACTTAAGTTTTAGATATTTATAACACTTACAATGGCATGTAGATAGTTTATACAAATATGTCTGTAAATAAATATTTATTAAGAAATTTAATATCATACAGATAATAAATTGAATGGTTTCTGATTTTTTATAAATAATACTGTTTATAATTGTATATGAATATTAACCTGTTCGAGCATTGAGTGAAAAAGCTACATACCAGTTTCAAATGAGGAGTATCAGTCGTACAAGTGTGGGATAAGAAGAGTTGAACAGTTTCCCTGATCTTAGTTGGTATTTGTTTCATTAATTTTTACTGTTATAAAATAACCCTGACAAAAGCAACTTATGGGATAAAGAGTTTATTTGATTTGTGAAATTTAAGCAAAAGGAATTTGTTGTAGCTAGTCACATCCAGTCAAGAGAAGAAAGAGAGTAAAGACCTACATGACTGGCCTCCTCTCCACTTTTACACTTTTATGCTGGTCCGGCTTGCCTACCTAAGGAATGATGGCATCCACTGTGGAAGAAGCTTCCTACCTCAATTAAATAATGGAAATGACCCCAAGGACATGCCCAGAGGCTACCATCATCTAGACAGCTTCTCCTTGTAAGTTCCTTCGAAGATGACTGTTAATTATGTTAAGTTGACAATAAAACTATCACATTCTGTAAAATCAATCTACCTCTTAACACCATAAACATTAGATATGATCTTGAATACTTTCTACAACAAACACACACTACACTAATTTCCCTTTAATTTACTCTCATTAAAGTTAATAGACAAAAGTAATACATAGAATATAAAAATCACTATACAAATTTGTGTTCATTTTGACCTAATTAGAAACATGATTTGTTTCTAAGCACATTTAACTATAAACACTTTTACTCCTGTAGCTTATGACTAAAATCCATGACTGCTATTAAACTATGAGAACATGAGATTCTTTTAAAGGACAAATTATTTTAATTCATATAAAATGGCTATCACCTCATATTTTTTTAGTTATGATGGAATTTGTTGTACTCAAGCATACTGCTTGGGTATTAACTTGGGATTGAGACCCTTTTACCTTTTCAAATGCAACCTGAGGGGAATGTTGGAAAATTGCATGCTACTAGATTTTAGTGGCTGCCATTATGATTTTCTCTAAATCAGAGGAAGAGTCTAGGGATTGATAAAAACATAAATATGTTTACATAGTTAGAAAATGTATGTTAAAACAAATTATTAAAAGACTAAAATTAATGATTTCTCTTTTGAGTTAGAAGTCAATTGATTTTCTTTGCAGTAAAATTGTTATTCCAAATGCCACTAAGCCTTATTAGATGAGTGAAGGCTCTTAGAAATATCACAAACTGATTTTGTTGAGCATTCATTCTTCACAAAATGTACCTTCCAACAACTCTCCTTCATATGTATGAAACACTTATATATGTACCAAAGAGTCATACATGGAAGCATCCACAGAAAAACTTTTATTACGTAGCACATCGACCAAGTCTTCTTCATTGAAGCACATATTTATTTCTAGCAATTATTCATTCAAAATTTAATAACATTTAAATATGAAATTTATTAAAAATGTAAAAATATATATACTGGGTAGATTTATGCCAACTTGACACAAGAGAGAACTCTTTTAGAAGAGAAAACTTCAGTGAAAATTCTAGTCACTAGATTGGCCTATGTGAGTGACTGTTGTTCCTTTTCTAGTTTTATAATTGATGTTGGAGGGCCCATAGCATGTGGACACTGAAGCTGGCTGAGCAAGCCATAAGGATCAAGTTATTAAGCTTAGTAAGCAGCAGTTTTCCATGGTTTCTGTATCAGTTCCTTACTCTACAAACCCACCTTGAGTTCCTGCCCTGACTCTCTTTGATTATTATATACAGTGAGGTGTACTGTAATATGAAATTAACCTTTCTTCCAAAAGTTGTTTTTGGTCATGCCATTTTTATCACATCAATGGAAACCTTAACCTATGTCATGGATTTTCCCTTAAATTAAATAATTACTAAATCATAGAATATAAGCTTTTAGAAATACACAGTGCTACAAATTAGCATTTGATCCCAGGTGAGATGGAGACTAAATGTAATACCTTCAAACTGGGGCTACCATTGTCACCCAAGTAAACAATAAAGTGTTAGAGAATATGGATATTCACAGAAGAGCATGTGACTTACAACTCCACAGAACTCAACGGTCAGTTAGGAGCCTTTGAGTGACATCTCTAGAAAACCACACAGAATGTGATCTTATCTGTAATACCCAAATCTAAACACTCTTATGGCCAAACAATTTTGTATATTTAATGTGAAACTTCTTGGTGGCAAATTTTAATCTAATACCATTATGACATTTATAATATCTATTAATTCTACTAATTACACATTTCCAAATGTCTTGCTGCTGACTCTTTAATGCCCTTATGAATACTGAACATGTTTGACTAGAAAAATTGATGCTGGTCTTTCTTTAGTTGTTATAAACCAAACATTACACAGGTCATATAATTTCTCTAACCTACTTTAGGTATCTTAATATGTCAGACCCTCAAACTTTTGCTAAAGAGATTTAAAATACTTTTATGAGTTATAACACTTGAGTAAAGTACTGTCTATCATATAGAATTTTCAAGATGATTAACATAATATAGGTTAATTACTGAGTTCAATGTCTGCCTCTTAATAATCATTCAGTCCATATTCGTTTTCATTAATATGCCCCCAGTGTAAAAGTCACAGTTGACTTAGGAAATTTATAAAGATAATCTAAGTCACTTGAAATTTCTAGTTGACCCAGATCATTGTCCTACTTCTACCTTTTATCATATTTTTATCTTATATCTATAAAAATCATATACAATGGATATTGAGTATAGCCTGTAAGGATTTATCCCTCCAGGAAGCTCTGTAAAGCAACAGCATAGTATTTTTATAATACTTAAGGATTACAGTGCTTTATAATGTGTGCCTATTTACCGTGACAGTAATTAAATTATAAAGCACAATTCCTAAACTGCAAAACATGAACCACAAACGGCATAATAAAAGAACATATTTGAAGATGAATGTAGAAAAGTTCGAAGGATACAATTAAATCATGGAAAATTGTTGAAACTTTGGAGAATAAAAATCAAGTACTGAGAACTGAATCCATGTGTGGTTGGCAGCCTGTAAGAGGTCTTCCCAAAGACATTTGTTCCCATCTGTAGCTCCTTTCATTTATATTCATGTATGTTAATTTAGACGTTGTACCCTCAAGAAGGAAGTACAGAAAGTGGGAGTGGTTCCAAGTAGTTCCTCTCTTTATTACCCCGCCCCCTTGAACAAGTTGTCATGATGAGCCAATAGCAACACAACGGAACTGCAAACACATAATGTGGGAAGAGCCCAGATACCTGAGACATTCGGGGCCCCAATCTGTCACTCTCTGGAACCAAGTGTACTGTTTGGCAACAAGGAAATTATCCCAGAGAAACTGGCAAGTGAGTAATAGTTATTGTTTTGAGCTACTAATTTTGAGGCCACTAGTTGATAGTACAAACAAAATTAAATGAAACAAAATCTAACCCACATTTTAGTAGAAATACTAAACAGCATCTGCAACATAGCAAAGGATTTTTATAAAGGTAAAAGGGATAGCATAAATGGAAATACCAAGAAGAAAAATGTGCAGTGACTCCACTAAAGGCACAAGAAATCATGCCTTATAGTACTTTTATGATTATCACAGTGCATAGGATTTTTTAAAATATCAACTTGACACAAATTAAAACCATGGAGCATCAACTATAGATTTTCTCTGACTACACCATTGATTTAAGAGACCCATTCAAAATGTGTGTGGTGCCTTCTGGTAGCAGATGAAATACAAAGGGTCATGTCAGAAGGGAGACTACACACATTTTGGTTACTTGGCCAGCCTTCTTTTCATCCACATACTTATCTTTCTGTATTTTTAGTGACCCATGTGTCATTCAAGGAAATATCTTTGAACATCAAATGTAAAGTTGTCCTTATAATCTGTTTTCATCATGAATTTTTTGTTAACTCATGTGCATTAAATTGAGTCATATCCCTAATTTATTCATTATTCTTCAAAAATTGATAATTATTCTGATTGTATTATAATGTAGTCATTTCAATTGTTTTTTTCATTTTTTTTCTCTTTCATTTTGTTCTAAACTGCATATGCTTCTCAAATTTATGTTACAACACTTTAAAAATCACAATAAATTGATTTATGTCCCACAATTGTAACTATAGGCAGAATATTAAAGTTTAAAAAATTTAGTAATAAATAAACAGTGATGCTTACACTGTTAAACTCTTTGTAGATAAGAAAGTAAACAAAATTATATTTTCTATCATGGATTGTATTAAGAATCAAGTAGGGGATATTTAATAGGAGAAATTTCAGCTGTCATTTCTTTGTTGATAACTAGTAAACAAACATTTGTTTAAAAGTCTGACTCATAATTACATTTCATTATGCAATTATTTAAGAAAATGTTCAACATGGAATTTTTAAAGTGGGAAGACAATAAGAAGTTCACAAATACTAACACATTTTGGAAAAATGTGATCCCAAGTAAGACCATTAAAAGCTTCTTTCTGTAAGGAGTTGTTTCTTGTTAAGCAAAGTTGTTTTGTAACATTTTTGTGCATTGATAACCATAGGATCATTCATTTGCATTCCACCACTCCTAATGTAAAATAAAGGACAGATTTCAAGATTTAATCAAGTCATTTATTGCATTAAATTATAGTTTTTTTGTTTTGTTTTGTTTTGTTTCTTGCAGATGCAGAATGGAAAAAAGATTAGACTCTCTTTGTTGAGTGAAAGAAAGAACCACAAAAAGATGAACTAGGGGGAATAAAAGGAACTTGAAATGAGAACTAATTGATGAATCTCTAGAAATTATATGCTCCTTGTAGAGGAAAGGTTGCATTCCAGGGAAAGTCAGCAATATATGAACTGAATATAGAAAGAAAAATACTTTATGATTTTGATAAATTAATAATTATCTTTAATTATCATTAAATACAACTATGATAAGTTCTGTTAGATCTCTTTTTGTGTTCATTTTCTTGTAACTACTGAAGATATGGCAGGAGGTAGCAATTTGCCTCTCCATTTAGCAACTAATATGTTTTCCCTAGGTGCCATTGTGTTCTGCATTGCCTTGAGGATGAATAAGTTTATCAAGTATATGGCAAGAAAAAGTAAAAGAATAAGTACCAAGTAACAGATAGAGAGAAATCAATGATAGTAATATGTCACCAAAACAAAGCTAAAACACCAACAGAGAGGACTAGAGCAGCCTAGTCAGGAGTGAAAATGATATAAGGTCTGCTCCAAAGAAGGGATTTTATGGCAGTTACTATAAACCTAGTCAAAAACCCATGACTGGGTTGACTATACCCCCAACCCTACTTTGGGCCTACTTCTGTTATATTAAATGGTCAAGGTGTCAAACTGCTTTCTTATTATTTACGATTCTATCTGTTATATCTGTAGATTTATGTTTCTCTCAATTTTGTTCAGAGGCATTTCTTTTAATCTTTTTGTTGCTTTTACTTTGTTAGTTTATGTGTATGAGTGTTTTGCCTGCAGGCATGCCTGTGTACCTCCTGCACACCTGATGTTCACAGTAGTCACAAGGGCATGTTGAATTCCCTAGAACTGGAGTTACAGATGATTGTGAGAGGTCATGCAGCTCATGAGAAACAAACACAGGTCATTTGGAAGTGCAGCCAGTGTTTTTAACCACTAAACTATTTTTCTAAGAAAAGAGGCATTCCTTTTGTGAGGTGAGTTGTGGGCAATGGATGGACTCATAACTCGTGAAGTTCTGAGTGTCAGTAACTGTTAGTGTGTTGCTGTAAGTAAGTCATTTATAGCAACTTCTGCCTTTCCAAAGCTCAGGAAAGATGAGAGAGATGATACAGAGAATGAAGGAGTTAGTATATTGGAAGGGTATCTGTGAAAAGCTGACTGATGGACCTGACACAAATGGTGCATTCATTGACCAATGTAGACTGTTTACTTGCACAAGTTCTAGTTCATCAAAATTACAACATAGATGAGATAGAACACCAGAAGTCTAACCATCTGTGCAGGAGATGCTGGCTATTGAAGACTCCTAGAAGAGGGAGAGTCTCCTTTGGAAACATGACTTATGATAGGCTACCTGTGCCCAAGCATATGATCCTACACACATGGGCATATGGGAAGTACTAATGAGACTCAAAGGGTTATAAGTAACAAATAAGTAGAGGGAACATGAAATTGGGACTGTTTGGGGGTCTAAAGAACAATACGGGGAGTTGGAGGGAGTACTGACGTGTAGATATGATAAAAATACATTGTATAAATGTATGATAGTTTCAAAGAATAAAGAGAAAATATTTTCAAAAGATTTTATAGTAAGCACAGATCATTACAGAAAGCCAGAGCTGGTCTACGTGCAGAGAAAAATCAACTGTCAGGTGCCCACATCAAATCAACTGTTTTACAGCAGAACAGCTATACCCCTAATATCAGGAAGCGTGACAGAAGAAGGGAGAAAAGAGGAGCCAGAGCACCAGACGTTGGCTGCCAGATCGTCTCTCTATCAATGAGTAAATGAATAAATGAATTAATTAAAGTAAGAATAAAATAAACGAGAAGACTTCACCTAGAAGTGGGTAGGAAGAAAGGAATAAGTCTGGAAGGAGTTGGGAGAGGACTGGGCAGTGAATATTATTTAAAAAATTGTATGAAGTTCTCCTAGAATTAGTAAATATATTATAATATTTAAAAAATGCAACCTCAAATAATGAGATCCTTAAAAACTTCCAGAAAATTTGGGAGCCCCAAAAGATTGGAGTTTTTGATTGGGTTGCCAGGCAGAGCAGTTTTCCTTTGGGCAAGGCTTCCAGTAAAAGACCTGCAGTAGCAGTTGACATCCTCAAACTGTACACTTAAAATCAGACATCAGAACCTTACTAGGGAAACTGAGGCCATCAGCTGGAGTTCCCTATTGAGAGGGTGCTGGGCAGAGGTTCTTCTCTGTTTTCTCCAAGGGTCCACTTTCAACTTCAGGCTCCCACCGGAACCGGGTTAACAACAGCCGGAAACAGTTTACCTTCCAGCAGTCCCAGTTCCACAAAGCTTTTAATAACTGTAATTGGTGTTTCTTTTCTGCTTGCGACAAAGGTAGGGGCCAGCTTGCCTGAGGTCAGGTGATTTTGAAGAGGCAAAGAAGTATCTTCGTGCACTTAAATTCTCCCTTCAATAAGCTCATACAGTACAAGACAATTTACCAAATAAAACGCACATTGCACATGACTGCTGTGAATATAAGGACTATCAATCAAATAGACAACAAGATTACCTTTGCTTCTGTTCTGGCTTCCTGGTACCCTCCATAGATCCTGAACCAAAGCAAAATTTCCCTGGCTCCTGGCGGTGTAACATCAGACATCAGTAAGGGATGCTGAAAACAGGTTTCTTTCTTTGTTTATTTTGTTTCTGTTTTTAACCAGACTTTTTCATATTGCAGACCTCAATGAACTCTAGATCACCCTACAACTGTTTCTACCCTGGAGACAGTGGATGGGGAGGACCGTCCCTGGATAGCTACCATAATGACAAGACTGTGTTTAGTTGTTCCATACTCAAGCTTCTAAACTCCAAAACAAGCTTCCATAACTCTGAATGGTAAGAGAGGCAAGACTGGAACAGATCCAAACAAATGACTGTAATTGGTCCAAAAACGGCTCTTGTTCATCTCAAATATGGCTTGTGATTGATACACATACCCCTTCTCAAGGTATGTTAGCAGGCTAAAGACTCATGTCGTAGGTTATCTGTGATAAAATTTCTCTTGTGCTGCCTCCTTTGGCTTTGAAACATGAGGCTCGATAAATTTTTTGCATCCTTTGGTACTTCCTTGCCCATTTTTGGTAGTGCATCCAAATTGTAACCAACAAAGTCACAGAGACAAGTAGGGATGGTGTAGACAGAGGAACTTCAGTGACGGCAACAGGCAAGCCTACTTAGAGCTACAGACTACGTTATGAACGTAGTTAGTGAGATGACTGCTTGTCACCTAAAGAAGCAATGATAGTCCCATTCAAAATCATGGTGACAATTCCAGTAGCTCGGCTGGGGACTGACTACAGGAACAGCAGACATCTGGCACCTTGGCCCCCAAGCCACCTGCTACAGAAATTACCTGGGGAATACACCAGCTTACATTATATCTCCAGAGCACAGTCGGGATGGAGACAGGCACACTGGGTAGCCCATTAGCAGCAAGGAGTCAGTCAGCCATCAACCTGGTCGTGGAAGAAGCAGCTAACTGTTGGAGGGCAGTCAAGTCAGGGGAAAGGATGAGGAGAAATACAGAGAAGCCAAGTCAGGAAAGGGCAAAAAGCTTCAGGGAACTGAAGAATCCAGTGACAAGAGAGCTGTGACAATGGACAGTTTCCAGGTTTCCAGCTGCTAATGGTTTCAGGTCTCATAGCCTTCATGAGGACTGCAGCCTTTGTCAAGTAACTGTCCCAATACCTCAGGCTTGAATGAGGACTGGAACTAGGCAGATGGGTTCCATTCGTAGTCGATATACATATTTCCTTCCCTTTATTTCAAGTGATAGATTTCTAAATAATTTTTAATGATAAACCAAATTATAATATCAATTACCTTGTTTGTCTTTTTTACTGGCAGAAATATCAAACACACATGAGATGTCTGTCTTAATAAAATCAAAGCAAGAATTTCATCTATCTTGGAATCTCTCCAAGAGAACTTACTTCAAATGTATTTAAACAGACTTCACTATGACAGTAGTGCAGAGAGAAGCAGTAAACTGCTGAAGTCCGCACCGTCCCGCCCAATGAGGTGATGGTGAGGATAACAGCTCCAATCCTCTTGCTCACCCATTCTTACTTTTCCTTCTGTTTTATGTTCTGGCTGGCTGTGTGCATATTGTGAAAACTGTAAGTAGGGAGAAATAGCACCGAGGAAAGATCTTTAGACACAAAACATGTGTTCCCCTTCAGATCCCTTAAGATCTGCATCAGCAACTGATAGAATGTTTTCATGAAGACAGCTGATGATGTCTACTTTTCAATGACAATCATGTATTAGGTATCATCCAGGAAAGGGATAAAAACAGTATTAACTAAAGGGAGATAACAGCATTTACTATTCAACTTTTGTTCTACAGATCAGTTTTTATCTTATATTAATTATATGTTTAAATATAAAAATATACCTGCATGTATTTAAAATATGTATTAGGTATTAAGAGACAAAATAAAATGGAAAAACTTAAGAATAAAGATTGAGAACAAGAGGGAAGGTACAAATGTAACAAAGAAGAGATAGATGTAGCAGTTTATTGCTTATTTTATTTAATAAACATATGCCTTGGAATGAAAACGAGATGACAGCTGTTAAATGATTTTGTGTAAGTTTAGTTCCGGCCCAAACAGTCTTTGTTGTGTGGCATTGGTACATTTTTGTGATGTCAATATCTATAGACAGACAGGACATGATTTTGCTCTAAAGCCACCTTGTAACTGCTCTCAGTAAAGAAGCTATCATCTATTCTTTTGCTGGCATATAAAAGAAAGTTTCTGGTTGACAGGTTGGTATATATCCTTAAATAAAATCTTCTGTTTATTTAATGAACTATTTCTGAATATTGAAGATTCTAACAAATTTCTGCCCGAGCAGATGTTTGGAATCTATTACTATGTTCAAGGGATGCAAATTTGCATTTAGTCATATAGAGAATCTTAGAAGTAACTTTCTTATAAAATTTGGGTTATTGTTAGTTGTTAATTTCAAAATCAGTTGCTTTAAAATTCTACCTCAGCGTGTACCTATTGATCCTCCTTAAGTATAAAGTAAGTTGAGTCTCCTAAAGAGAAGTAAACATTTCTGAGTTGATTCTCTTGCTTCATTTTTGCAACTGTATTCAATACTGGCCCTTACACAAAATGGCTTTACTGATTCACTTAGTTTTCTCTATTTTCTTACTTTTAGGTAGTTTACAAAGTCATAGTTCTCATACTTACTAGTATCCTTTGTTCTTATTCAGCCTACTGCCCTGCTTGTGTCCACTCTCCCCAAGGCTGTCTTCCTGTCTGTCCACAAATAGTTCCAGCTTCCAAATGTTCTATTCCTCTCTTTGTTGTACAGTATTTCCCACTTTTAGACATCTTCCTTGTCTCTTGTAGTCATCTTTCTACTTTCAGGTTGCTAGCGCGCGTGTGTGTGTGTGTGTGTGTGTGTGTGTGTGAATTTAAATCTATGCTTAGCATATAGATAAAATGTAAATAAAGATAAAATATTCATTTTATTGATATTCATCAACAATTCATCAATACTATTATTTTGCTTAATGCAACAATGTTCATTTTGTAATCACTTTCCTGCAATGTCTTACTTCATATTATTTGCGGAAGAAAAATGTCCCAAGAGTACATGAGCAATAATTTATCCAGTAATCTGTTGCTGGGCATCTAGGCTGTTTTGTTATCTTGGAAATCTGTGGTGGGACAGATCAGTACCAGTATGCAGTTTTTCCTATAGATTGATTGTGTACAACCCTTGGGGTACTTGCTTAGTAATGGTAGTTCTGAATCATAGGAAAGTTCCACTTTTACTTTTTAAGGGACTTCTATACCCTTTTCCACAGAGACAGCACTAGTTTACATTTCTACCAACAGAATGTAAACAGTTTTCCTTTCTCATATCATCACCAACATTACTTAACATTGTGTTTTTTTTTTGTTTTTGTTTTTTGTTTTTTTTTGTATAGATGTCATGAATGGGGTAAGATAAAGTTTTAGTATTCTTTCTTCTGATGATTAAAGATGTTGAACATTATTTTTCCAAATATTTATTGATCATTTGTATTTCTGGTTTTGGAACCTACCTATTCAATTCATTACCACACTTATTATTAGAAATGTGTGACTTTGAATGTGTATGGGAAATATGCTTATATGTTTTTTCAGTCTTACTCTGATACCAAAGCTGGATGAGAACAGACTCTACATACAAATGTTTAAATTAACTACCCTGATATGCATCTATATACATACATTATATATATATATATATATATTATATATATATATATATATCACACACACACACACACACACACACACACACATATATATATATATATATATAACTAAATTGCAAATCCAGTTCCAGAAACCATTAACTAAATCAAGGAATTTGTGAATTTTGACTCTGCTCTGAGCTCTCTTAGAAATGCCTGGTTTTTGCTTGTGGGATTTTGTTGATGTTGTTTTTAAATAAACTACAGATCCCTCTGAGCTGAATTTTTTAGAAGTTTTTTTTTTTCTCATTAACAAAGACAAGAGTTAGTAAAGGAGTAGCTTTCACTAAATATCAATATGACATAAATTGCCAGAATATACACTTAGTTTTTTAAACATCACTGATGATAAAATACTGTTTTGATAAAATTGTCCAAAACAGTGATTTTAGGTGGTAATTTTCCTTTCCTGTGTTCCCAAGGGGGTATTTAATTCGATAATAAATGCAAGTGAGGAAAAATAAAGACATAGCCCATGGTCCCTCTTCATGATTATGCCTACATTCACATAAGAGATTCAGAACTTTTGATTATCAACCATGAGTACAAGTGCCAGCAGAACACAGAGAGTGGTGCATATGTGTGCGCTATGTATTTGTTAAAGTATAAAATCAATCACATTTACAGTGTCTCTGTCAGATGTCCTTCCTTTTGTTATTTTACTCTCTAGTCATGGTACTTTTCTATTGGGAACTAATTTCAGCTAATTCATACAATCTGAATGACAATAATTTTGTCTTTATCCATTGGTGAAATTTATGTCAGTATGAGTGTCAAAGTGAGTGGCTGGTATTTTCACCATTTATAGAGTCATGGACTTCTTAAACTTGAAGAATGATTTTAAGTGTATGTGTTGAAGGGAGTAAAAAGAAAATGAAAATGATCAACAAATTTAATGGTGGTAATGCATTTGAGCTATTAGTTCACAAAATTATTAACTAATTACCTTTGGATATAACTTTCATTTGCATTGTTTCATGAAGATACCTTGATGAATATATTAAACTATTTGGATTACATTTTTAATCATAAAACAGTGAAAATATTAATAGCTGTACATTTACATCACAAGCTTGAGAAACAAACATAAATCCTGCACACCGTTTTATTTATTTATTTATTCTTAAAAATAAAAAATAAAGCTTTTACATGTGGCATATATTTCAATGATGCATTGAAAATCTCACTGTATTTTTATTGTTACTTTCTGAAATTATAATACAATTACATCATTTCATTATTCCCATTCCCCCCTACAATTCCTTCCATATACTCCTCATTGCTTTCTTTTAAATTCATGGCCTCTTTTTTCATTAGTTGTTATTATAATTATATTCCACATATATTTTACAATATATTCCAATATACGTAAAGATATCAGGCTCAGTTTGTATGTTAGTTGTGTGTACATTATCTGTGTTGTCTTCCCTGGGGAAGGCTGCTCCTACTTTCAGCATTCCTTAGTTGCTTGTAGTTCTTTGTAGGGTTGAAGTAGAAGTCCCTATTAGCATGACTATTGTTGTCTTTGTTCAGCTCAAGTTGAGATAGTCATGTTGGTGAGACTTTACCTGCTTAGCTCTGACAATCCTAGGAGCCCACTCTCACAGAAAATACCCAGGATATTTGACTCTTGCAGTCTTTCTACCCCATCTTCTACAATGATCCCTGCCCCACAGGTGGGGGGTTATACTGTAGGTATAGCAGTAGAACTATGATCTACAACTCTACATTTTATTTTTAATGCAAATTTCGTCACACAATTGTTTATGTTTATGAAGAAACAAACTTTTCTAGATCAAATAAGAGAATTCTTTATCTGTTACACACAGCAATTTAGGGTGGATTGTTTCAATCACATTGACCAACAGCATTGTTAGAAGACATTTGTAAGGAATGTTAAAAAGCAATGTAGTTACTAGAGGGAAACAACAACAACAGCCTAGCAGGTAGTGCTATAAAAGGTGTTGTGGGGTCCTGCCCCACTGGGAACTTAGGTCACCCGTGAAGAGGTGGCCTGGAACCCAGGAAAGGCGAACTCCATTATTGTTAGGCAGTAAGCCTCTTTTACAGCAAAAACCTCAGAACTCTAGGAGAGGGTGAAGGAACCGACCAATCATTTTAAAAGTCCCCTATATTCATTGTCTTGTTTATGAGTTGTTTGCACATTGACATCATCTCCTGATCTCAGTATCTTATCTTACCATAAACAACTTGAGCTAACTCCCTTCTGCACTATTCATCTCTAATCTCCATACAGACAAGCTGAGCTAACTTCCTCTCAGCCATCCTTTATATCTACTCTCTGGGTAAACAGCTTAAGCAAAGAGGGTGTGGAGGGGAAGTTAGACAAATAGAACTTAAGCTAACACCCTCTCCACACCATCCTTTGTATCTACTCTTTGTGTTAACAGCTTAAACTGACTTCCTGTGGGCACCATCTTTGTGGCTCATGTGTGCCCCACAAGGTGCTGTGTCATTAATTTCACAAGCTAGAAAACTCATGTACATGTGTTTGATATATTTAATAAGAGTTTAACGTGAGTTAAGTTTAGTCATTCATTAGGAAAGTAAGAATTTAGTTGATACATGAAGTATGATGGTCTGACAAAGAATAAATTGAAATTCTTGAATATGCACAAGAAGAAATTCAGAAAAGATTATCCTAAAGTAATTGAAATATATTATTTGGCTTGTCCTATGAACAATGTAAGTATGTAATATTAAAATTTGCAGCACTATATAAGCTCGGTCTGAAGACTCAGTTTAAACATGGAAAAGTGTCTCTGCAAGCTTCTGTCTATATTTTTGTAACAGTTTCATTTGATTTTCAATTATCTCTGCTCTGCTTTGTTACAAGTTGCACATCTATTTGAATCGTTTCCAAATTTTTCATGAGTTGATAACAGAGGTATAGCACAATACAGTTAAAAGAATGAAAGTAATTCTCTTCAAGACTTAAGGCTGACATAAACTAAGTAATCATAACTTCATTACAGTTAAAATATGCCATATCAAATCTTAAATTTCATACAGTTTATTAATATATAGCATATCTATGACCATTGACATGGACTAATTTGATCTTGTAGATTTTGAGATAGCTTTAATTCATAGAAAAAATTCCAGAAATTCTAGGTTTTTTTAGTTGTACCAAGAAAACTAAGAAATGAACACTATTCTAATCTACTGACCTAATTTATATTTTAATAACTATATATAGGTGCATTCTTACATGTGTGTATATCTTCATTATATTGTTTATAATCACATGTGTGGGAGTCAACATAAAGAGCAATTCTATTATTTTTAATTTCCATTTTATAGCTCAGACAGCCCTACTTGCTTTTTCCTAATCCATTGAAATAATAAAAGTGTCCCTGACCCCTGTATTTGTGCCACTTCAATAATGTTATATACATTGTACAATAGAATATGTAACCTCCTTTCATTAAATATATGAACTGGCATGTTGAAACTGCATAGTAATGGAGTACCATGTGATGTTTCAGCATATGTATACATTATATGATCTTTTAATTTTATTTACCCTGCAAACATTTATAATTCATTCACTGTAAAAAATATTCAAAACATTCTTCTTTGAAATATACCATACATAGTCACTCTCTTATTTTATTCTGAGTGTTTCATGTGTATTAACATAAATTGAAACATGTAATATGCTGTAGTTAGGTGACATGTTTTGAGTAAGACGGTGTCTTCTTGTTATGCAATTCTTTCTATGTGTAAGTTAGAGGGAATAGTCAGCTGCCTGATGAGTTACACAGATAAGATAAGAGGTAGATTAAATGAAATACCCTTTTCCACCACTTTCTTTTCATTCTGTTTTGAAACTGTATAGCTCTGCATAAGCGAGGATGAACATTCAGTCATAACTAGTTAACAACAGGCTTTGGAACACATAGTTTACAATCCAGTCATATAAATATTGTGCACATATTAAGCTTGTTGAAGAAGGTGTGTCGTTATGAGATAGGTAGGCTGTGAGATAACAAAAGTATAGTATACCATTTCCATTGTTCCTCTTTGCCTTCTACTTTTGGATCAAGTTGGGACCTCTCATCTATTTCTTCCACCATGTGCTGTTCTACTATCATGGACTCTAATACTCTAAAATCTTAAGCCCAATTAAAATCTATGTTTCATAAATTGGATTGGCAGTAATATATTATCACAGCAATAGAAAACTTACAAAGACACCTTTTTCCTCCTACTTTGGCTCTTAAGAAAATTGTTTGTCTTGGAAAGAGAATCATGGTTCTATAATGCCAAGAAGGATATGTAGAAGGGAAAATAGAAGCATAGCATTGATTTCTATGTTGCACCTCAAGTCTTACATAGTTAGGACAACTATCTTCTACTTTACCAGTTTTCTAGTCCACTTAGACTTATTGTTTTGAAGTTGTGTTCAGTGGTTTTTACTATGAGTGGGATAAGCTCTGAAGGCCTGAGCTCACCTGCTATGGCTGTGGCTGCATGTGAATGGGCTTAATTTTAATGTTTCATTCATTATAGGTAGTGAGGGTTGATAAAATATTTTGAATAAATGATTTTTTATACTATCTTGAAATGCAGGGACATTCTGTGCATTTAACAAATGAAATAAAAATGCAATACTTGCCATCTGGAGACCTCTGCCTAAACAGAAATATTACATGTGGGACTAAGAGAATATTAATTATGCCATTTTCTTCATTAATATTCTCTACATCGACTCTATTGAGTTCTCTGATCAGTTTTCTGGATTAAGCATCACATTTGTGAGCTTAAAAAAGTTTTGGCCATGTACAATTATCATTTGTTGTCTTAAATTGCAAGCATTTCATGTTAGAAAATATTTTGCAGTTTTATTTTTGTGATTATAATTACAGAATTTCTCCCTTTCTTTCATCTCTTCAAACCACCTCATATACCCCTACTTGTTCTCTTTCAAATTCATCCCCTATTTTTCATCAATGGTGCATTATGTAGGAACTATATATATATATATATCTACACATTATATATAATAGCCTATGGTGGTATTTTATTTGTACTGAAATGTGATTTTAATTATATATTAAATAAATAAAGTTGCTCAGGGGTCAGAGCTATTAGAGCCATAGCAAGAGTGCTGTGGATATCACTCTATATAAATAAAACACTGATGGCCAGTGACCAGACAGGAAGTATAGGCGGGACAAGGAGAGAGGAGAATTGGAGAAACAGGAAGAAGGAGGGAGAGACACTGCAGCCACCGCCAGGACAAGCAGCATGTAAAGACGCCGGTAAGCCACCAGCCATGTGGCAAGGTATAGATTTATAAAAATGGGTTAATTTAAGATATAAGAACAGTTAGCAAGAAGCCTGCCACGGCCATACAGTTTATAAGTAATATAAGTGTCTGATTGATTATTTTATACATGGATTGTGGGACTGGGAGGCTTGGTGGAACCTGGAGAGAAGCTCTCCAGCAACAAATGGCATCCAACATGGGGCAAGAGTTTCCACTTAAAACCTGAGTAAAAAGATTCTAAAACGGAGCTAAAAACAGTTCCTAGTTGTCTCTTTCAAGTTAGCGGCAGCATGCATGTTTGAGCTACTAGCTACTATGTGCGCCCGACCAGCAGTATGGCGGTAATGAGGTGTCTGCCAGCAGCACATTACACTGTGTGGTAGATTTAGTCTTTACTAGTATTAAAAAAAAAAAAAAAAAAAAAAAAGGTTTCTGGGCTACAGGCTGCTTTGATAAAAGCTTAGACCCTCTATTTCTGAGACTTGATGACTCACAGAACTGGTGGAAAACACCATGTTGGTAAGCTGAAATGGGCAGAGCCAGCAGCCACACCACCGTTTCAGTCTTAGAATTGTGCAGTTTAAAGCAATAGGCTCAAGGTAATATAAAAAATAAGCCACGTAAAGATGGCTACCACACAGAGAATCTGGATTATGTTCTCTTTGATATCCGTAACTGAAGAAAAACATTTGATTGCAAAAGTTGTTGAGTTATGCCAAAATGTATATTTTAAAGGTACCTTGACTTCAAAATTTGGATTTAAGGATATGTTGCTTTGGAAAAGAGGTTCTGCTTTTGTTTCCACAGAAAGTCAGAGGCTGTGGATTTGTTCCAGATTAAGATACATCAGGTTTCACCAGCCAAGACCCCCTGAAAGGTCTCCAATGAACCATGGCCCAGATGATCCAACATCCAGAGCAGTTTCAAGGCAACTGGTTCACACAATACAGCCTCACGGACTACCCCATAGGCCTAAAATTTTCTTTACTTCCCCATAAGATAGAGTGCCCCCCCTCCAGCAGGAAGTAGTAAGAGATGCTACGCCCAAATTCCCAAATATACCAAGCTGGCTTTAGAGGTGGAATTGGCTCACTCCCCCTCTAAACCCAGACATATTGCTTAAAAAAAAAATGGTTAAGAGATTCTTGTGTCCCAAATCAGAAGAGCCCTCTGGTGTGGGACAGAGAAAAACCAATATTTTTATTTAAAACAGGTTGATTATAAATGTGATCTCTTTCTAAAAAAGAAAAGGGGATATGATGTAGATATATAGGAGGATATAGAGATGATAAGATAAAAGGGTAGATGAACCTACTTTTAAAGAACAACTTGTTTAAAATGTTTTACATTGGTATAGATTTTAGTTTATGTTAAAAATGTTTTACATTGGTATAAATTTTAGTTTATTGATACAAACTTGAAGTTAATTTTGTTATACTGTATATATATATATATATATATATATATATATATATATATATATATTCTTGTTTGAGGTATTATGTTTAACTCATTTAAAATTGTAATGAATAATTAAAAATAGATTAATAATTAGTCATCTATGATAATCATGTTAGTTAAGTCTTCTAGGTATACATAGATATATTTCAGATAGATAGGTAATCTTCAAACACTTCATAGACCTAGAGAATATGGCATTTAAATAACTTAAAATTCTGTTGACGTGAGACACAATTGCTCCTGGCTGCACCTATTGATCCCGAGAGAATGTTGGGCTTCTAAGACATTTCCATTTGGAAGTTTGTCTTTTTGGCACAAAATGGCCTACTGGGCAAAGAACTGCCCTTGCCTTGATGGTTGACAGTACAAATACAATGCTGTCCTTTCTGGACAAGCGGGACACAAGGAAAGCGACCAATGTACTCTGCCAAGACAGGGTAAGATGGTCTTTCAGAACTCCTGCTTCTGAAAATGGTCTGTCAGATACTCTAGGCCTGTAGCCAATTTGAATGCACCAACAATGCTGAGAAACATTAGGTGACTGTCCAGGCTGCCAGCTGTAGATGTAACCAATCGTCTTATTAAAATAAGAAACACAGAGCCAATGTAAAAGAGAAAGCCGAGAGGTCAGAGCTCAGAGATAAAATCTTACCTCCTGCAGTGCTCCTAACTTCCCCGAGAGAGAGCTTCTTCCTGTTTGTCTGTCTTTAAATAGTCTTTCTGTTCTGCCTTCTCATTGGTGGTAAACCCAACCACATGACTGCCTTGTCATTGCCTGTAAGTACCGCCCTCCAGGTCTTAAAGGCGTATGTCTCCAATACTGGCTGTATTCCCTGAACACACAGAAATCTACCTAGCTCTTCTAACCACCATGCTCTTGCTATGGCTCTAATAGCTCTGACCCCAGGGCAACTTTATTTATTAACATAAAATTAAAATCACATTTCAGTACAAATAAAATATCACCATATTTCCCCTTTTCTATTTTAATAAGAAAAAAGGCAAAAGATTATAACTAACAAAAGAAAAACTATATACAAAAGTACAATAACTATATACAATATATACAAGTAACAAATACCTAAACGATGTCTAGTCCATTTGTATTTGACAAATCAGAGAAAATAATTCCCTTATCTATCCTATTTTAGTAAGTCCAAAATGTATCTAATTCACTTTCTATTCTAATTAATCTTCAACTATAACTAACTAATCTTCAACTCCCTCAGAGACCCAAGAAGGAAATAATATTAGCTAACAAAAATAAAAACAGGAAGTGCACAAAAGCAATTTCCAAAAATTTTGTGAGTTGACAGAAACAGCCAGCTGCCTGGACAGTCACCTGAGGTTTCTTCGCAGTGTTGGGGCATCATCTTCAGCCTATAGACTTATGGTATCTGACAGACTCATTTGTGAAGTAGGTTGTACACAAGGTCAACAGTTCAACCTCACATTGGGTGAGAGCAGTCCATGTACCAGAAACACCTGAATTCCACTAGTGTCATGTCATGATTCAGGATTTTAAATTCTGGAAATTGTTGACGGTTTTTGAATTCAGCTGTCCATTCTTCTTGGCTGTGTATATATGGCTTCATCTCAGCATCCCCTTCTTCTCCACATCCCTCTATTAAATGCCAGTCGACTATTGAGAGGCATGAGCTTTCAGCTGCTGTTCCATTGCACAACAGAAGCCATTGGTCCACTGCCTGTTCAGCTGTCTTCGAAGAAAAGGACACTGTACCTTTTCCGGATTGTGAAGGCCACTTCAGGGATGGTGCCATATTGTCCTGGCCTCAGAAGATGCCTTTTGATAAAGCCATAACCACACTTGTTTTGGCAGGAATCGGTAGTCCTTTGTTTCGTGTTCTGTCTGTCCATTTTTTCTATTGATTCGAGGACACTTTGTTGTCCAGTGACTAACTTTTGCCACAATGAAAGTTAACTCCATATGCAGTTTCTTCAATGCCCATATTTTCTCTGAAGTAGATTGGTACTGCCAGGAGCCGACATGTCTCAAAAAAGAAAAATTTCTAAGTTATTAAAACATTTTAAATGCCATATTCAGTAGATCTCTGAAGCGTTTGAAGATGACCTGTCTAAAATATATCTGCTCAACTTTTAAAACATATCTAATATGACTACAATTTCTATTGCCATGTCTAACTACTAACTTTCATTTCTTTATATCCTAATAGTTGGTAATAATGTAAAGTATTTAAAACTAGTAATTGTCTTTTTCTTTTCTTTTCTTTTTTCTTTTTTTTTAAACAAGAACCTTAAATCTAATCTCCTTTACTTATCCTTTTTCCTAACCCTTGACAACAACTTGTAACCAACCCCCCTAAATAATGAAAATTATCCCAGACCCAAAACCCATTAAAAAGAACCAAAAAAACCACCCACCCCACACCACTTCTTTGGGAATGTGGGCGTCATATTCTTAAAATTGCTTCCTGCTGGGTATGGGTGAAGTTTTCTTTATCCTGAAAGAAAAATTTAGGTTAATTGTCAAATTCTAGGAAAGGTAACTATATCCTTCATTATTATCCAGTCTGTGTATAAAGCCAAAGTTCAGGGTTTATCTCAAGTCCTTATTCAAGTAGTCTTTGAGACTGGATCATCTCAGCTAGTCATGTCAAAATTGCTCTGAGCACCTTGTAGTTCAAAGCTGATCTGTAGATGATGTTTGTCAGCTTAGTGATATTATTATTGTCCACGTGGAATTGTTGTTGTTGTGGGGCCCCATCTTCTTCCTGGAGACTTCAGTTGATGTTAGGCCTGGCCATGATTTCCTGCAGAAAACTGATAAGAGACTCAACACAAAGACATATATATGCAGCTAAGTGAAGCCTTTTTTCTAGAATTAGTTAGTACTCTATATGACCATTCATAACTTAACAAAGTTTAAAATGTATATATATATATATATATATATATATTAATCTTGTAAATTTTGATATAAAATTTATACTTTAAGAAAAGTTTAAAGAATCAGAATAGAATCAAAGAGTTGAGATTAGTAATAGAATAGTCCCTTAATTAATTTGGCTTTTGTCCTGTCCCATAGCAGAAAATGGCTCTTTTATTCTGGCATGATACAGGGAGTTTGTATTTTCCTTTTAACAACATGCTTGAGTTTAAAGAAGGAGAGAGCCATTCTCCAACTCCAAAGTCAGCTTTAAATTTTAATTGAACTGGGACTATTAGAAGACCAATAGTGTTAAATCTTTAGAGAAAAGCAGAAACAAACATTTAAGAAGACATAAAATTTTTTTAGATTATATATACCCATACGTCGTTTCACTCTGTTTCCTGGAATAGATGATTTGTCCCTTTTCTTCAGTTGTCTCATTTGTCTTGTGTTTTTCAGATTCCTTAACCTTCATTCTCCTAAAAGACAAAGGTCTTTCAGAACTCCTGCTTCTGAAAATGGTCTGTCAGATACTCTAGGCCTGTAGCCAATTTGAATGCACCAACAATGCTGAGAAACATTAGGTGACTGTCCAGGCTGCCAGCTGTCTTGTTCTACTCTTTCTTTCTTTCTTTCTTTCTTTCTTTCTTTCTTTCTTTCTTTCTTTCTTTCTTTCTTTCTTTCTTTCTTTCTTTCTTTCCTCTTTCTTTATTTCTTTCTTTTTTTTTTTTTTAAGATTTATTTATTAGTCTATCTATATGCCAGAAGAGGGCACCAGATCTCATTACAGATGGTTGTGAGCCACCATGTGGTTGCTGGGGATTGAACTCAGGACCTCTGGAAGAACAGCCAGTGCTCTTAACCTCTGAGCTACCTTTCCAGCCCGAGCTACCTTTCCAGCCCTCTTGGTCTACTCTTGCAAGATTCCCGAAAGTTGCTTGCATCCATCTACCATTTCTCAGGTACCATTATGTTTCTTCTCAGGTCTTTGATGTGGTTGAAAACTAGATAGTTGTAATTTCCTCAGTTATGATAAAAGATAAGTTAGATATAAAACCTTAAACTCACAAATATAAGATAGATAGGACATCTTCTTTAATATTGTAACTGTAATTCTTGCTCGATAATTGTTTTGTTATATGTAATTTTACCATGTTAAAGTTAAAACCTTCCTTTTTAAAAAAAGAAGAAAAGGGGAAGTGCTGTGGATATCACTCTATATAAATAAAACACTGATGACCAGTGACCAGACAGGAAGTATAGGCGGGACAAGGAGAGAGGAGAATTGGGGAAACAGGAAGGAGGGAGAGACACTGCAGTCACCGCCAGGACAAGCAGTATGTAAAGATGCCGGTAAGCCACCAGCCATGTGGCAAGGTATAGATTTATAGAAATGGGTTAATTTAAGATATAAGAACAGTTAGCAAGAAGCCTGCCATGGCCATGCAATTTATAAGTAATATAAGTGTCTGATTGATTATTTTATTCATGGATTGTGGGACTGGGAGGCTTGGTGGAACCTGGAGAGAAGCTCTCCAGCAACACAAGAGCATGGCAGTGGTGGCTCATGCCTTTAATCCCAGCACTTGGTAGGCAGAGCTAGGTAGATATCTGTGTGTTTTAGGGATACAGCCAGCATTGAAGACATACACCTTTAAGACCTGGAGGGCTGTACTTATAGGCAGTGACGAGGCAATCATGTGTTTGGGTTTACAACCAATGAAAAGGCAGAACAGAAAGATTATATTAAAGACAAACACACAGGAAGTAGCTCTCTTTCGGAGAGGTAGGAGCACCGCAGGAGGAAGGGTAAGGTTTTAGCTCTGAGCTCTGACCTCTTGGCTTTCTCTTTTACATTGGTTCTGTGTTTCTTATTTAATAAGACAGTTGGTTACATCTACAATAGCCTACACAGTCTATATTGTGTTATTCATATATATGTTTTAGGGCTCCTCATTAGTTGCCTTGGCTGTTCTAAATATAAGAATAAAAATATCTTTTAAAAAGATGTTGCTCAAAATTTCCCATTATCACAAATAAAACCAAAAAGAAAGGCTGGAGTCATAGTTCAACATTTAAGCTCTTGTTGGCCTTCAATGATTTTATTTTATATAGACAAAGATTGGTTTTCCCCCACAATGTGGTGGTTGCTAGTATGGGGATGACTTTAGTTCTTTACCAAGTTCTACCCTTAACTGAGAGATGTCCCACTGTAACAGTGGGCACAGCATAGAAAGGAGATACGATTCATGACTTCTTTGTAAAATCCCACTATCTAGGCTAACACAGCAGAGCTTACTGTGCAACTTATTGTGGACTTTTCTGATTTATTATGCAGTTCTCAGAAGCTTATTGAGTGTCCCTATTATCACACTTCATGATTTACTGAGCAATACAGAGGAGCTTTTTATATAGCTTGATAGTGCAATTGTGATTTACTTTGAAATGGTTGTTCCAATCTGTTTCTGCAAATGGAAGATTTTATTCAATGTTTCCTAATTGTAGGCAAGCCTCATCAGACACTTTACTTTCAATACAAGCAGTATCTAAAACACTTACAATGCATCTTTTGAAAGGGGGAGTTTTCTTCCTTCAAAATGTTCATTTATCCAAACCACTGTCTGTAGGCCAGCTCCACAAAATTGAAAAGCTGCTTCTACTTTATTTGATATTGCACCATGATGATATATCAATTAATTTTACTTGTATTTATAAAAAACTAAGATTCTATTGCTCTAAAAACATTGATACTGCTGTATTTGATAAAATAAAAGATTTCTAAGAAGTTTTTGTGATGCTTGGGTTAAGTATTTGCCCTTTTTAACATTATTCAAAAGAAAATATTATAATTCTATATTAAGTAAGATTATAAATTTACAAATAACCATTAAGATTCTATGTTTTGAAAATGTGTTTAATTCTAGCATATGGGAAACTGCTATAACAGGTTGATTTTCACATTATTAATCCTTGTTTATTTTTATGAAGTTATATTCATGTTTTGATTTAAAAAATTTGCTTTCTTTGGTATGGGTTCTATGTATATTGCCGAGGCTGATCAGGAACAACTGAGCTTAAGGGGAACTTTTGCTTCAGACTTCTGAGTACAGAGATTACATATAACATATACCACTATGCTAAAATATTTCACAGTTCTATAATTCTTCACTTTATATAATTCTATTCATTAATAAATAATATACAATGCAACAGTTGAATGAAAATAGATTTTATGTTTGGACTGAATCTACCAGGTTGAACTCAATCCTCGGGGGAGTCTTTGCCCTGGAGGAGATGGAAATGGGGGGTGGGCTGGGGGAAAGGCAGAGGGTGGGGTGGGTGGGAGGGGGGAGAACAAGGGAATCCATGGCTGATATGTAAAATTAAATTAAAAAAAGAAGAAAATATATTTTATGTTTATTTTCCATTATTTGAAAATTAAATTATTTATACTCATTAATATCATTTAATATATATATTTCATATGGAATATATTAAATATTTATTATATGAGTATCACTCATACATTGTGGAATGGCTCAGTCCAGAACAATGTCCAGGAGTTTTTCTTTGGAAGTTATATAAGCACAAGTGAAGAATGTTGGATTTCTCAATACTAGAGGGTAAAAAGAACAGAGCCGGGCGTTGGTGGCGCACGCCTTTAATCCCAGCACTTGGGAGGCAAGTTAGGCGGATCTCTGTGAGTTCGAGGCCAGCCTGGGCTACCAAGTGAGCTCCAGAAAAGGCGCAAAGCTATGCATAGAAACCCTGTCTCGAAAAACCAAAAAAAAAAAAAAAAAAAAAGAAGTTTGGATATATATCGTTAGAGATGCTTTATAGTTAGGAATAATGGTATCTGAACAAAACTAAAAATTAATAGTTCAAGAGCTACTTTGCTTGGCTAACTTATGTACATCAAATTTGATGATTTCATATTTTCTCACAATATGAGCTCATTTCCTAGTAAGGAATTGACAGATTGATGCAAAGTTCAAAAACAGTTACAAACTATAACTGAAAAATAGGTGATTTTTAGGAAAAATGGTATTACTGAACAATAGCAAAATATCTCCTAAATAATAATACTGCTTAGCAGTTAAGAGCACATAGTTGTCTTACAGATGACCTAAGTTCAGTTTCCAGTACTCAAGTTTCATAAACCTGTAATTTCAGCTCTTATCTACACACATACAAAATTTTAAAATAAATAAAAATAGGAATTGATAGTACTATATAAATATACACTGAAAATTTGTTTATGAAATTGTTAAAATATAAGTAGATATATTAAGAGAACAGAAATTTATTTGCTTTTAAAAGTTGAAGGTATGAAAGCTATAAACATTGAAAGTTAATGTAGCAGTGTTGAAAATAGAAACCCAAAATTCCTTAAAAAATCATTATAAAGACCTAAATATCAAAAATACAATGGCAAGAAGAATAAAATAATTATCAATATTATAGCCCTGTTTAAAATAAAAATACTGTGTTATGTTTATGAATGCTGTTTCCTATATGTCTGTACACCATATATATTCCAGATGCTTGTGGAGGTCACATGAAGGGCATTGGAGTCCCTGAAACTGGAGTTATAGACAGTTGTGAGCCTCCATGTAGATGTTTTTTTTTTTTCTTTTTTTTTTATTATTATTATTATTATTTTACAACACCATTCAGTTCAACATAATAGCCACAGAATCCCCTGTTCTCCCCCTCTCGCCCACCCCTCCCCCCAGCCCACCCCCCATTCCCACCTCCTCCAGATCAAGGTCTCCCCCGAGGACCGGGGTTGACCTGGTAGACTCAGTCCAGGCAGGTCCATTCCCCCCTCCCAGACCGAGCCAAGTGTCCCTGCATAAGTCCCAGGATTCAAACAGCCAACTCATGCAACGAGCCCAGGACCTGGCACCAATGCACAGCTGCCTCCCAAACAGATCAAGCCAAATGACTGTCTCACCCGTTCAGGGGGCCTGATCCAGTTGGGGGCCCCTAAGCCTTTGGTTCATAGATCCTGTGCTTCCATTCATTTGGTTATTTGTCCCGGTGCTTTATCCAACCTTGGCTTCAACAATTCTCGCTCATATAAACCCTCTTCTTACTCACTAATTAGACTCCCAGTGCTCCACCAGGGGCCCAGCCGTGGATGTCTGCCTTCAGATTCCTCAGTCCTTGGATGGGGTTTATGGCACCACTATCTGGGTGTCTGGCCATCCCATCCATGTAGATGTTTTGAATCAACCTGAGTCCTCTGGAAGAACTGCAGTGCTCTTCATTATTGATCAGTGAATACAGCCCTTGTAGCCTATTTGTTAAGAACATATAACGACTCTCAGATGGCAATTGGGCTAGGCACCAATCTGTGAGTATAGCAGAACATATCCATGGGAAGCCAGCCCTTTTTTGAAGAGAAATGGTAAAGTGGATGGGGGAAGGGGAGGGAGGGACTGGGAAGATAAGAAGGAGGGGAAACAGCAGTCGGAATGTAACAACAACAGCAACAAGAATAAATAAACAATGTATAACAAAAGCGTATTTTAAGTTATAATTCATTCTTGGACATAGATAATACAGAGAAGTGAGGTTGAAATATGATGTCAATTGGCTGCCTGCCAGAACTAGACAATAGCACCCCATGGCTGAAGACACTACGCATTTTGGTTGTAAGGCACACAGAAATCAAACTGACACTCAGCTTGGAAGTTAATCCCTGGTTTCAGCTGATAGTGTCACACAAATTGCTGCAGGAGAAAAGACACCAAGGCCACCCACCTGTGGCACACACACTCTTTGATTTTTAATTTTTGTTATTAAAGTCTTTGCATAGACAGTCACAAATAAAATTAGAATTTGAAGTGTTTTAATGTATTTTTGAACTTAACCATTGCCAACATTTATGAAATCTGTAAATTTACCAGTTTTGTGGGCTTTTTAAAGCTGTTCCTTAATTATTGTCAAATAATCAGATTTGCAAGTCAATGACATCAGTTTATTTCATTAACTTTCTTTTCTTTTTTTTAAAAGATTTATTTATTTATTATGTATACAGCATTCCAGCATGTATGCCTACATGCCAGAAGAGGGCCTCAAATCTCATCCTAGATAGTTATGAGCCACCATGTGGTTGTTGGGAATTGAACTCAGGACCTCTGGAAGAGCACCTGGTGCTCTTTACCTCTGAGCTATCTCTCTAGCCCCTTCATTAACTTTCTTATACATCTTAATACTACAACTCCTTCAAATTTTTAACATTTATTATTATTGTTAATGATAATAATTATTATTACATAACAGACCTTGAGAGACTGCTCAGTGGTTAAGAGCACTGACTGCTTTTCCAAAAGACCAGTGTTCTGTTCTCAGTACCCATACTGGGTGGTTCACAACTGCCTGTAAATTCAGCTCCTAAGTATCCAATGGCATCTTCTTGTCTCTAAGGGCATCTTCTCACACAAGATACACAGACAAGCACACTCAAAAATACAAATAATAAAAACTTTTGAATACTTAAAGCAATATGACATGCATATACAAATTTTATAAGAATTCTGACCTTACTATAGACTGAGAAAAGAGATTTGAAATATAGAAGAGACACAACCTATTTAAAGCATTGTATTATGGGTCTAGAGAGATGGCTTAGCAGTTAAAAGTACCTTTTCCTCTTGCCAAGGAACAGAGTTCAGATGTCAGCATTTGCACTGAGTGGTTTATGCCTGCATATAATAGCAACTCTATCAACTCCAGGGAATCTAATGTCTTCTTCTGGCCACCCAGAATCCGATAAAAGTTCACATATATTGAACATATATTCACATAATCACACTCACATACACATAAAATAGTAAAAACATTGCTTAAAGCCTTGCTTGTTTTTTATTCTCAATTCTAAATGTTGTGCCTATGGCATGAGTAACAGTAAATCACAGCATTATGACAATCCCTGATCTTGTGTCAAGGTCCACGTTTATATTATATAACAGAAATGTTCTAATATGAATGAGGAGAATTATGTTTCATGATATTATAATAATAAAATGTTGAAGACTAATAGACTTACGCTTTCCAATACATTTAAAATTTTACAGTTTGAAAAACATATGTACTCTGGAGAATGGTTTTCCAACTTCTTTTAAAAATTAAGCTGTAGTTTGTAATATTTAATCTTTAAGTATTGATACAGATTTAGAAAAATATATTACTTAAAACTTCCAACATTTTTGCTTTACATTTTCTGGAAAAAATGCTCATAAATATATAAGATTATCTCAAGTCCAGGTGAAGGGGATGAACCTACTGATCCAAACCAGCAGGATCTCCACAACACAGGACAACATCACGATATTCCAAGGGAGCCCCAATGAGAGCCTACTATCGGTGGCATAGCAGAAGCCAGAGTCCTTTAGCCAGGTCAATGACTCCAGGCAATGAACACTTGCAAGTAAAGATGAATGGACTAATGGGTAAACTGTGGGACTTAACAGGCCACACTACAGCTTCTGTGATAAGATTTTTCTCTCTCTTTTTCTTTGTTTGTTTTGTTTTCTCTTCTTTTAAATTTGTTTTCTTTTGGGGGGTGGATGTTGCAAGGGTGAAGGGACACTGAGATAAGTGGGATTGGAATGCATGATGTGAAACCCACGAAGAATCAATACAAGTTGAAAACAAAGATTATCTCAAGTCACAAGAACTTGTAGAATTGAGCTCATTTAAAATAATACACTTTATTTGCAGAGAATAAAGTTGAATATGCATGAACAAGTATAAATATTCCAGGGTGGCGCATAGCTTTATGAAAGTTTTATCCTGTAGGTTTTTATAATAACTAAAATGACCTTTTTCGACAGGAAACTAAGTATAGTATGCTTTTATTTCAAACACATACATAATGTGCTAAGGGCCATTGTAAATTATAAATCTACTTTGAGTACCTTAGGTGGGATTGGGCCTAAAATATTTGTTTGTTTGTTTGAAATATTTTAGTCTACTTTAAGAATTTTATACTTTGCTTCATCGTTCTTATCGATAAGATTTGCTTATAAACTAGTTAATGATGTACTTACAGTGTATCTTTTTAATAGCATGTTTGTTACTTTTGACTTTTTCATTAGAATCACATTTGTAATCTAATTTTTTTCTTTTTTATCTCTTTGTCAGTATTTTATATTAAGCTTTGGAAATGTCACTATAAGAAATCAGCAAGTTTCCATCAACATTTGTTTTCTAGACTAGCCAGATGGTTTTCTATGCCATGAAAATTGACACATTTTGCTCTGATGCCATCTTGGCTACTTGCCAGCATTGGATATCGTTAGTTGAAACCTTTCCCATTTCTTCACCTAGTATTTCATCTTTCGTGGTTTTTAAGTCTCCTTCTTTTGTAATTCAGTTTTGATAATAGGATAGACTTCAACACTCTTTTCAAACAACAGTAATAAGGAGGGTTACATTCTGCATTTTGTTATTTGATTATTGTCCCTTGTCTCTGTTTTTGTCTCCTCATATGGTCGTTTTGGTAATAGTACTATGAAGATTCACGGAGAAGATTTACAGGATCCTACTAGAATTCTCTAGTTTGTTATGTGTGAATATTTCTTATTACAACACATCCTGAAATATAACACCTGGGAGAAGTTAGAGGAAGCTTTTCCTAGTAGTCTCACAAGATAAACTTACTTCCCTTCTTTATAACACAATGACTGTTTTGCCTGCATATCTTTCACATCCTTTTATGACAGAAATCTTTTTAGTAATATCATCATAGAGTTAGTAGTATATCACTCATTACATTGTCTCACGGATGTTGTGAATAGCATTCAATCTGTTCTCATTTAAAAAATAGTAGAAAATGAAGATGTCTGCCACATGTTGAGATATTGTGGATACATGTGTAGATATGTTTATGATTTTCAGCAATGACTTGATTTTTTTCTTTTGAAAGTCTATAATTTTTCCTTATATCATTTTCAGGAATTAAACTAGTTCATCAATTGATCTTAGCAGACACATACTGTTATTTTTGGATATCTCCCTATGTTTTAGAACTTGGTAAACTTATATTGATTTCCCTGTTTGCAACATTGCAAGCACACATGTAGCTAATTTTAAGTGCTGTTCCTTTATATTTGCACTTCACTATTTTTTCTTGTTTTGAAAGTATTTTATCAGAAAAATATGCTCCAATAAAATGTCCATATTATCATGGTTGCAAAATACCAATAATTAATTTCATCAACTTTTGATGTATTTATTATTTTTTATTTGTCAGTGAGTTTCCTGTGATGTAATTTTCTGTTATTATTTTTATAACTTGTCTGGCCCTCAATTTCTCTACATACCAGAATAAATATCAACAATATTTCTTAGAACTACTTCACTTTTTCATTACTGATCTCTATGTTGATTACTAATCAATATGTAATTTATTGTTCTCTAATATTGTTACACTTATTGAAAAAATAAGGATAATGAAATCTGTACATAATGCTTATCCTAGTCAAGTGAGTTTTAAAGATATTAAAAATTGAAGTTTATATCAAATCTTAAAATCAAGAAATACACAAATCATTGTTCCCTGAGATATGGTATAAATTATAAGTTTAAATCAATCTTGTGAAGTTCATTTTGTCAGTTACTTCATTATGTAAAAATAAATATGTGAAGCACTTCCTTATAAAGGTTAAAATTGTGGTTCTGCTTCTTCCTGGGAATCATTGACTGCATTGGTCTGCAGTGGGAGGGAGCAGAAACAGGTAATAGGGTTAGGACCTCTGTGGATACCACGGAGACAGCTCTCCCGAAGGTAGACTTTGGTGAATCAGCTCAACTTTATTCCAGACTATAAGGAATACCTAGGGTTGGGGAGGCCGTGGACAAACCCTAAATTGTGTTAAATAGCATGGTTCCCTCACACGGATTCTTAGTGGCAGTGGGGTCCTCTAGCAGAACTCCTAGCACAAGTCCTCTTAGCAGAAATCTGTGCCGAGGGTCAAGCTCAAGACACACCTGACATCTCGCTTAGAGGCAGCTTTCAGATAAGGTCGGTCCTCTGGGCCCAGAGACATTCTCCAGATAAGGGAAGCCATGGAGCAGGAAGTTCTGCTGCAGGGAAGGAGTCTCTAGGTTACCAAGTTCTTGGAAAAAGCTGCCAGACCACAATAGACTGCAACCTCTGACCAGCCAACAAGGCCTTCCAACAAAAATTTTATAAGTGTGCAGATATTGACACTTTTGTAAGCACCCATATGCTACTGATTTTTTTTTATTATTTATAGATATACACGTTATTACATTTCAACAGCCTAAATCAATATAGATACATATATCTAAATATGTAATACTGAGGCAATAATAAAATATTGGAGGAGGTTATGGGAATGTGACTCAGCAGGCAAGAGTCCTTGTTGTATATGCATGAATATCACAGTTGGAGTCTCCACATGAAAGACTGGCATGTCAACTGTTCCTGTAACTCCAAAATTGAGGGATAGGGACTAGTGCATCCTGAGAGATTATTGCCCTGCTATCCTAACTAAAAAATGAGTTTCCAGTTCATTGAAAGACCCTGCTTCAAGGCAGTAAATTGAAGAAAGATCGACAATGCTGGGTGGTGGTGGCACACGCCTTTAATCCCAGCACTCCAGAGGCAGAGGCAGGCAGATTTCTGTGAGTTTGAGGCATGCCTGGGCTACAGAGTGAGCTCCAGGAATGGTGCAAAGCTACACAGAGAAACCCTGTCTCGAAAAATACACAAATATTCCTAATATACTTCTCTGGCCTCTGAATGGGCATGTACTACTGTGTGTGACCCTACATAGTCACATGCATGCACCATATACACACAAATACACATGATAATAAATTAAAAGATAGAGAAGACTTTAATCTTTTAAAATTAAATCTTCTCAATATATAATTTACTCATTTACAATAGCTCATCTGAAAGTAAAACTTATATTTTGTGTATTATTTTTGTCATATACATTGAATTAATAAATGTATTTTTTTTCATGTGTGGATTTCATATTCACTGTTTAGCAAGCCTAACTTTTAAAATATTTGTTATTCCCACTGCTAAGAATACATTAAATTCTCAGTAAATTTCATATTATTATTTCAATAACTGATTTTTTTATTATTAAGAAGATAGTGATACAATTCAGAGAACAAACTTTCTTAGACACAAGAATTACATGGACATTTACTCTTTAATTTTAAAAGGGAAATATCCCAGTTCCTACCAATATTTAGGTCAACAATAAAAGATAAAATTCGTAAGTTGTGAATGAAGCTTTTATTTTTCCCCTCCATTACAATATTTGCTCATTAAAAGTTTCACCATTAGCTTTATTAGTTGGCAAAAGGTGATGATTATAGAGTTAATGTCAACTGCTAAGTGAGACAGTTCAAGTGTAGCTGTAATTCCACAAAGCAGCAGATGAAATAGAAATGGACAGGAGGAATCCACCAATAATCAATGTGTCCCCATTTCAACAAAAGCCAGTAACATTGTGACTGTGTATCAGTCTTGGTGCAAGCAGAGGAAGACCAGGTAGGATATAGTGATTCACACCTATGTTCCCAGGACTTGGCATATGCTGTTGTTTGGATAGGAGTTATACAGTCAACATAATGCACCACCCACACAGACAGTAGAACTCAGACACAGGGTTAGCCTCCTCTGCCTCAGCATAAATTGTTCTTCTGGATGGCTCATTTTTTTCTTCATTGAAATAAGGTTGTAAGAAAATCTAGGATAATGCACATTGCTTGTAGTTCACTAATTATTAATATCAATTATACACATATAATAACTTCTGGACCACACACACAGGCTTTATTGAACATCCAGCACCTCTAGATTCTAGCCACCTGATGAATAAAACTAATAGTACATTAGCCAATAGTAAAGTCTTTGCAGAAACATCATCAAAATGAATGTGAAAATTGAGTGCAGAAAAAGAAAGTAACACATTTAATAAGTAATAATAAAACAGAGTATAACCTTTAGCAAGAATAAATAAATATGGCACAAGCCACATTTTTTTCTATAGGTGAAATTTTTTAAAAAGGTATAAAATCATATGACAAAGTAATTTCAAATGTCAGTAAAGTTTGTTTTGTAATGCAGTTTAGATGATTTTATTTACAATAGCCTCAGAAAATATAAGACATACTTATTATTTATCAAGTGGTTCTACAATGATTTGCTGTTGCTGCCTCCACTCTGTGAGAGAATGAAGACTCAAGAGTGAAAAGGGCGAGGTAGAAAAAGGTAAAAATCAAGTTGTTGAAGAAAATTTATCATGCCAGGAGGTGTTTGAGCTGGGATCTGGTTATGAACATTTATTCCATAGCCTTCGCATTCAGTCATTAGATCATTGTTGTGACTTTTGCTCTGTGTGATGCAGTTTCAAGAGAGGGTGGTGTAAATATTTAAATTTTGTCAAACAAATGCTTTAATTTCATAGAGGAAATTCATTAGGACACATAGAAATTGAACAATATTTGAAGATGCTCCTAAATAAGCTATTATTCAACAAATGTTTAATGAATTCAGACTAGTTTTTACCTGTTTTCCTTCAGATTCAGTTCTCAAGATGCATTCTGCAACCAACTTAGAAATATAAAGTGGAGTATCAGTACAATATCAAAAAAAATGAATAACCTATTTATCTATCTAGTAAAAAGATAAACACTTATAAATGTTTTTATGAAGGTTGGAAATCAAAGTTATCTACCAGACCCAAAGGAAAGTTGATCAGACTATTTCTCACCATCTTGTTTTCGGTGGAAACAGAAAGCAGAAAAAAATTAACAAAAATCATCTATGATTCACTATCATTTTTTATTATTTTTATTAAGTTAAATAAGCTCCAAATTTTTCATTGAGTTGTCACATAGAACATGGAGTGTTGAGTAAATTAATTGCTGTGCAGAATAAATAATGTACCTTACACATATACACTTTACTTATGGCTTTCTAAGTCTTAATTTTCAGAATTTTACCTTTCTTTCTTCATGCATTTTTGGGTACTGAGTAGTATTACATCTAAAGATGAGTTCTTGTTTTTCTTGTAAGTATGGTTTCTGGTTTAGTACTCAAGAACTTGCAATTTCCCTGGAAGTATTATTCTCACATAGCTTGAGATTTAAATCTCATAAATTCCATCAGACATTTTTGAAAGTGAAGAAAAATGTAATGCTCTTCTTGTTTGAGTGGTTTTTAGGAGTTTCATATTGTCCTTGAAAGAACTCTTGAAATGGCTTTACTGTATATGAAGGTACACAAACAAATCAAATTTGAAAACCAATATTTTAAAATATTATTAGTTTTTTTCTGTGTAGTACACCACTTCTGCATAAAAATATCAAGTTGCTGTTTTCTGAAACCTTTCTAAGAATAATAAACAAACAACACTGACTAGCAATGTGGATTAAAGAATAAATACTGACAAATAAATGTGGAATATAGACATTTCCACATTCATGATTCACAGAGATTCACAGGTTTGTCACCTACAGAGCCTTTGCCCTGTACTGGGGGAAAAAGTCTATGCCTCTTTCCACAACAGATATGTTTCTACAACAAAGTGACAGTCTTTTCTGGACCCTCTCCAATAAGAGGGAAGAATGGTTGTCTAAGGTCTTTATGTAAGATCAGACATTAATAATGTTTTCACTTCTACTTCTTCCTGGAGCTCTTCAGGACCTGTAAGGCTGCCCACATCCCATAGCCACATAGATCTCAGTAAGAAATGAGGCATGAGAAATAAGCAAGAAGGTATTTTGTAGGAAAAGAATATCTATTCAATCAGTTGCCTCTGATCTAGAAAGCAATAATAGCATATAAAGGAAAAAATCCAAGTTGCATATGGTATTTACAGAAGAGCAGGTTAACTTTGATTTGGAATCTAGAAAAGGTAAATTATTATTCTTACCAATTAGATTTTTTCAGGGAATGTTTATCTTTTTAAATTAGATATGTTTTGTTCTGGACTCATCTGATACCATTCTGCCTGATTCTGTCATCATATCCCAACTCTACTATTAAGATTAGATAGTCTGGGCTCTCTGCTCCTCCCCCTTCCAGAGACAGCCTTATCTTTTCGCACAGTGCCAGCTTCATTCCTGAGACAAGATGGTGAAGATTTCAGTGAGTGGATTTGGCCTAATTGGATGCCTGGTTACCAGAGCTGCCTTCCAGTCTGGCAAAGTTGAAATTGTTGCCATCAATGATCCCTTCATTGACCTCAACTACATGGTCTACATGTTCTGGTATGACTCTACCCATGGCAAGTTCAAGGGTACAGTCAAGGCTGAAAGTGGGAAGCTTGTTGTCAATGGGAAGGCCATCACCACCTTTCAGGAGCGAGATCCTGCCAACATCAAGTGGAATGAGGCTGGTGCCGAGTATGTTGTGGAGTCTACTGGTGTCTTCACCACCATGGAGAAGGCTGGGGCCTGCTTGAAGGGTGCGGCCAAAAGGGTCATCATCTCTGCCATTTCTGCTGATGCCCCCATGTTTGTGATGTGTGTGAAACATGAGAAGTATGACAATTCACTCAAGATTGTCAGCAATGCTTCCTCACCACCAACTGCTTAGCCCCCACGCCCCACCCTCGGCCAAGGTCATCCATGACAACTTTGGCATTGTGGAGGGACTCATGACCACAGTCCACGCCATCACTATCACCCGGAAGACTGTGGATGGCCTCTCTGGGAAGCTGTGGCATGATGGCCATGGAGCTGCCCAGAATATCATCCCTGCATCCACTTGTGCTGCCAAGGCTGTGGGCAAGGTCATCCCAGAGCTGATTAGGAAGCTCACTGGCATGGCCTTCCATGTTCCTACCCTTGATGTGTCTGTCAGGGATCTGACATGCTGTCTGTAGAAACCTGCCAAGTATGATGACATCAAGAAGGTGGTGAAGCAGGAGTTGGAGGGCCCACTAAAGAGCATCCTGGGCTACACTGAGGACCAGGTTGTCTCCTGCAACTTTAACAGTGACCCCCACTCTTCCACCTTTGATGCTGGGGCTGGCATTGCTCTCAATGGCACCTTTGTGAAGCTTGTTTCCTGGTATGACAATGAATTCAGCTACAGCAACAGGGTGGTGGACCTCATGGCCTCCAAGGAGTAAGAAGCCCACCCTGAACCCCACCCCCACCAGCAAGGACAGGGCAAGAGAGACCTTCAGCTGCTGAGCATTTCCTGTCCCGACTCAGCCCCATTGAGCATCTCCCTCACTTTCCATCCCAGACCCCCAGAGTGACAGGAGGAGCTTAGGGAGCCCTATTCTCTTGAATACCATCAACAAAGTTCACTGCTCCCTTAAACAAAAAAGATCAGATAGTTTATCATCAAATTAACTACATATATTTGTTCTCAAATTAATTTTCTATCAAATAAAAATTTCCCTAATATGGTAGAAATGTTCATATGTTTCCCATTCCCTCAGCTTCAAAAATATTCTAGGAATAAAAGAGTGGGTACTGTATCTCCAAACTCCTAAGACAGAGTTTAAGAAATGTAATAGAAATGAAAGATTATTTTATAGGTACCATTATTACATACTTGACAACATGGCCAGTCTTAAATGTTCATTTTTAAATGTTCTTAAGTGGCCATGTCTGACGATATTCTTTATATAGCAGACAGGACAAGTCTTATTTTTTTTAATGGAGGAAGAGATTATTTGGCTGGTTGTCTAATGGTACAGTCAGTCCATAAGAACAGGGAAGGCATGAAAGCAACAGCCTGTCACATTGCATCCCCCAACCCAGGAAGCAGAGACAGGCAGTGCTGGTGGCCCATTTGCTCTCTGTATTTAACCAAGGACCCTGACCCATAGAATGGTGCCACCCTTTCAGAGTAGATCTTCTCATATAAACCTCTCTGAAAACACCCTCTCCAGCATCTCCTAGGTCATTCTAAATCCCGTTAATTTGACAAGATTAACCATGCTGGCCAGTGAGACCAGAACAATTTGAACTCCAAGATTACTTTTGAAGCCAGCCTGGACTACATGAAGCCTTGTCACAAGAATACCAAACCAAGGGTGTGATTGTGATTCAAGTGGTAGAGGGCTCACTGACAACCCAGGAAGGTCTCTGCTCCATTCCCACTGCTGTGGAAAAGTGAAACAATGGAAAAATGGTGCCGTGGTAGTGACTGCTAATAATCCCAGAATTCTAGAGGTAGAGACGTGAAGATTAGGAACACAAAGCCATCCTTGTCTCCACAGAACGTTGGATGCCAGCTTGGGCTAGATGAAACCCCATGATAAAAAAAAAACAAAAACAGACAAACAAACACATTCTCTTTTCTCTGATCTGTTTCAACAACTACTTTGGGAGCATCAAGTATCACTGTTGGCTGGGTTCTACTTGCATGTCCTCATGACTTCAGGCATACTCACATAGCTTTCTCTTCCCTGTGATGCTACCATACTGGCCAGGCAATCGTTACTGAAAAACAGCACAAGCTTTCACATCTTCCGTTCATGTGCCCTAAGATAAAATATGTTACTTGAGGTACAGAGACCAAACAGAGGTAAAAGCTCAACCAAAAAGTGGACCATGTCCTACTCCATCACTCTCAGCTCCAGCATCGTGGCTACCTGCATATTGCCAGATTCCCTGTCATGATGATAATGGACTAAACCTCTGAAACTGTAAGGGAGGTACATCAATTAAATGGTTTTATTTATAAGAGTTGACATGGTCATGATGTCTCTTCACAGCAATAAAAAACCCTAACTAAGACAGAAGTTGCAACCTGGACTTGAGTATTGCTGTGATAGGCCTGATCGTGCTTTTGTTTGGAGTAATATAGACTTTAGTACTTTGGGTTAGGAAAGCAGTGGAATGCTTTAAGCACTACTTAATGAGGAATAAGAGTAGAAGCATGGGAAAAATGGTGCTGATAAGGATTGAAATGTCAGGAGTTGCCTCAAGAGGTTTCAGAGAAAATTTTAGTTTGCTGCCTAGAAATCACTCTTGTGATATTTTGGTGAAGGAAGTGGTTGCCTTTTGCTCTTATCCTAAGAGTTTGTCTGAGGCTAAAGTGAAGTGTTTTGGATTAATTCCGTTGGCCAAAGAAATCTCAAAACAGCCTATCATAGACTTTGCAGTGTGGAAATTAGTGGTAACTCTAGTGAAGATACATAATGAAAGGAGCAAGCTGAGCAAGGAAAAATATTTGAGAAGAAGAGCACCACAAAGCAGAATGGAGCTGAATTCTTTGTTCAAAGAGATAAATAGATTAAGAAATGGAATAAATGGGGTCACCTCAGGGCAAGATTCCACATAGCTAAGTTTTCAGTTTGTGGAAAGGAATTAAAGAAAAGTTTGGAGCTCAGTGTGGTGGTGCACACTTTTAACCCCAACACTGAGAATGCAGAGGCTGACTGATCTCTGAGTTTAAGGCCAGCCTGGTCTAAAGATTACGTGTAAGGAGAGCTAAGTTTAGGCAGTAAAAGAAAACATAAAGCTGATGAAGTTTTTAAACAAGGAGGCCATATTCTAGCCCCAGTAAACAGTAGAACTTGACAGCTTTGGGCACTTGGTTCTGGCTTTAGAGTGAAAGATAGAAGAGATGGGTTATGAAAGTTGCCTTGGCACTTTAGGACAACCACTGAGGCCAGTCATGTGTCAATGGTGTCCCTGAATGGAGGCCGATTAGAGAGGCTATTGCATGAAGCTATGAAGTTGAAGCTTGGATTGCCTTGGAGAACCCAAGGTGCCAGAGTGGTGGAATATCTGCTGAAGAGAGCTACCAACAGAGAAAGTGTAACTAGCCCAAGAGAAAGAAATTATTGCAGTCAACAAAGCTGAACAGAGTTGGACATGTGTAGAGCATTTTGACCTCAGACATAGAGATGCAAAGTTTGGAGTTCACCCAGATGATTTTTGGTCTTGCTTTGGTCCAGCATTTCCTCATTATGTTCCATTCACTGTGTATTGGAATGGTAGTGTATATCCTGTAACATTATATGTTGGAAGTATGTGATCTGCTTTTTGATTTTGATTTTTATAGGTGATTACATTTAAGAAATTATCATGGATCTCAGAAGAGACTTTGGATGTTAGACTTTGAAACAAATTTGAGACTGTTATAGACTATGGGGACTTTTGAAGTTGGGCTGAAGGCATTTTCTGCACTATGATATGACTATAAGCCTTTGGGGGCCAGGGAGTAGAATGTGGTTGTTTGAAAGTAAATGTCCCCCAGAGGGAGTGGCACTATTAGAAAATGTAGCCTTGTTGGAAGAAGAGTGTTACTGTGTGGGCAGGCTTTGAGGTTTCTTTTCTCAAGCTCCACTCAGTGTGACAGTCAGTCAATGTCCTGTCACCTTTGAGTCAAGATGTAGGACTGTCAGCTTCAGCACTACATCTGCCTGCATGCTGCCATGCTCCCCATTCTGATGATAATGGACTGAACCTCTGAAACTGTAAGCAAGCCACCTCAATTAAATGTTTTTATTCATAAGAGTTGCTGTGGTCATGCTGTCTCTTCACAGCAATAAAAAACCCTAAGACAATAACTATGATAGAAAATATAGTATGCAGCTACATATGAATATGGTTATTAACTATAAATATACTTGTACCAATTAATAAATACACAAACACATATATGAACAACTATATGTTCATATATGTATGCACACAAATATATTTCATGAATGCATAGATGCAAGAATATTCTTAGATCTGTACATATATACACAGATATCACATAAACAAAAATAGTGTATTTCACTACAACAATGCAATGTTTGAGCTTAGCATTATTCCATCTAAATAGTATGATGCCTCATTTTTATGTGTTCATCAAATATCTGTCACACAATTAATGCTGACTAAATTATCACTAAACAGAGAAAAACTTAATTACCTTCATGTGATACATAATTTAATCCAAACATATACTGGTCAACAACTTATGAAATAATATAATCATTAAAATTTTATAGGCTGGCATTTGGGCTGTCATGTTGGTAAGACTATGGGTGTAGCTTCTGACTTTGCTAGAAGAAAATTTCAGAGCAAACTCCCTAATCCTCTGGTTCTTATATCTTTCCAGCCCTTCTTCTACAATGTTCTCTGAGCCTTAGATGTGGAAGTGTTTTGTATCTGTATCCATTGGGCTCCACAGCTCTGTGTTTTGATTGGTTGTGTTTTTCTTTAGGGGTCTCCATCCTTGCAAAGAGAATTTTCCTTGATGAGTGGTGAAGACCTAAGTAAGGATGACACCAATAGAGATACCAAAATGTATGGGCAAAAGCTCCCTCAACTCTACAAAAGGAACTATAAACAACTGAGGAAAGCTAGATCAGGAGAGGTGGTCTTCCTCAAAGAAAAGCACACCAATTGATTGTCCATACCAAACAGACAGCCCTAAAAACATACATATGAGTAACATTATACAGATGGAGGAGGTTATAGTTTTGAATACATATTTATATACACATAGATATATGCATGCAGTAACAATTAATGAAAATGGAGGATATGAATTTGAAGAAGAATGGAGAAAATATGTGGATGGGTTTGGAGGGAGGACACGGAATAGAGAAATGTTGTAATTATATTGTAATCTCAAATGTAAATAATAATAAAACTATAAACATTAACAACTGTATAAAATTTTATTATAAAAATATTATCTGATAGTTAAGTGTAGAATGAAATTACAATAGGAACTTATATCAATTAATAATACTTTAGTTGAGAAACCAGCTTCAAAATATCTACAAAAATAATTAGGAAATAGACTAAAATACTAATGTTCAAAGACAGAATTATTTTATTGAATGAGGATCTGCATACCTCATTTATATAAAAGTTTGACCCATAGACATAAATATGGCCAATATCCATTTATTTATTTATCTAGACCCTCTCCTGCTTGTCTTAAATTCCTATAAATTTTTCCATTTGAAGTTCAAATATATAACATCTCCTTTTAATTTCACATTTTTCTTCACTGAAGCTGGTATAATATTCTTTAAAAAACAAAACCTAGAAGGAATAATGAAACAACATGTTCAACTATGTTCCATCTTTTTATGAGATAATGTACTTATCACTTTCTCTCGTGTTTTCTCGAGTCTTGGATTTTAATCCCTCTGGAACAGAAGCTTCTGTCTTCATCCAAGAATCTCTGCTAGCAGCTGTTGTTGATCCTGGCTTTTCACTTTTAGTTCCAGCAGTCCATGCACAGCTGTGCAGTTGAAGGGATTAAAAGTTAGAATATTGTTTTGGAGGAAGTTATGCACTGTTGGCAGGAAGAAAAACAGTTTCCAACTCTTCAGAGTTCACAAACGTTAACTTCTATCTCCTGAGGTAATCCTCTTTCCATTATATATTCCTGAACTCCTAAGATGAGCAGCATCTCACTTTTGATGTAGGAAATAAAGTATTTCTTGCCTTTAGCAATAATAAAATCTTTACAGAGAACGTTGTATCCCACAGACTGGAAGCCACACTACAAAACACCATGATCCAGTGCCTGTAGCACTTGAAAAGGCTTTGCAACTAATATATAAATTGTGTTAAAGGAGAGAAAGGAAGGAACAGAAGGGAAGGTTTGTGCTCTTGTTGAGTGTTTCTGCAAGTAGGAAAACATTGCTCAACAATCACAACTTTCCCATGTTTGTTATTAAGTGAAAAAAACATAAGAAACCAGCAACCCCTGTGTGAAAGAAAGTATGTGTGTGTCTCTGAGGATACATCTAAAAGACTAACAGGATATTCCATTAAGAAAAGAGATACACTCTGGCCAAACACAAGCCCTCGTCTTATTTCAAACCGTAAGTGTCCCAAACAAGTGACTCATGGAACATGACTGTACATTTAGAGTAGGCTGCAAGTAGTTGTAAATATTAATTATTTAGCACAGCATAGAACATTTAAAACAAGAGAAACACAGTGGGATACTGGAGAGAAACAGGTGTAAAATATGATAAAATGAATTACACATGTATGAAGTTGTCAATTGACAAGAATTTTTTTGAAAGAAGAAACTCAGTATAAAAGAAACATCATGAAGGAAAAGAGAATATGTATTGTGGCTAATCTATCACAAGTAAAAAAATCTAAATCTGTGTTAATAGAACATCAAATCTTGACATGAGACAGAAAAAAGAATCAGTGGACCACAAACAAAACTCCCTAAGGAGATGCAAAGACAGTTTTAAATATGTGAAAGACTGTGAGATGGTAAGGAAATACTGAAGAAAAATTTTCAGGAAAATGGTTGTTTAGAGGAATCGAATAACTGCTTTTAACTCTTTATACAACTGATTCCTGAGTATATTATGAATTTGATTCTGTACGAGAAACATTTAAAATTATAAAATAACAGAAAGGAAGTTAAAAATTTTGTCAGAGGAAATTTATTTAAAGCAAGGAAATTCATGATGGAAAAACATGATATTTGCCAGAGTAAAAATTCAGTAATATATAATTTAGAAAACTTCCATTAGTACATAGAAAGACAGACTATAATACTTGTGATTTACTTCCACAGGACACATACACATATTTGTTTACATGCTCATAGCCTTTGAACTTGTGAGACAATTCAACTGTTAAAAATAGTCAAACAGATGAATAATAAGTTCACAAAGTAGTGATATGCAGCCCATAGCCATAAAAATGTATGAACATCAATTGTTTGATAAAATATTTTACAGGATCATACCCTTAAACAAAGAACTATAGGCAACTAATGGCTGCTGGAAGACTCTCTCTCATGGATGGGATCTCTCATTGGTCCGCCAGTGTAGAATGGTCAGCCCTGAAACCACACAGACACACACACATACACAAACTCAGCAGGTCATATTTATGTATATGTGCATACAAATGTTTACACATATTACATAACAATAATAAAGAAAAAGAGGCCAGTAACATGAGAGTAGGTGGGCATTGAAGGGACTAGGGAAAGGATAAGAAGGGAGAAAATAATTTAATTTTGTTTCAGTATGTTACAAACAAAAACAAAAACATAAAACAAACAAACAAAAAAACAAAACCACATTAAACAAGACCAGATAACACCAACTCTTGATGGTGGTGTAGATCAAGCTGAGCAGCTTATTCACTACACACAGAAGTATAAATTGGAGGAAATATTTAAAATAATTTTACAGCTGCAGTGAAGCTACATCATTTCTAATCAGTTTCAGGCAATAAAGGAAAACATTTGACAATTTACACAAAATACAATTCCAATGAGAATCTTTTGGGAGAAAAGAAAAAGTAGCCTATTTGAATGGAATCTGTTACATTCATCTGATAAATAAAGATGACTTCATTTCAGTTAGCTGGGGGTGTTTTTGAACCTTTTCTTTACAAAGCACTCTTTAGAGAAGATTTTTAGAAGAAAATTTGCATTGTTTATGGACACATGAAATAAGACTGTGGAGAAGGCAAATGAAAAATTAACTCATATTACAAAATTTTTTGGGGGAGCAGAATAATAAAGAAAGGGGAAGATTATTGAGGAGGGAAATGGTATTCACAACATGATAAAATGATAAAAATGATATTTATGGCCTGTGATAAGATGTATTCCTTAGCCAACTTGCCAAAAATGCTTAAAACTAATTATGTTTCTACTAGGGCTAAAAATACAAATGCATCACTTTGTATGTACTAATAATTTTCATAACTGAGATCATGGGGGTGTAGCCCTGGCTTGCCTCACACACATGCTCATTCTTCCTAAAACTCTGCAGCATTTTCTACCCTTACGTGCCACTCTAACTGGCTGATACAATTTTCTGTTTGGTATTTTGCATTAAAAATGAATCTCAAATGGTTATTATCTTATCAGCTTATAGAAAACAAGCCATTTAAATGTCATTTTTACTATTATTTAAAAACCCTCAGAGTAAACACTGAGAAGATATAAAATATAGAACTGGGCTACTCTAAATGAACATAGGTGGCTCCTCAAAATTTGATTCATTCAATATGCACCTACTTAGCACAATCTGTAGTCAGTGGTTTCTGAAATTAATATAAAATTATTTCATGAAGTTTTTCTTTATGAGCAAACCAGTTTACTTCAAAACAGCAGTTTGTTCTATACAAACAAGAATTTCTGGTCAGATATATTGAACAAAAGAAGCTGGTAAGAAATCAAAATTAGGGCTGAGAGCTTCCTCAGTAAGTGCAGACCTATGCTCTTTGTTTTGGCTTCCTTGTTACCTCCTTCCAGTTAATTGGGTTGTCTTGTTCTGAATTGGTCTGCTAAGGAGACATTCTCTTGATCTATTTGCAGCAATCATACTCATTTTGACACTCTTAAGAGTTCTAGCCTATGACTTAGGCCAAGGTGCAGGATAATTTAGGTGGGGCACTAGCAGGAGAAAGAGAAAGTGAAATTGGTTGAGGTGGAGAGACTTGACTTTAGCTCTTCATAAATGCTCAGAAAATTGGAATTCTATGACTTTGCCAGTGTTAGATTCATTATATTGCGCAGTGATTAAGCACAGTGTTTAAGCTGAGCTCTTACTGTTATATAAAGTGCCTCTGGGGCAACTCTAAATTGCAGATTTTCTACACTTTTCTCTCTGTGAGATTCTGAACTCCTATAGATAATAGCCTGTGAACAAAGCTTCTGTATGTAAAATAGATTTTATAGCCCATATTTGATGAATAGCACACTCACAAAAGTACTCTTTTTAAAGGTATCATTCTGTGCCAGAAATTTTATATAAGCCATTTAATCTATGCCCAAATTCTGACAAAACAAAGGGAAATAGGAATAGATGCTGACAGGATAGAATGAGTCTAGTAATTGGCAACAAGGATGCTCATAACAAGTGTCTGTGACAGCATAAAGGGTACAATTTTAGTGTTCTGTGAACTGTGATGCCTGGCTGCCATACAACTTACAATACAGTACTTTTATTCATAGCAGAATCTAATATTGCCAGACTATAACTATCTACTGTCAGAAAATATATAACATATGCATGATCTTTCCAAAAAAATAATAATTAAGATGTTCCAAATTTTAATCAAAGAGTTTCCAAATAACAGGAAAAACATTCAATGTCCATGCTTTTCTTACAATGTTTTTAGTACTTGAGAGATAAAATATGTTAAAGGCCTGGTAAGATGAACCTCCAGGAAGATTTATAAAACAAAGCAATATATTTTTAAAAAAAAACAAAAAATGAAAAATGACACATTTCCTCTGATAACAAACTGGCATATTTTCTACTACACAATAAATGGGATAAAGTATTAAACTAGTTGTTAGTCTCTTTGGCATGAGAACGTACTCTGCAGGCTAAGGCAAAAGAAATGTGAACACCAACCATGCCACAAAATCTCAACATACGATCCGTCCTGCCTGCAAGATGCTCTGGGGCAACGGTGGTGCAGAACACGTCCTAGTGGGTCAGGGATGAATGGTTAAATTTGAGACACGCCCCGCAAGAGGGAACCCATACCATGTACTGCCTGGATGGCCAGCAACCAGAGACTGGATAGTCCAGGGACCTAGGATGGAACCAAAGATGACTGCCAAAACAAAACAAAACAAAACAAAACAAAACAAAACAAAACAAAACAAAACAAAACAAAACAAAACAAAACAAAACAAAACACAAGTAAGCCACTTCCCTAACTACTCTAATAGAAAGTGTAAACAAATCAAGGTGCTGTATGCCAACGACATTTTAAAAAGCCTAGGGGAAGACAGCACAGTGAGTCACTCAACAGTTTTCAAGTCAGCTTGTGCCTTCAGTGGTTCCTGAAGTAGCAAGATAGAAGATCCCCAGGCACACCGATCTCCTGTAAGTGAAATGAATTTGTCTGCAGTGGTGGCAGGCACAGCATGTGTCCCATGAGCAGTGCTTGCTAATGACAGCCACGGTGCATGGCAGTGAAGTTAGTTCTGGGAGAGCTTCAGAAGGTTTCCATTCCAAGAGAATGTAGAGAGCAGAGGATAGTCCTAAGTCACCATAGACATACTGGGGATGAAACTGGGGTGTGATGTCCTCTGCTCTGATGGTTTGCTCTGGTGTGCAAATTCCACATACACTTCTTCAAATAAAAAAAAAAAAATTACTCACTGTCTTAGTTAGTCTTTCATCATGGTGACCAAATACCTACGAAAAAGCAATCTGAGTGATAAAAGATATGTTCTAGCCCACACTTCCAGTATTTCTAGGCAGGGATGATAGGGCAGAAGAGAGCAGAGAAATGTTCCTGTAGGACACAGAGACAGTACAAGGAGGCGGACAGGAGTTCAGGCCAAGCTGCGGCACACAAGACCTCCTTCACAAATAACTGCTGACTTCGGCTAACAGAGTAACAGTAGTTGCAACGAGTCAATATGGCTGCCTAAAGAAAACCTGAACAATGATACAGGAATGGGGGAAGTCTTACTTGACTTCAACTGCTGATTAAGAGCTACTTGCAATTAACAAAGGCTGAGAGAATGAGACTTTGTTTTTATGAAGGATGAGCCCCCCTTTTTTCTTTATTTTATTTTTTTTTCATTTTACAAACCAACACAGTTCCCACTCCCTCCCCTCCTCATACTCACCCCCACCCGATCCTCACCCACCCACCATACAGTCCTCGAGAGGATAAGGCCTCCCATGTGGAGTCAGCAAAGCCTGGTTTATCAAGTTGGGCCAGGATCAAGGTTCTCCCCGCTGCATCCATGCTGAGCAAGGTCTCCCCATAGGATATGGGCTCCAAAAAGGCAGTTCATGCACAAGGGATAAATCCCAGTCCCACTGCCAGGGGCCGCACAAACAGACCAAGCCACACGGCTGTCACTCACATTCAGAGAGCCTAGTTCGTTCTCATGCAGTCTCCCGAGCTTTCAGTCCAGAGTCCAGGAGTTCACACTACTTCGGGTTAGCTGTCTCTGTGGGTTTCCCCATCGTGACCTTGACCTCCTCTTGCTCATACAATCCCTCCTTCTGCTCTTCGACTGGACTCCAGGTGCTCAGCTCACTACTTGATTATGGATCTCTGCATCTGCTTCCATCGGTTATTGGATGAAGATTCTTTGATGACAATTAAGGTAGTCACCAATCTGATTACAGGAGGAGGTTGATTTAGGCACCCTCTCTCCACTACTGCTAGGAGTCATAGCTGGGGTCATCTTATTTGGAATCCTGGGAATTTCTCTAGCACCAGGTTTTTCCTTAACCCCATAATGGCTCCCTCTATCAAGATATCTCTTTTATTGTTTTCCCTCTCTTTTTCCCAATGGTAATCTCACACCAAATGATCATTCCTAAAGATATATACATATAAGCAACACTAAATGGATTCAGATGTTTGCATTTATATATTTGTAGGTAACAATAAGGGTTATGGAATAATATGGAATAAATTTGGGGCCCATAAGAGGAGTCAGAGGGAGGAGAGGAAGGATGGAATTATGTAACTATATTTTAAATTTTAGAAAACTGTTAAGAATGGTCGAAGGCCTAATCTAGAAATCTTTATATGCTGAGGTTGCTACCCATTTAATGAAAGTTTGGAGGAATGCACTCAACAATCTCTGTTTCTGAAAGCAGAGCCATGTATAATGGTACAAATATAGTTTACTAAATGATAAATAACTTTGGTTATCCCATATCTTGGTGTATTATCATTTTAAACAGTGGGCTTTTACAGGTTTAAGTATGGATTAACTGGATTTTATTGAGGATAGTCATATGTAAAATTTTCTATGATGTAGAACTTGGGACTCAGTTTCTTCCACCTGTATATCAAAACACATATGCACACATGCATGCAGGCAGGCACACAAATGCACATACCCAGACACATACACGTACTTTACACAGACACCAAATGCTCCATATTTATCTTTTTCCTAATAAGAAAATCAAGGTATGGCCTGGTTTTAGTCCCTCTTGAAGCTATTTATATCTCTTAGTTGAACTGTCATTAAGAATTAGCGGTCCATATATGCTATGGTTTTGTTTTGGGAAATTTTTTAAATTGCTGAACAATTTAATTTCTGTGGTGGTAATCTAATTGTATTGAAATATTATTTTGATTTGTACTGAAATATTAATTTGATTGTATGTTAATAAATAAAGTTGTCTGGGGGTCAGAGCTATTAGAGCCATAGCAAGAGTGTGGCGGTGGTGGCACACGCCTTTAATCCCATAGATATCTGTGTGTTCAGGGTCAGAGCTATTAGAGCCATAGCAAGAGTGTGGCGGTGGTGGCACACGCCTTTAATCCCATAAGATCTCTGTGTGTTCAGGGATACAGCCAGCATTGGAGACATATGCCTTTAAGACCTAGGGGGCTGTACATTCAGACAGTGACGAGGCAGTCATGTGTTTGGGTTTACAACCAATGAGAAGGCAGAACAACATACTTTAAAAATACGAACCGAGAGGAAGTAGGTCTCTTTTTGCGAAGCTGGGACAGCAGGAGGAAGGGTGAGATTTTAGCTCTGAGCTCTGACCTCTCGGCTTTCTCTTTTACATTGTTTCTGTGTTTCTTATTTACTAAGACGGTTGGTTACATCTACATCTGGCGCCCAACGTGACAAGAATCCATTAAAAACTGCTTGGCTTGGCGGCAGGTCCGCTTTCCCGCAAGGGCGGCAGGCGGCCCGCGGTGGCGGCGGCGGCGGCGGCAGCGGCGGCACACGGCGGCCGGCGGCGATCGGCTTCTTAGTCCGAGCTGCTGGCGTCCTAGTCCGGGTAGCAACTTCTAGCCCAGGCCTAGGTCTGTGAGCAGCTTGCCTAAAGCCGGTGCTACAAACAACTCAGACCTGCCCTGCCGAACAGGACCCTGCCTGTAAAGCCAACGCACGTGGTCGGAGCTTAAGGAAGCCAGACCCAAGCCTTGACTCGGCACAAGAGGGAACACGTGGCTGCATTTAAGCTTTAGCCGGCTACGCTTTCTTGTGCGTTCTCTCTTTCCTCTCTCTCTCTCTCTCTCTCTCTCTCTCTCTCTCTCTCTCTCTCTCTCTCTGGATTTACACCTGGGACACTAGGTGGCTGCTTTGAAAATCCCCTCGGATTTCTACTGTTCTACGCAGATTTGGTAAGTCATAATATATCAGATATTTTAAAGGAAACTATCTAAAAGAGATTTTTTTCCACATTAAAAAACAAATGGGTTTTATGTGTACATTGGAAGAAAATTGGTTTTTGTTCGAAATTTTAGGCAGTCTGGCAATGGAACAACTATATAATATTAGTATTGGTGGAATTATGCACCTCATCACTATAATAATCCACATTTTAATATTTAAAAAGATAGTCAATTTAAGTGCCAGGATAACAGCGTTAGAAGAACTTGTTAAACCTGTAAAAATTCAGACAGAAGAAATTAACAGTGAAGTTGTTTCAAGTCGGGATCATAAGGTTGCAGAAAGAAAGCCTGTTTTCACACAGTCACCCTTAATTTATCCTGTAACAGTACAGCAGATGCCTGATCAAATGGCTACACAAAATACTTGGGCTCCAATTGAAATGTTGGATTTAAAAAGGTTTAAGGAGGCAATAGTATCTTATGGCATGCATTCCCCATATGTAAAGCAAATGTTAAACACTTGGTCAACATATAATAGGATAGTACCACAGGACTGGCGGGACCTCGCACAAGGTGTTCTGGAACCCAGCCAGAGACTTCAATTTCTGACTTGGTTTAAGGAGGAGGCTAAAAACATAGAAAAACAATGGAGGGATAAAGGAGTACAAGTTTGCCAGGATCAGCTTATGGGCGAAGGCCAATATGCTTCAGCACAAGCACAATGTTTATATGATGTCCAAACCCTAATTTTATGTCGAACGGCAGCCTTGAATGCATGGGACAAAGTTGAGGAACCAGGAAAAAAATCTGAGTCATTTACAAAGGTGAAGCAAGGCCCAAAAGAGTCTTTTACAGATTTTTTACAAAGACTGGCTTCAGCAGTAAAGAGAACGGTCTCGGATTCAGAAGCTGGTAAGGCAATAATTGAATCTTTGGCCTTTGAGAATGCGAATGCAGCATGCAAAAGAATAATCAGGCCATTAAGGGCAAGATCTGCACCTATGGAAGATTGGATTAGAGAAACAATTAATGTTGAAGCTGATGAGCATGATGATACATGGGTAGGAGAAGTAATTTCAAAAGGTTTGAGGAGTGTTAGATGTTTTGGATGTGGAAAGCAAGGACATTTGAAAAGGGACTGTAGACAGGTCATTTCCAGAAACAATGTTTCTTCAAGGAACAATGGCAACAGAATGCCCCTTCCTTCTGGAGTATGCAGAAGGTGTGGTAAGGGAAAACACTGGACCAACGAATGTAGATCAACAAAGGACAGACAGGGTAATCCTTTGCCTCAGTCTTCGGGAAACTCCCAGAGGGGCCTCAGGCAGGCCCCCAGTGCAAATCCAGTTCAAACCTTTCCGGCAGCCATAGAGGAAATGCCTGCTCTGGAGAGCGATTAAATAACCAAATGCCTATTGGAATAAATCATGCTGGTCAGAATGATGAAACAGAGAGAATAGAAAATTCAGGAGAAAACATAAAGAAAATTTTTTGGCAAACTTCTATTAATGAACAAAGACCAAAATTAACGATAAAAATAAATGGTGTTTTGTTGTCTGGTCTGGTAGACACAGGTGCGGACGTTACCATAATTGCACCACAATTTTGGCATCCAACTTGGCCTCTTCAGGAGGTAAACGTTCAACTGTTAGGAATTGGGACATTATCTCAGGTGAAACAGAGTGCAAGATGGCTGGAATGTATAGGTCCAGAAGGACAGAGAGGAAAATTAAAACCATATGTGGCTAACATAACTATGAACCTGTGGGGTCGAGACTTGTTGCAACAATGGAATACTCAGATTAACATCCCTCCAATCTCAGAAACAAATCATAAACTAGCACATGTTACAGAGAGAAATATTAGAAGATATTGTTCTAATGAGTGGTCACCAGCCATCCATATTATACAAGAACAGGGCACAATAACTGATGATCTTCCAAAGACACCAACAGCTCTACCTTTAAAATGGTTAACAGACAAGCCTGTATGGGTCCAGCAATGGCCTTTAACAACAGAGAAACTCCAGGCTTTAGAAGAGCTGGTAGAAGAACAGTTAAATGCTCAGCATATTGAAGAATCAACCAGCCCTTGGAATTCTCCTGTATTTGTTATTAAAAAGAAATCTGGTAAATGGAGAATGGTAACAGACCTTAGGGCAATTAACAAAGTAATTCAGCCAATGGGTTCTCTACAATCTGGGATGCCTTTGCCTACTCTGTTACCAAAAGGATGGCCTCTCATAGTTATTGATTTAAAAGACTGTTTCTTTTCAATACCCTTACAAGAAAAAGACAGAGAAAGATTTGCTTTTACAGTGCCTACTTATAATAATTCTCAACCGGTTAAAAGATTTCAATGGAGGGTCCTCCCACAGGGAATGTTGAATAGCCCAACTCTGTGCCAATATTTTGTACAACAGCCATTGGAAGTGATACGTAAAAAATTTCCTAAATCTATAATTTATCATTATATGGATGATATTTTACTAGCTGACTCAAATGCAGATACTTTAGAAATAATGTTTGAAGAAGTAAAGAAAATTTTGCCTCGCTGGGGATTACAAATTGCTCCTGAAAAGATACAAAGAGGAGATTCTATTAATTATTTAGGATATAAAATAGAGCTACAAAAAATTAGACCCCAAAAGGTGCAAATTCGGAGAGATAGACTACAGACTCTTAATGACTTTCAAAGATTATTTGGAGATATTTCTCATCTACGAACTATTGTTGGGGTAAAAAATGATGAACTGACTAATTTGTTCAAAACCTTAGAAGGTGACAAGGACTTAAATAGTCCAAGAGAATTATCACCTGAAGCTGAGAAAGAATTAGCATTGGTAGAAAAGAAAGTGCATGAAGGACACGTGAATCGTATTGATCCAAAGCTGGATTGCATTTTGGTTATCTTACCTTCTAGGCGTTCTCCTACTGGAATATTAATGCAGAGGGAAGATATTATATTGGAATGGATATTTTTACCAAATAAACCAAATAAAAAATTAAAAACTTATGTGGAAAAAATCTCTGACTTGATTTACAAAGGAAAATTGAGACTTCGTCAATTAGCAGGCATAGACCCAGCAGAAATTGTCGTACCATTAACTAAGGAGGACATTGAAAAATTATGGACAGAAAGTGAACCTTGGCAAAGAGCTTGCAGTAATTTTTTGGGAGAAATTAACAGCAAATATCCCAAAAGCAATAGAATTGATCTTATAAAGAGAGCTGAATGGATCTTGCCTCGAATTGTACGGCAAAAACCCATATCTGGAGTTCGTACATTTTATACAGATGCCAACAAACAAGGAAAGGCAGGTTACAAATCAGAAAATTTAAGTAAAGTGGTTCAAAGTCCGTATAATTCAGTGCAAAAATCAGAATTGTATGCTATTCTGTTGGTATTAATGGATTTTTCAGAACCTCTCAACATAGTAACTGACTCTCAGTATGCTGAAAGAGTGGTGTTACATATTGAGACTGCAGAATTTATCCCTGATGCTTCAGAATTAACTTCACTATTTATTCAATTACAAGATACAATCAGGAAAAGGAATCATCCTTTATATATAACTCACATTCGATCCCATACTGGTCTGCCAGGCCCTCTAGCACAAGGCAATGATGAAATTGATAAATTATTGATAGGAAATGTGCTGGAGGCCTCAGAATTTCATAAAAAACATCACGTTAATAGTAAAGGTTTAAAAAAGGATTTTTCCATAACCTGGCAACAAGCCAAAGAAATAGTAAAGAAATGTCCTACTTGTTCCTTCTACAATCAGACGCCATTACCAGCAGGATGTAACCCAAAGGGTACTCAGAGAAATGAAATCTGGCAGATGGACGTGTTTCACTTTGCAGAATTTGGAAAATTGAAATATGTACACCACACTATCGATACTTATTCAGGATTTCAATGGGCAACTGCTTTGAGTTCTGAAAAAGCTGATTCTGTAATCACTCATTTGCTAGAAGTTATGGCCATCATGGGTATACCTGCACAAATCAAAACTGACAATGCTCCATCATATGTCTCTGTTAAAATGAAACAGTTTTTTGCTTATTACAATATAAAGCATATTACAGGCATACCACATAATCCTACAGGTCAAGCAGTTATAGAAAGATCAAACAGAACTCTAAAGGATATGCTAAATAAACAGAAATGGGTAACAAAAACCCCCAGAAATAGACTGCATAATGCTCTTCTAACTTTGAATTTTCTGAATGCCAATGAGAAAGGAACAACAGCTGCAGAGAGACATTGGATAATAGAAAAAACTACAGAATTAAATCAGCCTATATACTTTAAGGATGTGCTGACCTCAGAATGGAAACCAGGGTATGTATTACATTGGGGACGTGGTTTTGCTTTTGTTTCTACAGGAGAAGATAAGCTGTGGGTACCATCAAAATTGATAAAGGTTCGATTTGAACAAGAGAGACCTCTTAATTAGAGGAGGTGATAGTTCATCAACCAGCATGAACATCCAATTTAAACTAACTTGTATCAATAAAACATGCCTTTTCATTTCATCAGATAATAACTTGCCAAAAAGGAACATCCCCAAAATTAGTCTTGGGGAAAAGTTTTTGTTTTTGTCTTTTAGGAGAATGAAGGTTAAGGAATCTGAAGAACACTGGACAAATGAGACAACTGAAGAAAAGGGACAAATCATCTATCCCAAGAAACAGAGTGAAACGGTGTATGGGTATATATTATCTAAAAAAAAAAAAATTTTATGTCTTCCTAAATGTTTGTTTCTGCTTTTCTCTAAAGATTTAACACTATTGGTCTTCTAACAGTCCCAGTTCAATAAAAATTTAAAGCTGACTTTGGAGTTGGAGAATGGCTCTCTCCTTCTTTAAAATCAAGCATGTTGTTAAAAGGAAAATGCAGACTCCCTGTATCATGCCAGAATAAGAGCCATCTTCTGCTATGGTACAGGACAAAAGCAAAATTAATTAAGGGACTATTCTATTACTAATCTCAACTCTTTGATTCTATTCTGATTCTTTAAACTTTTCTCAAAGTATAAATTTTATATCAAAATTTACAAGATTAATATATATATATATACATTTTAAACTTTGTTAAGATATGAATGGTCACATAGAGTACTAACTAATTCTAGAAAAAAGGCTAGCTGCATATATATGTTTTTGTGTTCGAGTCTCTTATCAGTTTTCTGCAGGAAATCACGGCCAGGCCTAATATCAACTGAAGTCTCCAGAAAGAAGATGGGGCCCCACAACAACAATTCCACGTGGACAATAATAATATCATTAAGCTGACAAACATCATCCACAGATCAGCTTTGAACTACAAGGTGCTCAGAGCAATTTTGAGATGACTAGCTGAGATGATCCAGTCTCAAAGACTACTTGAATAAGGACTTGAGATAAACCCTGAACTTTGGCATTATACACAGACTGGATAGTGAAGGATATAGTTACCTCTCTTAGAATTTGACAATTAACCTAAAATTTTTCTTTCAGGATAAAGAAAACTTCGCCCATACCCAGCAGGAAGCAATTTTAAGAATACGACGCCCACATTCCCAAAGAGGTGGTGTGGGGCAGGTGGTTTTTTGGTCTTTTTAATGGGTTCTGGGTCTGGGATAATTTTCAGTATTTAGGGGGGTTGGTTACAAGTTATTGTCAAGGGTTAGGAAAAAGGCTAAGCAAAGGAGATTAGATTTAAGGTTCTTGTTTAAAAAAAAAAAGAAAGAAAGAAAGAAAGAAGGAAAGAAAGAAAGAAAAAAAAAAGAAAGAAAAGAGAAAGACAATTACTAGTTTTAAATACTTTACATTGGATTCAATTGTTTTATATTGTACACAAATTTGAAACTGATATTGTTAGAAAATGCTATATGTATATTTCTAATTGTATTTATTCCATCCATTTAACAATGTAATGCAAATTTCTGATCCTTGAATGTTATTATTATCAACTATTAGGATATAAAGAAATGAAAGCTAGTAGTTAGACATTATCATAGAACTTGTAGTCATATTGGATATGTTTTAAAAATTGAGCAGAGATGTTTTAGACAGGTCATCTTCAAACCCTTCAGAGATCTACAGAATATGGCATTTAAAATGTTTTAATAACTTAGAAAATTTTTCTTTTTTGAGACATGTCGGCTCCTGGCAGTACCAATCTACTTTAGAGAAAATATGGGCATTGAAGAAACTGCATATGGAGTCAACTTTCATTCTGGCAAAAGTTAGCCACTGGACAACAAAGTATCCTCGAATCAACAGGACAAAATGGACAGACAGATCACGAAACAAGGGACTACTGATTCTTGCCAAAACAAGTGTGGTTATGGCTTTATCAAAAGGCATCTTCTGAGGCCAGGACAATATGGCCCCATCCCTGAAGTGGCCTTCGCATCCGGAAAAGGTACGGTGCCCTTTTCTTCGAAGGCAGCTTAACAGGCAGAGGGCCGATGGATTCTGTTGTACAATGGAACAGCAGCTGAAAGCTCATGCCTCTCAAAAGTAGACTGGCATTTAATAGAGGGATGTGGAGAAGAAGGGGATGCTGAGATGAAGCCATATATACACAGCCAAGAAGAATGGACAGCTGAATTAAAAAACTGTCAACAATTTCCAGAATTTAAAATCCTGAATCATGACAGGACACTAGTGGAATTCAGGTGTTTCTGGTACGTGGACTGCTCTCACCCAATGTGAGGTTGAACTGTTGACCTTGTGTACATCCTACTTCACAAATGAGTCTGTCAGATACACTAAGCCTATAGGCTGAAGATGATGCCCCAACACTGCGGAGAAACCTCAGGTGACTGCCCAGGCAGCTGGCTGTTTCTGTCAACTCACAAAATTTTTTTGGAAGTTGCTTGCATGCACTTCCTGTTTTTATTTTTGTTAGCTAATATTATTCCCTTCTTGGGTCTCTGAGGGAGTTGAAGATTAGTTAGTTATGGTTGAAGATTAGTTAATTATAGTTGAAAATTAATTAGGATAGAAAGTACATTAGATACATCTTGGAATTATCAAAATAGGATAGATAATGGAATTATTTTCTCTGATTCGTCAAATACCTGTTTAGGTATTTATTACTTGTATATATTGTATATAGTTATTGTACTTTTGTATATAGTTTTTCTTTTGTTAGTCATAACCTTTTGCTTTTTTTCTTTTTATTAAAATAGAAAAGGGGAAATGTGGTGGTAATCTAATTGTATTGAAATATTATTTTGATTTGTACTGAAATATTAATTTGATTGTATGTTAATAAATAAAGTTGTCTGGGGGTCAGAGCTATTAGAGCCATAGCAAGAGTGTGGCGGTGGTGGCACACGCCTTTAATCCCATAGATATCTGTGTGTTCAGGGTCAGAGCTATTAGAGCCATAGCAAGAGTGTGGCGGTGGTGGCACACGCCTTTAATCCCATAAGATCTCTGTGTGTTCAGGGATACAGCCAGCATTGGAGACATATGCCTTTAAGACCTAGGGGGCTGTACATTCAGACAGTGACGAGGCAGTCATGTGTTTGGGTTTACAACCAATGAGAAGGCAGAACAACATACTTTAAAAATACGAACCGAGAGGAAGTAGGTCTCTTTTTGCGAAGCTGGGACAGCAGGAGGAAGGGTGAGATTTTAGCTCTGAGCTCTGACCTCTCGGCTTTCTCTTTTACATTGTTTCTGTGTTTCTTATTTACTAAGACGGTTGGTTACATCTACAAATTTCAGTTTTGAAAGGAAAGAAATTAGTACTTGCGAAACTATGAACATGGGGATTTCAGTGAGATCAGAGGGCAGATATTTTTAAAAGGAGACAGAATAGCAATGTCAAGGAATAAGAAGATGTTAAGGTAAAACCACACACATCACTGCTGGCAAACAAACGAGAGGTAAGAAAGTAATGGCCTCCCTCTTTGGAGGACTTGCCCTACAACCACAAGACCACCACCTCAGCCCATCCTCTCAAAGGCTCTAGCCCTCCCAAAGAGTGCCAAACTGAAGGCCAACACTTGACTTCCTGACATTTAGAAGGTATGAGAGATACACAATATGTATTTAAGATATTATGGCTTAGAATGCCATTCATGATAATAAATATCTATATTTCTTTTTTCATCTTTTAAAAAACTTATTCATTTTGTTCTTTTCTCCCCTTCTGGAGGGTATGATCTCTAACAAAACCTAGACCGGCCCTGAACTTGCCCTGGAGGACAACCTTGGACTTAAGATTTTCCTGACTACACCTCATTTTCCAGTGCTGAGATTATAGGCCTGTGCCATTATTCCAACTTCTACAGTTATTTTTTATGAGTATAGTAGGAATGCTTATGTTAAAGATTATAATAGTAATATTTAATTTTTCATATTTTAGTTTTGAGGTTGATTTAATTTTTTATGTTTAAATTTAAGCTTGATTTCATTTTCCAACTATTTCTCAATACCTAGGACAGGTATTTGTTTTAACTGGATAATTGTATAGCATATTACTTATAGGATTTAATTTATAAATTATTTTATAGAGATCAGAGTGATTTAATAAAAATACTTTATATTTTATTTAAAGGTTTACTTCTAACCATAATTTATGCATTTGAATTTGAGTTCAAACATTGGTTTTTATAGTATTAGAAATAAAACGACAACTCTTCCTTTTCCCCTGTGTCTCAACAGACCAGCACTACTCAAAATCCGACCATAGCTAAGAAACATAAGTTCCCAGAGGGGCTCACAGAAGGAGTTTGCCTTTTCTAAAACTATTTCCAAGCAATAAGCCTTGAGTAATATAAATTCTACTTTTTCCCAAGGATATAATGATGGCATTATTTTTTTTTACTGTGTTTGAAGTAATAAAGAAATAAAGTGAAAAGCAGTCTTAAATGATTTTAAAAGTTATCTTAATATTTCCTACCCATATTCATTTTCATATCATATCATATATCAGAACAGCTAGTTCATAAGGAGCTCTAACAGCTGTCAAAATCTGGGTAGTAAATGGGGAAAAAAACATAAGACCTATCAACTTTATAATTTTTTCCAGGGGAGGCTGATCCTTGATAATGTTTTAGCTAGTACCAAACAAAATGTAGCCAGATTTGAATATGCAAAGCAATAGAATGTTCCAAAAGAATGTTTCTAAAATGCAAGAAAATTTCTATGTCTCTCCACACAACCATTTTGGATTAGTGCAGAATGGGATGGTCAGAAATTAAGAAGTAGATTGTTAACCAAGCTGAATGCAAATAAAATCCATAAATGCTTTCACTGAAGACACAGGCCATTATTTAAATAATTTAATTTGTTGGTGCTGTTTTGTTCTCACTCTTTTCTATTTCCTGTTGCAGTCAGAACACTCCTTTGTGGGTTCTGTTATTGGAGACCTCACAGTTCTCTCTTCAGCTTGGGCTTGGATTCCAGGCACTGCACATCTAATCTACTAGGCACAGCTATTTTATTTTATTCATTGTATCTTTTTACTTTTTGTTTTTTATTTTTTTATTAAGAAAAAAAATTATTCATTTTACATACCAAAGATCCCCCTCATCCCTCCTCCTGCCCCTCCAGCCTCCCCCTCCCAACCCACCTCCTATTGCCTCCTACAAGAAGGTAAGGCCTCCCATAGGGAGGTACAATCAGTAGAGGCAAGTCCAAGGCCCTCCCCCTGTATCAAGGCTATGCTAGGTGTCCTATCTTAGGGAATCCACTCCAAAAAGACAGCTCATGCACCAGGGATGGATTCTGATCCCACTGCCAGGGAGCACCTCAAGCAGATCAAGCTACACAACCATCTCACACTATATACAGAGGGCATAGTCTTGTACCACGCAGGCTCCACAGCTGTTAATCTGAATTTCATGAGTTCCCACTAGTTTGGTTTGGTTGTCTCTGTAGGTTTCTCCCATCATGATCTTGATGCCCTTACTCATAGAAACCCTCTTCTCTCTCTCTCTCTTCTCTCTCTCTCTCTCTCTCTCTCTCTCTCTCTCTCTCTCTCTCTCTCTCTCTCTCTCCCTGTCTTGAAACTTTTACCTAGTTCTTTTGAAGTTACTTGTATTTAAAGGATTAGCTTTGGTACCACCAGTATAGTATGTAAGTTAGGCAAATACTATCTATAAAACTAAGTTTTCTTATACTAATAATGTAGCATAGTGTGGTGATTTCCTCTGTCGACTTACTAAAGAAAGATCATTTTAGAAGATGACACACATCAAACAATATAAACTATTTTCATGAGACAAAATACTGTCAACAAAGAAAAAAGAAAACTCAAAACTTCACGACTTTATTTTAACATAAATTTTAATGACCTCTTATCACTAGAAGCTGGGATACGAAAATAAACACACATTATTATAAGTAAAACTTCTCCATTCTCTACTTCTGAAATTAGTTCTAAGCCATAACTGATATAGAAGGCCTTATTCCTCATCTACTTGTCACATATTTTCTTTGATGTTAGCTAGAAATCAAGCTTCTCCTCATTTTTTAACTAGATGAAATGAAATGACTCTCACTTTCAGAGTACTTATGTATTTGTGTGTTTGAAAAAATATTAATGGAAAGAAATACAGTGAGAGAAGAGAATTCATTAATATCTTTCAATATTTTCTAACTATCAGTATGTTGGGATTGGGAGGCTAGAGGGATGGCATGGGAGAGGAAGGGAATCTTTGGTATGTAAAATGAATAAATTTTTTTTAAGAAAAAAAAAACCAAAAAGTAAAAAATAAATAAATAAATAAATAAATAAATAAAATAAATAACTGTGCCTAGTAGATGTGCAGTGCCTGGAATTCAAGCTTCCAACTATAAGAGTTATATTCATCAAAAATTGCAAAATAACAGTGAAGGGTCATAATATCAAGAGACCCATTGCCTAGCATGGCAAACATCAAAATTATGTAATATTCATAAGGAATCAGGAAAGTAGATGCTCATTTTTTGCAAGTCAGCTCATGATTGAAATGTGCTATTATGACATGATTCTTATTTGACTTAAATTCTAAATGAACAAAAGGACCAGAAAAATGAATGGCCAACTACCTGGGCCCTGTCATTAGCTTGTTTGACATATAAAATTGAAGATCCCATTCATTATGTTCTTTAGGTCAAGTTCTTTTTCTAAACTAAGGAAAAAAATATTCATTAGGTAGAAACTGTCTCTACATTTCAATACCATATACTAACTTCTTTTCTCCAGATTTTCATGTGTTAATATTGTCATATATATAGATATGTTCAGAGTTCAATATCTTTAAGACTTTTGTGGGGATTTTGTTTTGCACTAATTATATTTGTTTTATTATTGCCAACTGATTTACTAATAATTTAACATACTGATAGTTGGAAAATATTGCAAAATATTAATGAATTCTCTTCTCTAACTATTTCTTTCTATTGATATTTTTCACACACACAAATACATAAGTACTCCGAAAATGAGGGTCATTTCATTTTATCTAGTTAAAAAATGCAGAGAAGCTTAATTTCTAGCCAACCTCAAAGAAAATATGTGACAGGTAGATGAAGAATGAGGCCTACTATATCAGTTATGACTTAGGACCAATTTCAGAAGTAGAGAATGGAGAGGTTTACTTATAATGATGTGTGGTGGTATTGTGTTCCCCAAAATATTGTGTACTCTAATAAATTTTTCTGGGGTCAGAGAACAGACAGCCACTAGATACAAAGGCTAGAACATGGTGGCACTCACACCTTTAATCCTAGCATTCCAGAGATAGAAATCCCTCTGGATCTCTGTGAGTTCAAGGCCACATTGGAAAGATCCAAGCATGGTGACACACGCCTTTAATCCCAGAAAGCCAGCCTTTAATCCCAAGGAGTGGTGGTAGAAAGCAGAAAGATATATAAGGCGTGAGGACCAGAAACTAGAAGATTTTGGTTGGTTAAGCATTCAGGCTTTTGAGCAGCAGTTCAGCTGAGACCCATTCCGGATGAGGACTCAGAGGCCTCCAGTCTGAGGAGACAAGACCAGCTGAGGAACTGGTGAGGTAGATAGCTGTGGCTTGTTCTGTCTCTCTGATCTACCAGCATGGACCCCAATAACTCGCCTCAGGTTTGATTTTATTAATAAGAACTTTTAAGGTTCCTGCTACAATGATGTGTGTTTATTTTCATATACTAACCAATCTCTATTTCCAGCTCCTCTAATCTTTCTTTTTGGTATGCTTTACATACTCTTTTTAGGAGTTAATGTAACAGAGAAATCCTTAAGTAAGAATATATGCAGTTAAGTAGATTATTAATGAAGACAAGTAAGTGGATTTTAGCAAAGGACAATGCACCACTCATTGCAAGGGCTAAGATCACATATCTCACTTTGCAGAAAACTTCTTCAGCAGGGCAGATAGATGTGAGCAGTTAGGAAGAGGTGTTTTGTTGTGGTATGAAGTTAAAAGATACATAAAGAATTTTCTAGTGGAAGTTGAGGAGACAAATAATGCATTTCCTAATTTTAGCTATGTTATTAGTTATTCCCATTTTGTTTCCCTGTTCTGAATGTACCCTTCAATAATTGCTCTGGGATAAATGTAACTGTTCCAAATATTTCTTCTTTGATATGGCATGCCATTAAGCTTTCTCACTGGAGAGATTCAAACTACTCTCTTTGGACAGGATGAAAGGACTGTTCTGTTAATTATGGTGTATGAGACTTGAGAACAACCTTCCTACAGAAACATGAAGTATATGAGGCTTTCTGCCTGATGAGCAGGCAGAGAGACCTTATACAGCCTAATCAATGAGGAGACTGACTGACGCTTTGGAACCTGTAGTCATTCTACAGCCTTCTGCACAGTCTGCTTACATCCTTCAGCCTGATTACCCATCAAGCTGCCCCTTCTTCAAGCACACTCAGAGCCTGTTTGCTCAGAAAGTCACTGTGTCTACCAGGGCCTGTATATCCAATGCTCCCTTTTAACATGTATTAGTTACTTTTTTTTCCACCACCTGTGTTCCAGTGGGTGGCCTGTGGTTCTTTTGGAAACAACATATAACTGTTACCTGGCCCCAAAAAGAAATGTGCTAAGTGTTGAGATACATCTTAAAGATCTGAGGTTCAACCTTTCCATTGTTCCTTAAATACTCTCCTTTGTTGAACTTCTTTCTATACGATTTTCACTCTTTTATCAGTCCCCAACCACATATTTCCCCTGTTTAAACTATCATGCTATTTCTATATCCCAACAATATCAAGAGTAATAAAAGTTAATGTAGATTATATGAGGAATAAGAATATAATGCAACTATTTGTAAACTCTCTCAAGCCTTGTTATTTTTGTTTTTGCCTGTTGTTTCTCATAAATAAAAATGAAAAAAGAAACCCCAAGTCACACGTTTTGTATAAGAACAACTCCCATATTACTAATTGGGGTGGTGGAAACACTCATTTCCTCCCTTATCTGTGGTATTGGGAATCTGGAGTAATTAACTTCTAGAAAACAATCTGGCTATAAAATTCATTAGTATTTGTTTGTCTACTGAAACAAAATCCAAACCATAAAAATCTCTGTTTCAGAATCTTTACTCAGAGAAAGATTTCATAGAGATGATCAAATTCAGCCACTCCAGGCACAGTGTTCCTTTCGATAACACATCTCAATATATTCCCTCTGGCAAGGAGGACTGGAAAGCATACCAGAAAAGAAGACTCATTATTGGCTTAATTTTGTGAACTTAAAGTACTGTTTTGTAAGTATTTCATTAATATATACTAAACATTTTGCTAAATGTATAGTGATTAAATATTCATAGAATTTATTATTATAACTAAAATTAAAGGATTTAAATTTTTAAAATACTATTATTTATATGGTCTATTAATAACAGAGATATATTTAATATAGAAACAGTTAGAAATAAAATGAATTTGTTGTACAACCCAACATATCTTTAAAACTATGGCACTTCAAGAGCTGGAGAGACAGCTGAGCATTGAAGAGAGCTTGCTGCTCTTGCAGAGGACTCAAGTTTTGTTTCCTGTACCCATGCAAATAAGCTTTAAAGTGCCTATAATTTCTGCTCTCCTGGACCCAGCACCCCACCCCTTTTAGCCTCTGTTAGCACCCACACTTAAGTTCATTTATCTATACATAGACATACATAAATACATATTTAAAAAATATAGTGCTTCAAATTGTGTTAATGAGTCCCTTGATTTATCGGAAGTTTGATTTCTCTTTTACCTCTTTTAAAAGAAAGGAAAATGAGCCCAATGATTGTAAAAATCTCCAGCTCAAATATTCAGAGAATCACTGAAACATTGAAGAAATCCATTAGCAGATTGATTATATAATGATACCTCCTAATTTTATTTCATATCATATCTCTGTGAATTAGTAGTGTTATACTTTTTAACAGTTTTATAATATGCTATTAATAATTTTATTGCTGTAAAGTATTCTTTGCCTGTGCCCCAGACATCAAAAGCTGAAGTTGGGTGCTTTCAACACATGTCTCTGTCTGTTTGTAGCTGATAAGGAAAGGAGGACAAATGCCTGATTTTGTGAAGCTATGGATGTACCTCTGACATTAAATATGCCATTGTCTCTCTTCCTTTGATCTTGTGCCTCCTTATGTTTAAACATTCCTATTAAGGAAATTCTCCAAATGTGATTTCTCATAGGATTTGTTTATCACTGTTACTAAAACAGACAAAAAGCATCATTGATGGATGTGGAGATGATGCAGGTTCACCCAGTCATCCTAAGAGTCCATGTTTTGGAAATTGAGTGACTGAAACAATGCCTGAGGTCCTGAGAATTTTTACACCACAGTGACAGATGTGCCGTCTCTGTCTAGTGCTCGTCTTCCTAAGGATTCTAAGAGTTTACCAGTGCTTTGTTTCATTTAAAAGTACGCAGGCACGATCTGGAGTGATGGCTCAGCAGTTATGAGCACTAACCACTCCTCCTAAAGAGCCACATTCAAGTCCCAGAACATCCACGGGGGCTCAAGTCTGTACAACTCCACTTTTGGGGAATCTGATACCCACTTCTCCACTTCTCAGGTATCAGGCACATATATGGGGTACAGACATACATTCAGGCCAAGCAGCACTCATATACATGAAATAATTAATAAGGAATTTATAAAAGTGTACAGGCATTCTGTTGCTCACTTTTCTTTATTTAAGCAGATTGTCTGTTTGTTTCATCTGGATGTAAACCAACTATGTCTGTCAGTTCTGAAAACACTAAACAATGAAACAAGGCCTATATGGTGGCATTCTGCAGTGTTTCTACTAGAGGAATATTGAGACACATTAATGAATTACTACATCTACATTCATATATTTTCACTTTGTGGGGCTTATTATTATTTGGGGAACAACTGTTAGCTCATATAGCTTAGGTATTAGTTTTTTTATTTTATTTATTTTTATTTTTTTTATTTTTTGGTTTTTGAAGACAGGGTTTCTCTGTGTAGTTTTGCACCTTTCCTGGATCTCGCTCTCTAGACCAGGCTAGCCTTGAACTCACAAAGATCTGAATGGCTCTGCCTCCCGAGTGCTAGGATTAAAGGCGTGTGCCATCACCGCCTAGCCCAGGTATTAGTTTTTAAAATGAATGCTAACTAACGTCTTTCCTTAGCATTCACTTAAAAATATATAGCTAAATTGAAATCAAATCACCTAACTTGTTTTGTCCTGTTTGGCTGTTGTCTCTTAAAGGCCTTATCCCTTCTGAAGAGGAAAAAGAGGAGAGTGGATCTGGGGAAGAGGGGAGGTTGGGCAGGAGCTAGGCAGAGTGGAGGGGAGGAAACTATGATCAGGATGTAGTATATGAAAGAAGAATCTATTTTTCATATGAATAAAAAATAATATGAATGCTATCATACTTTAAATATTAATTTTCACATTTTACTCTAAAATATCAAAGAAATAAGAAAATGCTGTAATAATACTGCATGCCATAAGGCAATTTGAATTTCTTTCTTTTACTCATGTATTTAACAGGATTTTTCCTGTGCTGACATAAATGAATATACTATTAACTTCATTAAATTAATAGTACTTGAAGGTGTGGGAGGACAGAAAGGAGAGAGAGAGAGAGAGAGAGAGAGAGAGAGAGAGAGAGAGAGAGAGAGAGAGAGAATACAGAGACTATGTAGTGAGAGAAGGAATCAAAGAGAGACATTGGCTTACAAACACATGAAGTGGTTGATCAGCTTATCTTGAAAAAAAATATAAGCCAAGTAAAGTCTTTCTATGTACTGATGCTTGTGTTTATAAAACCTTATTATGGTTTTGGGACATTACGCTGTTATTCTATTTAAAATATATTACTGGCCCAGAGATAAGAGTGAGAAAAATGCTATTACAGTTCTTCAAATAACATTATATTAAAAACAAGTGCAGTGGTTTGTATCTAATGTAAACTGTATAATTCATATAAATCAGCAAGTATAAGTGTCCAAGAAGATTTGTGAAAATGCTGAAACTGAGTTTGTCTTAGGAAACTATAGTTCCTAATATCTGCTGTAGCTTCCTACTGAATTTTTTCTGACTAATGCAATAAAACTACAATTTCTTTATTTTGTGTTTCATGCTGACACAATGGTGAATATATTAATATGTTATAAATATTACTCTTGAGCATGGGTTTTTTTTCAGTTAATATAATTGCTAAAAACAGAAAATTTAATGAAACTGAAGTTTTAAAATATATACTTATATATCTAAGACAAGTAGATAAAATGATATTATTAAGACCTTTATAATGTCTAACACCATATTAATCTCAAATTGTGTTCCATAAGAGAGAACACATATGTGTTTATCATTACTTTTTCAAGTTACATTATTAGGCCTTTAAAATATGAATTAAATAGCCAGAAAGAGTAATTGCTATCATTAGGGTACTGTTGTACATATTTCCCTGCAGAGTTTAATGGATTCTCTGACAGGCAGAATATCTGTATTTCATGTAAAAGAACCCACCAAGATCGGTCTGTCTGATGAAACACATGCTCCCAAGCTCCTGGAACAGAGTATAGTTTTCTTTGTTTATCATTATTTGTGCTGTAAAACTTTTAGAAAGAATTGCTTCAGGACAATTGCTACCAGGAAAGTAACTCTGTGGACACATGAGGCATCCTTCTACAGGAATAAATATGAAGGGTCAGCCAGGACACACTTGATTGGATTAATGCAAGACAGCATTTCACAATTATCTGTGTGGATTTCAGGATTCAGCATATAAGGCAATACTGAAAAAAAATGATACAATGAAATCATGACAAATGGTTACGTATACAGCAACTTGTGTCACTCCTACAGCATAATAATGAGGGAGGAGATAATATGCTATTTCTTCAGATCATTCCATGGCATTTATTTCCTCCAGGTGGTGTTGTATAATATTCTGTTTGTATTCTGACAAATAAAGCTTTCCTGGAAATCAGAAGGCTGAGCTATTTGCTAGTTAACCATAGAACCTTGGTGGTGGTGGCACACACCTTTGATTTCAGCACTTGGGAAGTGGTGACAGGAACATAAGGTGGGTAGAGACAGGATCTCGGCCCCTTTTTGGTCTGAGGACCCTGAGAGGTAAGTAGTCACTATTGGCTGCTCCTTTGCTGATCTTTAGTGTTATCACCCTGATATTTGACTCCTGGATTGTATTGATAAGACTAATTAAGATTATACTTCAAAGTGAATTCTCTCTTTGATCACTCTTAAGAGTGCACTTAAATGGCCGGTTGACTTATGAGAAATTTCTAATTGAGAAACATAAAAGTGCAATATCATTCTGTGGATTGCAACATGACGTTGGCTAGATGCAAAATTTAAAAAATGTCAGGGATACTCTTCACTAAGAATTCTCTCTATACTTCTACCTAGATTGTGTTCATTTAATGTTATTTTGAAGAAAAAGCCTTCACATGTTTGAGGTCTTACATTGAAAATGCAATACTGTATATTATATCAATGTAATACCAAGCAGCTTGTGTTAGACAAGTGGTGGAGAAAGTGAGTCTATTCGTGCAGTTATATTTACCATAAATTGCCTAAAACATGAAGATGTTGTAAAAGAACACTTATTAACTGGCATAGATAAGTTGCCATAATAAAGAAAGCTATATCACAATCATTTAAAAATCCTTATTTCTAATCTGGAACAAGTAGCCTCTCAGATTCTGTATCCCTGAAGAAAACTATCAGTTCTTGTAGCAGCAGCCATCAGATGAGAATAGCTTCATAGTTATTGATGGGATTTTGTAGCTGAAGTTTTCCTGGACCTGCCTGGCCCACTGTCAGAACAAATCTCTCTCACCCGCCAGTCCCACAGCCAAGTAAACACACAGAGACTTATATTATTTATAAACTGCATGGCCATGGCAGGATTCTTGTTATCTAGTTCTTACATCTTAAATTAACCCATTTCTATAAATCTGTACCTTGCCACATGGCTCATGGCTTACCGGATATGTTTACATCTTTTTTTCTCACGGCAGTTGCGACTGGCAGCGTCTCTCTGCCTCAGCCTTCCACTTCCTAGACTTCTCCTCTCTTTGTCCCACCTGTACTTCCTGTCTGGCTACTGGCCAGTCAGCACTTTATTTATTAACCAATCAAAGCAACACATTTACAGCATAGAGAACATCCCACAGCAGGATTTCATGATCCACTTTCACATCCAGCATGGCATAATCTTGTGCAGGTCACACGATTATGTACATCCAGTCACAGCTGCTGTGAGTTTGTCTGCAACAGCCCTGCCATGTCTGGCAGATACAATGTTAATGCAGATGCCCACTATCTCAGCCTCTTCTAATCTTTCTGTCACCTCTTACATAAGGATCCCTAAGGCTTCTGGTTTGGAAGTCAGCAGTAGAGGTTCTATTTAGAACTGTGCCCTTAATAATCTCATATTCTCCGTACATTGACAAATCATGGGTCTCTGTGTCTTTTGCTATCTAATCCTAAAAGATGTTTCTCTAATGAGGGTTGAATGATGCATTAATCATTGGGTATAAATATAAGAACATAGGAGTGGTCTAGCACTATGTCAAGAGTAATACAGAATAACAGTATTGGGTTCTTCCCAGGGGCTGCCTATGAACTGGTCATCCACATGTTTGGGGTCAGGTTAACGATACTAGGCGTAAAGAACAATCTTCTAACTACAATCAGAAACTACTTAGTTTTTCTCATAATAATGATGTCACTATTTCCAAAGTAGGCATACCTTTCCAGGAGAGTTGCTATTGTAGCTCACAGGGTTCACAACTGAGTAATGCTGATGGTTACTTTTCTCCCCTTGTAGCACACACAGAACTTTCAGCACTATGAAACTTCCATGATAGTGCCGGCTTACCATTTTCATGTCGAGATTGATTACTCTATGTTACCTCACTAATCAAAAGTTTTGAAAGAGGTAATATATAGCTGGCATTGGGATTTTCATGTACTAGTCAATGATGTCTTGGAGAAAAGTTGTACCATCGTGTTTAGATTAACTCCATTTAAACTACACACACACACACACACACACACACACACACACACACACACACACACATACACACATGCACACACACACACAACAACAACCAATCTCATTCTATGGTCTTTTCATTGAAATACCTCCACATACCCCTTTAATAATTTTTAAGTTCTATGGGCACTTCAATTAAGACAATCCTTTGTATAGATTTAAATATGAACATCACCAATGACAAAGGAATAGTCATGCACTCTAATCCAAGCACTTGGAAAATAGAGACAGGTGGATTTCTGTGAGTTTGAAGCCAACCTGATATACAGAGCAAAGTCTGGGGTAGCCAGGATTATGTAGATGTACCCTGTCTCAAAACCAAAGACAAAGAACTTCTGATGTTTACCTTTCTTTGTCTAGGTTCCTCCACTCAGTATGTCTTCCACTTATTTACCTTCAAATTTAATAACAGCTTTCCATGACAGGAATGTTCTATATTTTTGTTATCAAATAATTTGTTGATGGATATGGAATTTTTTAAATTCCTTGTCTATTATGAATAGATTAGCACTGAACATGGATAAACAAGGATCTCCACAGAATTATACAGTACACTTTGGGGATAGGCCCAGGCAGGAATGTTATAGCTGGACCATAAGGTAGGCCTAGTTCTCGGTTTCTGAGCAACATTTATACTGATTTTCATAGTGGTTCACCAGTTTGCACTCCCATCAACAATACCTAAATGTTTCCATTTATCAATATCTTTAGATTCATCACTTGTCATTTTAAAAATTCTTAGCTATTCTGAGCAGGTTAAGAGGAAATATCAGGGGTGTTCTACATTTATCTAATGGCTAAGGATGTTGAATACTTAGAAGAAATAGCTCTCAGTCACTGTAATTGTTTCTTTGATTAACTATTTAATAGCATGACAGGAATTGTAATAGAACTGTTTATTTCTTGGTACTTAAGTACTTTTTAAACTCTTTCATACATTGCTGTGAGCTTGTTGAATTTTTATTATTTTAGATATGTCCTTCTTATCTCTAGATCATTCAGGTCATTTACTATGAAAGAATGCAGGACTTTGTCAAAGATTTTTACTATATCTAATTATATGATAATGTGGTTTTGTCTTTGAGTTTATTTATGTCATGAATAATACTTATCAAATTATATATGTTGAATAATCTTTGCATCTCTGAGATTAATCTGACTTACTCATAGTGGGTGGGTGATATTTTTGGTGTATTCTTGAATGTGATTTGCAAGTATTTTATGAGGAATTTTGTGTCTATGTTCATCATTGAGATTGAGCTAAAATTATGTTTGTAATTACTGTTTTGTCTCTATCTGATTTTGAAATTGAGGTAATATTGGTTTAATGAAATAATTTATAAATTCTTTTTGTACTATATGTGATAATTTGAGGAGTTTGGATTTTTTCCCCTTTAAATTTATGATGCATTTCTGTATTGAATGCAATTGGTTCTGAGCTTATTTTACTTGGGAAATGTTAAATCACTACTTCTGTATCTCTAGCTGAAGTTTTCCTGTGTCCCACCTGGTCAGCAGCTGCTCAGACCCAAGTAAACACACAGAGGCTTATATTAATTATAACTGCGTGCCATTAGCTCAGGCTTACCACTGACTAGCTCTTATAGTTAAACTCAGCCCATTTCTGTTAATCTATACATTTCCATGTGTTCTGTGGCTTTACCTGTGTGTTATTACATGCTGATCCCTGGACGGTGGGCTGGTGTCTCCTGATTCAGCCTTCCTCTTCCCAGAATTATACATGTCTGCTGATCCTGCCTATACTTCCTGCCTGACTACTGGCCAATCAGTGGTTTATTAATCAACTAATCAGACCAACACATATTCACAGCATACAGAATATGCCACAGCATGTATCATTTGTTGTTATGGAGCTGTTGAAATTATTTACTTCACATTGATTTAGCTTTGGTAGGTCATGTACAATTATAAATTCATCCAATTTTTTTAGACTTTTTAGTTTAGTGAAATATACATTTTTAAATTATGTTTTCCCCCTGAATAGTCTCTGTATCTGTATAGAGTCTTGAAAAATCTCTGATTCTATTAATATGGATGTTAGCTCTCTTTATTTTTGGCAGTTATCAAAAGGGAAGATTTGGGATTTGACCTTTAAACTTTCATTAACTCTGCCCACTAAATACCTTATTATGTTGGCAGGTTGACTCTGAGAAAAATTAAAACTGAAGTCAATGATCCTATTGTTTCATCAACCAATGTAACTTATTTTTCCTCTTTGAATCATCTTCTTGACTGTCATCAAGATTCTCTGTGTTGGTAGGTGCTCAGCATATTTTGCTATCAAATGAAATTTTTAAAAAGATTTATTTATTATGTATACAATGTTCTGCCTGCATGTATGCTTGCACACCAGAAGAGGGTACCAGATCTCATTACAGATGGTTGTTAGCCACCATGTGGATGCTGGGAATTGAACTGAGGACCTCTGGAAGAACAGCCAGTGGTTTTAACCTCTGAGCCATCTCTCCAACCCTTGCCTCCAAGAACTGTTAATGATAAGCACTTTGATGTGAATTCTATAAACTCTCATACCTTAATAGTAAAGCAAATATACTATTTTTTTTGGTTTTTTGAGACAGTATTTCTCTGTGTTGCTTTGCGCCATTCCTGGAACTCGCTTTGTAGACCAGGCTGGCCTCAAACTCACAGAGACCCGCCTGCCTCTGCCTCCCAAGTGCTGGGATTACAGGCGTGTGCCACCACAGCCCGGCTGCAAATATACTTTCTAAAGAAGGATGTTAAGGTCACAAATTATAATTTATACAATATAAATTTATACTTTTAAAAATGTAACATCATACAAACTTTTCAGTCTGTTTCAGTTGCAAACAGAATATTGAGCATTAATAAATAAAATGTAACTCATAATAGATTCTTCATTTATTTCATAAAAAGCAGAATTCTTTTGAGCTATTTTTGGACAAGGTTTAAGAAAATCTTGCTTTCAGACACCACTTCTACTTCAAAATGTATAATATAACCTTAAATTTACTGAAAGATAATATTTTACCAAAGTATCATAAATTTTTGCTTCTTGGTTTTAAACGTAAATAAGACATTCCATATTTCCTAAAGTTTGCTAAAATTGTATTTGATAGCTACCTCTATGTCCAGAAATGTATCATCATTGTGACCTATGTTTGATGAAAATTTATGCACAAAATTATTTTAATAATATATTTTTCATTGTCATTACTTGACTAAACAACTTTAATTCTATTTGCACAAATCTCCTGTAATCATCAGGTCCTTAGTTTAAAGCTTCTAGGTTCTTTTCGGAAAATTAACCCTGAAGCTATACTTCATAATTTAATAAAGGTTTAAAAACTGTAATTAGCATTCATGTAATGGGTGTGGCATATATCAGAATGAGCCTCTAACTGCCTGAGTTGATAACTGCCTGCCTCTTTGATAAATTATACAGTAGAAACTGTAAAATATATATGTATATATAATATATATATATATATATATATATATATATATATATATATATATGAAGGAGAGTTCAATGTAGTCACCAAATCAGTGACAGATTTCATATTAGCCATCTCTTGTCACCAAACAATGCTTCCAGGACCAGGATTGAATCACATAGGATTGAATTGTTGGCCAAAGGGGTTCCAAGGAAATCTTCAAATAATTTAGGCTACTGCCAAGATTATAGGTTGTTTTCCACAAACTGACAGCAAGGCCCTCTTGCTGAAGACAACACCTACACAACTCACAAGCTGGTATTAACATAGCGCCTTCTCCTCCATGCTCCAGTGTCCTCGGTATAGGAACATACTCTGCATACTACCAAAAGGAAAATGTAAACATCAAGCCAGTCACAAAACCTTTATCTACAATGGTGTATTCTCTGCAAGATATGCTAGTGCAATGGTGGCACAAAGCTTGTTTAAAATACCAACCAATGACTGATTTGATGTATGGCTCACCCCATGAGAAGGAACTCATACCTGACATTGATCGGGTGACCAAGCACCTGAGACTAAATGATCCTAGGGACCTAGGGCAAAACCTAATAATACTAGTTCAAAGTAATTGTAGTGATAAAATAGCCCCTAATGATATTCTGCTTTGCTCATACATCAGCACCATGTTCAGCTATCATCAGAAACTTTTTTTCTGCAGCAGTTGGGAACAAATATAGAGACCAACAATCAGACATTGAGCAGAGAGTGAGAGAACTTGAAATACTCAGCCAGAAATAGGATGTTTCCATCAAATCCCTTCTGTCAGAGTTTAGGAAACTAGTGGAAGAAGAGCCAGAGGGGATGCCTGATATGAAAACAAGAGCCTCTAAACCAACATGAGCAAAGCTCGTATAAACTCACAGAGACTGAAGGGGCATGCACTGGGCCTGCCTGGGTCTGTACCAATTCCTCTGTATATACATTATGGTTTCCAATTCATTGTTTTCATGGGATTCCTGAGTATGTGAACTAGTGGATCTCTGATTCTTTTACCTTCTCTTGGGCTCTTTTTCTTCTGTTGGTTTGCCTTTTCTATATTTTATATTTTATCATATTATATTTTGTATTGTTATGTTTAAAAATGAGTGAATGAATGAGTGAAAACATTGCTACTGGTGTAAAAGTTAACAACTGAGCTGGTATATATACATATATACTTTCTGGGAGAAGGAAAATCTATTTATTCTACTTGAATGATACTGAGTATATCCATCACTCAAGGACAGGAGTAGTAGACCAACATAAAATGGACTCCACCCTTTTTGTATTTGTGCTTTTGTTTTGCTACAGTTTGTGTTGTTGGCTGTTCTCTGCTTTTTGACTCTTTACTTTTGGGGGCCTTGACAGTCACCCAGTTCCCAAATAAATATACATGGAAGCTTATTCTCATTTATAAATGCCTGGCCTTAGCTTGGCTTGTTTCTAGCCAGCTTTTCTTAAATTGTCCCATCTACCTTTTGCTCTGGGCTTTTTTCTTTTCTACTTCTGTAATCTTACTTTCACTCTTACTCCATGGAAAGCTGAGTGGCTGGCCCCTGGTGTCCTCTCTCCTTTACTTGCTCCTTGATTTTGCCTTCCAGATTTCTCCTTTTACTTATTCTCTGCCATCCAGTCCCACCAAGTGCCTCCCTATTGGCCATTTAGCTTTTTATTGGACCAATCAGCTGTTACAGACAGGCACCGTAACACAGCTCTACAGAGTTAAACAGATGCAACATAAAAAAATGCTACAACAAGTTTGGAGGGTTTTTTTTGGGGGGGGGTGTTTTAATTTTTTCTTTGGGGAGGATTGTTGTTTATTTGTTTTTGTTTGTTTGTTTTATGAAAAAACACTTAAAGTTGGGTGGGTAGGAAGAGGTAATCTAGAGGAACTCACAGCAGGAGAAAAATATGATTAAAGTATATTCAAATGTAAAATTGTCTTAAATAATATAAAGGTATAATAAAAATGAAAACATAAACAGAATTTGAGGAGTCTATTTTGTAAACTTCTTTTACTTATATTTAGACTATGTTAAATTTCCTGTATCTGCTGTGGACTAGTTATTCTATCTATCTATCCTTCTATCTATCTATCTATCTATCTATCTATCTATCTATCTATCTATCTATCTATCTATGTATCTATCTATCTATGTATCTATCTATCTATCTATCTATGTATCTATGTATGTATCTATCTATGTATGTATCTATCATCTATCTATCTATCTATCTATCTATCTATCTATCTATCTATTTTCATTAACTTGATGCAAACTCCCAATAACAGTGAAAGAAGGAACCTCATTTGAAGATCTCACTTCATTCTATTTTCCTGTGAGCAGGTGTGTGGGAATTTTCTTGATTAATGATTGACATTGGAGGATGCACGTCCTTATGAACAGTACCATTCCTGGGCAGTGAGTCTCAGGTTGTATAAGAACACAAACTGAATGATCTGAGGGGAACACATAGTAAGCAGCTTCCTGCCACAGTTCTTGTCTCTGCTTCTGCTTAAGATCCTACTCTAACTTCTACCAATGATAACTGTAATCAGGACACTAAAGCTAAATTAACATTCTCCTCTGCAAGTTGCTTTTTGTCTGAGTATTTAAAAATTACAGTAACAGAAATCAAACTTGAACATGATACGACCTTAGGAAAAAAAGGTTCAATTAATAAAAATATGTTTAGTAATTGTAGCTCCAAATCATGCTGAAAGTTCTTTTGCAAATTCATTTAAGTTACTGAATACATTGCTACTGAACAAGAAATTTATCTTTAGGGTTTTTTTTTTGACATATTAACTTTATTTTATGTTTCATGCACTGAATTGTTTTTGTAAACACATGGCATAGTTAAGGTATTTATTAATGAAATGACCTTGCTTACTAATGCTTATGTAATAGTGCTAAGGCATATTGGTAATTTATATGTGCCTGATTATTGTATTATTTTGTACTTTGTTTTTTTCTTAATATGAATAAATATTTAACTTAATAATCTTTGTCTTAATGTTCATTCACAATGACCTTTATTCAAGAAAACTAAACTTAAAATATTATATAGTTATTAGAATCAATATGGATCAAATACATTTCTGTGAGAGCAAATAAATCCCATCTCTCAGAGTACAACATTAAAATATTATAACATTTGATAATGAAAAAGGTAATGCAAACTAGAGATTAGTTTTCAAAGTACTAACATATTCTCATTATTATTCTTCAGTCAATTTTCTACTGTAATTCAGTTTCCTAACAATAAACACGAAAGTTGGACATTAAAAGCTCTCATTACAACTCTCCACGCAGGGGGGGAAATCACAATAGGAAACTAATGGCAATGTCTTCTTTTCTTACTTCTGCTCTACTTGAGAATGAACCAGAGGGATAGTGCAAAATGACTATTTATTAAAAAGGCAAGATTATGATGTAGATGGGAAATTAAACAAAAAATAAGACTAAAGGCTTTTTCAGTTCTACAAGCAGATCATAATTCTAATGCTATTATTCTCATATCCTATATCAAGTAGGGATAGCATTCTTACCGTCTATATTGCAACACAAATGGCATAATTAGTATTTTTATTATCTGTACAATCATTTTCTTAATACTTTTTATTTTATCATTCAACCAAAACAAAGTAGTATATTTCTCTCTTTTGTATTGGTAAAATGGTATTAATGAAACACCTGCAGAATAAAATTACTATAGCATATAATAATAAAATAAATATAACAATAAAATGTAGGTATGTGTTTTATTAAAATGGTTAGACATTTTCAAAGATGATAAGTGAAAAATAGGTAGAGTTACATGACTTGCCTTGTGTTAGGGATCCAACTATCCTCCCAGTGGAAGATATCAGGTCTTGATTCCTAATAATATTATCCAAATAAATAAGTAGGTTAAGAAACATTAAAAAAAACAAATTAAATTGAAAGTATGTATGTTAACATTAGAAACATGTCTCTAAAGATACATTTTGAGAGCTTTGTTCATTTATTCAACAACTTAATTGGTTTTTTTTTGTTATTTTTTTAATTCATCTGATTGTATGTGTGTATTGTGCAGATGTGTGTGGGCTTGCACACAATGGGATGTAGGTTTAGGTGAGAGGACCACCAATGGAAGAAGTCCTTAATTCTCTCCTTCCAAAATATGGAGTGGAACTCAGGTCATCTGACCGGGTGGGAGGCACTGGTCTCTTTTGAGCAAGTTCAATGAGCAGTTGTTAGAAAAAAAATCTGTAATTGATGTTGAGACAGAGAAATATATAAATATTATATATTTCCCACTCCATCATATTGGAAAAAATATTTTTATTGCCTACAGTCATTGCTTCTTTTAAATCTCCATCACTGATCTCTTCTGTGGTTTCTGGGTATAATACCCAGTTGCCTACTTTTTACATCCATCTACACATCTAATATATATATTAGCTCATCTCATTGGGATACTTAAGAAAATAGACTCCATTGTAGACATATATATTTTTTAGGTATTTGCTAACATATCTAAAAAAATACAATGATGTATTAAATATTAAAACATCTTTAGATGCACACACTCCTTCAGGTGAAACAAAATGACTATGTTGATATTTTGCACAGCTAGTCAAGAGATATTGGTGTTAGAACACGAATAAGCAATTATTGTGGAAATGACTTATCCTGGCTTATGTTCGTTTAGTTAATGTGTTGGGGATGTCATTTATTTCCTCAGTTCCTAGGCTGGAATCATCACACACTGATACAATGATGGACCTTCACTGCTAATCAGGTCATAAAAGTAGAACACTCGGGAAAGAGACTATTTTAGTGTCCTAAAATGAGCATCAAAGTGACACTAACCCTTCTACTCTCAGGGATGGAGTACAAAATGTCAAGAGCACCCCACAAACAGTGTGACATCACCCCTTCCACTCTCAGGGTTAGAGTGCAGGCAGATCAGGAGCACTCCACAAACACTTCATCTGTCACATCATTGATCTTTGACTCACCATTCTTCAAAGCTGTGAGAACCAATGTCTATTATGTATGCACCTCACAGTTGGTAATATTTTGTTGTCACATTCAAAACAAACTAAAGCAGATGTCTGTGCAGATGGATGTAAAAAGTAGGCAACTGGGTATTATACCCAGAAACCACAGAAGAGATCAGTGATGGAGATTTAAAAGAAGCGATGACTGTAGGCAATAAAAATATTTTTTTTCCAATATGATGGAGTTGGATAACTTTGAAAAAAACTTAGCTGTGTTTTCCCTGCCTTCTGTAATTGCCTACCTGATGCACTACCAATGTATTTAAGTGTATGATCTTTGTCTTTCTTTCTTTGTTACTATGAAATCTTCATCAAATTCTTATCTTTGGAACATGGTATTTGTTGCAATCAGAATCTTGGCTCCTGGGCCACTGGCCACACATTTTTGATTCCATAATGAACTATCTACTGTTCTTTTTGAGGTGAGAAGTTTTATTCTGTATCATTACAGGATACACTAACTTGAATATTTTATGCTTTTATAACAAACGAAGGTGTATTTAGTAATATTTGTGTACTGTTAAAATATATTTGCTGGTAGAAGTCTGAAAATGGAAATTTCAATTATACGTTGGAAACTTAAAAAAGTGTCATTGTGAATATAAGTAAATGTACAAGGTCCTGACTTGTTGTGGAATCGGGCTTAAATATGTTTTTCTGTCTTAAATGAGAAATACTAGAATGCAATTTTAAACTGATATAACTTATTTATAGAAGATGGAGGTGATGCACCCCCAAATGTTACATATGTGTAGTGTTCTGGAAGAGGAACAAAATGCTTGCTTTTCAAAGATATGAACTATCTCCAAAGCATCACAACACTTGCTACAATGATAGACAAGTGAGGTCCCATGACCCAGAGTTATGTATTAATATTGAAAGATGAAAAGGATCCTGTAAAAACTCTAGCCTAGTTTTTCACTTGGTCATTCCGTCATTCCTTGACTGAAGTCAATCCATACTAATGTCTAAAGAGGAAAGTACAAATAAGACAAATTTACCTGTCTATAATATTATCATTAGGGGATCTATACAATAAAGCAGTGACTGATATGAATCAGCTCTTTTCAAGTATTACATAGAAGAATATTGTGTGAGTAGAAAGATTCTGGTTTGTTTGGGATTTCTATCAATGACCTCACATAGGAGATGGAATCTGGGAAGCAATGAAATAATGAGACAAGAAGTCATGAGGTTATTGGGGGAATAACATTTAAGGTAGGAAAGAAGGAAGTACGAGACTGGGCCTTACTGTGTCTCACAAAGAGCAATGAGGTTTTGCAGCTCATTGTAGAAGGAGAGTGGGAAATAATTGGTGGGAAATGAGGTGAGAGAGGTCGCAAAGAGTAAATTCATTCAAAGTCTCTAGGTCAGGCAATTAACTGTAGATTTTAATATAAATGTGAGAGGAAGAGAGAAAAACCTTCAGCAAAGTACTGAACCACTCTGAAGTACATTTTCAAAGAATTTATGTGAGCATGAATGAGAATATTCTTAAAGAGAGAAAGTGGAAGTCAGCTGAATTATTAAGAAATCTGAAGCAAGTAATTAATCAGAGAAAGCAGCTGTTCATAGCAAAGTTCTGGTCCAAAGTCTCGGGATTTGAGTTTCACAAGAGCAGATGACACATGCACTTACAGGGACACACAGGGAGGGAAGGCCGGAGTTGAGAAAGCACTAGCTTTGATATTTGGAGAGGGATAATATTTCCAAGTTTTACCTTGCTTCCAATACCTGTTTTTCACTTCAGAAAAAATATGGGTGCAGGGAATTAATTACAACGGCCACAAAAACTGAGAATGAAGTAAGTCTATTCTAAATAACCAGAATTATAAATTTTTCAAGAACTACAAGCCCAGTGGGTAGTGGTGACACATGCCTTTAATCTCAACACTTAGGAGACAGAGTTAGGAAGAGCTGTGAGTTCAAGCCCAGAATGGACTATAGAGTGAATTCCAGGACAGCTAGGGGTACACAGTGAAGCCCTGTATCAACCAACCAACCAACCAACCAACCAACCAACCAACCAACCAACCAACCAATCAATCAATCATAGATGTATAAATAAATAAAATAAATAAAAATAAAAAAGAACTCTGAGATCTTCTTGCTCCCACCCCCAAAATCAAAGCTGATGTATGTTGTCTTAGTAGTGCCCTCTTATCTGTCTCAAATTAGGTGTATGTTGAAACAAAGACATAGAGAGACTCCCTAATTTTATTTTGACATAATAATTTGGTAATGAGGTGTGTGTGTGTGTGTGTGTGTGTGTGTGTGTGTGTGTGTGTGTATGTGTGTGTTTACATGAAGGACATATGGATTATATAGAAATAGTATAACAAAAACATGTAATAATACTCCAATATACCCACACATGTAGTACATATTCTATACCTATGCAGTTTAACCAATTCAGTAAAATTTTATTTTCAAGTTAAAGGTAATATGTATCTTCTTGATAAATTGAAAAATATATTGTTTTATGATATAATAATATAAAGTGTTTTAAGTTTTGCTTTGTAGTTGTATTGATAAATATCTAGACATATATTTGAAATATTATTTTGAAATTTCCATAGATATTTTTAATATTGAAATTATTTGGGTGTAATCTTTTTAATTCTGAAAAGTTCTCTGTGGTGTGTTATATAAATCCATGAAGTATAAAACATGAGTAATTTTAGTTATCAATTTACCAATATATTTTTAAATATGTTCATTCCATTAGTGATCACAGGTAAGTGATTTCCAACACCAATTTCATTAATAAAAGCATCATGCCTGTACCAGTTGGTTTAATGTGCTTAACTGTAAACTTTATACATAAACTTTTATTCATATTATTGTATTAAAAATGAAAATGTAAATATGAGGCAAATCATACCAGAATTGTACTGAGCAGATACATTTAGGTCAATTACAATTTTTCCAGCACATTTCGACAGCACCTGCTAGTACATTTATAATTGATTTTGTGCTCACAGTGAGATAGCTAGAGGGAATCAATCTGCAGATTCAACTATGTATAAATATACCTTAGACCTATCAAAAGGAGAGGCTGAACTCAAACCAAGAGTAGAACACCGTATCTAACTTCCTAATGTGACTATATTTTCAGGCTAGCATTTCTTAAAATTAGTTACATTTTATTCATGTTTGCCTAAAGCTACAGTATATTAAAATGTTTTGAATCAAAAGAGGTTGCTATTCAAATAGGTATATAAGAAAGTAATCTTTTTAAAGAAAACCTCTTTTAGAGGCAAACTAAATTTAATATTAACATATCAAAAGCAAAAATGTCTAGAAAAGATATTAAGATCACAATTATCAGAATGTATTAATATGAGTGCACCTGTATATTAATGTTATACTTTTATATAAAGGTATTTCTGTATAATGTTTGTTTGGAATGTATCTTTTTTAATATTAAACTGTGTCATTGCTTTATCATATATTTTAAACAATTTAAATATGTAAATTTTCAGTAACAAATTACTTTCTGAATTCATAAAATATTAATTATTTAAATATGTATTCTATATGTTTATAAGAAATGTAGTTAACACATTAGGAGATAGTACTTTTCCAGAAACAAAAGTACAAAGTGAAGTTCAATTGTAGAAACACTGAAGGATATTACTTAGTTGTGATGCCTGTAATAGCATTATTGGAAAATATAATAATTAATGTAACTCAAGAAAGTCCAGCAGGTGGCTCAGTCCTACAAGCCCAGCATTTGTGCAGACAAGTGAATCAAGAGTTCAAGGTGATTCTGCACTACACACTGAGTTTGAGGCTATCCTAGGCTACATGAGACTTGGTCTCAAAACAAAAATACACTCAATGGACTAGAATGTCATATATATGTATATGATAAAAGTTGTATATGGAGATATAGCAATAATTAAAGAAGAGATTATTAATTTGAGATAGAATGGGAGGGACACAGAAGGAGTTGGATGCGGAAAAAGAAAGGTTGGAAATGTTGTAAATACAGTTGTGTGGAAATCTCAGGAAAACCTAAACTAAACTAATTAACTAATATAAAGCAAACAAACAAAAGACATAGGAACAAAACATCTAGGCTATCCAAACAGCTTCAACTGTCCCACAAGTTCCCACTATGGAATACATATGAGAAGACGCCTGACTTTGGGCTTTTCATTCTGAAAAATGAATATCATCTACTTCAGAAGATAGTTCTGGAAATTAATGTCTCTTTTATCTGTTTCCTCTCTTTGCATTGCTGTCAGAGAATTGTGTAGCTATATATATATATATATATATATATATATATATATATATATATAAACAATTCATTGAAATAAAGTTTGTAAGTGAGAAAATCTTCAGATAACAACCAAAGCGCTACTGCAATGGTAGAATTAAATGCTAACATCTACTTTTCAATGCAGCAAATAAGAATAAAGCAAATTATCCGAACTTCTCTGATCAGGTTATATGATATCTTTGTCGTGCTGCAAACCTTAGGGGGAACACACTCAGCTTCTGCTGCTCATTCTGCACAATGTTCATTATGGATTCATTGTTGATGTCTTCTGTTGTTAGTTATGGGTTTCTTTTAGATGCCCTGTGCTATGTTTAGGCATATTCCTTGTGGGACTAAATTTTTAGCATTTCAATCATAATGGGACATTGAATTGTACTGAGGAACTTTTATGAGGTGAGTACTAGATATTTTTTGTTATTTATATATAATGCATTTGGTTTATTAATTTGCAAATATTGTATTATTCTTGCTTGCCTGGGATGAACTGTACTTTACTCTAGTTAATAATTTACACAATACACTGCTGGAAGTTGTTTTATTTTGGGGGATTCTTGTGTCTGTGTTTATCAAGTATAATGGCTTACATATTTTCGCTTATTTGTGGCTCTTTCAGAATTGGTATCAGATATATACTGTCTGAACTGTATGTATTTGGAAAAATACATTTCTATTTAGAGAGAACAGCTTAAGGAAAATAGATACTAGCTCTTGTGCAAATAATATACAATAAATCACAACATTTTAATTATTTTCTCTTATTAGTGAAACTGGTGCCTACAGAGGCCAGAAGAGGATGTTTGGAGTATGGACAGCTGTGAAAACCATCTGGCAACTCTTACAAAATTTCAACTTCCCTTTCTATAGGCTACAAACATATACTCATATACACGAATGTTTATAGTAGCATTATATATACTTATGTCAATGTAAGGTACTATGAAAATTCATGTATTTGAGTATAGGTTTATAAAAGGTAATGAATTATAAAGGGTAATGAATGTTTAATAAATGGAGAGATGATTTAAAATATGCATCCATATGAACAAATTTTAACAAAGTTATGCTTCTTAAAAGGAGACATTTGGAAAAGGCTACTTTTGGCATCAATTATATGAAAGTTCTAATGTAGGCCAATAGCTTAAGGTTTTAATAAAGCCAGTGTTGTTTAACATATGTGAAAGAGAAAATATGAAGTAACAATTTAAGAGGATTTAAGTGAATCCTTAAATTTTGCTAATATCTGATTATGCTAAAATTTGAACTATCCTACTGATGTTTACAATTTACTAGAGTATTTTAAAGCAATTCTTCATCTCAGAAAACAATTTTAAACATTTTTATAAATGTATATGATAAAATGTTAATATTCATATATATATAACAACACAATATGAATCATATAAGTGCTATATATAATATGTTAGTTTAACCTATAGCTCTTATCACAAATGTTAATAATATCTTTGATTATAAAACCACACCTATATGTAGTCATATTTGACTACAGAATACATTGCCAACATCAATATAAGCCTGTGAGTTTTACAGCAAATTAAAAAAAGTTAAAGGAAGGTTTTGATAATGTTTAGACTATGCTAGAAACTGCAAATTATGATTCACTCTTTTGCCTACTTCTAGTCTATTTCCTGTGCTCTTTGTTTATTGCACTGATATAGCTTCCACTTGACATTAAGTTCCTCTCTTTTGAAAGCACTGGGCTTAATGTACTAAGTTGATGTTTTCTGTTTCCTCCATGTTTTCATCAGGGCTGGCCTTAGACCCACCAAAGCTTTTAGATAACAAAGCATACTGCCTCCATTATTAAACCCACTGTTTTCTTAATTCTCAATGCAAGAAAAAGAGCTTGAAATAGTTTATTCAGCAAACTATGTTCTTTCTTGCTGATTTGCTGAAGTGTTTCTGAAATCCACAATGGGTAGGCCCCATGAACCAGGGCAAGTTAACTTCCTGTCTCAACAGGCTTGCCTTCAGGTTTTCTATGCCTGAATTCAAATATTCTGTTACTTTTGTAACTCCTACTCTTATAGATTTATACTTGTGAACTTGATACATGTAAATTGTCACATTATCTATGAATAAATATTGCATTGTGAATATGGACTGAGAGGACAATAAGGAATTTTGTGTATTTTAAAATATTACATATTACTGGACTTCTTACAAGGTGTTTGTTATACAGCTCAACTTGAGTTTTCAACTAAGGCCCATGTAGGGCAACTGTTTAAAGTTACATCATTCAAGTGAAGAATGTCTTATAGTTTCCATACAGAGAAAAAAATCTAATTGGGGGAAAAGGTATATAAATAAGCAACCTTGGATTTGGAGTATGTGTTTTGGAATACAAACTCTCCTGTTCAAATTCAATCTACACCATTTACTAGCTTTTAAGCATGTAAAAATTGATATCTTATTGAAAAACTTTACTAACTGGTGTTTCTGATCATATAAAATTTATAACGTTTTACAAAGCAAACACTGTACATAATTCTAGGTGTTTAGAAATTTATTCATATTAACCAATTTTTGTTCATATGTTTATCAGTTTCATTTCTACAATAGAAGTTTAAGAGTTGTGATCTCCTCCTATTTCCCTAAAATGCATAGTACCTTTTATAAACTAGTTATTGAATAAAGTGCATGTTTACTGATCCTATTTTGATCAAACAAGTCCAGGAATAAATGTAGGATATATAAAGAAATTGTTCTAAAAACACTGGTTCCAAGTACCCATAAGAAGTCAGAAAATTAACATAGTAATTCTATGAGTGGACGACAAACTTGTATTGAGAATTTCAAAGGCTCAAACATTTTTAATTTACTTAAAAACTGGCACAAATGCTTGCCACAGAGGATTTTGGTTATTCTCAGAAAACATGTGACTTGTGTGTTGGAGACAAAAAAAATCAATTTTCACCATATTCATATCAGCCAACTATTAAGCAGTTTTTCACATTTTTGAATCACTGAAATATTTGAACTTGTCAGTATAAATGTGTACTTATGTCAAATTTTAGTCTGAAACATTTGCAATGGAAAATAAACACAGTTGATACTTGCCACTAAGAAAGAAATTATTCTATTGTGAAGAAAAATAGTGTCCATCTTTCAATAAGTTTCCTATTTGATTCTTATATACTTTCTTTGAAAGATGGCTAAGAGCCACACTTATTTTTCTATCTGTTTATTCATATTCAAAACTCTGAGGCAGCATTTCTTTCCAGTAATAAATTTTTCAAAGGTGCTAGACACTAAATTGTTTATGTTTTATTGTTTAATGTCAGCTACAGTGTTTAGTTGGGTCAAAAAATGGTGCCTTTATTTCATAATAAGATCTACTGTATTAGTTACTTTTATCATCATTATGGTAAAAAACTTGACAAGAAAAAATTACATGGAAAAGACATCTATTTTTGACCCACAGTGTGAGAGGATCTATTCCATCTAGGGACAAGTCATGGCCATATTTGAGTCTGTAGCATCCTGAATTTTAGTAGTTGCTTACACTGCAGAAGAGGGAACAGACACTAGACAGGAAACAAAAGCAGATTGTAATTTCAAGGCTCATCCACACTGAATAATCTTCATGATTCCATAACCTCCCAAAACATTGCCACTTCTGGGGACCTAATTATCTAACACATGAACAGATTGGGGAATTGTTTGTATCCACACTTGAGGAAATAGAGAATCTGATTGGATTCATCAATAAATTAGTCAATTCTTAATTGATATTTCAAACCAAGGAACATTTTGCTATTGTAATGTAATACAATAGAAAGTTGTGAACATGAGAAAGACTCTAGTAGCTAAGAGGGGAAATTGACAATATAGGATGGAGAAAAGACGGTAGGGTGAAAGTAATCAAAATGCATTATATGAATTTTAAAGTTGTCAAGAAATTAATTAAAATGAAACTCATCTCTCCGGTATCTTATTATAAAAATTCCTATAAACTGCATGGTTTGTAAACAGCAGAACCATATTTGTGGCCATAAAAGAGCATGAGAATTCTACAATCTAGTAATAAGTGTACTGATGTCCGATGAGGACTCACTTTCTGGTCTTCATATTCAGGCATATTCAGGTAAATAAAGGCAGCCAAGATCCTTCAGCCATCTTTTTTAAGGGCACTAATTACATAGATGAAGGGTCCAATCTTGTGGTCTAGTCACCTTTAAGGCCTCCGCTTCAGTCTGTTCTCTGGGCTTGAGTTTGAGTAGAACCTCTGAATTCTTCAGAAAACAACAGCAGAAAATGTAAAGGTGCACAAGCTTAACGCTGAAAATCAGAATTGTCAGCAGAATATGCAACATTTAAAATAGATAAGAAAATATGTTGGAATTGGTGGCTGGCAAGATGGTTCTTGAGTAACAACCGCTTGCTTCCCAAGCCTGATGAACTGAGTTCAATTCCCAGCACTTATAGTGAAAAAAGAACAGACCTGCAGGAGTCTATTTTCTACTTCACTTCAATATGTGACACTGCCACGTGTAATCTCAATCTCTCTCTCTCTCTCTCTCTCTCTCTCTCTCTCTCTCTCTCTCTCTCTCTCTCTCTCTCTCTCACACACACACACACACACACACACACACACACACACACATTCACTCTCATGAGAGAGACAGAGACAGAGAGAGACACAGGGAGACACAGAGAGAGAGAGAGACAGAGACAGAAAGATAAACACACACATATACGGACAGAGAAAGCAAGGCAGAAAGAAAGAATGAGAGAAAAGAAGAGAGAGAGTATCTACAGAAACTACAATAAATCTAAAACATTAAAACCTTATGCACATCAGGCAGTGGTGGTGCATGCCTTTAATCCTGACTTTCAGGAGGTAGAGGCAGGTGGATCTCTGTGAATTTGAGACCAGTTTGGTCTACAGAGCAAGTTTCAGGACAGCCAGAGTGGTTACGCAGAAAAATCATGGCTCAAAAAGTCAAAAAAGCTTATGCACTTAAAATTAAATAGTGAAATTAATGTACCATAACATTGAATTGAATACAATAAAGCCATATTGTCCTTTATATAAAGAGAAGAGAATAAATGTTTTTCAGAAAATAGAAACAATCAAATATACTTTCAGAAAGTGTTTCAGAAAGTATTCATTATTACTTTGAAGTGATATTTGACTGGGTTTTACATATGTCTGTACTCAAGAAAGGTGATTTACATAGGGAACTTCTAATGAACTGAAATGTATAATACACTCATCAAGTAATGACTTAATTGACTGCTTTTTTATAGATATAGGAAGAAAATATTGATACTAATTTCATAGCATGGGTTATTTTTCATATTTCAAATGACGAGCATTATAACGGTGTTATCTGGGACCAGTTAAATATCCAAGCTCATTCACATGGGCATGTAAAATGAAAGCACCATATTGGACAGAGTTTTAGGAAATGGAGTTCAACTTAGGAAACCCAAATTTTATTTTAGTTATTGGAAGATAAACTTTTCCCCCAAAGAATATAGTTCTGATTTTGTTATTAAACAACTTATTCATCACCCCATAATAAGTAAATTACCTTCAACTTCAATATTCATCTGGCATAAAAACTTTAATAATAATGTGTCAGATTAAAGACTACCTAAACTTCAGATCTCAAGGGATGTGGAAACACATAAGGCACATAGAACAGTACCAAGAGAGAAGTGAGATGATAAGAATACTACCTTTGATGGTGCAAGAACATATTCAAGTGGTTCTTTGATGTAGCATAGAATTTTATTGCTTATTCGATAAATTAAATATATGGCTGTTGCCCCATTATGAAGGGGGATGACCATCTTTTGAATTTTCCCTGAAAGTTCCTCTTAATAAATAATCTTCATGTAATTATGGAAATTTCAATCATTGGGAGAAATTGGGGTGCTGATAATATTGTAAATAAATGTAAGTGTGGTCGTAGAACAGCAAAGCAGAAGACAGAGAATTTATTTCAGAGTGGGCATCAATTATACAAACAGAATTTACTTGGAGCAATCAAGTGAAACTATAAACTGATTTTTCTATGAGGTAATCTTGTAGCAATTATCGAGAAATATTTATTTTTCTATAAAGAAAGAAGATTTTATTCCTTGTCTATAAGGTCAACATGTCTAGACTCTGTATCATCAGGAAAGCACACGTGACAAAATTCAGATATCTTCATTTGTCAACATCCAGTTATGATTATCATTGGTAAGTGTCGATACATTTTTTCCCCTTGTGGTTATTTTTTCATAAGCACTGAGAAAATTATGACCAATTAATAGTATGAAGCATAAGAGGCTTGATGACAAGTCTCCTCACCGAAATGACAGTAATACATGGTTAAGGGCTAAGGGAGTGTCCTCTCTAAGGTATGAGGTGGCTATTTACTCAGTGTAATCAGAGTTCTAATCAGCACTTTTCACGAAAAGTAAATGCCAATGGAATTCATTAGATATATTTATTCATATATAAAATCGGTAAAGACCCAAAGCATGCTGATATAACACTCATAGCATGAACTGACAGAGTAGTTAGGGCACAGAGTGTCTAAAGCTATCAGTGTCACGGACATACAATATTTCTAGGTACAAGTCATTTTCTAGACAGAATGATTTCCATTAGCATTAATCTAGGTCATTTGACCATAACTAGTCCCTGGTAGTTTAATGATTTGGGAAGCACATAGTGGGCTGGTAAAAATTCTGGTTCTAGCAGAAATAATATTCCTTAAGACTTGATTTCATGATGAAAAACATTTGCTAATGCAAGAGAAAAGAAAGGAATAAAAATGTCTCTTCCAGGAAATATTTGGCATGGGTGGGAAACAAAGTTACTTGTAATCAATTTTCCTACCCTGGCATTTAGCAAAGTTCCATATTATGAATGGCAGGCAGAACCGTTGAATGTATTGCATTCTCATCAACAATGACATTTAAATATTAAAATCAAAATCAGCTTAGCACCTCATGCTGTTGGAGATCAGACGCTCCCTGAGATAAGCAATAGACTCACAGACACTATTGCCCACAGAAATAAGAAATTAGACTGATACTAAGTAGTTTGTCTTTTATCTTTAATTCCTAGAAAAAAAAGAGGATAAACAAATTTCTTGACTGTGTAACCAATCGAGATTGAAAATGTAAGTGAACCCTACTGGGTTATTCCTACTGTTATGTGGAAATACGGTACTGTCTCATGACACATGAAAGCCAGTGAACAAAATGTTTTCTTTAATATTAGAAATACATATGATAAATAAAGATTAAAAATTGTTATCAATTTGTTGCTAAGACTTGGCTTCTAGGTGCAGATGTTATCATCTGAAGTATGCATTATATAAGAAAAGTGTATTTCAAGGAAAAGCATAAAAAGCCAACCTACAATTGCTGCAGATATATAATAAGTAAAATTTAAGTTCAATTTCTATGCCACATTTACATGATAGCAGTAAACATCTACAAACTCATAGACATAATTAAATAAAAATGAATAATTTGTAACAGTGATTCATGGCATGAGAAAATATTCCGGGAATCAAAGGAAAGTCAATTTTAGTTGGACAGCAACTGCAGAAGAAATAAAGTATTTGGCTTTATAAAAATTGTATAATACTCTTATTCGTCCACACATGTAGAGCAATTACAGTTTCTGAAACAGCATAAACAAAGCAGACATGGTTAGTCAACAGATTTGGTATGTTGACATGGTATATGACATTTGAAGGACCACTTGCTCCCAATTGGATGGCTCTATTTCTGAAGAATTTTGAGGACTTGTATGACTTTTTTTTTTATACAAACACTGAAGGAAACATTGTAAGAGAAAAAGAGAATAGATATCCAAGAGCTATGTGTTAAGTAGATTCTCTCCAACTTCAAAATGTGAGCTAGAAAGGAGCATGAAACACCTATTCACTGCTCCATCTCCCACTCTGCACTAGAGAAAGCACAGTGTAAAAAAAATACTGTGGAAGCCAAGAGTTCTTCACTTTTAAAAAATATGTTAACATCTCATCTCTTAGTAAACGGTATTCTTTGGAGAAAAAATCTGTTCTTACAAAGGGGTCTTACAGAGATACTCTTGAGTTTAGTACCACTGTCTATTGAAAAACACTAATATCTATATATGTATTAATAGTGTCTTTTGAAAAACGTCATGGAAATACACAGACAGGATGTAAAAACTAGGGCATTTTATTAGCCAAGTTAACATATTGTAGTAAATCATAAGACAGTCACACTTAAGAGATTCATCAATTGCACTGGCCAAAAACATTGTCAGATCTAGAAAGGAACCTGAGTATTTCTGAGGATATGAAAGTCTCTTGCTGCTTCATTCATTATTTCTTTTTCATGCTCTCTCTTGAATCTCAAATTATTGTAATTTGATACATTTGTTAAATTTTATTAAGGGTTTTATGAAAATTAAATTAAGTATCAATTTAACCTTATGAAACAAAAGCTAATTAATCACATCAAAAACATTTGCTGATTAGAGTTGGCTATGCAAAGAAGATGTCTGCTGCTTGCCTATAGCTACTCTGTTACAGGTATTCTTTGTTAGCAAAATTTTAGCAATATTCTTAGCTTTGTTATGCTTTGCACTAAGATCAGCAATCACAAATTCTGTGAAATCCAACAAGTTAATTCTTCAATACTTTATGGATAAAGTAATTAGCCCTCCAATTAGACTGGGAGACATTTATGTCTTACATTGATATTGCATTAAAAACGTAAGTTCCCATTGATGATGTCTGTGGTAATCATGATTTGAGTGTGAACCACTCAGTGTTAACTGTACTATTTGTAATGTTTAATAATTATAATATAGACATGGGGAAATATCATTGAAAAATAATATGGGAACTGGAGAGATGGCTCAGAGGTTAAGGGCTGCTTTTCCAGAGGTCTGGAGTTCAATTCCCCATAACCTCATAGTGGCTCACAACCATCTATAATGAGATCTGGTGCCCTCTTCTGGCACACAAGGATACATGCAGGCAGAATGCTGTGTACATAATAAATCTTTAAAAAAAAAAAAAGATAACGGCTGCATCTAGTAATTTTATACATACATACATACATATAGTATTTTATTTTTATATTGAGCATATGTTACTGTGTAGGGGAAACTATCAATTTATATTTAAAGTTTGATAAACAAGAGTTAATTCACATTATTGAAAAGTAAGTATAAGTAAAGAAATAGAATTGATAGAGGACTGAAGAGTACAACTCAATGGTAGAGCATTTGCTTACCAACAATAATCACATTGCTTTGATCCGAGAACCACAAAATAATAAAACACAAAAATAATAGTGAAATGAAATTGAAAAGTTGTGTTGTATTAAGAAATATATAGGGCAGGAGAGATGGCTCAGAAATTAAGAGCACTGACTGCTCTTCCAGAAGTCCAGAGTTCAATTCCCAGCAACCACATGGTGGCTCACAACCATCTGTAATGAGATCTGGTGCCCTCTTCTGGCTTGCAGTCATACATGCTGTATACATTATAAAGAAATAAATCTTTAAAAAAAGTAAAGAAATATATATAAAATACAGCTTTGTTTTGAATAGAAAATAAAGGATTATCTGTGATAATTAAATGAATTATGATATGTTGTTAAAATCTGATATTGCATAAGGCCTGAAGTATCAAAGCAATCCTTAGGAAATATAAGAAAATAATGATTGTCATGAAACAAACATCAGTAACTGTATTGATGATATGTGTGTGCTCACAGTTACAGCTGTGGAAGACTTTGGGATTGTGCCCTGTTAGATGTTCATTTTGCATAAATGTTTTAGCAATGCTTTAGAGAATATACAAATTATTTCTTGAAAAGGCAAGAGTTTCTAGGGAATTTTATTTTCAGAATTAATATCAGCCATTTACCAACAAACACCCTTGTAGCATGTGTCCATGATTGAAATGGAGCATTTTTCTAGTTATCCATTCCCCATTTCCTCAGCAGGTTGTGCACTGCTGTGATTACAGAATTTCTTTAAATTTAAACTAATTAGTTGTGTTATACCCTAGCAGAGGGCAACAACAGTGGCAAAATATGAGAGTATGGTCTTCTCAGTCTGCAGGGTATAGCTTTCCTTTGGTAGCTGATCCTGGACCTTAAGATGCAAGATAAAAAGTATCTTTTACTTCCAAAGCTAGTCTCAACATTTATTGTAATTGATTAAGGGGAAACCCTTGCAGGGGAATAATAATACACAGTTACATCATTATATTGACAAGACATCTGTGCTGCTGTGGATTATAACTCTCAAAGCTTGGACAAAATGTACAGGGATTTGGTGATATAATAGTAGTTCATAAAATAAGACAGGTCTATGTCGGGGAATGCCAAGAAATGTAGTAACTGCCCTTGGGTTACTACATGAGAGACTCAAGAAATATGTATCCATGTAAACTAAAGGGATTCCAAGTATTTATAGATCAGGAAGGAGAACTGTGTTGTAATATATTTATATAACTAGCTATCTAGAGAACAATATGTAAACCAAGACCAACAAAATAACTTGTATTCTAGCAACACCTTATATAATGCAAGATTTTGGAATCTAAGACACAATTCAATTTTATATGGATGAATTTAATGTTTTGCTTTTGAGAGAAGCACTTTGAACCATTAATCTGATTGTTTGTATATAATGGATTATACCAACTAAATGCTGCAAGAATTTCAACAAGGAAGTTTAATGTTCAACATATTCAGACTGGAAAGTACTACAAAGAAAATTAAGACTTGATTTTGGGAAAATTATTTTATATAACGTGGCAGAAGGGAAGATACTTGTACGTGTGTACAACACATCAAATCAACCAGCAATACAGCAAGCAGACTAGAATAATAAAACTGCATGAAAGTATTGACTAATTATGATTAGGAGTTTTTAGAAGTGTTTCAACTATGACTTTACTTTTATCAGAGAGAAAGCCAGTGGTAAGCCCTGAAACTTATAGATGAATCATCCGAATCTCTCAAGTCCAATAGAGTGAAATTAGACTAAACACTTAATTCTTGCAAGAACTATAGTACATTTTCTCATTACATGGAAATCATCCCGAATGGGTAAAAAAAAAATACAAGCAGTCTTATGTGGTGATACTGTTTTCCAAAATATTGTGCACCCTAATAAACTTATATGGGGTCAGAACAGACAGCTACTAGATATAGAGGCCAAAAAATGGTGGCACACACTTTTAATCCTAGTATTCTGAAGCCAGACAGATCTCTGTGAATTCAAAGCCACACTGGAAACAGCCAGGCATGGTGACACACACCTTTAATCCAAGGAAGTGATGACAGGAAGCAGAAAGGTATATAAGGTGTTAGGACCAGAAACTAGAAAGTTTGGGGCCTGGTTAAGCTTTTAGGCTTTTGATCAGCAGTTTAGCTGAGATTCATTCTGAATGAGGACTGAGGTTTAATTTTTATTAATGTGACCTGTTAAGATTCATGCTACAGTCTTACAATAGAAGCTGAACACATTTGCCATCACTGGGCAAAGCCATCTTGGTAAAAAATATTATATTAATGAACTTGTTAAGTTTAAGAAAATATTTTTGAAATTGACAAACAATGATACAATATCTGTCTAGAAGAGAACAAAAATATCATGAAGTGCACTCATATTTTTTAAGGTCAGAATCATAATCTTGCTGTAGTCAGATCAGATGCTGAGTTAAGATTTCATGAACTACTTGGAGGGTATTTACTTTTAACAAGTATTAGCTTACAGAAAAGCAATCAAGAACACTGTCTCAGGTTAATATTTATTGCTGTCTTGTGAAATGGTGGTTGGCAATATTTTTGAAAAAAAAGTCTTATAATCTCAAAAGCCAGAAAAATAGCTGACCAATAATGATTTCAATAGTCATAGAACATTTTCATTCATCTGTACCATGTTAATATTTCAATGCTCAGTAACAATGAATATAAAATGTCCGCAGCAGTAAGTTTGCTGCCTTAATTTTAAATGCCCTTTTTTGTCCTGTCCCAGTTAAGTTGTTTGTGTGAAAAATGTGCAGTTGGGTTCTGGAGGGTGCTGGGAATCAGTTTCCCTGTAGTTTTTCCTGTTTGGAAAACATTGTCCAGCTTGCCTCCAGAAACAGAGTAACCATTCCTTGACTCCTGCTGTTGGAGGGGTATATAAGCCCATGTGGGTATGAATAAAGAGAGCTGCTTCCCTGATGAACTGAAACTGGGTGTTTAGAGTGCTGTTTAACCTCAGCGTCCCTCTCCAGATTTCGTTCGTGCTCCAGCTGCGTGGGTCGCGGCAATAAAATACACACTAAAGTGGGTTACCTTATGTGTAACAGATGTAATTCATTTACTTGAAATGCTGTCATCAAAAGGAACAGCATTTCTATCTGTAGTGGAAAAGCTACAATTCGCTGACATATCTTATTTAGAAAAATACATTGTTTTGTCTCATTCTGAACATTTCATTTGTATTAACTGGCACTGGGCCAATAATAGCAAGATGGTTTATGGTAGTGACCAACTCTTGTCTTGATTATATTTGAGGCCTGCTCCAAGAAAGAATTCTTGCCTGATATGGTCAACATGGTCAAAACACACAGCTAGGAAAATCATAGGCCCAAGTGCAGAAACTTTGATGTTGTTTTTGTTGAGCCACAAAGCAGATCCCCAAATGCCACTGCTGCTGCTGCTGCTGTCCTAAGATGAAGGCCTGGGCTAATCCAGCCCCTATTCTTTCCAGGTAAACATAAGGGTTTTACTGGATAAAGAGAAACCTAAACTCAACATTCCTCAGAAATATCATGGAATGCTTTCTGTTTTTCAGGAAAGCTACGGCTTCTCTTCTCCACCCCAGAGAAGAGTTCTCTTTTCGAATTATCTTGGACAAAGAACATCTAGTTCCAGAATAAACTAAGCTAACCTAACCTAAGTTCCAAGACCCTATGCTAACTCCAAGGCTTTTCTGGCCGGTATTTCAGGGCCTCTTGCTAGCTTCCCCAATAAGACTGACCAGGATTTTACCCCCAAGTGGCTGTACTCTGTAAGGTCTCCCCAACAACTGTTTCTTTTTCTGTCTAAAGAGTGGTCTAGTTTGATGGTTTTACTGTACTTTGCTTACAGTTCTTTTGCTAAATGGTCGTTTTCAAATTGCCTTATAAATATTCATGATTGTGTCCATAAACTTCTGATTTCTTCCAATCTTATGCTGAGAAGCTTCTTGTGGTAGTCAATAGTCATTAATATAGGAACTTATAAAATGTTCAAAGTACTGTGTATAAATGATTGTATATGCACTTGTATATCCATAGGTGGGACACCTATGTCCCCCACCACAATGCTCTGGAAACATTGCTGAAAGAGATTGTAAAGAATGTAAGAGTCAGAATAGGGGGAGGAGTGCTTTGAAACGCTGTCCTCTTTGTGGTGGTATTGTGTTCCCCAAAATATGGTGTACCTTAATAAACTTATCTGGGGTCAGAGAACAGAAAAGCCACTAGTTACTCATTGGTATTAATGGATTTTTCAGAACCTCTCAACATAGTAACTGACTCTCAGTATGCTGAAAGAGTGGTGTTACATATTGAGACTGCAGAATTTATCCCTGATGCTTCAGAATTAACTTCACTATTTATTCAATTACAAGATACAATCAGGAAAAGGAATCATCCTTTATATATAACTCACATTCGATCCCATACTGGTCTGCCAGGCCCTCTAGCACAAGGCAATGATGAGATTGATAAATTATTGATAGGAAATGTGCTGGAGGCCTCAGAATTTCATAAAAAACATCACGTCAATAGTAAAGGTTTAAAAAAGGATTTTTCCATAACCTGACAACAAGCCAAAGAAATAGTAAAGAAATTCCTTGGGATCTCTGTGAGTTCAAGGCCACATTGGAAACAGCCAGGCATGGTGACTCACGCCTTTAATCCCAGGAAGCAAGCCTTTAATCCTAGGGAGTGATGGTAGAAAGCAGAAAGGTATATAAGGCTTGAGGACCAGAAACTAGAGGCATTTGGCTGGTTAAGCATGTGGCTGGTTAAGCATGTGGCTGATTAAGCATTCAGGCTTTTAAGCAGCAGTTCAGCTGAGAGCTATTGGGATGAGGACACAGAAGCTTCCAGTCTGAGGAAACAAGACCAGCTGAGGATCCGGCGAGGTGAGATAGCTGTGGCTTGTCTGTCTCTCTGATCTACCAGCATTGACCCCAATAACTCGCCTCGGGTTTGATTTTATTAATAAGAACTTTTAAGATTCCTGCTACACCTCTTGACAAGACATGGCTGTCACATGTATGGACTAACAGAAATTATGATTACTTGTACAAGACACACTTACGCTCAAGTCAGTAAAACACTCTAACATTGAGATAGAAGGGACTCCTGAGGCACCAGGATTAACTCAGTAGAAAAGGATAGTGCATAACTACTAAAGGAGGGAAAGTCACTTTTGTAGAAGTAACCAACCGTCTTATTAAATAAGAAACACAGAACCAATGCGAAGAAAGCCAAGAGATCAGACCTAAGAGCCTTACCCACCTGCTGCAGCTAGCTTCTTCAGCCAAGAGACCTCTCTGAAAGAGACCTACTTCCTGTCTGTTTGTCTTTATATAGACCTTCTGTTCTGCCTTCTCATTGGTTGTAAACCCAACCACATGACTGCCTCATCACTGCCTGTATGTACAGCCCTTCAGGTCTTCTATGGTATTGAGATTAAAGGCATGTGTCTCCAATGCTGTCTGTATCCTTGAACACCCAGAGATCTACCTAGCTCTGCCTACCAAGTGCTGGGATTAAAGGCATGCACCACAAATGCCAAGCTGTGGCTTGCTATTAGCTCTGACACCCCAGACAACTTTATTTATTAACATACAAGTAAAATTACATTTCATTACAATTAAAATATCACCATACACTTTCTTAGAGATGTGGCCACTGCAGGTTCTCTATTAGCCAATGGATTCTATTAGCAAGTGGATAGCCCCATAGTCATATAAGTAAGGGCAATAATAGCTGTACTCAGTGAGTGTTTACATACATATATAAATTAATATACATTAATGTAGTTATAGACAATATATAATATATATTAATTAATGTATATTTAACTTGAGGCACAAGATATATATGTAACAGAGAGGGCCAAAAAGAAGTACAGAGAGTCAGTGGGAGTTATATATGATAAAGATATATTATATATGTCTATGAAAGCTTCAAAGAATAAAAAAGGAAATAAAAGTGGCAAATCATGAAAATGTCCAGAATTAACAACCAGTTATAATTTATCACTGGAGATATTTAATGCATTTTTGTCTTTAAACTCAGCATAGTTATTATAGTATCATATTCATAATTACCACTTGAACTGAAGCATGCAATTCCAGAGAATGACAGAAACTACATAAAGAATTAAAGAACTCACACAAATTATATGAATGTCATATACTTGGCTTTGTACCCTTCTGTATATGTGTTGTAGGACAGAATTTCACCTTCTCAAATCTCTTGCTGTGTTGGACATCTGTTGCTGATATAGTGATGTCACCAGACCAAGAGATGCTGAATTTTTGCTGTCAACTTGTTTGTCTTATAAAACCCTACTGCCATTGTTTCACTGCTTCCTCGAAGTCTGGATTTAAGCACACAGAAACCCTGAGTGAAATTTAGCTATAGTTTTGAAGGTCCATGGTGTTTTCACTATGATATCTTCATGGACCTGAGCAGAGTTCATTACAGTTCATTCCATAAATAAATTGTGTGCATGGTTCACACATATTTCTACTTATCAGTCTTAATCAAATGTAATGATGACATTGAAAATGGAGGTACTTCATCCCTCCTATTGATAGTTTCCTATATAGAATTCGTCTTTAGATTTCAAACAAGAAGGAACTGGGACTCTTTGAACACATTATTATTTAACAACTAGCTTTTAGATACCATATCTGGAAATATTCAAAGAGTACTGAATGCTATAAATTTAATAGATTTCTCTGTGGTGTTTTATATAGCTTTCAGGTTTACTTATTCCTCTTTAATCATGGATCTCAACTGTAATATAATGTAATATTTCTAAAGTGTGAAAATGTCATCACTTGGAATGCATTTGTAAATCTTGGTTGACTCCGTATTCCAACGTTCAATCACTTTGGTGAATAATATTTTTATATTCAGAATTGCATGAAAATAAATAATGAAAAGTGCATCCCCCCATTTTTCAAGCATATTATTTAAATGAATATCCTATGAAATACCCTTCACATTTTAAGTTTATTTTTATTAAGTAGATAATTTCCAGTAGAATTTAAAATGTAAGACTCTTCCCTAAATGTGTAATACTTTAATATTTCCACAAGATGCACTTAAGTAATAAGAAAATGTTTTCATTGTCCAATGTTTATTTGGTGTTTTGCTTGGCATGACACTTGGGCAGTTGGATTTTTTTCCTTTTATTTTATTTTACAATACCATTCAGGTTTACATATCAGCCACGGATTCACTTGTTCTCCCCCCTCCTGCCCCCCTCCCCTTCTCCCCAGCTCACCCCCCATTCCCACCTCCTGCAGGGCAAAGCCTCCCCCTAGGACTGAGATCGACCTCGTAGACTCAGTCCAAGCAGGTCCAGTCCTCTCCTTCCAGACTGAGCCAAGCATCCCTGCATAAGTCCCAGGTTTCAAACAGCCAACTCATGCAATGAGCACAGGACCTGGTCTCACTGCCTGGATGCCTCCCAAACAGATCAAGCCAATCAACTGTCTCACCTATTCAGACGGCCTGATCCAGTTGGGGACCCCTCAGCCTTTGGTTCATAGTTCATGTGTTTCCATTCGTTTGGCTATTTGTCCCTGTGCTTTATCCAACCTTGGTTTCAACAATTCTCGCTCATATAAACCCTCCTCTTTCTTGCTAATTAGACTCCCAGAGCTCCACCTGGGGCCTAGCTGTGGATCTCTGCATCCAGATCCCTCAGTCGTTGGATGGGGTTTCTGGCACGACTATTAGGGTATTTGGCCATCCCATCACCAGAGTAGGTCAGTTCGGGCTGTCTCACGACCATTGCCAGCAGTCTATTGTGGGGGTGTCTTTGTGGATTTCTGTGGGCCTCTCTAGCACTTTGTTTCTTCCTTTTCTCATATGGTCTTCATTTACCATGGTCTCCTATTCCTTGTTCTCCCTCTCTGTTCTTGATTCAGCTGGGATCTCCCGCTCCCACAGGCTCTCTTTCCCTTGACCCTTGCCCTTCAAGCACTTGCTCAGCTATGTTCATATCAGCTTGTTTGTAATAGCCAAAACCTGGAAACAACCTAGATGCCCTTCAACTGAAGAATGGATAAATAAAATGTGGTACATATACACAATGGAATACTACTCAGCATAGAAAAAGAATGACATCATGAGATTTGCAGGCAAATGGATGGGTCTAGAAAAAATCATCCTGAGTGAGGTAACCCAGACTCAGAAAGACAATATGGTATGTACTCACTCATAGGAGGATACTAGATGTGGAACAAGGATGATTGGACTGCTACTCAAATCACCAGGGAGGCTACCTGGAAAACAGGACACCAAGAGAGACACGGGGATCACCCAATGATGGAGAAATGGCTGAGATCTACATGAACAACCTGGATGTTTTACTTTTTACTTAATATTGTATTGTGATTACAGACACATAGAATACATAAAATAAGACCCTGTGGAACATTAATGCATTGGACATGCATCTGGATTTACACAACTGAAGCCAAGGTCTGACTACCTGGGAACTCATTGTCCTAAGAATATTTGGTGGGGTGCACAGCACAACCATAAGGCTCACAGAGTAACTGAAGCCTGCACATAATTAGCAGTGTATCTCAGAGATAGTGGTCTTGTCACAGTAGCCAGGTTACCACTACACAACAAGAACTTAACATCCGGGTTCAGCTATGGGAAATGGAGGTTTTCCCAAGGCGGCCTTAACACAACTGCAAAAATCACAACTCAGAGGAGGAGACAGTGTGTGGTCTCCATTGAAACCCAACCTGGACAGTGAACTGCAACCTGGACAGTGAACTGCTAGGACATTGGAGGACGTTAGAGTGCAGCTCTTGCTGGATCCCCAAAAGTGTATTTACACTCTTCTTCAAGCAAACCTCCTCCTCAGGAGTCAGTCACCTTCACTATATCTGAGATTCCATTTGGTCCCTGGACAGGGGATGCTGACAAAGACATTATCATTTACTCCATAGAGACCCTTCCTTGCGGTGGAAATGGGGTGCACCCGCCTAACACTTTTCATTATGCTTTCGGTCAAGTTTACCACAGAGAGACCAGTGGCCCAGGACATATCATCTTTGAGTTTGATCAACTCATAGGTGCTGTCAACCACCTGTTTGTGAACCTCTTTCCACTGCTTCTTGTTTGCTTCAGCGCCAAGTTCTGGGTTCAGGTTCTTCAGAGAGATGCTGACGATATTTGTGGCACTCCACATGGGCACACTGGAGTCTCTATGCTTGCAAAGACTCATCAATGACAACTTAGCAGGTGAACTCCCAGCCTTTCTCCCTCAGGTAATGGAACTAAGCTGAATGCAGATTGCAACCACTTCTGATAACTCAGTTGTTAGGAAAGTCACTTATCCTCCAAGCCACGTAGGTCAAAATATCTGCTGGCTTCAAAACAAGTCACTTGCAGTTTGTACTGCATTACCAAGCATTGTGAATTATGAACTTGAAAATGTTCACGTTTCACTGAATGAAACAGAGGCAACTCTTCTTTTTTGGACAGTACCCTGTTGTGATAATAGCCAGCTTGGAATTTGCAGTCATGCCAGAGACAGTTTTTGTTTTTCTAAGGAAAAGGTGAAGATTCATAATCTCCTCAATTTGTCTTCCATAACATAAACAAGGGCAAGCTCATCTGCCAAGTCCTTCCTTAGGACAGTGATGGCACAAGCCATGCCCAGAACACCAACCCCCAACATCTGTAATCTTATTCTGGGATGGTGTTCTTCCACAGGAAGATTCATAATCATTGGTCCACATGTCGGTTTTTAATGCCAGTACCAAGCTGTTGTTATTACTATAACTCTATAGTAGAGCTTGAAGTCAGGAATGAGATGCCTCCAGAAGTTACTTTATTGTAAAGAATTGTTTTAGATATCCTAGGTTTTCTGTTTTTCCATATGAAGTTGAGTATTAATCTTTCAAGGTCTGTAAATAATTGTGTTGGGATTTTGATGGGGATTGCACTGAATCTGTAGATTGCTTTTAGTAAGATTGCCATTTTTACTATGTTAATCCTACCTATCCATGAGCATGGGTGATCTCTCCATTTTCTGATATCTTCTTCAATTTCTTTCTTCAAGGACTTAAAGTTCTTTTCATACAGGTCTTTTTCACTTGTTTGGTTAGAGCTACTCCAAGGTATTTTATATTATTTGTGGCTATTGTAAAGGGTGACATTTCTCGGATTTCTTTCTTAGCTCATTTATCATTTGTGTATAGGAGGGCTACTGATTTTTTTTGGAGTTAATCTTGTATTCTGCCACATTACTTAAGGTGTTTTTCAGTTGTAGGAGTATCCTGGTAGAATTTTTTTGATCACTTCTATAGACTATCATATCATCTGCAAATAGTGAAAGTTTGATGGAACTCATGAATTTTAGGCTGACAGCTGTGGAACCTGCATGGAAGTGGACTACACCCTCTGCATACAGGAGACAGTTGTGTAGATGGGTCTGTTTGAGGAGCTCCTGGCAGTGTGATCAGGATCTATCCCTGGTGCATGAGCTGGCTTTCTAGATACCATTACCTATGGTAGGACACATGGCTTACCCCTGAGAAAGCAGGGAAGCACTTGGTCCTACCTCAACTGAATGTACCAGACTTAGCTGTCCCCCCATGGGAGAACTTACTTTGTCAGAGGAGAGGATGGGGGAAGGAGTGGGAGGAGGGATGAGAGGCAGATCAGAGGTTGGTACTTAAAAATTAATAAAAATTAAAAAAGAATATTCATAATCAGCTGGTCCTTGAATGCCATCTTGGAACTGAAATCAAAAGGGACTGTGAATATATGATGGGTGGCATCAGTCATGCCACAGTAGGGTCTGGGCTAGGCGACAGCAGCTCTAGCTACACACACACACACACACACACACACACACACACACACACCACACACACATACACCTCACATACACACACACCTCAAATACACACACACCTCACATACACACACACCTCACATACATACACACCTCACATACACACACACCTCACATACACACACACACAAACACACACACTCACACACACATACCACACACACATACATATACACCTCACATACACACACCTCACATACACACACACCTCATACACACACCTCATACACACACCTCACATACACACACCTCACATACACACACACACACCACACACATGCTCACACATACACTCACACACACACCACACACATCCTCACATACACATTCCTCTCTCTGTCTCTCTCTGTCTCTCTCTCACATACACACACACACACAAACAATATTTGTATAATTTCCCCCTAAGACCTAGAATAGAATAGTAGGAATTCAAATTATCTTTGAATAAATGATGCCTAAGAAAAGCCTGGCATGCAAGAAACAATCAATGAAGATTTTTAAGAAGCACTTTGACATTATATGCTACTTAAAATAACTCTCAATGCTTGTGAGAAGCAGGCATTGAAGAAAGAAAATATTAAGGGATAGCATGCTATTAAAGAGTACGCATATAGCTGTATACACATGTACAAGCAGAGAACTACATACATACATGCACCTACATGCACAGGACATTGAATATGCTGCAGGAGTGACATTATAGCAACCTCATATCTAAACTTACCTATAAATTCTATGTAATGGTTCCAACTGAATATATATATGTGTGTGTGTGAGTGTGTGTGTGTGTGTGTGTGTGTGTGTGTGTGTGTAATAAGTATACATATACTTATTTATTTATTTGTATTCTTTCTATAAAACCTTCTGGAGTCATTTCTGTCAGGCCTTTTTGTTCTTAAGGCAGTGTTTTGTGGACAATAGAGTACAAAGACCAAAAGAGAAATGAGAACAAAATAAGTATTCTTATTATACAGAGAAGACAGACAAAATAGGGCTGAGGATGTGAAATATTAACTCAAATCTTATTGTCCTTCATAACACTTCCAGGATAGAATGCATGCACAATTACATCCTCAACTGGCTCAAACATAGGAGTCAATTGCTGTGGATATCTCTCTATATAAATAAAACACTGATGGCCAGTGACCAGGCAGGAAGTAGGTTGCCAGGCAGGAAGTAGGTGGGACAAGGAGAGAAGAGAATTCTGGGAAGCGCAAGGCTGAGATAAGTTAGATATAAAACCTTAAACTCACAAATATAAGATAGATAAGACATCTTCTTTAATATTGTAACTGTAATTCTTGCTCGATAATTGTTTTGTTATATGTAATTTTACCATGTTAAAGTTAAAACCTTACTTTTTAAAAAAAGAAAAAAAGGGGAAATGCTGTGGATATCATTCTATATAAATAAAACTCTGATGGCCAGTGACCAGGCAGGAAGTAGGTGGCCAGGCAGGAAGTAGGTGGGACAAGGAGAGAGGAGAATTCGGGGAAGCGCAGGGCTGAGGGAGAGAGACACTGCAGCCTTGCGCTTCCCAGAATTCTCTTCTCTCCTTGTCCCACCTACTTCCTGCCTGGCCACCTACTTCCTGCCTGGTCACTGGCCATCAGTGTTTTATTTATATAGAGAGATATCCACAGCAGTCAATGTCTTAAAATATCACTCATATCAAAACATTTAATATCCAACAAAACATAAATTGTCAGCATTTGTGTATAACAAAATAAACAATAATTTTAAAAGGGTCTTTAATGTTTTTATCTGTTACTAGAAGAATAAAATTCTTTCAAGAAAAATAAACTTGAAAATGTGATATGATGCAAAATATGGTTGTAATAAATTTGCTATCATAGAAGGTTTGGTATTCAACTGTAATAATAAGAGTATTTTTGTTAATTTTGCTGCTTATAATTTTTGAATGAAATTCTTACTCTTAGAAAACAACTTTACTCTAATTAAGTAGACCAGAATTGCTAATTAGTGTGTTCCCAAATACATACAGCATCACAATAACCCTAAAAATTCAATATCACTAGTACAATGGCATAATGAGATTCTAAATTTAGGTATTTTTTTAATATAGGTGTTACCAAAAAACACCATTGCATCCTGCTTTTCAGTAATATAAAAGGAAACCTCTACTGATAAAGTTTTTGTAGTTTCTAGCACCATAGTTATGTGAAATCAACCCTCTTTGAAGTATTTGTTTTTGTTCTTGGTTTTGAGATAGGGTCTTATTAAGAAGTTCCTGCTGACCTGCAGTGCAATATGTAGACTATTCTGGACTTGAACTCACATAGGTCCATCCTGCTCTGCCCCCTGAGCACAGAAATGAAAGATATGCAGCACCATTAAGCCTGATTATTAAAGATCAAAATCTTTAGTATCTTTTCTTTCTTCTCTAACTTGTCATGACAGTTGGAAAATCATAACTGCTTACTGTGTTTTTTAGTCACTCTTCCTTTAGCTTTTGATGTCTTCCTCTTTTCTCCTCCTCCTTTTATCCCTTTTCCTACTCTTCCATTTCAAGATCTTTTCCTTCTTTGCTCTTCTTCTTTTTCTTCATCCTATCCATGCTCCAGAATTCCAGGAAAATTTTTACATTCACTTTCTAACTCAGATCAGTTACTTCCAACCTGTATAAATCTCAAAGAACCTGGTTATCCCCTATAGTTTTATACAAAATTGTTTTTTGTTGCTGCCAATTGGAATTTAAGTACAAACTTGGTAATTTTGGTATACAAACACTGAGCAACAAAATTACAGTGCTTAATAGATTTTTGTATCATAACCAGTTGCTGTGGAAATGAACCCTAGGTGTGCTGCCTCAAGAGTAAAGATTCTGCTGCAGAAAATAGACATCTCTGTGTATGCAATATAAGGAAGGCTTGTGGGAATGGTATCAACCAGGTGGATCCTGAGCATAGATAAGCTAGTACAAAATATATTTTGCTCATTTGGGGTTTTAGAAAATTTGTGAGGACAATTTAAATAAATGAAGTTCTGTGCAAAATTAGACACCAACTAATTTGTATGAAACTCTAGCTTAAATTGTTCTAAAGATTATGAAGATTGATCAGTATTCTGCAAAGTTCATTGTGTGTGTGTGTAAGTAAAAATTTACATATGCCTTGGTGCATTTAATTGGCAAATTCTGAACTTTTTATATCAAGAGAAAGTTAAAGATTTCTAAACACAGCATGTTATGCTTTGAGTACCACATGAAAGAGAACATGCAGGAATGAATTCTGTAGAGATGCAGCTGCATATAATTAAATTAAGAGTGATATATGTTACAAACATAAAAATGTTACAGGGCTTCTTTTTACAAATTCAAAACTGAAAAAAAAATCAATTAAAAAAAGAACGATTTATCTCACGTTTTCAGAGGCCTCTTTGGATGGGGGATGCCACTGTTTCTTTAGGCCTATAGTAAGGGAGAAACATCAATGTAGACAGTATGAGATGAAAGAAAGCTGCTTAGTTCTTTGTGAAATTATAGAAAATAATTCGAATTTGCTGTTCCTAACAGCTGACAGATAGTATTTTACCTCTAAGGACAAACTCAGCAGGTCTGTCATCTCTTAACCGAAGTTGTATTGTTGCCATTACAAATTAACAAAATTGTATGTGCTTTAAACGACATAAATCTTGTAGGCTGCAATTTTACAGGTCAAAAGCCCAATGTCAGTCATTCTGGGCTAAGCACCAAGTGTTGGCAGAGCCAAGTCGCTCTATGTAAACTTGTTAAATGCATCTCTATTCTTGGATTGTGACCTCATTTTCATATCAAAAGTAGTTGTAGTGAACCTTTCTCCATAGGTACATACTTCTGGCATTGATTTCAGGCCAACCTTTTTGCTTTTATTAGAGACTAACCAAGGACAATCTCTTTGGCCAAGGATCTGTAATTCCTATCGCATTCAAAGATTCCATTTCATATAAATAAATGACAGTATTTTCCTGGTATGGAGAAATAGAACATTTTAAGGACAGTGAATCAATTTATTTTTCTTGTACCATTTCCATTTAATACTATCTTTTAGAGACTTACTTTTTAGTATTGAAATTTAATGACTTGTCTTAATCAGCTTTAAATAGTCTTAAAAATCATCAGAAACATTTTATTTGCCTTTTGATATTCACTACCACTATACTATTTCAAAACATAAACATTTGAATAGAGCATTAGAAGATGATATTCTCATAAATTTTGCAAAACATGTGACATATTGATACTATAATTCTAATAAGAATATTGAATTTCATATCGGAGGAGATTATAGGCTACAGCAAGCATGAGGACTGGAGTTTTTAATTCCTGGAACTCCCATGAATGCTGAGTTGGCATCGGTGACCACATGAAATGTCAGCACTCTGACAGCAGGGACAGAGACGCCCCAGAGTGAAGTGGTTAACTCCACTAAGTGAAAGTACAGACTCCATGTTCAGTTGAGTAACATCGATTCAAGGACTAAAGTGGACATCAACCTTGGGGTTCAGCAAACACTCGACCTTAGGTTCTTTACCAACACACTCCTTGGATCAACAAACTTGAAAATACAAGCATATCATAGAGGACAGCAAAGAGGGATCTATGTTCATACCTGTTAATGTTTAATTGTGTAAAAAAAAGAAAGATAAAGGTTTTGAAATACACCAAGAGCCCTTAGCTCTCATCAAACATAAACACATCCCAAATCGAATAATCAGCTCAAATGAGATCATTGACTGAAACCATTCATTGTGCTACAGAAGGAGGCATTGAAATCTCCAGGTGTGGTAGTTTGAATGACAAATGGCCTCCCTAGTCTCATATATTTGAATACTTGGTAACCAGTTGGTGAAACAGTTAATGAAGAATGAGAAGGGGAGGGGGTTCCTTGTTGAAAGAGGTTTGTCACTAGGTGTGAGTTTGAGGTTATCTGTTGTGGATATTTTGTTTGTGTTCTGACAGATAAAGCTTGCCTGGAGATCAGAGGGCGGAGCTAGCCACTAGTTAACCACAGAGGCCAGTCAGTGGTGGCACACACCTTTAAACCCAGGAGGAGGAAACAGGAAGATCAGGAGTTCAAGGCCTCCCTGGGCTACAGGAAACGGAACCAGTCTAAAGGAGAAACAGAGCCAGGTGGTGCATGCTTTTAATCCTAGCACTAGGGAGATGGAGACAAGAATATAAAGTGGGTCAAGACAGGATCTTGGGCCCATTCAGTCTGAGGATTTATAGTCAGGATACCACCACATTCGGTGTGAGAATTCATAGAGGTAAGAAGTCTCTAGTGCTGGCTACTCTGATTCTCTGATTGTTCAGTTTTCACCCTGAAATCTCACTCTAGGTTTTTATTAATAAGACTAATTAGAATCATGCTTCAGTGATCTATCTGTTTTTTGTTTGTTTGTTTTTGTTTTGTTTGTTTGTTTTGGTCTGTATGTCAGTCTGTTCAACTGCCTCATAGTCTTAAGATGCAAGCTCTCAACTGCTGCTCCAACACCATGTCTAGTTGCCTGCTGCCATGTTCCCAGCAATGATGGTGATAGATTTACCCTCTGAAATTATAAGCACAAAAAACTCTATATTCATAAGTTGCCTTATTCGAGTGTCTTATATCAATAAAAAGTTAGTTAATAATATGCAAGAGTAGACATTTGAAAAACTTGAGTTTCCTTCATGGAATCACTTGAGGATTAATAATCCCAAAGCATTCCACTAACAAGCTCCTCTAAAGTATATGGGCTAAGATACAGTTCTGTGAGATGACATGCATTTGAACTCTCTGGTAATCTGTAAGACTCTTGGATTGCCTAACATCAAATTCTACTTCAAATCTTCTCCCACCCATCAGTTTTCTAATACAAGTTACCTCCTCATTATCAGAGCAGGTGGAATTCCTGCTGAGACTGCCCCCCCTTTTTTTCAGTTCCTGCCAATTTTTAAAATTATTATGAGAAAACATAAGTGTCCAAGGAAACCACATAGCATCCTTACACATTGATATTCAAAGATTACCCTCTAAACCCAAGATTGTTATGAATGTTTATAAATTCAGTCATCATATGGCCTTGCAAATTGTTATTGTATCCCATCACAGTCTATATACTGCAGGTTTTACCTGTTCATCTTTGGTTTCATCAGTTTGTGATCCTAATATCTTTAATGATGGATGCCAGTATTCTTTGTTGCATATCTTAAAGGGCTTTAAAAACTTTTAAAAACAAATGAAACATTTTTATTAGCCACTCAATCTCTATATCAGCGTGTTATTTCAAAACATACAATTTGGAAAATAAATTGGAAGATAAATTCATTGTAGTGGGTACTACTTCCATCTATGACCTTGAGGTATCAGCCCCTAGTACATTACCTCTGAGCCATCTTGAGACCTTAGTGGCTTGTACGCAGCCCCTCTCTCCTCTCCCTCATGGGTTGGATGATGGGGACTGACTCAGGCAGCAGAAGCAGTGTGAGACCAGCCATCACCCTCTGTGACCAATTTGCCTTATCCTGTTTAGTGAGTTGTTCTCCTCAATATAATTTCTTAATAAATAATTCCTTTATCAAGAATCTGTGGATTATCTGCAATACTTCACAAATTTACCAAAAGCTGAGTAAGAGATTTTGTTGATGCTATGATGCTAATAAAAATATTAAATATATAGGTTAAAGATTGCAAATCTAAACAGTGCACCACAATTTACCCAGTACATATTCTCAGTCATCTTTAAAGTTTAAAAGTTGTCTCTCAAATACAGACACTTCTTCTACAAATAAAAGTATAAATATACATACAGGTTAACTGATTGGTTAGACTGACTTTGTTAGTATGAATAGTAAGAATGTTGCAGATCTAGAGCCAAATTATATTGGGATAATTATAGTCTCTTTAATATCCATCAACCACTGTCTGACTTAATATTCCTAAGACTATGAGACACCTTTTCATACTGTGTTGACAGAATATGGGTTTCCATCAACCCAAAGCTAAGAAATGGCATCATCTAGCATCTGAGACTTAAAGTAGTGATTTCCTCAATTTTTTGAACCTGCATACCAGATATTTTCACAGATGTATTTGATTTTGTTTTGTTTTGCAACTATAAGAAGTTCATGAAACTGTTACAATAAGGAAAAATGGTATCTTTGAAAACCAGAATCATTATACTCCTATTATAGTTAACCTCTTTCTCTTTATATTTTCGAGACAAGAACTACAAACACATGCCAGTATATAATGTAGCATTACAATGTTATGGGGGGGGCAACTTGGGGAAAATAAATACACATTTTTTTTAAAAATATTTTTATTTTATAATTAATTTAATTTTACATATCAGGCACAGATTACCTGTCCTCCCTCCTCCCACCCCCGAGCCTTCCCCTACACCAACCAAGCAGTAGCATTAAACTAAAGACTCGAGGAAGGACACAATGACTAATAGAATACATTTCTCACAGTTGTAGAACCTCTCTTAGAATGAGTCAATATTAAAAGAATTCTTTGTGCAGAAAAAATTAAAATAAACTGTGAGAGCACTTGCAAGTGAAATGGGCCTTTAACCTTTAATACACACAGTGAAGGAGAGGAGGAAAGCTAGCTAATGAGCTCCCATACAAGGTACAGAAAGAAGGATCTTGTATGTTCAGATGTTATAGCAAATACAACTGTTACTAGGGTAGAGTAGTCAAGTGAGGAAAATATGTCCCAAGGTAGACTAAGCTGTCAGTGACATCATCACTGAGAAAAATCCCAAGGTTATGCAGTCCGAGACAAAACAATGTAGCAAATGGGCAGAAGAGCGGCCTGAGGCGGAGGATCAAGGGCTGGAACTGTGGACGTTGTAGTGCCAGCAGGAAGATGAAAGCGGGAGCTATGTTTCAGGAAATGGAGAGGTCAGCACAGGTCTAAGACCTGGTATTGGTTGAAATCATTCCTCATCGCGAAGTTCACAGATCGGTGTGGCCCTTGCTCTCTCTATGAGAATCCTGTCATTGCAGACTCATCACTAGCCAGAGCGCAACCAAGTGACGAGTGCTGAGCCAGAAAAGGGATATCAGCTTTCCCTACAAGGGTCCGGGAACATTGTGGAGGGTGGGTGGAAAGACTGTAAGAGTAAAAGGGGTTTCTGGGAAATAGTATCTTTCGGACAGAACAGGCCTATTGCCCTTATGAACTTACAGTGGCTGCAGCTGCTAGCATTCGCTCTATAGAAGACCAATCCAGTCAACATTCAATAACGGATGAGGACAGGAATCAGGAGACCCAACCTTAATGGAGGGCTATTGGCAGTTGGTGGATGCTGTGGGAGGGATAGTGAGTTTTCCTCAGAGGTGAGACCTCTGGTAAGTTGCCCATGCTCTAGTGGATGAACCAATACGTGTGTGTGTGTGTGTGTGTGTGTGTGTGTGTGTGTGTGTGTGTGTGTGATTTGAAATACATATCCATAATATATACAATATATTTAGATAGTTATTATATATTCATTTGTATATTCTCTTTTGCAAATTTTTGCAACAATTATTTTTAATTACGTGTATGTGTGTCTGTGCGAGTTTGTAGGCAAGAACGTAATGGTCTGAAGAGTCACTTTGAATTCCCCTTGAGCTATAGTTACATATAGCTGTGAGCTCTCTGATGACAGAACCCAGGTCCTCTATAAGAGCAGTATGGGCTCTTATATGATCAACCACCCCTCTAGCCCTGAAATTTGTATTTTCTGAACCAAGAAATTACTGTTACTATATTTCAGTTTTTTTTTACAGAATGCACTTTAAACAATATCTATTTATTTGTTCGTTTGCTTTGTTAGTTTGATTGTTTAGGTGTTTGAGTGTTTTGCCTGCATGCTAAGTGCATCATGTGCATGCAGTGCCCACTAAATCCAGAAGAAGGCACTGGTGCCTTGGCACTGGAGTTGTGTATAGTTGTGAGACACCCTATGATTTCTGGCCCTGATTTCTCTGCAGCAGCTACAATGCCCTTCACGGCTGAGTCATCTTTTTGACCCCAGAATTTAGTCTTGACTTATTCTCATCCATTTAGAAATCAAGATTCTATTCTACATTCCCAAGTCTGCTACTCCTCGCTCCAGGTAATAGTAATATTTCTGTTGGCCCTAAACTTATTGTATAATTCTGAAAATGAGATGTATTCAAACTGATTTTGTGAATATTCTATTTACCTAAAAATAAATGTGAATAAATTGAATTTTCCTTTTATGATGTACTGTTAGAAATGAGACTGATGGATACATATGTATTTAATTTTATATATGCAATTTTTCAATTATCTACAGTATCTCCTTTTTTGTATGTCTTACCCACTCCAGAATTTTGTAGTTTGTGCAGCATGGATTAAATGCTGCCAGTCTGTCATATTGTATAGTATAAAACAAAAGATCTTCTACCAAACTTCTAAAACCTTTCAGCACAGGAACTTCCAAACCAAGTTTCTCCAGTATCTTGCTTTCATATGGCATAGCAAATTATAGATTGCACTAGATGATTTCATAATATGCTTACACTCAGTAAGTATGTAAAGCATGCATAAAGTCAGAACTAAATATAACAGTTTCTGCTGTTTTCAAGCTAATTATAAATGCCTCTTACATTAGTATTCCCAAACTTCATTGGGAATTCACAAACACTGAGTGTACTGAGAACTCCATCGATACTTCAGCTTCCAATTTAGTTTTCATATTCTTTGGGAGGAAAGGATGGGGTAGAAACTAATGAAGGAAAAAGAAATAGATAAAATATCTAGTTATGGTTAGCTGACTTATTTAAATTCACACTATCTTCTAGAGTTTAATAACAGTGAGTTTATTTAATAAATAAATGCTGTTAACTACAAGATTAATTTTGCTGCGACACGATTGTGCCCAAAATCAAAATCTAATTCTCATGAGAACAAACTTCAGGATATACAATCTTTATTGTAGTGACTTCTCATTTCATGTTTCCTATAGAGAAGCTTAAACAAGTATTTACCCTAGTAAATAGAACTTGAGAGATATTTACTTAAATAGTTACGCACATTGCATCTTGACATATCCCATTGGGAAAGAAGGCACAGAGATCAAACAACTTTCCCAAGATTACAGGTTCCCTCTAGGTCCTTGTTCTGTCCCTTCTCTTTTGATAAATGACACACACACACACACACACACACACACACACACACACACACACCACACAAATGACTTACACTTATCTTTGGATAGACAAATGAGAAACTAAGATTTTTTTCAGACAATAGGAAGTTCATAGTACTGATTTCTTAATGTGCTAGATATTTATGAAGGTACTGTTCAAGGTGTTGGGAAGACATTCATGCAACAAAAACAAACAAACGGCATAACTTTTCCCATTATGATGTGCTGATTTAGAAAACAGATTGATGTGTACATATGTATCTAATAAATAGTGTAATAAAAATGAGAAAAATGTTCCTAAGGAAAAAGAGATAATAGAAATAAGATTGTAGAGTTCTAAAAAGGTTTTAATTTCCATTTGCATAAATGGGGTTCTAGCAAGTAGAGGAAGGAGTGCAGGTGTCATTGGTAAACTAGATATGAGTATGAACGTTGGTGTCTCAATTTAGTACCTTCACCTTACTGGCTCAGGACAGAGAGGAATGGATTTCATTGTTATCAGCAACCACAACAAATGTGCCACTGTTGGAAAATACCTAGAGGGTAGAGAAAAGATAAGAATTTGATTTCTTTATATTCTCCTCACCTATTCTACTAGTGTTCTTACTTTTAAAAACTAATATCTAAAATCAGCTAGAGAACTTCTCTGTGGGCAGCTCCCACTAAAGCATCAGTGTTCACAGCAGGAGCCTAGTAACAAGAGAAAGGACTGCCAGGATCTCCATATCTTCTGGTACAGTGTTCCCAGGGCAGAGCAATAACAACTTGAGGGAACAGCATCAGGAAGTTAAGGGTGAATGCTTCCTGCAGCACTCTGGAAAGTATAAATGTATCTATTTATCACCAGCTCATGCTGAGTCATTGATGGACCTGCCCAATGCACAATTTTTTACTTTAGCATCCTGCAAGCCATGCCATAAATCTTAAATTACCTATTAAAATCAAAGTAAAAGAAAAGAAATAAAACACTTATTATTTTTAAATTACATTTTGTTACCCAAGATCTATTTACAGAAGTATACAACTATAAATAAAGGTAATTTGACATAATGCATTTATCTTCCTGTTAAAGACAGATAGGTGTGTTTTACATATTGTAAGGTCCATAAAGGGGATCCACTGTTATTAGTATAGTTTAAGTGATAATATTATTTGATCTGTTCATATTACTTATCCAGCACAAACTTATAATAGTTGATCTTCTTACACTGGTACTACAAGACCATCACATAGTATAAAAATTACTTTTTTCCTAAAATCTTCTAAAGGGGTTATTTCCAATTCAAAGGTTCTCAAATAGTTTTATTGGTCATACAAAAAACTGAAGTTTAAGATAATACTGATTATCAATGAAAGTAGATCATGTAGCTTTGTAATATAATGCCATTATTTTATGATTAAAAAACATGGAAAACATTAAACATTAATGAGAGGGTATAAATAGCTAGACAGTTATTGAACACTAGAATGAATTCAGTTCAACTTGTTTTTTTTATGAATTGATCAATTTTGGAACTTGAATTTATTTATTTCTCTGTTAAACAGTCTTGGCTATCCTGCCACCCACTCTATAGACCAGGCTGGCCTTGAACTTAGAGAGATACTCCTGCCTCTGCCTCCTGAGTGCTGTGATTAAAGGCGTGCGCCGCCGCCGCCGCCACCACCACTTGGTTTGAAATTATTTTCATGAAAAAAGCAAAAAACAAAAGCAAGGACATAAAAGCAAGGACATAAATATTTTTCTTGATCCTATTATCTTCAAATCTTATGCTACAGTGAAGGAATGCTGTAGATAGTGCACGGTTTCCTTGTTGTCAGAGCAAGCAGGAAGCCAGGGCAAGCCTTGGTGGACATGACAGCAACTGAAAAGTCACAAACACTCAGAGCACCTTGGAGACTTTACTGGACATGTGCTTTGACAGAGCTGAGTAGACCAAATATGGTTGGGGTTAGCCTGGATCAAAAATATATTTTCATTGTTAACAATAAAAAATGTTAGGACATAAAGACCTTGCAGTTTAAACAGGTTGTTCAAAAACTAACCTTAATGATTTTCTGTCTCCATTTCTGTTATTCTCTATCTCTTTTGATTTGGGGACACAGAGAAAATATTCCAATTTAAATCATCTGATGTTTATTTTCTATTTTTTTATTGATATTGTAAATACCAGATTTTCTTGAAATGTCAGAAGTCACCATTTCATTTAACATTAAATGATGTTTTGGTAGGTTTCAAAGCCCATTAAGAAAAGTTTCTGCTGCCTAGCTGAAAAAATGTAATGGAATCTACCTTTGGGATGAGACATGCCACTGTCCCCACCCTTAAGAGTTAGCAGTTATGGAAGGATGAGGAGATATGGAAGTGGGAGGATGAAATGGGGATGGGGAAAGGAGGGGAGATTATAAAAGGAATACCTGGAGAAACTTCTAAAATTAAGGGTCATTGGGGTAGTATGGAAAACTAGCACAGTAGAAACTTCCTAAAATATGTATATTTATGAGGTGATCTAAATTAAATCAACAAATAATGGGTGAGACAGAGACCCAGCTGACTATGTCTTGTTATCAGATGAAACTTCCTGGATTGGAATTGAGGTATACCTAACTGAGTTGTTGACCAAAGGGGTCACAAGAAAATCCAAAATTATCTAGGTTATGTGCCGAGACTATGGGTTGCTCTACACCAACTGACAACAAGTTTCCATTACTGAAGACAACTCTTATATAACTCATTGAACGTGTAGAAGTCAAGGTGGTGTCTACATAGAGCCTTCACTACTGTGTGTGATAGCATCTTTGATACAGGAAGATAGTCTATTCACTATCAAACAAGAAAAAATAAAAAAAAAAAAGCCACAAAACAATTGATCTACAATGCTGTCCTGCCTGCAAGATATGCTAGGGTAATGGTGGTACAAAGCTTGTAGGGGTAACAAACTATTATCTGATTTGACTTAAGGCCCATGAAATGAAACCCACCTCTGACATTGGTTATGTGACAGATAACCTCAGACTAGATAGGCCATGGGCCTAGGGGAAAACCAAATATAATCATTCGGTTTTCTAAAGGAAGGTAGCAATAAAATGATTCCTAGCAATATTCTTCTACACTCTTTGGTCATTGCCTTGTTCAGTCAGAATCAGGCAGAGTGGCACAAATACAGAGACTCACAGCCAGACATTATGCAGAGGGAGAGAACCTTTGAACACTCAGCCATAACAGAATGATGCCATCAAATTTCTTCCTGCAGAGCACAGGGAACCCAGCAGCAGAAGCAGAAAGAATATTAGAGCCAGAGGAGTTGGCTGGAACCATGAAAAATGAGGCCTTCTTAATCAACCCAAGCCAAGCTCACATTAACTCACAGAGACTGAAGAAGCAAGCCCAGGGCCTGCATGGATTTCTACCATGTCCTCACTGTTTATATTATGGCATCTAGTTTAGTATTTTTGTTGAGTTCTTGGGTTTTTAAATGAGTGAGTCTCTGATTCTTGTGCCTTCTATCAGGCTTTTTTCTTCCTTTGGTTTATCTTATCCAACTTGGATGTGATAGTTTTTTAGTTTTTCTTATTATATTTTCTATACTTAAAATGTGAGCGGCCGGGCGGTGATGGCGCACGCCTTTAATCCCAGCACTCGGGAGGCAGAGCCAGGCGAATCTCTGTGAGTTCGAGGCCAGCCTGGGCTACCAAGTGAGCTCCAGGAAAGGCGCAAAGCTATGCAGAGAAACCCTGTCTCAAAAAAAAACAAAAACAAAAAACAAAAAAAAAATGTGAATGAAGAAATGAATGAATGTTTCACACAATTCTCCAATATCAGCTTTTTTTACCCTACTATATTATATTTTATCATATTGTATTTTATTTTATTGTTATTATTTAAAACCTGTTTGTTTTCTAATGACAGACAGAAAGGGAGTGGATCCAGATGTGAGGAGGAACAAGAAAAGAGCAGGGGAAACTGTAATCAGGACATACTATGTGAGAAAACATAGTCTGTAAAAATCATTAAACATTGATTTGGTTTATGCCATGTAGTCACTGCTATCTTTTTTTTCTTTTTTTTTTAATTAAGAAAATTTTTGTTATAATTATAAAAATACAATATTTCTTTTAAATAAATACAAAATGGCTGTGGTGATTTGAATAAAAATGGCTCATAGATTCATGTGTTTCTGTGGTGGTATTGTGTTTCCCAAAATATTGTGCACCCTAATAAACTTATCTGGGGTCAGAGAACAGGACAGCCACTAGATACAGAGGCTAGAATACGGTAGCACTCATACCTTTAATCCTAGCATTCTAGAAGCAGAAATCCCTCTGGATCTCTGTGAGTTCAAGGCCAATTTGGAAACAGCCAGGCATGGTGACACATGCCTTTAATCCCAAGAAGTGATGGCAGAAAGCAGAAAGATATATAAGGAGTGAAAATCAGAAACCAGCAGCATTTGGTTGGTTAAGCTTTTAGGCTTTTGAGCAGTAGTTCAGCTGAGATCCATTGGGATGAAGACACAGAAGCTTCCAGTCTGAGGAAACAGGATCAGCTGTCAAGGTGAGGAAGCTGTGGCTTGTTCTGCTTCTCTGATCTTCTGACATTCACCTGGCTCAGGTTTGATTTTATTAATAAGACCTTTTAAGATTCCTGCTACATGTTTCAATGTTTGGCCCACAGGGAATGCCACCATTAGGAGGTGTGGCCTTGTTGGAGGAAGTATGTCATTATGGAAGTGGGCTTTGAGGTCTTATGTGTTTAAGCTACACCCAGTGTAGGACACAGTCTCTTCTTCTGCTGTCTTTGGATCAAAATGTTGAACCTATCAACTTATTCTCTAGCACCATACACACTGCCGTGTTTCCCACCATGGTGATAATGGAGTAAACCTCTGAGAGCCAGCCTGAATTACCTTGTAAGAATTACTGTGGTCATGGTGTCTCTTCACAACAACAAAAACCTGAGACCTTGGGTGATGATAGCATATTCATATTGATGTATTACCTTTAAATACTTAAATTATTCTTAGATATATTTAATTATTGTATGTATGTTAGTATTAGGCTTGCATGTGTGTACATGTACCATATGTGTGGTTCCCATGAAGATTAGAAGAGGGTTTCAGATTCCATGAGACTACAGTTCTACATGGTCATTTGGCACCATATGGGTACTGGGAATCAAATCTAGGTCCTCTGAAGAGCAACAAGTGTTTATGACTGCTAGGACACTTTTCTTGGCCTAGAATGCAATTCTTAACAATTTAAACAAAATGAGTTACATGCTTTTTTTTCAATAATATTACTTTAATATTTTGTCATGATTATTAGATTATTAGATTATTTTTAAGAATTATTAGATAGCATTAAATAATTACAAAATGCTTTATACTTATTATATTAATGATTAAATATCAATTAGACAAATAAAGTATACCATTTTAGCATTCTACAAGTTGCTACTTATCTCAGTTCTTAAGAACAATAACTGAAAAACATCATATTTTTGTGTAACTTTTGATAAAATTAAGAAATGGTATAACATGTTCACTATATTTGGTCTATATGCATATTTCTGTGTAAAATTTAATGAATCATTACACTTGATATTTTATGTTATATATATTAATCTTAAGTATGTAAAATATATATTTTTCAGGCTGCTTGTGGCATTTACTCTAAGGAATATGGAAAAAATATGGAATATGGTATGTGTACCTACTTGATGATAGTTAATTGTTATAAACCAAACAGTATCACTACGTTAACATTAAAAATAGATCATATTCAGGAACATGTAGCTCTGTGCTGACACAATCATAGAATCATATGGAGGGGAGGATGGTGTAGAATTCCCTGGATAGGGAGTCTCAGCCAGTGGAGAGCTTACACTTACTGGGAATGGAGCCTACATTCTCTGCAAGAACAAAAGCATGTTAACTGTTGAGACATCTCTTGAACCTTTGATAACAATTGTTTTCCTATACATGTAGAAGTAGCTCATTAAATTTTATAAATAAAGGTTACACATATTGAAGAGTAACTAAAGAATGCCATTATTGGGCAACTTGGGCCAGCTTCACAGTCCTCTTCCGCTCAAGAGAAAACTGAAAAATACACTGAAAGGGTACCACTGGTGCCCAGGAACTCAGACAGCATGAGCTGCCTCCTCAAAATTATTTGTATTTATGTTACACTTATGTTATATCAGAATTAATTCTAGTTTGAAAAATATTTCCTATTTTACAAAAACCAAAGGACTTCACTAATCAGTTTGTTTAAAATTATCATGAACTCTAAGTAACTACTCATATAAAAGGCAATCTTCCTAAAATTACAATAATATTAAGCATCATAAAACATTGAAAAAATACTGTTTTATAAATTTTACTATTAAAGAGATGAAAAAAATTAAAATTATCTCTTGACTTGAAATTTATATGTTGACTGTTGATTCCAAGAGTTTATGTGGATGTAACTACCATAATAATTACTGTTATATATCAAGTCTATTAAGTTTTAAATTCCATAATAATACATTCTAAAATGTCAACATATGTCTCCCAATTCAGGCTTGTCCAGAGCTAATCCTCACAATTTAATGAATCTCAGATTGTAATATGTTTTAACTATGGTAAAAAATTGATGGCAGAAGAAGACTCATAGAAAAGGGGGACAGATGACTGGGGGACAAGTATAGGGAAGAAGATCTCACCACCAGTCTGTGTATGAAAATGTCACAATGAAGCCCTTACACTTACGTGAATTATAACGGGAAAATTAAAATGATGAGGAATATTATAACTTATTTAAAACTTAGTTTTCGATTTTTAAATTAAAGAAAAAAAAAACTAAACTTTGTTACTAGCATGATTATTTTCTTCAGTTTAAATTGCAAAGATTTCTGAATACATATCTCAAATTATCTCACTTGTAAAACCAAAGCTAGACATGCCTGTGGGACATAGTATGTAAAATACTTACAGAATACATGGTGGATTACCCTATTATGAAACGTAGAATATAGATTTTCTTATCTCTTCTGAGATGAAAAAATGGCAAGTATATGGCTCAAAGGACATAAAATTGAATTGTATTAATTTTCTATATGGACATTTTTTTATACAATAAAATTCAATGTCAGTGCCACCTTGCTCATTATGTGGAGAAATACAGGCACTATAATTAGCCCTGAGTTTATTTTCTAGCATACTAGGCAGAAATGCAGCCCCCCATAGGAAGATAAAAATGGAAAAGCAAATTAAAATGGATCTGAGCCAGGGCATTGCTAGATCAATACCTGGCACACACAGACCTGCTTAGTAAAAGTTCTATGTATTCAGCAACCTTATTCCCCCAGCAGAAGGACCAACTGCAACCAACGCATATTTGCTGAAAAGGCACTGAATCCAATTAGAGGAACGAAGATGATTAAATTTCAAAAATGTCTTCACATCAACATATGTAAAATATCTCTATTGTAAGATTATTCAATATTTCTCCAAAATTCTTACAAATTTAGAAGAAATTTGTGATATTTCTCCTTTCATATTTTCTTTTTCTTCTTTCTTTTCTTTTCTTTATTTTGGAGACAGGTTTTCTCTGTGGGTAGCTCTGGCTGTCCTGGAATTAGCTCTATAGACCAGGCTGGCCTCAAACTCACAGAGATCTGTCTGCCTCTGCCTTCCAAGTGCTGGGATTAAAGGTGTATTCCACCACCACCCAGCTCTTTTCATATTTTCAATGTGAAAATTTTCTTTTTGAACTTTTATAATTAACTTAGTGCATAGATATAAACAGCATTAATATGAGCATCAGTGGTTTAATTAAAAAGTTAGTAATAATTAAATGACATCTCACCAATTTTTATGTGATTAGTTTCCTTCTGAAAAATTTGCTTCATAAGAATATTCTGTGTAGCTAGAGTTTTCCTTGCCCCCATTCTGGACAAATCTTTATCACCCGCCAGTCCCACAGCCACTCAGACCCAACCAAGTAAACACAGAGACTTGTATTACAAACTGTATGGCAGTGGCACGCTTCTTGCTAACCGTTCTTACAGCTTAAATTAATCAATTTCCATAGATCTATACCTTGCCACGTGGCTCTTGGCTTACCGGCATCTTCACATGCTGCTTGTCATGGTGGCAGCTGGCAGTGACTCTTTCTGCCTTCTTGTTCTTTCTTTTCTCCTCTCTGTTAGTCCCGCCTATACTTCCTGTCTAGCCACTGGCCAATCAGTGTTTTATTTATTGACCAATCAGAGCAATTTGACATACAGACCATCCCACAGCATTTCTGCTTATAGAATTCTGCTCTATAGAGTGAAAGATAATCTTACACATATGACAAGGGAACTCAGCTCTATTGAATTAAATAGAAAAGATATATTTATTCTGTACATAATCATATTTGTTGTGGAATATAAGATGTGTCATTTGTTTATGCTGTGGAGCATTTGTTTAAATGATGCAAAGATGTGTTGCGTTCTTTTATGCTGCAATTGTTTAACTCTGTGAAGTTATGATACTGTGCCTATCTAAAACACCCAATTAGTCTAATAAAGAGCTTAATGGACAATAACTTGGCAGGGAAAGATAGGTGGAGCTGGTAGGCAGAGAAAATAAATGGAGACATTTTGGAAAAGCAAAGATCAGGATGGAGCAAGAAAGGAGGAGAAGAGGACATCATGGGCTAGCCACCCAGCAAACCAGCCACACAGCCACCCAGCCACCCAGCCACACAGCCACACAGCCAGACACAGAATAAGAAGGACAGATAAGATATACAGAAATACAGAAAGGTAAAATCTCAGAGGCAAAAAATAGATGGGATAATTTAAGTTAAGAAAACTTGGCAAGAAACAAGCCAAGCTAAGGCTAGGAATTTATAAATAAGAATAAGTCTCTGTGTATAATAATTTGGGAGCTGGCTGGCAGGTCCCCCAAAGTGTAAAGTGTAAAGACTAATAAAAAAAACCAACAACAGATATTTCAAACATGTATGCAAAGTGCAATGGCTTATTCTAATTACCTAATATATGTTATATCTCTTACTCATTTTATTTTTATGGTGAGAAGACACCAAATCTATCTAGATGATTTTCAAGAATATGAAATATGTCCTAATTCCCTCCCACCCTTTAGGACCTAATAATTATTATACTTTTTATCCTATGTGAACTCTCTGAAAATTGAATGTGTAAGATCATTTATCTCTTTACACATACTTTTAGTCCACTAAAAGTATGGTAAATGACAGAATTTTCTTCTTTTTATAGTTGGAGTAATATTGGTGTATGTGTGCATATGCCAACATGCATTATATTACATCGCATACATATTTTTACATAAATATCACATTTTTCTTAATATTTAGAAATTTCTTTAATCATCTTTTAGTGCAAAATGGTGGATTTGATAAAATAATATTATGGGAGATATAAAAGTTTCAGTAAATGTGATGTGATGTACAGATATCCCTTCAAACCTCTCCATTTTCTTTCTGTTGTATTCAGGGGAGAAATTATTCAATCATATGACCACTCTCTTTTGCTTCTTTGGAGACCCTGTATGAGTGCACACACATTTGCCCTAGCAACATGCAAGTGTTTCTTTTACTTGACATCTTTCCCTTCATCTATGTTTGTTCATCTTTTTTTAAGGCAGTTATTCATTAAATTGTGAAAAAAATAGGAATATTTTGTGGATGGAGAAGTGGAAAATATTGCTGTGGTTGGATTGAAAGAAAAGGAAAATGGGAATATTTGGAGAAACAGGTAGTATCGCTGAATGCTTGGTTAAAAACTTGTTTTGTGTCATTCCTATTTTTGAAGCATCTAATTACATTTATTATTAATTAATTTATCTTATATTCTGCTAGCCCAATACATTGGGGTTTTCTAACAAACAGTACACAATGATAAATGTACCATCCATATATCCACAGTTATCATAAAAAATATACTAAATCATATGGTAAATATTTTGGATCTTTTTAAAGGGCCCTCTGAGTAGTAAATAAAAAAAAAGTTTGGATAGATATGTATATTGTCTACATTTTCAGAAAGAATATGGCAATAGCTAATTTATGTCTCTTTAAATATTTGTATGTTGTTGTTCTTGGACAAGAGAGCTATATAGTTCTGGGGTGTATTCAATTTCTATGTACACATTTAACTTTTTGAGTTCTTTGTCTTTGAGATGATAAGTGCACAACACTCTTTTCAATTACATATATACTCTGCATTGAGAGGTGCCTCATGTATTTCCATATAGATCTGTTGTTCAAGGTTTTGTCATAACTCATATGCTTCCAGATCTTAGTCTTTACCATTTTATCTTGGGCCTGGTGGTGGTGGCACACCCCTTTAATCCCAGTACTCAGGAGGCAGAGGCAGGCAGATCTCTGTAAATTTGAGGCCAGCCTGGTCTACAAATCAAGATCCAGATCAGGTAGAGCTTTTATACAGAAAAATCCTGTCTTGAAAAACAAAAGAAAATTAAAAAAAAATTATCTTGGTTTATTCATTCTTGTTGTATACTTGCTAGTATGTAAGTGCAATTGGAAATTGAATTTTAATATGTTAGTGTTGGACCATAGATTTCTCAAAGGATATGAGAATATGGCATATGGTTTTGAAATAATTCATTGTGGTGCATATTTTTGTAAAGTTTACATAAATCTACTGCTTTCCTTTGTTTCAGATCCAAGTGATACATTCTAGGATTTTATATCCTGAAGTTTCCAAGAGGGAGGGGCCGCAACAGTGATAGTCAATTTGCTAGGGTGAGAATTTGTAACATTAAGGTGGTGTTAGAAAGAAACAGTGTGAGAAGAATCACAATGTACCTCATTAGTTCAGGGACTAGAGTCATGTCAGTAAAAATAGAGAAAGCAGACTGGAGAAAAGTAACTGGAGAGCAGACACAATATTGATTTGGGCATACTGAAAAGTCTGTGAAATGGAAGTCTGACATTGAGGCTCTTTGGTGTGTGTGTGTGTGTGTGTGTGTGTGTGAGAGAGAGAGAGAGAGAGAGAGAGAGAGAGAGAGAGAGAGAGAGAGAGAGAGAGAGAGAGAGAGAGAGAGAGAGAAGAGGCACGCAGAAAAACTTAGGGAACAATGGATTTCAGTATCCCACCTTAGTGAAATGTCCATCAATAAGCAGGAAGGACTATACCCAACTCTTCCAGTTGGAGGAGGAAGGAATTCTAGGCCGCAATTATTTCTTCCGTTCGGCCTCACAGGAGGAGTATCTGCACCCATTATATCAGTGCAGCATTCCAATTCAGAGGGAGCTCAGGTTTTTCTTGCAGATTCAATACACTGAAGAATTCTGCAAAGTAAGGAAAAGCTTTAGGACCCAAAAACTATTTTTGCCTCACAGACACTCATAAGACAACAAATTTCAGCAACTGTGAGTTCTAATTCTCTCCACAATAATATCATTTAACATAAAGAACAAAACAGGGTAAATATGAAGAATAGTCCACTTTCATTTTGTAGGAGCTGAAACAGAAACAGAAATAAAGGTCATGATTAAAAAGTCAATATACCAGAACTCTACACAGAGTATTTGATTTTGTATAATTCTCTTTTGATTGGCCCAGATTAGACTAAACTTTAAGACTGACTTAGATATTCTATGAGATGAGAAATTATATTTCTATGGACAGATTTTTGAAAGTTCCTGAAAATCAGTTCACCTTTCCCCCTGATTAGAACTGCTCTATGTGTGGAAATGTTGGAATGTTATAGTTCCAGAGCCTAATTACAATTTATTTGGGATTATTTTAAGTTCATTAATAGCACTCCCATGCTAACTTTGGTGTCTGACCTATTCCCTTAAGACTAACAGGTCAAATCTTGAAGAATGTATTAAGTTAAGCTGAGAAGCTTCTACCAATGAAAAGAACAAGGATTTCTAAAGTCTTTAGCAGAAATTTTTCTCTTTCACTTCAACCCACCTTCCTGAAGTTCCTACCAATGGACTTAAAACATGACTTGATTCATAGCTTGCTTTGTTCTATCACTATAAAACTTTATCAAATTGCTACCACATTGGGGCATTGAATTTGGTATAGCATATACATGTTCCCAGGACATCATCAGTTACACTTGGTTGAATTATCTTTTAGCTGAGAGTTGTAGTTTTGCATGGCCAACTTGAAAAGCCTTAGCATATAAATCTATTTTCCTATCTGTCATTCACCTGAATGTAAATAATGAATTTTGACTCTTGGTTTAGACCAACTCTAATCTCTGTAGACTACACTATAGCAGAATTTTTAATATAACTACAAAGAAAATAAATTATTTATTCCTTTGATAAGGTTGCAGTAAGAAGAATGTTCAAAATTCTAATTATTGCTCTTGAAGATCACAAAGGATCCTGTCATTAAATCATTTTATCACATATGAGATGAGTGACTTTTGTGTTTCCAGTGATTTCTGATTCAAAAGCAGAGAGAATGATCACTTTGCTGTTACCCAATATCCCTGTCATCATGTGTTCCTTTGAAATGACTTAGGAATGGGGGAAGTGGAAAAAAATAAATGTCCCATGCATAAGAGAAAATGTTGCATTTGTCATACATAGTCATTATTGAAACTGTTTGCATGACAGAATTAGAGTGTGCAGAAAAATCTTTGAACTGCTACATACCTCCTGTTGCCTCATCATGTCTTACTTTCAAACTGTTCCAAGTCCAGGATTAGCAGAAGAAAGAAGTCAGTCATCTGGTTCACTGAGCAGGATCCAGAAGGCTTTTCCAAGAAATTGCAGGTTTTACAAACACTTGTAGAAGGCATTATACAGAGAAACGATATAGAGGAAACTGACATGCCAAGGAGCTGAAAAGCTGTTACAAAGACATAACAAAAAATAAGTCCAAAGCAGATCACCAAAGCAATTAGATAATCATTCTGCTCAGATCCAAACTCCCAATTTTTCAGACCAGTTATTATGTGACCCATGTGGGTTACTTCTACCTTCTGTTAAAAATTTAAATTGTGTAACATAACTTCTTATATAGTTAATGATTGGTATGGTTACATGGAGAGGATTTAGGACTATTTGTGGGTTTGTATCAGAAAAGTGCAAAATATATTTATTGATACTATGATACCATGTATCAAAATCATGCACATGATTATTCTTTAACTTTACACGCAATAGGAATAAATGCTTTTACTTTTTATGTTTTCCTTGTACTGCTTATTTTTCAATTTGTAGTTCATGCGATAATAGACATTCTTACTGTCTAATGCTTAAATTTAAAAACTAAGTGCATAACTGAGAAGTGAATAGAATTGCAGTTACTTGAAGAGACTTTTGAAATTCTTGACATTTGTGCTAACACATTTTTCTCCTCAAAACTATGCCTAGTACTTAAACAAGTATTAATAATTGGCTGAGCAGTTTGCTCCATGGAATCAGGTATTGTTCTCTTACTATAAAACTTTGTGAAATTGTTACCATATTAGAACTTAGAATTTGAGTAATCTAAAATAATTTCAAGGAAGATAAGGTGAAAGTCTAAAATACCTGAGTCCATTGAGTTTAAAAGATGGTGTTGGACTTGAATAATGAGATTTTATAGTGTTTTAGGTAAAAAGAAAAGGAGAAAATGCACAAATAAAAAATCATCTCTCATCTGCATGCAGTGAAAATGTCTCCTCAATAAAACACAAACAATTGTATAGGAAATACAATCTATTGTTTTGTTTTCTAGTGTGCCTTAAGAAATTTAGGTAAAACTACATATACATAGAGAACAATGGACACCTGTTAGAGTCTAATAGTGTAACTACTTGCATCCCCAGAAACACAACACTGTTACACAATCATCTCCTGATCCAAACTAGAAAGTTAGTAGAAAGTTACTAAAAGCCAAGCTTGCCTAATAGTCTATAGATGGGAACTGGTCATGTGACTGATAAAACTCTAAGAAAATAGCATGTAACCTACACAGATGAACCTATACTTAGAAACTGATGCTATTGTTATTGTTAAGAGAAAGACAAATGTATGCTGAGAGGGAAAGACAAGATATATGTGATATGTAGGGCTATACCATCTTGCTCATTCATGTAAAAAAGAAAAGGAGGTCGGGATTTGCTTGGATTATGCTTTAAAAATTGCTGCATTCAATTGGATGCCTGGCCTTCTGGGCTCACCCTTAACTTCACAAGCCTGTACAATTACCTGCCTTACCTTTCAGACTTTGAATTTCCAGTGGTTTTATTAAGAAGGTGGGATTTTAATTCTTAACAGTAGTTAGACAACTTTTTTGACCAAATAAAAACTCACTGTTGTGAACTAATTTGTATAAATAATTAATTTCATATCAAGTTTTCACTGCAATGTTTTATTAATTACAGTTCAGGTAACTGCACAACTGCAAGAGGTGCAGTCAAAACTCGGCAGCAGAACCTGTCCTGGCGCATGCGTGAGCCTGACACCCATCTGCTGCCAGGGAGGAAGAAGGAAGGAAGAAAGAGAGAAAGATAGAAAGAAAGAAAGAAAGAAAGAAAGAAAGAAAGAAAGAAAGAAAGAAAGAAAGGAAGGAAGGAAGGAAGGAAGGAAGGAAGGAAGGAAGGAAGGAAGGAAGGAAGGAAGGAAGGAAGAAATAAGGAAGAAAGAAAGAAAAAAAGAAAGAAAGGAAGAAAGAAAGTAAGGAAGGAAGGAAGGAAGGAAGGAAGAAAAAAGAAAGAAAGGAAGAAAGAAAGAAAGGAAGAAAAAAGAAAGGAAGGAATAAAAAAAGAAGGAAAAAAGGAAGGAAGGAAGAAGGACGGAAGGAAGAAAGGAAGGAAGAAAAGAAGAAAGGAAGGAAGAAAGAAAGGAAGGAAGGAAGAAAGCAAGGTAGGAAGGAAGAAAAAAGAAGGAAAAAAGGAAGGAAGGAAGAAGGACGGAAGAAAGGAAAAAGGAAGAAATGATGAATACAGGTTCATGTAAAAGACATTTTATTATATTTTAAAATGATGATGGAAATAGTGATTCTGTCCACATAATCATAAATGACAGGGCAATAGAGCTTTCTGGAATACCTAATTCTTGCTATCCTCAACCCAGATAAGTGTATTACAATTAACACAAAGCAACATAGCTGTGATTTATTAGATTTAATCATTACCTACCTATATTTGATCTATTACCATAATAATCAATTGCCCTTGTGGTGTTTCTATATTTTATATAAACAGTACTTTGAATGCTTTTCTATGTCTTGTCGAGAATCTTCTCATTGATAAAATCATCTTCTGTCTCAATTGTGTTATCTTAATAAATGAAACTGTGTTGTAATTACTGGTTCTGTTTTTAAAGTAAACATTCTAAACTCATGTACTTTTCCATATGTCATTTATAAACCATACATTATATGTTGCAGCACCAAAAAATTTATCATGTTCACCAAGGCAGTCATATGACTTCTATAAAAATTATATTTAAAACCAACAAAATATGATCATCAAGATTTTTATGCCATGGCACAATTTATGTGTCTAGCACTGTGAAGTTATTTTTCCATGTGTAAACTAAATTTAATATCAAATATTAAATTTACTCAGTGAGTAAACCAAAATTTTTTATTGTCTCATGCCATGCCTTTTAGATCTTTCTACACAAATTTCAAAATATCTCCATAATCTCATGTGAGATAAAGCATAGAAAGAATTGATACAACATGAACCCAGTGTTATATGTTAAGTCATCAATATAGTCCCTCTATGATCTAGAAGTTTCTTTTGTCTGGCAGTGTCTATGAAATTGTAGTAGGCTAAGACACTTAAAAGTACAGTAAACATTAGCACAAGCTCATTGTAGGCAAGTATAACCATCTAATAACTTAAATATCCTATTGGATTATATGGGTGTAAAGTGAACTATATGTAATTGTTTTAACATTTTATTCATTTGCATGTAGAAAGATCATGAATACACAAATACATTAGAATAACAAAACATTGTTTGAATTTGGAAGTAATAAGTAATAAATATCTTTAAAATATTACTTAAATCTTAGCAATCACATTATAATTAGAAAATAAATTTCATATGTATTTATGTAAACAATTTATAAATGTTAAAATGGTTGCTTTAAATCTAATTAATTTATGACACAACACATTAGGAAAACAATGTTGCTATTTCATACATGAATACAACATAATTGTTAATATACCTAATTCACAGACCACCTCCTCCAAGACAGTCTCTACCACATCCTTCTCCCAACATCATATTTTCTTTAAACACACTGAGCAAATAGTACTTTCCACATGTGTATTGTGAAGGGCCACTGACTGGAATATGGGACATTTATCAGCAACCAAATCCTGAGGAAAACTGACTTTCCCTTCCTCAAAAACACTAAATCACAGTATCTTCATAACTAATGACTGCCATGATATTGTGTAGGTCTTTGGTCAACAACCATAGAAACTGAAAGTTCATGAGATGATGACCTTGGCATGTACGAGAGACATGGTTTCCCATTTGTCTTCTCCAAGTGCAGGCTCTTACAGCCTTTTTTCCATTTTTAGAGTACTAAAGTAGAGTGTGTGATAATTTTATGAAATGTTCAGAGGAATTATTTTCTTACTATTCATCTTACAAATGCTCTTGGATCTGAGGATCCACATGACTGAAAAGAAAATTAATTGTACTGCAACAGGGCTGACTAGTTGTATTGTCTTTATGGATGAACAAATGGCTTAAATCCATATCTTCAAGCATGAATAGGTGTCTATAAGACTTGTTATCAGTCAGTCATGTGTGACCACACAACTGTTGATGAAGTATTACTGTATTGATATGCATCCACCCTTTTCCCTCACATGCATGTGTGAGCAGCATGAAGGAATGGAAGATTTTGTTGTTTGCTTCCGCCATCTTTACCATGGCCTATTGTTATGCATGTTAACTGGTAATATATAACATGTTTGTTTAAACTTACATCGATTTTTGAATCAACGGTGATTTTAGACAGAGCTGCCCTTTCAAGCTTCAACCTAATTTCAATTGATTTTTCTTGACTCTGTGATACACAGTAGCTTGTCTTTCTTATTATAATCCAAAGTTACAAATGTCTCCAGTATAATAATATAATTTGCAATTTAATTATAAATAATTTTTGATTTCTCAAATTAATTCATGCCATTTATGTATAATTACATTTTCTGCAATTTCAGAGTATTTATGTCTTTTCATTAGATTGTGACTGCTTTCTTCTCCAGAAGAGCCTGAAAGTCTAGCGTTGCAAAGACCAAACACTAACCATGTGACTCCTTGGAGTCAATTAAAAACTTATTTAATGATTATGTCTTGGGAATTTTTATTTTTAAAGATTCAATTTCTAATTGAAAAAATTAAAGATATCATTTGAATGCTTGTTTATTTAAAACCCTACTCAACTATACCCCTCATTTGACTCTAAGATTTAAGATTTTTGAAACTGCATATATAAATCCATGGAAAAAATGATTGTATTGCTAGTAAAATTTTTAATACTTTATGTGACATTTTATTTTATTAACTTAGTAATTTATTATTTAAAATATATTGTTATTAATAATTTAAATGTAGTTTCCATACAATGGGGAAGACAAAACCTAAACTAGCTATCCTATGCTACTTAATAACACCTCCAGTACCAGGAATAAGTAACATCTCTTTGAGTCATTGTCCAAAGGGGTTCCATCCCATAGAACCCCCCCCCCAAACACTACAGGATATTGCCAGTATGACTAGTTACCATGTCAATGCTGACAATAAGACACTCTGTAGCAGATACCACATATTTATGCCATGGAACATAGAGAAATATATCCGGTATTCAAATAGAAGCTTCATCCATACAGGCTAGCATTCATTTTGTTAGAAGGTATTATACACACAACACTAAGTATTTATTAATGTCACCAAACTATGAACCCTCCTAGCTACAGTAGTGACTTGTCTATGAGACATGTCCCCTGGTGAAATTGGGCCACAAATGATAGAGTAACCAGCCACTTGGTTGGATTTAAGGCCTGCTATATGTACCATCACTGATATTGTTAAGGACCCCAAGAACCTAAAACCAGGTAGGCCATGGGATCCAGAGGAATACATACTACCATTTTCCTGTGAAATGAATATACTAATAAATTGTCTACAATTGACATATGTCTATTCCCATAAACCATTGTATATCCACCTTCATCACACAAAAATGGACAATGTGCAAAGAATGATGGAGTACTCATCCCTAAATGGGCCATTTGTAAGAGATGTGGAAAGAAGGTAAGATCCAATAATATCATTTCTTTAGTTAATACTGTGTTAAATACTTGAAAATTTAAGACATGAGAATTCAACTTAATTGCTATTACAATAATATAAAATGAAAATAGAAGCAGTTAGCAACATTTCATACTGCTATGATGTCAAGGAGTTGAACATTCTGAAATATCTTCTTACAATATATGATGGAGAACCCTTAATTATCTTTTGAAATCCAACCCAAACAACTGAGGAAAGATAACTCACATTGAATGTGTCATTTGTAAGATGATAATTTGCTATTTAAACATAAACTCTATCATGACTACCTATCAATGTATTTTAGTTACAAAAATGTTCCGTTTGAAATTATTGGCACCTTGCTGAATATTGCTAAATCATGACAGAGATCCAACTACTTTATTAGCGTCATGTTGTAAATGTGTAATTGTGGAAATAAAGATAAAAAGATAACTTATTATCTTTACAATGTTTATGGCAACAAGTGCTCTTAATGGGAATCACTATACCAAGACAAATCTAACTCTCTTATTTAATAGTATTAAAACATTTTCCATAATCAAAGAAATATGTGCTCAAAAGATAATGAAACAAAATATCTCAAATATAGTGCATTTGTTTACATTAAGATTTGACTGAATATAAAAATGAGCATTTTCCAGTAAATATTTTTCAGCCCATCCAGAAATTCACTATTTGTTAATTACAAATATATGTATTTACAAATGTGAATGAAAAATAAAAACTTGCTGGGCGGTGGTGGTGCACGCCTTTAATCCCAGCACTTGGGAGGCAGAGGCACGCGGATCTCTGTGAGTTTGAGGCCAGCCTGGGCTACCAAGTGAGTTCCAGGAAAGGCGCAAAGCTACACAGAGAAACCCTGTCTCGAAAAACCAAAAAAAAAAAAAAAAAAAAAAAAAAAAAAAAAAAAAAAAAAAAAAAAAAGAAAAAAGAAAAAAAAAACTTGATGCATGATTATTCTCAATAATAATCAAAGTAATCAACTGACAGCTGTAGTTGGAAGTTTCTGTCTTGCCAGCAACTCCCAAATACCCAACAGCTCCTTCCCAAATCATTGATGTGCAGGCTTAATTTTACTTATAAATGCTCAGTTAGTAGCTCAGGCTTTATTACTAAGTAGCGCTTACATTTAAATTAACCCATAATTCTTATCTATGTTTAGCCGTGTGGCTTAGTAACTTTACTCAATGTGGTATTCTCATCGTGCTTCCTCTGTGTCTAGCTGGCATCTCCTGACTCTGCCCTTCCTCTTCCCAGCATTCTTAGTTTGGTCTCCCTACCTACACTTCCTGCCTGGCTACTGACCAATCGGTGTTTTATTAAACTGATTCAAGTGATGAGTCTTTACAGTATACAAGAGAATTATTTCACAGCAGACAGCCGATCTCAGAGGAAATTTCCTGGTATTTATTAAGCTACCAAGAAAAAAAAAGATAATTTGATTACTGAGAATATTACTGAGAATATTAGAATACTAGGAAACAATCTTATTAAAATTTTTGAATGGAGCCAGGCAGCGGCAACACATGTCTTAAACCCCAGCTCTCAGGAGGTAAAAGCATGAGGATTTCTGTGAGGCCAGCTTGGTCTAAAGAGTAAGTTTTAGGACAACCAGTGATACCCAGAGAAAACTTGTCTTGATAAACAAAAACAAGCAAAATAAATTTTAAAAATGAGTAACCACTGAATTTTAATACTGATTATAAAACAAGCAAACCATTTGCATAAAATTTAAACCAAGAAAATAATGAATTACCCATGTAGACTGTTTCAAAATGAAGGAAAATATATTTTGTATTTTAGAATTATCTTGTGTAATTTAGAAAAACATTTGTAACAGCACTTTGTCAATTTTTGTGTTTTCAGCATTAGTATAAATGTGCATAGTCAAATTGTTTATAGAAGAGGCATTTCACACTTACAATTCCATTTTATATTGCTCTCACATCTCATCAGAATTCTATAAAAATAGTATTTATCTAACCTTCACTGTGAAAAAGAACTGGACTTCAATCTTCTTTTCAAAGATTTTTTGGGAGGGAAGGGGAGGAGCTGCTCCATGAAGACAGAAGTTATGAATCATCTCAGCCTTTGTTAGCCCTGATCTTGCTATTTCAATTACTTGCACTTTCACATTTAGAATAATTATACTAGATAATTGGGTTTTCATTTCTATGATACATTTATCTGGAGATTTCATTAAGACAAAGTTGACTAGTCTGTTCACTGTCTTTATTGGAACACGAAATGCAAAGTTACAGAACACAATTAATTTCAAGTCTCTGGGAAACTGTGCCTAAGACAAAATTATGAAGACTGAGTGAAATACCCACGATATAAAATCAGATACATTTGCCATTTTTAGGCCTGTGTGCTTGTATATGCCTTTAATCCAAGAATTTGGCAGAGGCAGGAAGATATATCTCTGAATTAAAAGGCAGTATCATCTACATAGTGACATCCAGAGCTACATAAAAAGACTATGTCTCAAAATAGAAACAAACCAAAACAAAACTCTTTATCATTTTTATAAGTAAGTTTTCATAATTTATGAAACAAATATGTAAAATATATGCAATATTTTGATATATAATTCTGTAGTGTAATATTTATATTTGGGTAAACTTTTAAATCACCTCAAACATAGATCTTTGCTATGTGATGGAAACATAGACAAATAATTAATCTTTTAAAACACACTGTATATTATGACATATATAATACCATAGTTGTGAAACAAAATAGTAAAATGTTTCTTCTTTCTATTATTTAGTAATAATTGATCAAATTTAGAATATTAACCATTGATATTGTAAAGACTTTCAAATCAAATATTGAATTATTGTATATACCTATACTACAGGTATGTATAATTTATGCAATTATGTGGAAAATGTATGATTTTTGTTAAACCATTACTTATAAGCCCCATCAGTTATTGTGGCTTACAGAAAAATTACTGATTAAATATGTTTGTGTTTGATGGCTTACTCATATTTGTGCTCTTTATTTCGATCCTTTTTCACTCTACCAAGAGTTTATGAACAACTATTAGTCTGCTAGAGGAACAGATTTCTCCACTGACACATCCTCAGCTAAAGGGCAAACAACAGATCATTACAGCTAAAACATTTAGTATTTCCCAACCATTGTACTTGTGAGCTTAGAAATGTCTGTGATACTTGAAAAGTATAATTAAATGAATTGCAAATCTCAGATACCCAATCATTCAGGATATATATATATATTTGGAACATATATATATTCCAAATTTTCTCTTCCATCTTCCTGTTCCCAAATACCCAGCAGTTACTTCCTACATAATTGACTTGGAGGCTTAGTATTACTTATGAATGCTTGGTACCTTTTCTCAGTGTGGCAATCTCATCTTGCTTCTTCTGTGTCTGGCTGGCAACTCCTGACTCTGTCCTCCCTCTTCCCAGCATCCTCAATTTGGCTTTCTTGCCTAATTTCTTGCTCAACTACTGACCTGTCATCTTTTTATTAACCAATGAGAGTAACACATATTCACAGTGTACAGAAGATCATTCCTCATCATATCTCCTTCCTCCTATTTTATCTCCTGTGTTAACCACTTCATTTGACTGACTATATATAGATTTCTGTCATTTCGGCCCATTATTATATGCTTCCTGGTCACAGTAAAATCTTCCATCAAACACATTTCTTCTTTGTTACATTTGTATTTCTCTTTTTGATTTAAAATTAAAGTCAAAATTAACTTGTCTAATTTAATATTTATAAATTTGAGATATTCTTTTTCATCTCAATATGGTAAAGATCATCAGTATCATTTACATGTTAATCCCTTTCTCTTCCATGGAGCTATTCTCTATGAATTCTATATGGCATTTTATCAGTATTTCATAACTTATATTCTCTTCCTAAGTTTCCCATGCTCTAAATTTTGTGACTTCACTTTAAATTTTCTTTCCTAAAATCTTTAATGCCTGTAATGTTTACATTTACATATCATTATAAGTTTCTAATTTATTGTATAAAATCATATGTTTCATTATGCTATGTAGTATACTCATCATATTTATTCCATCATTATTCTTCCATGTCTCTCCTTCTCTTTCTGCTGGCCAATATACACTTCATAAATAGTTTCCTTCTTCTTTTGTCCTATACAGAAGAAAAAAAAACTGATATTTACCTTTCTGTGTCTGACTTAATTTGTCTAACATGATCATATCCACTTTAATTTTCTTACAAGAAATATATTTGTTCTCACAACTAGAATTATATTCATTTTAAAAATTTCTTTTTAAGAAGTGTATATATATATATATATATATATATATATATATATATTCGACTTTTATTAATTATTTGCAGATTTCACATCATGCATCCCAATCCCACTCATCTCCCTATCCTCCTTCATCTGACCTCTGCCCTAGAAACTTACCTCCCCCGAAACTTAAAAGAAAACCCAAAACAAAAACAAACAAACAAAACAAAGTGAGCAAGCAAACAAGCAATGGCTCTTGTAGGGGCTCCTTTTCTATATCCTGTTGTTGCCCAGGGTCAAGGGAATCCTGCAGTTTTGGATCTGTAGGTACTTCCCCTCACATGCTCCAACAGTTGAGAGATGAGGTGGACACTGGGGTGGTCCAACTCATAGCCCTGGTTCTGGGTCTGCTGGTAGCTGGCTTGTTCAGACTACCAGCTTTTAATAAGTAATGTATAAGGGGAGGCAGTACTCTTAAAGTCTGAGACCTCTTTCAAGACTTGAGCCAACTTCTTGGAGAGATTGCACCATATCTCATCCTTTTCATAATTTACTTATAATAAGCTTCCAACAAAATATTTTCTTCAAAATACATTTTAACATCAGGTACATTTTAACTTGAGAAATCACATATTTCATTCCTAAATATTGGCACTAATCTCTTAAATGTGCTTATACTTAAACATCTACAGAATCAATGTATTACCACTGACTTTTCAACTGCTTTCTTTATTGTTATGTTAACCAGTGTTAGACTAACTTACTGAAAAAAAAAGAAAAAGGAAAGAAAGAAGAGCTTTCTTTCCTCATTTTTTACATTCTCTTCCAAAAATATTTCTTTAATAATTTACCATTAATTCTATTATTCACCTTCCATTCTACCTATGATTTATTGTAGGAAAACAAAATAATATTTTTATGTCTTAGCAACTTCTATTCATTGAACAATGGTCACTGACATCTATTATTGTTATCACTTCCTCATGAATATTTCTGTTTTTCAATATCTATTATACATAGACATGACTGCCTCTTATAAAATAGGTATGGACAAGGTATTTTTTCAGTGGTAGAAGTTCTTCCTTACCACGCAAATGACAACACTAAACTATCACACACACACACACACACACACACAAATACACACAGAGAGTTAGCATTTCTGTGTTCTTAAATTAGCCTACTCTCTAGCTAAGAAGATGATAAATCTGTTCTGTGAGTCATCAATTTGTCATCAATGAATTGATTTAGAAACATGCAGTAACTTATCTTCACAATTTGAGATGATATGGTTTCTTACATTCTATGACAGAAAGAATCTAGGAGGGTCGTGTGTAGCTTGATTTTTTCGCCTTGCCCACAGTCAGGACAAATCTCTGTCACCCGCCAGTCCCACAGCCGCTCAGACCCAACCAAATAAACACAGACACTTATATTGCTTGCAAACTGTATGGCCGTGGCAGGCCTCTTGCCAACTGTCCTTATCTTGCTAACTGTGCTTTTATCTTAAATTGATCCATTTCCATACATCTATACCTTGCCATGTGGCTGGTGGCTTACTGGTGTCTTCACATGCTGCTGGTCATGGCAGCGGCTGCAGTGTCTCTGGTCATGGCGGCGGCTGCAGCCTCTCTGGTCATTGCGGCGGCTGCAGCGTCTCCTTCTGCCTTTCTGTCCTTTTATATCTCCTCTCTGTTAGTCCCACCTATCTTTCCTGCCTAGCCACGGCCGATCAGGTTTTATTTATTAACCAATCAGAGCAACTTGACATACAGACCATCCCCCAGCACAGCCAAGTGCAGACCATCTCAAACACCTGCACTCAGGCCCATGGTCCTAATCATCCTCTATACGGACCTGCTGGGTAACGCCACAAAGAACCTGAGAATGGGCTCCCACAGGACCTACAGAACATCCCACAGCACTCGTGCTATTTAATGAAGATTCTTTGAACATTCAAATTTGTTGAGTATTAGAATCTCTTTGTTTCATTACTATAATATTGACTGAAAAAGCAACTTCTCTAACTAAAATGATTCAATACACTGAGTGAAAAAGACACATTTTTATTTTCTTCTATGAAAAAGATTCACTTTGTATTGATTATCAGTCTTCTCTTTCTCTAATTATTTTTCATATTATTTAATATACCAAGGAATTCCTATTTAATATTATGAACTTGGGTATTACCACTTAATGCACCTTGCAACTTCATATCCTCTGATTTGGTGTGAGCATGTTACATAAGAGAGAGAGCAGGGAAATAAAGGAAACATTTGCACATATAAGTACAATGGAGTGTGTGTGTGTAAAGATAAATATGCATACAAGTATTGAGTAGAAAAGCTACACAAAAAGTTATTATTTCCTGGTTTCCTACTTCTTGTAAAAGAGTCCTTCTCATACTCATTGTATTGTTCTTTTCTGTCAGCCCATACTAATTACTTGCAGGATTTCTTTTCTGATTGAGGAAACTCTCAACCCTTCAATCTTATAAAGTCTCTACAATTAATATATGACTATTTGATGCAGTAGACGGCCTTTGGCATTAGACAGAGAGATATTAAATGACATGGCATATAATGGCCCAGGCTTCAAGTATTAGCACTCCCCTAAGGCCCATTGTGCAGGAATAATTCTGCTTTTCATGTATAAGCAGAATCAGTCAGAAAACATGATGCCCTTGACTTTTTTCATCATGGCATGAAAGGCAGGAGTCAGATGGCTGTCTTCACATTCCAGTTATCATATTTGTCATTATTTTCTCCTAAAATTCATTCTCTGACAGCTGATTCCTCAACTCAGTTGTAGCCAAATAAGGGAAGAAAACAAATTTTTAAATGTCTTGTTAAATTTAGTAAATATGCCCCTTTCTCCCTATTCAAGTCTTCAATTTGTTTCTTAGGCTAAGAGAATATCAATTATATTGCTGCATTAATTATGGAATCTACTTTCAAAAAGGAACTACTTGTTTTAAATAAGATAAGTAATGAAAATGTTTTGGTCTGAGTTTATCAGATATTACTGGACTGGACATTGTTAATATATATAATGGAATTTTTATCTGAATCTGTCAAATGTTAATGGACTAGACATCATTAATGTAATTTTTGGCTGTATATATTGTATATACTTATTGGATAGTTTTTCTTGTATTAGTTATAAGCTTTCTTTAATTTTAGACAAAAAGAGAGGAAATGTGGTGGTATTGTGTTCCCCAAAATATTGTGTACCTTAATAAACTTATCTGGGGTCAGAGAACAGAAAAGCCACTAGTTAGGCAGTGATAGTACACGCCTTTAATCCTGGCATTCCAGAGATAGAAATCCCTCTGGATCTCTGTGAGTTCAAGGCTACATTGGAAACAGCCAAGCATGGTGACACGCCTTTAATCCCAGAAAGCCAGCCTTTAATGCCAGAGATTAAAAGCGGTAGAAAGTCGTGGTAGAAAGCAGAAAGATATATAAGGCGTGAGGACCAGAAACTAGAAGCATTTTGGCTGGTTAAGCATTTTGGCCTGGTTAAGCATTTGACTGGTTAAGCTTTCAGGCTATGGAGTAACACAGTTCAGCTGAGATTCATTCTGGATGAGGACTCAGAGGCTTCCAACCTGAGGAAACAGGACCAGCTGAGGTTGGCCAGGTGAGGTTAGCTGTGGCTCATTCTGTCTCTCTGACCTTCCAGCATTTCACCCCAATAACTGGTCTTGGGTTTGATTTTATTAATAAGAACTTTTAAGATTCATGCTACACATTAATTGGAACATATAGCATATTAAAACACATCAGTTTAGCAGGTTATATTCCTTCAGTGAGAGGTACTACTATGTCTTTTATGGATTGCTTTGGAATTATTTTGGCAGAGCTAGATTAGACATACCTTATTATCAGTATGAATTTCACATATGTAATACTATTTATCCATGTTTATTAACAAATCTTAGACAAAAAATTATTCTACGAATGATAATATCAGCCAAAATTTTAAGAGCAAGTACTTATTCTTGCCCCCCCCCGAGAAGCCCCCCTAAAACCTTGCACTTGTCATAACATTAGAAATAAAATGAAATTATTTAACCTCAGATAATTAGCTTATCCTTAGTATTGGATTTTATTGTGGGTGAGTATGGCACTCAGCCATGGTAGCAGCCCAATGAGCCTTCTGATAGTAGCTTCCACCATCCTGTTTTCCAGGGACACTCTTAGCCTGTTCTAGAAATTAATCCTGCAATGTACTGTCATTTTCATAATAAAATAAAATAACAAGCATCAGAAAAGAAAGGAAGGAAGGAGGGAAAAAAGGAAGGAAGGAGGGAAGAAAGAAGAAAAAGAAACAATGTAAAACAAAGAAAGAAACAAGGAAAAGATAGCTTTAAGCGTTTGTGAAGGGTCAAGGGATGTACATTGTGAAGAAAAGGGGGAGAAACAGTAGGTTTTCAGCCCTGCTGGGCAGCAGCACAGTATTTGTTGTATTATTGTCAAGAATCATCTTGAATTTAGTCCAAACGCCTTCTAAGCTCCTAGCACTAATATTGGTCAAACAAGTATGCTGGCTCCTGTTCCATTCAGGATTAAGTAAAAGTAGTCATTAGCTGTCTTCTACCATCAGGAAAACAAACAAACAAACAAACAAACAACAAAAACATTATTCAAAACCACAATTGTTTAAAAATTAGAAAATTAACTCACTTAGAATTCATTTGAAATGAAAACAAAAGCAAACAAAAATGAAAGTTAAAAAAAACTTTGACAAAAATACTTGAAGTCAATATTGTGAAAAATAATATAATATGAATTTTTATGTTACTGGCTTGCTTATTACAATATAAAGCATATTATAGGTATGCCACATAATCCTATAGGCCAAGCAGTCATAGAACCATCAAATCAAACTCTAAAGAATATGCTAAATAAACAGAAAGGAGTAACAAAACCACCAGAAATAGATTATATAATGCTCTATTAAGTTTGAATTTTCTCAATGCTAATGAGAAAGGAACAACAGCTGTGGAGAGACACTGGATAATAGAAAAAAACTACAGAATTAAATCAGCCTATATACTTTAAAGGTGTGCTGACCTCAGAATGGAAACCAGGATATTTGAAACATTGGGGATAAGGTTTTGCTTTTGTTTCTCTAGGAGAAGATAAGCTGTGGATACCATAAAAATTAGTAAAGGTTCAATTTGAACAAGAGAGACCTCTTAATTAGATGAGATGATAGTTCATCAACCAGCATGACCATCCAATTTAAACTAATTTATACCACTAACAAATGCTTTTAAGTTAAGTTAAGATATAACTTGTCAAAAGGGAACCTCCCCAAAGTTAGTCTTGGGGAAAGGTTTTTGGTTTTGTCTTTCGGGAGAATAAAGGCTAAGGAATCTGAAGAACACTGGACAAATGAGACATCTGAAGAAAAAAAATAAATCATCTAGAAAAAAAATCTCCTAAGAAAAAGAGTAAATTGGCCTATTGGTACATCACATATAAAATTTCATAAGTCTTTCTAAAATAAATAAATAAATAAATAAATAAATAAATAAATAAATAAATAAATGCTAAAAATAGAAAATGAGATTCAGGGTTCTTTTTAAGAGGTAGATTATTGAATCTACTCTGAAAAATATAGAAATAATAAAATAAAAGGGTAGATTATTAATTTTACTCTGAAAAGGAAAGAAGGGAAAATATAAAAATGATAAGATAAAAAGGTAGATTATTAATTCTACTTTTATAAAGGTACTACTTGTTTTAAATATTTTATGTAGGATTGGATTTTTCTATATTGTATACAAATTTTGTATTAGACTCACCAAAATAGGATAATTTTTTGTCTGAATTTGTCAAATGTTAATGGAGTTAATTTTTAATTTGTTAATTGTTAATTTATATAATGAAGTTTTTTGTCTGAATCTGTCAAATGTTAACAGACTAGACATTTGTAATATAATTCTTGACTACATATATTTTATATACTTATTGTATATACTTATATTAATTATAAGCTTCCTTTATTACTTAGACTAAAAGGGGAATGTGTTGATATTGTGTCCCCCAATATATTTTGCTTCCTAATAAACTTATCTTGGGTCAGAGAACAGAGCAGCCACTACACAGACATAGAGGCCAGAAAATGCTGGCACACTCACCTTTAATCCTAGCATTCTGGAGGCAGAGATCTGTTTGGATCTCTGTGAGTTCAAAGTCACACTGGAAACATCCAGACCTGGTGACACATTCCTTTAATCCCAGACAGTGATGGCAGGAAGCAGAAAGTTATATAAGGTATGAGAACCAGGAAATAGAGCCACTTTAAGCTTTTAGGCTTTTGAGCAGCAGTAAAATGAGGTACGTTTGAATGAGGACTCAAAGGCTTTCAGTTTGAGGAAACAAGAACAGCTGAGGAATTAGCAAGGTGAGGTTAGTTGTGGCTTGTTCTGTTTCTCTGATCTTTCAGCATTCACCCCAATAGCTGGCCCCTGGGTTTGTTTTTATTAATAAGATCTTTTAAGATTCACGTTACAACCATATGAATAGAAAGCACACATTTTCTGTATAGGAGAGCCCATTTGATATGAGTCAAATTTGCGTTCTCTGAATGCTCATTTTTCTTCCCTTTTTGTCACTTAAGAGAGGCTGAGATAGAGAGGCAGCTTGGATAATGACATCATTTTTTGTTAGGACAATCTACCTCTAGGGAGTTCACTGTGCAGCCTGTATTACTGGAACAAGACGGGAATATTCTCATAGTCTGATCTATACTTGTAGAGTGTAGTCCAATGTTAGGTTTCACTACTTCCTTTAGAGTGTTAATGGCAGCAAGCTGGATCTTCTAGCTAAATAGCTGCTCTTTGGTGGATCTGTGGACATAGTGCACAGAGATCTTCTGTCCTGTGAATGATAAAAGTATATGAGATGAGAAAATCCCTTTAAAGTTGTTTATAAATAATTCACCAGGATAGAAATCATACTTTCTGGTAGTAGTGCAGTTTCATGAGCCATGATCCCGAGAGTAACTCATTCTTTACTCATGTTACATTAAGATGTAATTTTATTCTTCCATCCACAGGACAGCTTCCATATCACTCTGCTAATTTGTGAGCAGCTCCTAGTTAGCTCCTTGCATATTGCAAACTCAGCAGGAATACCAAAATATAAGAGATTGATAACTTTTCTGTTTCAGGCTTTAAAATTTTAAAATTCTCAAATAATTATCATAGTTACATCATACTCAGAAGTGCACAGAAACATAAAATCTACACTTATGGTGGAGACATGGTTTAGTGCCAGTGGATGGTTACTGTGTATGTCAGAGCACTCACTCTCACCATATTTTGTATACCTTGTTCATATATTCCTCATTTGCATGTCATATTCACACATTTCCTTTATGTGTAAGTAATCCCAGCAAGTAGATTCTCAATATTACAGTGATTATAGTTAATATTAAAATTATGAAATGGTATATAATATTATAAAATAATATTGTTAGTCATTTATAGGTTACAATTATGCCTCCTGTAATGAGCAATCATCATCAATTAAAATGATCTTTATAATTTTTTGCTATAAAATTTGATTCTCTTTTGAAAATCACAAGAGAATAAACAAATATAATTACATATGAACTGAAAAGATAGAATTTAAGAAAGAATGGGGTATAAAATAGATATTGATTGGTACAACAGTATCCCAGAATCCTAGCATGTCTGCTTAGTTACATGATGTAGTCAAAGTTGCTAATGCTCATAAACAGAAAGTCCATTCACTCCATGCAGTAACGATTGGGGTCAACTGAAACACCTTATCATCATAAAGCTCTTTATGAATTTGAAATTGCATGAAATATAGTTAAAGAGAACAAGTGTTCTATTTAGTGTCTCTCTTCAGTACCCAGGTGACACTTTCTATGTGATGTATTTAGCTTTATTCTTAAAAGCAAGACAAGATAAGATTACAAAAGACTCTTTTTGTACAAGGGAAAGCATATATTACAGATACTACAATTATATTTTGTATATTTGAATTTGAATATAATTCTCAAATAATATAAATTTATAAATTTAGGTGGGATATGATTCTTCTTGCTATTTTTCCATGAGGCATAAATATATTTGTGTGTGAGTGTGTTTTTATTGTGTGTGTGTATGTATGTGTGTGTTTACATGTTTTCCTTAGTGTCTCTTGTCAATAATGTGTCTAATGAACGTCCTAGGAAATACATTGCCTTAGTTAGGTTCTATTGCTGTAATAATAATAAAAAAAAGACCAAAACCACAATGAGATGTTGAAGGGGTTTATTTGATTTATATAACATGACCCTGGCCACAGTACCTTTAAAGAAGCCAAGGAGAAACTCAAGACAGGAATCAGGAAGTAGAAGTATGAATGGACATTACTTACTTCCTTGTTTTGCTCAGTTTTCTTTCTCATACTCCCAGTAACCACCCGCACATGGGCAGAATCACCAAGAGAAGAGCACTGTTCTCCAATATCAAGAATTCTTCAGGAAAATACCCTACAAGCCAAAGGGTGAAGGTCAGTCTTCAAGTTATGTTCCAATTCTCAGATAAATATAGTTTGTGTCATTGACAAAAACATCAAACAAGATGCATATTTTGTTTTTCTTTGCAATTGTAAAGACATTGTTAACGTATATATTTATATATTTTTTCATGAGGAATTTTTTTTCTCTACAGTTTGATATTTCTACTTTGTTTGCAAAAAATGGTCAATATTTACAGTTCTGACTCATTCAACCACTTTAGAACATAAGGGGGAAAAGGAGAACAAAATGAGCTCATGCCAGAATAGTCAGTATTGAAGAGGATTACGACCCACCCTGTGTTCCTTCCTTTGTCTTTAACTACAGCTTTGTTTTTTATTCTGTCTTTTGCTTATTTACGATAAGACATAATGTTATGGTCTGGAGTGATGGTTTAGTGGTCAAGAGTGAGTACTTTTCTTGCCGAGGTTCTGGATTTCATTTCCAATACCAACATGGTTGTTCAAAATTGCTGGTAACTCCAGTTCCACTGGGTCTGATATTCTTTTCTGCCTTCTAAGGCCCACACTGTGTGTACAAAAACCCACACAGGCAAATATACATACATATAAATAAAACAATAAGCAAATCATTAAAAAGCAGCTTCAAAAAGTAACATAATTTTACATTAAAACATTCAGTTTCTCCTAACACAAACATTATTTGACAAGATAAATGTATTTGTTTTATCTCCTATTATGTAAAAGCAACTAATTTTTCTCCTTTTCTTTGATACCTAAACGAAAGGAGACAGTGATGTTTATTAAAATAATAGATATATAATATGACATTTTCTAAATGTTTCAAGTGGGCTTTTAAGTAGACATATTAATGCTTCTGAAGAAATAAATGACTTCTTTCCTTTCTTCTATTGCCCAGCAATTTCCTATTACATTTGTTTACCACCTTTAATATTCATTTTCATTGCCTTTTATATTTGGAGCATCAAAAAGTTCATGTTTTCATGCACCACCTTAGCTCAACAGTTGAAACTTTCTAAGAAATCACCATAGATCCTTGATTTCAAGCCATAGCAATTTTATTTTCATAATTTGCATGTTGGTTGTCATAGAGACAAACAGTCATTGCCTCCAATTTCACAGCCTTCTTTCCCATTCACTGTTTCTGTTTCATCTGCAAACCCAACCTGAATGACTAACTAACTTTTATGGTTATCATCCCAATTTGATCTACAGCAAAATCACCATCCACATTCAGATATCTTTTAAAAATAGACCTGAGTGGTGGAACATGGAGAAAAATAGTCCATACCTAAGCTTTGTTTCTTGTCTGTCAGTCAGCCAGTGTGCTGATCCTCAAACTTAAAATTGAAATATCTGGAATTATGTCATAAGGTGTGATATTGGGTAGTCTGTAGAAGGTTATTAGATATGATTTAATCAAGAATCCTGTGGCTGTATCTAGGTAGATGTGTACCCTAGGGTCAGAATATTCTTCTGTCAAAACACCTTCAGGTTGATGATAGGTTCTTTCCACTCTCGAAAAACAAAGGTGTCAATGCCTTTCCCCAAATATGTCCACTAACAAGTGGTCCTCACCTTGAAAGACCTCAGAGTCATTACAGCATCACTCACTGATTTGTCAATGGGCTTGGGGACTTTCCTAGAGAATCATGGTCAGAAATGCCATTTAAAAAGAACCTCTCTATCTTGATGAATGTGCCTTATAACTCATGAATATCCATATAATTTCCTTAATATGATAATGCAGAATCCACTTCATTGTTCCTCTTTTGGGGGTAGTCAACTATAATCTGTCTTCGGAGTGCTTGCTTTCTTTGTTTGACTACGTAAACCTCCACTTTAAAAATATGTGCCTTTTTATTTAATTCTTTCCTTAAAAAACGAAACAAAACAAAAAACAAAAAAACAAAAACAAAAACACAACATAGCCACAATGCCTTCTACAATGCTGATAACCTGCTTCATCAGCTTGAGTTGTGGCTGCCGACTTGGCAAATCTTATAAATGAGCCATCTCTTTCTTTCACAGGACAATGTTCTCATTTAAAAGTATGTACTCATTAAAGGATCTGGTGAGTTGCGGTGATTTCAAAGCAGAGTGTATCACAGCAATAATGACATTGAAACCAGGTCAACTTTCTTCAGAGTTGCTTAAGGACCAGGCCACATTTATGTATGCCTGCACTCCCCTAATAAATTTTCATTTATTTTTCTCTTTGACCTCCTTGGTGACATATCGGCCCCTTGTAAGGAAAAGGCTGCACATCTACTTGACAATCGCTAATAGTGCTTATGAGGAAAGAGAACAAGGAGGAGGACATGGAAGAGTTTGAAGAGATAAAATGGAAGAAGAAAATGATAGAATTATATTATAAACAAAAAAATTAACAATAATAATTAATAATAATAATAGTAGAGTTAGTAAATGTGTAGAGTTTTTCCATGCCCTAAAGAACCTGATCTACTGAGAATACTGACTAAACCTCAAGGGGGAAGTGTTCCTTTATACCTCAAATTCAACTAGGCAATCAGTTCTAACCTCAGAAGTATGTTCTACATAGGAGAGTTGTCTCATGAATAGGCCATATTTAATAATTTCAGAGACACTCTTATGTTAATGATGTCAGATAAAATTCACACCTTAGTAATAACTAATATGTTGTTTTTATATCATAACTCTTATAGACATTAACTTAGAGTTATGTGAATAAAATCCTCTATTTCATTTGTATAGTTTTCAAATTCTGAATACATTACATTAAACCTATGCCTAACTTTAACCTAAAGTATTTGATCTTATGAAATAAAATTGTACTTCCTAAGTATTTTATTGACCATAGAATATTTAGGATAAGGATATTTCAAAAGTTTAATTTTATGTTTTATTTAGATAAATTATCTTTTGAAACAGAAATTCTTTTAGTATTTTCAATACTTTAATAATAAAATCTTTGGTATAACTTTATTCAGGAAATAAAGATATTTGAATCTGTTTATTTGATCAAATATTTCCTTATAATAAGACAGAATAGTTTACTTCAAAAATAATTAAAATTTCTTTCAAATGAGATATACAATGAGTTAACATAATTGTGCTTTAAGTCATTTAAATGTGCATTTGTTTACTTTTGGCAGTTTAAAAAATTGCAGAATAGTAGTAGCTACAGAGGCAGCTTTTATATATAACAAAGGCAAATTAAAATATAAAATTATATGCCTTATAAATGAAAGACAAAAATGATTATAGACTTTCCTAGAGAATCATGAGCAGAAATACCTTTAAAAAGAACCTATCTAGCTGAATTTAGGATCATGAATGTGCCTTATAATGTGCCTTCTCATTCAATTAAAATGATGCCAGTCTTAGTAACATGGCTCCTGCCTGGATTTTATCTATTTTACCCCTATACATTATACAGGGAAATGAAACCAAATAAAAAAGCAGTTAATTTTCTCATTCCTCCAAACTCTTCAGTTAACACATTACTGTTGCTTATCTAAGTCTGTTCTTTTCAGAAGAAATGTGAACCCTGACAATAAACGTCAGATGGAGAAGCTAAGTGTAATGAGGTAAAGGAACCAAATACACACTTAGCGAATCAGTCCATGAACTTAGAAATATGTAAGAAGAAAAGCAGTCTCTGTAGCCTTCTGTATGCAGAGACTTTAGTCACACTGCAACGTATTTGGATGGTGACTAGTTCAGAAACCAAATCACAGTAACATGTGGAGTCAATTTTATATTAGCTCCAGTATCTTATTGTATATCAAATAATAATGTAAACAGGGCTTTCTATCTCATGTTTTCAAGAGAAACACTAACGCTTGTGTATTAATTATATGAATTCATACATTAACTTGTAGGTGATCTATTAAACAGATAAGACAATGTTACCCTAGCTATTGTAAACTCCATCTACTGATAACTTAGAGCTAAGTGTGTTTTGTTTTCTTATGCTAAACAGCAGCAACAACAACAACAAATCCCAACAGTTTGTATGTAATTACCACAGACTTTGTTTCAGAATCTGAATACTCTGTGCTGTTGCGTGTTTCCCATTGGTGTCTTGCTTGATTCTATTCAACTTGCAAGTAGAGAAATTATCTTTTAAGGATAGATGTACATGGAGCTAATGTGTGCTGAAGAGATGGGTCATGTTTATGGAAAGAGGTGATTTTAAAGCCCTGGAAAACAGAGATGTAATCTCCTTTTAGTAGCAAGCACAGTCATGTATGTTGCTGTTATACACATTTTAGCTTTCTTTAAATGAAGTATCATCACACATAACAGTCAATTGCATGTAAAGTTTAGTGCTACATCTTTCCCCAGTGTGCTTTTCCATGGAATCTGATGGCAAGGGGGACTGGCTTGTGCTTTAGCTGGTATTAAGCTTGTGCTCAAAATGCCCACTATGAATAAATAATGATAGAAAGAAAGAAAGGAATTAGGAAACGACAGTTTTTCCTTTGCTGAAGTATCTAATATCTTCTTTTACCAGTAGTATTATTATAGGTGATGAGTTTTGTAGCTCAAAGGTTGATAAATACCCAGGTTCTTTGCCATTCTTGATATCTTATCACTTATTGCATGCCAAAAATGCCTGGAGGACAAGCAAAAGTTCTCACTGAGTCCTTCATAGAGAGACTATATTCATGCATGCCTCAGATGTGAAAGACACTGATACAATTCCAGTTTATGCAAGAAGAACATTTACAGCTTTTGTACCTGTTTCATGCCAGTTGAATGAGGCAGCCTGGAAATGGCACATATGAACCACAAATGCATGTTCACTATTGGGAAAGAAAAAATAAAATGCTGACAAGAATATCTTTGGGGCTGTGAAGATTGCTCAGTGGGTAAAGTATTTACTGGGAAAGTGTCTGCAAATGAGTTTGGAACTCTAAAACCAAGTGCAAGTTAGATATGGCATTGCACATCTATAATTATCAAGGATGATGGACAGAAACAGTCAATTCTAGTCAAAATGGTGAGCTCAAGCTTCATTGAAAGATACTGTCTAAACAGATAGGGTAGAGAGTGATACAGGAAAACTCCACATTGACCACTGACTTCCATTTACATAGTTATACACAACCATACATATACATATACCACACAAGCACAGACATATATATTATTGAAGAATTAAATGAATTCTCTTCAATATGGACTTCCAACTGTCATAACAAAAGTCTATTTTGGCCTTACCTCATTCTAAGAAGAAACATCCAGGAATAAAAAGGTTCTGGTAAAAAATAAAATAAAATAAAATTGGCCAGGTTCTGCAAGTTGACACAATATGAAGATACCATAGGTGAAATATCTAGAGCATGTTCAAGGTTCAGAAAAAATATCATTTAATGTCAGGAGAGCAGAATACTTGGCTGCTTCTTGGTGTTGCTGAGTACTGTTGATTCACTGGAAAAGACTAAATGTCTGAGCATGATTAATCACCAAATTAAAGCCAAATGGGAGAGTTAGAGAGTTTCCTTTGACACATTAATGAAATTTTCATCTCAATTAGCTAGAGGGCAATGCAAATAAACTAAGTTTTAGACCTAGGAATTAATTATATGGATAGGAAAGTAAGACTGAAGGTTGAATTTTTAGTAGGTCAGTGCCCTGGCTGGGAGAGACAGACCTTGGACTTAGAATGGAACTCATGATTTCCTGCACTCTCTGGGTATGCAGACATACCCCTGTGACTAAGCTTTTGCTCTGAGTGTCAATATGTGCCCTTCAAAATCCTCTTTAGCCCTATTTTCTGCCAGCTTCATGACTTAGGTCAAGACTCAAAATTAGAGTGAATCAAGTATATTTCCAGCTAATTAAAGGGAGAAATAGATTTGTATCAATGTTGAAGAACTTAGCCTACATTAGCAAAAAAAGTCAGGATTTTAAGACCAAAGGGACCATGTGAAATGAAAGATGACATTGTAAACGAATGGTTTTAAAAATGTGGTCCTTACTTCCTGAAACATGAACTAGACCCGTGGGAAGAACCTGTATCCTATACCTTTTGTCAAAGACTCTGAAGACTGATTGATTAGGACTGACTGCCTGACTGTGAAGAGCTGACATGCTACAGATTGTCAGCTAAAATTAATCTTACTGAGCATTTTCTCAATCGGGGTTCTGTACTCTAATATGACTCTAAATTATGTGAGAAGAAAAGCTAAACACTAAACAGATGAAACCACTCTATTTCTTAGTAGATCACTTGTTGTCAACTAAATCAAAACTTTAAAAAGCCAATATCTAAAAGTAGTATCTAAAAAAATCTGCAACAGTTTGCACTAATTTGTTGTAACATGCCTTTCAGTTTTCCTCACCAATGTATTTAATAAATGCATGATCCTACTTATCTGTCCTTTTTTCTGCACCTACAAATACACATCTAACTATTTTCATCATAGCATGTGTCATTCAGGACAATCTCAGTTCATGTTTCTGAGGCAGTTTTGTTCATATCTGCCTCACAATAAGTTATCTTATCCTCTTTTGAATGAGAATTATGTTTGGTACTGATAGAGCCTTAGAAAAATAATAGCCTCATTGATAACACAAAAATGTCTGGCTTAGCCTTTATGGTCTATACTAAGAATAAGTTTGTAGTCTGTTTCAGCATTATAGCAAATGACAAAGAGGGTAAATAACAGGCACAGAGAAGTCATCATGTGACTTGAGTAAATGACCAGATTGTAGAGGTTGGGATGTAACTCATGGTAGATGACTCACCTTTCAAGATCTGTGTAGGATTCTTGCATCACATAGAGAATGTGCATCAGCATTCAGGCTGAGAATAGTTTAGAACACAAACTTGACTTCCTGTAAAGGAACTACTAGAGAGCAGAATGGATATGATAAGATAAAAGGTCAATTATTAAATCTACTTTTAAAAAGGATCTACTTGTTTTAAATAGGATAAGTAATGAAAATTTTTGTCTGAGTTTATCAAATGTTACTGGACTGGACATTGTTAATATATATAATGAAGTTTTTCATCTGAACCTGTCAAATGTTAATGGACTAGACATTGTTAATGTAATCCTTAACTGTTTATATTGTATATACTTATTGGATATAGTTTTTATTGTACTAGTTATAAGCTTTTTTAAATTTTAGACAAAAAAGGGGAAATGTGGTGGTATTGTGTTCCCCAAAATATTGTGCACCCTAATAAACTTATCTGAAATCACAGAACAGAACAGCCACAATATTAAACATAGAGGATAGGCAGTGGTAGCACATGCCTTTAATCCTAGCATTCCCAAGGCAGAAATCTATCTGGATCTCTGTGCGTTCACGGTCACATTGGAAACAGCCAGGCATGGTGACACACACCTTTAATCCCAAGAAGTGAGCCTTTAATCCCAGGGAGTGATGGCAGAAAGCAGAAAGATACATAAGGCGTGAAGAACAAAAACTAGAAGCATTTGGCTGGTTAAGATTTTAGGCTTCAAGCAGCACAGTTCAGCTGAGTTCTATTTGGATGAGGACACAGAGGCTTCCAGTCTGAGGAAACAGGATCAGCTGAGGAATTGGCAAGATGAGGTGGCTGTGGCTTGTTCTGCTTCTCTGATCTTTCAGTGTTCACCCCAATACCTCAGGTTTGTTTTATTTATAAGACCTGTTAAGATTCCTGCTACAGAGTACATCGAAACAATGGTGATCACAGAATGCTGGATTTCTGGAGGTTCAGTTGATGATTCTGTCTAACCATTTCCTGCAAACTAAACTGAAAGAGAGGAATAAGTAACAGGATGCAAGGGGATGCTGGTGAATGCAAAACAGGGATGTTTGACAAGAAACTTTGAAGGTTATTGCAGTGTGATGTTGTTAAGGGTAAACGATCTTCAGCCAGTGAGAATGTTTTTGTAAAGAAATATGTAGATGACTAGTCTAGAAGTGGAAAGCTGAAGTACAAATTTTAGTAAAATGGAGAACACAATTTCTCATTCTTTTTCTAATTTTCAGACTCCCTCCTCTGCCTTACTCTCATATCCTTCTCTCCACTTAAACCTCCCTCTCAGTATGCCTCCATTCCCTGTCTTATCATCAGACCATCTACTAATCAGTCTCCACTAAGAAATTTTTTGTCCCTTCCCACCAATGAAATCACATATCCAAAATGGATGTAATGTTTAAAATGTTCTGCCTGAGGTTGAATGAATATGTCATCATAATTTTCATAAAGTAACCTTTATGCTTCAAAAATATTTTTCAATTTTGTATGTAGCTGTATATTATCATAATACTTTATAAAAAGGCCTTTACATTCTTTTAGTATGATGTATAGCAGCTCATTTTTATTCATGTGTGTCCAATTGTCATTTTTGAAGCTGTTATTAGTAAAAAAATTGTTAATTGTTATTATGAATATGAGAATAATTGAGAATTATTGCATTTGAGAATACAAGCATATGACAATAATTAAATCTATAAAAAGGAACTGATATTTTATTGTAGCCAGCATGTAGGATTTTTTTTCTGAATGTTGTATGAATGCATTGTGTGTGTGTTTTTAGCTGAACATATTTTGAGAATTTCTTTTTAAAATACTTTATTAATATTTTACTTTTAATTAAAATACATTTACATTATTCCAATCCTTATAATTCCTCCCTCCAACCAACCACTTTCACGTGCCCCCTCATTTCCGCTTAAATCATACACACACACACACACACACACACACACACACACACACACACATTTTTTTTTCTTTTGGTTTTTTGAGACAAGGTTTCTCTGTGTACTTGTGTACTCGTGCCTGTCCTGAAACTCACTTTATAGACCATGCTGGTCTTGAAATCACAGATATTCGCCAGTCTCTGCCTCCCGAGTGTTCAGATTAAAGGCATTTGCCACCACTGACAAGTTGCATTATATGTTTTTCTTTGACTATTATTGTCAAACCCAAACAAATACACATAACACACGCACATCCATAAACCACCTGTTGAGTCAATTTGTTAGTGTACACTTACACATACACACCCACACCCACACATGCACACACAGTTTTAGGGCTGACCTATTGTTATTAGATAAGCAATTAAAAGACTCATAACTGGGAAAACTATTCTCTTTCCTCATTTTGTAATTGCTTGTAGTTCTTTGTCTTGGGTGGGGTTTTGTGAAACTTTTCCCTTTTCGTGTTTTCATGTCTATTGGTGACTTTGTTGAATCCTTGTTTGGACACTCATATGTTGAGGTAACAGGAGTATGGCTTCCCAGTCATAGGATAGGATACATTATCTCATAGCAGACTCACTGGTCTTCTGGTTATTAAAATCTTTCCACCTCTTCCTTGATATTTTCTGAGCCTTTGGTGCAGGAGTTATATTGTAGTTGTATCAAATGGAGCTGAATACTCCATCATTAGTTGATCTCTGCATTTCAGATAGCTGTGGTTTTCTGTAATGATTTCTGTCTGCTTCAAAGAGAGGCTTTTTTGATAAGGGTTTGTAGATATAAGGATAGGGTTTAGGATTCAGTTACAAATTATGCTGCCCCAGTAAAGTAGCAATAGTTGGTTCTCCTCTAACATATATACCCTCTCTAGCCCAGGGTGGTTGACTAGGCTTCCTTTACAGGCATGCTTTTCCTCCAGTTGAGCAGGCATTAAGTTCAATGAAAGAGCTGTTGGTTACTGCCAAGATTTGAGTGCCACTATTGCACCTTTAGGGATATCTTGCCATGCTGGTCACTGCTGTGATTTATGGGTGTTGCTTTCCTCTCTTGGCAGTTTACAAAAATCATTCTGCTGTGACAAAAGCTAGTCCTGAGGAAGGAGGCTTTCAGGACAGATCAAGCTTGAGTCTACAGAATCATGCTGTTTCTAAAAGAAAATGTTTACAGTATAATTGCGTCATTTGCCTCTCCCTTTTCTCCATCCTGCTGTTCCCCTGTTAACACCATCTTTCTGAATTCAACATCTCCTTTTTAAGCCTTGTCATTTTATATATGTATGTATACATGAATAAATATACAAATACAATCTGCTCAATTCGGTGTTGGATAATCAATCAGGGGCCCATCTCTGGGGAAGAAATATTATCCTTCTCTTAGTAGTGTATAATTCCTTGTAATCCTTTCACATTAAATTATTCTTGTTCTTTGATATTTCTGTTTCATTTTAAGTAACAGATATCTTGTACTATTTTGTATTAATATAAACTTATTTTATGGTGAAATGAGCAACATTATATTTACAATTACTGATAATTTTATTATTCAACTACAGTACTTTTTGTGTATTACCTGCCACTTCTTGTTTACATTTGCTTGCTTTTGTCTTGATATGCATAGATTACAAATATATTTCCTAACCCACCTTACAGTTTTGAATTTCAGAATTTATAAAATTTATTCTGTAATATATGTTTCATTGGTAATTTAAAGTTAAACATGTCATTTTTATTTTCAGACTTTCTGATTAGAGAAGTTCTTGTATTTTATAATTTATAAGCTTTCAATCAACTTAACACTTAAAAATATATGTGTGATATACGTCTTTTGTATTTTCTTAATATACGTTCCTACATATAACTATTTAAATCCAGGATAACTTAAATCTCAAATAATTTAATAAGACTTAAATTTAGTGTTAGCTTAATTCTGCTAAAGGTAGCTGTTGGCAAGAGTTTCCACCTAAAACCCGAGAAAAAAGATTCTAAAATGGAGCTAAAAACAGTTCCTAGTTGTCTCTCTCAAGTTAGTGGCAGACTATCTACTATGGCGGGTTCCTGGCGTGTGCACTCAACCTGCACAATGGCGGGAATGAGGCCTCTGCAAGTGGCACATTAAACTGCGTCGTGGATTTAGCTTTTGCTAGTACAGAACAAAAAGAGGTTTCTGGGCTACACGCTGCTTTAATAAGAAGCATGGACCCACTATTTCTGAGAGCTGATGGCTCCCAGAGCTGGCGAAAAAACGTACCACCGCCATGTTGGGAAGCTGAAGTGGGAGGAGCCAGCAGCCACAGCGCCTTTTCAGTCTTAGAATGGTGCAGTTTAAAGCAATAGGCTCAAGGCAATATAAAACATAAGCCACATAAAGATGGCTACCACACAGAGAATCTGGATTATGTTCTCTTTGATATTTGTAACTGAAGAAAAACATTTGATTGCAAAAGCTGTTGAGTTATGCCAAAATGTATATTTTAAAGGTACCTTGACATCAAAATTTGGGTATAAGGATATGCTGCTTTGGAAAAGAGGCTCTGCTTTTGTTTCCACAAAAAGCCAGAGGCTATGGATTTGTTCCAGATTAAGATACATCAGGTTTCACCAGCCATGACCCCTGAAAGGTCTCCGATGACACCATGGCCCAGATTATCCAACATCCAGAATCATTTCAAGGCAACTGGCTCAGACAATACAGCCTCACGGACTACTCCATGATCCTTAAATTTTCTTTGTGTCCCCATAAGATACAGAGTCCCCCTCCAGCAGGAAGTATTAAGAGAAGCTACGCCTAAATTCCCAAATATACCAAGCTGGCTTTGGAGATGTGTAAAAGTTAAAACCTTCCTTTTTAAAAAAAGAAAAGGGGAAGTGCTGTGGGATGGTCTGTATGTCAAATTGCTCTGATTGGTCAATAAATAAAACACTGATTGGCCAGTGGCCAGGCAGGAAGTAGGTGGGACAAGGAAAGAGGAGAATTCTGGGAAGCAGAAGGCTGAGGCAGAGAGACACTGCCAGCTGCCACCATGACCAGCAGCATGTGAAGACACTGGTAAGCCACCAGCCATGTGGCAAGGTATAGATTTATGGAAATGGATTAATTTAAGATATAAGAACAGTTAGCAAGAAACCTGCCGTGGCCATACAGTTTGTAAGCAATATAAGTCTCTGTGTTTACTTGGTTGTGTCTGAGCGGCTGTGGGACTGGTGGGTGACAAAGATTTGTCCTGACTGTGGGCAAGGCAGGAAAACTCTAGCTACAGGTAGCAAAATGAAATATATATCTTTTGGCTTTTCAGACTCTTACTTTTGCAATATATCATTGCTATGTTAAAATTATTTTTCTAAACTTTTTAGGACTCTATTCTCAAACAATCTGCCAATGTTTTCAGTTCTCATTTTAAATACATTATTCAGTTCCTCCCGCTGCCCCTTCACCTTCCCTACTTTTCCTCTTTATAATCTCCTTCCTTCTTCCTTTCCCTTTTCTCTGTATCTGCTTCATTCAACTACTTTTAAAGATTGATTACCATGTAATGATGAGATATATATATATATGTATATATATGTATATGTATATATATATATATAGTGTGTGTATTTATATACAGTAAAACTGACAATATATTTATTAAGATCAAATATGAGAAGAAATACAAGCACTAATGACTTTCAATGAAGGCTTGTCTACTTCAAGTTGTTCTGTGTTTAGGGACCATGATGCCTCTCCATTGTGTTCTCATAATTATTTTTATTTTAAATCTTCAAAAATTCCAATATCTAAAGTCTTGATGATTTCATTTCTCAGGAATTTCATTCATGATAACATCTTTCCTTATATGTGTAATAACATTTTTACTATAAATCATTAAATTTAATTAGATTTTTATTTGTAAGGTTAATTTAAGTCTGATATTTGTAAGGGTCTTCACAAGGCACTTATAATAATAATATGTGATGTGATATGTAACCTTACAGCTTTCTAAAGAATCAATTTCTAGTAACTTTTATTTGTTTGATTATATTTTACTCCAGTGAATCCTTGTGTAGATTACTTTATACTTATAGTTCTAGGCTGGGGATTTACTATTGCCCCTGTGCCTACTGTACTACTGTATGATCAAGCATAAGTCCTTTAAAAGAATTTATTCCATGTTTCATTATCTTAAATATAATCTTAATATTACAAGTAGTTTACAGGGCATAAATCCTTTATAAATACATGGACAAATGGAAATTAAATTGGTTTTCTTAGACTTAAACTACACAAATTGTTAATACTGGTGACTGACCTTTTAATATATATGTAGTTTTTTCGAGACAGGGCTTCTCTGTAGCTTTGGTGCCTGTCCTGGTACTCACTCTGTATACCAGGCTGGCCTCAAACTCACAGAGATCCACCTGGCTCTGCCTCCTGAGTGCTGGGATTAAAGGTGTGCTTGACCAACATCTGGCTTAAAAAAATATTTTTTCAAACTTATTCTAGACTTTCTTTCATGGATACTGTATTTACAAGATTTCTATGCCTACTCTTGTCCTTTCCATTTCTAACATGTCTTCCTATTTTTCCTCAAATTCATAAACTCATCCTTTAGTTATATTGGTTACATACACCTATACACAAATGCAACTACACACGTATAGACAAACACATACACACAGTTGTCCCACCAAAAATATTCTTCAGTATTCTGTTTACTTTTCATCCTGCCTTAATTCTTATAAGTTTGCTGTGAGAATTCCAACATTTTTGTTAGACCATTGGTAACATAGGCTATCCTTATAGGAAACTTTATTACTTTCCTTTATCGATTCCTAAGCTAATGATAATGCAATGTTGTGAGTGTAAATGAGGAAGTAAGTATACCTGGGGATTGCTCCATGCAAGTGCTGTATAACCTGGTCTGTGGACAGTAACTACCATCTGTTATTGTGTGAGGAGTTTGGGAGTAGGCTTGAGCCTTTGATACACTCAACAAGATACACATACACACAAATATGGGGCTTCCTGTCAAATATTAAACTTGTGGAAGTAAATTCTGTTATAGTTGAATTAGGTTTATGTGGTGGTATTGTGTTCCCCAAAATATTGTGCACCCTAATAAACTTATCTGGGATCAGAGACAGAACAGCCACTAGATACAAAGGCTAGAAAATGGTGGCACACACCTTTAATCCTAGCACTCCAGAAGTAGAAATCCCTCTGGATCTCTGTGAGTTCAAGGACACATTGGAAACTGCCAGGCATGGTGACACACGTCTTTAATCCCAGGGAGTGATGGTAGAAGGCATAAAGATATATAAGGCATGAGGACCAGGAACTAGAAGCATTTGGCCTGGTTAAGCATTTGGCTGGTTAATCTTTCAGGCTTCTAGCAGCACAGTTCAGCTGAGAGCCATTGGGATGAGGACACAGAGGCTTCCAGTCTGAGGAAACAAGATCAGCTGAGAAATTGGCCAGGTGAGGTTAGCTGTGCCTTGTTCTGGTTCTCTGATCTTCCAGTTCACCCCAATAACCGTCTCAGGTTTGATTTTATTAATAAGACTCTTTAAGATTTCTGCTATAGGTTTGTGTATGTGAAATAGAATGTATGGAAAATCTTTAAACACTGAGATTAACATAACTGATACATGGGTTCAATGATAAATTATATAACTTCCAGTTAAGAACAAATGTAGAACTCATGGGGCAGCCTTCATGCTCTGTACTGTTTGGGTTCAGTTTAACAACTCCTGTAATGAGTAAGAAAATTGTTTAAGTTTCTGCTATGCTCAAGGCTCCGTAGTTATTTCTGTATACTTAGCAAATAGCACAGATACACCATAAACTCTATTCAGCTAAGATTTTGTAGTGTTTGTTTGAGTTGGTATGATATAAAACATATTGCTTTCTGTATTTCATTCTTATAATTTTAAACTGTGAAAAGAAAACTCAAAAGGCAGAATATAATTCAAAGAAAACAAGTTATGGTATCCAAAAGGGAAAAATATAGCTTATTACTATTGGCAAAACAATCACAATTAAATCATCAAAGATGTTCAAGTCACCACCTCAAACAGGAAAGAAGAAAATAACAAGCTTATATAATGCTAAATATTAAAATAGTGATTTCATGAGGATTATTAGCTGAGGGTTACCAGAAGCCCTGGTTAAAATAGTTCTATAGTTTCATCAAATTAGGTATACTTTATAATTTTGCCTTTCAATATACATAAATCCATAAACAGTCAATATTTATGGAGGACTTATATTATTGCAAACACATGTTGAGATGGATAGGAATTAAGAGTGAATTAAAAAAGTATTGGCTTTGCTTTCTATAATGAGAGGGAAGAAAAAATTAAGCAGATAACAGCTCATAAATAATTAAGTTGCTAGAGATGCAAGGGGAGACTGGGTAATGGTAGAAGCTGTCGTTATTTCAGGTTACACAGCCAGCGGAAAACCCACCAGAGGTATATATGTTTTGCTAAGTCTTAGAAAGACTTGCTCTTTGAGCCAACCATGATTACAAGCAGATAATAATATTTGAGACAAGACTATTAGATAATTTCTGAGAGAGGAAGTAATGATAGCACAGTCAAGCACAGTGACTAAGGGAGTCTAGTCAGTGCGTGAGTCTGGAGGGAAGATACGAGAAAATTGGAATCACATGTTAAGGAGAAGTGCTTACTTTTCCTATGTCTCAGGTATGGAAAGCAGTTTTTCAGTTTAAGTATAAAACAATGAGAGGGTTTAAAGATTATGCCTGAATTTTATTGAGCAAAAAAAGTGGATTTGTATGCCAATAAACAAGAAATAGAAAGTCAGGAAAAAAATAAGTGTGTGGAACAATGAAAAGTAAGGAATATCTTACAAATTTTATTAGACATTACTGCTGTGCAATACACACATACTCATACATATAATTAAGAAATTTTAATGGCTCCAAACAACAGTCCCCCCACCCCAACCCACATTTACAATTTCAAAGTTACTTGAGAGAAATCCAGGAAAAACTGATTTTTTGGATCTTGTGGAGGCCCACAAAGGCTTCCTAGTGAGATCTGAGCTTGCTTTACCCAGCAGGGCTGTATTAGAGGATTGCTTGACCACGTGTGTGGTTCCCAGGTGATTGAAAGGGTCTTCACTTGGCTGTGCTAGGGGAAGGTCTTTTGCTCCACCCCTTGGCATTCCAATAGAAGATCCTTTAGAAGAGACAGGAGGGACTGGTGGATATTGATCCAGGCCCTTCTAAGGCTATCCTGTGTTTCTGTTTCTCTCCCCACTATCTTTCTATCTAATATCTCTTATCCTTCTCTCCTCAAGACTACCCTGGGGATAAAGTAGGGATGGGTTCCTCCACAGGATCTGTGATAAAGTTTTCAGTATCTGGGCTGGCAAAGAATGAAGGTTTTATTTGACTTTCCACTGGGTAGGAAATGCATACAGTTTCACATGGCTGTTGCCATGATTTCATTTCTGGGAACTGTCACACAAAGGCCTCTTCTCCTTGTTACTTTTCAGCCATGCACAGTCACCAGTTTCTTGCCATTTGCATTTCTGCATATGGTGATTAACTTCACTAAAGCTACAAGGAAAAAAGCAGATGTTGCCCTATAAACAAAAGAGTATTATTTATAATCCTGCTTCTAACTGTTTGGTTTTAGAATGCATCCCAACATTTTTAAATATTCATTTTAGTTGCATTCTTCTTCTCCTCCACCCCTCCGAGTGTGTGTGTGTGTGTGTGTGTGTGTGTGTGTGTGTGTGTGTGTATGAGAGAAAGAGAAAGAGAAGGTCTAACAGGAGAAGGAATGCATTAATTCTAAGAAAACTCTTAATAATCAGTTTTGTATAAAAACACTGTAGAATAACATACAGAATCATGAATATACATTCATATATATCCATATATATATTATTAAGTTTGTTTAGGAATACATTAGGTTGAAAAAGAAAATGATAATTGCTAAAGTGATTCAGAAAAGCAGAAAGGAATATATAAAATGAAGAAATACATAAAATAGCAAAGGAAATATAATTTTTTTTAAAATTTATTTCATATGCATTATGTGAATGTGTCAGATCCCCTGGAACTGGAGTTACAGACAGTTGTGAGCTGCCATGTGGGTGCTGGGAATTGAACTCAGGACCTCTGGAAGAGCAGCCAGTGCTCTTAACTGCTGAGCTATTTCTCCAGCCCCAGGAAATATAACAATGACAAATTACCATGAACATTTTTTTCACATCAAATAATTTGTTACTTTAATATGTGAATGTGGTTGCTCAAACATTGATTAAAATAAAACTCAAAGACAATAAATACAAATTCATCATTTATTAGACAGGTTAACTGGCTGTGAGTGCAGGTTACCACCTACTCAAGTTTAGTCTGACAGAGTTAAAGGTTCCAGAAGGTTAATTTAAAGGAATAATATAAGTATATTAAAACCTGGAGGATAATTCTATTTTTCTGATTTTGATCATAATCTACTATCACACCAACTATTGTTTCCACATGTGCAGCTGTTGGTCAATAGCATAATTGTCAATAACGTAATTACTCTTTCCAAATGAGGTTCAACATTGACAATATTTGAAATTACATCTGTGAAAGGTATTGGAACTCAGGCTAAGACCCAGATTACTTAATAAGAATCTGTAATTTAAAATATCTTCAGTTGATTTGAATGCGGATTAAATTTGAGAGGCGAATCCTTAAGAAATTTAAGGACAGCGTAAGACTCTAAGGAAGCTCATTCCAACTCATCCCTTTAAAGAAAGTGAAGAAATGGTTTTTGTGACCAAAAGCGTTTGTGGGCTTCCTGCACTGCGGTAGTTGATATTGATAGTTGAAGGAGAGGATGCAGGAAGCCTTCCCCGCGTTTGGAGTGTGCACAGTAGACTCTGACAAACGCTGATATTTTGCCACATCTCATCTTCCCTGTTAGATGTTAGACGTGTCTTGCTTCCAGTCACCTTCCATTTAGTGAATCACTTCTCCTATGATAGAGATAGAAGGATGCCTTTGAACCCTGTCTGCGAGGACATGGGAAAGGTGTGGATCGCAGACAGAGGATGATTCTTCCTCCAGAAGCTCCCAGTCTCTGCACCCATTGGCACTCTCCACCAGGATGCTTTAAACAGTGTGAAACTATTGCATTGCTTAACTCCATAATCGCTCTGCTATTGAGCACACTGTGCTGTTTAGAGGACAATGTCTTAGTTCTGCATCTCTATGTTCTGTCAGCCAGACGTTCTAGGTTCTGTCTGTGGACCACACAAAAGTAGCAAAGGGACAGTCCTTTCATTAAAGTTCTAGAAGTGTGCGGTGTACATACTGTGTTAACAGTAACACAGGGAGGTTTATGGGTAGAGCCCATTTTCTGTTTTCATTCATTCATTCATTCATTCATTCATTCGTTTGTTTGTTTGTTTGTTTTTATCCTGGCCTAAGGTAGAGTCTTGAAAAGAATTTTTCACTCAAGCCTGTGTGACAACCAGTATTGGACTGAACACAGAATAATTGAGGTTTCCATGCTCCCCAGTACCCACCTAAGCAAAATAAAATAGAAATTAAACTGGTGCTTTCTTTTTAAAGACATTAAATAGAATTGCTGAAAATTTAGCAAGTATTTTTTTCCCTCAGAATAGAAGCAATTTTAATTCAGTATTTATTCTATTTCCACTGTCATATCTTCTCTTCTCTCATTTTGTTGGTACAAAAAGCAACTAAATGGGAAAGTAAATGTGGCATTGAGTCTTATGGACCTTGAATTCCTCAATTACTAACCAGTACTCCAGTTTTTTTGGAAACACAATTTTAAGTATTGAGAAAACTCATTTAAAGAGCCTTTACTATCAAAAATAAAAATAAACAGTAAAACTGCCAAAGCAACTTGATGTTTTACAAATTGGGAAAATATCCTACATTCATACATGGAATTATATGAACCAGACTAATGGGTTAAAAGCTATAGAGGTTTCAATATGTGTACACATTAGATATTCAATATATTTTTATCAATTTGTGACTTACAGTCAATGTCAAATAGGTAAAATTATTCAAGTATTAATAAATATGATCATATTTAAATAACCTATGTCTCAACAACTGACTTCTTTATCATTCAGTCAGGTGTGTGGGGGATATTACACTGTTTGGTCAAACATGACAAACACATTGTTAAGGAGAATTCACTCTCCTCTATTAATAACAAGGTTTCTTTCAAGAAACTGCTTATAGTTGTCATTTGATTTTCAGGAAAGCTTGTATTTTTCACATAATTTATATTTAAAGGACTTTTGACTTAGTGCCTAGAAAGCAATTTAGCAAGCAATTTCATTTTTGAAGGAAGTACTAAAACTCTCCCATCATTTTAGTTCTTGAGAAAGAAAAAGCCTGAAGTAAATAGATTGCTGCCAAATTCAGTGAAAGATTTTTTTTTTATTGAGGCGGGATGAGAAATACATTCCAAGGCATTTTATTTTGAAAAGGTACCTTACATGGGTCTGTTTTTTTCATGAGAAAACAAAGATGATCCATTGCTATAGCTATATGCTTAATGCAGAAAACTGAGAGAGCATTACTATTTGCTCAAATATTATATATATAATATATATATGAATACTTTTATCCAAATAAAGTCCTATTATCAGAATATTTTGAAGAATAATTGCATGTCTTTGTCACCTGAACATGTAGTTTTTAAAAAATTATTTAAAATAATTTCCATATATATTGATCATGATTTTCCCTCCCCCAATGCTTCCCAGATCCTCCCCATCTTCTTATACACCAGTTTTCATGCCCTCTCTCAAAGCAGAAACAAAACAGACAAACAAAACCATAACAAACTAAATATTTCAAAACAGAAAATGAAACAAAGAGCCCCCTGCATACACACAAACAAATTGTAGGTTTTATTTTGTGTGGGCCAACTTCTTCTGGGCACAGGACCTGCCTTGGAGAGTTGTTGATATTCTCAGTGAGACATGATTGGAGAAAATTGATTTTCCTCTTGACACCAGGCATTAATTGCAGATCGCTTCCTGGTTAGTGTGGGATTCTGTATTTAACTTACCCCTCTCAGCGCTGGAACTCTGTCTAGCTTGAACATGTGTAAATCTTGTCCATGTTGACGTAGACTTTATGAGTTTATATATGCATTAGTCCTCTTTTTCCTGTAAGACACTGTTTTCCTAGGAATCATCTATCACCTTTGGCTCTTATATTTTTTCTACCTCTTCTTCATCATGGATGACTGAGCCTTGTTGGGAAGAAAACTGATAAAATATTCCATTTAGACCTAGTGCTCCAAAGTCTCTTACCCTCTGCACATTGTTCAGTTGTGGGTCCAATCTACTGCAAAAAGAAACTTCTCTGACAAGGCTTGAATGATTCACTGATTTATGGGAAAATCAATATATTCTTAGGAATAATTCTATTGCTGTGTCCCTTTAGCAGAATTAATATTAGGTTTTCCCCTGGGATCCAGACCTAGAGGGTCTCAGGTTCTTGGCCACTTTAGCTTTGTGAGGTATGGATTTCATTTCATGGAGAGGACCTTAAATCCAAAGGGTAGTTGTTTTTGTTTGTTTGATTGATTTTTAAATCATTATTGAATAGCAAATAACACGGTATTCCTTAACATTCTTTACTATAAAAAATAATGGAGATTATTTAATTTTCTAATTTATTTCTAGATGTGTCTATTCATCAAATGATAGCATCAGGTGTACAGGATTTTTTTCTTTGATAATTATAATATAGCCTATTGCGATATCACCAGAAAGCATTGAAGTTATCAATTTATTTTTGAGTGTGTTGTAATGTAAAAAAAAAGATTACATGTTTTTCCAATATCAGAGGACTAGAATGAATTAAATTTATCACCTAACTTCAAATTTAGTGCTTACACCAGATGTTGCTCACAGCTTTAATCCCAATAGCTGTGAAGGCTAAAGAATGAGTCTCTCCCTGAATTTGAGTACAGTCTGACACACAGAGTGACTTCAAATGGAATATGGAATATAGATTGAGACTTTGTGGAGAGAAGGGATGTTTGGAAGACATCGCATAAACATAGATCCAGAAGGTCTGTCAAGAGAAATACACACTCAGCTTGAGACCAGAGTCCTGGAGAAGGCTTGGCAGTAATAATAAGGCATCTGGTCATAAAGCATCCACAGGAAAAAAGCAGAGGAAGGTGAATTCTAGTGTTCAGCTGGCTTTCCCTTTTTATTCAGTCTGGGAGCACTGCTCTTTGGATGGCACTGGTCACATTCATGGACCATTTTCTCAGCTACATGTCTCTGTAAAGGCCATGAGAGACATAATTTGGTGTCTCCTAGGTGATTCTAAATGCTTTCAAGTTAAAATTGAATATTAATCATCACAGAAACCAAAGCTATTCATGATTTGGGAAAACTCATCAGGCAAAAAAAGTGTTTAAAATGTGAAGCATTTAAAGAAACTTAACTTCTCAGTCTATCAAGAAAATATTCAAATTTAGAGTTATAAAAATTAGCAGCATTGACTGGATATTTTTATAATATGAATCCCATGCCCTTAAATGTGATTCATGTAAACAAATATGTGAACATTATTCTTATTTTTGTTGTTTTATTTTAAGACATATCTATTTTTTTGAGATTATCATATAAGTACATCATGTGTCTTCTCCCTCTTATCTCTCCAAACTTTCACATACCTGTCTCCTTGCTCTTTTTCAAATTAATGGTCTCTTATAACTTTGACTTCAGAATAATATAAAGGGGATTTTATACAAAGAATATTAATAAATAACTATATTTGCATTTAGAGACAGTATAAGAATATATCTTTGAAGTAGTTTTAAAAGGAAAATTCCTTGTGGTAGCAAAAAGAACACATAGATAAATATAGATATTATTAAAAATGGGTTTTATGTTATAATTGATCTAAATTACTTTCATAATTTTAGGGAAAAAGACATTTTTCCTAAAAAATAAATTTTAAAAATGTAAGTAAGATTTGTTAGTTCATAGATGAAAATAATATACTTAAATATAACCCATAGAATGAAAATTTTAAAAATGCATTTCATTTTGAATAGTTATTTTTAAAACCTAAAATATAGGCTACCACAGTTCCCCTAAAATAATTAAAGAAACATTTATTCTTTATTACCTTCTAATTTTCCAATATCTCTATATACTTTCTTTTTTTTTTTTTTTTTGGTTTTTCGAGACAGGGTTTCTCTGTGTAGCTTTGCGCCTTTCCTGGAACTCACTTGGTAGCCCAGGCTGGCCTCGAACTCACAGAGATCTGCCTGGCTCTGCCTCCCGAGTGCTGGTATTAAAGGCGTGCGCCACCACCACCCAGCTTTATATACTTTCTTTTAGCATCTATATAATCCTTACGAATTTTGTTTAAGATATTAAGATGGTAATTCATGTTTAATAATCAATATGTTTGTTTCACTAGTTTCTTCCTAATGTAATTTTTTTCTCTCTTAAAAGTTAAAGATACATATTAAAATGAATGTGGCAACACTAGAAAAAAATTTTAATTACCTCACTGTTGATAAGAAATAAGAAAATTTGAGAATTTCTAAAGAAAATAAATTGTTATTTGTCTTCTCTAGTTCATTAATTTTAATCTATGGAAACATGACTTTAGATAAGCAGTAGATGAGATTGGAAAAATACCATAAACTTGAAAAAGACTATTTCATAGAAGAGCAAGTAGAATTTATTAAATTAGTATGTAAATAAAATTGTCATCTTTCAAGTGTGTCTGAGTGTTGTTTGCAGCTTGAGTACACATGGGTTATTTAACTGATGATTTTTGAAAGTATAAGCTCCATTTGCTCTCTAAATAAAATATATTGCATCTGAGGAGATAATATTTAAGATACTCATTACTTTTTTATTAATTGCCCATGTGCTCACTGTGTTAGAGTAACAACAGACATGAGAATGAGAAGCTTATTAATAATCTAATAGTGCATATTTATGTATCCACAGTTGAAGCCAATGATGATTGACTCACAATATGTCTAGCTTAGTTGTCCTATCTAAGTGGTTTTTTTCCTACTATACACTTTTTAAATTTTGTTTACTTTATTTCAGCTTTGTTTATTTTAATTTACTCCACACTTTTTAGGTTTTCTATGTTTTGCCTACAGGTCTGTTTTATACAGCCCCATCTTATTTGTAAATTATCAATTCATAAAATCAGACCACCTCTTCTTGCCTCCACAGAAGGTGTTGTGTATGACTGTTTATCACCTGATAAGATTGCTGTTTTCCTTCCATTCCACTACGTACATTTTCCTCAGCTATGGCTATTTCATTACAAACAATATTAAGAAGTTTGCATGTTTTCAAGTGTGATTATTTAGTCAATGTTGTGTAACATGGTGGAAAATATAATTAAAAAGAACTATCAAACTTTAAAATCGTTTACTTTTAGTGTAAATTTCTTCCCTGACAATTGTGCCATATTTGTACTAGTCTCCTAAATTATAGAAATAATAAAAAGAAGAGTGACTTATCGTAGTTTTAAAACTTAAGGAAACCAGGCTGATGTCTCCTTTGCCTCCTTTGCCTCACTGTGAGATTGTGAGACTTGCCAGCTTCACTCTAGACAGTTCTGCTGGGCACATCCTTTGCTTCTCATCAACTTGTACAAAGAAGGAGTTCTGGAAGGAGTTTAATAACACAGAGTGATGATGCCATTTTCCCACTGGTGTGAATTCTATGGTCTTGTGTTCTTATCCATAATGATCTGTTGTCACTTGCATGAGAATGGGACTCTATGATATTCTTATTCTGCTGATACTCATGGTTTCCAGTCTATTTTTCTGTCGTATTAAAGCCTATGTATTAAAAACTGAATAAATGATTAGAGCTTTAATATAAATTTCTAATTTTGAACTTTGCAACAGAAAGATTGAAATTAGAGTAACAAGTATAATTAATGCAACTGCATCAACAGTGAAATGTACTGACAATGTGTATGAGAAAATAAATAAAATGAGTCCCTAAATGATTGAATATATTAAAGGTCAGGAATTTGTCAGGGAAAAATGCTTTTCAGTATATGTATGCTTGAATAGACTAAGAAATCTAACAAAAATAATAAGAAAAACAAAGATTCCTAAATTAAAAAAATCTTAGAAATAAAACAAGGCTCTTGAATTAAAAATAATTTTAAATGATATTCTCATGTGTATGTGTGCTTATGTTGACCCTTTTATCTGTATTTGTTTATTCAAGTATGTAAGTGTCCCCGAGACTGATTGTTACTTGTGATATATCCACTCCTCTTAAGGAAGTTTTGATACATATTTTCCCTAAGTAGCACTTTAAAATGAAAGTCATGCCACACATCTAAGAAATGGCAAGAGATACCAACTTCCCTTTGGTACATTGCAAACATAAGTACAGAGCCTAAGATAAAATATTCCTGCTATTGGCTTAGAACCCAAGACTTTAAAGGATTTTGGAAGGAAGTGATACTGGACAGAAACTAAGCTACAATAAACTCTAGAAAAGTAATATAAAAATACAGTTTTTTTTAAACTTTTCCCTTGAAAAATAGATTCTGTTTTGGTTATTGTTGTATTATTATAATGTGTCTATTGTCAGCAGAGACATTTTAAGGATATAAATATGACTGCTTATGATAATTAAAATGTGCTTATTTGAATATGGCTATATGTGTCCTGTTAAACTGTGTCTAAATGAAGAGTTAATGGTGATACGTATATATATATATGGGAAAGCAAATTTTTGGAATAACTTAAAATTGACATGTTTCAGGAAAACAGAATATGTATATCAGTCAATTCCAAGACTCAGAATATTAGGTATATATTATATCCTATATGATAATGTTTTAAATTGAATTCTGTATTTGGAAAATAACTAAAATGCAAAAGGTGAATTATAAGATTTTTATCCTTTATATTCTCTATATTATATTTTCAAAGTTGATTTTTTTAATCACTGACTAGAAAAATCATCTGTCTTCCACTATACAAAACCTAACATTACCTTAAACATAGAGTAATTTCAGCTGTAATTAATAAGATATACTTTGTCATTCCAGTATTTTTTTCCTCTATAAACTTCATTTTGAAACTGAAACTGTAAATTATATGAAATTAGAGACAGTGATAGTAGACAAGATTTAAAGTGCTTTATTGATAACTACATAAATTCCATTAAGCCACCTTGATTTATTTAAAGCTTCAGGGCTTTAAAAAGCAAAAACAAACAAACAAACAAACAAACAAACAAACAAAAAAAAAAACAGGAGAATATGGTCCATCCTAATGGAACCCACAACTAAGCAATTCAAACGTCACGCTCTCTCACCATTTTCTATTTCAGGGGTATATCTTAAAGTCTCCCCAAAATCCATACATCATATTTTTTTTGGTCTATGATGTGGTTGAATAAATGACATCATCAGCATTTATAGAAATATTAAATATGAAATTATGATAATAATGCTTCTAACAATGACTGTAGTGTTGATAAAAAATAGAAAACAAGAGTCTTGACATTGAAACAGAGAATTCTGAGAAGCTATAATCACCTTAGTGAAATCAGCTTTTCAGCTTTAGGATTCATGTAACAACATAACTGAAGAGTTCTTGAACTCACCACTTTATTGCTTCTAACAAGTAAGTGTGTTGTCTTACCACTGTCAAGATATCACTAATAGGACATCCATCAAATATATACCTACTCTAATATCTTTATGGTTTTTCCTTGTCTCCATCATTGCCTGTGAGGTAAGATTTGCTTTAAATTTGCTAAGACCAAGTTTTGAACTTTGAAAAGTACGTTTGAAACTTGTAGTTAACTCTGTATCACACAAACCATCAGGAGTGTGGTCTGCTTTCAAGGAAGTTACATTGACCCATAAGCATGGACACTGAGTTCTTTACTCTTGACTGTAAACTCAAATTTTATTAGCTGATATGTGAGTTTTAACCAAGAATTGATGAATTGCTGTTTTATCAATGAAGTATCTTCTCATAATTGTTAGAGAAGACTTCTCTTTAAAATAAGAGTCTATCTATTTAGAGTATTTCCAAGAATATCCATTCTATGCTCTAACAGAAAGAAAATATCAAAAGTTGATTTTCCTGTGTTTCATTACCATTATTAAAAATGGAAAATTGATTTTTTTTCTCAGTATCTTTCATTGAGGTTATTGTCTGGATATTATTATTTTTCTTTCTTTCAAATATAACCAAAATTTAATTTCATTTTTTAAATAGTTAATGTTGAGATAAAGAAGACACAAATATGTTTTATGTTAATCAAAAGACCTCTAAATTGTGTACACTAAAACACTTTCTATTAGATTACTTGCCAAGAATTTTTTTCTGTAATAGTTACTTCCTTTCCCCCAGTTTTCTTTGCTTTGTGTTTGTTTGTTGTTTTTTGAGACAGGGTTTCTTTGTTGAGCCCTGACTGTCCTGAAATTCACTCTGTAGATTGGGCTGGCCTAGAACTCAGAGATCCACCTGCTTCTGCCACCTCCTAGATAAAAGGAGTGCATCACCACCATCCAGCAAGTTTTCTTTATTTGTAACTGTTGAAAAATACTGTTGAACATGGTGGATTACTATGTTTACTCAGATTATTTTGACTTCATCTTTACTTGTAAATAGTAATGTTGTCACATCAATGACGTAGCGTGGACAATTGTGTTACTATCACACATGCATTGCATTGATGTAACTAATTCCTCTTTCTTTTCTTTGTTTTTGACTCTAAGTGGCAGTGATTTCATAGTAATATTTCTTGCTGTACATCATAGTTTATTTAACTGGCAAGGATTATACCTATATCTAAATGCCTGTTTTGTTTTGTTTTTTAATTTGGATATCTATTTTTTACACTAATTTAGAATAATGGGTGTGTTTATGTCTTCCTATATTAGAAGGTACAATCTTATATTCTCTTCCTTCTTTTGATGTCTATAATAGTACTAATATATGTATATTAGACCTTAGAGCTACAAAATAAAATGGAAAATTTGAAAGGTGATATTTTGTATAGCTAAATAAAGCAAACTGTTACTAAACTAATTACCAATGTTGGGATTGAGGTGGCTCTTTATGAGTTGTTGATCAAGGAGTCCCTAGAGGCCCCAAACCTGTATAGAATCTTGCCACTCTCCATAGCATCCACAAGAGATTTTTGATGGTACCATACTTCCAAAGACATCACGTACTTTACATGTCGGTTATGAAGAAATCATGCTTGAACAGAGCCAAGAGTTTCTGTCCTATTATCATTCTTTTGGAGTACTAGAAGCTATAAAATAGGCTAACTGCAAACCCTATGAACTACAATACCAACCCATCAAGCAAGATATGCCCACAGGTACACTGATAGAGTGAGTATTTTCAGAATAACAATGACTCTCTTATGGTGATATGTTGTTTGTAATCTAGGAAACAAAACTTGCCTGAAGAGCAGAGGACAGAGCTAGCCCCAGAGTTACCTATAGAGGTTAGGCATTGGTGGCACATACCTTTAGTCGTAGCTCCTCAGAGGCAGAGGCAGAGGCAGAGATCAGTTTGGATTTCTGTGCGTTCCAGGCCACACTGGGCTGCATGAGATTAATCCAGTCTAAAAGAGAAACAGAGCCAGATAGCAGTGGCACATACCTTTAATCCCAGCACTAGAAAGGTTGAGAAAGGGAGTGATGTGGCTTGGCAGAGAAAGGAATATAAAGAGGAAGAAGACAGGAACTCGTACTCTTTCAGGCTGAGGAATTGGTGAGGTAAGAAGTGGTGAATGCAGCTTGCTCTGCTTCTCTGACCTTTCAGCTTTCACCCTGACATCTGGCTCCGGGTTTTATTATTAGGACCAATTAGAATTCGTGCAACATCCTGTTATTGGTTTCAAGGCACACACAACAGCAATAATATGGCTTCTCCAAACATGACTGAAAAAAGTTGGTTGTATCATCAGAGAAGCTTCCTCCTGCAGCAGCTGGGAACAAATACAGAGACAAAATGCCCAAACATATGGAGAGTGAGAGACCTTGGAACTTTCAGTCCTAAATGAGAGGTCTTCATCAAGTCCCTTCCCTTAATACTCAGAGAATACCAGGGAATGCAGAACAACAACAAAACAAGGCCCTCTAAATTAACATAACCAAAGTTCCTCCTAACTCAGAGACTGAAGCACTCAACACAGTGACTGAGCAGGGCTTCAGGAAGTCCTCTCAGGACTATTATAGCTTTAAGGTTCATGTTTGTATGGGATTTTGAGTGTGCAAACTAGTGTTTCTTGTACCTTCTCTTGGGATCATTTCCTTCTGTTTGTCTTGTCCAACTCTGATATGTTAGTTTTTACTTTATCTTAGTACATTTTATTTTATTTATTTTATTGTTATCCCTTATAAACCTGTTTGTTTTATTTTTAAATGACTTACTATTATCACTACCACCACCACTACCATCATCATCATCATTGTTATAATTTTTCACATCCTGACTAAAATTTCTCTTCCCTCCTCTCTACCCAGTCCCTCTTGCTACCTCCCCTCTGCTCACCGCCATCCATTCCTCCATTTTTATTTAAAAAAAAAAATGGAACTCTCCCATGAGTATCAACCAAGCATGGCATATCAAGTTGCAGTAAGACTATACAACTCCCCTCATATTAAGGCTTGATGATGCAATCCAGTATAATAAGCAGGGTCCCAAAAGCCAGCACAACAGTCAGAGGCAGGTGCTTCTCCCATTGTTAGGAATCCCACAAGAAAACCAAGTTACACAATTGTAACATATATGCAGAGGGCCTTGTCCAGTCCCATACAGGCTCCCCCATTATCAGTACAATCTCCGTGAAACCCTATGATCCCAGGTTAGGGGATTCTGTGGATTTTCTTGTGATGTTCTTAGCCCTTCTGGCACCCGTACAATCCTTCTTCACCCTCCTCGCTCTGCCTAATATTTGGCTGTGGGTCCCTACCAGTTTTCATCAGTTGCTGAATGGAGCCTCTCTGATGACAATTGAGCTAGGCATGAATCTGTGAGTACAGCAGAATATCATTAGGTATCATCATGTTGACTTCATTTTGTCAGTCATGTTTGTTCTATCCAATGTTGCTGGGGTGTCCAGCATCTGAATCCTGGCATTCCAGGCAGTATTGGGGCAGGCTCCTCTCAGTGGCATGATTCTCAGGCTGCCCCAGTCATTGGTTGTACAGTCCCACATTTTTTTATGCTAACATCACCCCAGCACATCTTGTAGGCAGAGCAAATAGTTATGTGGCTGGGTTGGTATCCCTGTCCCTCCATCGCAAGTCTTGTCTGGTTACAGAGATGGTCAGTTCAGTCTATGTACACCCTATTGCTAGGAGTCTTAGCTGTGGTCACCCATGTGGATTCCTGAGAGTTTTCATTCAATAGGTTTCCATCTTATCCAGAAATGATACCCTCTTTCCCAGCCCGTTGTCTCTTCTAATACTCCTTCCTCATCTGATCCTTCCTGTTCCCATATCCACCCTCTCCCCAATTCATCTGCAAAATGTATTCTATTTCCTCTTCCCAAGGAGATGCCAATATCCACCTTTGAGCCCTCCTTGTTACTTAGCTTCTCTCTGTCTGTGGATTTTAGCATGGGTATTGATTACTTTTTAGCTATTATTCACTTATAAGTGAGTACATACCATGTTTATCTTTCTGAGTCTGGGTTACCTCACTTACTTTTGGGCATACACTTAAAGGATACACCATCACATAATAAGGACACTTGCTCATCTAGGTTCAGAACAGCTTTATTTGTAACAACCAGAACCTGGAAACAACCTAGATGTCCCTCAATGGAAGAACAGATAAAGAAAATGCGGAGCCTTTGCACACCAGACTATTAGTCAGCTGTTATAGACAATAACATAATGAAATTTGTAGGCAAATGGATGGAACTAGAATAATCATTAATGTTTTAGAGAAAATAAATTTAAAATGAGATGACAAAGATTCAGAGAATGAGAAACTTAGGAAGATAATATAAGTAATAAAACACCAGCTAATATGTCATATGAAAGTCAGGGAGAATATCTGCTAAAAAAGAAAGGGGTCAAATCTAAATGATGCTGGTGATCTTCACTGCATTGAGAGGAGAAAGAGTATCTCAACAGAACAGTATGGTGACTTATTCTCAGGTCTTAGAGGTGAGATTACTACTATTATTTAACCAAATTTTCAGGTTCCAAGATGCCTTCTAAATATTTATATTCATGCCTTGATAAATGCTACTATCAACCTTAATCAGGAAAGTTTCTCTTTATAATAAATTGAAATGAATGCAGAGATGCCAGGCTGTTCATGGTGCCAAGAAAAGGAGGCTGATAAAAGCCTAACCCTAAACAGGGCATTTATCCTTCTTCTACTCTGGGTCAGTGGTCATCAAGACAGAGGCAACACAATACAAAGAAGGGAATGTGAAATGCCGTTTTCTGAGCATGGTACAGCTAATGGACCTCACAAAAGCCATGGTGGCCTTCAGTGAGCCTATACAAGAATGAACTTGTCAAAAGAGCACACCAATCGGTTCCAATTGTTCAGCCCTGAAAATATAAATATATTAGTAACATTATACATACTGGACAGATTTTGTTTAGGTATTTAGGAATATGTGTGTGTGTTTCCACTTATGTATATGTATACATAAAGCCTTTGGGATATGATAATAATGACATTATAATAAAAGAAATTGCATTCCTACAAGTGTACTACATGTCACACAGCTGTTAAGAGGACAGCAGTTTCCACTGAAGTGGAATTACAGATGGCTGTGCACTGGCAACCAAACATGGGGAGCATCGAGAACAGCAGATGCTCTTAAGACCTGAGCGGTCTGTCCACCAACAACAATGGCGGTTTACTCATGCATTTATGTAACACCCACTGACTTGCATTATTGGCTTCCACTTTATGGGCATTTAATATCTCTGTGCTGTTTTGCTTTAATGAACTTTAGTGATTCCTCGTCAGAGCAAAGTCTGGAAGCTTGACAGAACTGAGCTTATTGTAATATACTCCACTGAGCTCCAAAATAAACTAGGAAGTATTTTCACACAAAGGGCAAACTATTTCTAAAGCCAGATTTCACACAGTGTTTCTTTGAAACTGGCTGAAAACTTGCTAAGCTTTCCCTCTGCCCAAACTCCTACTGCTGTTTCATGTCATTTATATTGTTTCACTCTTAGAGGAAAGGTAGATTTACAGTGGGCTATCTACTAAAAGCAATATCAAAACTAACAATAGTCCACTGCTTAAAAACTCATCAAATATTTATAAACCCTTTAAAGAAGAAAAGACCTTAAAACTTCCCTAGCAGGAAAAAAAATGCAGCAAAGTATGCACTAAGAATGTTTGTGCTAGGGAAATGTGTACCTTACTTTATAAATTTCAAACTATTCCTTTCTCCATCGATCATTCTTCATAAAACATATGACATGAAACATGCCTTCTTAGATTGTGATGAATGTATTCTCCCTCATCTAAATTTATGCTACTTAACTCTGTTTCAGTCATCCAGAAAAGGAATATAAATGGATTTGTGGCAGAGCAAGGAAACAAACTGTGTTTTTAAGGATATCAGATATAATGCAAAATGAGAGGCATTCCTGAATGTGACTAAAGATACCAATAAGTTGATGCACTTAGGAAGTCAGGAAGAAATGTCCGAATGTCTTATAACACATTCAAAATATTAAAACCTTTAATTTGTGAACTGTTTTGAAGTGCATACCAGATTTCTTGTCTATTCTTTGTCATCATGAGAACTACTAAGAGCCTTGTTTAAACTATTGCATTATATTCTTATTTTTTGTTTTTCCATGTGTTCGTTCATTTAGCACCATAAATTGCATGTGGCTTCTTTTTTTTTTCTGCTGTGTTCAATGTGCTCTTATGAAGGCATTGGCTAAACAGTTATGTCTCCTTCTCTGTGTTTCCAGTCGTCTGTACCTTATGAATATGACATCATTTGTTTATTCTCTCCATCATTTTGATTCATCATGCTGGCTTCGCTAGTACCAGTAACCCCCGTCAGGTGTGTAGGCCTCTCACAGTTCTCATCTCTACACCATGTGCTCTCACTTATTAATCTCAGTGCTATAATATTTCTGTTCAGAGAGGTACTCCAGGTCTTTACTGTCTAAGATAGCATCATTTACTAAGCTGTATAGGTTTCTATATCTAACATCATGTCTGTGCATTCATCTGATACCTTGACATATCAGATATAAACTATGTGTGTGCAATTTGTTTACATTTTGTCTCCTGCATGCAGAAATATGCTTAATAAATGCCTTTAATTTTTTTAAAATACGTATGTGAGGGAATTTGGAAACAGATATAATAAAACCATATAAGGAAAGTCCATTGCTAATTTCATAATTATGATAATCAGTGATGGTGACACTACATAAGACCATTTCCTGGATGGTGGGCATGACCTATAATTTCCTTATACAAAAAAGCATGGCAGTGAATTATGTGAAGTAAAAGTAGGAAACTATCTCAATCTTATTCTTAATAATATAAGCAACGATAAAGTTTCCTGACTTATTTTAGGTCTGTCAGTGGATTGTGAGATTATCCTTAGTATTCGAGATAGAAGCAGATGATCTTTTACATAGAATATCTGGAGATCAGATATGCACTATTGTCAATACTGAGCATTTACAAGACCAAGACTGTATAGTTTTGTGTGTGTGTGTGTGTGTGTGTGTGTGTGTGTGTGTGTGTGTGTGTGTGTTTTCCAAAACAGGGTTTCTCTGTGTAGTTTTGGTGCCTGTCCTGGATCTCACTCTGTAGACCATGCTGGGCTCTAACTCACAGAGATCCGCCTGGCTCTGCCTCCTGAGTGCTGGGATTAAAGGCGTGCACCACCGCCGCCCAGCCTGTATAGATTCAAAACAGTGAAATCCAGAAATATTCAGAAGACCCTTCAAGTTTCATGTGAGACCATACATAGCCCAAGACATATGTTGATTATAATAATTAGACCCTGATAAAGATAAAAAAAAAAACTTCATTTTACCAAAAATCCCTTATATTCAGACTACAGAATCAGAAATACATTTGTTTGAAATGCACTGAATGGGTCCTACAGGGTTATCTCAGCCTTTAAGAACACTTGCTGTTCTTCCATAGGACACAGATTTCATTTCCAGGACCTACATATTAGTCTACAACAGTCTTTAAGTTTCTGTTCTAGGGGACATGATGCCCTCTTCTGGCCTCTATGGGCACAGTGGAGGTGAATGATGCACAGATAAAACACAGATACAGATAAAATACAGATACTCATTCACATCATTAAAAAAATTATAATAAGCAATATATGCACAGTATATTTGTAGGTAGCCAATATAAGATATTCAACCTTTGATTGTCCACCTCCCTAATGAAACTAAATGATGAATTTAAGACTAGATTGATTTTCTCTTCTGCACACAAAGGGTATGAACTTTGTAGATTAAAATAGTACTTACTGATTAACATACAGACTGTTCTCCTAAGTCAGTGGCTGGATTTCCTGCATAGGCTGGAGTCTAGATAGGGTTGGTGTTTTGCTTTCCTCATATTCAGAATCTGCCTTAAGCTCACCCCGCATCTGCAGAAATCAGTTCTTGAAAATGAAGGACTGAGGGCTGCCCACCTGTTTTCTTCCTGTCAGATGTGGAGTACTCCCAGCATGAAGGGGCCGCTCTGGGAAACTTGTTCTTTGGTTTTCTGTACTTCATTCTGACAGAGTATTTCCAGTGAAGCCACTTTCTTTTGAATGTTAAGGATTCTTCTATTACATTCAGCTTAGCAAAGCTCTTCTTTGATTAATTGAAGCTTACCTAGAGAATATTTCTTGTAGTGCTGATTAAATCCATGCAAGTCCTTATCTACAGAATCTCTGTTGCTAATTCAGGCAGCACAAACATGGCAGTGATCATAAGGCTTAAAGCCATGAGAATTCTTCCTATCAGAGAAGTCAGTCCGTCTTAGAGGGGAAAAATGAATACAAGGCATGTGTGTGTTTACTACTATCATGTAAGACTTCATGTGTTGATGAAGCTATAAGAAAATACCTGAAATGAGTTACTTACAACAATGTAAACTTATTTCTCTTAGTTTTCAAAACAGAGAAGACCTAAACCAAAGCATAGATGTTCAGGGATAGTCTTCTTGCTGCACGATTAATTGAAGAAATTAGAAAAGCACACAAGATGTGATGTGTATGATGTCTGTTATAAAACTCATGCACAGAAGCCTTCCTTTCTTGATGGGTTCCTGACAGATACTGTACTTCATACTATGAGGTCAAAACTAGAATTTTGAAGGGGACAAATCAAACAGCAGCACACTTACCTACTGTGAATGATCTGAGTGATAATTAGTACTGAGCGTGTAATGAATATTATCACGTGTTTGTATAAAGAGCAATAGATACTCCTGTTTGAGAAGATTGTAACTTTAGATATATGAAAGGCAAAAAATAAATAATATACTGTCATGAGCCAATGAGTAAGCATTCAATCTTAATATATTTTTCCTTACATTAAGAAAGAATATTTTCTGATTGCAGCACATTCATTAACTTGCATCCAGATACAAATGGAGAAGGACAAACTGTAGCACCTCCCACACACTCAGACTTAGAATAAAAACTTCCTGCTCTCTGCAACATTCTGCTTTGTGGAGGACAACATTTATAATTTAAGATGGTGAATTGGGAAATAAGTCCATTTGTGTGTTTCAAACTAAAATATTTTATTAATTTTATTACATAAACAGATTAATTTGCATGGAGGACAAATTCCCTCTCTTTGGAATAACATTATTTTTTATTTACCCATAGGGGAAAACCATTAAAAGCAATTATGCTTGCAAACATATATTAAAACTGAATCAGAACAGTTAAGTAAGCTTCAGATTGACTGAGCAAAGAAAAACTATTGCATTAGTAAGAAATTTACTTTTCATAAAATGAATCATGAATATGTTTATGCTGAGGTGCTTGGAACAGGATTTTGCTCCTTTTTAAATGCATTTACAGTGAAATAATTGCTTCACTGAAACGTACTCATATTAAAATTCCATTTGCTTGTTAAGAATTAATTTGAATCTCAGACACATGTATTTTATGAACATAAGTTTTTCATTTCGCATTATATTCTCTAGAGAATAAATAACATTCACTTTTCTTTTTTTTTTTTTTTTTGGTTTTTCGAGACAGGGTTTCTCTGTGTAGCTTTGTGCCTTTCCTGGAACTCGCTTTGGACACCAGGCTGGCCTCGAACTCACAGAGATCCACCTGCCTCTGCCTCCCAAGTGCTGGGATTAAAGTTGTGTGCCACCACCACCTGGCCTTGTATCTTATAGTAAAGAAAAGTAGGTGTTTTTAGGAAAAATTTCTGAATACTATATATATAATGTAAAATACCAATGTATTTTATATTTAGTAATAATGTGTGTAGATACAATCACATAATTACATTTATTTTTTTTCAAATTCGTTAAACTAGAAAATTTATTGAAAGTGCAATTTTTGCATGTATATGTATATGGTATTAATCATATAAAGTATTTTATATTTGATTTAAAAATTAAGTCATCTCATGAACATTGTGATTTATTCACATACTTAAATGATTTATTTTATGTGTATGAGTGTTTGCAAGCATGTGTGCATATATATACTATAGACATGCAGACTTGTAAATGTCAGAAAAGAGCATCAAATTTCCTTTAACTTGATCTATAACTTGAGTTACAAATGGCCATATGCTACCATGTGGGTGCTGGGAACAGAACCCACATCCTCTGTGAGAACAACAACTGAGTCATATCTATAGGCTATTCTTCATGAAATTTTACTGTTACACACTTAAGGAAACTGTTATATATATGCATTATCTATAGTAATATATGTAAAATCATAGAAATATATAGTAATAGTAATATATAGTAATTGTATCTATCTATCTATCTATCTATCTATCTATCTATCTATCTATCTATCTATCTATTACCATCATGGAATCCTAATAAAATACATGTAGAAAATTTCATGTTATATTAGAGAAAATATCATATTTTATTTAAATTACATGAAATAACTTCTTTTAAAATATGTATTTCTGCATTCTATGTGTGTACATGTGTTATATATGTGTATTTACTTATCCATCTGGTGAAACTATCAAGAGAACTCAGAGATTTTAATAGTATTGCCTAAAAACCAGTAATTTGTTATTGATAGAGCTAGTTTTCTTGCCTGTTATGACACAGGACAACCATTTTCTCTTCAGTAATTCTTCTTTCAATATGCAATATTTGCCTGATAGATCTGGCCTAATATTTCACATTTATGTCTATGGCATCTTCTTTGAAAAAATGTGTTTTTATAGATACAATTAAATACTACTGAGGATACATTAATAAAATGTAATAATAACATATCCAAAACCACTCCCTCCCACAGACCCAATGGGATGTGTAAGACATTGTCATGACTTTAGAAAGCAATAAAAGTCTTACAGAACTTAAGGAAACAGCAAATAGACAAAAGAGCATATGGGAAACTACAGGAACATTTTTTTTCCTTTTATTAACAGTCTATGACTTCACCCCTTCACATTGTCATGTCAGACATGAAGCCACTATGAGATCCTGGGCCCACCATTTTTAGTTAATTCTTTATTTGTTTTATTTATCTAAATATACACAATTGTGGCTAAGGATGCAACCCAGGGGCACAGACCTTATTCACTAGGTCCAAGACCTTGGATTCAACTTCCGGCAGAATATATTTAGAGTGTGGAGCATCTTGTTAACCTGTATGTTGATGTATTCAATTAAATCAAAACATTATGTGCTATTGATTAGTGTAGATGAATTTCTAAACAGTCTTATTAAATAAGAAACACAGAGCCAAATACAGAGGTGAAAGCCTTAGAGATCAGAGAAATAGGAATAGCTACCATCTAACCTTAACTTACCATATTGCCATAGCTTCCCATGTGAACCAGCTTCTTCCTGTCTAACCTGCACCTTTATTGCCTTGCTGTACTGCCTTCTCATTGGCTCTAAGCCCAGCCACCTCACTTCATCATGCCTGTCTGTACAGACCTCCAGGTCTCTGTGGTTGGTACTGGGATTAAAGGCACGTGTCACCATGCTTGGCTGTGTCCTTGACCATGCAGAGACTCTACCTGCCATGTGATCAGATTAAGGGTGTGTGCTACCACCACCTGACTTTTATTTATGGCTGGCTATCTATTTCCTCTGATCTCCAGGCAAACTTTATTTATTAACATAAAAATAAAATATCACCACATTTCCCCTTTTATTCTAATAAAAATAAAAAATAATAAAAAATTATAACTAATATAAGAAAAAATATATGCAGTAAGTACGATAACTATATACAATATACACAAGCAATAAATACCTCAACAATGTGTAGTCCATTTGCATTTGACAAACTCAGAGAAAATAATTCCATTATCTATCCTATTTTGCTAAGTCCAAAATGTACCTGATTCACTTTCTATCCTAATGTATATTACTAACAGAAAATTATCTTATAATGTCTTTCAAATTTATACACTTTACACATCTTTAGTGAGTTTCTTTTCTGAAATTCTTAACAAGGAAAACTATAACTATAACTTGCTGTGGGATGGTCTGTATGTCAAATTGCTCTGATTGGTCAATAAATAAAACACTGATTGGCCAGTGGCCAGGCAGGAAGTAGGTGGGACAAGGAGAGAGGAGAATTCTGGGAAGCAGAAGGCTGAGGCAGACAGACACTGCAGCTACCACCAGGACAAGCAGCATGTAAAGACACCGGTAAGCCACCAGCCACATGGCAAGGTATAGATTTATAAAGATGGGTTAATTTAAGATAAAAGAACAGTTAGCAAGAAGCCTGCCACGGCCATACAGTCTGTAAGCAATATAAGTCTCTGTGTTTACTTGGTTGGGTCTGAGTGGCTGTGGGACTGCCGGGTGACAAAGATTTGTCCTGACTGTGGGAAAGGCAGGAAAACTCTAGCTACAATAACTATCTAGTTGAAGTTATCTATCTTCAACTCCCTTAAAGACCCAAAAATGAAATAATATTACCTAGTAAAACAGGAAGTGCAAAGAAGTGGCTTCCAAAAAAATGTGAGTTGACAGAAACAACTAGCTGCCTGGACAGTCACCCAAGGTTTCTCTGCAACATTGGGGCATATCTTCAGCCTATAGGCTTAGTGTATCTGACAGACTCATTTGTGAAGTAGGATGTACACAAGGCCTACAGCTCAATCTCACCATCGGTTTGAGTATTCCATGTACCAGATAAACCTGAATATGTTGGTAATTTATTTGTACTGAAATGTGATTTTCATTGTATGTTAATAAATAAAGTTGCCCAGGGGTCAGAGCTATTAGAGCCATAGCAAGAGCATGACGGTAGTGGCACACGCCTTTAATCCCAGCACTTGGTAGGCAGAGCTAGGTAAGTCCCTGTGTGTTCAGGGATACAGCCAGCATTGGAGACACACGCTTTTAAGACCTGGAGGGATGTACATACAGGCAGTGATGAGGCAGTCACGTGTTTGGGTTTACAACCAATGAGAAAGCAGAACAGAAAGACTATTTAAAGACATACACAGAGGAAGTAGGTCTCTTTCGGAGAAGTAGGAGCACTGCAGGAGGAAGGGTAAGATTTTAGCTCTGAGCTCTGACCTCTTGGCTTTCTCTTTTACATTGGTTCTGTGTTTCTTATTTAATAAGACAGTTGGTTACATCAACACCTGAATTATACCAGTGTCCTGTTATGATTCAGGAATTTAATATCAGGAATTTGTTGGTGTTTTTGGAATTTGGCTGTCCATTCTTCTCGGCTTATGGATGGCTTCATCTCTTTTATTAAATGCCAGTCTACCATTGAGAGGTTAGACTCTGTGTACCTAGTTACTCTCTCACGAATAACTATTTCAGCTACTGTTTGATTGCATACTAGAGGCCTTTGGTCCATTGACTGTTCAGCTGCCTTTGAAGAAAGGGGCACTGTACCTTTTCCAGACGGCAAAGACCACTTCAGCGATGGTGCCATATTGTCCTGGCCTCAGAGGATGCCTGTTGCTAAAGCCACAACCACACTTGTTTTGTGTCCTGTCTGTACATTTTCAATAACAGCAGTCAATTCAAGGGCACTTTGTTGCCCAGTGGCTAACTTTTGCCACAATAAAATTTAACTCCATATGCAGCTTCTTCAATGCCCATATCTTCTCTGAAGTAGATTGGTACTGCCAGGAGCTGACATGTCTCATAGTCATTAAAAAAAGAAAAAAGAAAAAATTAAGTTATTAAAACATTTTAAATGCCATATTCTGTAGATCTCTGAAGTGTTTGAAGATGATCTGTCTATCTAAAATATCTCTGCCTAGCCTTGAAAATATATCTAATATGACTACAAGTTCGATTATAATAGCTAACTACTAACTTTCATTTCTACATATCCTAATAGTTGATAAAAATAAATTTAAAGGATTAGCAAATTGTATTACATTGCTAAATGAACTGTATAAGTACAATATCCTGAACAAGATCAGAAATATACATAGAGCATTTTCTAACAGTATCAATCTCAATATATATAATTTTTATACAATATATAAAAATCTTGTCCAATATAAAGTATTTAAAACTAGCAGTTTTTTAAAAAAATAGATTCAATAATCTACCTTTTTATCTATGTCACATCTATATTCTCTCTTTTCTTTTTCTTTTCAGAGTAGGTTCAATAATCTACCTTCTATTCTATCAATTCTATATATCTTTTTGTCAAGAAAGAACCTTTAGATCTAATCTCCTTTGTTTAGCCCTTTTTTTTAAATTTCATTTTACAATACTATTCAGTTCTACATAACAGTCACAGATTCCCTTGTTCTCCCCCTTCCTGCCCCCCTCCCCTTCCCCCCAGCCCATCCCCCATTCCCACCTCCTCCAGAGCAAAGCCTCCCCTGAGGACTGAGATCGACCTGATAGACTCAGTCCAGGCAGGTCCACTCTCCTCCTCCCAGATTGAGCCAAGAGTCCCTGCATAAGTCCCATGTTTCAAACAGCTAACTCATGCAATGAGCCCAGGACTGGTACCACTGCCTAGATGCCTCCCAAACAGATCAAGCCAATCAACTGTCTCACCTATTCAGAGTGTTTAGCTCTTTTTATAACTATTAACAACAACAACTTGTAACCAACCCCCCTAAACAAGCAAAATTATCCCAAACCAAAAACCCATTGAAAGTCCAAAAACCACCCACCTCACCCCACCTCTTGGGAAGATGTGTCATGTTCTTAAAATTGCTTCCTGCTGTTTGTGGGCAAAGACATTTTTAGGCGATTCTGAAAAGAAAATTTTTGGGTTGATTGTCAAGTTCTAAGAAAGGTCATTATATTATTTTGTTCAGTTTCTGCATAATGCAAAAGTGCAGGGCTTATCTCAAGTCCTTGTTCGAGTAGTCTGTGAAACTGAATCATCTCAGGTAGCCATCTCAAAATTGTTCTGAGAAGTTTGTAGTCCAAAGCTGATCTGTAGGTGATGTTTGTCACCTTAGTGGTATTATTATTGTCCACTTGGAATCATTATTGTTGTGGGGCCCCATTATCCTTCTGGAGACTTCAAATTCAATGTTAGGCCTGGATGTGATTCCCTGCAAAAACTGATAGAGACTCAAACACAAAACATGTATGTAGTTGAAGTTTTTTTTTAGTCCTGCCTGTCCCACAGTCAGGACAAATCCCTCTCACCCACCAGTCCCACAGCTTCTCAGACCCAACCAAGTAAACACACAGAGACTTATGTTACTTATAAACTGTATGGCCATGGTAGTCTTCTTGCTAACTATTTTTATATCTTAAATCAACCCATTTTTATTTATCTATAAGTTGCCACGTGGCTTGTGGCTTACTGGTACTTTAACATCTCATGGTTGGCAGCATCTCTCTGCCTCAGTTTTCCATTTTTTAGAATTTTCTTTTTTGTTTGTCCCACCTACACTTCTTGCCTGACTACTGGTGAATCAGCATTTTATTTGTACAGAGCGATATCCACAGCACATGTATAGGCAGCTAAATGAAGCCTTTTTTTTTAACTAGAATTAGTTAGTACTCTATAAGAAAATTAATATAATAACAAAAGTTTAAAATATACATATATATTAATCTTATAAATTTTGATATAAAATCCATACCTTAAGAAAAATTTTTAAAAAATCAAAATAGAATCAAAGAATTGAGATTAGTAGCAATAGAAAAGTCCCTAATTTATTTATTTTTGTTTTGTTTTCTTCTGTCCCATATCAGATGGCTTTCTTCTGACATGATACAGAGATTTTATATTTTCCTTTTAACAACATGCTTGGGTTTAAAGAAGGAGAGAGTCATTCTCCAATTTCTAAGTCAGCTTTAAGTTTTAATTGAACTGGGATTACAAAAAGACCATTTGTTTTAAGTGTCTGTAGAGAACAGCAAAAACAAACATTTAGGAAGACTTATGAAATTTTATAGGTTTTATACCAATAAGCAAATTTACTCTTTTTCTTGGGACATTTTTTTTTCTAGATGATTTGTCCTTTTTCTTCAGTTGTCTCATTTGTCCAGTGTTCTTCAGATTCCTTAGCCTTCATTCTCCTAAAAGACAAAAACAAAAACCTTTCCCCAAGACTAATTTTGGGAAGGTTCCCTTTTGGCAAGTTATATCTGATTAAAGGAAAAGGTATGTATTAATGGTCTAAATTAGTTTAAATTGAATCGTTATGCTGATTGATGAACTATCACCTCTTCTAATTAAGAGGTCTCTCTTGTTCAAATCGAACCTTTATCAATTTTGATGGTATCCACAGCTTATCTTCTCCTGTAGAAACAAAGGCAAAACCTCACCCCCAACGTAACAAATATCCTAGTTTCTATTCTGAGGTCAGCACATCCTTAAAGTATATAGGCTTATTTAATTCTGTAGTTTTTTTCTATTATCTAATGTCTCTCTGCAGTTGTTGTTCCTTTCTCATTAGCAATGAGAAAATTCAAAGTTAATAGAGCATTATGTAATTTATTTCTGGGTTTTTTTTGTTACCCCTTTCTGTCTATTTAGCATATCCTTTAGAGTTCTGCTTGATTTTTCCATAACTGCTTGGCCTGTAGGATTATGTGGTATACCTGTAATATGTAATAATTATAATTGTAATTGTAATTATGCTGTATACCTCTATATTGTAATAAGCAAAAAACTGTTTCATTTTAACAGAGACATAGGCTGGAGCATTGTCAGTTTTAATTTGTGCAGATATACCCATGATGGCCATAACTTCTAGCAAATGAGTGATTACAGAATCAGCTTTTTCAGAACTCAAAGCAGTTGCCCATTGAAATCCTGAATAAGTATCGATAGTGTGGTGTACATATTTCAATTTTCCAAATTCTGCAAAGTGAAACACATCCACATCCATCTGCCAGATTTCATTCCTCTGAGTACCCTTTGGGTTACATCCTCCTGGTAATGGAGTCTGATTTTAAAAGGAACAAGTAGAACATCTCCTCACAATTTCCTTGGCTTGTTGCCAGGTTATGGAAAAAATCCTTTTTTAAACCTTTACTATTGACAGATTTTTTTATATAAAATTCTGAGGCCTCCAGCACATTTCCTATCAATAATTTATCAATCTCATCATTACCTTGTGTTAGAGAGCCTGGCAGACCCATATGGGATCAGATGTGAGTTATATATAAGTAGTGCTTCCTAGTCCTGATTATATCTTGTAACTGGATAGTGAAGTTAATTCTGACGTGTCAGGGATAAATTCTGCAGTCTCAATATGTAATACCACTCTTTTAGCATATTGAAAGTCATTTACTATGTTGAGAGGTTCTGAAAAATCCATTAATACCAACAGAATAGCATACAATTCCGATTTTTGACCAAATTATAAGGACTTTGAACCAATTTACTTAAAATTTTTGACTTGTAATCTGCCTTTCCTTGTTTGTTTGCATCTGTATAAAATGTATGAGCTCCAGATATGGGTTTTTCCCATACAATGTGAAGCAAAATCCAATCCGCTCTCTTTCTAAGTTCAATTCTATCGCTTTTGGGATATTTGCTGTTAATCTCTCCCAAAAAAATTACTGCAAGCTCTTTGCCAAGGTTCACTTTCTGCCCATAATTTTTCAGTGTCCTCCTTAGTTAAAGGTATGACAATTTCTGCTGGGTCTATTCCTGCTAATTGACAGAATCTCAATTTTCCTTTTAAAATCAAGTCAGAGATCTTTTCCACATAAGTTTAAATTTTTTACTCTGTTTGTTTGGTAGAAATATCCATTCTAATATAATATTTTCCCTCTGCATTAACATCTCTGTAGGAGAATGCCTAGAGAGTAAAATAACCAAAATGCAATTGAGCTTTAGATCCACATAATCTACATGTCCTTCCTGTACTTTCTTTTCTACCAAGGCCAATTTTTTCTCAGCTTCGGGTGATAATTGCCTTGGACTATTTAAGTCCTTGTCACCTTCTAAGGTTTTGAACAAATTACTCAGTTTATCATTTTTTTTTTGCCCCAGCAATAGTTCATAGATGGGAAATGTCTCCAAATAATCTTTGAAAGTCATTAAGAGTCCATAATTAATCTCTTCTTATTTGCACCTTTTGTGGTCTAATTTTTTGTAGACCTATTTTATATCCTAAATAATTAATAGAATCTCCTCTTTGTATCTTTTCAGGAGCAATTTGTAACCCCCCAAAAGGCAAAATTTTCTTGCCGTCCATGAAGCAGCATGCAATGGTACACAGCTAAAGCCACTGAACATGTGGTGATATATAGATTAGCAGAAATGAGTTTAAGTGTAAGAGCTAGTCAGTAGGAAGCCTGAGCGAATAGCCGAGTAGTTTTAATTAATATAAGACTCTGTGTGTTTACTTGGGGTACTTGAATGGGAGAGATTTAATCCTACCATTGGCCAGCTGGGAAAAAGACAAACTTCAGCCACCAATTAGTGATTTTTATTTTTATGTGATAAGATTAATAAATTGTATACATCAAACCAAATACCAAGTAAAATACAATATTGTTCACTATAGTCACATCTTAGATCTCTAAATTTTTTCATTACAAATATATACTACTTGTACAATTTTATCCCAATCAATTCTATTATTTTCTGTCACTCTGGTAAAAAATTTTATTTTGTGTCTCTGAATATTCATTTTTTTTTGGGGGGGGGAGTTCAATGGAATCTAAAAATAACTGAGCTTCTGATGTCTTTCAGGCACTAACTTTTGTCACTTAGCATATTATCACACAGATTTCAGATTGTAGTTAAAACAATTGTGTCCCAATTTGAAATAATGTTCTGCTTATTAATCTATTTATGATATTTATGACTAAACATGTTTTCTAATCATGAATGATACACATATTTGTTCAGAAAACATTTGGAGACAGAGGTTTTATGTAATTCAATATGCAACCAACACAGACATACTAAATAATTTGAAGCTCTTTCTTTTTTAATTTTAAAGGAAATGTCATGATTCACATTTCTTTCAGTAGTCTGCTGGGCTACAAGTGAACATCTAAACATTAACAAACCAGGTCATGTGGAATAATGGTCAACTTACTGGAAACATTCATTAGGTGATTCAGAGAGAAATACACAATCAGAACTCACTTATAACAAATGTAGGCTACAGGTAAGTCAGAAGTCATCACACACACACACACACACACCAAACAAACAAATGCTAAGAAAGATAAAAAAGAAAGAAAAGATGGGTTCATTCCAAAATGTTGTAAAATCTTGAATGAAAAATTTTAGCTACTTGATCTCAAGCCTTTGCTAAAACTCTAAAAGGAATAATCATTTACATCTAGTATATATTTTAAAGCCAGTATTATCCTTACAACAAACTTGATAAAGTCCGAAAAAATATCATAATCTACTACCTTATTAGAATATCAATCAAAAAATCATCAATAAGATGCTAGGAAACTGAATCCACAGCATAAAAGCATTATATACTATGACTAAATGACATCATAGTAAGCATGTCATATCAACATGATATTATAAGGTATATATACTCATATGCAAAATATTAGTGCAATAAAAATAAAAACACTAATCTTCATTTCATTGCTGAAAAGGATAATTCAAAACACACTATAGCCTCAACTGAAATACAACCCATAAATTAAGAATATAAGAGCATTTCCTCAACATGAGAGAAGTGCACTGATTTAAACAAGATAGCCTCATACTTATTGCGTCTGAGTGCAAACATTACATGTAAAATAAGGAATCAGGTGAAGGTGCCTGTTTTTATAACTCATTTTTCAATTGTTCATTATAAGATACACATGTAGTAATTACATATATTAAAGAAATCAAAGATATTAACAATGAAAATAAGAAACAAAACAGTTTCTGCTGATAACATGATGCAAAAAAATTTAAAAGAAACACAATAATTAAGTAAACAAAGTTTATCACTTCCCTTAGAATGTGTGCTGCACTAGATTCTGTCTAGTACTTTCAGGAAGACTATATGGGGCATAGAAATAGTAGTTATCCAAAATAAGCCATATTGATAAAGTATTTAAAGAAAGACAGAAATGAAAAAAAAATATGCTCTTTGTGTATGTAGAATAATTTCCTAGATGGATAAAATAGCAATAAAACGAAATATAAAATGCTAATAATTTCTAACTCTCCATTTAGTGAAAAGGAGGAGGAGTTATGGCATGTCAAGCCATATATATGTATAAAAGTACCTGCTGTTGAATCAAAGAATGCTAATTTTTGGATAAATTTTGAGTTATTAGACTCAAGCAGAGAATCTTTATTTCACAAAGTAAAATTAGACAGACAAAATATAAAACAAAACAAAATGAGGAAGCAAATTAAAACTGAATTGGAAATGAGAAATGCTCAAATTACAATGCATCACTCCAGGGCCCATGCCAATGTTCTTATAAAGGAATTAATTGAAGAGAGATGTAAATGGCCTATGCTCCAGCCACCTGAATGAAGGATTGCTATTTATAATTGTTGACAATTCCAGTTTCAAATCATCCATGCCTTAATTATTGTCAAGCCTTCTAGTTAACAAATTCTTCATCCCCACTGTGGAAATGTTGCTCGACAGAGAAAAGAAAGATTGGCATTTTTGATCACTCAATTAATTCTTTTTGCTTGAGTTGACAAGTGGATATTGCTTTAGTCTGTTTCTGTGTCTTGTCATAGCAATAGGAAAATAACCAAAGCAGTTAAACCTATGTGATAACCCTGAAACCCACCCTTCTTAGCCAGCCCTTCACGGGGTTCTACCTTAATAATTAACATAAATAGCATTACCTCAAGAAGATTCAGGGAATAAAAAAGAATATTTATATAAATTTGATAGTCACTAAACCTGGGTACTTATTAGCTAAGGGCATTAAAACTAAACACAATTATGCAATAGTACCTTTCCAGGAAATGAATGCAATGAAGAATGAAGAAATACGTACCTAATGAGCTTGAATCAACTCGAGTTCAGTCAAGGATAAAGAACACTTCATAAGCAAGCAAGTAATCCCATATTTTGACAAACTAAAATGAACATAACGTAGTACTATGACATTTTATAAAATTTAACACTATAAAAACTAATCTCACAGAAACCAGGAGTAAGAGAAATTCAACAGGAATTGAAAACCAGATAAAGTGAAACAAAGATTGCTGTTTTTCCATAGAACCAGTAGCATAATGAAACAACTCCTCAATGATATTCTGGAAATTAATCCAATCAATAATGCAAGAAAACAAACACACAGAAATAAGGTTTTAAAGAGCACTAAATTGTCCCACTTAACAGACCAAAATTCTGAATACTAACAATGTTAAGTGATATATAAAGCAAATGCTGCAACACTTGGTTTTAAATGTATCTGCAGAAATGCTTACGTAAAATCCAATAAATTATAACATATTGTCACCAAATTATAAATAAAATGAAAATTTCATCTAAATTATAAAAGAGAATATGATGCTACTCTGGGAAAATTCTATAAACTCTAAATATTGGGACAGATAATCCCAAGAAAATAACAGAATGAGAAATTGCAATATAACTGATATATATAATATTGTAAATGATTTCATTTAATACAAAATAGTTTATGGATACTATAATCAATCATTGATACTACAGCAAATTCATTGGGATAGGATACTAAATAATCTTTGAAAAAACAGCACAGAGATAAGAATGAAACAATTAAACTACTAAAAGCTGAAGGCAAAATTACTATGGTAACATTTTTGAGGTAACAAGCAGGAATATACTTTTGCATGTATTCTGTGAATTTTCTTAAATAGCGATGTTCATTAAAGAATACTCAGTAGGTCTTTGCATCTGCTTCCATCAGTTACTGGATGAAGGCTCTGTGATGACAGTTAGGGTATTCACCAATCTGATTACCAGGATAGGACAGTTCAGTTGCCCTGGCCACTTTTGCTAGTAGTCTAATCTAGGGTCATCCTTGTGGATTCCTGGGAATTTTCCTAGTACCAGGTTTCTCCCTTACCCCATAATGTCTTCCTCTATCAAGATATCTCTTTCATTGCTCTCTCACTCTGTCCCTCCCCAAGCTCAACTATCCTGTTCCCTCTAGGGGAGTCAAGATCATGATGGAGAAATCTACAGAGACAAATAAACTAAGCTCATAGGAACTCATGAATTTTAGATCTATAGCTATGAACCCTGCATGGGACCAGACTAGGCCCTCTGCTTATGGGAGACAGTTGTATAGCTTGGTCTATTTGAGGGGCCCTTGGCAGTGTGATCAGGATCTATCCCTGGTGGATGTGCTGGCTTTCTGGTTCCCCATTACCTATGGTCTGACACCTCACTTACCCTTGAGGCCGGGAGGAGGGGCTTGTCCTGCCTCAACTGAATGTACCAGGCTTTGCTTTTTCCCCATGGGAGAATTTGCCCTTTTGGAGGAGGGGATGATGGGTGAGATGGGGGTTAGGCAAGGATAGGGTGATGGGGGAGTAGGAGGAGGGATGAGAGGGGGATCTGTGGTTGGTATGTAAAATGAAATGTTTTTATATAAAAAAGGTAAGGGATAAGAATTTCAGTACTGCGCTTATAACAAATATAATAGAAATTAAAAAAGAGTACTCAGTAATTTTTTTTACTGAAAGGAAATAATTTTAAAGGCTTAGAATCAAGTGATTAAATATGAATATATGCAAAAATATGACATAATATAAATGTTTTGATTAATGTAATACAATTTCAACAGAACATATCTGTAAAAACGAAAATTATGTGCCCATGCACACATGCCCCAGATATGAGGATTGAGTGGAGAGTGATGGGTAATGTTGCTCTGTATGCTATGAATCTGTTGCTCTGATTGGTTGATAAATAAAATGCTGATTGGCTAGTAGCCAGGCAGGAAATATAGGCAGGATAAGCAGAGAAGAGAATTCTGGGAAGAGGAAGACTGAGTCAGGAGTTGCCAGCCAGACATAGAGGAAGCAAGATGTGAAGGCAGAAATGATAAAAGATACCAAGCCACGTGGCTAAACATAAATAAGAATTATGGCTTAGATTAAATGTAAGAGCTAGTCTGTAATAAGTCTGAGCTAATGGCCAAGCAGTTTTAATTAATATAAGCCTCTGTGTGTTCATTTGGGTCCAATTGGCTACAGGACTGGCAGGTGAGAGAGATTTGTCCTGACCATGGGCCAGGTGGGACACAGGAAAACTCCAGCCACAAAGGATGCCCAATGGCTTGAGTTTCCACCTGAACTGGGAATACTTAATAAGCAATGCTAAACACAGCCAGAAACAGGTTCCTGCTTCATGTCTCATGTGGGTGGTGAGACAAAGCAACATGTGGGCTTGAGCTACTCTATGGTGGGTTCATGGTGTGCTGGCTTGATCTATGCCATGTTACACAGGAGTATCTCCAAGCTGCACACTATGCTGTGTGGTGGATATAGTTCTTGCTAGTTAAAAAAAAAGTTTATCATAAAAGAAATGGAAGAAATAAAATCCAAAGTAATGTGAAAATTACAGGTTTGTTGTTATGATTTCAAACATTACCGAAGTATGCACATGTGGTAGAATTATAGAACTTAAATTTTTATCTTAAGAAGTTTAATTTTCTGTTTTTTCTAAATTGACAACAAATTGCATATACTTATGAGATACAGTGTTTCATTTATACAGTTGCATACAGTGTAGAATATTAAGTCTAACTATTCAACCAGCATACCATCTATATGTCATCTTTTTGTGAAAAGAATACTTTAAATCAGATCTTTAAGTAATTTCAAAATGCACGATGCTCTAGTTAGTATGCTTTGTCACAGAACTTTTAAAAAATGATCCTAATTTCATAAGTCTTTTTGTTAACCTCATTAAAAATTCCCTTTTCCCATTCACCTTCCCCCCTTTACTTCTAATAGCTCCCCACTGCATTCTTTGCTTGCACTAACTGAACATTTTCAGATTCCACACACTATAGTCATCATTCATTGTTTAACTTCTATACTTTTGGTGAAATTGCTTATTGAAAGTTGTTCAGATATCCAGTGCTCATCACTATTTTCTTTTACAAAGAATTGCTTCAAGTATTAAGGTATTTTAGAACTCCTTTTATAGGTTATAAATGTTGTTTATTTGGCAAGGGAGTCATCCATTCAGTAATAAACATTTACCAATTATGTGCTAAATTGGAATGATTTTGTTACTTATGGTTGTCATGGGGTGAATAAATCAAAGATCTTCCTTTCCTTCCTTTGAAAGTGAGTTTGAGAGAAATCAGATTTACATTACAAAGGAGACAATTCAGTGGAAGTATTTGAACATGGTGAACAATGATGGTGGGACAAAAGCCATAGCACAGGAAACCCAAAGTCAAAATGTGTCTTTCTTTACTTGTCTTTTATTTATATCTATATCATCATTTTTATAGTTTACAGTGAGTGAGATAACATTGAGAAGTTGCAGTTTAGGAAAAGTTGAATGTGAACAGACTAAGCCTTTAGAGAACAATGCCAATTTTTGAAATTTGTGAATTTACCAGTGTATAGGGAAAAAAGAAACATATTAAATTGAATAAAAAAAAAGGTGACCTAATTTTTTCTTGCCATTTTCTGTTTCTCTTATTTTCTAATGGATGTAAAACAACGTGTTGGGTTTTATTCCATCTTCCTGAAGTCTGTACTTAGGGATATTGATGCATTTGCAGACACATTGAAGTAGACAGGTTGGCAGGATGTACTGATATGGTGGTCTATCAGAAATAATGAAGCATAATAAACTTCTGCTTGAACTTTTCTTCTGATATAGTAATTGATCAGGGAATTTGCTCTAAGCAAATGTTCCTGAATTTTCTATTGTTCTGCAATTTCACAGTTCATTTTTGTTTTCCAAGACAGATTTGTCTCAGCAAGAGCACATTTGTGCTGACTCATCCCACCTTAATTTGTGAATGGCTAGAGAGTGAAGCTAATTTAAATATCACTCTATGAAAATTGTATTAGAATGATAATTTATCTGTAGAATGTGATTTGCATAATAATTCTAAAGTCACACATAAATGATTTATGGATTACCTACTGTTTGTTATTAGTTATACCACTTTCCTATTAAGATGATAAAGCTGATCTTATTTAGCATTTTAATAAGTAATCTTCAATAAGAAATGCACAAAGAATTTGGGATAAAAGAAGATTATACCAAGTTTCTTTGGATAGTGAATGCCACTTCAATCAGTAACAGACTTCCAAACGTTATAAAGAAATCAGGGTTAGCAAAACTTAAAACTTTAGAAGACAAATTCTATAGTTTTATGTTGAATATGATTGCATAGATGCCTTACTATGGAATTTTTTTTTGTTTTGAGGCATGGTTTCTTTGTGCAGCTTTGGCTGTCCTGGAACTCTTTTTGAAGATGAGGCTGGCTTTGAACTCACTGAGATCTACCTGCCTCTGCCTCCCAAGTGCTGGAATTAAAGGCATGCACTACCATCGCCTGGCTGGAATTTATAAGACTGTATGCCATAATTCATTTTCATAAAGGAAAACAATTTATACTAATTGTGGAGATAGAATATGTGAACATCACATATGGCTTGTGTGCATTGATTTACACTACTATATTTCAAAAATAAATTTCCTATGTTCATGAAAATAGTAATAAAAATGAAAATAGTCTGACCATGCAGCTGTGCTCCCTCATTGTTTGCTCTGTAACTTCTGCTCAGCTCTACTCCAGTTTCTCTACCTGTTTCCATTCTTCAGATGTAAGTTTGTTGATGCAAGTATATCTATGAATTAGCAAAAAAAAATTAAGCTAGAATACCCTATATGAGTAAGGCCTAAGGATGAAAAAACAAAACAAATAGATACATAAATAGATAAATAAGTAAGTAAGTAAGTAAATAAATAAATAAATAAATAAATAAAGTCATACAATTCCAGATAGCAAATGCATCTGATAATATGAGATTGGAAATAAGTACCACTTTTAGGATCTCTTTGTATACTATCTTCTTAAAATCAGTTCTTTGCTGTGGGTAAAACAAGGACTTGCCTACATTGTTCTATCACTGGAATATGTTCCAGAAACAATAGATAAGCTCTAAAGTTAAATTAGATGTCCACCAATGGATGAATAGTAAAGAAAACATGGGGTATACACACAAAGAGCTATGTTTTATTTTAATGAAAAAAGATAGTATTTTCAGGGAAATTAGTTGAATTTGGATACAGTCATATTAAGCAAAATTACCATACTTCCAAGATACTGAATGTTTTACTCACATGCACATTTCATATTCAGTTGATATATAGACCAAAATGTTGAAAGGAAGCTGTCTGTGAAATTACCAGAGCCTCTAGAAAAGAAGTAAAGAAAAAATAATAAAAAGGGGTCAATTTTATCAAAGCAAATGGTACAATGTGTGAAAATGTCAATTGAAAACAGTCGTATTGAAAGGTCCAGGAATATAGAAATACAAAATTGTAAACCTAAAATAAAATAAAATAAAATAAAATAAAACCTGACAGTTATCAGCTCTAAAGGTTAACTTCTAACAATGGCTCTCTGCTTACAGCCAGCTCCTCTGTCAACAGCCAGGGGTTAACTTTTAACTCCCCTTACCCCTTATAGTCAACAACTGCCTGGACCAAAGTTAACTTTTAATAAATATTTTTATGTGACTGCTAGCATGTACCCCATACCTGATGCTTTCCCCCTTACTATAAAAGGGAGCAAGGGCCCGCCTCCATTGCCACAGCCTCAAAATCTACCTATGGCTGTGGTCTCAGCTAGCTGATAAGCTTTTGAGCTCAGTGGTGATTTTTTTTCTTTTTTCTGGAATAAAGTTTGTTTCTGGTTTAATAGACTTTGGTGGTCTGTCCCCCATTATTGAGCAACCCTGGACCCAATAATATGTCAACACTACTTAAGTTACAATGAATTCACCAATATATGAAAGGTAGCTAGGTGAAATAAACTGTGAATGTGTTGTTTTCTCATTTACATTCATGAGACTAGACAACATTTACCCATGCTGCATCACAGTCAGCTGTTTGAAAAGGTATTGAATCTTGGGGGAAGAAAATGTGTATATTACAGAAGATGTATAGACAAGGGAAAAAACCAAAATGTCAGTATTGACATACACGGTGTATTATTTCTTAAAGATGACAGACTTAAATTATAAATTACAAAGTGTTTTTTTTACCTTATATTTTCACTATATCATTACAGTTTATGTTCCCTCTACTTTTCCTCCCCTCCCCTTTCCTCTGGATCCACTCCCTTTCTGCCTCTCATTAGAAAGAAATGCTTCTATGAGACAATAATGGAAAATAAAACAAACAAATGAACAAAAAATCACATTGATGTTGGACAAGGCAAACCACCAGAAGGAAAAAGAAGTCAACAGAACCACTTGTCCACAAATTCAAGAGTCCCATAACACTATTAAACTGATAACGATAACACATTCGCAGAGTTCCTAGTGAAGACCTGTGACAGCTCTGTGCTTGATGCTTCACCCTCTGTGAGTTCATATGAGCTTTGCTCAGTTTAATTAGCAGAGAAAAATTAGTGCTGGAGAGGAATATGGCATCTACATGTTTGTGTTTATGGTTAGCTTTTGTTCTGTTGCAATAACGTTATTGTTCATAGTTTTCATGGTGTATACTCCATAATCTTACTGTTTTAGCACCACTCTACAAGCAACAAAGACTCATACCAGCACCTGAGCAAGTTAGCAGTATAGCCCCACAGGAATCTAAATAATGTGCTTCCTGTAAATTTTCTCTGAGAGGTTTTATTTCAATGAGTGTTATGTTTTAAAAGCTCTCTATAAGATTATGCTCAATCAAGGAACACTATTTATTTTTAAACATGATATTTATATCAATATTGCTGAATGAATCCTCATGATTCAGTATGTTGGCTTGACCTGCTGTTCATAGTTCTTACAATTTGCTCAACAAGAGAGTTGAGTGTAGTATTTATTATTGACTCTGATAACCAGGCTGTATGAAATCCCTAGACTGATGATTCTGTACATCACATGTAAGAAGTGTTAAGGCTCATTCTGAAAGAGAAGCTGAGATCAGACAGTTCTAGTTCTTTCAACCAGTCCATCTAGTATTTCCTATCAGTAATTTTTAAAGGGCTGATTAATATTACTCAGCTTTTATGTGTATTGGATTTTCTGTAAACTATATTACAAAACAATTTACATAATAAATGCTTCTAAGAAAACAATATTAACTATTAAAATAAAAAAGTATTAGCACAAATTAAAACATATTAGATATACAAGCCATATGTAACTCAAAGGTCCAATGATAGCAGCTGAAATGCTTAAAACTTACTATGTATGTATTGAAAGACCATACATACAATACATTTTAAAATCATTATTTAATGCTTTTTCTGTTCTCCAGAAGAGGAATAATACTGATGCTGATGGACACAATTCTGTCATTGCTTAGTAAATCTCTGATAGCTGAAATCACAAAATGGAGACATTTTCTTAAAACATAAAACAAATATCCTTCTGAAATTTAAAATATTTATTTAAAATTCATTTAATTGACATACAAAACATCCTTCCAGGTCAACATGTACTATTTAGCCATAATTATCAACATAATTCATGTAATTTAAGTATTTAATATATTAAGACAATTTGGAAGAGCTGGATCAAACAACACTGTAGTTTATAATGGAAAGTGTGGCCAGAATGTTGGAAATAAAATTTTACTCTATCTTCTAATTAAAGTACAACATTTAGACTTTAAGTGATTTAGTATATTAATCAAATGACATGGTTTGTAGAAAATCAGTAATAGAAGATACAGATAAATGTCTTTTATGGTAGATGTTTTAGGTTATAAAGTAATTAGTACCTCTCTTTATTTGCTTCATTATCTTCTATATTGAGAAGGTACAAAGAAGTCAAACTAAAGCACACATGAAATAGAATGGCTACAAAAATTGTTTTCACATTCTTTTCATTCTTTAATTTATGAGTTTTCTTGTGAAAACAGAGAAAAATAAATCAAATTAGCAAGTTACATTTTTTTCTTTCTATTGGAAAAATTCATTGTAAAATAGTATGATTTCTAGGTATCAAGAAGTAAAATTAGCCGGGCAGTGGTAGCGCACGCCTTTAATCCCAGCACTCGTGAGGCAGAGCCAGGCGGATCTCTGTGAGTTCGAGGCCAGCCTGGGCTACCAAGTGAGTTCCAGGAAAGGCGCAAAGCTACACAGAGAAACCCTGTCTTGAAAAACCAAAAAAACCAAACAAACAAACAACAAAAAAAAGAAGTAAAATTATAACACTTTATTGGAGTAAGTTCATTTTAACAGCCATTTAACTTTCATGTGTATGTGTTTGATCTTGGAGTATTTCTGCTTTCATTACTATGAATGTAATAATGGCCAATCTTCTGTTTGTTAACTTCTCAACCTTGTTAGAAGCTATGTATTTACTAATACATTCATTAACAATAGCCAATTTTGTAAAAAGTTTCAAGCTGGGTGCCCAATACCTCACATCTTAAATGCCAAATAAAATGATAGAATTGGTGTTTGTAACATTTGTATTTTCATGTGATACGCACTAATATTGAATTCACGACTTCAGAGTCCATAGGTAGAGTTTTTTCTTGATTTTGCTCTTTTCTCTCTTTCTTTCTACACTCATGTGGGTGGGTGGGGCACATGGGCGCCCTATGGTTTAATGTATAACTGTAGAAAAAGTACTTTTTCTACAGTGAAATTGCACAGCAGTACAAAGGAAAGTATTTAAGAAGTGATCATTCACACAGAGCTTACAAAATTTCACAATTATTATAATTAATCAAGATGTAGTTTGGCTATACTGAATCTGCACAAGAATGGGTCTATGAGCAGCTGAAAATGGGTGGGTGAGAGGCTTAAGTACCTCTCCCAACCAACTATGGAGAAATGATAAATTTGGGGAAAATGGGAGTCACTGTTATGAGGCAATGGAGAGTTACAAACACATTTTTCCAAAGGCTAAACATACTGTGTCTCAAAGCACAACCAACACATAAACACTGTAAAGGTATCATAGAGAAAACAGGAAGTTGATAAGAAAAGGAGGGGGCAGGGAAGAGAGGGGAAAATGTAGACAGAACATACTATATGTGTATAATAGTGAGTGTGTACATATATGTAAATAACAAAGAAAAATTAATATTTAAAAATATCCCATTAAACTCATCATGAATGGAGCAAGTTGAAGAAGTGCTTCTCTACTACATCAGATGACTACATCCATGATCCCCTATTTTTAAACTATGTGTCACTCTACAATTCTGATCCCCTGAGAGTACCATTCATTTTTCAGGCATCCGTTACTCAAAATGGTTCATCAGTTTTGCTTTCCACAGATTCTCGATCGCTATGCAACTTCCCCCGAATTTGCAATCATACAGATAGGTTAATTTTTATTAATATTTTGTTCAGTTGATTCATTCTGAGATAAATGCTAAATCCACATTCCTCTGTGCATGGAATTTCTGCTGTAATATTTATTACATAATTTCATAGTAATGAAGATTTTACACAAAGGGGTATGTATCTAAGCAACATAAATTACTTACTGATTGGTTTAAGGGCCTCTTAACTTATAATGATATACTGTCCTTAATGCAAATGCCTACTCATTTTGCACTTACTACTTGGCCACTGACGTTCTCCTATAATTATGATCATGAGAGTATCCTTTTCATCACACATGCTCCTTTCTCCCTATACTATACACATATGGTTATCTCACATAATATGAAGCTTGTTATGTGTGGATATTTACCACACTGTTCATTGCAACCTCACATATAAACTCCAACATTTCTGCAAATACAGGTGATTGAATAGTCAAGAAATTTTGAACGCCTGGATATGGGTGTATAATTTCTAAAAAAAAAAAATATGTGAACACAAACTCTAAATTCAGAATTACAGTGAATAATGATCATCTAAAGCATTACAATTGTAGATAATATATAAAGACTTTGAGATATTTCAACTTGTTAGTGGGAAAATGTGAGATTTCTTTGAATTAAATTCTCATTATATTTTATCTTTTGCCATGTCCTTGGCCATGTGACATGTAATTTGAGAGAAATAGTTTCTTTCCTGTCTTTTGAATCTGAACAATCCAAATTCAGGCATTTGGCTTCTTAATACAATAGAAAAGCCATGTTCCTATAACTAGAGGATTCACTTCTACAGTAAGACCTATGACTCTGGGAAATAATGTGTGGCCATGCAGCTGTAGTATGGAAGACAGAAGGTGAAATCCTTTTGTCGCCCACTTTGATAGTGACCTGGCTACGAGGATGAGATGAGTAAGCCAACCTATAATAGGACTTGCATAGCGAGCACAGAAAATATTCCTGTTCTGCTCCCTGGAGGAGAAAATAAATATTTATTTTATTTTTTTTTTATTAAGAAAAAAATGTATTCATTTTACATACCAAAGATCCCCCCTGTACCCTACTCCAGCTTCCCTCAGCTTCCCCCTCCCAGCCCACCCCCATCCCCTCCTACAAGAAGATAAGGCCTCCCATGGGGAGGTACATTTAGTAGAGGCAGGTCCAAGCCCCTTCCTCTGCCCCAAGGCTGTGCGAGGTGTCCTCTCATAGAAGTGGGCTCCATAAGGCCTGCTCATGCACCAGGGATGGACTCTGATCCTACTGGCAGCCCCCTACCAAGCAGATGATGCTACACAACTGTGAAATATTTATTCTTATAGGACTTTGATGTTCAAATTGTACAACATATTTTAATAATTACAATAATAATCTAATACAGGACTCCATACCATAATAGGATTAAATAATAATAATAAATAATAATAATAATAATAAATAACATTGGCTAGCAAATATTTACATGGTTATGTGTGGTGATATATTGTGTACCCTAATAAACTTCTCTGAGAATCATGTATTATTTTAGACAAAAAAGGGGGAAATATGATATATTATGTACCCCATTAAAGGTTGCCAAAGGATCAGAGGACAGAGCCAGCATGTTAATCTAGCAGATTAGACATAGAGGCCAGACAGTGCTGGCACACACCCTTATTCCTATCACTTGGGAGGCAGAGATCAGTCTGGATCTCTGTGAGTTCAAGGCCACACTGGAAACAAAGGTGGCACACACCTTTAATCCCAGTACTGGAAAGCAAACACACCTTTAGTCCCAGGAAGTAATGTCTTGGCAGAGAAAGGTATATAAGGCATGAGGAAACAGGAGCTCAATCTCTTTATACTGAGGATTTTGTAGAGGTAAGAACTACCTCTCCATTTCTCTGCTCCATTTCTCTGCTCCTCAGACAAGTTTTCTAGGGTACACAATATATCACCCCAATTATGATTCCAATTTTGTTCAAGGTAAACTAATAACATGGGCCATGTATAGAGGAATACATAATAAATATGTGTTTTTCTCTAAACTAAAATGTGAAAGAAAACAAGCTATGAGATTGGAAAAATAGCTTTTCTGGCTAAACATTGGAAGTATCAGTTGACTTCTTTTAATTGAATGCCACATGAATACTAAAAGAAAAGAATAAACAGTTTTCAAGTGGAGTCAAGGTTTGCTAGGTCAGAAAACAGCACTGTTTCTTACCTTGAGCCAGTATAATACTACCTAATGATATATAACCTCAGAGTGAGGGTCATAAAAACACAGAGTTGTGAAGCTCTGTCAAGACCTTTAAAGAATTGAGCCAGTGCCTCCTAAACACTTTCAGCTCTCTCACTAGCTCTCCTAGGAAGCTTTAGATCACAGCACACAGAGCCTGGTCTCAAAATAGCACAAAATAAGTCCAGAGAGAGAAGCATAGCATGAAAGCAATTATGAGTGTGGATTCTGTTATATACCTAGTATTATAATCAGTGGGTAATAAAGTTCACAATGGTTTTCAGGTAATACTAATGAAACACAGTTGCTGAAGCCTAATGTATGTGTTGTGTCTTCTTTAATTGCTAAAATAAAATCAAGGATTTGAAAATTTGATGTAAATCAGGTTCAGAAATTCTGCAACACTTTCCAGGGCCTTGTATGTGAGTTCCTAAGGAGTATAGAGGAAATGAAGTGATATTAAAGGTAAATTCAAAGGAAATAAATGCAAGTAGAGTTAGCATCTATTCTAAAAACAGAATCAAAATGTATCTAGGCATTATTTCTATTCACAGATTAGGTAGTTCAAATGCTAGCCCAGAAGTATTATGAAAAAGCTGGTAGGCGTCTTCAACTGGACCTTACATTCATCATTTCTCTTTAAAATTAATCTTTTAAAGGTGTGATGTGAACTCTCTTGCCATTTTATTCTTTGGGTTCTATAGAAGCTATGTTTGTATTTCATACTTCCACATGTAAAGATAAGTCAAATTAGAGACTTGAAAGTTGGTTTTATTAAAATGAGCTTTGTTGGCCTTGGCAAATGTCTTAGTCAGCATTCTCTTGCTGAGAAGAGATGTCATGACCACAGCAACTCATAAAGAAAACCACTTAATTACAGTTTCAGAAGCATAGTCTATTGCCATCATGGTGGGAAGCATGGCAGCATGCAGGCAGACATGGTACTGGAGAGGTATCTTAGAGTTCCACGTCCAGATCAGTAGGAACTAGGAAGAGAGAAAGACGCTAGGCCTGGCTTGAGCATCCCAGGGATGCATTCCTGCCAACAAGGCCACACTTCCTAATGCCATCAAGTGGCACCATTGCCACTCCATAATGACCACGCTTTCAAATAGAAGAGCTAAGGAAAATGTTCCTATTTACATTACCACATTAGGAGTGGATATGTTTTGAATTACATGTTTCATTTAGTCTTTTGGGAAAAGAGAATGGCAGTAAATAGGGAAAAAAAGAAGGAAGGAAGGAAGAAAAAAGATTAAAGCTGCTTCATACATCCTCAAGGCATCAGAGTACTTAATTACCAAAAATCATATGTAAAACTTCACTGTGTAGTGAACTCACACCCCTTCACCTGACAATGTTCCCCAGAAGTGTGGTGATATTTTATTTGTGCTGAAATGTGATAATTTATTTGTATGTTAATAAATAAAGCTTGCCTGGAGTTCAGGGGGAAAAGGCCAGCCATTTTAAGTAAACAAGAACTAAGGCAGCACATGCCCTTAATCCCTTATCAAGTAGGATTTCTGTGTGTTCAAGGCCACACTAGGGAACAGCCAAGTGTGGTGATACAAGCCTTTAATCCCAGTACCAACCATAGAGACCTGGAGGTCTGTACAGACAGATAGAAAGTGACAGAGCTGTGAAGGAAGAGGAAGTGAGGTAGCTGGGCTAAGATAACCGATGAGAGGGCAGAACAGAAAGGCAATAAAGGTGTGGGTAGACAGGAAGTAATGCCATTTGGAAGTTATAGAGTTGGTGGGACCATTTAGAAATTTGTCTATACAGAAGAGCCCATAGACTGTGTGTGTGTGTGTGTGTGTGTGTGTGTGTGTGTGTGTGTGTGTGTGTGTGTATAACCCAGTAACTCATGTAGGAAATTTTCCCTTTGAGTTGTGCCTCCCAAAACATAATAGGCTTTTGTTCTTGTCCTTTGATACCTTTTAGAAGTTGAAGAGAAGTTCCTAATTTGAAGTCAATTTGGACACAGGACTTAGATGATTCCTGCTGAAACTTACTTGAAAGTCTTATTCTGGCCATTTACCTTCCATTGTTCTGGAAGCTGCTATGATACTGACCAATCAATAGTCCTATATGACTTTGATGCCCATGATCCACAACAGTGACCAACATAACAATATATCTCTAAAGGTGCTTTAGTGGCACTCATATCTTAGTGGTAACCAACAGTAGTGTAACTGAAGGTAAGGCCCACTCAACAGAAAGGAAATCATTCCTGGTAATTCATTTCATTAAATCATCATAATTCCTAACTACATTCTAAAATGTTTCCTTACACCCACAGGTAAGTGTACTTTCACTAATCCTCAAATAAGTTTTTCTTTGTAGCAAATGGATATTATTGCAGAAAACCAAATTTAGTTACAATGCAAAGATCAAGTGAGCACCAAGTGCCCAACCCCAGTGGATATATGGACAACATAACTCCTGTACCTCAGACTTAGGGACCATTATGGGAAAGTGAGCAGAAAGATTATAAGAGCTAGAGGACCAGGAATTTATAGTAATATTAGATCTCCTAGAATTGACAGAGAAGCAACACACATGATATTATCATAAATATCTCATCCTAAACAAGACTTGAACAATAACATATGAAAAGATACTATAACTTTAGAGGAAAATCTCATGAGGTCCAACACCTACAGAAAGAAGTAATGAGGGAGAATTAGTCTCTTCCTGAGATGAGACCTTGATTGGTTAAAATGAAATCATAACTACATGAAATTATAAACACACAATACATAAGTACTAAAAATAAACAGTAATACGTGTGTGTGTGTGTGTGTGTGTGTGTGTGTGTGTGTGAACAAAAATACTGCTTTTTGAAAAGCCACCAATTACAGAGTTGGGAGCAGAATTGTAGGGATTGGAAATAGGAATGAAACAAATTTAGGAGGGAAAAAAAGGAAGGGGAAAGTGATACAATTAAAAATAAAAACAATATATATTGACACACATTGATGTAGTTTGACAATGAAGAAGTCAGAGAAGAGTTGGAAAGATGGCTCAGTGGTTGAAAGTATTGGGTGCTCTTCCAGAGGACCTGGGTCCAATTCTTAGCACCTCATGGTGGCTCACACACATCTCCAGCTCCAGTTTCAGGGAACTGGATGCCCACCTCTAGCCACCAGATATGTATATGGTACACAAACATATAATCAACATAAACGCACACATATGTATATATACATACAACAAATAAATAAGAAGGGAAAATTAAAAATTACTAGAGAAAATGAAAATGAAATCATATCTCCCAGAATCTTAAGGAAAGAGGAAATGTCATTCTAAGGGAAGAAATTTGAGTGAGAGCATGGGATATTAAATATCAGAGATATCTCATGTAAATAATGTATATACCTCAATATCTTATACAGAAGAAGAAAGAAGGAAATTCAAAAGCAGTAGACAAAATTTAGGTCAGATATTAATGAAGTAAAAATTAAACTAAAAATACAGACCACCAATGAAATAAAATGTTAAAAAATTATATAAGCCAGATCCACAAACACTCCTATAAACAAACCAAAGCAAACAAACCACAGATAAAGTGAAGATGTCCACTGATATATCTAGATATACAAAGGGAGATGGTAGTGAAGTCTATGAAATACTAAATTTTGATGAACATAAAGAGATCATTAATAATTTTGTATTCCATGTTTTTTTGAGATGGTAAAATTGTTTACCATGAAGCTTGATGCCCTGAGCTTCATCTTGACAGCTACATGGTAGACGCTGAGTGTAGAGTTCAAGTGGTAGGTTGCACTCTAACCTCCTCGATGGCATTGTGGAATGGATATATGGATCACACCCCCCACCACCACCATATGTGTTTGGGTAATTATTTAAAAACATATTCCAATAAATTTAAAGAACAAACAGTACCAGAGTCCCCTCACCAGTAGAAGTCAAGGATGAAATGTATTCTCTCATAAGTTCTGCCAGAAGTTTAAAGAAGTAACAGCACATATTCAGTCATTTCAATGCATTTTATAAAGTTATCTTCTATAAAAATAAGAAAGAAGATTTATAGACTATGTATACCCATCTAGTTTAGAAAATTAGGTAAAGACTCTCAGTAAATTATTTGCAAAATTGACTTCAACAGCAGTTTAGAAAATATTATTTCCTATGGTAAGATGGCTGCTTTAGAGCATTGGTTCTCAACCTATGGGTCTCAACCTATGGGGACTGAGTGGCCATTCCAAAGGGGTTGCTAAGGATGATCAGAAAACACAGTTTTCACATTATGATTCATACAGGTAGCAAAATTACAGTTATAGTGTTTCATCAAAAATAATTGTATGGTTAGGGTCATTAAAGCATGAGCAACTGTATCGAAAGGTCCCAGGATTAGGAAGATTGAGAACCATTGAAGAGGAAAACACATGGCAGAGGAAAGGAATAGAACAATGGGAAGATTAGCCTATCATTTTCTTTCCTAGTATGAGACATTAAACCTTAATAATGTAGGTGGGATAAAGATTTAGATCTTACTAAAAGTGAGTGCTTGCTACTTTCAGAACAGAAGGATTTGCTTTTTGTGTTAACTTCTATGTGTGAATTTTATGGAGTCATTCAACATGTACACAGCTTCCTAGAGTCTTTTGGGTAATAGTACATATTCTGAAGTGCATATTCAATAAAAGGTGCAAATGTCCCAGCCTTACACTAATTGTACTGTTTAATGTCTTTGTGGTGGCAAGTTTTCCGCAAAGGAAAGGTTAAGGAGCTTGTATGGGGCTGGAACAGAGTGTTGCTCATTCGTATTTAGTAAGTAAAGGGTTTTGTTTTAGTTGAAGTTTAATTATGTTTCTTTACACTTGGTTGCAACTTAAATAATCTAAAAATACTGACTTCAGCTCCACTGACTAGAACTGAAACATGTCTTTAGATGTAAAATACCATTTTATCCTTCTCTCATTTCTTTCTTTGACTCTAGTATTGATTTTAAGTCACAGTCTCACATCCATGATAAACAATTCTGGTCAGTTTAATTTTGTGGCTTGGTTCTTTTTACAAAAGCATTTAATCAATTCTATTTTCTTTGATTTCTTTTCAAATACTCTATAGCCAACTGACCTGACAAACAAGATATGGTGTAGCCCTAACAAGGGCAGATATGACTAGATTGTAAGGCCTTTATGTTACATATGAGAAAATTAGTTTGAACCAGTGATAATAGAGTTTGTGAACATTTCCTATCAGCTCATTGGCAAATAATTCAGATAAATTAACCTAGTTTTGTAATGTTTTCATTTTAGTGGAGCAGAGACATACAGTACATAATGATGGGTGAAAATGAATTATATTTGTCATAGTTCAGATTCTTATAATCTTTGGAAAAAAGAAGAAAGTGTTGTGGAATAAGGAATTCTGAAGTTATGCTAACATGCAAAAAGATACTACTCTGTTTGAAAGTAGAGAAAAAAAGTTACATAAAAGGAAAGATTTTCCTTTTAGGTAAAAGCAATGAAAGTTAGGAGAAAAACAGCCATTTCAAATTTTTATTGGCAGAGCATAATTATGATTTTTCAAGAACAAGTGAAATAATCAGACATGAGGGTTGCTCAATGGTATGATGCTTGCCTAGCGTGTGGGTGGACATCTTTTTTTTCTTTCTTTTTTTAATTTTACTTTTTTTTTACATTTAATTTTACATATCAGCCACGAATCCCACTGTCCTCCCTCCTCCTCCCCCAGCCTCCCCCAAAATCACCTCCCATTCTCACCTTCCCCAGGGCAAGGAATCCCCTGGGGATTCAGCTCAGCCTGGTAGATTCAGTGGAGGCAGGTCCAGTCCCCTCCTCCCTTCAGTGGATGGACATTTTATTTTCTTTTCCTGTTACTGTAATTAAACACTCTGACAAAAACATTTTAAGGAAGAAGTTATTTTAGCTCACAGTTACAATGCACTTGGCTTTCAAGGCAGGACTAAAGGATTGTGAGGCAGCTGATTACATTATGCCAGAAGAGAGTAATGAACTCAGGCAGTGTAGTTAGTGCTCACCCTGCTCTCTCCATCTTATGCAGTCCAGGATCCTCTGTCAGGAGGGAGTGGTTCCCTAAGTCTTTCCACTTCTGTTACTCTAATCAAGATAGTCCCCGAAGGCATACCAAAAGGCTCTTCTCTCTTTTGATTCTAGATGCTGTCAATATGAGAATTAACAGGACTTATCTTAGTGATCTTGAAGTCAACACACACACACACACACACACACACACACACACACACACAAACACACACACACACGCAGATACATGTGGGAAATTTTAGTTCTATGAATCAGGAGTGTCTGGAAAGCTAAGGTAGAAAGAGATTAGTCAAAGGGCTAATTTACCTTCTCACTGAATGAAATGTGAAATGTTATTTAATTTTGGAAAGAGTGGCATATTTTGCTTGAACATCAATTATGTGTACATATATATATATGAATACATGTATACATGTACACATATAAAGTCTTGCTACATAGTGGGAATAGGGGAAAAAGACAACATTATAAAAGATAGAACAGGTAGAAAGCTTTTTCAGGAAACAATTCAAAATATTTTGGTGTCTGTCATGCAAAAAACAGGGTGTGGATTGGAGAAATAAAAGATTTGATTCTTCCCATGTGAAAAATAGAAGCATCGGTATAAGATTTTATATTAGGTGACTTAAAAACAGCATGGAAATATCCCCCAAAGCATTGGTTTGTTGGTATTTTTTTTAATTCAACAAGTGAAGGACAGTAGTCATTAATTGAAATTAATATATTGATATGTTTGAAAGAGTTGTCAAGATTTCAGTTTTATACTTTGGTTTATATAATATATAACAATTTCTAGGCTAATTACAGTTATGAAGTAGCAAAGAAAATTATTTTATGATTGGAGGTTACCACAACATGAGGTGTATAAAAGAATCTTCATTAAATGGTGACAGCATTAGGAAGGCTGAGAATCTCTGGACTAGATTTCAGTGGTTAATTTTAGTTAGAGATAAAACTTATGAATATCAGAAAATATGAATGCAAATGGCCATAATTAAGTCAAATTAGATCACCCAGAGATATGTATGGTTAGACTAGAGGAAAAAGAGGACTGAGTCTCAGTCACTTCATAATTAGGAGGTCAGGATGAAAAGGAGAAAACATCAAAAGGGAGTAAGACAGAAAGGTTCTTGTTACAGGGAGGATCAAACCTGTGGGTGGAGAGGAGAACTTCACCGAGGAGGGAAGTGTGAGTACCTCAGGGAAGGCAGTGTCAAATCCCTTCCAACTTTGATAACAGTCAAAGGACTTAAGGTCTACAAAGAGCAGCTTTTGTAGATTAATGTCACAAACGTCTTCAATTATATCGTGTTTAAAAGATAATTAAAAACTACAAATTAGGAGAAAATATTTTCAAATGATAACTCCCTGCCTCCAGAATATACAGAAATGTTGAAACTATACATGACAGGTACTTTTAGCCTGGCATAGTGACTGGGAAAATATCAGATTAAATTTACTATTATTATATGATCCTTTAATTTCACATATAATATATATATATATATATATCCAATACAATAGAAAGTAATATTTACACACAGATTTTTCATGAAAACTCATAGTATTATTATTATTGTTAATGATGAAAAGTAGAAATAACCAAAATGTACATGAAGTAATAGATTTGTAAATATAATGTGATATATATATATATATTATTTTATAATTTAATTTAATTTTACATTACATATCAGCCACAGATTCCCTTGTCCTCCCCCCTTCCCCTGCCTTCCCCCCAGCCCAATCCCCCATTCTCATCTCCTCCAGGGCCAAGACTCACCTGGGGATTGAATTCAACCTGATAGATTCAGTTCAAGAAGGACCAGACCCCTCCTCCCACACTAATATATATTTTTAATCATTTTTTGTGTGAATATGGCTTTGGAACTATCCATTGCAGTACAGGAAAGCTACCCGTAGCTACTTCTAAAACACAAGGTCGATTCTCCCTCTCATAGCACCTATCCACTGTTACTACAAACTCAGTAATGAGTGGATCTTGAAGATTGTGTGTAGTGGGCAGCCATTCCAGCTTGGAAGAACCACTGGCATATTGGTATTGCAGCATGCATGGTCCAATGATAGGTAAGACCATCGATACTTTCTCTCAAGTACCAGTCTCCACAACACCTTCCAGCACTATGAAATCAAGTCTGTGAGAAATAAGTTTCCTGGCAATTTAAGATTGGCTTTGCTCTATGTAGCACACAAAACGTATTGTTGTCAGTAATGGAGTCTTACCATGTAGTTATAGTGGGTAAAAAAGAACAGTGGTGTAGCTGGATGCTTCTTGGGTCCCACCAAGCCACCACAGTCCCGTGGCCTGCTTATAGAATAATCACTCAGAAGCTTACATTAATTATAACTGGTTGGCCATTAACTCAGGCTTGTTACTGGCTAGCTCTTACACTTAAATTAACCCATAATTCTTATTTATGTTTAGCCCTGTGGCTAGGTACTTTTTCTGTTATTCCTTGTCATCTTGCTTCCTGTGTGTCTGGATGGCAACTCCTCATTCAGCCCTTCCTCTTCCCAGCATTCTCCTCATCTGCTCACCCCACCTATACTTCTTGCCTGGCTACTGGACAATCAGTGTTTTATTTATCAACGAATCAGAGCAAAACATATACAGAGGATACAGAATGACATCCCACAGCACAATGGCATTATCCTATATCATTTTGCAGACATCTGTAGGCTCCTTGACTAATATCTTATAGAACAATATGTAATGCCTGTTACTGCAAATTTCTATTAAAATGCCATTTCTTCTGGGAGAGACACTGTCCACTAATGCATGAAAATTACATTCAAATTAAAAAAATAACAAGTTACATTTTGAAATTAACCGATAAGTAGTAGGTTTCCAAAAGACTTTTTAATAGATTCTTATTTTTGTTTAACCCATCAATCAACCCATCCTCTGCTTCTATGGCCACTTAGTCTTTAAACACCAGGCATGATCCTCTTGTCTTTCAGTTCATTTATTTTCTATTATTCTTCCACATATAAAATGAACTGTGATTGAGCATGCTTCCATATGTCTATTCATAACCCCTTTCTTTGAATTATCTCTTCTCTTCATCCCTCAGTGCCCCCATACTCCCATACCCCTTCCTGCTTCATTCTTCTGCCCCTAGTATTTCAGTTCTTCACTTTCATTTCACTTATAATCTACCATCTCTACTCATTTAATATTCCCCTACTTGTGGTGGTTTGAGAGCAAATGGTCCCCCATAGAAAGTGACACTATTAGCAGGTGTGACCTTGTGGGAAGAGGTGTGGCCTTGTTGGAGGAACTGTGTCACTGTGGAGATGGGCTGTAAGGTCACCTATGTTCAAGGTATGCCCAGTGACACAGTCCTTTTCGCCTCCTGTGGGTCAAGATGTAGAACTCTCAGCTCTTTCTCCAGCACTATGTCTGCCTTCATGCCACCATGTCCTGTCAGGATATTAATGGACTAAACCTCTGAAACTGTAAGTCAGCTCCAATTAAATGCTTTCTTTTATGGGACTTGCTGAGGTCATGGTGTCTTTTCACTGCAGTAAAAACCCTAAGACACCACTCAAAGTCCCCTTTCTAATTTCACAGCACACACTTGTGCTCCTACTTTAAACCAAAGAGAATATTTGAAGGTCATATCCACATAGGAGAACTTACTGTGTATTTCTGAGTCTCAGTTCCCTTATCCAGTGTATTTTTTCCATTCACATCAATTTATCTGCCAATTGCCTCACTTCACTTTTCTTTACAAGTGAGTAATATTACATTCTGAAATAGGTGGAAGGGGAGAGTACAGGGTGAGATGCTTGGAATTGGCGGGCATTTGGAGATCTATGTGGTCTAAACCTAGTGTAGTAGAAACTCCCCAGATTCTAAGAAGGTGACCGTAGAGAGGGCTCCAATTAATGGAGGATAGGGAACTTCATGGTGGTATTGTGTTCCCCAAAATATTGTGTACCCTAACAATCTTATCTGGGGTCAGAGAACAGAAAAGCCACTAGATACTTAGGATAGGCAGTAGTAGCACATGCCTTTAATCCTAGCATTCCAGAGGCAGAAATCCATCTGTTTAAGGATACAGCCAAGCATGGTTACTTATGCCATTAATCCCAGAAAGCCAGCCTTTAATCCCAGGGAGTGGTGGTAGAAAGCAGAAAGGTATATAAGGCATGAGGACCAGAAACTAGAGGCATTTGGCTGGTTAAGTATTTGGCTGGTTAAGCTTTTAGGTTTTGAACAGCACAGTTCAGCTGAGAGCCATTCGGATATGAGGACACAGAGGCTTCCAGTCTGAGGAAACAAGATCAGCTGAGAAGTTGGCCAGGTGAGGTTAGCTGTGGCTTGTTCTGTCTCTCTGATCTTCCAGTGTTCACCCCAATACTTGGCTCCAGGTTTGTTTTATTAATAAAGACTCTTTAAGATTCCTGCTACAGAACCTAAACCATCCAACTTCAGTAAACAAACAGGGCATCCAGTGGTGGGTGTGTAACACTAACTGAGCGGGGGGGGGGGGGGGAACCTTTCTCTCTACAATCCGTCCTTCCTGCAAGATGTGTTGGAGCCATGGTGAGACAGAACTTCTGGAAGTGGCCAACCAGTGACTTGTCTAATTTGGGGCTCAGAGCACAAGAGATCGCCCATGCAGGAGACTGGCTGGGTGCCCAGGAACCAGAGACTGTATATCTCAGGGACGTAGGGTAAAACCAAGCATGACTGGCAACAACAACGACAACAAAAACAATTAAATGATTCCTAATAACGTTCCGTTATATTCACACATGGGTGCCTAGTCCAGTAGTCATTGGGGAGGCTGTTTCCAGCAGCTAATGGGAGGCGATGCAAAGACTCACAGCAAAACAGTAAGGGGAGAGAGAGCCTAGATTAGAGGTCTCCATCTGATCTCTCATTTTGGAGCTTAGGGAACCAAAGAGAAGATGGGGAGGAGAAATCATGGGAACCACAAGAACATGACCCACAGAATCAACAAAGCAGGGCTCATAGGGACTCACAAGTACTGAAGCAACAATCACAGAACCTGTCTGGGTCTGCACTAGATGCTCTGCCTGTATTTTATGGATGTATGACTTGATGTTCTTGTGGGACTCCTAACAGTGGGAGTGGGGATTCTCTCCTTGACTCTTTTAACTGCTCTTGAGATCCTTTTCCTCCTATTGTGTTGCCTTGCCCAGCGGTGATGTGAGGGTTTGTACTTGGTCTTTTGTATCTTCTTGTGCCGAGTTTGGTTGATATTCCTGAGAGATCTGATATTTTCTGGGGATGAAAAGATGTGGGAGGGTTACTGAGAAGAGTTGAGGGAAGGGAAGCTGTGGTTGGAATGTATGTAGGAAGAATAAATAAAAATTAAAATTAAAAAAACAGTTGATAAAAAAACACAGAAAATATACCATACTTTTCTTAGCCATCCATTGATAAACAACTAGGCGATTTCATATTCCTGCTATTGTGAACAGAGGAGAAATGTATGTAGGTGTGCATGTGTCTCTGTCATAGAATACACTGGTGAGATATAGTGCGAGAGCGATACATACATGCCAGCACTGCTTTACAGTCTACCCAATGTAACAATTGCCTCTTCTCTTCAACAACACCAAAATTTAGTGTCATTTGTATTCTTGATAATGAGTATTCTTTTTTTTATTTATTCATCTCTCATATAATTCATCCCCAAAGCAGTTTCTCCTCCCTCCACACACACACACACCAGTTCACCTCCCCTCTCCCCCAGATCCACTCTTTCTCCTTTTCATTTCAGAAAAGAACAGGTCTCCCAGAGACCATTCCAAGTAGGGAGAGATGGAATCTTAAAGTAGTTTTAAATTGTAGTTTTACATGGCTAATGATTTTGAGCATATTTTACAAGGTTTTCCTAGTCATTTGCATTTATTCATGTGAGAATAGTTTTGTTCCATTGTAAATCTCTCCCATCCCCACCTTTGAACATTTTCACAGTTTCATTATGTAGGTCTGGCTTGCCAAGATCTTGCTACATAGGACAGGCTAGCCTTAAACGTTCATTTGCTATCCCCTACTTGTTGAAATTAGAGCTATCAGTATATCCAGGTAAAATCTGATAGATATATTAAAGATACCAAGTTGCAACAAAGAGACATAAGCAAGCATTAGTGAACTTTGGAGACTTGAGGCTAATTTCTATCTAGATAGGTAATGAAATTATCAAGTGTGGTTTTAGACATTCAATGCAAAGTATTGCATACACTGTTAATTATATTTCTAAAGCTGCACATGTCTTACTGTTATATTCTTCATATGTAACAGTAAATTAATTATTGTTAAGAAGTTGTTTTATTGTTTAGTATAGGTGACAATATGGTCTGCATTAAGCAATCCATTTTTTTTCCAAACTATTGCCTGTTGATGAATTCTTAGGGAGGGACAGTCACTAGATTTAGGTTTTGGCCAGTAGTAATCTCATCATGATCTAGTTCACAGCTTCAAACCCAAGGTCAGAGAGTCCTAACTACAATAATTAGGCAACAAAAAGCCAGATGACATGGATGTGAGATTTGGTGGGAAGGTGGGTGGTAGACAGCAGTGGAAGAGAGAAAATAGAGTAGAGGCAGTAGTAATGAGGGTATATTATATAAATGTATGAAAATGTACAAAAACAAATTTAACAGAAGGTAAGTTTTGTTTTATTCATTTTTTCTTTTTTCTCTCTCTTCCTCCATCTTTCCCTCCCTCCCTTCCTCTTCCTTCCTTTCTCTCTCTCTCTCTCTCTCTCTCTCTCTCTCTCTCTCTCTCTCTCTCTCTCTCTCTCTCTCTCTCTCTCTCTCTCTTGTTCTTTCTTTGCAAGACAGGGACTACAGGACTGTAGACCAGGCTTGTCTCAAACTCAGAGATGCTCCTGACTCTCCCTCCTTAATACTGAGATTAAAGTTGCACACCACCACTATCTGAGGTCATTCTTATTTCTAATCCTCATTTTAAAGTATAAATGTAGGAGATTATTCCACAGAGAATTTGAAATGGAAGCTGATTTTCACAATTTTTTCTTAATTCTGAGATCACTTAGATCTATCTTATTATTAAATTGCTATTTGGCTTAGGGATATAATTATACTTTTCTTTTAAAAATGACCATGATGAAATAGCCTCCATGGAATTCTAGAGTTTATGGAACACACAATCTTTCCCAGTGAGGCTCTCCTTCCAGCCCAAATCTCTTTGAACTTTCATTTTTGTTTGTTTGCAGGTTAAAAACATTTTCCTTATACTAAATCTTATGCACTCATATTAATTTACTAATAGGAAGTCACTAAAATTTTACTCCTTTTTTATTATTGAGTATTGTTTAATTGGTTGTATCATTTTTTTGAAGTTGTACTATTATACTATGTGGAAGATTTCATACAGGATTCTTGATTTTGTCTTTTTTGTTTTCACATTTCTATTTTCTTTTTTTATACTTTTTGAAATCCTTTTGGTAGATGCTAGCATTTCTTACTTGATTACTCAAATCTAAATATATCCTAGAAGTTAATTTCACTTTTTCTATTAAGGTTGAGGTATGTTAGAAGTTAAATAAAGTTGACTATCAGCACCTAGTAAAATACTACAGAATTTTTAATGAAAGTTGTGGCATCTCTCACATGTGCTAACATGAGGGGCTTTCCAGAAGTTTATTTAAAGTTTGATATTTCATGACTATATTCTTCTAATAAATGTACAAATAGAGCTTTACTGGACTCTGTTGAAAAGCACCTAATAGATGTCTTTTTTCTTTTTATTTTAAGGATGAATTAAGCAAAAGAATGTAGTAGACCACAATAGTGGGTGGTTTACCATTAGTCGAGCATTTTTCAGCAGATTATAAAAGCCTGTTTTCATTTCATTAGATGGTAATTTTCATGTGTGTTTTCTAAATTTAAGTGTATGCTTTAAAGCTTTTGACAAATATTCACCATAGTATGATATGCTTTAGAGTAATGGCATATTTTATATCATCATCCAGAAATATATCTCTTGTGATAAATATTTGAGGATGCAGAAATGTTTATTACTTTGAGTTGGCTATACACTTTATAAATGTATCAGACTATTATGATAGATACATGATAGGTAGATCCATTATTTATCAGTATACAATACAATCTTTCATGGCTTTCTTGTTTGATTTATTATTTGCTTTATTTTTGAAATTACAATATAGCTACATCATTTCTCTCTCTCTAAACCCTTCAATGTAACTTCCCTTGTTCTTTTTCAAACTCATAAGCTTCTTTCCATTAATTGTTATATGCACATATATGAATATATATGTATGTTATATGTGTTGTATGTGTATATATGTATTATTAGGTTTAATATTGGTGTGATGAAACACAATGATAAAAAGCAAGTTAGAGAGTAAAAGGTTTATTCAACTTGTATCACCACATCACAGTTCATCATCAAAAGAATTCAGGAGAGAATCTGGTGCAGGGCAGGAAATGGAGGTAGGAGCTGATGCAGAGACCATGGAGGATTGCTGCTTACTTGCTTGCTCCCCCTTCTTTGCTGAGTCTACTTTCTTATAGAATTTATAACAACCAGCCCAGGGATGGCATCACCCACAATGGTTTTTGTGCTCCCACATCAATCACTAATTAAGAAAATGCCCTACATGCTTCCCTCAGGCCAATATTATGAAGGAAATTTCTCAGTTGAAGTTCCTGCTTCTCAAATGATTCTAGCTAGTGTCAAATTAACATTAAACTAGCCAGAAAATTATATATATATATTTATGTGTTTGTGTTTGTGTGTATATGTATATGTATATATATATTCATAAATATAACTGGTCAATCTGAATAATATTACTTGTATGTGCATTTTTACTGCTGACCATTTGTTACTGGACAACCAATTAGTGTACTGCTCCATGGCAAAGACTGTTTTCTCTATTTCTCAGTATTGCTCAGTCATCTGGGGTTCTCTGTGCAGGATTGTGGGCTTCTTGGGCAATTCTGTCAACTTTGTCATTTTATTGGTGTAGTCAGGCCATGCTTGTCTAGAATTTATAATGACAGTCAACTGCTTCAGCCACCCAGAATCTGAATGACAGTGTTGCATCAATATTTATTGGTGCTTTGGATTGAAAAATAACTGAAAGTTTATTTTGAAATATATACATTTCCAAGAGAAACACTATAAATGTTTTCTAAATAATACTCCAAAATATTAGAAAGAAGAGAATGAGGGGTAAGGCTGTCTCCATAACTACAGGAGTGAGAAAGCTAAAAGGCAGGTGAGAACTCTAAGGAGCTTGCTTTTGATGAGAAGATGTCATGATTGTCTTGGTCAGTACAAACACCTTGCATTATGTATATATGATCTTTCTCTGCATCTATGGTCAAATAATAAATTCTCCAAATCTTAACTGAATAACAGTGATTTCAAAGGATTTTACATGATCTATAGGGATAATTATAATAAATCTAAGGTTGAAACTTAGTTCTATTAAATGAAAATTGTATTTCCCTGACTAAACCTTCGCATCATTATAAAACATTTCTGTCTGGATTTTGTGCTTCTATTTTCTATTATATATGTCATCCAAAGTAAAATTAAGAAAGAATCCAAGAAAAAAAAAGACATTAATAGACTCTAAAATGCTGTACTAGTTCCAACAGCGACTGCAAAGGTTAGGGGTCAAAGGCCTCATGTTTTCAAATTGCACATTATCTATGCTGAATAATTAAACTAATGAGTCTCCACTGCAGAGTTCACATTTATAAAAAGACTTCTTATGGAATAAATGTGGAGTCAAATTTTACAAATGTATTAATTTTTTCCTCTGGGAACAGTCTTAAAATGAAAGACCATAAAGATACTATTTATTAAAACTGTCAATCTATAAGTTGATTATTAAAAATGTCTAGGAAGGAAATTTATAGAAACATGAAATGTTTTGTATGTAACATTCTTTTTCATCAGCTGTCTATTATGCTCTGTGATTCTCTAGAAGGCATGGTTTTCCATTTTCCTTTATATATCACTCCAGTGACATTCTCATTTTTTACTAAGAAAACCTGTCCAAAATGGGTGATTCAATTGATTATGACTTCTGTTAATAATTAAAGTTTTCTTAAAGTGACACATCACTTTTTATTACTCTATAATAATTATACTCAACAATGGCTTTTATTATGGCATTTTCATATGTATTTAGATTTTGGTCATATCCATACTGATAATTCTCTCTTGTCTCTGTGTTAGCATTGTTGATTCCTTCCTATTGCCAACTAGTTTTCTGTTTGATTTCAAGTCTTTGTATGTGTGTTTTTCTGTGTGTGTCATTAGGATTGTTAAATGACTATGTGTGAGGAAGTTATTTATAATAACATGAACAACTTACTAGTGGTGAAGAGCAAAGAAATCTCTCTCCCTTTCCCAGTTACCATTAATCGTCAGTATATCCTTAAGAGTGGGGTTTCTCCATGGACCCCTCTCCTAACTGATCATTGACTCCCTATTATTGATGAATTCACCTGTTTATGTCACTTGTTATGAGATAAATCAACTAATATTTAGTAGTTTCCATGTGAGAGGGATACCATTTCAGAATTCCTCATGTCTGTGTCCAGCACTCATATTCCTTAAGCACTTTTACAGCATCTAAAAGCTATAAAGAAATAATTTAGAAAGCAAGCTTCCTGTAATAATTTCCATTTGTTAAAATTAACAAAGTAACAGATATATTTCTTTACCTTTTTTATGACTAGTTCAAAATATTCATTTAACCAGAACATATTTTCTAATTTTACACACTATGCAAATTTTCTATTTATTACATTTTAGAAAAATGGAAATTCACCTGTAATTCTCAGGAAATTGTCTCAAATACTCAAGTAGAACAAATATACATTTTCACAGAATTAACATTGATATAAAATATGATTGAATTGATTCGATTTACGCTTGATAAATTTTACCACTATTTTTACGGCAAAAACAAGATGTATTGATGTAAATTTAGAGAAATATGAAACATTAATCACATGCTCAACATTAAGCAACACGATTTTCTCTTGTATCTGTGCCAAACCCCAACATCTCCTTTCATCTAAGTTAGCAATGATTGTTATTATGTCGGAGATATCTGGCTACAGGAAACTGCATTCTCTAAAAATCCTTTCTTTGCTTTCTGTGGTGTCTTTTTGATGAATTTCTATGATCATTTTACTATTATTACTATATCATTTACTATATCATTAACCATCAACTTTCTTGTAGTTGTTACAATTAACCTTAAGATTAGCAAAAGAAATATGAATCACAACCATAGCATTTTAAATAAGCATCCTCTCCATTTCAAGCGTATGAATTCCTTTTGGTGTGATCATCCATTTCTTTCATATTCATTTGTACACGTACTATTTTATACTGTAAATACTAGGACATGGATAATGTGGATAGAATCTTTTCACCTTTATATCTATTTTTTGAAAAAAAAAACAGCGTCCTTTCTGTGAAATGAGACTATTCTTTTACACATTAATATTTTAGAAGTATTGGGATATTCATGTATAAAAACATCTGATTAATAGTTTTGAAGAAACAATGAAGTTGGTTTGTTAAATCATCACCTTCACTTATTTAGGGCTAATATAGTCAATGCATCTGCTAATTTTGCCATTATTTTTTAAATTGGGAAACAGACTAGGCTATAATAGACAAAACTAATACAATCAGGCATCACACTTATGGAAGATTCTCCCCCAACGTTTTACTAGAATAAAAGGAGCAATGGATGAAATAAGTGTACTAGAACAATTAAGTGATATATTCTCATTGTGAAAATCCTGAACACTGACAACACTAAATAATTTAGGGATGGATGAGTAGCAGGAAGCCATTCATTAGTTGTAGGAATACAAAATGGCCCTGTGTCTTAGTAATATAATTCAGTATATACGCTACCACTCAGGTCACTATTATTTACTCAAATGAGTTGTAATGTATTTCAACACATAAGCTCATGCATGCAAATGTTTGTAAGTATTATTCATAATAGCATAACTACAAAAGGCAACAAAATATCCTTGAAAAGGTCAAGGCAGGAGAAAGTCATATTTAAGCAAGGAACTGCATGTAATCAAACGTTTTAAATGAATTATGGTGCCATAAAAAAATAAATGTATGTTGAAAAAAAGCTCATCAGAAAACATTATACTTAGTTCTTATTACACAAAATTCTATAAATAACAAAAACAAATGGATAATAAAACAGTGATCATTGGTTGTCACAGAATGTGTGGGTGGTATAAAGGGTATCAATAGATGATACATTAGAGGTTTTTAGAATAGTATACTAGTGCTCTTATCCTTTTATTAAAAGGGGGAGACTTCACATGTTTACCCAATTTCACATAACTTTATAACGCAAATTGTTAGCATAAATGTAAATTAAATACCACAAGTTAGTTAATGAGGTATAACATTTGCTTATCAGTTTTAATTGTTACCATAAAGCAAGATAAATAGTAAAGCACACTGTGAGCCTGTGAGAAAAGGCTTACTTGAGAATTATCAGTACAAACTACCCACTTTAATAAAGATAAGAAACTATTAATTTATTAATTAAGACAAAAAATAATTGTCTCACATTATAGCACAATTACATTATTACTGGAAAAGGACATATTTATCTTTTCTTTCCATCCTTTATATTTTTACTCTCAAACTGTATTATCTAGAATTCTTATTCAATAAAGAATAAATGGAGCAAAGTTGTTAATTTCTAGTGGCCTGGATTTTTAAAATAATATGCTGTCATTACAACATTAAATATGATAATTATACTAGTTTTGAAAAAGTTATCCATTATTCACTCTAGAGTAGTTCCCCACTAGTCTTCGTTTATTAAAAGCTTTAATGATAAAACAGCATTGGACTTTTTCGAGTGTACTTTCTGATTCAAATAAAAAGATTAAATGGGGATACTATTTAATCTTTTAATACAGTGTGATTCTCTAATAGATTTTTTAGGTGTATACCAGAACTATATGTTCAGGATGAAAATAATTCATCACCACATACTGTGGTTTTTTGGATAGTAGTGTTCAATTTTGAAATGTTATCAAATAAATTTTTTTCACTTATTTGCAGAATGTCTCCAACCATGAAATTTTCATTTTTTTTACAATCCTTGTTCACAGTTCTGTGATGTAGATAGCAAGCGCTAACTGGACAAGAGAAAGTTTTCAAAGAAACTCAAGCAATGAGTAAAAATTACTTTAGCAATCTTATCTGAAATGGCATAAATTAAATAAATTTAAATGGTACAATACAATGAAATTTTTTTTTATTTGGCTTATTTGCTTAAAGGTTTTATGATTTCCTAATTCCATCTGCCTGAGAGGACATGTGTTTTGACATATATGCCGGACTATATCCACGTACTTATTTATAAAATCTAGGAAGAGGCAGATAATTATCAGAAGACATACTATTTTAGAAATATAAAAATTAAAATATTTTATAAAGTTGAATACTTCTAGACAGGAATTTTGAAATGATGGTATTATACTTTAAGGGAAAGAGAGAGAGAATCCTTTATGTTTGGGAATTCAACAGTGAGCACTGAAGTATAAGGAACAGAAGATAGAATGGCAATGATAAAATGTATCCTAAATGATACCCTTTTACAGGCACACTCCTTGAGATGACACCAATGAAAAGAAATGGGAATATAAAGCCTCAGTCAATGGGACACCCTATGATACGTTGGAAGAAAGAAGAAAGGGTAATGGGTGGTTGAGTAGATGACTTAACCTGGTAAAGATCATACTAATCTAGATTGAGAATCAGCATTTGGATTCACAGAACCCATTTAATAATCTGGGTAGGCACAATATCTCTTTCCCAAGATTCCTAGCTCCAAGTATTTAGGCATGGCTTGGAACTCTCTGTAACCACAGAAATCAGGAAAGTTAAATAGGACTTCAGTGTAGAGGAGACCTAGTAATGGGAATAATAAGTTTCAGGTGATGTGAAGGGGTAAATTGAAATAGTAGGAACATGGGGTAAATACAAAGGAAAATGAAAGATGGAAGGACAAATAACATGAAGAATGTTTAATGAAGTTGCAACAAATTATATAATTTCATATTTACCTAAATATACAATATTACAACATGCTTGTGTGTGTGTGTATAGTGACTATTTACTATATAAATAATATATATATGTGTGTATTATGTATACAAATGTATTTAGTTATATATATATGTGTGTGTGTGTGTGTGTGTGTGTGTGTGTGTGTGTATAATACATGAAGTAATAATAATAAATAACATGAAGTTATGCCACTTGGGCTGACAAAGTTCTACACATGAGCCTATACCCATCTAACAAAATTCCCAGTAACAAGCACAAGAAAGCTCTTCAAAGTGTTGGTCAGGGTAGCCCAAGTGACTCTCAAGTCAATACATATTACTGATGCTGCCACTGATTGCTTCCAAGAGATTGAAGGTAAACCCCAAATGCTGAAGAGGCTCAATATTTTGGACAGATGAATTTGAAGGTTAGAGCTGGATCTAAGCTCAAAGCACTTATCCCATTATCTAGCTTTCATAGTACTAGATAGTGGTATATAATCTGTCAAGAGACATAAGCAATCAATTGTCCCATCCAGATGTGTGTACCATTTTGAATTATAACAGTGTATAGCATTGCTAGATAGACCTAAAGTTCAACAATTCCACTCATAACTTGATGGAAACCAACAGCTGTCCCTTTGGACTTAAGACTAACTCAAGATAGGGGGAAATCATGTCTGTTACAAAAATTCTAGCAACTAATGAGCTATTCACGCCATGGATTTTAAAAATGAAAGTCCATTCATCATTTACTAGATCAGAAAAATTCTTAATTGCATTCTAAAACTATACCTGCTGACAAGTGTATCTATCTTCATAGCAAATGAAAACATAACAAATCCAATGTAGATTACAGGGTATAGATTAACAGGTTGTTTAGAAAAAAAACAGATACATATACAGCATTGCACATGCACATAAAATTCAGTGAAGGAGAAAGCTTGTAAGACTCAAGGAATCATGACATATGCAATGAAATGGTGTCTTCTAGAAACAACATGGAAACTTCACCAATGATACTTCAACAATATGGATGTCTAAACAAGAGCTGGAAATGATAATACTAATAGAAACAATAATAAGAAATGTCATGGGTCGTGGTAGGTTCTTGTCCCAAGGGTACCACTCCACTTATTCCATTTTGCCTATGTTTTTCTTGACCATAGAAATTGGCATCAATATTATATTTCCTGGTGCTCTTTTTCTCCTCAAACTGTATATTTTTTATACTCCCTCTCCACTGTCTCTGTTTCATATACTGATAGACATAATAGTGATGATTAATAATTACATGAGAGAGTCAAGGCTATGTTGTTTTGAATTTTCTCTGCCAATGATATTAATCCAAAATTCTTCTCTTTATCTTTCAGAAGATTCTTCTGACAAGGGCAAAAAGCATCCATATTATTTGCTAGATATCTTAAGAATATTCTCTAATAGTCTTTCCCCATGAAACCTCTTGAGTTGGTCCTCAACAATCTATTTTGCTCTCAGCCTGACTATCTTCCATGCTTCTATTACTATAACTTATTAAGCCCTGACCAAAACATTTAACCAATTTTATAGTTTAAACTCTCAAGATCGTCTATATTTCTTCAACAAACAGCATGGTCTAGACTCTCAGAGCAATGCCCTATTCTTTGTATTGAGTTCTGTTTTACTTACTGTTCTATTAATGTGAAGAGACACCATTACCACTAATAAGTGGAAGCATTTCACCAGAGGTTTGCTTACACGTTCAGAGGGTGACCATCATGGCTGAAAACCCAGTGGTAGACAGACAGGCATGACATTCTTGTAATAGATGAACTTACTCTAAATTACAGGCAGCAGAGTGCATTAGACAGACACTGGGCCTAGTATGGACATTTGAAAACTCAAAGCCTAGTCCCACTGCTACACTTCTCTATCAAGGTCTTCCCAACATTCTTCCTAATGTTTTAAATAGTCCTCCAAATGGGATTTGAATATTCAAATATATGATTCTATGGTGTCACTTTCATTGAAACTACCACAAAGAGAAAGGGAATTAATTTAATAGAATGAACTTTTTCAAAGAAAAATTTGAAATTATAATTGTGTTCCATTTTTCAAATTCTTCCCTCATAACCCTCTCAGATACACCCCCTTTCAAATTCATAGCCTATTTTTCATGAATTTGTTACATATACTTATATTTACATAAATATATATTCTAAAATATAATATACTCAATTTATATAATGTTACTTGTATTGTGTTTTCAGGTCTACCATCTGGTATTAGATAACCAGTTGGTATGGTCTTTCCTTGGGAAGACTATTTATTCCTTCTTCAGCTTGATTAAAACCTTAGTTGCCTGTTTTCCTTTGGGTACGGTCAGGGTCTCAAGGGCTTTACCTCCCCCATTTGCTTGTCTTTGTTCACCTCACATTTGCTCTGCCATGCTGGTAAAAGTATATGAGTATAGCTTGAAGCATTGCTAGCAGACACAAGCTCACTGCAAACTCTCTGATCACCTTACATTCCATCCTGAGACATATTTTGGTTCTGTATTACTTGAGTTTCTTGATCAGTACCACCATGGTTGTATTAGTCAGGGTTCTCTAGAGGAACAGAACTGATAGAATGAATCTATCATCTATCTATCTATCTATCTATCTATCTATCTATCTATCTATCTATCTATTTATCTATCATCTATCATCAATCTATTATTTGTCATATACAGGTTTTGTATATAGAACACACATACACATAGAGGTAAAGAGAAGAGGAAATAGACATGAGAAGAAATGGTACTCAATATAGACTTCATACAGGCAAAACATTGTTAATTAAACAAATAATGAGTAAAATAGTCAAGGGAAAGAGTTGGGAATCATTGGATTATATTTACACTTCATATGAATGAAAGTTGGACAAAAGCATGTTACTAAAAAGTATTGGAAATAATACAGAGGAAATATGAGAGTCACTCAACATTGAAGTAGAAATTGGTAACAAATATTTTATTCTTGGTAAAAAAGAAATTTGAATATGAGTCAAGCAGTTCACAATTAACATTGTAGACAATACACACTTGGGGACAGGTGTTACAGGGTAATCATAAGAATGTAACAAGGAAGCATGTCAGCTGTATTTATTTGCTTTTAAAATCATCCAAAATTTAAAATGGCAAACCAATTATACTTTAATCAAAACAAGGCATTTTGCCTAAAACACTTTATTCTTACGACAAATATAAGATTGGGAAGTATTATGCCTGATAAATTAAAAGAAAGCAGAATACTTCTAACAAATATACTAGACAGGTAATAAATTGATAGAGATAGATATATGGTAGATATATAGACATAAAGGCAGACATACATATTTTAAAAAGTATTGTTCAGTCGATAATTACTTTGTTCTGTTCATTAAAATTACAGAATGAATCAGCTTTAGGGCCTTCTACTCTATAGCAATTTCTAAAAGGACATTATAAAATAACAATATCAATAAGCCATGATTGCTAGGCAATATGTACTTTGTAAGTTAAATGTATATCCTACAATTATGTCACCCTTACTCAAGGGAATGAGTAAGTGACTTAGTGCTTAAGACTATTCTAATTTTCACAAAATTAGGATATGTGAATTTGTTTCTCTCTCTCTCTCTCTCTCTCTCTCTCTCTCTCTCTCTCTCTCTCTCTCTCTCTCTCTCTCTCTCTCTCCCTCTCCCCTCTCTCCTTCTGTGTGGGTGTGTATTTGGAACAGGGTCACACTGTAGGCCAAACTGCCCTGACCTCACTTTGTTGGCTTGACATGTCCTAACTTACAGGTCATCTTCTTGAATTAGTCTATCAAGGGTCATAGTTATAGATGTGAGCCACCACATCTTGCTATTTTGTGATTTTAAAGGAATGAGCACACATAAATATCCTGTTCCTTTATCAAACTCTGTATAAAGAGCTATATTTTATAATTAATAAGATCCAATGAAAATAAATTTGAAACATACTTCACAGGAAATTGTATCATGAATCTTAAAAGGTCTTTTTAATAAAAGCAAACCTTGAGCTAGGTATTGGGGTGAACACAGAAAGATCAGTGATAGAGAACATCCAACCTCATCTTGCCAACTTCTCAGCTGATCATGTTTCCTCAGACTGAAAGTCTCTGAGTCCTCATCCCAATGGATCTCAGCTGAACTGCTGCTAAAAGCTAAAAGCTTAAAAGGCTCTAGTTCCTGGTCCTCGTACCTTATATAACTTTCTGCTTCCTGCCATCACTTCCTGTGATTAGAGGTGTGTGCCAGCATGCCTGGCTCAGTTTCCAGTGTGGCCTTGAAATCATAGAGATCCAGATGGATCTCTGCCTTCAGAATGCTAGGATTAAAGGCATATGCTACCACTGCCTAACCTCTATGTTTAATATAGTGGCTGGTCTGTTCTCTGACCCCCAGGTAAGTTCATTGGGGTACTCAATATACCAACCATAGGAAATCTTGATCTTCTGTTTTGAAATTCCATCTTGTTTCCAAACTTTCACACAATTTAAAATTTAAAAATTATAGCTCACAATTAAAAGAAATGTAATGTTCTGTTAGTGTCTGTTAGGCTTTATCATGAAACATTATTAAATGGTGACAACACAGATATTTATCTTTCATATAAAAATTTAGAGAATCATTTTATGGTGCAATATCATAACATAAAATGTGCGAAGATTTATTGGTATTTTTACTGATACAGATTAACTTAAATAAAAAGATGTGGTTATATCATATATATTAAGTAAATTATATGTAGAAAATTGTCATATCAGATCATATATATATATACATATATTACTATATATGTGACTATTAAGATTCTCATTAATATTTTCTCTTACTAGCAAAGGATAATGAAATAAAGAATATCACATAAAGTATATTCTATATTTTGAAGTGTATGTTACTTTAACATTTGAATGATCAATGGATCAGCTAAATTTGTTATCTAGTTGAAAAGAAAACTAAATCATAAATATAAAAGATACTATGTTTATATTTATCCACTTGGTTACTTACATTATTGCATTAATTATACAAATTACTCCATATTAATTGTTCAGACAAACTGTTTCATTATGATACTAAATATTTATTCCTTTACATAGTATGCTTATATTTTACATATGGAAAAAATATCCCGAGAAACATAGATGCTACATAATTTTTAAAAATTCATCAAACTATTAAATAAAGAATCCATTAGAAACATAGGACAGAAAGCACAACATTTTGTTTAAGGAAACATTCACAGAAATAGAATTGTATAAATGCTGAGGGGAGAGGTCAGTATTTAGAGTGAGAAACTAGCTATAGAAAAATATTTCCTTTTCAAGACAAAGAGTTCAGATAAATTTGTCTTTAAACATGTTTGAGTAAATGCAAATAACTGACATAGGATATTCATGTCCTGTGTAATAGAAACAAATGTAAATGTCAAGGTAATACAATATAACCTATAAATAGAGAGAAATTTTTATTAATCGGGTTTATTCCGATGAGGACACGGTGGAAAGACAGCAGGGGTGGGGAAAAGTTTCACCGAGTTCTCATTTATAAACACACTTCAGTACAAAGACATGGGCTTGTGAGGTAAGGTGACGAAGGCAAAAAGGAAGATAGAATGAAGATTTGTTTTGATAAAAAATAAAGGCCTACACAGCTTTAACATTCTATGTAGGCAGAGCAGCACTGCAAAAGAAAGAATGGATTTCAATGTGGGGACCAGAATTAAGAGTGGGAATTTCTATAAGACAGAACCATTTCTTATCATTGTAGAAGGTTAGCATCACTAAAAGGGACAGGATATCTCATAAGAGAGATCTTTCAATGTAGTTATATGGCGTTAATGGAAGAGCCTTTATTCTAATTATAATCTCTATCCGATAAAGTTTCCAATGTCTATACACGTTAACATCAAGAATTCATAGAATGATAAATCTAAAAGTTAATCCAAAAATTAACCTTAAGTATATATCTTTTCCAGGAAGAACTTTGTTAAAAAGAAGGCTAACTGAAGAATGCCCTTGAAGGAATTTCAAAAAATATATTCACTAATTTTATTATTATGTTTCTGTGGTCTTTGAGTGTGTGTATGTCATGTATGTAACTGCACACGTGATAAAGTGTGTACAGGGCCAGAGGGCAGCTTTCCATAATCTATTTTTGTCTTCTTCCTTATTGTGCTGGGGTCTCTCATTTCAGTCCCATAGTCCTGTATACCCCAGGTATACTAGCTTTCAACTTCCAGCCTGTTTCCCCAGTCTCTGTCTCCCACCTCATTGTAAGAGTGCTGGAATAATGAGGCAGGCTTCCACATCTCAGCTTTTCTCACATGGATTCCAAGGGCAGGAATTTGGGCTGGTACATATTCATGTTGTCAAGCTGTCAAAGTAATTTTGCCAGTTGAGCCGCCTTACCTGCCATGTTTATTAAGTCAATATTATATTTAAGTGCAATAAACTATTTTTAAATATACAATAAAATTCAATATAATGTATATTACAATAGTGATTTCTATGACCATTGCAGCAACATTTCAAGTGGAATTAAATAATATTTAATATTCCTTTTTAACTTATTGTTATTCATCACAATGAGGTCTGTGACAATGGACAAATTTTAACTCCTTTGCAGTTCAGTTTTGACATCTTTCAAAATGGAATAGCAGTGACAATTGCCATACATTGTAAACATTTCATCTACCTACTAACTGATACTTTTTATGTCAAATCGTTTTCTAAATACTTTGACTTCTGAATTCTATTCTCATTTTGTTTTTCTCTCCAGAAACACTTCCTTCTGATTTTGTTTTAAACATTTCATAACCTTTCCTTGCTCCAACTCTCTTGGTGCATTGCCATTAGAGTTTATATTTCACAAACATTAAACTGATAGGGAGGATTGCAGCACAGAAAAATCAGGAATATTCCCCAAACTGTTCTTAGGTTACCCAAATTAATCCTATTTATTCTAGTCAGATCTTATTTGGTGTCCCAAGTAATGAATATGTAACAATTAAAGTTTAACTCCTAAAACTTAGATTACCAAAGGAATTAATTTTTAACAAATAATTCTGGAAGAGGAAGAATTTTACATTTAACTTGTCTTCAACTAGACTCATGGCAGCAAACTTTCAAAATAGTTATAATTACTTTTAATTGATTTTAAGTCAGTATGCATAGTAATAGGTTTTTCATAGTGACATTTTTATTTATATGAATCATTATACTCTGCTCTAATAATAGCTCTTCACTCACTAATCACATCCATGGTGGGTTTTCTTCCTCTCTTCTGTTTCCCTGTCTCACACTCCTTTACCCTCAGAATTTCTTCTGTCATCTACCATCATGACCCACATGAACACGTTTTCAGATATACAAAAATATGTGATGTAGATACTTTATATAATATAAAATGTATGGGTTTATAATTTTAAATTTAGTTCACACATAAAAGAAAAAATGCATATTTTATATCCAAGTCAGGCTTGTTTCTTTAAAAGTAACAGTTGCCAGTTTCTTTCATTTTCTTTGAAATTCTGTGATTTTTTTATATTCCTAATGGCTGTATAAAATCCCATTTCATATATATATATATATATATATATATATATATATATATATGTGTGTGTGTGTGTGTGTGTGTGTGTTATATAATATATAAAACTATCTGCTGGTGTACATCAATATGGATTGGTTTCCAAGGTATTATTAATAGTGCAACACTAAACATGAGTGGGTATATATTTTGGTGTAATGTGAAGTTAGATTCCTTTGAGCATACTTACATAACTAGTTTATATGATAGTTTTAAACAAACATTGAATAGTGATAATTACCGTGGTTATTATAAAAATGTGAACTATTGGATTTGATGATTCAGTGGTTAAGGGCACTTGCTGAGGATCCAGGTTCAATTCCAGCACCTACCTGGGCTGCTTGCAACCATGGATGAAAACTCTAGCTATAAGTGGATCCAATGTCTTCTGACTTCCATGTGTATCATGCACACACGTGATACACAGACATGTATGATAAAATAAATTTAATTAATTAAAAATAGATAACACACTGTCTATAAATAAAAAGAAAGATAATATCAAATCTATCATATTATAGAATATCTATATGTGTGAGTACCTTAAGTATTTTCCTATCTGAACTCATTAAAAATAATATTTTCCAATCTTCATAGTCACTTTTCTTTATAACTAGATAAAATTGGAATACATATTTGAACCACATTCTCAATATTCATTAATTATCTTATACCTAATCTAGGATTCTTCTATTTTTTAGCTACTGTGTTATTGGTTGTTTTTGCTCTTTACTCTTTTGGCCCTTTAGAGGGCTTGCCACCCAGTTCCCAAATAAATTTCACATAAAGGAATATTCTGAGTTATAAATACCTGGTCTTAGCTTGGCTATTTTCTTACCAGCTTTTCTTAATTTAAATGATCCCTTCTACCTTTTGCCTCTGGGATTTTTCCTTTTCTTACTTCTGTATATCTCACTTTCACTCTACAATGTGGCTGGCTATGTGCCTGTGTAGCTGGTCCTTGACATCCTCCTCTCCTTGTTCTCTTGTTCTTTCTTCTTCTCTTCCCAGATTTCTTTTTCTATTTATTCTTGCTGCCAGCCAACCCTGCCTATACTTTCTCCTCCCTTGCATTCCGCTCTTTATTAGACCATCAGGTGTTTTAGACAGGCATGGTAACACAGATACAGAGTTAAATAAATGCAACATAAAAGAATGCAGCGCATCTTTGCATCGTTATAAAAAAGTTCCAGAGCATAAATAAATGTAACACATCTTAAAATAATATTCCACAACACTACCATAAATAGATCAGCAATTGGCATAAATGTTCAGGTGTCTATATAGTATGACATAGAATCCCTTGGATGCATATTCACGAGCAGTATAGCTGGGTTATATGATAATTTTATTTCTAATTTAAGAGAAATATTAAGACATTTTTAAAATGGCAGAACAAGTTTACAGTCTAACCAAAACATATAAGCATTCTTTTTTCCCTTCACAACACCAAACGTTTATACTTATTCTTGATGGTAGTCATTTTGACTACAGCAATTTGGAGTAATAAAATTGTTTTAATATTCCTTTCCATGAAGACTTAGGACATTTTAAATGAATTTAAGTGTTTCTTGGCCATTTGAATTTCTCCTTTTAAATAAATATTTTATTATTTTACATGCATGGTTGTTTGACTTCATGTGTCTGTGCATAATACATTTATTTAATAAACAAAAAAGTCCAGAAGAGGGAATCTGATCCCCATTAAATGGAGGTACAAATGGTTGTGAGCTACCATGTGTACAGTGGATTACAAGATCCTTTGGAAGAGTAACCCGTGTTCTTGATTCCTAAGCCATCTCTCCAACTCCTGTATTTATTCTTCTGTGAACTCTATTTAGTTCTGTAGTTTTTTTATATATTGTGTTGCTTTGTTGCTGTGTAGTTTTTTTTGAAATCTTTGTATATGCTAGAGACTAATTATACATAGTAGGTATGTTTAATTATATATAGAAACCAGTACATATATATATAATTATATATAGAAACCTATAGTCATGTAACCCAAATTTTAAAAAATTAGGGCAAAGCATGGAATATTGTGCTATAAATTATTGGTAAGGAGGCCTAGAGGAATCCAAAACAATGTAAGCTACTGGTACTGATTTTGCTTGCCCACTATGACTCAATGTTAAACCCTATTGTTGAAGATACCACATAGTTTGGCTGCAAAAAGAGAAAAATCAATCTCATGCTGGCTAACAAACTTTCTGTCAGTTAGCATTCATAGTCTGAGTAGGTTCCATGAAGACCTCTGGAAGAAATAAGACATCTGTAGTGTTACTTACTCGTGGTCTGATATGACAGCTGGTGTAATATTGGCATGAGTGCTGTTTTTTTTAATCAACCACAAGCTGAGTGAACTAGAGTACTGTTTCACAGAAGGGAATTCAGGCCTATTAATGAATGCAATGCTGGTCAAAAGTCCAGAGCTTGTGAGGACACAGACCCTAGAGAGGAAACTTCTATTCTTGCTGTGCTAAATGATCCTGGTGTCAAAATAAAATGTAAATATTTATACGTTTAACCATAAATCTATATTCTCACAACCTTAATCTAAGAAGCTTTTTCATGCAGTGGACAACAGGTCATGCACAGCTTTTGAACAGGACAAATTCCAGATAATAAGTAATTGGTTGAAAATACTCAGCCCTATAAAGGACATCTTTATCTCAGACCTCAGAGGAGATTTCAGAAGAGGAAAAAGAAAAATATATATATCAGAGGGCATAGAGAAAATCTATGAATTGTTCTCTTCTGTATATGATATGGTCACTACTAATATATATGTGAAAGACCTTCACAAAATCAACCCAGTCAAAGTTCCAAAATGGGGAGTGGATGGCCTTAGTCCCAGATGAGGACCTTAATCCCAGATGATGGCCTTAATCCCAGATGGGCACTGGGTAGAAATAATCATAATCATTTGGGAGCTTGGCCACTGGTAGGCTGTCCATACTCTTGTATATGTTCCACACTCATGTACATTGGGAGATACTAAATATACTTAGGTGCTTATTATGAAAGTGAGATGAATGAAAGATAGGAATGAGAGAGGGAAGGGAAGGGAGGGAGGGGAAGAACATGATGTTTTGAGGAGGACATGTTAATTAGGGAATCTAGTGAGCACTGGAAAAGGTAAGTAGAGTGGATGAGATAAAATGTCATTGTGTACATGTAAAAATGAAAAAGATTAAATAAAATTAGTTTTATGTAAAATCACTAGGATGATCATTTCTTTGAGTATGAACAATGAGTTATTTAAAATATTCTATTACAATTTTTATGAGCCTATCTTTGCTGTAAATCCTAGTTATTATATCGAAAGGTCAACATAGCTTAATGTACTTAAAATACACATTTAAAAGCCTAAATATTTTTTTTTTTTTGGTTTTTCGAGACAGGGTTTCTCTGTGTAGCTTTGCGCCTTTCCTGGGACTCACTTGGTAGCCCAGGCTGGCCTCGAACTCACAGAGATCCGCCTGGCTCTGCCTCCCGAGTGCTGGGATTAAAGGCGTGTGCCACCACCGCCCGGCCAAAGCCTAAACATTTTTATAAGCATTAAAAAGTGAAGTAATAATACATAGGCAATGTACTCAAGATCTTTGCTATACCCAAATCCTGTTGTATAAATATATTATCTTAAAATAATAATAAAGGCATTTCATGATGAAATATTTATTAGTATTTATTCCTCTATAGGGTAATATACAATTAAAGAATCATTCAACTAATTCTAAGCTCAGGAAGTTTTAACTATTCTTCCAGGGGTTTTAGATTATGTTCTTAAAAGTAACATTTAGCATCTTTTTTATTAATAACTTTATTAAAAATAAAGAGAAGTAATTTTCAAAGATTTCATTTTTCATGTATCTCCTTCTTCTATTACATCATTATTAGTAACTAATGCTTCTGAGAAATCATAAAATTGATTTTTTACTTTCATCTTTATGGTTTATGATATTTCCTATCATTAAACATACTAAATGTAAGTAAAAATATATGAGATTAGGTCTCTTATTAGAAGGGACAACTCATAAAAATAAATCACTTATTGGTTTGGTTCATCCAAGTACAAAAAGCTAATGAAACTAAACTTCTCCTTCTGAAGAGTTTGTAAAATTATGCATTTGCCTTTTGTCAAGCATTTTATAGAACAGTAATGATATTAATGATTATATTTATATAACCAACCAATTAATTATAACTAAGATGTTGGACCCTTTGTCTATATACTGTTACTTCTATTTCATTGCTTATGTAAATGTACAGCCTTATAACATGTCGTATTAAATGCATTAAGAATATTAATCAAAGATAGTGGGATCCTTGCTGGCTCTGCAGCTGGGGTCCCACTGTCTCTGATCCTGGGGGCAGGGGGTGAACAGACGCAGAACCAAATGACACAGGCTCTGGGAAGTTGTTAGCAATCTTGTTTATTAAACAAAGGACTGAGGTATTTATGTGTGTACTTTTTTGTGCGCTCTTCTTCCAGCTGCCATGGTATTACCTGATTGGCTTTGGGTCATATGCCAAGAGTGGTCATCTTGAGGGTCCAGTTTCAGGGTCCTCTGGGTCAGGATACTACTGTGCATGTCAGAGATCTTTGTTAGCTTAAGGCATGGCCCAATGTCTTAGGCCTTATCTGCCTTAGTGAGATATCTGATTTGATAGAAAAGAAATAAAATTTTTATTATTTTATATCTTATAGTTTATCATACTTTCATTTCGGCTTTAATTTTATTTTATCAAAATTGAACTTAATGAGAAGAATAGACCTAGAAATAATACATACTAGCTCACATAACTTAAAATAGTCTACTGACTTTATAAGAACATTAATTTTATATTCACCTCTAAAACAACTTTGTTCTTTATTCATTTCTCCACATATGGTGTAATTTGATTCCCCAAGTGAGGAAAAAGTACTCTGAAGATGCCATTTATAGCACAACAAATTGTTTTCTTGCCCATTTTCCAGTCTGAATTTTCCTCTGCAGTTTGGCACATTGCCATTGATGGTTGTCATAACAGAAATTTAAATTCTGTTGTCAAAGTTGCTTAATGAATCTACTGGAAACTGTCATCTAGTTTTGGTTAAATTTAAAATAATTTTTAATGTGACCATGTTATGCTAAGCTGTTGAAATAATCCCTGAGAGCCTGTTCTTTTCTGAAGGGAAATGGAGGAAGAGCAGATCTAAAGAAGGGGGGATGTGGTGGGAGGGTAGACAGAGGGAAGGCTGAGGTCAGAATTATTGTATGAAAGAAGAATAAATAAAAAGAAAAAATGGTCAAAGAAATGTTTTAGCTATAGTATTTGCAATTTTGAAATCAAGTAGTTCATATGTAGCTAGTTTATTGTATGTCTCCTGTTACACAGAGCATGGATAAAGATCATTCTTTTGGCTCATTGTTATCATTGATTAGTTTGAGTAAACGTCCCAGTATCTCCAATCTGTCTAGAGTTCCTTCTTAAAGTTTGGTTCTAATTTTTATCGTATGAATAAATTAATGTCTAAAGTCATTTGTTCTTTCCAGTGTACTTATGGGAGTTCCTTATATGTGTCTGTCCTGTATCTAATATCGCTGAAGGGCTAAATGCTACATTTCTACTTTATATGTACTTTGTACTTTTATATGATCCACAAGGATCATATGTTCCATTTTTATATTGCTTATGCAAAGTTAAATAAATTAAGGAAACTTTCAGCATTATCCTTTAGCTGTGCTATTTTTATGTTAAAACATTTTAAATTCTATAATGACTTGACAAATACAAATTGTCAGAATATTGTCAATCTGTATATGTGAGTCAAAAGAAGAGTTACAAATTAGTAATTAAATATTACTTTTATATGGCATCTGGATAATTTTCTTATAAAATTTGATAAGTAGTGAAAATCACATGAATTTCACATTTCATTTTTATTTAAGCAGTGTGCAGGGGGATCCATGCTTGAAAAAATAAATGGTTTCTTAAAAGAGACTGCAAGTAGCCGTTCTCAGCAAAGAAATGGTGATTGTTCACTAAACTGTGAGCACAGTACAAGTTTCAGAAATACAATCCCTGCTGTACTACAGGGAGCCATTAATCATTGCAAAGCACAATTGTCCCTGTTTGGCTCATTCTACAAATAAAGCCCGAAGGAAATATGAACACCGAGCTCTAGACCAGCATGAGACATTACACACAGTGCTAATACTGGGAACTGCAAAGACACCCCTGCTGAGCTGGGGAACCTGGCAGCATTATGGGATAACTCCTCAGCCATCATGACCTCAGTGGTGCATTGTACATTGAATTCATAAGACATCATGTTATAAACATACCATATAATTCAATAAATACAACAGAAGTTATTTTGCTAGTCAACAGATATATCATCATGGAAAAAATGATCTTATTAATGTAGCTATTGAAGTATGCAGTATTTTGATCCACATCTACCAACATAAATGTATTAATTTTACCTATAATGTACAGACAAACTTTAAACCATGTATGTTTATTTTACTTTAATTTTTTTTAAGGAGTGTCAGCACAAGAGAGAAATGACTTTTGTGGAATTTTCTTTCTTTTCTTTGATTTTATTTTATTTTGTTGGGAGCATAGTCTGGTTCTGTAGCTAATGCTGTCTTAGAACTCAATATCTAGTCCTCACTAGCCTTGAAATTGCATTATACTCTTACCTTAGACTCCTGAGTGCTAAAATTATAGGCATGTACAACCATACTCAGCAAATAAATTGATTTTCAAACAGCAATTTGGGGCTCAGTTGCATGGAATACTCTCTTGTGTAGAATCCACAACAATACGTGAGCAATCAACATTCTGTGCACTTATGTTCTACACTGGAGGTATAATTATATTACTGATTTCTTAGGACAAGTCCAGTGGAAATGAGTCATGACCTGTAAAGTTCTTATTGGTACAGATTGTCTCCTTGTCAAACAGTCATTGGTCATTATTTCCCTTCCCTCATTTTGCAGTTAAATTATTTGTATTAATATTTTGCTGAGGACTTCTTTTTACTCCCAAGTAATAGTTTATTTTTTCTTATTTAGAGAGAAATGAGTAAGCAATGCTCATCTTCATGAAGTAGTCTGCTACATTCACTGCCTGGAAATGACAAGATAGCTTTAAATTTATTGAGAAAATGTGAAGTAATTAATGAAGGGTAAGTTGACCTATTTCCAACATGAATCTAAAGCCAACTGCTTTGTATGAAAAGACAATTAGAAGTCAACCTCAGGATAAGACTAAGTAAGTAAATAAATAAGAGCTACTATGCTTAGTAATAAATAACAGGAGCTTAAAATGATGTTTTTATTTCATTTCAATATAGCATGAGTAATTTTAACCAAGAAATGTCTGACTGGACACAACTTTAATCTTAGCTCTTACATTTGCTTCATGCTTACCTCACACTTTCATCTAGATCATAATGAAACTAAGCACACTTTTATTTGAAATAAGGATAAACATTAAACAAAATTATCAGGTTACTGAAGATGTCTTGGGTATTGAGAGAAGTTTACTCAACTTATTCCGAATTTTTTTTACCCAGTTCTAGACATTGCATCAGATTGCATAACACAATGTGATTAGAGATAAAGAAGTCACAATTGTCCAAGATTAACTGAGTCACATGAAAGCATTAAAATACACCATTGATTCCATAATTTAGTATTCTTCATAGACTTTAAATTTCAAGTAGGCTTCCATAAAGATGGTATTTAATAGAGACATCCTCTGTGTGTGTATGTGTGTGTGTGTATTTTGCTTTGCTTTTATTGCTATGCATTTTTCAGGTGACTTATTGAAGTTATAAATTTAGATTAAAAGTTTTATTTGTAAGAGATACTATATTTCCCAAATGCTTTTGAACAATAATACGTTGAAATATAATGTAAAGGGTTCAACAAATTTCTTACAATCTTGATATTTTACACTACAGCATTTTGTCTTATCAAGCATTTTATATAATACATATATAATGTTACCTTATGGAATTATAGTCACTTGTTTATTAAAGTCACAATTTTATAACATTTATAAGATAATTATTTTGTTATTACAATTGTATTTTTTCTGAATTTTCATTCATTTTTCCCAATAACTAAATAATTTGTAAATAGAATATGGATATTTATTTCAGTATACTGAAATGGATTTTCACTATAATTACTTTGATTTGTTTGCTTGAGTAATAAATCCTTGCCTTTTGAAAGCTTTCTTACTTATGCTCTGAATATAGTATCTCACTCTTGAAAAATTGAGGTAGAGATCATGAAATTACATTTTGTAAATTTAAGATTTTGTGAGAACATAAGAATTTGACAAAAAAAATATATAGCAAGCTGTATTCCTGGAATTATAATAGAAAGTGATGGATTAGCAGGATTTGTATTTTCAAAACGTATAATCTTCTGATACAAATCAAAGGTATACAAAGGAGCTGATTCTAAGAAGACTGTCTCACCTTAACCAAACTGAGAATACAGTTCAATTCAGTTGACCTGTTATAGATTTTGCATGTATATGAATGCACCTTTTTAATAATGCTTAACTTCAAAACAAAGATAGTAACAAAATCATGCCACTTATTTGCATGACATAAATATGTCTATAAAACCCAAACCATGTGTACCCTGTCTTTCAAAAGGGCACATTAAATCCTTGTACCTCTGCCACTCACCTTTGGATATTATTTACTTCTTTGCGTTCAGTCATATTACACTACCCCAGTATAATCACCATTCAAGCGGCTAGAATAAGATGAGCAGTGGTCACATAATGGGGTATGTTCTTTTAAGGAGATGTTCTTATTTATTTATTTATTTATTTATTTATTTATTTATTTATTTATTTATTTATTTTAGCTGAGGACTGAACCCAGGGCCTTGTACTTGCTAGGTAAGTGCTCTACCACTGAGCTATATCCCCATCCCCTTATCTTTATTAGTAGAAACTTTGTATCTACCTATTGGTGCTATTAAAAGGAAGATTAGCATAATACCCATTCCACAGCCACCTTATCACTAATTTCCCAATTATGAGTCCTAACAATATAATTAATTCGACTAATCTAAATTGTTGTTTACTTTCATGACATAACCTTCCAAAAGATTATAGGCCAGTTACTCAGAAGTATTAAGTATTATCTCATATCATGAACTTCTCAATTCATTATATATTTTCACCTCCTTTCTTACCTACATCTACGGTACCTTTTAGTTCGGTAAAATACAACAAGCCTTTAATAGTATACAGTTTTCTATGAATAAACAATTAAGTAAACTAATGCCTTCTTTTATTATCAATCTTAACTGTTTATTCTAAGAGATAGTATAATAATTAATGTTATTGTGTAGCCCTAAACCATTTATATGTATCTTTTGCAAAAAGTATATTATGTATGCTGCTAATCAAAACAGATATATATAAAGTTACTTGAATTACTATATTTCATACATAAAATAATTGTTATACTTTATATTTTGTATGTTATAAAATATTAATACCAGAAAGAAAATATGTCTGAACTAAATGTTTACATAATAAACTGTACTCCCTGGTTTTTTAAACTATTTTATTTGTCCTTAAATGATGAAATCTGTGAACATCTATATGCCGTATTTATGGAAGAAATAATGATTCCATATTAATTAAGCAGCCATGCAATTGTGGTGATATATTGTGTACCCTAATAAAATATGCCTGAAGATCACAGAGCAGAACAAGCCACTATATTAAACATAGAGGTCAGGCAGTGGTGGCACACACCTTTAATCCTAGTACTGGGAAGCACACGCCTTTAGTCCCAGGAGGTGAAGGCTGGGTGGAGAAAGGCATACAAGGCCTGAAGAGACAGGAACTAAAGGCATTTTGGCAGAAGAGTCCCTTTGGGCTAGAGACTTTTCAGGCTGAGGAGTTGGTGAGGTAAGAGGGGGTGGCTACGGCTTATTCCATTGTCTCTCCTATCTTTCAGCATTTACCTCAATATCCGGCCCTTTTTTTATTATTATTATTATTAAAAGACCTTTAGAAATTTGAGCAACACCCCAACACACACACACACACACACACACGCACACGCACACGCACACGCACACGCACATGTTCATGCTCAATATTTTTTTTTCTATCCCTAAAGAATGATTTTTCTTTTCTGCCCCTGTAGTTCATCTACCAGTGACCCTTGGACTCCACATCCTGCCTGTCACGGTGTGTTGAGACTCCATCACTTCTCTTCTGTCATATCATTAATAAACTGAATCTGCTCTGCATTTGTTTCCGGAGCTTTCTCTGACAAATAATATCTCAAATGCTTTTGATGAATAAATTATAGAAAGAAAATGTGAACCATAAACTTGTAGAAGGAAATACCATGAGAAACTTAGAAACAGATAAAAATAAAAATAAGTTTTGAAGAGCTCAAATGTGTTTCAGAAGTATTTTAAAAATTTATTTTTTAAGTTTTTAAGCATAATATTTTTATAGATTTAATGCTTGAATATCTTAGTGCATTATTATAATTTAAATTTTCAGCAAACTGGTTACATACAAAATCAATTCTAAAAATTAATAACTTGTCCATATACCAGTAATAAACACCCTGTAATGAAGATTATACAAACATATTTACAATAGGCTCAATCATTATCTCCAAATAAAACTAACCAAGTTTACTACATTAAAGACATCCATGAGGAAAACTCTAAGACTCTAAAGAAAGAGATGGAGGATGACACTAGAAAATGGAAAGGCAACCTATGATCATTAAAGATGAACATGCTATTTGTATTAGTTAGGGTTTTCTAGAGGATCAGAACTGATAAAATGAATCAATGTACAGTCTTGAGGAAATAGGTTCTAACGTCAGTGAAGGAATAGACTTGCCAATGAAAGCAAGCTAGTAAAAAAAAAGAGCAAGCTTCCTTTTTCAATGTCCTTTATAGAGGCTGTCAGAAAAAAATGGGTGGCTAGATTAAAAGTGGATCTTCCTACCTCAATGAAAGAAAAACATCCCTCATAGGTGCACTCAGCCATTTCAGTTTTAGTCCTTTCTGGACCCAATCAAGTTACCAACCAAGAATATCCAGCAGCAACCCAAGAGCAATTTATAGATTGTAGTTGAAAGTTTTTCTGTGTCCCACAGCAGCTTGGACCCAAGAAAACATACAGAGGTTTATATTACTTACAAACTGTATGGCCTAATCTATCAGGTTTCTTTCTAGCTAGCTCTTACATCTTGGGTCATTTCTATTAATCTATGTATTTCCACATGGCTTCATGGCATATTGTACTTTCACATCTTGCTTCTCCTTGCTGTGGTTCATTGTGTCTGCCCCACTCTCCTTTCTTCTCTCTCCCCAGTTCGAATGTACCACCTAACCTTATTCTGCTTCACCATTGGCCAAAGAGCTTTATTTATCAACCAATCAGGGCAACACATATTCACAGCCTAAGGAAAGACATTCCACAGCAACAGATTCAGTAGAATCCAACAAAATGCCCTTGACTTTCTCAACAGAAATAGAAAACATTCAAATAATACTTATGGAACCACAAGAGACTCCAGATAGCTAAAGCAACCCTAATAAAAAAGAACAAGACTGGATGGTATACTATGCCAGATTTCAAGATATATTACAGAGGCATTGCAGTAAAAACAACTTCATACTGGCACAAAAACAAACAAACAACAACAAAAACGGACACGTAGATCAATGGAACAAAATAGAATAGTCAAATGTTTTCACAAGTAGTTAAAACTATATATTATTTTAAAAATGTGCCAAAACACACATACTGGATAAAATACAACATCTTAAAACTAAAAAGCTCCACAGCAAAGGAAAGAATCCACCAATTGAAGAAATGCACTGAGTTGGAGAGAACATTTACCAACTATATATCTGGTAGAGGAGAAATATCCAGAATATATAAAGATCTTAAAAAAATTCTTGACAAAATGATCTAATTTTTAAAAAATGCCATACAGAGCTGAACGTAGAGCCTCAAAAGAAGAATTTTAAAATGGCCAAAAATATCTTTAAATGTGTTCAGTACCTTTGAAAGTTAGATAAATAGAAAGTAAGACTACTTTGAGATCATGTTAACAACATCAGATTGCCAAAGCTGAAAAAAGAAGAAAGGAAGGGAGAGAGGGAAGGAGGGAGGAAGGAAGCAAGGGAGGGAGGATGGATGGATGGAGGGAGGGAGGGAGGAAGCAAGGGAGGACAGAAGGGAGCAGCTGACAACTGTTGGCAAGGATTTGAAGACAGGGAACCCTCATTCACTGTTGGCAGGACTGAAAACAGCTGTAGTCACCGTGAATGTCATGTGGAGACTTCTCCAAAAGTTAAATGACCATATGAACCTGTGTACCAACCACTCTTTGGCATATATCCAAAAGACTCAATAGCCTACTCCACAGTTATTCCTTCAGACATGTTCACTGCTAATATACTCACAATATCTAGGAAATGGAAACAGCTTATATTTTCTTCATCCGATGAATAGATAAAGAAAATATGTCATACATACAACACAATTTCTTTATATTTAAAAATGAAATTTGCAGATAAGTGGATAGGACTAGAAAATATTATATTGAGTGAATTAACCCAGTCCTAGAAAATAAAACACAACATGTTCTCTTCATCTGTGATATCTGGCTCCAAATCTTCAGACATGTGTACAGAACCTAGAGAAACTGCACAGAGAATCAGTAAAAAACCGAGACGTCATGGAATGGAAGATAAGGTACTCTTGAGATGAGTTATCAAAAGGATATTTAACTTTATAAAAGGGAATTTCATTGAACACAGAGAGAGATAACAATAGCAAACAAATGCCTAAAGGTCGTACAATTAAAATGGGTTTTTGACATGGAAGAAAGTGAGAAGATATTAGAGACATTTGACTAGGAAGATTGTTACAAACTGTATTCTGAATATGATAGAGCCATTGCAGCTGAGACTCACAGCAGCTGTGGTGGCTGGCACAAGACCCACCGAAAATCAAGCCCTATGTTACAGCATGGCAAGGGGAGCTCACGAGCCTCACCACTTCTTGAGGATATGTGGAAATTTAGAGCCACGGAAGGAGAATCAGTCTTCTTCAGAACCGTGGTTCATGGTATATTTCCCATGTTCAAGCTGAGGATCCTTCATCCAAGTGTATATGGAAACTCTAATTACAAATAGTAGATTACAAAACAAAAAGCAAAAGCAGAGAAAAATTAAGTTGGAATGACATATGATGTAGGAGACAAGAAGCCAGAGGGGGACCATTGAAAGTGGATATGACCTAAGTACACTGCATTCATTTGTGAAATTAATAGAAAAGAATAAAATAATAAATCTATTTTGTTTACCTTCATGAAAAAGTTTCTTTTAAATGATATGACAGTTTTTGATAGCATAACTATAAAAATAAATTTTCACCCTTCCTTACACTAATAATTCATATTTTCAGAGAAACTAAACTTTTTCTCTTATAGCCATGACAAGATAAAAAATACATTAATATTTGATAGATTAAAAAAAGAAAAGCTAAAAAAATAAATCTAGTCCATGTCTAGATATATTCTTACCTCCATTTATTTTCTTACTGCAACCACTGTAATGTTATCAAAAGTATAAACATAATCTACTGCATAGCAACAAGTCAATTATATTTCTCTCCATTGTAGACAATATTTAATACATCTTGAAAATAATTAACAAGGTTTTGGATTTAGTTCCACATGGCAGAAATTATAAAAATTAATTTTTAAGTTGTTTAAGGACAGAAAAAATGTAAGAGCTAGAGGATGAGAAGAGTTCTGAAACTCTGTCCTCTAGACATGATTTGACCATTGTATTAATGACCTCACATTCAAAATGATTTCTGCACAGTACTGAGATCAATGTTTTATTATGGGTAAGGAAGTCACTAATAAGGCTTATCCCTTCATGAAAAATACAGGCTAGTAATGGCAAAGTTAATGGTAACAGCAGAAGGAGTTAGTTTTCTCAGTAGTGTGTCACTGGTAAGTTATCTGTGTAAATAACTCCTAACTCACGCTTTTCAAGCAATTCTGATCAAGTATTGTGGCGCGCGCGCGCGCACACACACACACACACACACACACACAGAGTCATGAGTGTAAAATGGAGACTAGGAAGGAAAAATTTGTTTAGTGGAATGGGAAAGAACATAAGAGAGGATAACAGGGGAATACGATCACTGTGAAAAATTAAATAAATGCCGAGTGCTTAAATTTTCAAATGAATTTCTATGTCACTCTATGATGATTCTCCTGTTTGACACTTGATATTTTGTGTATAGATTGCCCAGCTACTTATTTAGAAGAATATTTTTAGATTAATATAACATTAATCAAAATTCTACAGGGTGATGTTATTAACCACATGCTCATAAAACAAAGTTCAATATTTGTATATTTACTCTATGCCTACTTATAGTCTTTAATTATGCAAGAGTGATTTCAATAATGACTGACCAATGAAGGTATACTTAGAGATTTAAGGAGATAACTTAAAAGTAAGGCTTTAAGCCAGCCAATGTTATATGAGATAATATCATTACAAGTATTTATTACCCACATTGATCACATTTAACATATGGTTTTTCTACCTCCCAATGAATTTGCCTCAGAAAAATGTCTTTCTAGAATAGAAAATCATCTTGAAATTTTCCTTATCAGCCTTATTCTAATATTTGTTGTTTAATGTGCAGAAAATTGGTAAAAATCATGATCATTCCAAACAGCTTGACTACTGTGATTTCAGAAAAAAAATTGAAAGCTTCATGGTGTACTAATGGTTCTATATTTATACCTTTCTGATAACATATGTCAAGTATTCTCACTAGGCATTTAACATCACAATTATATATTATTTTATTATTATTATTATTATTTAAAATTAAAGATTTTAAGGTGATACAGGAAGGATTTGGAGAATTGATTTCTATGTAAATAGCAAAAGGAATCGCAATTTCTATACATCTCCTTACTGTTGATAGAGAAAGTAGTTAATAAATAAATGCAGAAAGGAAATTCTATACTTTCAAATTAAATTATACTTTCAATAAATATCTTAACTCGTTTTTAAAAGGGAAACCTAAACTCAGACCAAATATGTACTTCTTTATTTAAATCCAATGGAGCAATTTATATAAGCAACAGCACAAGGACTCTTTATATGAACAGAATGTTAATTAAAATGTAAAGCATGTGTTTATGGCTACAATGCAATGTAATGAATTCTCAAACAGAGGACAAGACATATGTTCCTGCATGCCAAACAACTACACAAATTTTCAAAAAGCAATCCTTTCATACTGAAAATCACAGGGTCATCATAGAAACAAAATTGTCAGTAAGTGATTAGATGGCCCAAGGATCAAGTAGATTCTGTTCCCAGATTATATTTTAATCATCAGGGACATTGAGTCACAACTAGAGAAACATCTCTAAAATTATAAAACTTAGAGTAATTAACTTAATTGTTATTAATATTAATTAACTACATGAGATTATACCATTGAATGAATATTCTTAAACTGTTCTTTGGCCTGATGTGATAACAATCTTTCATTGTATTGAAATATTGAAAATAAATCACAAATAAGTAGAATTGTAATTGCAACTAATGAATTAAACATATTTCTTTCTATATATAATTATTATAGATGTGCGAATTGATCTTTATTTGAAGTAAACATCAGAATACATATTAATTATTTGTGACAGCACACTACTTTAATTTCAGCACTAGAAAAGGAGGGACAAGAGAATCTCTGTGAGTTCAAGGCCAGTCAAGTCTACAGAAAGAGTTCTGGGTTAGCCACCACTGCATAGTGAGACTTTATATCAAAAACATTTTTTGTTAATTTCCTCATTGTATCACTCTAATGAAAACTGATATCCTTACTTGTGTTTGGCTTTCTAGTCAATTTTACGATTTCTTTTATAAAATAGCTTGTTTACTTCCCAAGAAATTTACTTTCATTTTAATTTTAATATCTATAGATTTTATATCTTATTTTCATGATTATATTGATATTTATTTACTGTGCTTAATGTTTCTTTTTCTATTGCCAGTATGTTAAGAAAGATTTATGAATATATTAGTGCTATATGTCTTCTCTAGGTTATCAAACATTTTATCATATATGTCTTTATTAGTTATGTGTATAATTAGCTCTCAAGCATTTGCCAAACAATCATTTGCTTGTTTTCTTATCAATGTAATTATGTTTCTCAGCAAATTAATTAGAAAATAAGGAACACATGCATTGAATATAAATGTTGACATTTTAAAGTCTAAGCATTTAAAATATTTATCTTAGAAATCTCTTAATGATATATGAGTATTTCTAATAACATGCTTATTATACACAACATACTATTTAAAGACTCCTTCACATTCATGATTTATTTACAAGATCTTAAGGAGTTTGATGACTTTGCTTAATAAAGTAGATAAACTTAAATTCCCTCCAAATAAATCTTAAGCCTAAAAAATATTTACATATATAATCTAATCATAAAATCTCTGAAATCCCCAATACTAATTATGCCCAAGAAAGTATAACATTAAAGGTAATGTATTTATACAGAACTCTATTCTACTACAGTTTAACTTACAATTCTACAGTGTTTGGTTTATCCCAGCAGCACCTAGAGGTAACATTTATTTCATTATTTCCATGCAAGCAAATTGCATTCAGTGCACTCAAAATACTATCATTTCTTCTTACCTGTTTTTGTTTGTTTTACTTTATTGTTTTTTATGGATGGCAAGGAAAAATATCTAATGGATTTTGAAAATAGTTGCATTGTGTATGTTTTTCATGGTAATTACATTAATATTAACTGTTCTGCACACAAGTATCTGTAACAGAATCCAATAGTTGTTTCAATTGTTTCAGTACCAGAAAAATTCCACAAATATTGTATACAATGCTAAGTTAGCCTGCTTCATTGTCACAGTTTTATTGATTTTAATTTTCAATTGACTAAAATTTATTCTGTTTATTTATTTTATTTTACAGATTTATTCTGTTATTTAGTGTGTGTGTGTGTGTGTGTGTGTGTGTGTGTGTGTGTGTGTGTGTGTATGTGTGTATGTGTGTGTGTGTGTGTACCTGTATGTGTGGAGATGAACTGCATACTTCACCCTGAAAAAAGTTAGAAGGTTGCTGTGGATATTGCTCTATATAAATAAAACACTGATGGCCAGTGACCAGACAGGAAGTATAGGTGGGACAAGGAGAGAGGAGAATTGGGGAAACAGGAAGAAGGAGAGGGAGACACTGCAGCCACCACCAGGACAAGCAACATGTAAAGACGCCGGTAAGCCACCAGCCACGTGGCAAGGTATAGATTTAAAGAAATGGGTTAATTTAAGATATAAGAACAGTTAGCAAGAAGTCTGCCATGGCCATACAGTTTATAAGTAATATAAGCGTCTGCGTGATTATTTTATATGTGGATTGTGGGACTGCGGGGCTTGGTGGAACCTGGAGAGAAGCCCTCCAGCAACAGAAGGTCTTTGGATCCCTTGAAATAAAGTTACAGGCATCTGTGAGCCTCTTGTATGGGTGTTTTTTTTCTGAATCCAGGTCTCATGAAAGAGCTGCAAGTACTTTTAACCATTCTAAACCCCTACAGTATTTGCTTTATTCTCTAGAGTATTTATGTAGACCTCTGCACGGTGTGTGGATTATTCGTAATAAATAAGTATTAAAATCATTATAAGATATAGTAAAGTACAAGGCTTGTCCTCTGTGATTTTCTTTGAAGGGCAAGCAATCTAGAGAGTAGTGATTTGGGGGATTATAGAATCCGATCCCCCAGCCTTTATCCTGTCTGTTACATAGAGCACTGTCACGTAATGGGCCATGCCACAGAATCGAGTTTGTTGAAAGCTCAGTCCACCAGTGTCTTGGGGGAAGCTCTTGTTACCATTCTATTTTACTGTCTCTTTTCGGTGAGCTCTGTGTCCCGAGGCATCTTGGCTCTCGCTACTTCATCTGCCTAAACTTGTAAATTTTGTTGCTAGATGTTTTGTTTTATTTTTATTTCCTTAACATAACTTTTATTGATTCTTTAGGATTTTCTTTTCATATACCCCAATCCCACTGAACTCTCAGTCTCTCCTTAACAGCCTTACATCCCTGTAGTCTCCCCCGAAAAAATAAAATAAAAAGAATTTAGAAGAAAAACAAAACACAAACAAAAACAAATTTAAAAAAATCACTTCTCTCCTTTCATTTGTCATAGTGGCCTTGGAGTTTCAGTGTGCCGTGCAGTAGACTCTTTTGCCCAAAGAGCTTTTACTTCCAAATGAACGCTGTAATGAACTGTCGGTTTGGTGCACAGCCTCTGGCTTCTGATACACCATCAATACTGGACCCTCACCGAGACTCCCCTCAGGTAGCCTACTGTTGCATGAGTCGTGGACATCCTGCAACTATGGTTCCCCGGGACCAATCGCTACACATGCTCCTGCAGGTCATAGATGGGGTAGATGTCAGGGTGAGCCAACTCAAAACTCTGGAAGTGGGCCTGAGTTGGTCTCCGGCAAGGGTCAGGGCATAAGGTGAGGGGTGGGTCCAGCTCTCCTCTGTACAGGGCCAGCTCTCCTATTGCGGCAGATGGTTGGAAGGGGGCAGTTCTCCCAGGGCTTTGGAGGGTCTGGACCAGCTCTCCTAAGTCAATGCCAGCTATCCCACATCCATGCCACTAGGGCCAGTTCTCCTGGGAGTCGGGAGACAGCTATTCCCCGTGATGCTGCCAGCAAGGGGCAGGACCAGCTCTCTAGTGTCCAGGCTACCAGGACCAGCTCTCTCGTGGTCTCCAGTGGTAACAGAGGCCTTGGACATCAACATAGACTCCAGCTGCAGAAGGACCACAGACCCAGGTATGACCTTCATCCACAGTTCAGGTTCAGACATCACAATGGCTCTGGGTGGCATCACAGGCCAATTAGATGTATATGGGCCCAGTGACAGCATGGTGCTTAGACACCAATGTGGCCTCAGTGGGCAGGCCAGACCCCAGGCATCTATACTGCCTTCAGAGGTAACACAGGTTATGGACATCATCACAAACTCAGGCTGCAGTAGGGCTCTCCCTCAACTGAAGCTCAAACCAGGGCGTTACTGTTACGATGGCCTCAGACAGGAGCACAGGTAACTCAGATTAGTATGGTCCTCAGACATTAACCTAGCCTCAGGTGGGAGCCCAGACAACAAGAATACCTATGGCTCCTAGTGGTAACACAGGCCACTGACATCAATAGAGCCATGATTTTTTTAATTAAGAATTTCATACACTGAGTCAATTTATGAACATGTTAATCCTCTCACTCAACTAACACAGCAGTTAAGATATCATACATAAATTCCCATGCAATATTAAATGAGAACAGTTGTCAGTATGGGAGGAAAATGTTACATGAAGGTCCACACCTGGCAAAGAGGTTCTACTAACAACTTATAGTTGCTGGGTGTAATGTGAATCTTAAAAGGTCATATTAATAAAAAACCCAGAGCCAGATATTGGGGTAAAAGCTGAAAGATCAGAGAGGCAGAGAGCAAGCCACTGGTTCTTGCACCTATGAAATCCTCCACCAAAAGAGAGCAAGTTCCTGTTTCCTCATACCTCCTTATCTACCTTTCTTTTGTCCTGCCATATTACTTCCTAGGATTAAAGGCGTGTGTCCTTCCTAAGCAAGGACATGAGATCTCAAGTCCTGGGATTAAGGGTGTGTGCCACCACTGCCTCACTCTTGTTTCCAGTGTGGCCTTGAACTCACAGAAGTCCAGACGGATCTCTGCCTCCTGAATGATAGGATTAAGGGTGTGTGCCACCACTGTCTGGCCTCTATGTCTAATCTAGTGGCTGGCTCTGTCCTCTTATCCCCAGATAAGTTTATTATGGTACACAATATATTGGGGTACACAATATATCACCACAGCTGGGAGAGAGAAAATGAGTTTTCCTGAAAAGCATTGCCACTGCTAGAGTAACTTTGCGTGTTTTGAGGAAATGCCAATCAGTTTCTGAGTCCACTTCTGTTCCAAATGTTCAGTTTTCAAGAAATTAATGATTAAGCTAATAGAACCAATTATAATTACCTGAAGATGAATTGCTTAATGGATCTCCTGTTCAAATGGTAGTAGGTGTAGGTATAGAACAGTTCCATTTTTATTATAGATATCGGTTTTAATATTTCAAAGCTCAACAACTATGTCCATATTTTACAATCACCAAGGAGAATAGATAAAACTGAAATGTTTTCTTTCAACTCCCAAACTACTTTGCTTATAGAATCAGTTGTTTCATTACTGTGTTGCCAAATTTATATAGCAACTATCTTTTTATAATGGTCTCTATTGTTTGCATCTACATGGATGGAAATATAAAGGGATTCAATTACTGCTCTTGTCAAGGTGGCACTTTGATGCTGACTTGCTTTTGGTTTCTAATCATTGAGACTGAAGGAAAGATACATTTTGTATTCATATGCTTTGCTTGATAAACTTCCTCTAAGATGTAATCCTATCAAGTACCTTTCTTGTGATGATGGAGGACTGATGATTCTAATCATATGAGCAGCATGTAGGTTATCAGGGTTCACAGAACTTCTATAAATAGCTCTGCTATGCAGCACTTCCAGATCTTTGGATATTATAGAACTTTCAGTAATTATTCTCATAGATCTTAGGTCTCTGTACATCACACATGTACACACAATATAACACAAATACACGCTCACACATTGTTATAAATGTTTATGAAATTAACGGTGTATTAGTGATTTTCAATAAAGATAATAATTTAGTATTATACAACACATGTTTCAATGTAATACTTTATATGAACTAGAAAGTAATATGTTAGATGAAAATGTTGATAATTGTAGTGGTTTGAGTGAGAATAGCCATTATGTTTGAATACTTGGTCTTCAGTTAGTGGAATTATTTGGGAGTTGTGGTGGTAATCTAATTATACTGAAATGTGATTTTGATTGTATGTTAATAAATAAAGTTGCCCGGGGGTCAGAGTTATTAGAGCCATAGCAAGAGTGTGGCGGTGGTGGCACACGCCTTTAATCCCAGAAAGCCAGCCTTTAATCCCAGGGAGTGATGGTAGAAAGCAAAAAGATATATAAGGCGTGAGGACCAGAAACTAGAAGCATTTGGCTGGTTAAGCTTTCAGGCTTTGGAACAACACAGTTCAGCTGAGAGCTATTGGGATGAGGACACAGAAGCTTCCAGTCTGAGGAAACAGGACCAGCTGAGGAACTGGTGAGGTGAGATAGCTGTGGCTTGTTCTGTCTCTTTAAATAGACTAGCAGACAGGAAATAGAGCCCTGATTCAGGAAGCTGGGACACCGCAGGCGGAAGGGTGAGATTTCAGCTCTGAGCTCTGATCTCTCGGCTTTCTCTTTTGCATTGTTTCTGTGTTTCTTATTTAATAAGACGGTTGGTTACATCTATATCTGGCGCCCAACGTGACAAGAATCCATTGAAAACCGCTTGGCTTGGAGGCGGGTCCGCTTTCCCGCAAGGGCAGCAGACCGGGCGGCTGGCTTCCTAGTCTGAGCTGCCAACTTCCTAGTCCGAGCGGCAGCTTCTGGCCTGGGCCTAGATCTGTGAGGAACTTGCTTAAAGCCGGTGCTACAAACAACTCAGACCTGCCCTGCCGAACAGGGCCCTGCCTATAAAGCCAACGCAAGTGGTCAAAGTTTAAGGAAGCCAGACCCAAGCCTTGACTGGGCACAAGAGGGAACACGTGGCTGCATTTAAACTTTAGCCAGCTACGCTTTCTTGTTCTCTCTCTCTCTCTCTCTCTCTCTCTCTCTCTCTCTCTCTCTCTCTCTCTCTCTCTTTCTCTTTGGATTTACACCTGGGACACTAGGTGGCTGTTTTGAATATCCCCTCGGATTTCTACTGTTCTACGCAGATTTGGTAAGTCATAAAGGAAACTATTTAAAAGAAAATTTTTTTCCACATTTAAAAAAAAATGGGCTTTATGTGTACATTGGAAGAAAATTGGTTTTTGTTCGAAATATTAGGCAGTCTGACAATGGGACAACTATATAATATTGGTATTGGTGGAATTATGCACCTTATCACTATGCTAATCCACATTTTAATATTTAAAAAGATAGTCAATTTAAGTGCCAGGATAACAGCTTTAGAAGATAACAGTGAAGTTGTTTCAAGTCGGGATCATAAGGTTGTAGAAAGAAAGCCTGTTTTCACACAGTCACCCTTAATTTATCCAATTAACAGTGAAGTTGTTTCAAATTGGGATCATAAGGTTATAGAAAGAAAGCCTGTTTTCACACAGTCACCCTTAATTTATCCTGTAACTGTACAGCAAATGCCTGACCAAAGGATGGCTACACAAAATAATTGGGCTCCAATTGAAATGTTGGATTTAAAAAGGTTTAAGGAGGCAATAGTATCTTATGGCATGCATTCCCCATATGTAAAGCAAATGTTAAACTCTTGGTCAACATATAATAGGATAATACCACAGGACTGGCGGGACCTTGCCAAGGTGTTCTGGAACCCAGCCAGAGACTTCAATTTCTGACTTGGTTTAAGGAGGAGGCTAAAAATATAGAAAAACAATGGAGGGATAAAGGAATACAAGTTTTCCAGGATCAGCTTATGGGAGAAGGTCAATATGCTTCAGCACAAACACAATGTTTATATGATGTCCAAACCCTAATTTTATGTCGAACGGCAGCCTTGAATGCATGGGACAGAGTTGAGGAACCAGGAAAAAAATCTGAGTCATTTACAAAGGTGAGGCAAGGCCCAAAAGAGACTTTTACAGATTTTTTACAAAGACTGGCTTCAGCAGTAAAGAGAATGGTCTCGGATTCAGAAGCTGGTAAGGCAATAATTGAATCTTTGGCCTTAGAGAATGCGAATGCAGCATGCAAAAGAATAATCAGGCCATTAAGGGCAAGATCTGCACCTATGGAAGATTGGATTAGAGAAACAATTAATGTTGAAGCTGATGAGCATGATGATACATGGGTAGGAGAAGTAATTTCAAAAGGTTTGAGGAATGTTAGATGTTTTGGGTGTGGAAAGCAAGGACATTTTAAAAGGGACTGTAAACAGGTCATTCCTAGAAGCAATATTTATTCAAGGAACAAGGGCAACAGAATGCCCCTTCCTTCTGGAGTATGCAGAAGGTGTGGTAAGGGAAAACACTGGACCAACGAATGTAGATCAACAAAGGACAGACAGGGTAATCCTTTGCCTCAGTCTTTGGGAAACTCCCAGAGGGGCCTCGCACAGGCCCCCAGTGCAAATCCAGTTCAAATCTTTCCTGCAGCTATAGAGGAAATGCCTGCTCTGGACAGCGATTAAATAACCAAATGCCTATTGGAATAAATCATGCTGGTCAGGTTGATGAAACAGAGAGAATAGAAAATTCAGGAGAAAACATAAAGAAAATTTTTTGGCAAACTTCTATTAATGAACAAAGACCAAAATTAATGATAAAAATAAATGGTGTTTTGTTGTCTGGTCTGGTAGACACAGGTGCGGACGTTACCATAATTGCACCAGAATTTTGGCATCCAACTTGGCCTCTTCAGGAGGTAAACGTTCAACTGTTAGGAATTGGGACATTATCTCAGGTGAAACAGAGTGCAAGATGGCTCGAATGTATAGGTCCAGAAGGACAGAGAGGAAAATTAAAACCATATGTGGCTAACATAACTATGAACCTGTGGGGTTGAGACTTGTTGCAACAATGGAATACTCAGATTAACATCCCTCCAATCTCAGAAACAAATCATAACCTAACACATGTTACTGAGAGAAATATTAGAAGATATTGTTCTAATGAGTGGTCACCAGCCATCCATATTATACAAGAACAGGGCACAGTAACTGATGATCTTCCAAAGACACCAATAGCTCTACCTTTAAAATGGTTAACAGACAAGCCTGTATGGGTACAACAATGGCCTTTAACAACAGAGAAACTCCAGACTTTAGAAGAGCTGGTAGAAGAACAGTTAAATGCTCAGCATATTGAAAAATCAAGTAGCCCCTGGAATTCTCCTGTCTTTGTTGTTAAAAAGAAATCTGGCAAATGGAGAATGGTAACAGACCTTAGAGCAATTAACAAAGTAATTCAGCCAATGGGCTCTCTACAATCTGGGATGCCTTTGCCTACTCTGTTACCAAAAGGATGGCCTCTCATAGTTATTGATTTAAAAGACTGTTTCTTTTCAATACCCTTACAAGAAAAAGACAAAGAAAGATTTGCTTTTACAGTGCCTACTTATAATAATTTTCAACCGGTTAAAAGATTTCAATGGAGGGTCCTCCTACATGGAATGTTGAATAGCCCAACTCTGTGCCAATACTTTGTACAACAGCCATTGGAAGTGATACGTAAAAAATTTCCTAAATCTATAATTTATCATTATATGGACGGTATTTTACTAGCTAACTCAAATACAGATACTTTAGAAATAATATTTGAAGAAGTAAAGAAAATTTTGCCTTGCTGGGGATTACAAATTGCTCCTGAAAAGATACAAAGAGGAGATTCTATTAATTATTTAGGATATAAAATAGAGCTACAAAAAATTAGACCCCAAAAGGTGCAAATTCGGAGAGATAGACTACAGACTCTTAATGACTTTCAAAGATTATTTGGAGATATTTCTCATCTACGAACTATTGTTGGGGTAAAAAATGATGAACTGATTAATTTGTTTAAAACTTTAGAAGGTGACAAGGACTTAAATAGTCCAAGAAAATTATCACCTGAAGCTGAGAAAGAATTAGCCTTGGTAGAAAAGAAAGTGCATGAAGGACACGTGGATCGTATTGATCCAAAGCTGGATTGCATTTTGGTTATTTTACCTTCTAGGCATTCTCCTACTGGAATATTAATGCAGAGGGAAGATATTATATTGGAATGGATATTTTTACCAAATAAACCAAATAAAAAATTAAAAACTTATGTGGAAAAAGTCTCTGACTTAATTTACAAAGGAAAATTGAGACTTCGTCAATTAGCAGGCATAGACCCAGCAGAAATTGTCGTACCATTAACTAAGGAGGACATTGAAAAATTATGGACAGAAAGTGAACCTTGGCAAAGAGCTTGCAGTAATTTTTTGGGAGAAATTAACAGCAAATATCCCAAAAGCAATAGAATTGATCTTATAAAGAGAGCTGATTGGATCTTGCCTCGAATTGTATGGCAAAAACCCATATCTGGAGTTCGTACATTTTATACAGATGCCAACAAAGAAGGAAAGGCAGGTTACAAATCAGAAAGTTTAAGTAAAGTGGTTCAAAGTCCGTATAATTCAGTTCAAAAATCAGAATTGTATGCTATTCTGTTGGTATTAATGGATTTTTCAGAACCTCTCAACATAGTAACTGACTCTCAGTATGCTGAAAGAGTGGTGTTACATATTGAGACTGCAGAATTTATCCATGATGCTTCAGAATTAACTTCACTATTTATTCAATTACAAGATACAATCAGGAAAAGGAGTCATCCTTCATATATAACTCACATCTGATCTCATACTGGTTTGCCAGGCCCTTTAGCACAAGGCAATGATGAGATTGATAAATTATTGATAGGAAATGTGCTGGAGGCCTCAGAATTTCATAAAAAACATCACGTTAATAGTAAAGGTTTAAAAAAGGATTTTTCCATAACCTGGCAACAAGCCAAAGAAATAGTAAAGAAATGTCCTACTTGTTCCTTCTACAATCAAACGCCATTACCAGCAGGATATAACCCAAAAGGTACTCAGAGAAATGAAATCTGGCAGATGGACATGTTTCACTTTGCAGAACTTGGAAAACTGAAATATGTACACCACACTATCGATACTTATTCAGGATTTCAATGGGCAACTGCTTTGAGTTCTGAAAAAGCTGATTCTGTAATCACTCATTTGCTAGAAGTTATGGCCATCATGGGTATACCTGCACAAATCAAAACTGACAATGCTCCATCATATGTCTCTGTTAAAATGAAACAGTTTTTTGCTTAATACAATATAAAACATATTAAAGGCATACCACATAATCCTACAGGTCAAGCAGTTATAGAAAGATCAAACAGAACTCTAAAGGATATGCTAAATAAACAGAAATGGGTAACAAAAACCCCCAGAAATAGACTGCATAATGCTCTTCTAACTTTGAATTTTCTGAATGCCAATGAGAAAGGAACAACAGCTGCAGAGAGACATTGGATAATAGAAAAAACTACAGAATTAAATCAGCCTATATACTTTAAGGATATGCTGACCTCAGAATGGAAACCAGGGTATGTATTACATTGGGGACGAGGTTTTGCTTTTGTTTCTACAGGAGAAGATAAGCTGTGGGTACCATCAAAATTGATAAAGGTTCGATTTGAACAAGAGAGACCTCTTAATTAGAGGAGGTGATAGTTCATCAACCAGCATGAACATCCAATTTAAACTAACTTGTATCAATAACACATGCCTTTTCATTTAATCAGATAATAACTTGTCAAAAGGAAACATCCCCAAAATTAGTCTTGGGGAAAGGTTTTTGTTTTTGTCTTTTAGGAGAATGAAGGTTAAGGAATCTGAAGAACACTGGACAAATGAGACAACTGAAGAAAAGGGACAAATCATCTATCCCAAGAAACAGAATGAAATGGTGTATGGGTATATATTATCTAAAAAATTTTTATGTCTCCCTAAATGTTTGTTTCTGCTTTTCTCTAAAGATTTAACACTATTGGTTTTCTAATAGTCCCAGTTCAATTAAAATTTAAAGCTGACTTTGGAGTTGGAGAATGTCTCTCTCCTTCTTTAAAATCAAGCATGTTGTTAAAAGGAAAATGCAAACTCCCTGTATCATGCCAGAATAAGAGCCATCTTCTGCTATGGTACAGGACAAAAGCAAAATTAATTAAGGGACTATTCTATTACTAATCTCAACTCTTTGATTCTATTCTGATTCTTTAAGCTTTTCTTAAAGTATGAATTTTATATCAAAATTTACAAGATTAACATATAAAGATATATAGATATATATACATTTTAAACTTTGTTAAGATATGAATGGTCATATAGAGTACTAACTAATTCTAGGAAAAAGGCTAGCTGCATATATATGTTCTTGTGTTCGAGTCTCTTATCAGTTTTCTGCAGGAAATTATGGCCAGGCCTAACATCAACTGAAGTCTCCAGAAAGAAGATGGGGCCCCACAACAACAACAATTCCACGTGGACAATAATGATATCATTAAGCTGACAAACATCATCCACAGATCAGCTTTGAACTATAAGGTGCTCAGAGCATTCTTTCATGATAAAGAAAACTTTGCCCATACCCAGCAGGAAGCAATTTTAAGACTATGTCGCCCACATTCCCAAAGAGGTGGTGTGGGGTGGGTGATTTTTTGGTCTTTTTAATGGGTTTTGGGTCTGGGATAATTTTCAGTATTTAGGGGGGCTGGTTACAAGTTATTGTCAAGGGTTAAGAAAAAGGCTAAGCAAAGGAGATTAGATTTAAGGTTCTTGTTAAAAAAAAAAAAGAGAAAGAAAGAAAGAAAAGAAAAAGACAATTACTAAATCTTTACATTGGATTGAATTGTTTTATATTGTATACAAATTTGAAACTGATATTGTTAGAAAATGTTATATGTATATTTCTAATTGTATTTATACCATTCATTTAACAATGTAATACAAATTTCTGATCCTTGAATGTTATTATTACCAACTACTAGGATATAAAGAAATGAAAGTTAGTAGTTAGACATTACAATAGAACTTGTAGTCATATTAGATATGTTTTAAAAATTGAGCAGAGATGTTTTAGACAGGTCATCTTCAAACCCTTCAGAGATCTACAGAATATGGCATTTAAAATGCTTTAATAACTTAGAAAATTTTTCTTTTTAGAGACATGTCAGCTCCTGGCAGTACCAATCTACTTTAGAGAAAATATGGGCATTGAAGAAACTGCATATGGAGTCAACTTTCATTTTGGCAAAAGTTAGCCACTGGACAACAAAGTATCCTCGAATCAACAGGACAAAATGGACAGACAGATCACGAAATAAGGGACTACTGATTCTTGCCAAAACAAGTGTGGTTATGGCTTTATCAAAAGGCATCTTCTGAGGCCAGGACAATATGGCCCCATCCCTGAAGTGGCCTTCGCATCCGGAAAAGGTACGGTGTCCTTTTCTTCGAAGGCAGCTTAACAGGCAGAGGGCCGATGGATTCTGTTGTACAATGGAACAGCAGCTGAAAGCTCATGCCTCTCAAAAGTAGACTGGCATTTAATAAAGGGATGTGGAGAAGAAGGGGATGCTGAGATGAAGCCATATATACACAGCCAAGAAGAATGGACAGCTGAATTTAAAAACTGTCAACAATTTCCAAATTTAAAATCCTGAATCATGACAGGACACTAGTGGAATTCAGGTGTTTCTGGTACATGGACTGCTCTCACCCAATGTGAGATTGAACTGTTGACCTTGTGTACAACCTACTTCACAAATGAGTCTGTCAGATACACTAAGCCTATAGGCTGAAGATGATGCCCCAACACTGCGGAGAAACCTCAGGTGACTGCCCAGGCTGCTGGCTGTTTCTGTCAACTCACAAATTTTTTGGAAGTTGCTTGCATGCACTTCCTGTTTTTTATTTTTGTTAGCTAATATTATTTCCTTCTTGGGTCTCTGAGGGAGTTGAAGATTAGTTAGTTATGGTTGAAGATTAGTTACTTATAGTTGAAAATTAATTAGGATAGAAAGTGCATTAGATACATCTTGGATTTACCAAAATAGGATAGATAATGGAATTATTTTCTCTAATTTGTCCAATACCTGTTTAGGTATTTATTATTTGTATATATTGTATATAGTTATTATACTTTTGTATATAGTTTTTCTTTTGTTAGTCATAACCTTTTTCTTTTTTTTCCTTTTTATTAAAATAGAAAAGGGGAAATGTGGTGGTAATCTAATTATACTGAAATGTGATTTTGATTGTATGTTAATAAATAAAGTTGCCCGGGGGTCAGAGCTATTAGAGCCATAGCAAGAGTGTAGCGGTGGTGGCACACACCTTTAATCCCAGAAAGCCAGCCTTTAATCCTAGGGAGTGGTGGTAGAAAGCAAAAAGATATATAAGGCGTGAGGACCAGAAACTAGAAGCATTTGGCTGGTTAAGCTTTCAGGCTTTGGAGCAACACAGTTCAGCTGAGAGCTATTGGGATGAGGACACAGAAGCTTCCAGTCTGAGGAAACAGGACCAGCTGAGGAACTGGTGAGGTGAGATAGCTGTGGCTTGTTCTGTCTCTTTAAATAGACTAACAGACAGGAAATAGAGCCCTGATTCGGGAAGCTGGGACACCGCAGGCAGAAGGGTGAGATTTCAGCTCTGAGCTCTGACCTCTCGGCCTTCTCTTTTGCATTGTTTCTGTGTTTCTTATTTAATAAGACGGTTGGTTACATCTATAGGGAGTATTAGTAGGTGTGGCCTTGTTGAAGGAGGTATGTCACTAGGGATGGGGTTTGACATTTTAAACACTGGTGCAATTTCCAGTAAGCTCCCAGCCTTAGCTTCAGCACCATGACTTCCTGCTTGCTGTTATGCTCACAGCCATGGTGGTCATGGACACTGACATTCTACACTTGTAAGCCTTTAATAAAGATTTCCATCTATAAGTTGCCTTTGTCTTAGAATATGATCACAGCAATAGTAAAATAACTAAAACAATGTTTCTGAAACATAAATGACTTTAAAATGATATTCTCTTATCACTTAGTATTATTTAACTATTAGTAGAGATAAATACTATTCCTCTGTTGAATAATCATTATGTCAAAATCAGTGAAAAGTATAAAAACATTCTATGAGTAAATAGAATTTAATTTTAAATTTTAATTATATAGGATTAATAATTTTGTATATAACTATGGAATTAAGGATGTAATTATGCAAATAATGCATTATATAAAGATAAAAACCTTAATAAAAACTAATTAATAAGTCTACCAGGTTGATCTCAGTCCTGGGGGAGGCTTTGCCCTGGAGGAGGTGGAAATGGGGGATGGACTGGGGAGGAAGGGGAGGGGGGAGGGGGGAGAACAAGGGAATCCCTGGCTGATATGTAGAACTGAATTGTATTGTAAAATAAAACAAAATTTTTTTTTTTTTTTTTTTTTTTTTTTTTTTTTTTTTTTTTTTGGTTTTTCGAGACAGGGTTTCTCTGTGTAGCTTTGCGCCTTTCCTGGAACTCACTTGGTAGCCCAGGCTGGCCTCGAACTCACAGAGATCCACCTGGCTCTGCCTCCCGAGTGCTGGGATTAAAGGCGTGCGCCACCAACGCCCGGCTAAATAAAACAAAATTTTTAAAAAAGGATGTAATTATGCAAATAAATGCATTATATAAAGATAAAAACCTTAATAAATACTAACTAATAAGTCTGTTTTGCTGTTAGTTGTGATAAGCATATGACTGCATATTAAGTGCAAGAGCTATTAATTATAACATATTATATATTTTATATATTAGTAGAGCTATTACTTAGTTCTACAAGAAATGGTCATTGCAAAAGACATGCACAATAACATGGTAAATAGGTGATTTATGTAAATTAAAATTTATGTTATTCTATTTAAGGTATAGTAACCTTAAATGAAAGCTCTGTTTTTCTTATAAATAATATTATTAAACCTACAAATCATGCCGGGTGGTGGTGGTGCACGCCTTTAATCCCAGCACTCAGGAGGCAAAGCCAGGTGGATCTCTGTGAGTTCATTGCCAGCCTGGATTACCAAGTGAGTTCCAGGAAAGGAGCAAAGCTACACAGAGAAACCCTGTCTCCAAAAACCACAAAAAAAAAAAAAAAAAAAAAAAAAAGGGATGTGGGATGTCATTCTGTATGCTGTGAACATGTGCTGCTCTGAATGGTTGATAAACAAAAGGTTGGTTGGCCAGTAGCCAGGCAGGAAATATAAGTGGGCAAGCAGACAAGGAGAATTCTGGGAAAAGGAAGGCTACGTCAGAAGTCACCAGCCAGACACGGAGGAAGGAAGCAAGATGACAAGGCAGAACTGAGAAAAGGTACCAAGCCATGTGGCTAAATATAAATAAGAATTATGGGCTAATTTAAGTGTAAGAGCTAATCGGTAATAAGCCTGAGCTAATGGCCAAGAAGTTATAATTAATACAAGCCTCTGTGTATTTACTTGGGGGATGCAAGTGGGACAGATTTGTCCCATCTGCAGGCCAGGTGGGACATAGGAAATCTTCCAGCTGCAATTGGTGCCCAACATGGGGTGTTGGTCCACATAAAACTAAGGAAGATTAAAGATTCTGAATGCACAGAAACAAAGCCACACTGGGCTTCCCAGTCTTAGAGTCTCATGCCAGCAGCAGCACAGACTCATCTCCAGACAGCTGTCTGCAAGAGGGAGCTGGCCGCCAGCTGCCGTGAGCTAAGCTGCATGGCGGATTTCCTACCGCAGCAGTGCACAGTGGCATCTGCAAGTCCTGTATGGCAGATTTAGCTTTTGCTAGCAAAAATGAATGAATGAATGAATGAATAAATAAATAAATAAATAAATAAATAAATAAATAAATAAATAAATAAATAAATAAAAGTTTTTTGGGGCTGCATGCTGCTGGATGGAAAATAGACCCACTGTTTCCCAGAATCCGCAATGAGCATGGTTCTCCTAGAGCTGGCTGTAAACATACTTCTGCCATGTTGGGAAGCTGAAGTGGGCAGATTTCACGAGGAGTGGCTTCTCTCCTCGCCACTTTGCAGTTTAAAGCAATAGATTCACAGTAAGAAAGATTCAGATGGAATAAACCCTAAACAGTTTACAGTGTGTTTAAAAATGGATGTAGGCTTGGAAGAGACAGGAAAAGGAGGATAGACAGATATATAAAGAAATAGAAAGTTATAGAAAACAAAGTCTTTTAAAGAGACAGTAAAGGTAATATAAAAAATAAGCCACATAAAGATGGAAATCACATACAGAGTCTGGATTATGTTGTCTTTGAGATTTTTAACTTCAGAAAGACATTTAATTATAAGGGCTGCTCAGTTAAACCAAAATGTATATTTTAAAGTTAACTTTTAAGTTAAGATTTAAAAAAAAAAGATGGATCAGATTTGATCAAGCCAGACCTCCTGAACCTTTACACCTGGTACTTATCAACAAAGGTTATAGCTGGCCTTCCTTGGACTTGATCGTTATAGCTGAAGTTTTTCTGGTCCTAACCAGCTCCTATGGCCCTGCAGTCCCAAGTAAACACACAGAGGCTTATATTAATTAAAACTACATGGCCATTGCTCAAGCCTTTTGCTAACTATCTCTTATATCTTAAATTATCCCATAACTATTAATCTATGTATCACCACATGTTCCTTGGCTTTACCTGTGTCCCATTACATGTAGCTCCTTGAACTGTGGGCTGGCATCTCCCCCAGCCTTCTTCTTGTCTCTTTCTTTGAATTTCTTGCCTGCTTCTAAGCTGCCTTGTCATAGGCCAGAACTTTATCAACCAATCAGAGAAACACATATTCACAGTGTACAAAAAGACATTCCCCCATCAGATCATTATCTCAATTTTTCTCAGGATCCCCATAAGACTACCAGCACCCTCTATCAGCAGGGAGTAGCCTAGAATGCTATGCCCACATCCCCCCCCAAAAAAAAATGGATTATGGTTGTTTGTATTGTTTAGGTTGTTGGTTACATACAGTTATTGGTCATAGTCAATCTCTTTCTAAAAGAAAAAATGGGGATAAGATATAGATATGGTAGGATGAAAGGATATATTATTTAATCTACTTTTAAAGAGCAACTTGTTTTAAAATGATATAGATTTTAGTTTATTGATACAAATTTAAAGTTAATTTTGTTATACTGTATGTATATTTCTACTCTTATTTAAGGTATTATGATTGTGTAGCTCATTTGAAATTGTAATGGATAATTAAGAAATACAGATTAATAATTAGTCTTCTGTAGCATGAATCTTAAAAATTCTTATTAATAAAATAAACCTGAAGCCAGTTATTGGTTTCAATGCTGGTAGATCAGAGAGAACAAGCCACAGCTACCTCACCTCGCTGGATCCTCAGCTGGTCTTATCTCCTCAGACTGGAAGCCTCCGAGTCCTCATCCAGAATGGGTCTCAGCTGAATTGCTGCTCAAAAGCCTGAATGCTTAACCAGCCAAATGTTTAACCAGCCAAATGCTTCTAGTTTCTGGTCCTCACACCTTATGTACCTTTCTGCTTTCTTCCATCACTCCTTGGGAATAAAGGCTTGCTTTCAGGGATTAAAGGTATGAATCACCATGCTTGACTGTATTCTTGAACAGATGGATTTCTGCCTCTGGAATGCTAGGATTAAAGGCGTGTGCTTCCACTGCCTATCCTCATGTTTAATATTGTGGCTGCTCTGTCTCTGACCCCAGATAAGTTTATTAGTATGCACAATATTTGGGGGAATACAATACCACAGTCTTCTATGATAGTCAAACTAATAGTCATGTTAGTTCAGTTTTCTAGGTATACTTAGCTATATTTCAATTAGGTAGGTAATCTTCAAACACTTTAAAGTCCTACAGAATTTGGCATTTAAAATGTTTTAAGAACTTAGACTTTCTAGACAGTGAGACACATCTGCTCCTGGCAGCACCAATCTACTTCAGAGAAGATAATGAGCATTGAAGAAACTCCTTGTGGAGTTTGCTTTCTTTGTGGCAAAAGTTAGCCACTGGGCAAAAAAAGTACCCTTGCATCAACTGCTTGACAATATATTGTATAAAATGGACATGTAGAACCCATAGAAAGGTGACCATTGAACTTTGCAAGATGAGATGGTTCTTCAGGTTCCTGCTTCACAGAAGAGACTTCCAAATATTCTACTGGACACAGGGAGAAGTGACTAAAATCTCTAGGTCTATTGGTTGAAGATGGATATAGATGAATTTATAAATAGTCTTATTAAATAAGAAACACAGAGCCAAATACAGAGGTGAAAGTCATAGAAATCAGAGTGACACCCACCAACTAACCTTAGTTCACCATGTTGCTGTAGCTTTCCTGGAGAGAACCAGCCTCTTGCTGTCTAACCTGTGCCTTTATTACCTTGCTGTTCTGCCTTCTCATGAGCTCTTAACACAAGCACCTCACTTCATCATCACTGCCTGTCTATACAGACCTCCAGGTCTCTTTGATTGGTACTGGGATTAAAGGTGTGTGTCACCACGCTTGGCTATGTCCTTGAACACACACAGAGACTCTGCCTGCCATGTGATCAGATTAAGGGCATGTGCTACAACCCCTTGACTTCTGTTTATAGCTTTCTATGACCTTCGATCTCCAGGAAAACTTTATTTATTAACATACAAATGAAATATCACAACATTTCAGCACAAATAAAATATCACCACAGATGGATGCTCCAACATTACAGAGGAACTTTGGATGACTGTCCAGGAAGGCAGCTGTCTCTATCATTCTAGATTTTTGCAATTTGCTTACAGCATATTTCCTGTTTACTTAGGTAATATTATATCCTTCTGATGTCTTTGATGTAGTTGAAGACTAAATGATCATAATTATAATTTTTCTTGGTCATGATAAAAGATAAATTAGATATGAAACTTTAGATTCACAAATGTAGGATAGGTAGAATATTTTCTCTAATTTTGCCAAATACAAATGATTAGATATTATAACTGTAATTCTTACTTGATAACTGTTTTGTTATATGTAATTTTACTATGTTAAAATTAAAATCTTCCTGTTTGATGAGACAGAAAAAGGGAAGTATTGTGGAATGTCATTCTGTATGCTGTGAATATGTGTTGCTCTGATTGGTTGATAAACAAAATGTTGATTGGCCAGCTAGACACAGAGGAAGCAAGATGACAAGGCAGAAGTAAGAAAAGATACCAAGCCATGTGGCTAAACATAAATAAGAATTATTGGTTAATTTAAGTGTAAGAGCTAGTCAGTAATAAGCCTGATTTAATGGCCACGAAGTTATAATTAATACAAGCCTCTGTGTGTTTACTTGGGGGATACAAGTGGGACAGATTTGTCCCACCTGCAGGCCAGGTGGGACATAGGAAATCTTCCAGCTACAAATCACAAATATAAAAGTAAACTGTCCTTATGGCTTTCTCTACCAAAAATATAAAACTGTCCAGAAAACCTTGATATATCTAAATATAATGCAATGAAGAGAAGACTTTGGAAAACCTGTGGAGGTTGCAGCACATGGCAGCCACTGCACTGAGTGCTATTTTACAGAGTACAGCATTACTGTGTGGTCCTTTCATTCTAGAACAATTAATGCAGAGTTCCAAAGTGCCTCACTGCCATTCAACTTGGGCTCTGGGCAAAAAACTAAGAAGTGCACTTCCGTTCATGAGGATTTTAAAGCTAATTTTCTGTACTATATCTCAACTAAAAGCAACATTTTCATGGAGTAAATAAATACCAGTGTTCCTAGATAATAGTTATTGAAAATCTGAAATAAAATTTCACAATTAATTCTGGTCAATGACAACACAATTACCACCTGCTCAAACAAATGTCACACGTGCAGTAGTTTGGAACAATAATTAAAAAATAAATAAACCTTATTGACTTTACCATTAAACAAACAAACCAAAAGAAAAAAAAACCCACATGTAACACACTACATCTGAGATGAAGCAGTATGGTTCTTAGGCAGATTATTTCATTGTTTAGGTAATTCAAAATTAATTGTTCTGTCAGCTGTGATTGTGTATATTTTAAATCCACTGTAAGTTTAGTTTTATCATGAAGCTACAAATCCATTATATTTTGTGTAAATACATACTTATGGGAAGGGATATTTCCCACAGTGCATATATGGAGGTTGTATTAATGAGTGTTCTATTGCTGGGAAGAGACACATGACCCCTGCAACTCTTATAAAGGAAAAAAATTGATGTTGGGGCTGGCTTAAAGTTCAGAGAATTAGTCCTATTCAAATCTAGGGATGTCAGCGAAAACTTTTGAGTATGTTTTGTTCCTCTACCATCTGACCCCTAGGGATTAAATTCAGGCAATTAGGCTGGGCAACAGCACCTTTACTCTCTGTGTTATTGTGAAAGCTTACATTTTATTTTATTTCATTTTATATATATATATATATATATATATATATAATGTATATATATACATATTTACATAATTTTGAGGTTAAGTTTTATCAAAAAAATCAAACTCATGTTTGATACATGAATTTATACAATTTGTATTTATGAATTTAGACACACACACACACACACACACACACACACACACACACACCAATTCAAGAAAATAATGCCTCAGATTTAAAAGACAGTGTCTAAGGAGAAGGGTATATTGAAGCTTAGGAGGGAGGAAAGTGGGGTGAAATGGTGTGCTTATGTTACAATCTTTCAAAATACAATCATGACTCATCTGTCTTACTCTACTTGGAAATAAAGAAGACACAAAACTGCAGGTTTTGTAAACTTGTCAGGAAACTGAAGAAAGAAAACAATAAAACCAAAATGAACAGAATTACAGTGAAATAAAAAATCATACGAAGGAAATTGTTGTCACATTGTCTTTCTCAGGTGGAGTCTAGGATAAGGAGGTGTATCCTACAGTCACGAGGAAAAAGTCGGCCACATCAATAAAGATCCTTGCGGACATGAATAATCTATAGAACAAACAGTTCCTAAAGGTATAAACTGAAGAGTGCCCAACATCTACCCAATAATTGTCTTCTTCAGACAATCACTGATGTCACAGGTGAGTAGTCCAAAGGGTTTTATCAGAAGATATGAGCTGAGAAACTCAGGATAAAAATTCCAAATGATGAGAACTAAAGTGAAGTGCCATTTTGTTCACCAACTGGATAGCAGAGGATGGATAGCATGGGCATCCTATTTTCCATCATTAGCCTACAGAGAGAATGTCATTCATACTATTGTTTTATCAAATATTGTAATATAATTATATGCTACTAAAATTTCACTATCTGTTTTAAAACGCACAAGATAATCCATGTTAAAAGGCAGTGCTGACTTTGTTACACACTGGGGAGGTTCCAGCCTGTATGCTTAAACCCACTGCTTTTGAGTCTCTGCAGGAAGGCTAGGTATAAAAAAAAAGATAGGATGTGCTGAAGAATATTATTTTAAGGTATGTTACTTTCATTTATGTTGCACTTGTTTAACTCTGTGAAGCTGTTTTACTTTGCTTGTCTAAAGCACCCAATGGTCTCATGAAGAGCTGAACAGCCAATACAAAGACAGGAGAAAGGACAGACAGGTTTTACAGGCAGAAAGAATTAAAAGAAGGGGCAAGAGAACAGAGAGGAGGATGCCAGGGACTAGCCACCCAGCTACACATAAAACCACTGAGTGAGAAGCAAAAAAAAAAAAAAAAGTATATAAAATAAAGATAAAAGTCCAGAGACAAAAGGTAGATGGGTTAATTTAAGAAAATCTGGATAAAAACAAGCCAAGCTAAGGCCAGGTATTTATAATTAAAAATAAGTTCCATGTGTGATTTATTTGGATATGGGTGGTGTGCTCCCCAAAAGAGCCAAAAGAGTAAAAGTAAACCAAAAACAAGAATGAATCCCATATCTATGTTCAAGGGCACGCCCTCTTTGGCTTAAGACAACCAATAAGAAATGGTCACCTCATTTCTGACAGATAATAGTAATGCCACTAAGAGCATCAAATCATTCTTGCCTGAAATTTGGAACATTCTAGATCCAAACTATGGCAATTCCATCCATTTGTAGCATAATTGAATTCATGGAGTCAGTACTAGAAACAAGACAAATTTACCAATGTACTTAATACTTGTCATTATAAATGAATACAATTTTTGGGATGTATTAACTTAACTGTCAATATTTAATGTGTGATATCTTTATTAATTTGCCTTGTTGACTAGTAGTCCATTGCAAAGGTAACACTTTAATATGAGTACCTGTTCACACAGATTGTTACAAAGAACCAATGTCATCATGCTTCTGCTATGTTTTAAGTCATTGCAAATCATATTGTGAAAAATTATGCAAAGTATTTGAAGACAACCCTAAATAAGTTAAACTATAATGAGTTTAAGGACTGTTTTCTACCAGTATGACTTGAATAGAGGAACAGGGATGTCCTGATTCCTTCAAATGGTAAATGAATATTACAGAACAGAACAGATTTCCTTATTACAACAGACCAAAATGGCAAGCGTTATATTAGCAGCTAAAGTAACATTAGAACTGACTAATGTTTTAAGTCAATTAGAAATAATGGATAAAGTCGATGCAAATTCTTTCATCCACCACTACACACACACACACACACACACACACACACACACACACACACACACACAAAGACACACATACCACATGCAAGGAATATTCATATTCATCTGAAAAATTCTCTCTCTCTCTCTCTTTTTTTTTTTTCCGAGATAGGGCTTCTGCTTTGGAGCCTGTCCTGGACCTTGCTCTGTAGACAGGCTAGCCTCAAACTCGCAGAGATTTGCCTGACTCTGCCTCCTGAGTGCTGAATATTGACTGAAGAAAAACATTTTACTTCATATCAATAAAATATGAGTGATTTAAGAAACGATCTGTAGAATATTTAACAGCAGACCTGTGAGTATTTATGATTCCAAAAGTAGGCAATAGCTGAACTTAAGACAATGACTGAAAAGCGATTCGTCCTCCTGTTGTTGTGTCAACGTCTCTGTTATTCTGTTTTAGCTTGCTGTCATTGTGACAAAATTCCCACAATTAGCAACTCTACAAAGGGTAAAGGTTGATGGTGGCCCCCATTTCAGCAGTTTCCTCCCTGATCCTCAGACCCATTGCTTTGTCCTGGATGATTCAGGAGCTCATGAAGGAGGAACAGACAACCCAATGGAATGACTTGTCATTGTGCCCTTTACGGATCTCTAAGCAATTCCTACCCTCTACCATCTACCATCTTGCAAAAGTGCCACAGTTGCCTTTGTGGAAATATAAGATCCAGAACATAACAATCAGGCAAACAGGTTATTATATTACATATTCAAATTAACTATTACCCACATTATATAGAAGCAATTTTCACATATTAAGAACTTAGTAATTATGTCCTTCTTACGCATTGTTAAAAATAATCATTTGAAATCTACTTGAAACTTTTTAAATTAGTTTTATTTTTATTGATTATTTGCTTCATTTTTTGAAGTTATAATATAATTACACCATTTCCCCTTCCATTCCCTGCTTCCCAACCCTCCCATATTCTCCCCTCAATCTCTTTCAAATTTACGGCCTTTTTTTTTTAAACTTAAAATTTGCTACACACAAGTTATAACCTGTGTGTATGTGGAGAGCGGTGTAGTTATGGGTGTTCAGTCTGTTCAGTCAATATAATGTTACTCACATGTATGTTTTCAGGGCTGACCATTTGGTATTGAATAAACAATTGGTATGCTCTTCCCTGGCTAGGACAATTTCTCTCAATGTCAGCAATCTTAGCTGCCTTCAGTACGTCGTGTGGGATCTAGTAGCCCTCAGTAGTCTTTCTTCTCTTCACATTAGCATTTCTATTGTTGCTGTCCTTGTTCACCTTATGTAGAGGCTGTCCTGTTGGTCAGACTTTATTGATATAGATTCTGAAGTTACTGTTCTAACTAATGAATGATTGTTTCAAGTTTACTCCGAACTTTCTTAAACATTGTTTTGAGTTATTCTTTCTGTTTTTCTATGCTTCTAATACTAGAATGTTTTAATGAGAATCACTATCATTCTCTTAAAAAAAAAAAAACTGATTCAGCATGCTCTTCCAGGTTCACAATAGTGTGGTGAGCAGATGAAATCCTGAATGTGTTTTTGACCTGGGCATAGCTACACCAAGGACTTCAATGTCTCAGGCATATCAGAACAGTAAAGCCTTCTATAGGTCATTCTCATGGAAGCGGAAAAGCCTTCTCCTGGCCAAGGATTAATGCTGATAACATGTACAGAGAAAGCATCACCTACCTGCAGTCTACTCCTCTCAGGTCCATACAGCATGAAGCTCCTGCCCTACAAAGAAGCCCCACTGAGACTAGCTAACCCTGCCTCCCTGTGCTATACATAACCAACAAGCTAAGATTCGGGGTGGGATAGTAGGTGCTCTCCAAAAGAGTGAGTATCACCACTCTAACAATGTGATTGGGTGGACTTATGAAATCGATGGTATAAAATAAATCAATTAAGGAGTGGTATTGTATCTCAGTAGATGAATGTTAGCCTAGATTTTGCAGGTATGACATTTGGTCCCTGGTATTAGAAATGTTAAAAATAATTGAATCTTAGTTCCCAGTGTTTTAATCTCTTGCATGTGCTGTGCTGACTTCTTTATTTTACAATTGTATTATATTGGAAGAAGAATATCCTAATTTTGATAATAAAATGTTTATATATTTCTTAAAGCTCTATATCATTAATTGAAATTTAACAATCATTTTAAAGTAAATTAAAAATTTAAAGACCACTTTTCTGTTCATTTGAACTAATTTCAGAAGTACAGAATAGTGTCATTAAGTAGATTTTATACTATTGTATTTAAGCTATTTAATAAATACATGTCATCAAAGGGAATAATTCTTTATTCAATATAGGAATAGTGTTGATTACTTATAAACTTAAAAATAAATAAACTTTTCAAAGTATTTCACTAGAGTATATGTAACTTAACCTTAACTTTGCTAGGTGCTGTAGATTACTTTTCTCTAAAGGTAACTGCAACATTGGAGATGAAGGTTGTTAGAGAATTCTGGATTCTGTTGTACTGTTATCAACGATTCTATCCATGAGACAGAGCATGCACAACACCAAAAGTGTTCTCTAAGTCCTCTTGAACCTTGTAATATTCCAGTCAATATCCTATACAATCCACTTCCACTTGTAATCAGACATAGTGATATGTGAAACCTTAATGCAGTCACAGGAAGCTTGGGCAGAAATAAATAATACAAAACTTTATGTGTTTAAATGTCACCAGAAATGTAATCTCAAAGTAGATTATTTAGGCAGAAATAAGTATGATTTATGATTAAGTCAGAATGGTCTGCCAGACCAATGCAAGAACTGATTCAGAAGAGAAAAAAGTGAAATCATTGTAGAAACAGAACAATGAAACCTCAGAATATTGCCAAGAGAGTAACTTTTAAACATGTATTAAGAAATTAAGACTATTAAAGAGAATTTGAACATTTCAATAAATATTGGACTGTGGAAGAATTCTGTCATTTATACATAAAGCTTGCATGTGCATACAGGGAAATTGTGTGTGCACATATGTGTGATACACCAAGCATAAGCAAGACTGAGAGGAATAAGATTGAACTTCAAAGTACTCTGAGAAGAATATCATGTTGACTAGATATGAAACATCTTAGTGTATTTGTATTTTAATAACTGTAATTCAAAAAATATTACACACTGTTCTTAAAACTGAAATTAAAGGGGGGAGGGAATGAAAACAGTGGGAAAGTTTTATACATTTATCTTTAGAGAATACATTGCAAATGAGACTAAAAAGGTCTCTTTTTCAAAAATAGTACTATACATGATAAGCACATGATAGAACAATTTATAAATGAAAAGAAATACAATTTTTAAATAACGTGATCATTCTCTTCAGTCAATGAAGTAAAAAAAAATCACTTTATTTTCACTCGTTCTTTGTTTCAATAATGACACTTTCTTAACTCCATTTGATCACTAAGGAGACTTTTCTGTTCATTCAAAGTCCTACTTGCATTTCAAGGCTCAAATAGAATCACAGTCTAAATATGTATTTACCAAATTACTATCACAGCTGTAAACTTGATAAATACCACTTTTTTCTGATCTAACCTGTCAGCAATTTGAGGCTCATCTATGTGAAATGATGGGGTTACGGCCATCATTGCCACATTTGTCTCTGGGCCTCTTTTATTTCTTACTCATTCATTGTTTCTTTAGAATGGAGACTTTTCAGGCTAATAAACAAGAGGGACTTCAGTTTTAGAGGGAGGACAAATGCTGTTTCAATACCGCAGTTACCTGCACTAGCTGAGTCTCTTTGGAGCCTTTCTATGGAAATATTTTGCTTATCAGCACTAAGTTCATATTGCAAATGTCATGGGTAATTATATCTGCCTCTTTTCCAACTCTGGTATTTATGTTTGACCACCCCTCAAATCATTTGAATTATGTTGTGTTTGAGTTGCCCCCTTCTTAGTACATTTTTAAAAATATTTTTTTCTATACAATATATTCTGATTGCGTTTTTTCTTTTATATCTTCTCCTAGATCCTTCATACTATCTACACATGCAACTACACACTTTCTTTCTCTGTCTGTTTAGAAACTAAAATGCCAATAAACTACCAATCAAGCCAGAAAGAAACATAACAAACACACAAAATTTTAAAAGAATATAAAAGTAAAGCACAAAACATACACACGCGCACGCGCACACACACACGCACACACACGCACACACACACAAAACCATAAAAACAGAAGATTGAAAATCATTTGGACAAACACAAGACAAGTAAGCTAAAAAGAAATGTTCAAATAAAGCAATATTAGACAAAATTTCTCCAAAAATGTCATTGAGTTTGTTTTCTGTTGGCCATCTGTTGATACATGTAGGATTTATCTTAATTGTGGTTTGAATAGCCAGTGATACTGTATTGTAGAAAATTACTTTTTTGTTTAGGAGTACTTGTCTACTGGAGATAGCTTCTGGGTTAGAGATGGCAGTTCATGTCTACTAAGAGTCCAGGGACTTTCAGTGCTGGAGTCTCTCTGGTTACACCTGTGCAGACCTCATGAATTCTGCTACAGTCTCTGTGAGCTTATATGCAATACTGAATTTTTTGAAGGCCACAATTACCCTGATACCTAAGCCACACAAAGATCTAGCAAAGAAAGCAAATTGCAGATCAACTTCTTTTCTGAACAGAGATACAAAAATTCTCAATAAAATACTTCCAAACAAAATCTAAAAATATATCAAAGATCATATACCATAACCAAGTATGCTTCATTTCAGTTTTGTAAAGATGCTTTGGCATATGCAAATTAATAAACATAATTCACCATATAAACAGGCTAAACATGATCATCTCATTTGATTCAGTTACTCTTTTGAAGTAGAACTTGAAAGAACTTTCATGAGCCATGTCACAGTGTGATCAATTCTTCCTTAATGGGGATTTTCATTGCATGTTCTCATGAACTGGTAGTAGCTTCTCATAATTCTAATTTCCAGGAAACTCAATAAGCCCTTTAATTCTATTTTAAAATCTTTCTGATTAGACACCAGAACTCAAGCCATGAAAGCCACTACATTTTATGAATAAGCCTGCTGAAAACAACTCTTTCTAACTCTACATGAGGAAGAAGAAGTAGATAAACCTCAGAGGTGTCATGGACGAAGTATTCATATTACTTTACAAAGATTAAACTAATGGAATCTCTCTTTCTTCATCTCCCACTCTTTTCCCCCTGAATTTCCATCTTCCTCTGTATCTCCATATCAGTCCCATTACCCAGTATCTTTTGTTCACATGTCATAGGTAAATTCATTCAGAATCCTAAAGTCAGTAATTTAATATTGTCTTGATTGTTATTTCTTTCTGATAGCATACATATATACCCAACAATCATTTGTGAATTAGAACTTTAGTATTGCCTTAGAATTTTTAATAATTACGAACTTTGTGAAGCACCAAATACAGCTAGATTGTAAAATATAAGGATAAAGCAAAAGTCAGTTAATATAAAAACCTATGAAGTCATTATTTCATGACCGGTAAAAGAAGGGCACAAACAGAATAGACTTAGGCCCTGGGTATGCATGACTTTATTAACATCTATAAAATTACATTCCCCAGAAAAATGAGAACTAGAAGATATGAAATATTGGGAATTGTATTAAAAGGTCACATATTTACTTAGTGAAAGTCATTTCATAGGAATTAATAAAAAATAATCATAGGGTTATGAAAGGTGATGTGATTTTATAACAACTGTTATCATATTCTATGTAAATTAAAATCACATTTCTTCAGAATACCCATATGTATAATTTTTAAGGATATGTGTATTTTTGCACTTTAGCAGATGCACTTTATGAGTAAATGAGACACTAAGACTCAAATCTAACCCTGAGGATGAAGGAAGGACCCAAGGACAAATGGGACCTGTGAACAAGGACATTGACAGGATGTTTTATGCTTAACTAGTCTTGAACATGAAATTCATGACACAGTAACACATACATTTTCATTTAACTATCTTTGATCATATCTCACAGCAAATAAAGGGAAAAGGAGCTAAAGGTAAGGACTATTGAAAGTTTGATTTCCAAATTTCCTACAGTGAAACCAAATCCTAATGTAACAGCACTAAGAGGTTAGACTCGGTTTTGAGTACTACACTCTCATAAATGATTAGTGTCCTGATAAAATGGCTCTAAGGAGTTTGTTTGCCACTTTGGCTATTTGAAGACACAGGAAGAAAATACATTTTCAACAGAAACTGAGCCCGCACCCCGAAATTAAATCTATTATTTCAATCTAATATATACTAGCCCCTGGTACTATAAATACTAAGTTTCTGTAGTTTATGCCTTACTCAACTAAGGTGTTTCCCCATTTTCTCAGCAATTGACATTCTATTGATGTATTTGAATATAAATCAGAAAATGCAATGTACAGATCCCTTCATAGTCACTGCTCTGAGCTTTGAGAGTAGTGGTTAGTAGCTGCAGCCAACAGTGATGGACAGCTCTTTGGAACTCTTTTAGCTACTGGAGCTAGTAGCTTTTCATCATCATTCATTGTTCTCTAATGGTGCTTGTTGTCTTCAGCATTTTCAACATACAATACTGGCTGTTTTCTGTGTTAACAGATTTTAGTGGTCTAGCTCCTAGAACAACTATCTCAGCCTGCTCTACTGGAGCAAGAAGTTATTAATTCACACAATAAAACCATATAAAGGAGGTTTTTTAGAGCTGATGCTATAGCATAAAGAGTTTTAACAATTTATCCAATGAGGCTGAGTTTGATGCAAGCCTTAAAAACAGGACATGGCAAGAGAAAGGAATCCCTCACTTTGGAGTTGAGAAAGCCTCTCTCCAGCTGAGAGTCAAGAAAGACAGCGTTGCTGACAAGCTTTTACACTGTTACCTGGGGGGTGAATAGTGTTTAATGTCAAGTTACACAAGCTTGAGTTATCTTGGAAGAACATTACTTGAGAAAATTTCTCCATCAGATTGATTGATTATAGTCAAGTCTGTGGGACATTTTCTAAATTGTGAATTGATAAAGCAATGCTCAGCCTACTGGCGGAAGCGCTACTCCTGAGCAGATAGTTCTGGGCGACGAAGCAATCTGATCAAGCTGTGATGAACAAAACAGTGAGCAGCATTTAACCATGCTATCGGCTTCAGTTCATGCCTCCTGGTTCCTGTGCTACTTGATTTCCTGACATGACTTCCTTCAGTGATGAATTGTTACCCCCAAAATTGAAAAGAAATAAACCCATTCTTCCTCAGGTTGCTTTTGGTCATGGTTTTATAGAAGCTACGTCATGAAAATATTTCAAATAATTTTAAAACAGCAATATTTACTTTAGAAATATATGCTTAAGATCTTTCTTCTTTCCCAGCTGTATAGCTGAAAATTTTCTAGAAGTAGCACAAGAAATTCCATTTTATATTAAAAGTCAGGCTTTAACCTTCTTGTTCAACCATTATTATATCAGATTGCCATCTAGTTCCAGGCACTACAGAACCACCCTCTTATGAAAATTATTGAAACAGAGAGAAAAAGAAAAAGGGTTCTTATTAATACTTTGAGATGTAAATTACTAACCACTAAAATCATAGAATTCAGAGTTTCAGGGACATTTAAGTTTGACTTTCAACTGGGAAACAAGCATGTACCAGGACACACACTTGAGAAAGTATGTCCTACTCTTTTGCTAAATTCCTCTCTTTCAACTTCTGTACATAAATTATAAGAGAATCTCAGAAAAACAAAAGACATGTTTACAGAAACTTGTGTTAAGCTTTCTCCCTCATCAATCCCAACTTTGGTTCAACTGTTTCATTCTGAGCTCTTTTCTCTGGCAACTGAAGAATCCCTGCTTCACAGAAGAAAAGGCCTGTGAAAAAGAAGCCCACAGCTAACCACACTAGCTAGGACAGAAGGTTACATTCACAGGCAGCAAGGTGAGCTCACGTAAGCCCAGTATGCATGGGGAAGAGAACTCATCTGACAGACCAAAGTGAGTTTATTTAGCAGATGTAGAACAGACCCACAGGCCACTAACTGTGATGTCTAGGTGTCAGTCTTTTTGTGCAACTTTTAGACGTCTGTTAAAAACAAAACAAAAAGCTCCCTCATGTGACTGTCAGGCCCGTGTGTTATGTCTCTATAGAAGTCTGGGTGACTTCTTCCTCATGGAACTGTCAGGCCCTTGTATTCTGTCTATATAGAGTTCTGGGCCATTTGGTATTTGGGGTTTGCTGATGAATGGCAGAAATTGAACAGTTCTTTATGTCTTCACAATCTTTTATTTTTTAACTTCAACTCCTTATTTCTTCTGAAAAACAAGCCCTTTCCTGCCTAATACTACATATCCCCTACATGTAGAAAATAAACAGTTTTGCTGAATTAGGCCAACTGCTCGGCGTGATGAGTTTAAGTTATCTCCTCAGCACCCTAACTTCTCAAAAATTTGGTCAAACTTAGTGCTGCCACATCATATTTTTTTCATATAGTAGAAAGACAGAAGCAATCTCCAAATCAAGTATTTCTCAGGACAGGACAGAACCAATGTGAGTAGGAGTAATACTGTGTCTCCCGCCCTTCCAACAACACTGAAGTTAACTCTAATAATTGTTATGTTACAGAACAGACTGTGATACCTGGCTGTGTCTCTGACTCCGCAATGTCACTTGGTGAGCTTGCAATGTCTTTTACTGAGAAGTGCAGAAATAAAGGGTTTTGTACCATTGATAAGTGTCAAGCAAGCATCAACCACATGAGTTAGTCTAGAGTTTTGATTGCAGATCCAGGGGGAATCCTACATACTCTTCTGGTCTCCTTAGACACCTAGACATGAGTTTATATATATATTTCCTCTCTACTCACATACATACATACATACATACATACATACATACATACATACATGTACACACAGACCCACAAACACACACATAAGTATAATAGAATATTTTAAAGAACAGATTAGTGTGGAGTGAAGGTGCTGTGGAAATTGCTTAAAGAAACCTTTTTTTTCTTCCCTGAGGGAAGTGCAAGTCTTCCTAGGATACCAGAGCACTTGTAATCTAAACACCAGATCCTTCAATTATTTTTATAGTGAACATTGTTTATCGTGGTAGATCCAGAGTTCTGTTCACAATTTCCTTATTTATAATACAAATCAATATGAATTACAAAATTGGAACTAGAAAAATATCTGAGTACAGGGCAGAGTATGGTGTATAAGAATGGAAAATACCAAGACAATTTGTGTTTATAATAGCAAGAAGGCTGAGTTTGAAGTCTGTATCTAAGGGACACATTTAAATGTTTGAGGTGCATGGTAATTTGAATGAGAACAATCTCTATAGGCTCATATATTTGAATGTTTGGTCTCCATTTAGTGGCATTCTTTGGGAAGGATTAAGAGATGTATGGCCTTGTTGGGAGATACATGTCACTAAGCGTGGGCTTTGAGGTTTAAAAACCCATGCAAGCCCAGTCTGCCTCTCTCTCACCATCTGAAACTTGCAGGTCGTGTTAGTTCTCTGCTCCAGCGCCATGGCAGCCAGCCTGCCATCATGCTTCCCACCATGATCATCATGACCATCAGAATTTGTGAGCAAGCCCCCAACTAAATTCTTTCTGTTATGAACTGGTCACAGCATCCACACAGCAATAGAACAACAACTAAGAAAGGAGTGTTCAAATGCTTGTTTCGCATACCATCAAAACATGTTTTATACAACAATATTGTGTTTCTAATCTAAAACAAGTGCATATGGCCCAGCACTTCGTGTACATTTCCCATAATACAATTATGAGTATTGATTTTGAATCTTGTTAAGCATTCTTAAATTTACTATCCATGTTTTTCTCATGCAAGTAGATAGCTTAAGTAGTAGTCAATACATAATGTTGTTTAGAGAATATTACAGCAAATGGAATTCCCTAAAACAATGAGTCCATGTGCTTTGTCTCAGTAGGGTTGGAGATGTAGCTATTTGAGGTTGTTTTTTTTTTTTTTTTTTTTTTTTAAGTGGGAATATTTTTGAAATCTGTTATGCTTTTTACCACGGCTAAATAATGTTTACTCTGCCCAGTATACTTCTTTACTGTTTTCTCTTGTGTTCATATATAATGCATATGCATGAATGCTTGAATGTGTTTATATCCTCTGGGACTCAATAATCTGTGTGGAATTTTGTCTTCCGTTTTTGTTTTGATTATTTTTTAATATATTTCCAGTTGCTAAGTTATTTTATACAAGATATTTAATTATTTTTACTTGTTAAATTTCTGGTTGAATTACTAAAAATGTGCCTATTTAAAATAGTCTTTATTTTCTACCTTTCTTTCTATCTTTCTTGTTCCTTTCTTCTTTCTTTTCACTGCTCAAAATTTAATCTTGGGCCTCATGCATGCTAGGTAGCACTCTAACACTGAGATTTATCACCTGTTAATCTTTTTAAAGCCTTAATCATTAACAAAAAGGCTGTTGAGGGATGTGGACATGGATCAGTCAATTAAAGGCATTGTGCTTTAGCCTGAACTCCTGACTTTCACCTTCAGCACCTTTAAAATCCTTGTTTATGGCACACATCTATAGCCCCAGAGTGGCAGAGACTTTGTAGATGCTTGGACCTCACTGGATAATCAGTTTGTTCAAATGCTCCCAGTTATTTCAATGAAAAATACTGCACCAAAAAATAAAGTGTAGGATCACTCAAGAAGTAACCTGATATTGATCTCTGGTATCCACATGCACTTGCTAATATATGCAGGTACACCAGCATGTCACATAAATAGGGGCACAGACATGAATAAATCTCTCTCTCTCTCTCTCTCTCTCTCTCTCTCTCTCTCTCTCTCACACACACACACACACACAGAGAGAGAGAGAAAGAGAGAGAGACAGAGACACAGAGACACAGAGACACAGAGACAGAGACAGAGGGACAGTAAAAGAGAGAGACAGAGAATATACCAGGCTCTGCTGACTCCCCATGGGAGGCCTTACCTTTTTGTAGGAGGGAATGGGGGGTGAATTGGGATGGGTAGGCTGGAGGAGTAGGAGGTGGGAAGTGGGGGATCTTTGATTGGTATGTAAATGAATTAAAAATTTTTCTTAATTAAAAAAAGAAGTACTTAGAGTGAAAACAGGGCTTAGTTGTGCACAGTTCATTAAAGCCTCTAATGTGGGTACTTTTTCCACCAGTGTTGAATCTTACATCAATTTGGAATATTTGAATGTTTCCTATGTGAATTATCATTGTGGTCCTTACTGATTATTTTTCCATAGTGCTGGTTTCCAGTTAACATAGTTGTGTAAGGCATAATACTGAAACTTGCTTCTCCCAAGAGTCATTTAAAGAACATAATGGTATTATTTCTTGCATATGTAAGATTAGGAAATTTTCTCTTCTGTAACTATTTATTTTAAATGAGTATAATCATAAAACTAAATACATTAAAATATATATCTGATAAATATTAGACTATCAGAATATGGTCAATATAATCTTTTAAGTTTTTATAATCAGTATAATATTTTAAAATGTTATATTTATTACCATTTCTAAATGAGTCAGTTATCAGGTGAATTATAGAAGATTTTTATCCCATTGTTATTTCAATGACAATTTCTATTTATTTCAACACCCCAAGTGACTGTGTTTAAGTTGAACATACATAGAACCTGAACATACATGAACCCATTATTCCATCCCTCCTTTTCATCCCAACATTTGATACAGACTGGAACACGTGATGAGGATCCAGCACTTACACCGAATATCAAGATTTCTTCTTTGGGAGTTAGGAGAAGTAATGGTGAAATTATTAAGGCCACTCCACGTAGTTAAAAGGGAGATTTATTTAGTGGTGTAACTTACAAATGAAGGGATAGGTAGGTTACAGGGTCTAGGAAAGGCATGGCACAGTCTGGCAGTGTTCTCTGGAGAACTCTGCTCAGTCTACCTCCAGCCTAGTCCAGGCTCTAGGAAAACAAGAGAGCTGGCGCATCCAGATCTTGGGTCTTCAGGGCCCTCTCTTGGCCCTGCCTTGTAGGCATGATAGTTACTGAAGCCTCAATAGGGTTGGAACTTCCAGACCAAAGCTGGAATGACTACCCACTACAGAGAAATGTGCTTTCATTTTCTGCCATATGTGTCATAAACACGTACACACACACACACACACACACACACACACACACACACACACACACACAAAAGATGTACCTCACAGAGCACTTTTCATTTAATCTACTATGTGTGCGTGTATGGACACAAAATCCTGTCACCCAGTGATATAATTTACATCTTAGTTTATATAAGTATATTCTACTGTTTTCTGGCAAGGGCAAAAATCCTTGAAGAGTGTGCAACTCAGAATGTGGCTGTGTGTCTATCATTGAATCACACAGGGGTATACAGGAGCCATAGACTTTCATGATATGTCAGTAATTACGGCATGATTAATGCAAAAGGAAAACAAAAGTTACAACATTATTGAGTGATTTAGCAAAAGTGGCTGCAACCAAGCCGTGTATAACCATGTATTTTAATTTCCCAAATCCACCACTATTCTCTTTAATGAGATACATATATGTGAAAGTACAGAGGGGTGAATGCGAGACACAATGAATGACAACACAGACACTGTTCAGTACAAGAAACACGTGAAAACCATTGTAATTAACACCCTTTAGTTTCTCCTGATACAGAGGAAAACGGCATTGAAGACATTCCTACGGGTAATGGCTTTTGTCTGGTTATAAATTGTATCTGCTTGAGTGGATAGACTTCAGATTATTTGCATAAAGATTATTTTCCTTACATTTTCTTCTATAGCGTTTCCTATACACAACACAAATTCTATCACTGCTATTCAGGTAGACTATTCCACTTCCAATTGGTGGAGACAAATTTTCTTCCCACTGTTCATATGTCACAAATATGTAACATTCATGTGCATAGTGTCGATTTTCTATCTCAAATCTTTTCATTAATAAGTGTTCATAACTTTAAGTTCATAATTTTAAGAGTCTAATTTAACACATTAAAATTATTTTTACTTATTTTTAACCATTCTACTCAAGAGTTGTGTCATTAACTTTAAAGTCATGTCCTAGTTCATCATTTTTCATGGTCATACCCTTACATCTTTCAAAAATAATCTTTTCTCACATTAAAGACATGAAACGGTCCTTCAAATAGCTTCCTAAATGATGTAGCATCTTTGAGCCTGGAGAAATGGCTCAATGTGCAAGAACACTTATGTCAGAGGATCTGAGTTAGGTACCCAGCATCCAAATCACCTCCATCTTCAGTTCCAGGGACACTGTTGCCCTCTGCTGAACGCTATATGCACCTGAATGCATGTTCACATGCTGCTTGCCCAGTAAAAAATTAAAAAAAAAAAATTAAAATTAAATTAAACATTTTAGTTTTCATATTCCGTTCATTCTTGATCCATTTAAAATTTGCATATATTATTGTGATGTTTCTGTCAGTGTCAGTTTTAGTGACTTTCCTTTGCTTCTTTTGATGCATGTGGTATGTAGCACCATTCACTGAAGAGGTTATTTTTACCTTTTTCTTCACTGCCTATTTTTGTAATAAAACCCAATATCTTCTGGCACGTGGATCTGTTTAGGCTCTATTCTGTTAAATATGTCTGCCTTCCTTAGACCATTATCATAACTTGCTGTGGATATCACTCTATATAAATAAAACTCTGATGGCCAGTGACCAGGCAGGAAGTATAGGCAGGACAAAGAGAGAGGAGAATTGGGGAAACAGGAAGAAGGAGGGGAGACACTGCAGCCACCACCAGGAGAAGCAGCTTGTGAAGACGCTGGGAAGCCACCAGCCACGTGGCAAGGTATAGATTTATAAAAATGGGTCAATTTAAGATAAAAGAACAGTTAGCAAGAAGCCTGCCATGGCCATACAGTTTATAAGTGATATAAGCGTCTGAGTGATTATTTTATATGTGGATTGTGGGACTGTGGGGCTTGGGGAACCTGGAGAGAAGCCCTCCGGCAACAAATGGCGCCCAACGGCTCGAGTTTTCACCTTAAACCTGAGAATATTTAATAACCAATTCTAAACAGAGCCAAAACCAGGTTCCTGCTTCTTGTCTCATACAGGCAGCTAGACGCCGCAAAACGCCGGTTTGAACAGTGGCGGGTTCCTGGCAGGTGCGTTTGACCAGCAGTATAGTGGAAATGAGGCGTCTGCCAGCGGCACATTATGCTGTGTAGTAGATTTAGTCTTTACTAGTATTTAAAAAAAAAAAAAAAAAAAAAAGAGGTTTCTGGGCTACACGCTGCTTTGATAAAAACTTAGACCCACTATTTCTGAGACTTGATGACTCCCAGAGCTGGTGGAAAATGTACCACCGCCATGTTGGGAAGCTGAAGTGGGCGGAGCCAGCAGCCACAGCGCCGTTTCAGGCTTAGAATGGTACAGTTTAAAACAATAGGCTCAAGGTAATATAAAACATAAGCCACGTAAATATGGCTACCACACAGAGAATCTGGATTATGTTCTCTTTGTTATTCGTAACTGAAGAAAAACATTTGATTGCAAAAGCTGTTGAGTTATGCCAAAATGTATATTTTAAAGGTACCTTGACTTCAAAATTTGGATTTAAGGATATGTTACTTTGGAAAAGAGGTTCTGCTTTTGTTTCCACAGAAAGCCAGAGGCTGTGTATTTGTTCCAGATTAAGATACATCAGGTTTCACCAGCCAAGACCCCCTGAAAGGCCTCCGGTGACACCATGGCCCAGATGATCCAACATCCAGAGCGGTTTCAAGGCAACTGGTTCACACAATACAGCCTCAAGGACTACCCCATAGGCTTAAAATTTCCTTTGCGTCCCCATAAGATACAGCGCCCCCCTCCAGCAGGAAGTAGTAAGAGATGCTACGCCCAAATTCCCAAATATACCAAGCTGGCTTTAGAGGTGGAATTGGCTCACTCCCCCTCTAAACCCAGACATATTGCTTTAAAAAAAATGGTTAAGAGATTCTTGTGTCCCAAATCAGAAGAGCCCTCTGGTGTGGGACAGAGAAAAACCAATATTTTTATTTAAAACAGGTTGATTATAAAAATGATCTCTTTCTAAAAAAGAAAAAGGGGATATGATTAGATATATAGGAGGATATGGAGATGATAAGATAAAAGGGTAGATTAATGAACCTACTTTTAAAGAACAACTTGTTTAAAATGTTTTACATTGGTATAGATTTTAGTTTATGTTTAAAATGTTTTACATTGGTATAAATTTTAGTTTATTGATACAAACTTGAATTAATTTTGTTATACTGTATATATTTATATTTCTATTCTTGTTTGAGGTATTGTTTATGTAACTCATTTAAAATTGTAATGGATAATTAAAATAGATTAATAATTAGTCATCTATGATAATCATATTTGTAGCCATGTTAGTTAAGTCTTCTAGGTATACATAGAGATATTTCAGATAGATAGGTAATCTTCAAACACTTCATAGACCTAGAGAATATGGCATTTAAATAACTTAAAATTCTGTTGACGTGAGACACAATTGCTCCTGGCTGCACCAATTGATCCCGAGAGAATGTTGGGCTTCTAAGACATTTCCATTTGGAAGTTTGTCTTTTGGCACAAAATGGCCTACTGGGCAAAGAACTGCCCTTGCCTTGATGGCTGACAGTACAAATGCAATGCTGTCCTTTCTGGACAAGCGGGACACTAGGAAAGCGACCACTGTACTCTGCCAAGACAGGGTAAGATGGTCTCTCAGAATTCCTGCTTCTGAAAATGGTCTGTCAGATACTCTAGGCCTATAGCCAATTTGAATGCACCAACAATGCTGAGAAACATTAGGTGACTGTCCAGGCTGCCAGCTGTCTTGGTCTACTCTTGCAAGATTCCCGAAAGTTGCTTGCATCCATCTACCATTTCTCAGGTACCATTATGTTCCTTCTCAGGACTTTGATGTGGTTGAAAACTAGATAGTTATAATTTCCTCAGTTATGATAAAAGATAAGTTAGCTATAAAACCTTAAACTCACAAATATAAGATAGATAAGACATCTTCTTTAATATTGTAACTATAATTCTTGCTCGGTAATTGTTTTGTTATATGTAATTTTACCATGTTAAAGTTAAAAACTTCCTTTTTAAAAAAAAAGAAGAAAGGGGAAGTGCTGTGGATATCACTCTATATAAATAAAACTCTGATGGCCAGTGACCAGGCAGGAAGTATAGGCGGGACAAAGAGAGAGGAGAATTGGGGAAACAGGAAGAAGGAGGGGAGACACTGCAGCCACCGCCAGGAGAAGCAGCTTGTGAAGACGCTGGGAAGCCACCAGCCACGTGGCAAGGTATAGATTTATAAAAATGGGTCAATTTAAGATAAAAGAACAGTTAGCAAGAAGCCTGCCACGGCCATACAGTTTATAAGTGATATAAGCGTCTGAGTGATTATTTTATATGTGGATTGTGGGACTGCGGGGCTTGGGGAACCTGGAGAGAAGCCCTCCGGCAACAATAACTATCATAATTAAAATTAAAAACCATAATCTACTCTGAACTCTAATATCCAGTAGTGTAAACACTTTGATTTGTTGCTTCTTTTCACAAGTAAATTGAATATTGGATAACTAGTAAATAAACCAGTAAACAAAGCATTGGTAGATTTTTTTTCCAATGGACACTTGATACCCTCATAGCCTGGAATTATGTACATATATGAAACAGACACTTTCCCCCGTGTCAGCCTAGGGGAAATCAGAGTGAACACCTGATATATATTATATTTCAATGGCAGCCCCTTTTATCCTTATGCCTCCAAACCTTTGCTATAGTAATCAGATGTATGGAACAAAATAAGTGTAACCTGAGAAGATTGCTTAACTCTTGATTTCTGTTGAGAAAAATAATAGCTCTTACAGTAATAGTACTTACAGGAAGGAGACACGGGACTTTTTATTCCCAGCACCATATGAATGCTGCTTTTTTTTGTCCCTTACTGGACAACTGATTTATTAAGGTATCATCTTTCTTTATGTTTCTCTGTCCTAAGGTCATGTTGTACCTTGATTGGATGATTGCAGAACCACTATCTAATAGATGTCTAACTAAGCATGTATTGAGAAGCAAATGAGAGGAAGCTGAGAGCTTAGTTCTGTTAGTTTTTTTTTTTTTTTTTTTTGGTTTTTCGAGACAGGGTTTCTCTGTGTAGCTTTGCGCCTTTCCTGGAACTCACTTGGTAGCCCAGGCTGGCCTCGAACTCACAGAGATCCACCTGGCTCTGCCTCCCGAGTGCTGGGATTAAAGGCGTGCGCCACCACCGCCCGGCTTTTTTAGTTCTGTTAGTTTTAAATCAAATAATATTTTAGATATGTCTCTGATTGATAGATGTCCTTCTTTCCTCTGGTTTTATTGTACAGCATACATTACACATAAGTAATTTTGCTATTTTTGAAAATTGCAATATGTATTTTTACAATGATTTAATTATAAGTGTTTTTTTTTTAATTTCCACAGTCATTTTCTTTGTTATTCGTGGTTGATGTAATGATCCTGATTGTGTTCTCATTATTAACGATATTGTTAACACTAACATAGTAGTAAAGAATTTGTTCCATAATTTAAAACCTAAGAATTTATTGATTTTCACAAGTTCTTCACAGGTTCTAGAATTTCAATATTCTGAGTTTTGATATGATCGAAAATATGATTTTTAAAAATTGCTGCATGCTTCCATTTGTTTATGGATTTTCATGACTACCAAATAAGATTATGATTATAATCATAGCTATATTTTCTTCTGTTTAGACTATTTATATAACTATTGCTTCTCATCTATTCATCCCTTTGTCTTTGAAGACTAGGTATGAAATACTTTCTTCTAAAACTATTTTATTTTTACTTACAGAAATTTAAGATGACCCACCCATGGGAGGTTATGTTAAAGAACCAATACTGTCTCTCTGAGTCATATACATAGCACATGTGCTTCTAATAACACCCCTTGTTCTAGCAAATACCTGGTTGCTAAAGAATTTTTATGTTTGCTCCAGTTTCTTTTTTTTAACTTCACAGTTGGTGACAAAGAATGAGTTCTCAAAATCCAGTGATAGTTGCAGGAGCAGAGATCAAAAGTTTTTAAGGATGCAAATTCAAATTATAAGGAAATTGCCTCTGGGTCCCAGGCTTTCAGGATCTCCTATTAGTTTTGCTTCTGTGTGTGGGTCCTAGGCTTTGTCTCTGTGCCCACAATGCTTGAGACACTGTGAAAAATAATTCATGATTTCATGAAATTTGACATGGCTTTCAAGGTTAATGTCAACTTTTGGGGGCTTATTTTATACCTGTGTTATAGCTTTCTTTAAAATTTTGGCTTTCAGCCTCCTTATTTCTTTTTTGTTCAATTCATATATGCTTTTGAAATAGTTTTTTTTTTAGTACTTAATTGTCCATTCATGTTTTTTTTTAAAAGAGACTCAAAATTACTGTTAGAAAGAGTAGCATTTTGGCTTATTAGTAGTGGAGTATTTTCCTGCAAATGACAGCCCATCCTTTTATTTATATGTTTTATTAGTAACCACGTCAAAGTTACAATAAACTGTGCTCAATATTTGAAAATATTTTATGGATATTTGAAATCTATTAATTTTACTGAAACAAGTGGATATATTGACAAGGTAATAATCTTTGAAAAAAGACATAATTGTTCTCTGGAAAGCCCAATTCAAATGCATGTAAGCTTAATAAAGAACGTGTTGACAATTCTAACAAACACAATCTCACACTAAGCTCTCTGATCCCCTACCCTTTTTCAATTTTTCTGTCCCTTCTCAATGAACATTGAGAAGGTGCAGGAATCTGCTGTATATGTATCAGTTGGATTCAGGCTAACTATTCTATAATTTGAATGATTGTAGTATTCTATTTTTTTTTTTTTCTTTGAGACAGGGTTTCTCTGTGTAGTTTTGGTGCCTGTCCTGGAACTCACTCTGTAGGCCAGGCTGGCCTCGAACTCACAGAGATCCACTTGGCTCTGCCTCCCGAGTGCTGGGACTAAACGTGTGAGCCGCTGCTGCCTGGCAATTGTAATATTCTATAGTGGTCTCTTCTATCTGTTGCAAAGAGAAGTTTCCTTGACGAGGAGTAAGAGCAACATGAATTCCTTAACATGAGATAAAGAAGATACTAATGTGCATGCTAAGGTGAGATGGACAGTTTATGAGCTTCCCTGTACAAAGAACTAAAACAACTAAGTAATTAACAGAGATGGAGAAAAAGTCTTCCCCACGAACGTGCATGCCTGTTGCTCATCCAATACCAAATGAACATCACTGAAAACATACAAGTAACACTATATAAACTGATCAGATTGTATACAATCTGTTTCACACACACACATGAATATATACTAAATAAAAAAGAGATCAATAAGGGGTTGTTGTAAAAGAGAACAATAAGGGGTATATGGGGGTTGAGGGAGGAACGGGAAGAGAGAAAGTGTGTCATTACATTGTAGTATTATATAATAAAATAAATCATTAGAAAAGGAACATATACATGAACAAAGTGTTTTAGGCAATAGAATTAGGGCTTCAATATTTTTCTAAGATCCACTTTTAAGAGGAATTTATTTTAGTGTAACCAATACAATGCATAAAAAATAAATCTACATGTAGTCTTCTTCACTTATTCATTGGGTTTTTCTCTCTGAATCATCAGACTTATCCTGGCATGCACCATGAGCTTTCCAAACTGAACAAAGATTGTACCATGACTGCTCTATGTTATTCTTTCCCAAAGACTGTATCTAAAGCTCATTAGATAAGGTTTCTTAGGATGTCAATAATCCAAAGAGGACTTTCTGGATCAGTCTCCGTTAAAGCAGCTATTGTTCTCCTTTATAGTTTTTCATCTTACCCTAGCAGTTCATAGGAGTCTCTGTAACTGTAACATTCATTCTAATTACTTATCATATGATCCGCAATGAATCTGCCTTATAGGTTAATTTACTAACTTATTGTGCTAACATACCATTAAACTGACTTCTAATGGTTATCCATATATACACAAACTAGTGGATCTCTCATCTCTCAGTAAAGAAAGTTTTTATTTTGCTGTAAATAGCAGTTAACACAGAGATCACTGCTTGTTAATATGCAAAAAACAAGAAGTTGATGAGTTCTCTGCCATAAATGGTGCATCTATAACATAGCCCTCCTCTCAGGTATGATCACAGGGAATACAGAAACATAATAACCAGAAGCAGTAGGTGATCACAGAGAAACAGTGTTTTCTGTATATGACAGGGCAGTTGCACAAAGGAACTCATGGTGGTGTGAGTTCATGCACGTCTTGGACAGAATGGAGCTTGGTGGAAGGAGACAAAAATTAAACCACTCTCTCAAAGATATATCTCAATTTATTTTGGCCTACTTTCAATACTAAAGGGAATGATGTGTAGTTTTTCCTACAATTCCTTATCTATACAACCAAATACCTAGAATATTATAAAAATAATTATGGTGAGATAAAAATCAAATTTTAAATCTCTTAAAGCTGTTGACAGCTTGGTTATGGAGAGCTGAGAAACGACAATATGGTAAATTCCTTCGATATTGACTTCGTCTCCATTATAGCTCCAAGTTACATCAAGAAAGGTGGCGCACGCCTTTAATCCCAGCACTCTGTAGGCTGAGGCAGGTGGATCTCTGTGAGTTCGAGGCCAGCCTGGTCTCCAAAGTGAGTTCCAGGAAAGGCACAAAGCTACACAGAGAAACCCTGTCTCAAAAAACCAAAAATAAATAAATAAATAAATAAATAAATAAATAAAATAAATAAATAAATAAATAAATAAATATAAAATAAAATAAAATAAAAAGAAGAGGGTGACAACAGTTGACCACCAATAAACTTAAATTGGTAAAATAACTGTGGTGGTTTGAATGTAACTGGCCCCTGTAGTCTCACAGGGAGGGGCACTATTAGGAGGCGTGGCTTCTTTGGAGTGGACATGGCCTTGTTGGAGGAAGTTTGTCACTGCGGATGTGAGCTTTGAGGTTTCCTATGCTTAGGATACTGTGCAGCATGTCAATGGATTTCATGTGGCCTGCAAGATGTAGGACTCTCAGCTACCATCTGCCTGCATGAAGCCATGCTCCCCACCATAATAATAATAATGAACTGAACCTCTGAAACTGTAAGTGAGCCACCCCAATTAAGTGGAATTTTTTTTCTTTATAACAGTTGTCATCATGGTGTATTTTCACAGCAATAGAAACCCTAACTGAGGAAGCCAGACCTAGTGCAGGTCATATGATGAGCAGATGTAGCAGCAGAGGGTTTATGAGACACCCTTTACTCTGCTCTATAGCATGGGTCACAGCAGGCAGAATAAGTTTTTGATAGCAATAACAGCAGCAGTAGACCTGGCAGAAGTAGTAGCAGCAATAAAATCCTGCTTCTTCTTCCTCCCTCTCCAGTTTCAAGAGGAGTCACTGACCTAGTAGATTTGAACAAGTCCTCCCACAGATGAACAAGGTCAATGATCATAGATATCTCTATTACAGAATATTGCCCCAACAGGGACAAATCAGCCTTTCTTGGACTACTATACATGTGTAGCTTATAAATATGATATTGTCAGGGGAAGTACACAAACTATGTAATGTTTTGGAGTATTCCTCTAAAATTATTAGCACCTACATCTTGAAATGAAATAGAACATAACAATGTTTAAAAGAATATTTTAAATGAGATCTATATTTTCTAATAGGAAAGTACAAATATAGAAAGTATAATGGGAAATAATGTAATAACTGAAGTTATGCAAATACATGAATTTGAATGAGAATCACAGTAAGATAACAGCAATATCAAGAAAATATTATATAGCTAAAACTTAATAACTATCAGAATCAAATGTCATAAAATATTTTATAAATTTACTGCACATGATTGTGGTGATATTTTATTTGTACTGAAATGTGATTTTAATTTTATGTTAATAAATAAAGTTGCCCTGGGGTCAGAGCTATTAGAGCCATAGCAAGAGCATGGTGGTTAGAAGAGCTAGGTAGATTTCTGTGTGTTCAGGGATACAGCCAGTATTGGAGACATATGCCTTTAAGACCTGGAGGGCGGTACTTACAGGCAGTGATGAGGCAGTCATGTGGTTGGGTTTACAACCAATGAGAAGGCAGAACAGAAAGATTATTTAAACAGAGACACAGGAAGTACCTCCCTCTCTCGGGGAAACTAGGAGCACTGCAGGAGGTAAGATTTTATCTCTGAGCTCTGACCTCTCGGCTTTCCTTTTTACATTGGCTCTGTGTTTCTTATTTTAAAAAGACGATTGGTTACATCTACATTTGGCCCCGAACGTGTTGGCAAGAGTTTCCACCTAAAACCTGAGAAAAGATTCTAAAACGGAACTAAAAACGGCTTCCTAATTGTCTCTCTCAAATGAGCGGCAGCCTGCCGGTTTGAGCTACTGGCGGGTTCCTAGCATGCAAGCTCGATCTGCAGTATGGCGGGAATGAGGCCTCTGCAAGTGGCACATTAAGCTGCATGGTGGATTTAGCCTTTGCTAGTACAAAAAAAGAGGTTTCTGGGCTACACGCTGCTTGGATAAAAGCATAGACCCACGATGGCTCCCAGAGCTGGCGGAAAACATACCACTGCCATGTTGGGAAGCTGAAGTGGGCGGAGCCAGCAGCTGCAGCGCCGTTTCAGGCTTAAAAGGCTGCAGTTTAAGCAATAGGCTCAAGGTAATATAAAACATAAGCCACATAAAGATGGCTACCACACAGAGAATCTGGATTATGTTCTCTTTGATATTCGTAACTGAAGAGAAACATTTGATTGCAAAAGCTGTTGAGTTATGCCAAAATGTGTGTTTTAAAGGTACCTTGACTTCAAAATTTGGATCTAAGGATATGTTGCTTTGGAAAAGAGGTTCTGCTTTTGTTTCCACAGAAAGCCAGAGGCTATGGATTTGTTCCAGATTAAGATACATCAGGTTTGACCAGCCAAGACCACCTGAAAGGTCTCCGATGACACCATGGCCCAGATGATCCAACATCCAGAATCGTTTCAAGGCAACTGGCTCAGACGATACGGTCTCACAGACTACTCCATGATCCTAAAATTTTCTTTGTGTCCCCATAAGATACAGCGCCCCCCTCCAGCAGGAAGTAGTAAGAGGAAGCTACGCCCAAATTCCCAAATATACCAAGCTGACTTTGGAGATGTGTAAAAGTTAAAACCTTCCTTTTAAAAAAAAGAAAGGGGAAGTGCTGTGGGACGGTCTGTATGTCAACTTGCTCTGATTGGTAATAAGTAAAACACTGATTGGCCAGTGGCCAGGCAGGAAGTAGGTGGGACAAGGAGAGAGGAGAATTCTGGGAAGCAGAAGGCTGAGGCAGAGAGACACTGCAGCTGCCAGCCACTGCCAGGACAAGCAGCACGTGAAGATGCTGGTAAGCCACGAGCCACGTAGCAAGATATAGATTTGTAGAAATGCGTTACTTTAAGATATAAGAACAGCCGGGCGGTGGTGGCGCACGCCTTTAATCCCAGCACTCGGGAGGCAGAGCCAGGCGGATCTTTGTGAGTTCGAGGCTAGCCTGGGCTACCAAGTGAGTTCCAGGAAAGGCGCAAAGCTACACAGAGAAACCCTGTCTCGAAAAAAAAAACCAAAAAAAAAAAAAAAAAAAAAAAAAAAAAAAAAAAAAAGATATAAGAACAGTTAACAAGAAGCCTGCCACGGCCATACAGTTTGTAAGCAATATAAGTCTCTGTGTTTACTTGGTTGGGTCTGAGCGGCTGTGGGACTGGCGGGTGACAGAGATTTGTCCTGACTGTGGGCAAGGCCGGAAAACTCTAGCTACACATGATCTTTTTAATATGTACATTTACTGGGTCTTTCCCCAAAGTGTTTCTTACTAATTGTTTGAGAATTTCATGTATGAATATAATGTGTTTTGTTCAAATCTGTCTCCTATCTCTCCCCTCCATCTGCCCTCTATCCACCTTTTACTTCTTTTCTCTGTCTGCTTCACCTGCTCCTTTTCTTTTATACTCTCTGAGAATGTTGATTATTTTTCTTCCTAGTACCAGAGACAGAGCTTATGGCTATGAAAAGACAGCAGTAGGGATAAAGTTTTCAGATTGGTACGAGTTAGTGTTCTCTGTGTTGCAAAATTCAAGTATGTTGTATCTTGACAAAAAGGGTCTTACTATTAAGTTCATGGGAGTAACCAAGAGCAAGAGAAATAGCTTATAGCATTTGGCATGTTCTGGACTCTATTTGACCCCAGTGACCAACAATTACAAATGAAGTAACTCAAAGCATGTAGCAGGATTTTCGTTTGACAGCATAGTGTCTGGCATTACGTTATAACTCCATTTTTAAGTTTATTTGTAGGTATACATTTTGTGACAGTTCTACAGTTGATTGTCTTTATATCACTTTTACAAAAGTCTTTAGTGTTAACTAATCCCTCCTCATATTTTTCCCTCTGCCCTTCCCTCCATTCACCACTCTATCTCCATTTTACTGAGTGCATTATAACCCTCTTCTCTTGACATTTCCCACATATCCCTTAATGGTATTCTGGTTTCTATGGGTACTTCAATTTAACCACATATTAAAGATTGAAAGATAGCATCTATATACAAGAGATAGCATGTGGACTTTGTCTTTGTGGGTCTGGTTACCTCGTTGAGAATTATTATTTCATCTTCATCCATTTGTGAGTGAACTTTATAATTTTACTCTTCTTTATAGCTGAATGTAATTCTACAGTGTATATCCAGCAGATTTGATTGTCTATTCATATGATTGTGGACATCTAGGCTGTTTCCATTTCCTAGCTATTGTGAATAAAGCATCAGTGAAGATAGATGATCAAATATTTCTGTAGTAAGATATAGAATGCTTTGGAAATTGACTCAAGATAAATATAGCTGATTCTTATCTCAGATCTCTTGCTGACTTTGGAGTAACATCCACATTAATTTAAAAGCAGCTGTACCAGTTCTCACTCATACCAACAGCACATATAAAGTTATCCCTTTCACACATCCATGCCAGTATTTGTTTTCATCTAGTTTTTGTTATTAACAACACTGACAAAGTTGCACTGATTTGAATTCACCTAATGGTTATATTATTGAACAAGCACACATATCAGCATCAGCCATTCATATTTCTTCTTTTGAAAATTTTCTATTTAATGCATCACCTATTTTATTTTTTAAATAAAACATTATCTTAATAAAAATATAATGATTTAAAAGCAAAATTGAATGACAAAAAGTAGTGATGCTATAGGTCACATTTAAGAATACAAATTAGCATAAACAACTATATAGTCAAATAAAGACCATAGCAGAAAAAAAAGTGAAGTAGGCAGATCAATATAAAATATCCATTGAAAAGAAACAAACAAAAAGAATAAATAAAACAATGACTTAAACACTAATATACAACAGTTGACAGTGATGGTCACTATAAAATTATTTAACTCACTGAACAAATGCTATAAAGTCTACCAAACAGCAAAATCAAACTTAAAAGACAAGAATCATCCTATTTCCTGAAATTATTTCTCAGCCACCCACATATCTTCTGAGAGATCTCTCTTCAGTTCCATTACATATTCTTAAATTCAGCCATTTTGTGCTGTTCATTTTATTAGATATTTATAATTCTAGATTGCTATTTTTAGTCTGATATACAGTAGATAGATGTTTTTCTGTTCTGTAGGTTTCCTTTTAACTCAATTTGGGGTTATTTATTATTTAGAAGATTATAGTTTCATGGTGACTCATTTTTAATTGCTAATCTTCATGTCTGATGAACTGGAGTTATATTTATTGAAATGTATTCCGGTACATTATTGTAATATTATAAATAAAATATAGAAAATTGTTCATAAATAGAAGTAGTTGTCTAAAAAGAAACAGGATAAGGATTCTAGGAAATGGATTATTAATGTTTCTTTTCTGTATTTTATCTTTCTCCACCTATATTGGCAAGACATTTTCTCTCATGTAATATAGTTTCCGGCTTATAGTTTCCCCGCCTTCTAATTCTGTCACCCCCTCTACACCTACCCTCCATCCAGATACATACACACACCTTCTGTCTCATTAGAAAATAAAGTCTTCTTTGGGATAATAACACAATTAAATAAAATATAATAGATGAAGCAGAAACTAAAACCCTGGAATTGAACAAGCATGCATGGGAAACAAACAACAAAGCATACAACAAACAAGCATGAGGGAAAGAACCCAAAAGAAGGCCCGCAAATTAGAGACCCATTTGTTAGCTCACTCAGGAGTTCCACAAAGTTCAAGAAACTGCAAGCCATAATTTAAGCACTGAGGACCTAGGGCAGACCCTTGTAGGTTCTAGACAATTTGCTTCAATCTTTGTGAGTTCATATGAGCTTTGATTATATTGATTTAGATGGATTTGTTATCTTGATGTCTTCCATCCTCTCTGGCTCTTATGCTCTTTCTGCCCCTTTTTTGTCAGGGTTTCCCCACGCCCTGAGAGTAGATATTTGATGGAGACATCCCATTTAGAGCTGAGAGTTCTGAGGTCCCTCACACTTTGCATAATGTCTGTATTTGTTTCCATCTGCTACAAGACAAAAGCTACTCTGATATGGGTAAGGAAGGCACTGAAATACAAGTATAGCAGAATGTGATTAGAAGTCATTTTATTCCCATGTTTATTTCTAGGTAGAACTGTAGTATTTGGTTTTAACTGAAGTCTCTGGCCTATTTTTTCTCAGAATCTTGGTCAGCTAAGCAGTGTCCAATGTGGGTTTCATTTCACAGACTATGTCTACTGTGACAGATTTCCATATTTTCTCTCAAATAGCCATCATTCTAGGTGTCTTGCCACTCATTGCCCTTTTCATCCTCCTCACCTATACCCCTACTCCATCAACATTCCCAGTGGAGCAACCCTCCATCCATCTACAACTATTTTACTTCCTTTCCCTAATGACCTAATGAAACCAATCTGTATCCTCTAGTTCCTTACTCTATACAAACACTCTGTGGTTCTATGGATTGTAGCTAGTTTATCATTGACTTAACAGCTGACATCCACATAGTAGCAAATGCATGCCATACATGACTTTGTGGGTCTGGGTTAACTCAGGATGATTTTTTTTTTCTAATCACATCTATTTACTTGAGAATTTCATTCTTACCATTTTTTAAACACCTGAGTAAAACTCCAGTGTGTAAATAAACTATATTTATTAATTTTTGTCTGTTCTGTTAGATTACATCTAAATTATTTTCAAATTCTAGGAGTTGTGAATAGAGCACCAGCAAACATGGCTGAGTGTCACCTCAGTAGGATGAAGCCTCCTCTGGGTATTTGCCCAAGAGTCGGATAGCTGATGTTGAGCTACATCCATTGTCATCTTCCCAAGGAACTGCCACACTGTTCTCCACAGTGGCTGCAAATGTCTGCACTCCTCCCTGGGGTGGATGGTGGCTTCCCCCACTGTGTGTCCTCTGCAGCATGGGGTGTCACTAGTTTTATTGCTCTTCTGAAGAGTGTAAGATGAAATCTCAAAGTAGCTTTAATTTATATTTCCCTGATGATTAAAGATGTTGAACGTTTAGTTAAGTGTTTCTTCCTCATTTGATATTCCTTTTTTGAAAATTCACTTTAGATCTGTACCCTGCTTAGTCACTGGTTTTTTTCTTGCTATTTTTTAGTTCTTTTTGTATTTTGGATACAAAGCCCATCTTCAGATCTGTATTTGGTTAAAATAAATATTTTATTTTTATTTTTATTTTCTTCTATTTTCTCTTGCCCTTTCAAAGCCTGCTGCTTTGCTCAAATGATAGTATTCTTTGCTGTACAGCTTTCAGTTTCATGAGGTCACATTTATTAATTGTGGATCTAAATGCTTGTGCTAATGGTGTTCTGTGCAGAAAGTCTTTTTCTGTATCAATGAGGTCAAGATTACTTCCCACTTTCTATTCCATTTAATGCAGTTTAAATGATATTTGTGTTGAAGTATTTGATCTATTTTGAGTTGAGTTTTATCTAGCATGTTAAGTATGGATCTACTTGAATTCTTCTATATGTAGTGGCTAAGTTTGACCAGCACCATTTACTGAAGATGCTGCATTTTTTTCCAATGTATATTTCTCATGTCTTATAAAAATCAGTTGTCCATAGATATGTGGATTTATGCCTGTGTCTTCAATTCTGTTCTATTGATTAACATGTATTTTTTGTGACAATACCATGATGGTTTACTAATATAGTTCTGTAGTACAACTTGAAATTGAATGAGTTTTGAACCCAGCTACTTTGTTGAAGTATGTATCAACTGTAAGATTTTCATTGTGCAATTTTTTTAGTTACTTATGTATACTAACATGTCATTTGAATAGAAACACTTTGACTTCTTCCTTTCCATTATGTATTCATTGTTATCCTTCAGTTTTCCTTTTGCTCTATCTAAGACTTCCAATACTCTAATAGGTATAGAAAGACTGGAAAAACTTGTATTGTGGATAATTTTCCTGAAATTGATTTGTTTCTCTCTACTTAAATTGATGTTTTATATAGGCTTGCTATAAACTTTCTTTGTTATGTAACTGTATATCATGTATCATTAATCTCTCCATGACTTTTTTCATGAAGGTGTTAGATTTTGTCAAAAGACTTTTATGAATTTAATGAGATAAATTATTATGCATTTTCATTCTTCTAGTTGGTTTATATGGTGGTTTACATTTATTGACTTATGCATGGTGAGACATCCCTTCATTCCTGAGGATGAAACCTACTTAATTATGTAGAAAAACTTTTGATATGTTATTGGATATAGTTTGCAAGTGTTATATGGGTATTTTTCACACCTATGTTCAAAAGGGAAATTGATGTGTAATATTTATTCTTTGTTAGATCTTTATATGTTTTGGGTTATCAGGGTAACCGTGACCTCATAAAATGAATTGGTCAGTGTTCCTTCTGTTTCTATTATGTGGAATAATTTGAGTATTATTGTCATTAGCTCTTCTTTGAAGTCTGGTAGAATTCTGTGCTAAAACCATCTGGTCAAGGATGTTTATTTTTGATTGGGAGAATTTTAATTACTGCTTCTACTTTACTTGGGGTTATAAGTCTTTTTAAATTGCTTATCTGGTCTCAATTTAACTTTAGTAAATGATGTATGCTGAGAAAATTATTCATTTCTGTTAGATTTTTCAATTTCCTGGAGTATAGGTTTTCAAGTATGTTCTTAGCATTCTTTTGGTTGCCTCATTGACTGGTGTTGTGTCTTTCTTTTCCTTTCTAATTTTGATAATTTAGATGTTCTCTCTATTCCTTTTAGTGAATTTGTATTAAGGTTAGCTAATCTTTTTGGTTTTCACAAAGAACCAACTCTTTCTTTCTTTTTTCTTTTTTGTTGTTCATTGACTCTTTTGTATTGATATTTCCTTGTTATTGTTAATTCGTTTCTATTTTATTGATTTTAGGCCTGACTTTGATTATTTCTTTCCATCTACTGTCTTGGATTGATTTCTTCTTTTACTTCAAGAGTTTTCAGGTGTGTTGTCAAGTTACTAGTATGAAATCTCTTTAATTTTTTAATGTAGGCATTAAGTGGTATTAATTTGCATTTTATAACCACCTTCATGATATTACATAAGTTTGAGTATGTTGTGCATTTGCTGCAATTCATTTCTAGAAAGTTTTTAATTTCTGTGGTAATCCATTGTTTCATTGAGTAGTAACATGTTCAGTTTCCATGTGTTTGTATGCTTCCTATTGTTGATATTCAGCTTTAATCCATGGTGGTAAGATGCAGTGTGTTGTTTCAATTTTACTGTGTCTGCTGAGTCTTTGTTTGTGTTTGAGTATTTTGTGGAGAAAGTTCCATCAGGTGCAGAGAAGGAGGTATTTTCTTTTGTTCTGTAAATATTTTTTAGCTCCATTTGGCTTATAACTTTAGTTAGTACCCACATTCTTCGGTTTAGGAGCAGGAATGTGCTGGGAGGGGAGATTTCAGGGGTTGCACAGGCATACCAACAGCAGGCTGTTCACCCTTGATCTGCCTGCTCTCCTGGGCAGGGATCCAGAGAGTGAGGAGAAGCCACAACCAGTAGTCTGCTGCAGAGTTGGGAATGATGTAGAGGAGAGCAGGGGCATTGGAAATCTAAAGCTTCACTACCTGCTCAACTGGCATGACTGCTTCTCTGCCTTGACTTGTCTCCCTCCCAGAGAAAGCCTCCTGGAGCTGGGGGCTGGGATAACAGGATGAGGGAGAGGAAGGTTGGAGGAGAAGGTTTCTGTGATCATCTGGAGATGAAAGCATAGAGGAAAGAGAGTCTACTGAAGGTGGTCTTCTACGGAGATGGAGTGAGACTGGGAGATTGGATTTGGAAGAGAGGAGGAAGTGATGAAGATGTGCATTTGGGTTATTTGCTTTCCTGGACTGAATGACTTGATGGTTCACAGGAAATGCCTGCTGGATTTCATGGCTGAGATAAAGGAATCACTGGAGGGGAAGATCTATGTGCTCCATCTGAGAGAGGGACATGGCAGACACAGCAGGTCTTCTCTCTACAGCTGAGGTGAGACTGTTGGATTGAATTTAGAAGAGAGGAGTGTGAAATGAAGAGTTAGCACACCCTCTTCCTTATCTGGAGTCCAATTGCCCATCTTAAGACAAAAAATTATGTACTTTACGCATAAAGTCCACTTATGAGAACCACTCAATTTTGGAGAAAATAGGCAGACAAGCATGGGTTCTTGTGACTGAATAGTGATCTGGTGGTAATTCATTGTGTTTTCTTTTTACTTCATTTATCTAAAATCTACAAAGTGCAAAAATGTAAACAGCCAAAGCCACTGGAATAACCCAGTATGCATTAAAAAATACAGAGAAGGAAATGAGCATTCTAGCAAAAAAAAAAAAATCTGTAGAAATAAACACACAACCACTGAGAATAAAATTGTATCCTCACATGCATGCACTTTTAAGACTGAGTATATCATTTAAACTTCTCCTTCCAGAAAGCTTCAGTGAGGCTTCTGAATCATTGCCTTTCCCATCAGCACAACAAAAGAATACCAAATGAAGAAAGAAGACTTTCTACCACCTACAGAAAGGCCCCAAACAACCTCGATCCCGACACACATACACAATAGACACAAAAGCACACACAAACGCACATGAACATACACGCAAAAAGGGACCTCAAAGAGACTCTGAAATCCTTTATGTGTGAGACAACTTGAGTTCTGAGCCACATCATAATAAATATATCTTTAAAATGTATTCAAACCTTAGAGTAAAAGAGAGGAAATATCCAGGTTGACAGAAAAATCATTTTATATATCAACATCCTGAACATCTAAATTTAATTTAAAAGGACAGTCCAAGAATTGTCAACAGCAGGATTATAAATATTTTAGAATACCAAAAGGCTTGTATTAAAGCAGCAATAATAAAATTTCTTTAATGGGAGTGTTTGAAATAATGAAAATATATTTTCATATAAATATAAATCAGACTGCAATGGGAATTTTATAGTAAAGAATACATTGTCTGAATGCTAAAAAATCAAAGGTAAGAAGGACAAAATAGTGAATTAGAGGGTTAGACAAATCAGGAAAATTGAAAACAGGGACAAAAACATTGAGTCAAAGCACAAAGAGAAGATACATTTAAAAATGAATGTGAATGTGAGTTGCTTTCAACTGTCATAACAATCCATGTGTACAATTTGGAGACCTGGTCTATAGTAATCAACTGTATAGTATACACTTAAAGCTATTAAGATGAAAAATTGCTTGTTGTGTTTCTGTAAAAATGTATATAAGTAAGACATGGATGGAGAAACAGATGATATAAATAAACAGAGGAGGAAAATAATCAGAGAGAGAGAGAGAGAGAGAGAGAGAGAGAGAGAGAGAGAGAGAGAGAGAGAATCATTCTGGTGAAGTGGCTCATGTGTGCCGTGCTCGCAGCCAAGCCTCACTACCTGAGATCAATTACTCCCTATGACATGGGAGAAGGAGAGAGCTGACTTGGACAATTTGTTCTCTGCCTCCCACTCCTATGATATAGCATTAACTTTTTTAAATCAAAAATGAAGAACAGGACTTCAGAAACCTGAAGTGTTTCAACAAAAGTTATATTATCAGAATTCATAAGAGAGAAAGTTATAAATTACTTACATTCTTAAGACTTATACATAACAACATCCTTAAAAATGAACAGGAAAAGACATATTACTTACATGTTTTTGACTTTTAACAGATACAACATCACATAAAACCCTACTATAGGAAAATTAAACTATATTAAATACAATTTATCTCTAAATTTTTTAAACATTTATTGATTTTTATCCTATCTGCATGGGTCTTTCACCTTCAGGCCTAGCTGTGTGCTGCATGCATGGAGTATCTATGGAGAGTAGAACAAGGCACTGGATCCCTTGTCAGTGTTCTTCAACTGATTATTAGCCACCATTTGGGTGCTTAGATTTGAATACAGATCTTCTTAAGTAGCAGCCAGTGCTCCAAACTACGGAATCCAATCTACCACTCACAATTACACTTATTTGCTAATTTGAGTTATTGATTCTTAAACACTAAAGTACAGAGAGGAGAAAGGTAAGTTAAAATCAAACCTAGAGATATAAAAAAGTACAAACATTCTATTAAGTATAAACAAGATGGAATTAGTCACTCATGCCTAGTAAAAAAATATAGTTCTGTCCTGGAAAATTCTGCTAATATTGCTACTTGATATGGACATTTTGAAACACTTATTTTGATCTGCTTCTTTTCCACAACAAATAAATAGCTTCCAATATGGTGACATAAATCATTTCGTTCTCTTTTGATTTTATATAGAACTGTTCATTAAATTCAAATGCTCAGATTTCCCATGGGAACCCATTCTTGACTATATAACATCATCCCCATTTGACTTGATGGGAATCTTAAATTAAAAGAAAAGAGAGCTAACATCATGTTTCCCTTTTGCGGGAATTAAGGGTCTTGATGAACAAGTATTTTATTCATCCATAGAAAGAGAAAATTCACTAGTTAATAGAAGGCAGGCAATTTAAAACTCTGGCAACCCTAACTCAGTGAGGACAATTCTAGATGTCAGTGTGTTATTTAGTTTAATGGGCTTTCAGAACGAGACAGTTCTGCTCAGGCAGCCACTGAACACTCATGCTAGTGACTTCCATTTTGATCAGAAATATCCAATGACTTGCTGCTTTATTGGTTCCAGTAGCTTCTTTTTTCGTGGCTTGATGATAGAAGCTGCTGATAGGTTAGGTAATGGATTATGAAATAAAAACACCGTTATTTGTAGCATGTCTTCTACTTTTGCATTTCCACTGGACCTCAATAATAATAGCACACATTTATATCATCCTATTTAATTTTATTTTGCAGGGATTTTACTAAACTCAATACAATGATGTTTCTCTACAACTACACAATATTTCTAAGCCTCAGAGGTCATCAAACTTTATCATGCATATTTTCCATAGAAAACTGTTCAATGAATCATCAACTTTGATCTCTTCTGAGAACATAAAATAAACTGGGGGTGTATTATCCTAGCTGTCAGTGTCTCCAGTTAAAGAATATGGAAACAATTTTGACTACATCTATCACTAATCAACAAAACATATAGGAATTATAATTCCTAACTTTAAAATTCACCAATCATTCAACTTTTATATATGAGACTGCACAGAATTTTAGAGTTCTGAGATGTTTCTTCATTTCAAAACTGTATTATGTGGGTTTTGGCTTTGTTTTTCAAGACAGGGTTTCTCCGTGTGGTTTTTGGTGCCTGTCCTGGGTCTCGCGCTACAGACCACATTGACCTGGAACTCACAAGAGATTCACCTGGCTCTGCTTCCCAAGTGCTGGGAAACAATCTGCTGTGGGGTGTCATGCTATTTGAAAATATGATTAGGAAAGGTGGAAACACATTCTAAAACATACTATCATTTACAAGAAATGGCTCTTTCTGATGTTGTGTTTCATAGTGATACCACAGTTATAATGACTTTGTGAAACCTTTGTTGTGATCTTAATAATTATTGTTTATGTGTGCAGAGGGCTATGGGAGTATACAGCAGGTGACAACTAGTGTTTGAGAAGTCGACCAACCAGATTTATAACTCCCTGATGGGGAGCTACATCTGACAAAACTGTGGGGTCACTGGCTATGGAAACCAGTTGTTTTCTGTCTATAACTTTCTTGGGTGCCACGGTTATGCCTCCCTAATAAGAACAGCTGTAGGGTGCTTTCCACAGCCCTTTAGTACTGGGTTTTACTTCTCTGGGTACAAACTTAGCTGTGGATTTCTGTTTAAGTGGTATAATTCTGATGAACAGAAATATTACCAGAATATTCTTCTTTACTGACACAGGAAAGTAACAGTATCCTCAGTCTGAAAGACAGACTTTTACACATTTTGCAAAGACCTTAGAACAAGTCCGAAACAGACTAAACTGCTCCTACAGAGAATACACAAAGACTAATTCCCAGGTGTTGTTTATTGCTAACTCAAGGCCAGGTTGTTTATATCAAGACATAGTCCTTGCAGTAGCTCCCTTTCTGCAGGTACCCTGACCACTCAAGGTTCAGCCAACTGTTTAATGTCGGGGACCTCTCACTGACTTAGAGCTACGTGCATGGGTCAATATGACATTACTAGCCTAGAGAATCTAAATGACTTATCTTGTGTTTTGGTAATGGGTAGAGCCCTTAAAATGTAATTTATAATTGTCTACAGTTTGGCTGTGGAGCAGCAGCAGTGTGGAGAAAGACAGCTATTGTGAGAGCTGCTGCAGAATGTGAGCGAAGTGTGTGTGTGTGTGTGTGTGTGTGTGTGTGTGTGTGTGTGTGTGTGTGTTCGTGTGTGCGCTGAGTGGGAGATGAAGAAGAAGCATGAGAGAAGTGTGAAGTGTGGGTGAAAGAGTCAGTGAGTAAAGAGTGAGTGAATAATGTCAAAGAAAGACATGTAGCCATGGGAAAAGAGGTAAGTATGTAAAGATATGTAGCTGTGTGGAGACACAAAGAGTCAGAGACCATTTCTCAAGATGAAGTAAAAGAGAAAGTTAACATTAGAGAGCATGTGTGTTTTCTTATTTTACCAGTCAGATTGATAGAAACGTATTTCTAAATACCTTTGAATAGAAAAAGTCTAGCCCTCACCACCTTCATAGATTTTCTTGCATTATCCTGGAGGTCGTCTTACAGCAGGTTCTCCATTAAGGGCCCAAATAAATGTGAATGAATGAATATGTGGATTTTTGCTTTTAAACAAAAAATTACAACAAAATAAAGTATATGAGATACTTGTACATTAAATTTTTATAGCAACACTGAAAAATTCAAGAAAATAATAAATGTATTGCATCAAAATTATAGGGAAACAATGCATATGATAATTTACTCAACCTCAAGTAATTAAAGAAATGGAAATAAAAAAAATATATAAGCAATAGTGATGATCCTGAAGAGCAACCATTTGCAAGCTTTGTTCTAATAGTTTATCAAATTAAAATAAAAAATAACACAGATGGAGTATCAGAGAAACACTAGCATATGTTCAGTTAGATAAACATGTTCTCACTTTCCTTTCAGATTATAAAAAAAAAAACAACACCAAACTATTCTACTATAAATATGTTTCCTGCGATGGTTGATCTTCAGTGTCAACATGTTTGCTTTGGAAAAAAAAAAATCAAAGATTGCTTCATGATAAAGGTCCTGGAGAGATTCTGGATACAAAGGACATACCACAACTTAATAAAGAGAATGTACTGCAAGCCAAAACAAAACAAAAACCCGACAACTAAAATGAAAAGAAATTCAAAGCAGTTCCACTAAAATCAGGCACCAAACAAAGTTTGCCATTTTCTCCAAACCTATGCAATGCTCTACTTGAAGTTTTAGAGCAGTAAGTCACCTGAGTGAGATCAATGGGATAAAAGCAGGAGGGGAAGAAGCCTAAGTACCTTATTTGCACATAATATAATAGCATATGCAAGTTACCCTAAAAATTCCATCAAGAAACTCCTACAGTTGATTAACGCTGTCACCCAAATAGTTGGTTACAAAATTAACTCACAAAATTAGCAACCTTCCTATATAAAAATGAGAAAAGGACTGAGAAAAAATCAGGGAAACAACACCATTCACAATAGCATCAAATGATATAAACTCTATTGCTATAAATCTAACCGAGTAAGTGAAAGACCTTTATGATAAAATGTTAAGACACTAAAGACAGAAATTGAAGTAGACATCAGAATAATAAAGAATTGTGGGTGTTATCACTATCCCTGATTTTGTTTTAGTACAGAACTATAGTAATATGAACAGCATATAATTGCCAAAAACAGACAGGTTGATCAGCATAAAAGAATTGAAGACCTAGACATAAGTTGTGGGGCGTTTACCCACCACCCCCACAGCTTCCCAGAGTTTTCTTGAGTGCAATCAGCAGGAAATATTAGATAGAAGGATTTATTGTGGAGAGTATCATGGAGATAAACAGATAGAAAATAAAGGATAGCCTCGAGAGGGCCTGGAACCTATTCCAATGGGCCCCGACTGTCTCTGGCCCAGGGTTTTTATAGAATTGCCAAGGGGTGGAGCAAAAGACCTCCTCCCCCAGCACAGCCAAGTGCAGAGCATCTCAGACACCTGCACTCAGACCCGTGGTCCTGATCATCCTCTATGGACCTGCTGGGTAAAGCCACGAGGAACCCGAGAACGGGCTCCCACAACAAGTCCACATAGCTATGAATATCTGATTTTTAATGAAGGCCAAAATACACAATGGAAAAAGATAACATCTCTAACAAATGGTGTTGATCAAACTGAAGCAAAGTGTTGAATGTAGAAATATGCAAATAAATCCAGACTTATCACCCTGCAAAAAACCTCATCCAAAGTGGATCAAAGACCTAAACACAAAAACCAGATACAGTGAGCCTGATGAAAGAGAAATTGGAGAATAGCCTTGGACACATTAACAAAGGAGATGACCTTCTGAACAGAAACATAATAGCACAGTTTATAAGAACAAGTAATGAATAGGACTACATAAAGCTGAAAAACCTCTGTATGGTAAAGGACACCATCATTTGGAAAATGTATCACACTATAGAATGAAAACATATATTTACTAATGCTGTGGGATGATCTGTATGTCAAATGTGTTGTTCTGATTGGTCAATAAATAAAACACTGATTGGCCAGTGGCCAGGCAGGAAGTATAGGCAGGACTAGCAGAGAGGAAAATTGAGAGAACAGGAAGGTGGAGGGAGACACTGCCAGCCACCGCCATGACAGGGAACCTGTAAAGATGCCGGTAAGCCACGAGCCACATGGCAAGGTATAAATTTATAAAAATGGATTAATTTAAGATGTAAGAATTAGATAGCTAAAAGCCTGAGCCATTAGGCCAAACAGTTTAAATAATATAAGCATCTGTGTGTTTATTTTATAAGTGGACTGTCAGACTGCCAGAGCTTGGCAGGACCTGGAGAAAAATCTCCAGCTACAAATGGTGCCCAACATGGGGCAAAAGTTTCCACCTAAAACCTAAAAAAAAAAAAAAAAAATCTAAAACGAAGCTAAAACAGTTCCTAGTGGTTTCTCTAAAGTTAATGTCAGCCTACATATTTGAGTTACTATGGCAGATTCCTGGCGTGTGTGCTCGACCTGCAGTATGGCGGGAATGAGGCCTCTACAAATGACACATTAAGCTGTATGGTGGATTTAGTCTTTGCTAATACAAAACAAAAAAAGAGGTTTCTGGGCTACATGCTGCTTTGATAGAAACATAGACCCACTATTTCTAAGAGTTGATGGCTCCCAGAGCTGGTGGAAAACTTACTACTGCCATGTTGGGAAGCTGAAGTGGGCAGAGCCAACAGCCAGAGCACCATTTCAGTCTTGGAATGCTGCAGTTTAAAGCAATAGGCTCAAGGTAATATAAAAAATAAGCCATGTAAAGATGGCTACCACACAAAGACTCTGGATTATGTTCTCTTTGATATTCATAACTGAAAAAAAGGCATTTGATTACAAAAGCTGTTGAGTTATGCCAAAATGTATATTTTAAAGGTACCTTGACTTCAAAATTTGGATGTAAAGGTATGTTGCTTTAAAAAGGAGGCTCTGCTTTTGTTTCCATAGAAAGCCAGAGGCTATGGATTTGTTCCAGATTAAGGTACATCAGGTTTTACCAGCCAAGACCCCCTGAAAGGTCTCTGATGACATCAAGGCCCAGATGATCCAACATCCAGAACTGTTTCAAGGAAACTGGCTCAGACGATACACCCTCACGGACTACTCTATATTCCTAAAATTTTCCTTATGTCCCCATAAGATACAGCGCCCCCCTCCAACAAAAACTAATAAAAAAAAAAAAGCTATTCCCAAATTCCCAAACATACCAAGCTGGCTTTAGAGATATATAAAAGTTAAAACCTTCCTTTTAAAAGGAAAAAAAGAAAAGGAGAAGTGCTGTGGGATGGTCTGTATGTCAAATGTGTTGCTCTGATTGGTCAATAAATAAAACACTGATTGGCCAGTGGCCAGGCAGGAAGTATAGGCAGGACTAGCAGAGAGGAAAATTGAGAGAACAGGAAGGTGGAGGGAGACACTGCCAGCCACCGCCATGACAAGGAACATGTAAAGATGCCGGTAAGCCACGAGCCACATGGCAAGGTATAAATTTATAAAAATGGATTAATTTAAGATGTAAGAACTAGATAGCCATAGGCCAAACAGTTTAAATAATATAAGCATCTGTGTGTTTATTTTATAAGTGGACTGTCAGACTGCCAGAGCTTGGCGGGACCCGGAGAAATAACTCCAGCTGCATACTAAATAGATATACCAAGGTACGTCTACCAAACATCTGATGAAAGATTAAACTCTAGAATATTGAATAAACTTAAAAACACTGGACATCAAGAAAGTAAATAACCCAAAAAAATGGTAGGGTACATGTATAAACAAGTAATTCTCAAAAGAAGAATGTCAAATGGCTGCAACACACTTAAGAAAATATTCAACATGTTTAGACATCAAGGAAACACAAATAAAACATACTTTAATATTTGATCTCTTACCTATCAAAAGGACTAAGGTTAATAAAAAATATACAGCTCTTGCTGGTGAGCATGTGAAGTAAGGGGAAAATTCATCCATTGCTGGTGGAAGTATAAAACTTGAATAGCCACTATAGAAAGCACTGTGGTGGTTACTCTGGAAGACAGAAATTTATATATATATATATATATCTTAAAGTGCAGTTATATCACTCCTAGCCATACATACAAAATTTGCTTCATCCTACTGCAGAGACAGTTGCTCAACCAAGATCACCCTTAATGTACCCACAATAATCAGAAATTAGAAACAACCTAGATGTCTATCAGTGGACTGATGGATTTAGAATAAGGTGCTAGTTTTACTTGATGAAGTATTACTCAGAAGTTTAAGAAATTAAATCATAAAATTTGCCAATAAATTAATAGAAATAGAAAATCATCCTGAGTGAGGTAACCCAGACAGGGAAAGACAAATACAGCATTTACTTACTTATATGTGTTTTAACTGTTAATTCAAAAATAAAACTGTTAAATAATAAAGAAATTAAAAAAAATCTACAACCCATAGAATCACAAAGATTAGGTATAGAGTATGGGGTTTAAAGGTGACAGATATATTTACCTAGGAAAGGGAAGTAGAATAGATAATTATGGATGGACACTGGATACTGGAATGGGAAGATAAGGTGATGTGGTAGAGAGAAGACGCAGACAAGGAGGTAATAGGAGGAGGGACAACTAAAATTATGCACCATTTGATGGGTTGTTTGAAAACCTAATAGAATATTATCTTCCTATAATACAAACATCTATGAAGGCAATCTAAATGAAATTGCCAAATAATGGGTGAGACAGGGCTCCAATTAATCATCTCTCATCACCAAATGAAGTGTCCAGTACTGGGAATGGCAAACAATATACTGCATTGTTGGCCAAAAGAGACCTGTGGAGACTTCTAAACAAGTATTGCTGTTGCCAAGGCTACACGTTGCTTTCTACAAAGCAATGGCAATTCCCCATTGCTGAAGACAACATTCACACAACTTACCGAACATGGGGAAATCCACCCAGTGACTACCTGATTCCTTTCCCCCTATGGGCTAGTTCTATTGGTAGAGGAACATCCTCTTCCTGCTCACAAAGGAGAAAAGTAAAGACCAACCAAGCTGCAAACCCTCTGAACTGCAGTGGTGTGCCACCTGTAAGATGTGCTGGTGCAATGGTGGCTGAACCTGGCAGGAGCAACCAAAACATAGTCTGGTATGATCCAAAGCCCACTCCATGAGACAGAAACCACATGGCTTGGATGCCCACAAATCTGAGACTAAATAGTCCAGTGACCTTGGTAAAACCTTTTCTTACATAGAAAAGTAACAATAAAATGTCTCCTAATGACATTCAGCTATAAATCAGTTCCTTGCCCAATCATCACCAGTGAACCATCCTCCTGCAAACAAAATACTGATATTCACAGCCAGAAAATATGTAGAGAGTGAGGGATCTTGGAACATTCAGCCGTAAATGGGAAAACTCCATCAAATCCCTACACTCAGTGCTCTTGTAACTCTGCAGAAGAGGTGGTAGAAAGAGCATACAAGCCAGCCGGAAAGGGGGACCCAAAGGATCCAAGGTCTTCTACATATACCAGGACTGAAGAACACATGAATTCACAGAAACTGTGGCAGAGACTCTGTAGCACCAGCCAGCACAGTTCTGCACTAAGCGGGGTCCTAGAACCAAAGGAAGAAATGGGCAAAATCTCCTGTTTCTGACCCAGGAGCTATCTTCAATTGAGATCCATTTGTAAGTGATAAGGAAAAAAAGAGTTTTCTCCAAGGGAATCTCTGGGGAAACAAACCATAGGCTCATGCCCAGCAGTAGATAGCCAAAAGAAAATGAACTCAACAGCATCTTTGGTATTTCTTTCTCTCATAATGTTGTGTCAGGGCATTTAGGACCTTTTTTTTTTTTTTTTAACCTTATAATAGTTTGGGGGCATGTATTATGCCTTCCGGGGTTTTGTTTTGTTTTGTTTTGTTTTTATGGGATTCTTGTGGGTGGCAATGTTGGTGTCTCTGTGTCTATATGTATTTCTTCTGCTTTTTCTTTGGCCCTTTTCCATCTGTTTCATCCTATTCTGATTGGTTTGCTGTTAGTATTATTACATTATGGGTCTAGAGCGACTGACAGCATGTGATGCTTTCCATAAATAATAGCTTCTACAGATTGATTGGGAAAAGGAAACACATGATAAAGGGCTGCTGGAGGATCGAGTTTGGCCTCCGTCACACAGCACAAAGGACATCAGGCTGTTAAACATGTCTGTTCACAGCCTTCTGGGAAGAGAATATCCTATGGATTCCTTCTTTTGAAGAAACAACCCCATGTTTTGAACAATCCTGGTTATCCCTAGTACTTATCTGTGAGCATAAGGTCTCTCCCAGTACCTCCCCCCAATTATTATACCTTAAATGTCTATTTTTTTCTAATATAAAACAGACAGCAGTTGGACGTCAGTGAGAAGAAATATGGAGAGACAACTCCAGAATTTGCACAAGAAGAAGCCATAATTAGAATGTACTATATGACAAAAATTATATTTTCCATAAAATAGTAAAAAATAATCATAATATTTCAGCTGAAATATATTTCTCTACTCTTTTAAATAACTCCTCTTTTTGTTGAAATTGGATTAATAATGTTATTTTTGCCAACAGAATATGCACTTGTTTCTCATAAAAGAAGATGTTTGGTAAATTTTCACTGATTTTTTTTGCCCTCCTTTCAAGAACTAAATTCTATGATTTTTTTTCCATTAAAACTTGTCTACCAAGCACTTGGCTATACATTTAAATAACCAAAAGATAAATAAATAAATGAATGAACACAGCAATTTAAAAGGCTAGGTGTTAATTTTGTTGTTTCACTAATTAGCAGTGGTTTGCTTCCAGCTACAAGTAACTGTTAGACTTAAATTAAAGAGGATGAAGCTGGCACATACTTTGCTGAGAGCTCATGAGGTTCAGAAATGAAAAGGTCATGAGTTCACTGCTGATGACAAGATATTTCACTATAGCTATTAGGCATGCTAAAGATTTTACAAATTCTAGTTTGAATGAAACAGTTATTTTTGCTAAAAAGCCTAAAGCATGTGGTATATTATTACTTCCAATGCATTTTCTCTATTAAGATGTTATGCCTAGTAATTTTTTCTAGAATTTTATATCTAAATGTATCTGTATATTTTCTTAGTTTATGTTATATGAGGTGAATAAGTAAAAAATCATCACTGGCATTCAGTTGTAGCTATAGTACAAACAGATGATTTTTAAAATTTTTATTTTAAATTTTACATTTGAAATTTAAATTATATTCAATTGTTTAAATAATCAAAATATAATAATTATACTCATAGTATTCAATCATCAAAAATATACCTTTCACTCTTCCCTCCTTTTGTCCACCATAACTTTGAAATTGTTTAGAAATATACTGCATTCCAATTTCACATCAAAGCTTCAGATTATATAAGGTGCTGACAGAAAACTAACGATAAAAATGTACAATGTATAGAATATAGACATGATTAAAACAGCCAAAAATTATCTTGGAAAAATATCAGCAAATATTTTCAAATAGTAGAAAACATACTAATATTTGAAGATACCTGGTGTTTCATGATTTTAAATCCAGAGATGTTTCTATTTTTAGGAAGCTTAAATTATAAGCCTTCCTGGCTTATAATGTACTTGTGAAAGAAAACATGAAAGAGAGATTCTCCTGTTAATGTACAAATGGAGCAGAATTGTCGTCAATCACAACATATTAGGTAAATTTTATGCAGGACATACAAATTGACATATTTTATCCTGTGATATAGTATGTAGTCTGTAATAGTCAGGACATTTTTGTTTGTTTTTTGAGACAGGCTTTCTCTGTGTAGCTTTGTACCTTTTCTGGAACTCACTCTGTAGAACAGGCTGGCCTCGAACTCACAAAGATCCGCCTGCCTCTGCCTCCCGAGTGCTGGGATTAAAGGCGTGCGCCACCACTGCCCAGCAGTCAGGACTATTTTTAAATGATTTATGATAGAAAACTACCGTTAATACAAATTAGAAAACAAGAAAGAAGGCCAATATTAAACACTTTCAGTGTAGACAGATTTAATAGGAACAAAGCTTTGCTAAAGGAATATTCATATTTACTTGTTGGTATTTAACGCTCATACTATTATGACATACATTTCAGGAAAGCAGTCAAGCAAAAATGTAACCCAAACTTTTATTCATGCTTACAAGTGGAGTGCTTGAAACATGAATAGATTTTTGTCACCACTTAAGATCATATTGATAAAAACATAATGACCAACTGCAAAAATGTTAAAAATTTAAGTAAATAACAGAAAAAGCACAATTTGAATTATTTTATAAATACTATTGATAACTTTTTAGTAAATGGTATAATCTATGAAAAATTCAAATTAGGGATGCCTTCATCTTCATTGGATACTTAAATAATAATTGATACAATAAATCCTACAAATTTACAAATAATTATAGATACTTTAAAACCTAAGAATTTATCATTTCAAGTGGCAAAGTTTCATAATACCTTATATCACACATTTAGTAAGTGAAAGAAAGAGAGGGAATGGCTAGAATTCAATTTTTTACATATAAATTTAATGACAATTCAAGTATATTTTGGTTAATACATAGCTATCATTTTACCAAATGCAAATTGTTGTGTGAAAGTAGATAGATACAATTCCCTACATTTAATACTGTAGCTCCTTAATTACCAATCACATTGCTAGATTAAATATTAACCCAAATAAAGAAAAGTTTTCCAAAGAAAGAAATATGTAATAATGATCCAGGAAGTCTGTATTATCTTTGCTGCCCATATTTTAAGATCTACTTTTAACAAATTCTTGAAAAATGTGATGGGGCAACAAGAGATTTCTAAGTGAGAGCTCCAAAGGCTGTGAAAAACCATTAACATTTCTCAAATGTCCCAATGCTTAAAGTCTCTTCAAGAAACCATTTTTAAATAATGACTTCTTTATTCTCATTGTGTTAAACAAATACCATTTCTCTCTTTAGTTCCTATAATTCTGCTTACCTATATTCAAATTTATAAAATAGTTTCTAAATGAACATTTAATTATTATACATCTTAATGATTCTCAGAATTTTTAGCAGTTTCATTTAATCTATGATTTTCCCCAGTTTCTGGGAGTCTCTCCCTTTTCAGAAGTACCGAAGAGCACTAATTTCTGAACCAAACTAGAGTCTGGTTGATCTTTATCATTATAGAGTTGATTTCACCTGAGCCTACAGCAGCCAGCAATGTTCTGCTAGGATAGAACAAATGTGGCTTTGTGTGTATATTTACATGAACACTTCAAAAGGAATATATGTACAACAGGTTGTTGTTGTACTCTGTACAGATTCAGGCATCCATGATTGTTATCATATTTTTAATGGGTATCTACAGTGCCAACCTATAAACAGTTAAGGTTGTGACTGACTTCTCCTGCAGCCTCTAATGTTAAGATAAATATGAAACATCATTTTCATACATGAGAACCAAAAGAAACTAGGAGCTGTGATTTCAAACTTTAATTGTAGATGAGAACTCTGCTGTGGCTGCAGATTAAATAGTAGCAGTACAGAATCCAAAGTGTCCACACAAGTAATTCAATGTCCATCTTTTAATTAACTCGTCCACAATAATATCTCAGATTGTACTTACTTCCAATATGGATAGTCATGCCGAGCATAGTGTGATATGTTGAAAAGTTGCAGTTGCTAGTTTATGCAGTTCATAAAATGCAGCCTCTGGATTTCTCTGTGCCCTCCATCATCTGTTATTATGTTCTTATTTTCCTCATAGAGTTTTCATCTCTTTTTCACCAAAATCACTTTTGTTGACATGGAATTTGGATTTTAGTTTTTCAATTTCAGTTTCTTTACTTGTTTTTCTGCTCAGCCACTTCACATCAGTTGCCATCACTTTTCTTTTAGATCTAATATCAGCCTCAAGCTGTGTATAGCCCTTCAAAAAGTGTCTTTAGTTCCAATTCTCATCTTGTCTCTGGGAAGGCCCTCAAGAGTTTCTAAGCACCATGTATTTCAGGGTGTAAAGCTTTCTGTTCATAGGATTTATTTGATTATAAAATCAGTTATATTATAAGAATTAAACAAGAGAAGAAAAAACTATGGAATAAAGAAAATATAACAGGCTTAATATTCTATATATATGAATATTCCATCACCACTGCATTTTTAACATTGCATACAATAATAATATTTATCACACACTTTTGTATGTAATATGCAGTTCTACTCTTTTCTACAACATACATCCAAAGAAGTAGAAATTTTACATTTCATTGCATTGTAGAGAATTTACATTTAAATAGTAAAATAAAAAAAAAATCACACAGTACAAATGTATGGGATATTTTTCTAAGCTCTAGATTGTTACAGTTTAGTTTATGTTCCAAACATGTTATCTGATATTTTTGACACATAAAATAAAAATATCTCAAAATGTTTGACTTTAGTATAATTAAAATTAAGATATAAAGTGCATAATGATAGTTAACACTTTCTACTGAAACAAAGGACCTTAGTATGGTTCCCATCATCCACATTGGTAACTCACAACATCTGCAAATCCAGTTCAGGGAATATGATGCCCTTTCCTGTCCTCTGTAGGACACACACACACACACACACACACACACACACACACACACACTCACACACTTGACATGCAGGTAAAATACACATACATATAAAATAAATCAATATATAATGATACAATTTATATATCATTATGGTATACCTGTGGTAGAAAAAAATGAGTATCATGTTTCCATTTTGACTGCATTCTTCTGGGTCATATATATTAATAAACATTATGATCAAATGAATTTGAATTTCTACACAGTAAAATAAATGTTGGCAATGTATTACAATAGACCATGGGATTTGTGAGATGTTTGTGAGCATTGTATTATTTTAGATTTCATTGAAACACATTGATGATAAGTAATTTTCTAAATATTGTTGCTATAATAATTTTGTTTTATTATTATAAGTGGATAAATTAAAATAGTTTTATTCACTATACTTGTGAAGATCATTGTAAATTGGTTATATTACTTCAGTTTTAGCAGACAGAGACAAATATCAACAGACAACCAAACTCAGATGCATTAATTTTGTCTTTTTTAAAAAATAAAATATTTTTATGAAATTGACATTATTAAAATTCAACAAGTGTTAAGTATAAACATTTTTAAAAACATTGTTGCTAAATTTTATCTATTGGCCACATTGTGAGGGTCACACTAAACATTATATGCTTTTGTATTTTGTATGGATTTATCATTCAGCAATAAATGATAAAAGTCCCAGAGTATGGCTCTCTGAAAAAGAGTCACATTTAAAATTCATAGCTTTGCATCTGTTATTTTGTTATGCTAGATGAGGTGAACACTACCAAGTAAAATGCATGCATTCTCAGTTGTAGTGTTAGAATATCAGAGCAGTTGGCAGTACTCCTCACATGCTTAAGAGAAACTCATAAAGCCTCAGATTCAGAATTACACATCTAGTTAATTGTATATGCAAATCTGAAGGCCTACTGAGACATATTATCCTTTTTAGTCAATAAATTTGTTGCATAATGTAAGCATGTCAAATACAATTGCAGAAACACATGAACGATGAGAGGTTGCCTATTCAAACCTGGCTACACACTTCCACTAAGAACCAAAAGCTCTGTGGTATACGCTACATATAATACTGTGCTAATATATTATTCTTTATGAAATCAAATTGTCCAAATAGGTACATTACCCAAGACAGGAATTTTCACCTGAGTTTAAAGTGCTAAAGAAAGCCAGAGACACAGCAGTGGTTACCTCCTGAAATAGTCACAGCAGAATCAGAAAAATTAAAAAAGTTATTATACAGGCCTGAAGTTCAGTATTAAAAGTATTTATGAAGGGTCTGGGAGAAGTTATATCGGGGATGAAGACTGGACAAATCAAATCAAAATATAGTGTGTATTTACATGAAATTCTTGGAGAATAGATATATACAATTCAAATTTAAAACAATAATGTATGGAGAAGGTGATACAACCATTTCTGCATATTTGCTTAGGATCTTTTATATCCTTTCATGCCACACATGAACAATTTGTCTCAATGAAATTTTTACTGACAAAATTCAAATTTTTCATCTAAGTGTATTTTTTATCACATTGGACACCACTGTTATTATAGTTATTATTATTATTACTATTATTAAATTCAAACCACTTTTGGTAATTACAGGGAAAATAAAAAAAGAGATTTTAGAGAGGAAATATATGGCACATAATTAATGTGTAGTTAATGTTAAGTGAAACAAATATCAAAGCAACAATCCCAAATGGTTTGAGAGTATACACCTGCAGATTCTGTCCATGCGTTTCAAACAGGCAAAGTCCTTTTCTCCATGTACTGAGAATCGGTTCCTTCAAATGTAATTACAATAATGAAAGGCACATACTGTTTGTTCTCCCTGTATTCTCCCTAACCATGTTTTGGCTGTACATCATCTCCACAATTTACATGCCTTAGGCATCTCTCCCCTAATTGCACTTTGTATATTCATCCTAATAGTAATTGCAATTTATCAATTTCAGTAATATTATAAGAACTATGGACTTAAAATAACTCATGCAGAAATAAGAATGAGATAGAATGAAAGTCTTAAAATTATAATAAATTATAGTATAACCTAAACCCAGTAATATGGGTTTGGGAAAAATCTATCAATAACCAAATTTAGACTCTGGACTTCTTCCTTTTGAAATACATGACTGTTCTTTATAATAGGAACTTCTTTTTCTAACTTGTATTCAGCATAAGCTTCTGTCTTGTGTAAGATGTCACATGTCTGGGAGTTAAATGTACAACTGCCCTAGATGGTCTGGAAAAACACTGCTTTCTTATAGTTATCCATTACACTGGGTCTAAAAATTTTATTCCCCCTATTCCACAATAATCCTTGAGACATGTGGAGAGTGTTTTGATATAGATACCTCAATTAGGACTGCTGCTTTAAAATGCATTATTCTTTATAAATTAAACAATGATTTTACTCTATGTTAAATATCATCTACTACAAAAAGGAGTTTCTCTGTAAGGCTTGAAAGATGCACTCATCTACAGCTGTAGTATTAGGTCATTAAAATTTATTTAATATTCATTTCATTAAAGAAAATAACAGGAATAGGGTCTTTGCTAAAATCTATGACCTATCTAACAATTAGTAGTAGCTGTGATATTGATCATAATGGATGAGGGGTGGTCAATGGAGGGTAGGGCGTGGGGATGAGAACATAAGGGAATGGGATGGTTGAGCTGGAACAGGGATGGAGTGGGAAATCAGTGAGAGAGACACCATGATGGAGGGAGATATCATGGGGACAGAGAGAAACTCAGTGCTAGGGAAGTTGCCAGGAATCCCTAAGGATGCCCCCAGCTTGGACTACTAGAATAGTGGAGAGGATGCCTGAAATGAACTAGCTTGCAACAGTGATCAGATCAGTGAATATCCTCACTGTCATCACAGAGCTTTTCTCCAATGACTGATGTAGGCAGATGCAGAGATCCATAGCGAAACATCAGGCAGAGGTCCAGGAGTCCAGGTGGAGAGAGAGGAGAGAGAGAGGGGGGGGGTTCTATGAGCAAGTGTATCAGGATCATGATGGGGAAACCTGTAGAAATGACCAAACCAAAAACTAGTGGGAACTCATGAAAATTGGGTCAATGACTATGGAGCCTGCATGGGACTGGACTAGGACCTCTGCATGGGGAGACAATTATGTAGCTTGATTTTCTTGGGGCGGGGGGGCCCTGGGAATAGAATCAAATCCATCTCTGGTGTATGAGGTGGCTCTTTGGAGCCCACGACCTATGATGGGACACTTTGTGCAGCCCTGAGGCAGGAGGAAGGACTTGGACTTGCCTCTAGTGGATATGCCTTCCCATGGGAGGCCTTTGTCTTCTTGTGGGGGGAGTGGGGAGCAGGTTGGGGGGGAAGACTGGGAGTGGGAGGAGAAAAGGGGGGATCTTTGACAGTGTAAAATGAATGAAAATTTTTTCTTAATTAAAAAAAAAAAAGAATGAGTTTCATTGTACAATATCTACACTTAAACCCAATTAGAAAGTGTTTGGTTATTCCTATGACTTTCATGCCACTATTACTCTAATATATATATAATATATATATATATATATATATATATATATATATATATATATATATATATATATATATCTTTCAGCTCAACCATTATTGTAGCTCTCATGGTACAATAGTTCATTAAGAGAAAAGATTACTTTTCTGGTAGTATTTATAACATCTCCCATTGCTGTAAAAGCTAGCTAGTAGGAATAAAGCTTGCAGATCAGTAACATCTTAGTTTATATATGTTCTAGGACTCAAGCATAAGGTGTCTGTAGAGGTAGGACATTACCATTGAGTTTAAATTTTAACTAATTGCAATGACAATAGTCCATAAGGTTTGAGGGTCTATCCAGACATACTGGTTAAAAACTCAAACAGAGATAACCTATTCCTGATACTGTATTTTCCCATTTATACCATATATTCTGAACATGTTAACTCCCTGTCTTTAAGAAGCAAAGCAGGATCACATATGGTTATTGTTTGGATAGTAGGTAAAAAGCACTTCAAGTAGATGTTTCACATGTACTTGAGAAAGACAGTTCTGAGCTCTAAATTGACAGAAGCTCATTTCCTTTTAAAAAAAATTCAATACATTTTATAGGGACAGATGCCTAATTTTGAGGAACAAATTGAAATTGTCTCTACAGAAATCCCTGTAACAAAGAGAGAATAGAATACTCAAGGAGAATTGTGTTTTTGTCTTTAATTTGCATTTTCTCTAGAGAACACACACACACACACACACACACACACACACACACAAAGATAGACAGACAGACAGTCAGAGGCAGAGACAGACATAAACAGAGACACAGAGAAAATGAATCCAGCAAAAAAGAAAGGTTGTATTTAACTAACTTGTTTGGGATGAAAGAGAGGACATTATTCAAAGGAGATATCATATATCCTGGTACACTGAAAGTGATTTAAATTTCTAGAATTAAAAGTTGATTTTTCTGCTGGATGAATGTCAATTTCAAAATCTATAACAGATCTTTTTTTCACTTACTATACTACTCAAATTTAATAAGTTCCATTTTATCATTCCAGGTCATACACATATTAATGCTAAAACAAAAAAATGTTCCATAAAGAAAGTGGCAAACACTAAATCATCAATTTATTCTTTGATTATAGGATAACATCTGCATTTTGAGAAATAGCAGTTGCAAGGGTCTTTTTGATTTGTAGAATTAAATTAAGAATCATTAAATAATTGACCTTAAAATGTCTTTTCTTTGCCAAACTTAACTGTGATCAAAATAAAATAAAAATAATTCATTTTCAACATTAAAATATTCATACATAAATAATTCACATACATTCAAAAATTGTCAGTAAGTTTAACCATAAGTTTAATAAGTAGACCACTGCCTGCACTGTATCAACTAACACAATGGGAAATAATCCCATATCAGTGTTCCAGGGAAATAAATTGTTTTTCATTTGTAATCTCAACAGATTTCTCACAAAATTTAAAGACATATCAGAGAAAACAAGTTATACACAGCTGTTATTAATTTTCATCTGCCATGACTTTAATTTCTTTAGAGATTTTTTTCTTTCTTGAACATACATATTGGTCCAATTCAATTTATGATCGTTCTGAATATGTATCTGTTCTTCAAGGCTTGGGAATACTGCTACTTATTATTGTAATAAACACAATATCCATATTGAGATAAAAATTTATCCTTTAACACAGGTAAAAAGTTTTTTGGAATGGGATTTTTATTTTAATCTCATTATATTGTAGAAATAAAGTAGATTGATGGAATCTATTAATAAATATTAAAAAATTATGGAGGTCCCAGTTTCTTTCTGTTAAGGTTATATAGCTTCTTAATGGAAAAAATAGCTTAATTATTTGTTCTTTGACTCTTATTAGGCCTGTTTGGATACAATTTCATATATGAACATAGTGAATGCTTATTACTCTCACTTCCATAGCAGCCTCTCAACCCCCTTTACCACTGAGATCTCCCGGTTAGACTTTCTATTTACTATGCTTTGTTCTTTTCACCCTCTGTTTAACCAGCACAGTGAGTTTGGAACTAATCATTGGAGTATGGTTGACTTATCAATGGTCACATAACTGTAAACCATCCCTTCCTTATACAATAATCCATCATTAGTCAATTGTTCAACAGAAAGAAATAGGTCCCTGTGAGTTCTTTCCCAATCCATGATTCATGACAGCTCATTCTTGTGCACATCTGTTTCAGACGGCTGAAGCTGCTATTAGAGTCTGATTACATTGGCTGTGGTATCCTAATGAGATAACATATCACTTACTTTTGACCAGTCTTCTTACCTTTCTTCTCTCTTTCTTTTGAATGATGTTCCCTGAACCATTGCGGTGGTGGCATAAATGCCATGTTTGTGACTAAGAACTCAGCAGTCACATATTCCTAGCACGTCAAGCCGCCATTCATCTCTGTTTTTACCATCATTCCTTATTTACCACCATTACTTAAGGAGAGGCAAGAAACTGCACAGTTTTAGGAGTGTATGATACCTCCCTGACAAAGAGCTTATGAAGAGGTATCCAGACCAGGTACTTGTGTGTGTGTGTGTGTGTGTGTGTGTGTGTGTGTGTGTGTGTGTGTGTGTGTGTCTGTGTGTTTTAGTAATTTGGGTTATAGGAAGAGCATTACACAGCCTTGAAGAATATCTCCATCCCTGTCATATGTATGTCCACCATCTCTCTGTTACACACATACATGTAGCTGGAAGATGTCCTGTGTCCCGCTAGCCAGTGGTTAGGACAAATCTCTCCCACTTTCATCCCTCAAGTAAACATACAGAAGCTTATATTAATTTTAGCTGTATGGCCATTAGCTCAGGCTTATTACTAACTGGCTCTTACACTTAAAATAACCCATAATTCTTATCTATGTTTAGCCACGTGGCTTGGTATCTTCTCTCAGTTCTGCCTTGACATCTTGCTTCTTCTGTGTCTGGCTGATGACACCTGACTCAGCCTTCCTCTTACCAGAATTCTTCTTGTCTGCTTATCCTGCCTATATTTCCTGCCTGGTTACTGACCAATCAGCATTTATTTATCAACCAATCAGAGCAACATACATTCACAGCCTACAGAACGACATTCCATAGCATACACACACACACACACACACACACACACACACACACACACACACACAGTATTAGAATTTCATATGGACGTTTTCATAAAACCTTCATTGAGCTTAACACTTCATACCCTTCTCAATTCTCCCACCAAACCTACCACATCCTTGCTTCAACTTACCACTCATAGTATGTCGGTTCTTGCCAGACTATTGAGCAGTCCTTGAAGGGAGGAGTGAGGATTAAGAAATAATAACTATAAAAAATAGAGAAGTAGATGTAAAAAAAAAAAAAGACAGAGACACAGAATAGCACTGGGGAATTGGGGGGGGGGCTCCCAGTCAATAAAACAGTTACCCCGAGTTTATTCCTCATGGACTTTTATACCTCAGCAAGGGGAGAGGCAAAAAATCTTCTCTCTCAAGAACACCATGGTTCAAGGTACAAAATACAAGCAAGTGTAAACATTTCCTTAATTCTCAAAATATCTAGTGGCCACGCCTTATGGCAAAACATCCTCTAATTAGGCCTTGAAGTATAAGATATCTGATAACCAAGCCTTTGGCCAAATCAGCCAATTATGTAGCCTTGTGGGGCAAAACAAGCTCAGACTCTCTGACCTTGAGTCCGATGGAATAAGGCCACACTATGAAAACTTTATGGGCCTCCACAATAGTATCAATTCCATCTCTTTTTATGAGATATGTACCTGCTAACCTCCTCTAGTAATGTATCTTCTAGTAGTCCAGTTGCCCTTTCTATCATCCTGGCTTCAACAAATATTCCATGTTAAAAACAGAAATGTTAAAGATGCAAACCTAGGGTCCACAAATGAGAGTTAATCTCAAGTGTGTGTGTTTCTGTGTGGGGGTTATCTCAGAAGAGTACTTTTCCCTCAATTTTTATCCATTTATTAGTGAATTGTATTATTTTCATTTAAAAGCTGAATGAAATTCCATTGAAATATATATATGTACATATTATATATTCTTATTAAAAAATTCATATTTACCAAATTCAAAAATTTTATTTCATATGAAAGCAAATGGTGATGTGAAATTTGACAAATTTATTCATTATTGGCTTGACTTTTTTTCTTTCCATTTAGTGTGAAAATTAGTGGATTTAGGCAGTTACTTGCAATATATTACTTGAACTTTTATAAAGGATAGATTTGTAAAACCTGGCAATCTCTTCTCAAATGATAGTATGGATCTAGGTATTGAGTTTCATGAAAGGTGTATAATGTAGTATATGATCTGGTAAGTGACATATACAATGTCTTTCAGGTGAGAAAAGCCAATTCTTTTCCAAATGTCCTTTTGATGAATTTAGCAGAAAAATACACAAATGATTTTCAAAAATACAATGAATGAAAAGCCAACAATACTTCACTAGTCGAAGAAATGTCCTATTTTCCAATCTTTTGAAAGAGTGACACTTGAAAAGAATACTTAACAGAGCTTTGATTTGATTTTAATCTACAAATCAGATTTTTTTTCAACGAATATTTCTTTTTTTTTTTTTTTTTTTTTTTTTTTGGTTTTTCGAGACAGGGTTTCTCTGTGTAGCTTTGCGCCTTTCCTGGAACTCACTTGGTAGCCCAGGCTGGCCTGGAACTCACTAAGATCCGCCTGCCTCTGCCTCCCGAGTGCTGGGATTAAAGGCGTGCGCCACCACCGCCTGGCGAATATTTCTGAAAATGATAAAAAATGACAATGTCTCCATTTGAAACACTCTCCATTTGCCTTTGAATGAAAACAAATAGCCTACAGGTCACTTTGGGTTCCAGGACCACAAACATTCATGGGAATTTTGAAACCTGGATACAGTATCAGATGCTCTTAGTGAAAGCATGCATATTAATATGCCAAGGAATCACATACTGCAAATCATTAAAGGGAAACTAGCTAAGGTAACAATCCAGGAAGGTTGTGAAGCTAAGGATTTTGTACTTTATGGGGTAATTGATAGGTGTATCTGTACCTTCAGGGTGGACTTTGTTTGAGAAGAGCCTTAAGTAAATTAGATGGATTGATGCCTCCCATAGATCAAGGGGCATACACTATTGCAAGTTTGTTGTGTTTCTTTACTGCACATGTACAGAGTAAATTCTTCACCACAAGCATATCATACCTGATGTGAGAAACCTTTCCCTAATATATACACTTTGAAAGCCATAGATTCCAGATTAAGCAGGCTGATAATTCCCATGCTCATTTTACTTAGTAACATTTTACAAAATAACACAATTGAATGGAACATACCAATATTTCCTGCAAATAAGCAGAGATAGATATTTTCTTTGCTCAGTATCCGGATTCCATATGAAAACTCACTTTATTTCTGACATGTGTAAAAGATAGACACAAGTTAGAAATATTCATGGTATGAATAAATATGCATGAAATGCACAGCTGAAGAAATCCAGTACAGTATTATTCAAATTATATTTGGTAAAATACTCTTGCCCCAAATCCAAAGATGTATATTGTGGAGTGCAGAACGCTAATGTGATATACTGCATTAACAAAGTTAGAGTGCACAATGCACTCTTGTTAACTACAGAGGTAACACTGTGCAGGACATCTCCAGAACTTACTCATCTTTGTATTGAAACACTGTATTTCCTAAACAGCAACTTCATACTTGACCTTTTCTGCATCTTCTTCTTATTGCTGTTAGTATTTTGATTGTTATTTTTTGAAACATTGTATAGGTGAAATTATGTGGTATATTTCATTTTTTACTGACACCTTTCACTTGGTGTATTCTCTGTGGTAACTTTCCATGATATACACCCTAAGATTTACCTCTTGTTCAAGCCTAAATGATAGTCCTTTGGTATGTACAAATCCCCTCCTTTTCATCCATGAAAGGGAATTAGTTTCTACACCATGGTTTATGGGAATGATGTTGAAATGAACATTGAATTGTATCTGTTCTTCTGAGTACCATGTTATCAATTATTTGGTTTAAATATCCAGAAGAAGAATTGCTAGATGATAAGATAATTATGTTTTAAATATTCCATGGGAATCCATATTCTTCCATGATGATGTAAACCATTTGACCCACCGAAAAACAGAACACAAGCGTTCCAATTTCAACACTTAGTTGCCAAAACATTGGGTTATTTTTTGTTGTTTTGGTCTTCTTTTTGTTCACTTCTTTTGAAATGGATAACTTACTATATGAATAGAAATAATTTAATATTTCTGATACTCATGCTCTCATGATTTGAAATATTGTAAAAATTTTAATATATCTTTGATAATTTATATATTTTTATTACAAAAGTAGCCTTTTAATTGCACTTTTTTCTCCCCTCTACTATTTTTTTTTGCACTGTTGGGGCCAAAATTGAAAATAAAAAAAAAATGCTAAGTGGTCACTAAGTTAAAACTTAAAACTTCTTCATTTGTAAATTGGTTCATTCATTTATTGTGTTTTTTCTGTTTAAATTTGGGATTTCTGCATCAGCTCATTGTAGAATAAATGATTTGTTGATATTGTCAGCCTTTCTCATGTTTGCTTTGCACTATATCTTTGATTGATGTGTTAGTTCCATTTCTGTACTTTTGCTTTTGTTTATATGATTTTAGGGTCATACACAACAATCAGTTATGTAGTTTGAGAGTATACATAATGCTCTTTTATCTGTTTTAAATTGATTTCTGTTTGTGGTAAATATCAGCCCCATTTCATTGTGTTCTCTGTAGATATCAGTTTTCACAGCACTGAAATACACTGTTTACACATTGTCTATGCTTGGGACCTGTTGAATCATTAGCTAGCCATACATTTCTGGACTCTGGTTGTTTTTTTTTTTTCATTTTTCTGCTGTCAGTTTATATGACAGTAAATACTACATTTATTTTAAAAATTACAAAGTTCAATGCTTTCAAGTTAGTTTTACTTTTTCACAATTGCTTTAGTTGTTTGAAATTCTTTGAGAATAGAAATAAATGCAAAATTATTTTCCCTTCTCTAAAATGTACCTGATTTTTGAAAGGATATTTATTGGGTCTGTATATTTTTTAGATAGTGTGGTAGGCATAAGAACATTAATGCCTCTAATTTATGAAGGGGAATCTTTCCCTTTTGTGTGCATCTTCCTTAATCTTTCATCAATGTTTTGTAGATTTTACACATGAAGACATATTTAACTTCCTTAAATGTATTTCTATATTAAGTATCTTATTCTGCTCACTGCTATTATGTTTAATAATAGGACTGAGACCTGTCCCTAGTCCATGAGCTGGCGTTTTGAAACCTAGCGCCTATGGTAGGACACTTTGCTCAGCCTTGGTGCAGGGAGGAGAGGCTTGGACCTGCCTCAACTGAATTTACCAGGCTCTGCTGACTCCCCAGGGTAAACCTTGTTTCAGACACTAGAACCAATAATCTAAACTGGGTGACTTCAAAAACAAGCTATTACTTACATGTGATTAATATGAAATTAAAACACATGTTGACCAGCCAAAACATTTAAACTTTTGAAGTATTTTTCACTAATAAAATCAAAATCAATTTATCATATTATTAATAATTTTATACTCAACATAAATAAATACAATTGATAGAAGATAAAATTTGTTCTACTATGAAATATTAAGTAATACATATGTGAAAAGAAGTTTGGGCAATTATTTATGCATTGGTCATGCAAGTAAAGTTTATAAGAAAAATGTGACCTACAGGCAGCACTGGCTGTGGTTCATCTCTTAAGTGTTCAGCATGCTACTTGGACAGACTTAAGATTCTCTTGCTGAATGGAAGTTAGTAGAGCAGAAAGACTTTCAAGAACTCTTTCTTTTTTATGAGATTAAATGTCTTTTTTTTCTTTTTTTTTTAATTAAGAGATTTTTCTATTCGTTTTATATATTAACCGCAGATTCCCCTCCCACAGATTCCTCCTCCCACCCCCGAGCCTTCCCCTCCAACCCATCCCCGACTCCCACCTCCTCTAAGGCAAGGTTTACCCTGGGGAGTCAGCAGAGCCTGGTAAATTCAGTCGAGGCAGGTCCAAGCCTCTCCTCCCTGCACCAAGGCTGAACAAAGTGTCCTACCATAGGCGCTGGGTTTCAAAAAGCCAGCTCATGCACTAGGGACAGGTCTCAGTCTCACTGCCTGGGGGCCTCCTAAACAGTTCAAGCTAAACAACTGTCTCACTTATCCAGAGGGCCTAGTCAAGTTCCATGGGGGCTCTTCATCTATTGGTTCACAGTTCATATGTTTCCACTAGCTTGGCTAGTTGTCTCTACTTTTTTCCAATTGTGGTCTTCATATCTCTTGCTCATAGAATCTCTTCTCTCTCTCTCATTGATTGAACTCTTGGAGCTCTGCCTGGGACCCAGCCTTGGATCTCTGTATCTGTTTCCATCAGTCACTAGATGAGGGTTCTATGATGACAGTTATGGTATTCAGCCATCCGATCATCAGAAAGCTTAAATTACACATAAAACCCCACACAGTAATAGTGGGAGTCTTCAACACCCCACTCTCACCATGGGACAGATCTGCCAGATCGAAACTTAACAGAGAAATAAGGGACTTAACTGATATTATGACTCAAATGTTCTTAATCGATATCTACAGAACATTCCACCCTAACAAAAAAGAATATACCTTCTTCTCAGCACCCCATGGAACCTTCTCTAAAATACTCAGTCACAAAGCAAATCTCAACAGATACAAAAAAATTAGAATAACCTCCTGTACTCTATCAGATCACCATGGTTTAAAGTTAGATTTCACAACAACAAGAACTCTTTCTTGATCTTTGGTTCCTATATTGTTTATTCTTTCTCCAAAATATATTTAAGTACAAATCACCATTGTCTATAAAAATAACATTTAAATCCCATTTGAAAGAGAACTTATTTTAGAACATCAACCTGACAAGAGGCATATATATAAAACAGATTTGCCTCCAAGCAGCAAATGTAAAATGAAATGCTAAAAAATAAGCTAAAATGTTTACGGTATTTCATAAGTATGTATTTATGTAAGTGTACAACAAGTATCAGATTCCCACAAAGGCCAGAAGAGGGCATCAGATGGTCTGGAATTAGAGTTATAGACAGTTCTGAACTGCCTGACCTGGGTGGTAAGAAAAATATAGCAAACTTAAATTTTACACAATTGCAGCTATATGATGGTATATAAGGTCAATGTAAAGCAAAATACCAAGTAAAACTGGCACAACATTGATGTATATCTCTAGACAAGAGATGTGTATGCCAAGATCAGCAAAGTAAATGAAAGAGCAGAGTCAGCAGTGTTAAAAAAATCAACACCACTGGCCAACTTAGTAGAAAACTATAACGGTAAAAAACGATATGTCTAATGTTTAAACAGGTATACACATTTGTTGTGTACATAATATAATATTAGCTTATATAAATGAGGATCTACTCAAATATCATGAGGAAATTAGAAAGTGTAAATGATAAACCTAGTCTGTTTTTTAATGTTACTTTAAATATGATACCAACAATCTTATATAACAACACATTCATTTTGTATTTCACTTTTTTATTTATTTTTTTCTCTCATACAGGACATTTCCACTGCAGCTTTACCTGCCTCTCCTTCTCCCAATCCCCATGCACTCTCCTTTCTCCCAGATTCACTGCCCTTCCTATTGCCTTCAGAAAAGAGCAGGACTTCCAGTGAGATCAACCAAACTCGACATAAGACACAATAAGATTAGGCACTATATCAGGACTGGATGAGACAACACAGTAGGAGGAAAAGGGTCCTAAGAGCAATAGAAAGAGTAAAAAAAAACCTTACACCCAAGCCAAGAACCACAGCATGCTTGCAGAAAGCCTGGTGCAGACCCATGCATGCCCGGTGGTTGCCACTTCAGTATCTGTGAGCTCCTATAATCCCTGCTTAGTTGATTCTGTGGGCAGTATTCTCCTGGTGTCCTTGACCCTCCTGGCTCTAACAATCCACCTCCATCCCTTTCTAGAGTTCCTCAAGTTTAACATTTGGCTGTGGGTCTCTTATCTGCTCCTGTCAGCTGCTAGAGGAAGCCTGTCTTTCTTGCATTATTTGAGGGCTGACATTTAACACTGTTAAATGTTCTAAAATCAAAGCACCATCAGGTTTGTGATCCTTACTGGAAGTCCTAGGAGAAGGTCTATGTTCTTGACCCTTCTAATTTTCTTTAAATCTTTTATATGACACAGTGTTGGTGTCTCTTGCATTTCATGTAGCCTGTGACAACCAGACATGATCCTTTGCTATTGCCAATTCATAGTACTCATTTCTTCTGTATGTAATTGAGAACAAGGATGCAATCAACAGTTCTACCAATTGACTGAGAGGTGATTCAGTGGTTATGAGCTTTTGCCACTACCCCAGATAATCTGGATTTGGTTCCCACAACCCATGCCAGGCAGCTTACGACTTTCCGCTGTGAGCTATCACCTAAGGATCTAATACACTCTCTGTCCTTTATGGGAACCTGTATACTTGTAGCACACATACAAACATACAATACTCACGCACCCTCAACTCACACACACATTAAAAAAAAAACTTTGAAAACACATTCCATATCTCACAGCTCTTTATTTAATTATACCTTCAATTTACTCACCAATGTCATGTAAATGCAGAAATATTGTGTTAGATGATAGTAGAGTTGTGGTTACTTTTTCTGTCTTGCAATTATATACCACCTGATGCCTATGAACACTGAGAACAGTTAAATGAAAAATTAAATAAATAGCATTCAACAAGAAAAAGACTCATTCTCAATTCCTATGATTTTTAACCTATTTATTTATAAATAATCACAAAATGCATTCAAAGTATTAAGATAAAAATATGCTTTATATATATACATATATATATATATATAGGTGCTTATAAGGGTAAAACAAGGGAAATTTAAATTTAAGCCATCACTTAATTGTCAGGAAAAAAATAATTAGAAATTGAAATTAGAAACTGTTATCAATGAATAAATATTAGAAAATTAGGTGTCAGAATATCTGTGGTATTAGGGATGTTATATAATTGTATATTTGCATATACACACATGTCTAATTATATTAAACTAAAATAAAATGTATAATAAAGTAGTATACTTCTCCATATTCATAAATATAATAATACCAATAAAAAGAAACAGTAATCAAACAATGAAAGTACATTGCTATCCAAACAATATTAACATATATGTATAGTCCTGTTTTGTCTACACTTAGGTATGGAGCAGATGGGTGCTCTGTAGAAACTTGCTGAACTAGCTGGAAAAACATGTCCCAGTCTAGAAGTCAGTCCTCTTCGACCCTCATCTGTCTCTCATATTTCAATAAGCATACCTTTAACACTCTGTTGCTATATTTTTCTTTATCATGGAATATGAAATTTCTGAAATATATTCATTTATCAGCTGCATAGTTCTTAATCTTTGTTAATTGTGTTGTCAGGAAGAAGAACATTAAATGTTAGATGGTTGATAAAACACTACATCAACATTACTACAAAGACAGTGTGGTATTGTCAAATATAAACAAACATAACACTGGAATAAAATAAAATCTGTAAAAGTTACCCATATCATCAATAAGCAACAATTTTTTAAAAGACTATTCACTGGATAAAGGAAGTAGCCACCTTTTAAAGTAGTAATATAGCAAAAACTGGTAATTCATGGCGATCATAATCTGATACATTATATGAACTAAATTATCAGTAGGTCTCTGTAGAGTATGAAAAATGCAGACACTGAGTGGATTCTTAAACAATAATTCAGAATGCATTTAGAACTTATTTAATAAAACAGGTTGCAGAGGTTGCATATTATGATTTATATCTACATTTTTTGTTTAGCTCAATGATCCTATCCATGCTTTAAAATACAGTCACTTATAACAATGCACATAGTAAGGTAGGGGTGTAGCTAGTGCTTGGCTAGCATGTATGAGGTCTAATACTTGATCCCTAGTACTGCATAGAACAGGAGTAATGCCCCAAGCCTGTAATCCCAGAACAAAAGCATATGATAATCATCTTGACATGTCCACTCTCATTCGATTTTCTGAAAGCAGGAAGGCCACACACACACACACACACACACACACACACACACACACACACACACACACTGCAAGAAATCTACTGCTTATCATTATCCTTTCCTCTCTGTAGGTATAAAAACAATATTCTATTTAACTGTAAATGTACATTTTAAATCTTTTACATGACTACGAAAACTGTTCAATATCTACCTTATCCAACAATTTTCCTGCTTAATAAATCCTATGTTGGCCAGCACTCGGGAGGCAGAGCCAGGTGGATCTCTGCGAGTTTGGGGCCAGCCTGGTCTACAGAGTGAGATGCAGGCAGGACAGGCACCAAAACTTACACAGAGAAAACCGTCTCAAAAAAAAAGAATCCCCTGTTGTAGGCTCCAAAAAGCCAAATGCTGATAAAATTTTGGAGTCTTACATTAAATATTTGAACAGTCTAAAGAATTAACAGAGTTAACCAGTTGTTGTTTTTAGCAAGTCAATAAATAAATACTGACATGATAGGATTAGGATTTTGACCTTTTTTTTGGGGGGGGGAATATAAAGTGAACATTGGTTTATATGAAACTACCAGCTTAATGTTACATTTATATATTCCTGAATCATGAAGAATGCATTGTTCTGCAATTTAAGTGAAACTATGAAATTAATAGTAGTAGGATGTTGTGGACCTTGATTTTTAAAAGCACTTTAAATTCAACTTCTTATTTAATATGTGTCCTAGTTAGGGTTAATACTGATATAATGAAACATCATGACAAATAGCTAGTTGGGGAGGAAAGGGTTTATTCAGCTTATGCTTCCACATCACTGTTCATCACTGAAAGAAATAAGAACAGGAACTCAGAAAAGAAGCAGATGCCATAGAGGGCTACTGTTACTGGCTTGCTCCCTATGGCCTGTTCAGTATGCTTTCTTATAGAACCCAGGACCACCTGCCAAGGGATGGCACCACACTGGACTGGTCTCTATCACAACAAATCACTAATTAAGACGATGCTTTGCAGGCCTGCTTATAGCTGGATCTTATGGAGATATTTACTCAATTTAGGCTCCCTCTTCTCCAATGACTCTAGGTTTGTCATTTGCCATAAAATAAGCAAGCACAACTGACCCCTTGTCAACTTGTCACACAAATGCATCACTATTAAGCCATTCTATCCATTTCTATCCATCTCAATGACTTCACATTAATGTGAACACCACAATGTAAAATATTCCAAATTTTAAAAAGTCTCACAGTCTTTAAAAATTCAAACACTTGAAAGTTCAAAGTCTTTTTAAAATATCCAAACTTTCTTTTAAAATCCAAAGTCTGTGTAAAACTCCAAAATCTCTTTAATAGTTTAAAGTCTCTCAACTATGGGCTCTTATAAAATAAAAAATATATAAATTAATTGAATCCTTTATTACTTTAAGATGGAAGAGTCAGTCACAATTAAATCAAAGCAAAAACCAAATTCAAACTGTGAAAATAACCCAATAGCCAATGTCTGGGGTCCATTCATTTTCATATGTGCTCCTTGAAGGCACTTGGGTCATTTCATTGGCTCAGATATCTGTGGCATACACAGCTTGTCTTCTAGACTCCCTGGCTCCACTCCACTGCTGCTGCTAATATTGGTGGTCATCTCATGGTATTGGCATCTTCAAAATGCTGTGGTGTTCTGTAGCAAAACTGGGCTATACCTTTACTAATTCTTGGTTCTCTTCATGGTGCCAAGCCTCAACTTCTCTCCATGATCCCTTCAATTCTAGGGCTTCAACTGCTACTGTAGCGGCACCTTCTCCAATGTCTTGTCCTGGCCTCTCACAGTCCTTTTGTGTGTGGGGGTGTGTGTGTGTCTCAGCTGCATTTCTTGACCCCCCCTTCATGCCTCCAAAACCAGTGCCACTTAGGTTACACTGCCAAGTTCAGTTGATAGCACAGGTTACCTCTGGAACAGTGCTTCTCTGTGTGGATTCTGAAGAAACACTTCCAGGAAGATTTTTACCAAAATGATGCTGGTCTCTTCTTAATCACTTCTAATTTCTTAGCTCCTGCTGACCAGCATCTATTGTCCCAGTAAAGCAAAGACTTTACTTTATTGGCTCAGATCTCTATTTTTTCAATCCCAACTAATCAGAATGACAGATTTTTAACTCAAAATATGTAATAGCCATGATAAAGCCTCAAGTGACTTTCAAACTTCTCTTTGGAACTTCACAAGCCAGGCCTCCATCATCCGCATTTCTCTCAACACTCTCATCTTCCAAGTTCCCGTAGAACAAACAGCTCACCAAGTTTTGAATACTCAAAGGCTATTTATTGTACCTTGAGGCTTTTGAAGTTCTTCCACAGTCCTCCCCAAAACCATGGTATGTCAATAGCAGTAATTCCCCACAATCCTGGTACCAACTTCTGTCCTTGTTATGGTTACTATTGCTAAGATTGCTATGATGAAACACTAGGTAAAGTCAAGTTGGGGAAGAAAAGATTTACTTGGCTTCTTCTTCCACATCATAGACCATCACTAACAGAAATCAGCACAGGAACTCAAGGAGAGCTGGAACCTAGAAGCAGGAGCTGATGCAGAGGCCATGGAGGAGTACTGCTTACTGGCTTCCTCCACATATCTTGAATATCCTATGTTATTATAAAACCCAAGGCCATCAACTGGGGGATGGCCCAACTCACAGTGAGCTGTGCCCTTCTCCATTAATCCCTAGTTAAGATAATGCTATACAGCCAGATCTTATGAGGGTATTTTCTCAAATGAGTTTCCCTTATCTCAGATGACTCCAGCTTATGCCAAATTGACATGAGAATAGCCACAAGAGTATGTTTTATTATTTCATTTTAACATTTTGACTGTGGATAGCTTTACTTAGTTTTATTATTTAGAAAGAAATCCACACTGCAACTTTGTAATCATAGAAACAGGACATGTATTCCTATTGATGTCTATTATAATATAATAAAGTCAATGGATGGCATGTCCTCTACTCTGCAATTTATCAGGTACTTTGTTTATATCTGATGTGCTGGTGGGGACAGGGACAGAGCATAGTGTTTTTTGTTGTTGTTTTTGTTTTTGTTTTGTTTTGTTTTTGTGAAGCACTAGAGAGTAAAACATCCAAAAGTGGTATGGTGGAGGGGAGGGTCTGGGATGAGAGGAGGGAGAAGAAACTGTGAGTGGGATGTAAAATAAATTAGAACATTAAAAATGAAATAAAATAAAACTAAGTGGGACCTCATGAAACTGAAAAGAGGGAGAGGGAGAGACAGAGAGAGCTAAAGGTATATCTCCGTGGAAGAGTGCTTCCCTAGCATGCATGTAGCCTTAGATTCAAAACCAGTACTAAAAAAATAAAAGAAGTGATATTGAAATTACCAGAAAAAGTTTCTCAGTAGAAAAATATGTACTGTAAAAATGTTTATCCTACTCTACTTGACCAATATTTTAATTCTAATATTAGAAATTTTGACTTTAGTAAGCAATAAATATTCTATTTTTTTAGCTTTGAAACCAGGATGGGCTTTTATTTAGTAGAAACATAACCAATATATAAATATATAAAATATGTAATAAATATTCTATTTGATATGAATTTAGAATACATATAATATACAGAATAAGCAAATTAAAATTAAATATGCCTTTCTAGTGGAATAAATGCAAACCAAATATATTGGAAATATTTTATTTACAACACAAAATAAAAAAGTAGAGAAATTTTTTTTGGGGGGGGGGGTTTCAAGACAGGGTTTCTCTGTGTAGTTTTGGTACCTGTTCTGGATCTTGCTCTGTAGACCAGGCTGGCCCTGAACTCATAGAGATCCACCTGGCTCTCCCTCCCAAGTTCTGGGATTAAAGGCACACATCACTGCCCGGTGGCAATTTTGATTTTGCACATCCTTAAATTATTTATTTCCCAGCCATTTCCAGTACTTTTCACTTCATTTTTCATTGTACTTTATTTTTATTTGTTTGTTTGTTTTTGTGACATGGTTCATGTAGCCAAGGCTAGACCAAAACGTGGTATATGACCAAAGAATACACTGACGCAATTCTTCTGCCTTCACTTCTAGAATACTGGGATTGAGGAAACTCAACCATCACCTTATGATTCCTGCATGATAGTAACACATGCTAACATGACTGCCTAAACTGAAGCTGAACAATAAGGACACCAGTTAACATGCCAAAGTGGAAAGAGAAGCCCACAAGCCTCAACCCTGTATAGAGAACTGTATGTAGATAAGTGAAGAAAACTGGAACCAGAAATGGTCCTCCCCAGGAGGAGCACATCAATTGCTTTTCCAGTGCTAAAACGTAAGACTTGAAAACATACATACAAGACATACTGAACAGGTTATATTTAAGAATATATATTCATATATGTATATGGATTTGAAGGAGAGTTGGGAGGAGTTTATGAGAGAGATTGGAGGGAAGAAAGGCAAGAGGACCATGTAAATAAATTATAATCCCAAAGGAGAAACAAATGAATGCACTACAACTCTTACCCCTTTCTAACATTTAAAGTAGGCCCAGTTACTAAAATCTTCTTTCCTAGTACATAAGTTTAAATTATTCAAAATTATATTTGTATAATATACTATACAGACATATGGAAAGTTAGTGTTTTGAGTAAGTCCAAATTTGTCTGTGCATTTCAGGCATCATAAGGCAAATTAACAGGACCAAAATATTTAATTAAATTCTTTGGAATAAATACTATCTTTTAATGAGGAAATAGATTTTCTTCCTATCTGTAAAATCAATCATTGGAGATATTGTGTATTCTTAATGAAGTAAAATAAAAAATGAAGTCATGTGAACAAAATCAGTTAGAATGTATAGTTTCTTGGCTACCAACTATTTTAATTATAAACCTAAGAATTTTGCATTTTGCTAATAAAATTTGAAAAAGTGGGCATAATAATATTTCAATTAATATAAATGTTTCATAAAACAGTAGTAGAATAAATTTATATATACTGATAGACATCAATTGACATATTAATATATATCACCACTTTTCAGATTCTCTATATCTAAACATATGGGTATCTTTCTATTTCTAAATGGACATCACTGTCAACAAATAAAGATTTGTTCTTTTGCCTCAACATTACTAAAATGAAATCACTTGCTAAGCTTTAATTTTTGAGTTTCTAATATCACTTCATAGAACTTTTCCTGAAATTCTATCTGGGAAATTTTATTCTCTAAAACTGAAATACAAGTCAGTAGAGTATTTCATGTCAATCCTGGTTTAGTCATGAGAGATTTCTCCTGCTTATCTTCCCGCAGCCATCTGCTCTCTGCTTCAAACACTCCCCACAACTCTCAATTGCACCTAGACTTATGGATATTTAAAAAATTGTCACCCACTTGCACTACATAAAAAACACTAACACATTCAGATACAAGAATCTTCATAACCAGAACCCACACAGAATTTCAGAGATGCTGACATTCATATTTATATAGCATTTTATTCTGTCTCTTTCACTTCTACACACTTACATAATCATTTAATCATCTCTCTCATTCGAATTTTCTTGCTAATAACTATTCAGAGGAAAATGCCTGTGTCTACCTGTCTTAGGGTTACTGCTGTGTGATAAGACAACACAACAAAAAGCAGAGAAGAGCAGGTCTCCCAGGGACATCAAACAAACAAACATGGTATAACATGCTACAATAAGACCAGGCACATTCCTGATCAAGGCTAATCAAGATGAGGCAACCAAGTAGGAGAAAAGGGATCCTACAAGTAAAAAAAAAAAAAAAAAAAAAAAGACTCAGACACAGTCCTATCTCCCACTGTTAGGAATCCCACAAGAACACCAAGCTACTCAATCATAGCATATATGCAGAGGACCTAGGTCAGACCCCTATAGACTCCCTGATCTCTGTGAGCCCTTTTGAGCCCTATTACTGAAGAGAACACCTATACAACTCATTGAACATGAAGAAGTCTAGCTCGTGCTTACATAGAGCCTTCATCCCTCCTGACTGGTGTTCATAGTACTATAAGGTACTCTGCATGATACAAAAAGAAAAAAATGTAAACACCAACTGTGGTGGTTTGGTTAATAGTGGTCCCCATAGGCTCATATATTTGAATACTTAGTCATCAGTGAGTGGTACCACTCATATTTAGGAGCTGTGACCTTGTTGGAGTAGGTTTGGCCTTGTTGGAGGAAATGCATCACTGGGGGTTGCCTTTGAGGGTTTCAGAAGTGCAATCCAGGCCCAGTGAGACTCTGTTTCTTTCTGCAGCATGGGGATCCAGATGTATAAACCACAGCTTCTCTAGTTCCATGTCTACCTATGTGTTACAATGCTTCCCACCTTGCTGATAATGGAGTAAACTCCTGAAACTTAGTGCAAACCCTGATTAAATGCTTTTCTTTATGATAGTTGTTGTGGTTATGGTGTCTCTTCACAGCAATACCACATTGACTTAGACACTAACTCAGCTACAAAACCGTCAATGTACAATGACATCCTGCCTCCAAGATGATCTACTGCACCAGTGGCATAAAGCCTGTTGGAGTAATCCATCAATATCTAAGTGTATTGGAGGCTCATTTCCTGAGATGCAGCTCAACCCTGACATTGCTTGGTTGGCCAAGAACTTTAGATTAGCCAGACCAGTCACTTAGATGGAAACCAAACACTACTGTTCAGCTAAAGAAACATAACAGTAAAATGACTCCTAATGACATTCTTCTATACTCACAAGCTTTTCTTAGCCACTTCCAGAGAAAGCACTTCCTGCAGCAGATAAGAATACATAGACCCCAAATCAGACGTTATCCAGAGACAGAGCAACCTTGGTACACTCATATCTAAAAGGGATATCACCATTAAATACCTCTCCTCAGGGCTCAGGGAACCCTGCTGAAGAGAAGGTGGAAAGATTGTGAGAGCCAGATGGGATGGAGGACACATATGAAACAAGGCCCTCTAAATTGATCAGGATCAAAGCACATATGAAGCCACAGAGAATGTGGTAGCCTGCACATGGCCTGTTTGTGTTTGGTCCAGATGAGGGCCCTGTGTCCAAAGGGGAAGGAAACACACACCCTTATCCCTATCCCAGAAATTATCTCTAAGTGATAAAGAGTTATTTTTTCTCCAACTGAGTCTCACTGGGTATACAAAGCACTCTTCAGGACTGGCCCCATGTCCAGCAGTTGGTGGTCAACACAAGATGAACTGAGTGGCATGTGAGAGGTTCTTGTCAGGGTCTTCCTCTGTGTTTTCCTTACAATACTTTTGAAGACCTATTATGGTTTCTTGTGTCTCAACATCTATGTATGTTCCTTTTGCTTTTTCTTTAGCGCTTTTTCTTCCCTTTGTTTGTTTTGTGCTATTCTGATTTGTTTTATTTATTTATCGTTATTATTTTTATATTTGCCTGTTTATATTCTAATGAGAGAGAAATGTTGTGGATTTGGGGGAATGGAGAAGTTGGTAGGGCCTGGAAGGAGTTGTAGGAGTGGAAACCATAATCAGAGTATCGTATATAAAAATATTTTTTCAAAAAAAAGGTAACAGGAGACATATTCAAGAAAGATGATATATATATATGTATATATATACATACATATATATGAACAAGGAGTTATCAAAACAATAAATAAAAGTAGCTAAGAAATATCTTAAAATTTTTATTTTTTTAGAAATTAAGGAAATGCAAATCCAACCAACTTTGGATTTAACCTTTCCTTGGTTAAAATGGCTAAGGTCAACAAAACAAAGGACAACAAATGCTTGCAAGGCTGTGTGGAAAATGTAACATGCATTTACATTTCTTGGGGCTTCAAAGAGGTACAACCACTCTGAAAATCGGTATAGAGAACTCTCAAAAGCTAAAAATAAATCTACCATATGAACCAGCTATGGGCACTCCAATACCTATGCTCAAAGCACTGGGCACTATTTACTACAGTGCTTGATCAGTCATGTGTACTACAGCTCTATTCACAGTTGCTAGGAAACGGAGACAGCTTAAATGTCCTTCAATTGATGATTGGTTAATGAAGAGGCGGCATACATACTCTAGGGGATACTATTCAGACGCAAAGAAAACTGAATCATGAAGTTACCAGGTAACGGGATAAAATTAGAAAAGATTATTGAGTGAAGCAATCCACACCCAGAAAGAGAAATGTCAAATGTCTCTGTAATCTGTACTCCTTACCTCAAATCTTCAGTTCTATACCTGAAGTTAAGACCTGCTTAACAAGAAGGAATTTATGTCACAGTACTGTAAAGCTAGCTACATGCTGGAATCTAGAGAGGTCATGTATCACAAATGAGAACTTCCAACATACTTACTAGATGTATGTCCTAACAGCATTCGATGTCTGTATTCTTGAACCCACAGACAAGTGTAAATACCATCCTGCTTCAAAGAAAATTCTCTTAGCAATAGAAGGAGAATGCTACAGAAAACTACAACTATTAAAGTTCACGGAACAGGAGGTTGTATGGTGGCCATTCCAAATGGATGAATGGGCAGTGGAACAGTCGAACATCTGCAGTAAAAATTCAATGAACTTAGTGGTAGGGAGGGAGAAGGAAAGTCAGATAATAGGAAGTTTCCTGTAAATCTGTGTCTTATAGAAATATCAGGAAGCTAACCCCATAAAGAAAATATAGTTCCTCCTCCTCCTCCTCCTCCTCCTCCTCCTCCTCCTCCTCCTCCTCCTTCTTCGTCTTCTTCTTCATCTTCTTCTTTCAGCACAGTGTTTCTCTGTATAATTCTGGCTATCCTGGAACTCTCTATGTAGACCAGGCTGGTCTTGCCTGCCTCTGCCTCCCGAGGGCTGGGATTAAAGGCATACACCACCACAGCCAGCTGACAATATGGCTTCTTAAATAAGACTTTAACAAGAACAATACAAATAGACACATATTTAAGATTGTGTGTGTGTGTGTGACTTAACAATTAAACAAAATAATTAATTTTAAGGAGAGCAAGGGAGTAAATGGCTGGAATATGCTGTAGGGAAGGGAGAGATGGATATTATATAATTATATTTCAATTAAAAATTAAAATTAATAAAAAGATTATTTTTTCCTAATGAGAAACATTGTCAGTTTTTCTTCCTGGTATTTTGAAGTACAACATATGCTACTATTAAACAAAACCTTCACCTTGGTCTGACTACAAATCTTTACCCACCTGCCAACTTCTTCCCTTTAAGAATTCTAATCAATCTTTAATCTCCAGGGTACTTTTTTTCACCTGAATACTTACAGCTTAACAAAACCACACACTCTGAAAATGAATTTTACACAGAATACATTTCCCCTTCTTTTAAACTTTAGAATGTAAACCTAGCATTTTTTTTTTACAAAGAACTAGCATAATTTATAACTCTAACATCCTCATCTTCTATAGTAAGGTGCCATTCCTCCCTTATTCTAAGAGTAGAGAGTAGGTCCCATGGCTATTTCTGTCTCTGCAGCACTCCAAGCCCATCTTCTCTTTCCAGCCACAGTGGACCATGCTCAGGGCTTCTTTTTTTCACTGATTGCAATAATGTATTCAATATTTATCTGCTTTGATAGCAAATGCTTTCAAGCAGCATTTTCTTTTTGAAAAAATATAATTGTTCTTATGTTTTCCCTTTTAAAATACATTCAGCATAGCAAATTGCATACATAATCACACTGAAAATTCTCTGTGACATGGTGCATGCTGTCTATCCATTTTTACCTATGCTTTCTGTTTCCTTCTGCTGAGCCTAGTTCATGCAGTCCTGGAGGCACAGAGTCATTTCATTGCAGTTTTCTGCTAAATTTGTGTAGTTTTTTATCAACTTAAACTAGTGATGAAATTTTTCTAAAAATCATTTAGAAAGGATCACAATTGCACACTAATGAAGTGAGATAGTTCAAAAATGGAACAAAACTAACAATTTTTTTCTTATTTATTAATGATAGAAGTGATGAAAAAATCAGAAATGATTTGCTTAGCTCTGCATTTCAAAGTGAAAGTATCAAATATTCCAAATTACTTGAAACAGTACATACACCAACTTTTATTTGAACTGAAAGCATTATAAATCCAATAATCTAAATATTGCTAAGTATTTTAAATAATTTCATTTATTTTGTCATAAAGGGAAGAAAATATCTGAATTGTAAAAAGTACATAGGAAATTTTCTAAAGCTTTAAAGTATTGGTTCTCTGCATGTTTCATGCCCATGTTTTCTATCCACTTCCCTTCTTCATGCTAGAATTTTCTTCTGGCTTGAATTTCACAAGTTTGGTGTGTGCTATGAGTTCCTAGTGAAACTGCTCTGCTGTGTCCTGAAGACATTTCCATGCAGTTATTCACTTGGCCCTTACATTATTTCTACCCCTTCATCTTCAACATCTTTGAGTCTTGGATGCTGGGAGGTGCCTGATATATGTTTCCATTAGGGCCGAACTGTCTGGAGTCTCTTATTCTGTGAACCTTAACCAGTTTGTGTCTTGTGTTAATCACTATCAACTACAAATGGAAGAGTCTCAAATGAGAACTGACATAGGAATTGATCTATGGGTCTAAGGATATACAAGGAATCAGTTTAGTGCTATATTCACTTAACTGCATAATAGTAGCTTCTCCCTTAGGGACAATGCTTTTCTAGCTATAGATTGTATTGTTTTTCTTTCTGAAGTTTTCAATGCATTTTAGATTAGAAAAAATTAATACAATTTTTATGATTCATAAAAGGTGGAAAAATGTATCTGTTTTTCCTCACAAGACAGTCATCTTCACATCTTCAAATTTTTCAGTCACTTGAAAAATTACATGCTAGAAAGATTTCAGACAAAATAAATGAGGTACCTCGATTCCTCAGTCTCTCTGTCTCTCCCTCTCCTTTTCACATATATATGTGTGCGTGTGTGCAAGCACTCACGCACACACACACACAGATTCACAGATTCATGAACATATACTTTTAAACAATATTTATATAATTATTATATTGCAAAACTACTGAATTTATGATGGGGAAAAATCACAATTTACCATATTGTTTTTATTCTACTATGAGTCAAATAAAGGAATAAAAAATACTGCATTCAGAAATATATAAATAAAAATTAATTACTGATTCATGCTTTGCAATTTCTTTTATAAGACAAGAGCTATTTTCCAATTGAATTGTCCTGAAGAAAGCATATTTTATGGTGGTAAAACAAAAGTGAGATTCACAAGTTGTTAATTATGCAGAGGTCCCTAAGAGGTGGTGATATCTGTGGATGGCAGAAGACAGCATTGTTGGAAAACTCTTTGGCCAACTGTGGACAATAAAGCTGGGTTCTGTTCTTCATGCTCACTAACAAAACAAATGAGCATGTTACTTAAAGATGCCAAATAACATAATGATTATGGGAAAATGTGTTTTCTTTTATTTTTCATTTTTTATTAAAATTTTTTTTATTCATTTTACATACAAATCAAAGATTCCCCTCCTCCTTCTTCCTACCCTGTAGCACGAATCTTAAAGAGTCTTGTTAATGAAAATAAATATCTAATACCTGGAGCAGGTATTGGGGTGAATTCTGGAAGATCAGATAAGCAGAACAAGCCACAGCCACCTCACCTTGCCAATTCCTCAGCTGATCCTGTTTCCTCAGACTGGAAGCTTCTGAGTCCTCATCCAAATGGATCTCAGCAAAACTGTGCTGCTCAAAGCCTGAAAGCTTAACCAGCTCTAGTTCCTGGTCCTCACGCCTTATATACCTTTCTGCTTTCTGCCACCACATCCTGGGATTAAAGGCTCACTTCTTGCTATTAAAGGCTTGAGTCACCATGCCTGGCTGTTTCCAGTGTGGTTTTAAACTCACAGAGATCCGGATGGATCTCTGCCTCCCAAGTGATAGGATTAAAGGCATGTGTGCCACCATTTTCTGGTCTCTGTCTATCTAGTGGCTGTTCTGTTCTTTGACCCCAGATACGTTTATTAGAGTGCACAATATTGAGGAACATAATACCACCATACCACACCTCTAGCCTCACCCCCAAACCACCCCCCTTCCCTCCTTCAAGAAGGTAAGGCCTCCCATGGGGAGTCAGCAGAGCCTGGTACATTTAATAGAGGCAGATCCAAGCCCCTACCTCAAGGCTGTAAGAGGTGTCCCATTATAGGTAGTGGGCTCAAATAAACCTGCTCATGCAACAGGGATGGATTTTGATCCTACTACAACCAAACTAAACTACTGGGAACTCATGAAACTTAGATCAACAGCTGTGCAGTCTGCATGGGACTGGACTAGGCCCTCTGCATAGCAGGACAGTTGAAAACGGGAAATAGTGTTTTCAATGGAACAATTATTGCTTCAAACTTTATATATAATTATACAATTCTAAAAGCATAGAAAAATTGGCATAAATGGAACATAAGCTATTGTCATAAAATACAATAAGTCAAAAATTCATATTGTGTTTGGTAGTTAATATTTATACATTAGTAACTAATAACCATGTAATAGTCCATTTATGTCAAACACACACACACACACACACACACACACACACACACACACACACACACACAAACTTTATTGTAAACTTTCACTGGGTTTGTAGTGCTGACAATACTTATTCTCACAGGCATTCAGATCATAGCAAAACCTGACCACAAACATCAAAATGGTATTCATCTTACTGTCATTGTCTAGTGAAATTGGGGATGTGATTTGAAAAGCCATTTAACCTAGTCTATGTGTCATTTAAAAGGTCAGGTGCATACAGGTTTGAGGTAAAAACAAAACCCAACATAAAGATTCCATATGTTGACCTTTATTATCTGACTTATTTTAGAGCTCGGTTTTCAATGCTGCCGGACATTGTATCTTACTTCATCAAATCTTCACTGTGACACTTTGTCCTCTATCAGGCAAGGATGAGGAAGAAGAATGAAGCACCAGACCACAGAGGTCTTGGTAGGGTTATGATTGAATATTTTCTCCTGGAATTTGAATTTTCAGCATTGGTTTTGTTGACCGCCTATTCTCACACCCTCCCTGTCCTTGAACATCTTGTAGGGAAAGTGCTGTTAGCCAGCAATTATCACTACGAGTTCGGAGAACTTTGACACACTGTCTGCATGCTTTCCTAATTGTGGGTGTTATATGTTCTGTCTCCAGCCTGTTCTCAACATTTCCCATGTCGAGGATAATCTCTAATTTTGCCTTTGCCAGCGAGAACAACCCCTATTTCCCTGAAATGAACTGAATATCTTTATCCTCCAGAAAGCATTATTGCAGAGAAGATGTGGCCCAGTAGGAGAGGGAGTGAAATCTACTACAAGAAAATGGTCTGAATAAAAAAAGAGAAAAAAAAGTGTAATAATTTTATTAATGATGAAAACAGAGCATGCTTTTGGTAGGTATTCACTCATGATTGCAACAAAAATAAAAACCACTATATATCTCAGAAGCTTTACATTTATTTACATTTATTCACTGATCTTATGTCTAAATATGTTTATAATAAAAATAAAAAAATGTTTTTGCAAAGCCTCATAATAAATGTTCATAATAGTTATTTTATCTAATAAGCCCCAAATTAGAACTGGCAAATATCCATCATCATTAATTGCATTTATTTTTAATTATGTGGGGTTTTTTTTCTGCCTGATTCAACTATAGCAGAAAAACATTTGACAAGCTAAATGGCAGTTTCCCTCCTTAAACAAGTACATATCCTATGTGCCCGGCATAGCAAATGTATCCTGAGACCTGTCATTCATTGATATTAGATACTAATCCCCACGAGGGCAATTTGTGTTCACACTGAGTAGATGATTGCAGCTATAGATTTCACCAGATAAAAGGACAATGAGATTGTTGGGAAATAGAAAATGTGGTTTTGTTTGTTTGCGTTTTTAGTTTTGTTCACGTTTATCATTCCTGCCTTGGAGGCAGAAGTGAAGGTTAAAATGGAAGTCCAAAGGGTTTATTTACCACCTCTTACATCCTATAACTTTAGGCAGCACACTGCTCTTCTACATCGACAGCATCATTTTGATTGCATTTGCTGGTTTAGACTTAGCAAATAGGCAGATCATCTTGGAAACAAACTTGTCCTAGTAGCTCAAATAGACTATTACCAAGGGAGCTTAAATGAGGAGAAGTTTCTAAGAGTTCAATGATGGCATACTGACACTATGTCTTGAAAGTCAACTTAAGTGACATATACTTCAAAGACCTCTGGGTTTCCATTCCAGCCTCCATTTAATCTGTATTTCTCTAATTTCATAGTCAAGTACTATGGAACTGTACAACAGGTCTTGACCCTCCAGAATATTTCCTCGGACTTTAAGCTGTGCGGTCGGGTAGAATGCTTCTTGAAGCACATGAGATGGATAAGCTGCTGTATTCTTCTAAGATATCTTCAGTCACTTTGTGACTGACAGGTGTAATTAGGTGCTAGAAGCTTGCAACAATTACACACTTTCTCCCAGACCCTGAGAGGATCAGGAGGAATATAGGAATCCAGACAGCAGGCACACTGAGGTATGGATTTCCATGCACATAGCCATTCTTACTACACCTTCAAGAGACTTGAATGAGGTTGGTGTGAGCAGAAGCCAATTACAAGCCTGTGTGTTAGTCAGAGAGAATTCCTGTTGAATGCTTCTTCTCTCCCCTTTATTTCACAGTATTACCCAGAAACTGTGCTGTGAAGTTTCTCAAAAAGTCTGGAGAATTACAGCAGTTTTTGATATGTGTTCGGACATCACTCTGTCTGCCTTAAAATTACCTTGTTGTTGTAGCTTTTTATTAATTCTTTTAAATTTTCATACAATTTTTTTTTTCATTTTTGTCTGTACTTACTTTCTGGAGTGCAAAATGTGTGTTCAGTCACACATAGTACATGTATGTCAGAAGATATCAGATGCCCTAGAGCTGGAAAGATATTTGTTAGCTACCACGTGGATGCTGATGACTGAACCCAGGTACTCTGCAAGAGGAGCAAGCGCTCTTAACCACTGAGCAATCTCCAGTCCCTTAAAATGATTTTAAAATATATACTCTACTGTTCTTCCAAAGGCAAATGAACTGACATTGTCAGTATTTTATTGTTTTTGCCCTATCATTAAAATTTCTTTTAATACCTTAGATACATTCATAATTTCCTTCTCTGAATTCTCACATTAGTACTATTTGGTCATTCAGACTTTGATTGTTGCATTGTTTGATAGAATTAATATGTGTTAATGGATGTGAAGTATCATTTAGTGCCTCACACATATGTGGGGTGCCTAAACTGATGTTTGTGTTATGTCAGTCATTAATTAGACTTCTTGCACTGTTTTCTACAAAATTTATCATTACGTTTTTTAATATCATGCAAAGTAATATGTATTAAAATTTACCAAAGCCTGTTGTTTTAGACAATTTAGACAATATCCAACAACATCTTGGACTTTATTTTTTAATAAATCTATTTGCAATAAAATAGAAGATGTTCATAAATAATATATGCTTTTATTACTATATTTTAAGATTAATATTAATTGTGATGATTTGCATTCCTATTCATTCTTTTTGACACATAAAAAGATTTTTTCTTTTTATGATAGGTATTTTGAATTTTTTGGTTTGGGGATTTGAAAATATAATCTTGGAAAACATAATATAATTCTCATACCTAAGAAGAAATTCACTAAGGGCACTTTCTTATAAATTTTATATATTTCACTATCTTTGAAAGAAATTTGTAAATATTACATCTTTAGAGTTGATAACTAATAGTCACTCAAGAGGAGACTTTAAACCTTAACTTGTCTGTGGAATTTTAAATTACAAAGAACTATAGTTTGGACAGCCATGAAATCAAAGTTATATGTGTTGGAAATCATTTAATATTTTATATGAACTCACTTTAGTATTTAAAACAACTACTATTTACTTAATGTTTATGTCCTATAGCCTCAACTCTGTCAAGAAGAACATTACCTGAGTGTTTATATTTATTGGCTAAAACACACATACATACACACACACACACACACACACACACACACACACACACACACACAAACACGCATTGTCCAAGTAAAATATTTCACCATGATTCACAGCAGAGTTTGTTTATTACATGATATATAAAAGCTTGATAAAAAGATATCTGAAAATCAGGTTTTCAATTAAATGACTTTGGTCCCTTAATTCTATTTCCAACATTTTAGTGTCCTGATTGTGACAGTACTCTCCAAAAACTAATTTCTTCAAGTAGCTGAAATAATAATATGTATCTATGAAAGAAGCACAGTGGTACTTTATCTTTCCTTCCTGATAATAAGACCAAGTAATTTTTAATAATATATTAATTTGTTACTTGAATATGTCATGCGTGCACAAAATATATATTGATTTATTCTCCCCACTCTAACACTCTAACCCTCCCTCTAGGACCCAACAGCCAATCTACCTCCTTACTTCATTAATACAATTATTATTATTAATAGTCTCCTAACTCCAATTAGTGTTAACAATATGCTCATGAGTGTTGGGCTGTTTGATGGGAATGAGAAACCTAAAGGAGGTCACATTCCCAAAGTATAAGCCTGTCCTTCCCTCAGTAGCCAGCAATGGCAACAGCTCCCATAGCTTTTGGGAGGCTACAGGAGCTCCTTCCTCACTGGATTAGGGTTTCTATTGCTGGGAATAGACACCATGACAGTGACAGCTTTCAAGAAAATCATTTCATTGGACCTGGCTTACAGATCAGAGGTTTAGGCCACTTTCATCATGGCAGGAAGCATGGCAGCATGCAGGCAGACACAGTGCTCAAGAAGTAGCTGAGAATTTTACATACAAATAGACAGGAAGCAGGAAGTGAATGACACTGGGCCTGGCTTGAGCTTCTGAAACCTCAAAGCCCACCTCCAGTGACACGCTTCTCCCAGCAATACCCCACCTACTCTACCAAGAACAGCCTCTAATAGTGTCACTCCCTATGAGCCTAAGAGGACTATTTTAATTCAAACAACCAAGTTCTACTCCCTGGTCCTCATAGGTTCATAGCCATATTATATATAAGGGAGAAATGTGTTCAGTCTAACTTCAAAATCCTCATAGTCTGTAACAGTCTCAACCTTGTTAAAAAAGTAAAGTTCAACTCTCCTCTGAGGTTCATGCAATTGCTCAACTGTAGTCCCCTGTAAAATCAAAATCGAAAAGCAGATGCATATGTCCAACATACAACGCACAGAAAATACACTGCTGTTCTAAAAGATAGGAAGAGACCACAGTAAGGAAATTCTGGAGAAAACAAGACTGAAAACTGCTGGGCAAACTTCACACCATGCATCTACATGTCTGATGTCAATGCACCCTTCAGAGCTCGAGCTTCTTTCAGCTTTGCTGACTGCCTTACAGTTCTTTCCTTCTGGCTGACTCCACTCCCTTGTAGCAGCTCTCCATTGCAAGTGTCCCATGATGCCCGAATCTCTAAGTGCTTGGGGTCTCCAAGGTAATCCAGGCTTCATCTTCACATATTCACACAATGGTCTCTCTGGCTTTTATGCAGGGGTACCTCTAACACATGCCTGGCCTCAGTGGCTTTCCTCAGTCACTGAAGATGTTTCCATTACCCCTTTCTTGTATCCTTGACTTTAAATCCAGAACCACATGGCCTCAGTTGTCCAATTCTACTGCTTTCTGGGGATGAAATATGTTTCCCTAGTTAAATTACATTTTCTTCCAATGCTTCAAACTTGCTTGGTAGACCAGGCTGGCCTCCACATCAGAGATCAGACTGCCTCTGTCTCCTGAGGGCTGGGATCAGAGGTGTATACCACTACACCTGGCACTAATCTTTTCTTTTTCTTTCTTCCTTTCTTCCTTTCTTCCTTTCTTCCTTTCTTCCTTTCTTCCTTTCTTCCTTCCTTCCTTCCTCCCTCCCTCCCTCCCTCCCTCCCTCCCTCCCTCCCTCCCTCCCTCTTTCTTTCTTTCTTTCTTTCTTTCTTTCTTTCTTTCTTTCTTTCTTTCTTTCTTTCTTTCTTTCTTTCTTTCTTTTTTGGTTTTTTGAGACAGGGTTTCTCTGTGTTGCTTTGTGCCTTTCCTGAAACTTGCTTTGTAGACCAGGCTGGCCTTGAACTCACAGAGATCCACCTGCCTCTGCCTCCCGAGTGCTGGGATTTAAGGCATGCACCACCACTGGCCGGCTTCTAATCTTTTCTTTAATTCCTTTTCACAAGTTGCAAGTTTAGCTGGGTAGGGTCTTGCTCTTAAATCACCACTCCCATTATTCCACTTATCATCAAGATTTTCTTTAATCTGTTTGCTCTTTTGGTGTGTCTTTCCTACTCCAACTGTACATTTTGTATTGATTATTGTTCAGATTGCTCCCTTTCATTATAAATCTGCATAAGACTGGTTACTAATAGCTATACCAAAGAGTCAATACTAGTTTGTTTTGAAATGTCATCTGTTAAAGCTATTAATCCACAATTCTTCAATTTAGTCTCAGATATATACACACACACACACACATATATGTGTGTGTGTGTGTGTGTGTGTATGTGTGTGTGTGTGTGTGTATGCATGCATGCATGTATGTATGTAGATATTGGACAAGGACAGAAAGCAGCCATGAACTTTCACAACATTATCACAAGAATGGTTTCTAGGCCACATACTGATATTCTTTTCTGCATCTTCTTGAGCCAGGCCCCCAATTTCTGATCTCCCTCAGCACCATCATCCCCCATGTGCCTACTAGTATAACCTACTAAATTTTGCTTAAAGCATTCTTTCATAACCAAAACTCCCAAGTCCCTATTCCTCTCGACAAAAACATGGTCAGGCCTATCACAGCATTCCCAGCCTTTGGTACCAACTTCTCTCTTAGTTAGGGTTTCTATTGCTGGAAGAGACACCATGACAATGACAACTCTTTATAATGGGGAACGTTTAATTGGGACTGGCTTTCAGGTTCAGGGCTTTAGTCCATTATCATCTGTAGCAGGAATCTTAAAAGTTCTTGCCAATTCCTCAGCTGGTCCTGTTTCCTCAGACTGGAAGCTTCTGTGTCCTCATCCCAATGGCTCTCAGCTGAACTGCTGCTTCTAAGCCTGAATGCTTAACCAGCCAAAAATCTGAACCAGCCAAATGCCTCTAGTTCCTGGTCCTCACGCCTTATATATCTTTCTGCTTTCTACCACCACTCTCTGGGATTAAAGGCTGGCTTTCTGGGATAAAAGGCGTGTGTCACCATGCTTGGCATTTTCCAATGTGGCCTTGAACTCACAGAGATCCAGAGGGATTTCTGTCTCTGGAATGCTAGGATTAAAGGCGTGTGCTATCACTGCCTAACTAGTGGCTTGTCTGTTCTCTGACCCCAGGTAAGTTTATTAAGGCACACAATATTTTGGGGAACACAATACCACCACATCTCCTCTCTTTTTGTCTAAAATTAAAAAAGCTTATAACTAATACAAGAAAAACTATCCAATAATCATATACAATATATACAGCCAAAAATTACATTAATGATGTCTAGTCCATTAACATTTGACAGATTCAGATAAAAACTCCATTATATATATTAACAATGTCCAGTCCAGTAACGTCTGATAAACTCAGACCAAAAAATTTTCATTACTTATCTTATTTAAAACAAGTAGTTCCTTTTTAAAAGTAGATTCCATAATCTCCCTTTTTATCTTATCATATCCATATTTTCTCTTTTTTCTTTTCATAATAGATTCAGTAGTCTACCTTTTGTCATTTTTATATCTTTCCCTTTTTTTTCAGTGTAGATTCAGTGATCTATCTATTTATCCTATTATTTCTTTATCTTTTTTCTCAGAGTAGATTTGATGATCTATCTCATATCTATATTCTCTTTTTCTTTTTGCTTTCTAGGGGTGAAGATATCTTTAGGGAATCTTGAAAAGAAAATTTTGGGCTTAATCATCAAGTCCTGTATCATTTGTCCAGTCTCTGCATAATAGGAAAGTTCAGGGCTTGTTTCAAGTCCTTGTTTGAGTAGTCTGTCAGGCTGGATCATCTCAACTAGTCCTCTCGAAATTGTCCTGACCAGTTTGTAGTCTAAAGTCGATTTTTCCATGGTGTTAATCGGCTCAATGGCTTTATCATAGTCCATGTGGAATCATTGTTGTAGGATCCTGTCATCGTTTTGAAGATTTCAAAGTCACTGTTAGGCATGGTCATGGTTTCCTGCGGACTTTTTTTTTTTTTTTTTTTTTTTGCCTCCTCTGTGGTTTGGAGCAATCATAGTCTGATAAATGTCTGTCTCTCGGAACCATGAACATTCTTCCCTAGAACAGAAAATCTTCACAGCAATTTTTCCCCACCATTTGTCTTGCCAAACTTTTCCAAACTGACCTTTGCCGATGCTTTCTTGTAACACGATGGTCCTGGCAATTCTTCTCTGAACCAGCAGTAGTAAACCTTTCGTCCCAGGTAGCAGCATCACTGCAGTCACCAACACGATGAGAAGGAGCTGGCAACGTGGAGCAGTAACCACTGCTTCCATGGACCCACCACTGTTTGTGGTTCACTCCGGGCCAAAGCTTCTCCCAAGCCTCCTAGGCCGGCCTCAAACTCGGGATCTTCCTGCCTCTTTCTCCTTCAGCAAATCCTACCGGCATGCGCCACTACAACCGGCTGGGTGTAGCTTGGACCTGAGCTGGGGCTCACAAGGCCACAGCAAACAGCTTTTTCATGAATTCATAACACGAACGTTGGGCGCCAGATATAGCATGAATCTTCAAAGTTCTTATTAATAAAATCAAACCTGAGGCCAGTTATTGGGGTGAATACTGGAAGATCAGAGACACAGAACAAGCCACAGCTATCTCACCTGGCCAGATCCTCAGCTGTTCTTGTTTCCTCAGACTGGAAGCTTCTGTGTCCTCATCCCAATGGCTCTCAGCTGAACTGCTGCTTCTAAGCCTGAATGCTTAACCAGCCAAAATCTGAACCAGCCAAATGCCTCTAGTTCCTGGTCCTCATGCCTTATATATCTTTCTGCTTTCTACCACCACTCTCTGGGATTAAAGGCTGGCTTTCTGGGATTAAAGGCGTGTGTCACCATGCTTGGCATTTTCCAATGTGGCCTTGAACTCACAGAGATCCAGAGGGATTTCTGTCTCTGGAATGCTAGGATTAAAGGCGTGTGCTATCACTGCCTAACTAGTGGCTTGTCTGTTCTCTGACCCCAGGTAAATTTATTAAGGTACACAATATTTTGGGGAACACAATACCACCACAATCATCATGGCTGGGGGCATGACAGCATGTAGGCAGACATGGTGCTGGAGAACGAGCTGAGAGTTCTACATCTGGATCAGCAGGCAACAGGAAAAGAGAGAACACTGGGCCTGGCATGAGCTTCTGAAACCTCAAAGTCCACCCCCAGTGACACACTTCCTCTAATAAGACTACACCTACTCCAACAAGACCATACCTCCTAGTAGTGCCACTTCCTACGAACCTGTAGGGGCCATTTTTATTCACACCACAATACCACCTATTCTGCATATCAGACTGATCAGCTTGAGCTAGTGTAGATATTTTGTAAGCCACTGCTGCTTCTATCAATTTGATGCATCCATTACTAATGTCATGTCTAGAAGACAGCAGTTCACAGCTCTCCCCCTCATCCTCAAGCTCTTAGCTTTTTTTTTCCCCCATTTTTTCAAAAGTTTCTGAACATTCAATAGTTCACCTGAGAACTCACAGTTGGTTATTTTCAGCGTTTTGAAAAATTATGTATTTTTACATTAACTACTACTACCTACTACAAAGAGAACTTATCTGATCAAGGTTGAGAACAAGATATATCTAAGGATAATCATAAATATTTAAAAATAGTTGAATACATTATTCATTTAGTAAAATACAGCCAGTAGGTAACCCCCTCCCTTGGCTATGATCTCCCCAGTCATGGGCTTTTGGCCAGATTTAGGGTACAACCCATGGAATTATGATTATGGAATGGGCTTCAAAAATAAACAAGATCATTTTTAGTACGCTCATGAACATTCTTTTAACTATTGCACCATTGGGCAAAACTTTCTAGGTAGGTCAATATTATAGCTCACAGAATCCAATACTGGGTAACACTTCCTCCCCATCAAGACATCATACCACCTTCTACCACCAAGAAATCTAGACAGTAGGGAAATTTTCCTGGTTAATTTGAGTTGATTTATTGATTCCTACATCAAAAATGTGTAGTGTCTAGAACATCAGGGTAATAGTGTTCAGTTATACTGAATAAGCAAGAGCAAAGGGGATAGCTGTGCTGTTTTGGTGCTCAACTTATCCCTTATTATTAACTCATGGGAAGGTACCTCTCACCTGGTACCAGTATTTTAATTAAGGAACCTATGTCTTTTGGAGCAGTATTGTCTGTTCATGCAGTGTAGTTCCTATCACACTCCCTTTTCGTGTTGAAACTTTAATTAGCTATCAAACTTGTGAGTGTCTATGTGTTCTTTAGTCGTCCTTAGTTTATGTTAAATCCTGTCACTTCCTCTCCCATATCTGCCCGCTCTGTCCCCATTAAATCTTTAACTCGAAACATCTCTCATTCTTTTATGTTATCTATGTTCTCCTATCTACTTAAAATTTTTACTTGGGTGGCAAGATCACAGGTTTCCTATAATCTTTCTAGCCAGACTTCATTTTTGTCCGGACTTCCTTCACCCTTTCATTTCCGCACTCACCTGCATGTTTTAGCCTTCTACATCCACTAATCTCCATGTCTATTTTCATTTTATGTATAGTTTCCTATATCCAATCCCATAAAGTACTTACCCCAAAAGGCCTGTGTGGTGATATTTTATTTGTACTAAAATGTTATTTGTATGTTAATAAATAAAGTTGTCCGGGGGTCAGAGCTATTAGCAAGCCATAGAAAAACTGGGCAGTGGTGGTGCATGCCTTTAATCCCAGCACTTGGTAGGCAGAGCTAAGTAGGTCTCTGTGTGGTCAAGGATACAGCCAGCATTGCATAAACACGCCTTCAATCTCAATATCAACCATAGAAGACCTGGAGTTCTGCACAGACAGGCAGTAACTAGGAGGTCATGTGGTTGGGTTTACAACCAATGAGAAGGCAGAACCGAAAGTCTTTATAAAGACTTTAACACAGGAAGTAGCTCTCTTTCAGAGAGGTAGGGTAAGGTTTTAGCCCTTAGCTCTGACCTCTTGGCTTTCTTCTTTGTATTGGTTCTGTGTTTCTTATTTAATAAGACGGCTGGTTACACCTACAGGCCTGTTTGTAATTACCTGGTGTGGTGGTATTGTGTTCCCCAAAATATTGTGTACCTTAATAAATTTATCTTGGGTCAGAGAACAGACAGCCACTAGATACAAAGGCTAGAAAATGGTGACACTCACACCTTTAATCCTAGCATTCCAGAGATAGAAATCCCTCTGGATCTCTGTGAGTTCAAGGCCACATTGGAAAATGCCAAGCATGGTGACACACACCTTTAATCCCAGAAAGCCAGCCTTTAATCCCAGGGAGTGGTGGTAGAAAGCAGAAAGATATATAAGGCGTGAGGACCAGAAACAAGAAGCATTTGGCTGGTTAAGCATGTGGCTGGTTAAGCTTCAGGCTTTTGAGCAGTAATTCAGCTGAGACCCATTCCGGATGAGGACTCAGAGGCCTCCAGTCTGAGGAAACAGGACCAGCTGAGGAATTGGCAAGGTGAGATAGCTGTGGCTTGTTCTGTCTCTCTGACCTTCCAGTATTCACCCCAATACCTGGCTCTCAGGTTTGATTTTATTAATAAGAACTTTTAAGATTCCTGCTACAACCTGACTTACACATATATTCTAAGGTAAGAAAAGATTCAAAGTTGTATTCCACATATAAGAGAGAATATGTTCATTTAATGTTTTAAATCAACAGAGTAGTAAATCTCCTAAAAACATGTTGTATTTCTTTATGAATAGTTAATCTGGGCTGTATATTATTTCATTTTATACTCTGTATGAGCTATGTTGTTTTTCTGAGTGTCACAGATTCCCAATGATTTCCTTTAGAGTAATGTTGTTTTGTATTTACTATAATATTCTTAATAGCCTGATTTATTTATTAAAATGGTACTTTACATATTAACTTTATCCCTTGCTTAATATTGGGTTGCAGATTCTGTGTGGTAAGGATACATTTACCTTTTCTTATAGGTCACTTCAATATAAGGCATTTTCTTTCAGAACTGAGTTTGCATGAAATTTTAGGTGTCATTAATGCTCCATGAAGTTTTCCTTTAAAATGCTGGTGGTTTAATGAGCTTTACTTTATAAAACACTCTAATATACATGTTTGAACATGGAAACAATTATTAGCCTTGATATCTACAATGGTAACTACCTTAATCAAAAGATTATCCAGGCTTCCATTTTGGATAACACACTGCCATTCTTAACCAGTCCTATAGAATATTGCAGATCTAAAATTTAAGTGTTGAATTCATTTCTAAATTGCAGACTATTAAAAGCAACAGGCAAGATATCTTCTGGAATAACCATTTGATTTGAGTCATATACTTTTACAAAGAACATAGATGAAAGTGCTCATGGGATAGCTTTTAAATTTCTCTATATTAAAATACTTGTTCCTAGGAATTTACTTCAAACCATTTAAATTATAGATGAGCCTATTTTAAAATAAAACAAAAATTTCACTATGATCTAGTCATGTGTACATGAGCATAGTTAATACAGGTAGAGTAGTTCTATTATTATTGTTGAATTATAAGAAAATTTATGCTGAAAAGAAGTCTCTGAACAAATGCTAAAATTGCTTCCTGTGCTCATTTCAAGTAACACTGGGAGGCTCCACAGGGATTCTATGAAATTTTGCCATTTTGTAGAGGAATGAATTTTATAATAGTATTAACAGTGGGGGGTTCTTGCTATCTTTATTTATAAGAATGAATAACAGCTACACCTGTCTAACTCTTTGGGAATTTTACAGAGAACATTTCTGATGCATTTTTCCTTCTCAGATCTATTATAGGAAGAAAGAAGCATGTGTAAGATTGGGTTTCTTGAAATGTGATTTAGCCACTGTCCATCACAAAGAAAACATCAAAGAGGGGAATGGACCAAATATATTTTTCTATCTTTTGCTAAGATTTCAAGATTTTTCAATTTTTATAGATTTTAAATATTTTTAATAATTCAACTTAAAAATAAAGAATATATATATACATATATATATATATATATATATATATATATCCAGAAATATTTCAGTGACTCCAAATAAAACTAGTAATTGTTTTTATTCAAAGCATAAATAATGCATTGTGAAAATGTACATCCAATGTTGGCGGTATTTCATTGAATATTTATTAACATATGATAGATTAGAAACCTAGCCTTTCCATTTTACAATTAAAACTTAACAGCATTATTTTTCATGTAAATCAAAGAATGAAATCAAGTAATTCCTGTAAGGATCAGAATTTCAACATGTTAATATAGTCTAGAAATGATTGATGAAGATTGCTTTGAGAGATACTTTAATGTGAGTAAATTCCATTTACATTTTCTTTTTATTTCCTTTCCTTCTTTCTGTGCCTTCAGTCATACTACCAGTTTTGGCCAAATAACCAGAATGGACGGAAATAAAGGCAGACTACTTTTCTTTGTACTGGGGATGGAATGTCTCTCTTTGAGTACAGTTAGGTTCACAACACAAATGTAAATCTCATCTTTGTATTCATGAATTATTATTGATTATTTTTATTACAAAATGTTTTATTCATTTTACTTACCAACCACAAATCCCCCTCTTACCTCCTTATACTCCACCCACAGTTTTTTGCTCCCCTCAACTCATGCCCCATTCCCTCCTCCAAAAAGGTAAGGCCTTCTCTGGGGAGTCTGCAAAGCTTGGTACATTCAGTTGGGGCAGGTCCAAGCCCCTTCCCCTGTATGTAAAGGCTGTGCAAGGTATTCTATCATAGGCAGTGGGCTCTAAACAGCCAGCTCATGCACCAGGGATGGATGGATCCTGATCTTACTGCCAGGAGTCCCTTAAGCAGACCAAGCTATACAACTGTCTTGCTTATGCCGAGGGCCTACTCCAGCCCCAGGCAGGCTCCTTATTATTGATGTTTTGTGTCCAAATGAAGCATGATTCTAATTAGTCTTTGTTTATTAATATTTTTTTTATTCATTCCACATACCAACCACAGATCCCTCTCGAATCCCTCCTCCCATTCCCCCCTTGTCTTCCTCCTCAGCCCACCCTCTCTGCCTTCCTCCAAAAAGGTATGCAGAGGGCTCAGTCCAGTCCCATGCAGGCTCCACAGCTATAGGTCCAAAGTTCATGCGTTCCCACTAGCTTGATTTGGTTGTATCTGTAAGTTTCCCCATCATGGTTTCAGTCTTGCTTTGGTACAGTATTTCCTCACTATGCTCCTTTCCCCACATTTTAGAATGATAATCTATATCTAGTGCCGTTATATGTTGGAAGTATGTTATCTGCTTTTTGATTTGACTTTACAAGGGATTATAGTAAAGAGATCACATGGATCTTAGAAGAGACTTTAAATTTTGGATGTTAAACATTGTTGAGACAGTGATAGATTATAGAGACTTTTAAAATTGAACTAAATGCATCTTGCATGATGATATTGTTAAAGGTTTATGGGAGCTGGGGAGTAGAACGCATAACCATGTGGTAGTTTGAACGCATTTGGCGCCCATAAACTCATGGCGAGTGGAACTATTAGGAGGTGTGGCCTTGTGAGAGGAGGTGTGGTCTTGTTGGCAGAAGCAGGATGACATATACCTTTAATCTGGGCCACACGTTCTGTTGGAAGTGTGTCATTGTGGGAGTGGGCTTTGAGTTCTTTTTGTCAAGCTTTACTCAGTGTGACAGTCAGTTGATGTCCTGGTGCCTTCGAATGTAAGTCTCAGCTTCAGCACCTCCTCTCCTGCATGGGGCCATGCAACCTGCCATGATGGTAATTGACTAAACCTTTGAAACTGTAAGCAAGGTACCTCAATTAAATATTGTCGTTATATGACTTACCATGGTCATGATGTCTCTTCACAGCAATGGAAACCCTAACTAAGACAAGAGACGTAACTAGCAGTCAGTTGATGGGAATTAGCCCTTGAGAGTACAGATGACCCATGAAGACATATAGGAAAGAATAGGGAAGGACTTGGAGTTTGATGGTCCTTTTGGTTTGGCACAGCTCAGCTAGAGAGACACTCTCTTGCTTGATCTCTGGCCAAAAAGAAAGGTTAGCTGATTGCTTCTTGGCCTCTCTAATCCAGCAGATTTTCCCAGCAACATTTGACTCCTGAGTCTTTATTGGTGAATAGAACAATAGACACTTAGCTAAAATCTGCATCTGGAGGCAGCAGGAAAGCCAGTGCAGGGCGGAGGGTAACCAGAAATCCCACTAGGCTGTGGCATGATTGGTGACTAACTGCCTGCAGAGCCACAGGGGCCACAGATGGTAGTTAAAATATCAGTAGATTCAGGTGTGGCCACTAAGCTGACCAAAACACAACAATTAGAATCAACACAGATAATTAGGATCAAGCTGTAATACAGTTTATGAAATTGGTAATGAATTTGTGTGGTCAATAATTTATAGCTATATTGTTATATGAAATATTTTTGCCTACTCTCCTTAAACTTGCCAATTCTTAAGCCATTTTGGCTATTTGGTGATATATTTAGGTCAAGATCCTACAAAGGCAGGATTGGATCTTTTATCATCATAGTTAATTTTGTTTTGAGTTTATAAAATCTATTATGTAGTAATAAGAATGAACACTTCCCAGTTTCCACTCCTTTCCCTGTATCCCAATGTTTCAGTGTTTGTATGTGTCACAGAAGTGAGTCCACACAGTAATTACTTACTAAACCACTGCCTTTTGATTGCTCTACATGAGTAGGATATCCATAATTCTAAAATATTGCTTCCAAGATTCTGCAGTAACTGCTCAGAAAAGAATTGTATTCTAAGAATGAATACTACCAAGTCATTTGTTTATACTTTTAACAAAATATTTCATATATTTTTGTCAACATTGATGGTGCTTTGAATGAGAAATATTTCCCTTAAGCTCATGCATTAAAAGTTTGACCCTCATGCCGGGCGTTGGTGGCGCACGCCTTTAATCCCAGCACTCGGGAGGCGGAGGCAGGCGGATCTCTGTGAGTTCGAGGCCAGCCTGGGCTACCAAGTGAGCTCCAGGAAAGGTGCAAAGCTACACAGAGAAACCCTGTCTTGAAAAACCAAAAAAAAAAAAAAAAAAAAAAAAGTTTGACCCTCAATTGGTGGTGTCAGTAGACTCTTTAGAGAGTAGAGCCTTGATAAAGCAAGTATGACACTGGATACAGGCATTGGTCTTTTATAACCTGCACCCTCTCTCTGTTCTCACCTTCCTGTGTGCTGATAAAAGGTGACCCCTCTGTGTTCTGCCTGTCAGGCCTTGTGCTCTTACACAATGTGTTCACTTATATGATAGAATGTATCCCCTCTGTAACCATAAGCGATAGTTGAAACCTTTTAATATCTTCTAAATTGCTTTTGGTCATGACATTTTATTATAATGACAGAAAAGTAATTGATACTGTAACTATAAAAAAATTATTATTTTTTTAATCCCAGCACTCTTGAGGCAGAGCCAGGCAGATCTCTGTGAGTTCCAGGCCAGCCTGTGCTACCAAGTGAGTTCCAGGAGAGGCGCAAAACTACACAGAGAAACCCTGTCTCAAAAAAATGAAAAAAAAAATTATCTTCTAGATTCTGTTCTCAATTATACTGGTACTTATATGTATATTATATGCTGGTGTTTGTATTTATAAGTTTTTTCCAACGAGACATATTTAGTAGCAGCAATATGAACATACCCTGTACAGATGCACATGAACTAAATTTAGAGAGAAATTATAAGACATTGCTCAAATTTTCTTCCCCAGCAAATTGATATTACGATACATTTTAGACTGTGAGCATGGCATTCAATATTAAAACATTTTTAGTGTAGTGCTTAATTAATCAGTATGATCATATAGGTTTTTGAGTTGGACAATTATTTGTGAGAGGAAATACCTTTACATTATTCAATTTTAAGTAGCATTCCAAGTCTCCATATATTAGGTAGCTATTTGGAGAACCTCTCATTGAGTCAAACAAAGTATTTCCAAATGTTGTCAAAAGTTGGCATTTCATTTAAAAAAATAAGGTATTTCAAAGATGTATTTCAATTCTTATTTCAGATTTCTCTTCCACTATGTCTGTATCTTGGATAAATTACAAACTTTCTTAATCTTCCTTTAATACCAATTAGCTCACATTTTACTTCAAGGTTTACAGGACAATGTACAACATCTTTCATCAGTGTATATTTTAGCTTGCAGCTTATTTGAGCCTATTGTAGAAGGTCTTCCTTAACACTTTAAACACCTTGTCAGAAAACATTTTTCTTAAGAAGTAAGTTTAAGGACATTAACATGTGGAGCTTTGTATTAAATCCAGGACTTTTGGCAAAGTGCTTGAAATTCCCAGTCAGCACACTCACTGGTCAGTCACGTGAGTTAATTGTCTATTAATCTACGCTGTTGTAGTTCTTCATACTAACATCACCTATAAAGCCTCCCAGAGACTGCATATGCAGTGCTTAATTTCATTTTCATATATCTATAAAATTATTTCTTGGAAGACTGTGAAAAATCTATCTCTTCCTGCATTTTTTCCTGAGTATTGTTTTTAACATAAATGCTGTTGCTGAGACGAGGTGTTCAAGTGTAGGCTTCATGCAGCCTGCTCAGCATCCTCAGGGGGTTGGTGCTCCAGTAAGCACCACAGCAAAACACACTCTGCTGTCACAATAAGTATTGCTCTGTTTCGTAAAACACTAGATTTCATAAAAAAAAAAGAACTAATTAAAAAGAAAACCAGGAGAAATGCATACACACAGAGAAAGACACCCACACAAAGCTCATAAAACAGAAAATAATAAACCATAATATGCAAGTAAAAGACCAGTACAGTAAAAAATGCCCAGCCAAAGCCATATGAGACAAAAAATCAACCTACAAAATACCATTGAATTCTTTGTGTGTGTGTGTGTGTGTGTGTGTGTGTGTGTGTGTGTGTGTGTGTGTGTTGACCTTCTTATGCTGGGAATGCGTGCTTGGGACATGCCCTTAGGTGTGATTTATACACTGAGACTCCACTGGAGAAAACTAGTTTTTCTTTGAAAGCCATTGTCAATTGAAGACAGTTTCTTGGTTAGGGATGAAGCTCTGTCTGGTCCCCCCTCTTAGTTTCAGGATCTCATCAAAAGAAATTGTGAAGATCAGTAAAATACTAACAACTAATATACGTATTATTTTATAATGCCCACCATTTTCATTTTTACATGTATCCAAGGTTATGTTTATTTGCTTATTTTTAGAAATCACATGTATTTATTGTTTCTCTCTGTGTGTGTGTGTGTGTGTGTGTGTGTGTGTGTGTGTCTGCCATGGCACCTGTGAGAAAGTCAGAGGATAAATTTAGGGATGAGTTCTCTTCTACTCTGTGAGTCATGGGGATTGAACTCAGGCTTAATGACATCAAGTTCCTTTGCCATTATTAACGATCCATCTTCCTAGTTCTAGGCTTACATTCATAAGCCTTACTTTTTCTGTATTATTTTATCCAGCCATATGTTTTGGAAACGGTTCCATTTTAATAGACTGATTTATTGTATTTGTTTGTTGTTGTGTTATGTAGCTTGTGACTAGCAATGATGATAGAATTTTACAATGCTGATGTGGATGTGAATAGCACTAGGGCAGTAGCTAATAAAATTGAAAAGCAAAGAGGCTGATCACCAGTAAATATTCTGGAGTGGTCAGTAAAAATTTGTACAAGAGAGAGAAAATTGAGTCACTAGTTAATGCTGCAATATATTCTTTCAAACATATTTCATTTCTACAGTGAATTTCTTGTTTGCCTTTGTACCATAACAACATACTATATACATATGGATCTATTACTAAAATGTTTATATCATTTCTTGGACATCTTACTTACACCATTACCCCATTTATCCTTTGTTGAAGTACACATTTAATATAATGTCTATCAATATGGAAATTGTGTAAGAGATTATTTGACAATTTGGGTTCCTTTTTCTTTATTATTCTATAGTTGATTACTGGAAATTTTATCCCAAGTCTCTTTGCATGTCATTTCTTGATTGTAGCTAGAGTTTTCCTGCCTGGCCCATGGTCAGGACAAATCTCTCTCACCTGCCAGCCCCACAGCCACTCAGACCCAACCAAGTAAGATCATAGAGACTTATATTACTTATAAACTGCTCAGCCATTAGCTTAGGCCTCCCATTGTCTAGCTCTTACTCTTATAGTCAACCCATTTCTGTTAATCTATATGTCACCACGTGTTCCGTGGCTTTACCTGTTGCCTCTACTTGAAGCTCCCTGGGTGGCAGGCTGGCGTCTCCTCCTCTCCGCCTTCCTGTTCTCTCCATTCTCCTCTCTGCTAGTCCCTTTACCTTGATTATCTATTTTTCCGGTACATTTTAACTGTTCTTTGTGCATTTCAAGAAATAACTACTTTTCCTACACTTTGCAGATAATTTTAATAGAAAACAAAACATTCATCACTTAGCACAACTAGAAGTTTGAGAGCCTCTCATAACTGCTGTGTGAACTGATGAACATTGCTGGATATGATGCTCCTCTTCTTGCCTTCTGGAAGAGAATACCAAAGGTTTTGATCCTTCCCCATGTTATAGCATGACTCTAGTATAGCCACTTGCCTACCTGAATTATTTGTAATGGTATCTAGGCATCAACCCTACAGAATTTCAAGCAATGGACCATGTAAAGCATAACCAATGGTCAGTACACAGAAAAGTTGAAATCATGTACATAATCTACACTTCCATCTCCTTAGGCTGGAACTGCTACAAGAGGCAATCTGTCTTATGACTGAACTATGTCAGCCAGGAAAGAGGATGCTGTAGGTAAAGGGAAATTGCTCTTCTTACCTATTTCAATGGAAATATCACTTTCTTTTCTTCCCTGGAACAGTATAATTTATTTTTACCAATACAACTGTCAATAGAAACTATTATTGTGATTTATTATCCTCCATTCAAGCCTCTTTTTAGTAGGTGAAACCTGATACTTGCTTGAATAGCATGGAGCTGACAACATTGTACAAGATCTTTCCAACTAAGCAATTCTTCATTCATTTGTTTAGAACCAAGATTGGCAATTTAATTATTCAAAATGGACAGCTTTATTTTAGTTTTCAAACACTTGCACATAGGTTATATTTTTAAAACTTTTTTCCTTTTATTTTATTTTATTTTATAATACCATTCAATTCTACATATCAGCCATGGATTCCCCTGTTCTCCCCCTTCCTGCCCCCTTCCCCTTCCCCCCAGCCCACCACCCATTCCCACCTCCTCCAGGGCAAAGCCTCCCCCGGGGACTGAGATCGACCTGGTAGACTCAGTCCAGGCAGGTCCAGTCCCCTCCTCCCAGATTGAGCCCAGCGTCCCTGCATAAGTCCCAGGTTTCAAACAGCCAACTCATGCAATGGGCACAGGACCTGGTACCACTACCTAGATGCCTCCCAAACAGATCAAGCCAATCAACTGTCTCACCTGTTGCAAATCTTAGTATATATATATATATATATATATATATATATATATATATATGTGTGTGTGTGTGTGTGTGTGTGTTTTGCACACATGTATGCTTGTATATGCATGTTTGTGTGAGAAAGGGCAGATGTATGTAATAATGTAGTCATATGGAGGTCAGAGGATATGAAAATCTGATGAATGTGTGGAAACTGGAGGTTGTGTGGTTAAGGAAAGAGGGTGAATTTGGAAAAAGTAGGAAGAGGAGGGCAGAATGTGATCAAAATATTTTTAAATTTAATTTAATATTACAATATAATTTAATTCTACATATCAGCCACGGATTCCCTTGTTCTCCCCCCTCCCACCCCCACCCCCACCTTACCCCCAGCCCGCCCCCCATTCCCATCTCCTCCAGGGCAAAGACTCCCCCTAGGATTGAGATCAACCTGATAGACTCAGTCCAGGCAGGTCTAGTCCCCTCCTCCCAGGCTGAGCCAAGCGTCCCTGCATAAGCCCCAGGTTTAAACAGCCAACTCATGTACTCTCAACTAGTTAAAAATAGAGATACTTTGTTATTCACAGTGATAAAGAAAAATATAAATTTTATAAATATTTTTAAAAACTGTCATATTGCAAACTTAATATTGTTTGATATACTATAATTTTAGAAAATTAAAAAATGACATAATATCTAGCAAGATGGTTGAGATATTAAAAGCATATGCTGTTCTTCTAGAGAGACCTAGGTTAGATTCCTAGAAACCACATGGAGGTTCACAGTTCTTAGTAACTCCAGTTTCATGGGTTTCAGTTTTCTCTTTTTGCCTTTGTGGGCACCAGTCACATATGTATTAACCTTTAATAAATTTACTCAAAACACCCATACACATAATATAAAAAGGAACAATCAATAAAATAAAATGAGCTATGCATTTTATCACTGACCAAAATTACAACCAACCCATGCTTCATGAAAAAAAAAAAAAAAAAAGAGTTTGGGGAATGTTAACAGGAATATGAGTGCAGGTTTTTAATCTGTGCTCAAAAAAAAAAAAACCTGTTTAGCATGTCTATAAAGGGGAAATTGGGAAATTGTACATTTCAAAAAGTGAATGCCACTATAATATACAAGAATCACTATGTTTATGGTGATTTATATAATTGTAAGTATAATATTTAATTACTATTTGGATATTGGTTGCATTTCAGGAAACTGCTAGTATACAAGAAATATCTGTATCCTTATATCTGCCATATGGCTTGCCATATTTTAGGTGGGTACTAATGCTGTTTCTTTAACTATATGAACATATGCATCAAAATCTTTGCCAAAGAGCAAATTTATTACTGATTTCTAATATGAAACTAAAAAGAAAAACATGGTATAATCCTTTACACACACACACACACACACACACACACAAACATACAAACTCATGCATACACACTCTGAGAGAGAGGGATGCATGTCCCATCAAAGAAAAAGAATAGGCATATGAATTTAGATGTTGCTACTTATGCTTTAAGATTATTAATATTTTGGAAAGCTGGACTTACTGTGACTAATAACATATGCCATTGTTCTTTTATCAAATGCTAATAAGATTACAGGGCAGAAAAAAGTAATCATCAGGATGAAAATTTGTTTGTGTGCTACTTGTTTGAGAAAATATAACAGCTCAAACCAAACTGCATATTGATTTTATTTCTGATGTTTTTAGTTGATGGAAAATCAAAAGCAATTGAGATTACAACTCAGCTACAAAAAGAAATTTCTTGGAACTAAGTAGTGAAATATTAAAATTGACCTTATTTAATTACTTCAATTATAATTTATAAGTTAATTATTCTTTAATGGTAACAGAGTATACTTCACTGTTTAAATTAAATGGAAAAACTTGGTACTCTTTTCTTGTTAGTGTTGGCTGAATCAACATTAAAATAATAAAATAACATACTTTTTTACTTGTTTCAACTTTGAAATTTCTGATTTGTCAATAGGCAAAAGAAAATTAACAATCACACATATATAATGTATGTGACGTAAAAGCATGTGATGCTATTTCACAGTTTGAGACATGGCTTAAAGAAATAATTGAGCTGATGTATTCATTTGGTAAAATCATATGGTTTAATTTTCAATCTCCATTTAATGGATAATATAAATTATTGAATAATTTAGAAGTACCTTTTACATTTTCATACTGACATAAGTTTGTCTCTAAATTATAATCAGACCAACAGAGCACTCTGATGAGCACAGCTATACTTACTTTGAGACAGAAGGTTTCTGTGCACCTATTTACTCCCAGGTGAAACATTTCAGGCTTGGAGGTGGAGTTAAAACACTCAGAAAGTAAATGAAATTCACGAAGCTCAGGAAATTCCCAAAGCTAAAACAATACAGATGCCACTTATCAAGGTGATTTTACTAGTAGTAACAACTGGGAAGAGGATAAAATTATACCAACCTTGCTGCCTATAACTTGTCCAGAGAGTTCCCAGAATGCATCTTTCCTGAGTCATCATACCTAAAAGAATGGGTGTTTTGGTGCTACACTGATATTCTTATAAATAACCTTCCCCCAAATTCAAGGTTCCCTAAGTTTGGTTTTGGTGACTGTGGTGATAATATTGTGTACCCTAATAAAAATTATCTGGGGTCAGAGAACAGAACAGCCATTAGATTAGACTTAGAGGTTAGGTAGTGGAAGCACTCATCTTTAATCCTAGCATTCAGGAGGCAGAGTTCTGTGTGGATCTCTGTGAGTTCAAAGCCACACTGGGAACAAAGCCAGTCATGGTGGCACACACCTTTAATTACAGCACTTAAGATCTCATGTCCTTGCTTGAGAAGGACACATGCCTTTAATTCCAGTGATGGCAGGAAGTAGAAAAGCATGTGAGGCATAAGGACCGGGGAACTAGAAGCTTTTAGCAACAATTCAGCTGAGATCCCTTCCAGGTGAGGACTCAGAGGCATTCAGTCTGAGTAAACAGGATCGGCTGAGGAGCTTGTGAGGTGATGTTGGCTATAGCTTGTTCTGTCTCTCTGATCTTTCACTGTTCACCCCAATATCTGGGTCTGGGTATTTCTTTTGTATTAATAAGACTATTTAGCAATTCATGTTACAGGTGACATTGTTTCTTTGTGTAGGACATGGTCCACCTTATCAGCTAAGCAGGGCTCATATGGGCTCACAAGCAAAAATCAACTGACCTGCCTGGGTCTGCACCAGGTCCTCTGTGTACAAATTATGTTTACTTGGTGCTTTTGTGGGACTTCTAACAATGGGAACAGTGCCATCTCTGACTGTTCTATCTGTTACTGGGACTCTTTTCCTTTCATTGGGTTGCTTTCCCAACTTGAAATAAAGGTTTTTGCCTTGTCTTATTGTGTCTTATTTTGTCATGTTTGGCTGTTGTCTCTTATAGGCTTGCTTTTTGCTGAAGAAGAAGTAGATCTAGAGGAGAGGAAAGATGAGAGGGAACTGGGGGGAGTAGAGGAAGGGGAAACTATGGGTGGTATGCATTTAATTAAAGAGGAGTATATTTTCAATAACAAGAGAAAGAAAATGCTATATTTGGAACTAATAGCAATCTATTCAAGAAAAGTTAAATAACAAAATTGCCACATGAACTGAATTGTGAACAAATCAACAGTATATTATAGAAGGTCCCAGTGTGTCTCTTGTCATTTGTAATGTTTCCAGAGTGTATAATCATTATGATTTAGGACCTACCTGTATTACTAAGAATACTCAAGAAGATATTCAGAGTTTAAATTAATCATGAAAATGTTCCGGACACAGAAAATTAAATTATTTATGTAGAGTGTTTAAAATATATAGATGCTTTCAGGCATGTACCCATTAATCTTCCACAAAAGACTGCAAGGTCACTAAAAACCTTTGTAACACTTGGAGTTAAATAGAGTACTTATTTTCAATACTCTAATTATGTACTCTATTTTCAGTACTTCACTCAACTAATTGTCTGATAAAATCAGCAAATTAAAATTTTCCAGTGCACCTTCAAAAATATTCACATAGTCTTTCAATTGGATCAGTATGGCTTATCTGAGATTTACAGAGGAAAGTGTGCACCATCAAAACAATCTTCGTTAGTACAGTGACTAATTCATGAATGAGTGAACCAGAGTCTATGTCACATTAAAAGTGTTGTAGGAACCCACTGTACAACTATTCTCACATATTTGGGGTTTTCATTAACTCCTGAAAATTTGTCACTTTTGTGAGGCTATTGAAGCTTGATACCCAGAAAAGAGCAGATGCATGGAGGGCCCAATTCTTCACTTTCCTCTTAGATAGATGGTTAAGAACTCCCGTGAAAGATGCAACTGCGCATGAGGAGAAGAGAAGCAGCCTTTACTGGGGCATCATACCTCAGGCATTCCATGCAGACAAGTTTCCCCAAAGTGACTCTTGTATTTAATTCATTCCACACTGTCCCACAATTTACTTTACCTAAACCAAAAAAAAAAAAAAAAAAATGAGTTTCCCCCTTCTGTGGCCTTCATTTCTTTTTAGACAACTTGAGGATTTGGAAATGAAAGGTAACATGATCCGCATTTGAGTTTAAGGTATGATTACCCACCTCAGCTATATATTAGTGGAAACAAATATGTTAGCCTTAGAAAATAATTTGCATATTCATGTACTTGCTAAAACCTTTCAATAATACACTAAAATGCACGATGTCATGTGTTCTTTAAATTAACTATAGCCTTGTTAGCTTTAACAAATTAAACTTGATTGCAAGAAACATAAAACACCTTTGGAATGGCTTCATATTATGTGTGCTATGATTTTAGACTAATTCTAAATTCTAAATTCATACAAAGTGTTTGCTACAACATTATATCTCCTAGGAATGCAGAAGCAATAGCAATAAAATCTTACCAACACAAATAGCTAAACGTGGGCTGACAAGGACAACAATAATAAGAATGCTATTGTGGACTGAGGAAAGCCCTGGTGACCTTAACCCTACACAAAGAACTACAGGTAACTGAGGGGTGCTGAGAGTGGGAAAACTGGAGAAATAACTCCCCAGGGTAGAACACACCAAACAGTTGTCCACTACCAAATGATCTCCAAGAATGTGGTGATATTTTATTTGCATGTTAATAAATAAAGCTTGCATGGAGATCAGAGGGGAAAAGCCCAGCCATTTTAAGTAAACATAGAAGTCAGGCAGTGGTAGCACACACCCTTATTCCTATCACTTGGCAGGCAGGGCCTCTGTGTGTTCAAAGCCACACTAGAGAACAGAGCCAAGCATGGTGAGACATGCCTTTAATCCCAGTACCAACCATAGAGACTTGGATGTCTGTACAGACAGACAGAAAGTGACAGAGCTGTGAATAAGAGGAAGGCTGAGTCAGGACACATAAGCCCACAAAGTCCAGGGAGCAGCATGTAACGGCACACAGGTAAAGCCATGGAAAACATGGCAACATATAGATTAACAGAAATGGGCTGACGTTAAGTGTAAGAGATAGTCAGTAGTAAGCCTGAGCTAATGGCCCAGTAGTTTAAATTAATATAAGCCTCTTCGTGTTTACTTGGGTCTGAGCGACTGAGGACCAAGCATCACACAGGCAAACTTCCAGCTACAATGCATTCAAGTTTGAGGACATGCATTCAAGTTTCATTATACCTACTAAGCAGACTGTACATACATACCTGTGAGTCTCTGAGGAAAAAAATAACGAAAAGGAGACCATGAGTTTGAAAAGAAAAAAGGAGGGATATAAGAGATTGAGAAGGAGGGAAGAGACAGGGGAAGTCATGCATTGCACTATAACCACAAAGAATAAAAATAATTTAAAAATAGGTAGTGATAATCTATGGAATAGATAAAAATTTATCAAACATTCATATATCAAAGGCTATGTTGACTCCCCATGGGATACCTTGCCTCGAAGGAAGTGGGAATGGGGAGCGGGTTGGGGAAAGGCTAGGGGTGGGAGGAAGGAGGAATGGGGTATCTGTGATTAGTATGTAAAATAAATAGAAAATTTCTTAATAATAAAAAATAAAAAAAACTGTGACAAACTATGTCAACCATCAAACTATACTTAAAAATCTATGTGTTGACAAATATATCAATAAATAAATAATTATAGTAAAATTAACTTTGATATCTATGTACTTTAAAAATTGGCTCTCCTAATTTTAGGGAAATTTTATAAAGTAGTGGGAAATGGCAATTTATAGTCTATTTGTAGAGCTGAAAATCCTCACTTCAAATATAAGATGAAATGTAATGATGATGTTTATTGTGAGCAAGCCAAATGAATGTCTGCATTTAGATAAAATCATAACATTGACTGTTATTTAATGGAATGGTCATTTCTTATAAGAGAAAAAATCTAAACCTTTTGAATAACCTCATTTAAGTAAAATAACTGATTAACAGGTATTCACTCTACATAGAAACAGTGTCAGGACATGATTGACATTTGTTCAGAGGAAGCTAACAGAAATTCAGTGCATGATATTCTTATCAAGTGTTTATGGAGAAATACTTAGAGTTGTATGATGAATTAATAAACTTGATAAAATAAATATTTACAGTAGTAGGTATTGTTAACAACTTTATATTATACTTAAAATATTAAAATATTTTGCTTGAATTTTATGTAACAATAATGTAATGCTCAAACATTAAAAATGATTTGTCTAAGACCAAATGATTACAGACCAATGGCATTTAGGTTTTTTTTTTTTTTTTTTTTTTTTTCGAGACAGGGTTTCTTTGTGTAGCTTTGCGCCTTTCCTGGAACTCGCTTTGGAGACCAGGCTGGCCTTGAACTCACAGAGATCCACCTGGCTCTGCCTCCCGAGTGCTGGCATTTAGGTTTTTAATACATATAGAAAAAGTCCTGATTGCTTGCCATTTCAGTATCATATTGCTTCTGGGAAAGATGAATTTGGATATGTTTATGCTTATGGTTATTTATAATAAAATGAATTAAAGCTAGATATTGACATATCTGGTAATAATTGCAAGGGTTTCTTCAACTCTATATGAACAATGACTCAATTATTGGACAGGTGTCTTGTATTGGATTACACCTGTCATTTAAATATTAATGAAATGTTTTCTATTAGAATTTATCAATGATGCCAATTTTATACATACTCCCATATTAAAAAAATGACAAAACCGTCTCATTTTCAAAATTGTGTATATTCAACAATATATTTTAATTTTCTTTCATTTTGAGGTGCAAAGATTTCCTGGTAGAGTACTAATTGTTTCCTTCATAAAACATTTCCTTACTCATTTAGGTACCAAGCAAGTCAATTTACCTCAGGAAATACCTATTTACTAACTCTAAGTAGAATTATAATATATGAGAGAGAGAGAGAGAGAGAGAGAGAGAGAGAGAGAGAGAGAGAGAGAGAGAGAGAGAGAGAATTCTTTGTTTAACAAAAAACCTGATTCTAAATTGACCTCCTCAGGAAAAAAGTATCAAACATTCAGAAGAAAGGGCACAAAGGAAAAGGTCAAGCCAGCTTTTCTTTATTACTGCATCATTATGCTGACTTTGGCTAAGGTCCCGTAGACCTGCTTTAATGAAGGGATAATGATGGCTCATCCTTTGTCATTTTTTGCCCAGTTAACTCAGTATTGTTCCAAAATGCCTCTAACTCTCCTTCAGAGGTTCACTTTACAAAGTGTTCACTTTCTTTTCTTTTTAAATTGTAATTCACAACCATGAAATTACTGACATTATGTTAACTATATGATTCCAGCATGTTACACAACACCCTTGGAATATTCAAAATACTCATAGTACCTATGTAAAGTTAGTGGGGATTCTAAATTCCCTCAGAGCTGGCTGTAAACATAGCTGTAAACAGCTGCCATGCTGAAAAGCTGAGGTGGGCATAGTCAGCAACCAAGGTTGACACTTCAGTGCTAGCCACTGCAGTTTAAAGCAATAGATTCACAAGAAGTCATATTCAGATGGGATATAGTTTACAATGTGTGTAAAAATGTACATAGGCTTGGAAGAGAGAGGAAAAGGAATACGGACAGTTATATAAGGAAATAATTTAAAAAATAAAGTCTTTTAAAGAGACAGTGAAAGTAGTATGAAAAATAAGCCATGTAAAGATGAAAATCACATAGAGTCTGGATTATATTGTTTTTGGGATTTTTAACTGCAGAGACACATTTGATTGTAAAAACTGCTAATTTAAACTATATACGTGTGTGTGTGTGTGTGTGTGTGTGTGTGTGTGTGTGTGTGTGTGTTAAAAGTATCTTGACTTCAAAATTTGGATCTAAGGATATATTGCTTTGGAAAAGAGACTCTGCTTTTGTTCCCACAGGAAGCAAGAGGCTATGGATTCATTCCAGGTTAAGGTGGATCAGATTTGATAAAGCCAGACCTCCTGAACTTTAACAGATAGTACCTATCAACAAAGGTTATAGCTCGTCCTCCTAGGACCTGACCATTATCTCAGATTTTCTCAAGATCCCCATAACACTACCATGGCCTCTGCCATCAGGAAGTAGCCTAGAACACTATGCCCACATTCCCCCCAAAAATGGATTATTGATGTTTGTCTTTGTTTAGGTTGTTGGTTACAAATTGTTATTGGTCATAGTCAATCTCTTTCTAAATAAAAGAAAGGGGGATATGATATAGAAATAAATATATATATATATATATATGATGGGATAAAAGGGTCGATTATTGAATCTACTTTTAAAGAGCAACAACTTTTTGAAATGTTTTACATTGCTATGGATTTTAGTTTATTGATACAAATTTAAAGTTAGTTTTGTTATACTATATATATTTCTACTCTTGTTTAAGGTATTATGTTTTTACAACTCATTTGAAATTGTAATGTATAATTAAGAAACAGATTAATAATTAGCCATCTATGATAAAACTTATAGTCAGATTAGTTAAAATTTTCTAGATATACATAGATATATTTCAATTAGATAATTTGTCTTCAAACACTTCAAAGACATATAGAATATGACATTTAAAATGTTTTAAAAACTTAGACTTTCTGAACAGTGACACATGTCTGTTCCTGGCAGCACCAATTTACTTCAAAGAGAAAGACGAGCATCAAGACATTCTATATGGAGTTTAACTTGTTCTTTGCAAAAATAGCCATTTGGACAAGAAACTGCTCTTGCCTAGATTGCTGATAATATGTTGCATAAACTGGACATACAGGACCCATAGGAAAATAACCACTGAATTTTCCAAAATAAGGCAAAATGGTCCTTCTGGTTCCTGCTTCACACAGGAGACTGCCAGGCATTCTACAGGACACAGGAAAAAAATTACCAAGAGACCAGGTCTATAGGCTGAAGATAGATGCTCCAACATTACAGAGGAACTTTGGGTAACTGTCCAGGTAGCCAGCTGTCTCTGTCATTTCCAGAATTTTGAAAGCTGTTTTGATTATTCAAGTTCCATAGGAATACTATATTCTTGTACATATATATAGGCAAGAACATTGTGCAAATATAAGTTAAGAAGAGATCTAAAGAAATCTAATGATAGCAATAAATAAACAAAATATATTAAAGCAATTAAGATTTAATGTACACAATTTGAAGGGAATTTTTAAAACTTTAACCTGATGTGTCTGATGATTTATTAGAGGTATTATTCTTCCAGAGGACCCAAGTTCAGTTTCTAACACCTATGTCAAGGAGCACACAAACTTTTAATCTCAGGGGATCTAATGTCCTCTTCAGTCCTCTGTGGGTACTGCACTCACATGCACAAACCAACATACACAAACACACATATATACTTAGTGGTCCATAACAAGCAGCTCAGCAGATCATATCCAGGGCTTTGAATTGGCACACTCTAACATCTACCCCATCGGTGACCTGCTGGAGTGCCTGAAGGGACTGCTCCTGCAGAACCATGGCTGCACAGTCTGCATGACTCAGAGCAACAGCCTGGAGCTTCCCTGGGAGTCCTGTGCCCTGCACCTGAAATGTTTAGCAAGAAAAGCTGTTTGAATAACGGGCATACTACAGGTTACAGAACAGCTCCCAATGCCACTGAGAGGAATGAAGAGACAATGATGGAGGAGGAAAATAGTTTCTTTTTTATTGTTTTTTTATGTTGATTTTTTAAACTAAAATTGATATTATTATTTATTTATTTATGCATTTTTAAATTTTATGATTATTTTTCTTTTTAAAAATCATTATCTTATTTTTATTATTTATTTTTTAGTTTTCCTTGGGAGGAACTACCAGTGTGAGGAGCAGATTTGGAGGGACTGAGAAATAGGTGGCATCGGGATGCATGGAGTAAAATTCCTAAAGGATCAATAAAACATGTAAAAAAGCAAAAAAAAATTGTAGTAAAATTGTCCATATTTTATGTTTTAGCCTGATGCATTTTCTCCTTGGGGTGTTGAAAATTGACCCAATAGCATCAAGCATGTTAAATGTGTGTTTATCAGTGAGTTGCTTCTTCTGCTCCCAGTTCTGTTCTTTTAAGTTATATCCAAACAACAAAAGATACATTTTTATTTCAAAACATAAAAATAAAATCTTAAACTAAACAAAACCATTCAACATATTAAAAATAATGTAGCCAGTTGTTACCATGTGGAAGCAAATTTTTGTCAATTAATGTGAATGTCATTCATCTTAAAGCAGTTTGTTTGGAACATAAATATATTTTGAGCCAAGAGTCCCTGCATAAGTCCCAGGTTTCAAACAGCTAACTCTCAGATGTGGGGTTGGTGAAGATCTTTTCCAATTCTGTAGGCTGTCGCTTTCCCTTGTTGACTCTATCCTTTGCTCTACAAAAGCTTCTCAGTTTCAAGAGGTCACATTGATTGATTGCTTCTCTCAGTGTCTGTGCTACTGGTGTTATAATTAGGAAGTGATCTCCTATGGCAATGCATTCAAGACTACTTCCTGCTTTCTCTTCTAGCAGGTTCAGAGTCGCTGGATTTATGTTGAGGTCTTTGGTCCACTTGGACTTAAATTTTGTGCACGGTGACAGATGTGGATCTACACACTGATAGCCAGTTATGCCAGCACCATTTGTTGAAGATGCTTTCTTTTTTCCATTGTACCATTTGGCTTCTTTGTCAAAGACTATATGTTCATAGGTGTGCAGGTTAATGTCAGGGTCTTCAATTCAATTCCATTGGTCCACATGTCTGTTTTTATGCCAATACCAAGCTGTTTTTATTACTGTAGCTCTATAGTAGAGCTTGAAGTCAGGGATTGTGATGCCTCCAGAGGTTGTTTTATTGTACAGGAGGAGGTGGGAATGGAGGGTGGGCTGGGGGGACGGGGAGGGGAGCATGAAGGGGGAGAACAAGGGAATCTGTGGCTCTTATGTAGAACTGAATGTTATTGTAAAATAAAAAAAGGAAAATTTAAAAAACATATATATTTTGAATACAATATTACAAAGTCAGTGTGAATGTATGTGGATGTGTACATCCTACATGCAAAAATATGTCTGTAAATTCTGAAAATTGTAATGAGTTATGTTTTAAATGTTTTTTCAATGTTTTAACTAAAATGTATTCATCAATCTTTTCCTTTTATTGTTTTGAGATATGTACTGTCTTCCTGAATCTCATGAAAATAAGACAAATAAAATAAACATGTATTAAAACTGTATGAAGCATTATCAATTTGTAGTTTTGCCGTTAGTAAAGGGGAGACTTAAAGGATATATCATTATTTATGCTGAAGGAAGAACAGCTGCTCTAACTTAATTAGCTTGACCTCCTCAACTTCAACCATAATTAGGTCATCCCTCTTTAGTGTACTCTTCTTCTAGAAGGCTAAATAGAATTGTTCTAACTCATTTAAATTTAACCTGAAAGAATATGTCAGGAACTATACAGATTGAAGTACTTAGTGGGACAAAAACTTGAAATTCAGCATCTTTAGCAACATTTAAAAACAAATACATTCAAATATCCTAGTTTACAAAATGATCTGTATTCCCTTGGTAATTCAACTGTCTCTTACCTTAGTGAACAAAATACATTCTAATTAGGTAAAAATTTCCAGTGTTTGTAAAATTTTATTTTGTGTAAATATATTTAAATAAGTTAATAGAGAGTAAAATATTTGTTTTAATAAAGTTTATATACCTGTTCAGTGTGTGTATTAAGTTATGTTTCAATGTAAATATTTCCTTTGGATTCATTGAGAAAAATTATAATATGTCTTGATAATGTTCCATAAGAAGAAAATTTATTTCCACATCTTCTATAATTAAAACCTCTACTGAGAAGACATAATTTAAGAGGTATAAAATCATGTATGTTCATTTCATATTACCAAAAATTCCATTCATTTTTATTTTGTTTTATTCATATTCTCTCTCATTAGAATACAAACAGGTATTTAAAAAAAATAATAAAAAATAATAATAAAAATGGTAAGATAAAAACAAATCAGAATAAGATAAAAAAAAAGAAAAGTGGCCAAAAAAAGGGATAAGAAACATATGCAAATGCAGAATTTAGACACAGAGACACACATTCACACACATGGGAATTCCATAAAAATACAAAACTTAAAGCTGTAATATATATACAAAGGAACTGTAAGAAAAAAAGAAAAACATAAATAACACAAAAATGCAAGAAACCAACAACATAACAAATGTCTTGCCAGTTATTAAGAAAGTAAAAGAATCTCCAAAAATACCACTAAGCTCATTTTTATTGTCATTTACTATACTACAGGACATAGGACTTGGCTTTAAGAGTGGTTTATATACCCAGTGACACCCTGCTGGGGAAAACTAATTTAGTCTTCATTTGAAAGTTATCAACTGGAAATAGCTTCTGGGTTAGGTGTAGGGTATTGTGTCTACTCCCCTCTCAGAGCAGGGACCCCATCTAACCCAGACCTGTACAGATACTGCCTGTTGTCACAGTCTCTGTGAGTTCATATGTATATCAGTCCTTTTCTGTTTAAAGGGCTTCACTTCATTGCTGTCCTCCCTCCCCTCTAGGTTTTACATTTTTTCACCTTCTCTACTACAAGGCTCCTTGAGCACTGAGGAAGAGATTTGATGGAGACATTTTTTTTCTTTTTGGTTTCTTTGAGATAGGGTTTCTCTTTTTAGTTTTGTTGTCTTTTCTGGCTCTTGTTCTGTAGATCAGGCTGGCCTTGAACTCACAGAGATCTGCCTGGCTCTGCCTCCTGAGTGCTGAGATTAAAGGCGAATGCCACCGTTGCCCAGCTGGAGACATTTCTTTAAGTACTAAGTATTGCAAGATCCTTCATTTTGCATATTGTACAGTTGTGGGTCTCTGCTCCTGGGTCCCTGACCTATCTAATCTCAAGTTCTTGGTCCCCCAAGCAGTGTCTGGTATTGGCTCCAGCTTATTGAATGCTTCTTAAATCAGATATTAGTTGGTTGCTTTCAAAAACTTTATGCCCTTGTTTTACTAACTCTCCTTGCATATTCAGGGGTTCCCTTCTGGCTTTCTGTTAACTTTTAACATGCCTGGTACCTTCCAGGACTATGAACACTAGGTCAGTAGGGGTCTAGGCAGGCACCCGACCCATTCATCTGTGTTCAGTGAGTTGTGTAGCTGTTCTTTTCAGCAATATGGCTTTACTGCCAGTGTGTTCAGAGCAACAATAGTCTTGGCAACATTCTGTGTTGTTTGGGGTTTCCCATGTGAAACCCTTCACCAGCAATTGGATCAGATGTAACCCATCCCAGCATAGGAGGCTTCATTTGGTGATGAGATGTCCACCTGGGGCTCTGTATTATCCATTATTTGTGATTCTATTTAGATCACCTTTGCATATGTATACCTTTTAGGAAAACTTATACTGTATTAGGTTTCCAAATGAGCCCTCAATTATCCATTAATTTCATCTGGACCTCCCTTAATTCCCTCCTTCACACCTCTCTACCCTCCTCTTCATTTAATTCCCCCATTCCACCCCTCCCATCCATCTATCCAAAATAACCCTATTTTACCTTCCTAAGGAGATTTATACTGCCCCTTCTCCTTAATCTCTACTTCATCTTTTAAGCAATGTTGATTGTAGCCTGCATACCAAAGATTTAACATATAACATCCATATATAAGTGAATATATATCATATTTTTTTCTTTTAGAGTATGGGTTACCCCATTCAGAATAATTACCTCTAGCTCTATCCATTTCCTGCAAATTTCAAATGAGAAATATATTATTTTGCAAATGTAGCACATATTTGTTATCCATTCATTTGTAGATGGAAAACTAGTCTGCTACCAATATCTAGCAGTTTTGAATAGAGCAACAATAAACCTTTGTTCATCATATATTAAATTTATACCTAGAAACTAAGCTTTACAAGACTTGAAAGAAGGCTTAGAGTTAAAAGCGTATACTGCTCTTCTAGAAGATCCAAGCCTGGTTCCAGAAACCCATTGGGAGAACCCACACTTGCCTACTGCTCTAGTTCCAGAGGAAATGACATACTCTCTGGTCTCTATAGGCACCTTCACTCATGAAACCTGCCCTGTCCTCTCATACAGATAATTAAATTTAAAAAAATTGCAAGGTTAAACTTTATATGTTCACAAGACATGTCTAATAAATCTGTTTGTTTTCTTATTCAAGGATTTTTGTAGTGATATATTGTGTACCTAAGTAAAATTTACCTGAAGAACAGAACAAACTACTAGATTAAACATAGAGGCCAGACAGTTGTGGCACAAACCTGAGATCCATTCAGATGAGGACACAGAGGCTTCCAGTTTGAGGAAACAAGATTAGCTGAGAAGTTGGCAAGATTCTTGTTATAACCTTTAGTTCCTTTCTCCTCGAACTTTTTATGCCTTTCTTCACCCAGCCATCCCTTCCTGGGATTAAAGGCATGCGTGTTTCCCAGTACTGGGATTAAAAGTATGTGCTACCACTGCCTGGCTCTGTTTTCTTTCCTAGAGTGAATCAGTCTCATGTAGTCCAGGGTGGCTTTGAACTCACAAAGATCTAGATGGAACTCTGCCTCCTGAATGCTAGGATTAAAGGCATGTGCCACCACTGCCTAAACCTATGTTTAATATAGAGGCTGTTCTGTCTCTGATTCTCAGGTAAGTTTATTGGGATGCACAATACATATCAACCACAAAAGGCTTTTCAGCAGAAACTTCCCTTTCAGCTAGAGGCTTTTTCAGCTGGAGCCTTTTCAGCTGAGGAAGTTCATCCAGCTAGAGGCCTATCAGCTGAGGCCTTCCAGGCTGAGGCGTCCTAGAGGTATGACATGGCAGCAGCTTGTTCCTTTGTCTCTCTGGATTTCAGCATTTGCCCCAATATCTGGCTCTGGGTATTCTATTAAGAACCATTTAGGATTCTTGTTAAAGCTTTTAAAGATCATTTGACATGTAGATCCGTTTTTAGAAATGTTGCTGAAGAAATAGGAAAAATAAATGTCTTTCACTGCAACTTCAACTTCAGACGTGAATGTGTACGTACTCTATGAATATGCACCACTGTGTCTCATTGCGTGGTCTGCCAATGAAAGCCAGTTTGTATGTGGTACTTTGGGCTACATTTTGAATTTGGACACTATTTCAAACAAGTAAGAGTTTATAACTAGAACTAACATGGTAATATATGAAGAACTTTTTCTGAAGTTCAAATAATGATATCTAGTTGTTTTTTTTCCAACATTTCAAAATTGCTCTGGCCAATCAATGTGAACAATTCACATTAACTACTAATTACTGAGCCTCAAGGAAATCAGTACTTGTGAATATGTTTCTCATACCTTAAGAAATTTATTAATTTGTATAGTCTCAAATTATAAACAAGCATTTTCATATGAAAAAATAAATATGCTAATATGGAGAAGAGGAAAACTTAAGAGGAATCAAACATGCAAAAATAACTATAGGCAACCTAGGAATGCTAAGATCTGAGAAATAGTCATCCATATGGAAGAGCAGGCCATTTGGCCTCTAAATGCAAAGTGGTCAGCCATGATGACATACATAGAAGTAACATTATCCAGACTGAACAAACTGTGTTTGTGTATTTGGAAATATACCTGTATATAGTACACATAGAAGTATGGAACAACAATTAATTTTAAAAAGGCCATGATTTTGAAAATGAGCAAGTAGGTATATAAGTGAGGTTATGAATGGAGGAAAAAGAATGAGGAATTGATATAATTTTATATTACCATATCAAAAAAAGTGTATTTGAAAAGGCAAATTAAAGTGCTTTGGGAATACATTTTTCTTTTTCTTTTTCTTTTTTTTTAATGCAAAGACTTAAACATTCCATCTTGCCAAACTATGTGATGACCTCAATCAACAATCAATTTTATGAAATTTACCATGTCTTTATGGTAAAAATCCTAAACAAATTGTTCATAAGGCAAACATAATTAAAGTTATGTATAATAAGCCATCATTACAAAATCTCCTATATCGAAAAAGCTGAAAGCTTTCTTTCTGATAGCTGTGCTGAAAGATGAATGGAACAGCTTAATGTTGTAAAAATTCCACTTTAAAATTGATTTAATGTTAAGAATTTTGAATATTAATATATTGTACTTTGATCATATCCACCACCCAACTCTCCTTGTACTCCTTTCAGAGGTGCTTAGTTATGTACCACTCCAAAATTTTTGTTCTTAAAAATATTGCAATAAACACTGTCCTTATGTTCATGATCATAGGGCCAACCATCCACTAGACCAAAGACAACCTGACACAGTCCTCACTCCTGGACAGAACTGACTCACTTTCTTCCAGCAGTACTCAGTTGTCAGTAGCTCCTCAATTCAGGTTGGTACTTCAGAAGCTCATTCACCTATAACTCTACTGTAACATTTATTGGCTTGCTATAAGACAAACAACCAGTCATATCCAGAATACACTACATAAAAATATATATTAGTTTTCCTTTTTAATTAAAATGTTCTAAACAAGGGTTCTAATTGAGTCTAGTATATTTAACATGTGCACAAAAATGAATGATGATCTAAACCAGCACTCTTTTTTTTTTTCTTTGTTTTGCTCTTTCAAGACAAGATTTCTCTTTGTACCCTTGGTTATTTTTGAACTCATCTATAGACCAGGCTGGCCTCAAAATCAGAGATTCACCTGCCTCTGCCTCCTGAGTGGTGGTATTAAAGGGGTGTGCCACCAGATCTGGCCACTATTAATGATGTATTCTATTTTCTTTTATTTGTGAGCAATTGATATTTTATTCTGCATTATGTTTGAATTATGTCTTCTATATTTAGAATGTATTCTTTATCTACTTATATGTTAATGAATATCATATACTATAGCTCTCAGAAATAATATATGTATTATTTCTGTGTGTGTCTATTGTATGAGATTTTCATTTACTTTAGAAATACATCCAGAAGTGAAATATCTAGGTCATATGTTCTATATATAATTAGATTTTTAAAGGAACTTTAAAATGGGTCTCAATAATAGTTATACTAATTGACATTCTCAACAATAGTGTATGACACAGATTTTTTTCTTCTCATCCTGGATGACATACTATTTTTTAATAATTGTCATTCCAATTAGGATGAAATATTTCATTGAAGTTTTTTGACTCATCTTTCCAAAGGTTAATGATATTAAGATTTTATTTCATATATTAATTGGCCTTCTTGTCTTGCTTCTTTTGAGAAGTGTCTATTCAAATTGGTTATCTTTTTCTTATAAAAAGTGGATTGCAAGGCATTTTTTTACATTATAAAATATTTTAAGTTATTTATGACTTCTGGATATTGATTGTCTGTCAGATGTCTAGGTGGCACATAAATTTAACCATTTTGCAGGTGGTGTGTTTGTCATTTATTAATTCTTTTATGTTTAGGAAACTCAGTGTGATGCAGTCTAGTTTTTTGTTTTGTTTTTTGATTCTGTCTGACATGCTTTTGGTGTCATGTTCAACTCATTTCCTTCATTTAACAGTATTAAAATGTTCTGCATATTCTTCAAGTAGTTTTGTTCTTTCTGGTCTTAATGTGTAGCTCTTGATCGATTCTGAACTGCGTTTTTAACAGGATGAGAGCTGTGGTTCAAATGGCCCTTTTCTACTTATGGACATAACATTTTCTGAGCTCTAGTCATGGAAGAAGATATTCTGTGTGTACAGCAAAGTTTTAGGTCCTTAACTGCAGGTTTTGTCATTCCTGCCAATAAATACCTGAGGAGAAACACAATAATGGAAGAAAGTTTTATTTAGGGATGCAGTTTGAGATGATTAAATTAATCATGAAAGGAATCACATTATTGTGGCAGTGATTTATTATTTATGGTAACAGGATTGTGAAGATACTTTCTCAAAACTCAGTCAATCAATAAGCACGGACCAGACAAGGTTTAAGGTATAGGTAGAGTTTTACTGTCCTGACTGCCTGCTCCCAAATAATCACCCAGAGGCTTAGTATAAATTATAAATGCTCAGCCAATAGCTCAGGCTTATTACTGACAAGCTCTTACAACTTAAACCAATTCTATTAGTCTATGTGCTGCTCTAAGGCTCATGGCTTAAACCTTTATCCCATTTTGTGTGTCCAAATCATTCTCTATCTGCCTGGAGATTCATTCCTTATCTATTAATTCTCAGTGTGTCTTTCTCACTGAACTTGATCCTCTTCAGCTATTGACCAATAAGCTTGTTTATTAAACCAATCATAGCAACATATATTTAAACAGTGCACAGAAGGATTATTCCACAGCATCAAGATCAGGATGTAAAAGATTAAGACTACCCCCTTTTAGTGATCCATTTTGTAGCTAGGTTATAATCTCCAAATAAAAACACCAATTAAGGACCACAGGTGAAAACATGTGATACTCTTAATCCTGTGAGGAATAATTTTTTATTCAGATCATTAATTTCTTCCCTTTGCCATTATGTGTTCATAGCTATCTCATAACACAAAATGATTCACTCAACTTTAACAATTTTTATTGTCATTAACATTTCCAATACTATTCAATCATTTTAAGTAGAAAATCCCCTTTAGGACTCAAGATAATCATTTAACTATGATCACCTGTAATATTAAAAGACATAGAGCATATTTCCAACATCTAATTGCATGTATATTATCATTTTAAAATGGACAAATAGGAGGATAAGTATAGTGATATTTTATTTATACTGAAATGTGATTTGCATGTTAATAAATAAAGTTGCCTGAATATATAAGGAACTCAAGAAATTAGACATCAAAATGCCCAACAGACCAATTAAGAAATGGACTATAGAACTAAACAGATAATTCTCAACAGAGGAAACTCAAATGGCTGAAAGACATTTAAGGAATTGCTCAACATCCCTAATCATCAGGGAAATGCAAATCAAAACAACTCTGAGATACCACCTTACACCTGTCAGAATGGCTAAGATCAAAAACACTAAAGACACTTTATGCTAGAGAGGATGTGGAACTAGGGGAACTCTCTTCCACTGCTGGTGGGAATGCAAGCTTGTACAACCACTTTGGAAATCAATATGGTGCTTTCTTAGAAAATTGTGAATCAAGCTCCCCCAAGATCCAGCTATACCACTCTTGGGCATATACCCAAGGAATGCTCAATCATACCACAAGAGCACTTGCTCAGCTATGTTCATATCAGAATTGATTGTAATAGCCAAAACCTGGAAACAACCTAGATGCCCTTCAACTGAAGAATGGATAAATAAATTGTGGCACATGTACACAATGGAATACTACTCAGCAGAGAAAAGCAATGGCATCATGAGGTTTATAGGCAAATGGATGGATCTAGAAAAAATGATCCTGAGTGTGGTAACCCAGACTCAGAAAGACAAATATGGTATGTACTTACTCATTGGAGGATACTAGATGTGGAACAAGGATGACTGGACAGCTACTCACATCACCAGGGAAGCTACCTGGAAAAAAGGACCCCAAGAAAGACACGGGGATCACCCAATGACAGAGAAATGCATGAGATCTACATGAACAGCCTGGACAAGAGTAGGGGTAATGAAGGGCAAGGGTTGAGGGAAAGAAAGCTTGGTGCTGCAGGAAATCCCAGCTGGACCAAGAACAGAGAGTGAGAACAAGGGATAAGAGACCATGACAAATGAAGACCACATGAGACTAGGAAGAAGCAAAGTGCTAGAGAGGCCCACAGAAATCCACAATGGTTACCCCACAATAGACTGCTGGCAATGGCCAAGAGACAGTCGGAACTGACCTACTCTGCTGATGGGATGGCGAAACACCCTAATAGTTGTGCCAGAACCCCCATCCAATGACTGAGGAAACTGGATACAGAGATCCACGGCTAGGCCCAAGGTGGAGCTCCAGGAGTCCAATTGGTGAGAAAGAGAGGATTTCTATGAGCAAGAATTGTTGAGACCAAGTTTGGATAAAGAACAGGGACAAATAGCCAAACAAATGGAAACATATGAACTATGAACCAATGGCTAAGGGGCCCCAACTGGATCAGGCCCTCTGAAAAGGTGAGACAGTTGATTGGCTTGATCTGTTTGGGAGGCATCCAGGCAGTCAGACAGGGTCCTGTGCTCAGTACATGAGTTGGCTGTTTGAAACCCGTGGTTTATGCAGGGACGCTTGGCTCAATCTGGGAGGAGGGGACTGGACCTGCCTGGACTGAGTCTACCAGGTTGATCCCAGTCCTCGGGGGAGGCCTTGATCTGGAGGAGGTGGGAATGGGGGGGTTGGCTGCGGGGAAGGGGAAGGAAGCAGGAGCAGGGAGAACAAGGGAATCCGTGGCTGATATGTAGAACTAAATTATATTGTATATATAAAAAAAAAAAAACAATCCCAAAAGCAATAGAATTGATCTTATAAAGAGAGCTGATTGGATCTTGCCTAGAACTGTCTGGCAAAAACCCATATCTGGAGTTCATACATTTTATACAGATGCCAAGAAACAAGGAAAGGCATGTTACAATTCAGAAAATTTAAATAAAGTGGTTCAAAGTCCTTATAATTCAGTTCAAAAATCAGATTTGCATGCTATTCTGTTGGTATTAATGGATTTTTCAGAACCTCTCAACATAGTAACTGACTGTCAGTATGTTGAAAAAGTAGTATTCCATATTGAGACTGTAGAATTTATCCCTGATGCTTCAGAATTTACTTCACTATTTTTTCAATTAGAAGATACAATCAGGAAAAGGAGTCATCCTTTATGTATAACACACATTCGATCCCATACTAGTCTGCCAGGCCCTCTATTGATAGGAAATGTGCTGGAGGCCTCAGAATTTCATAAAAAAACATCATGTCAATAGTAAAGGTTTAAAAAAGGATTTTTCCATAACCTGGCAACAAGCCAAAGAAATAGTAAAGAAATGTCCTACTTGTTCCTTCTATAATCAAACGCCATTACCAGTAGGATGTAACCCAAAGGGTACTCAGAGGAATGAAATTTGGCAGATGGACGTGTTTCAATTTGCAGAGTTTGGAAAATTAAAATATGTACATCTTACCATTGATACTTATTCAGGATTTTAGTGGGCAACTGCTTTGAGTTCTGAAAAAGCTGATTCTGTAATCACTTATTTGCTAGAAGTTATGGCCATCATGGGTATACCTGCACAAATCAAAACTGACAATGCTCCATCATATGTCTCTGTTAAAATGAAACAGTTTTTTGCTTATTACAATATAAAGCATATTACAGGTATATCACATAATCCTACAGGCCAAACAGTTATACAAAGATCAAACAGAACTCTAAAGGATATGCTAAATAAACAGAAAGGGGTAACAAAACCCCCAGAAATAGACTGCATAATGCTCTATTAACTTTGAATTTTCTGAATGCCAATGAGAAAGGAACAACAGCTGCAGAGAGACATTAGATAATAGAAAAAACTACAGAATTAAATCAGCCTATATACTTTAAGGATGTGCTGACCTCAGAAAGGAAACCAGGATATGTATTACATTGGGGATGAGGTTTTGCTTTTGTTTCTACAGGAGAAGATAAGCTGTGGGTACCATCAAAATTGATAAAAGTTCGATTTGAACAAGAGAGACCTCTTAATTAGAGGAGGTGATAGTTCATCAACCAGCATGAACATCCAATTTAAACTAACTTATACCAGTAACACATACCTTTTCATTTAATCAGATAATAACTTGCCAGAAAGGAACATCCCCAAAATTAGCCTTGGGGAAAGGTTTTTGTTTTTGTCTTTTAGGAGAATGAAGGTTAAGGAATCTGAAGAACACTGGACAAATGAGACAACTGAAGAAAAGGGACAAATCATCTATCCCAGGAAATAGAGTGAAATGGCGTATGGGTATATCATGTAAAAAATTTTATGTCTTCCTAAATGTTTGTTTCTGCCCTTCTTTAGAGACATTTAACACTATTGGTCTTCTTGTAGTTCCAGTTCAATTAAAATTTAAAGCTGTCTTTGGAGTTGGAGAATGGTTCTCTCCTTCTTTAAACTCAAGCATGTTGTTCAAAGGAAAATGCAAACTCCCTGTATCATGCCAGAAGAAAAGAGCCATCTTCTGCTATGGGACTGGACAAAAGCCAAATTAATTAAGGGACTATTCTATTACCAATCTCAACTCTTTGATTCTATTCTGATTCTTTAAACTTTTCTTAAAGTATGAATTTTATATCAAAATTTACAAGATTTATATATATATATACACATTTTAAACTTTGTTAAGATACGAATGATCATATAGAGTACTAACTAATTCTAGAAAGAAAAAAGGCTTCAATTAGCTGTATGTGTGTATATATGCATATATCTTTCCAGTCTCTTATCAGTTTTCTGCAGGAAATCACTGCCAGGCCTAACATTAACTGAAGTCTCCAGGAAGAAGATGGGGCCCCACAACAACAATTCCATGTGGACAATAATAATATCACTAAGCTGACAAACATTATCTACAGATCAGCTTTAGACTACAAAGTGCTCAGAGCAATTTTGAGATGACTAGCTGAGATGATCTAGTCTCAAAGACTACTTGAAAAAGGACTTGAGATAAACCCTGAACTTTGGCATTATAAACACACTGGATAATGAAGGATTTAGTTACCTTTCCTAGAATTTGAAAATTAACCTAAATTTTTTCTTTTCAGGATAAAGATACCTTCACCCATACCCAGGAGGATGCAATTTTAAAGAATACGATGCCCACATTCCCAAAGAAGTGGTGTAGGGGGTGGGTGGTGTTTTTGGTCTTTTAATGGGTTTTGTGTCTGGGATAATTTTCATTGTTTAGGGGCGTTGGTTACAAGTTGTTGTCAAGGGTTAGAAAAATGGCTAAGCAAAGGAGGTTAGATTTAAGGTTCTTGTTTTAAAAAAAAGAAAGAAAAGCATTGGTGAAATTATTATGGCCACTCCATGTAGTTAAAAGGAAGATTTATTTAGTGGGCAACTTACAAAAAAGGGAAAGGTAGGTTGTGGGGTCTGGGGAAGGTGTATCAAAGTCCAGCGGTGTTCTCTGGAGCTCTGCTCAGTCAGTCTCCACCATCTAGGGTCCCAGGACAGAGAGAGGGCTGGCCCATCCAGATCTTGGGTCTCCAGGCACCTCCCTTGGCCCCGCCTTGTAGGCGTGAGAGTTAAGGAAGCCTCAATGGGGGTTGGAACTTCCAGATCCAAGCTGGAATGGCTACCCACTACAGAAAAGAAAAAGAAAAAGACAATTACTAGTTTTAAATACTTTACATTGGATTCGATTGTTTTATATTGTATACAAATTATATATATTGAAATTGATATTGTTAGAAAAAGCTATATGTATATTTCTAATTGTACTTATACCATTCATTTAACAATGTAATGCAATTTTCTGATCCTTGAATGTTATTATTACCATTAGGATATAAAGAAATGTAAGTTAGTAGTTAGACATTATAACAGAACTTGTAGTAATATTACTATGTTTTTAAAATTGAGCAGATATATTTTAAATAGACAGGTCATCTTCAAACCTTTCAGAGATCTACAGAATATGGCATTTAAAATGTTTTAAGAACTTAGAAAATTTTTCTTTACTGTTATGACTATGAGACATGTCGGCTCCTGGCAGTACTAATCTACTTCAGAGAAAATATGGGCGTTGAAGAAACTGCATATGGAGTTAACTTTCATTGTGGCAAAAGTTAGCCACTGGACAACAAAGTATCCTCGAATCAACTGTTGACAACAGGACAAAATGGACAGACAGGAGAAGAAACAAAGGACTACTGATTCTTGCCAAAACAAGTGTGGTTATAAATTTATCAGAAGGCATCTTCTGAGGCCAGGACAATATGGCACCATCCCTGATTGGCCTTCGCAATCCGGAAAAGGTACAGTGCCCTTTTCTTCGAAGGCAGCTGAGCAGGCAGTGGGCCGATGGCTTCTGTTGTGCAGTGGAACAGCAGCTGAAACAGTTATTCTTGAAGAGTAACTAAACTCACACCTCTCAATAGTAGACTGGCATTTAATAGAAGGATATGGAAAAGAACAGAATGCTGAGATGAAGCCACACACACACACACACACACACACACACAGCCAAGAAGAATGGACAGCTTTAAATTTAAAAATACATGAACAACTTCCAGAATTTAAATTCCTGAATTATGACATGACACTAGTAGAATTCAGGTGATTCTGGTACATGGACTGCTCTTACCCAATGTGAAGTCAAACTATTGACCTTGTGTACATCCTACTTCACAAATGAGTCTGTCAGATATGCTAAGCCTATAGGCTGAAGATGATGCCCCAGCACTGCGGAGAAACCTCAGGTGACTGTCCAGGAAGCTGGCTGTTTCTGTCAACTCACATTTTTTTTTTTTTTTTGGATGCTGCTTGCATGCACTTCACGTTTTTATTTTTTATTAGGTAATATTATTTCCTTCTTTGGTCTCTGAGGGAGTTGAAAATTAGTTAGTTATAGTTGAAGATTAGTTAGGATAGAAAGTGAATTAGGTACATTTTGGACTTACCAAAATAGGATAGATAATGGAATTATTTTTTCTGAATTTGTCAAATACAAATGGACTGGACATTGTTTAGATATTTTTTTACTTGTATATATTGTATTTAGTTATTGTACTTTTGTATATAGTTTTTCTTATGTTAGTTATAACCTTTTCCTTTTTTCTTTTTATTAAAATAGAAAAGGGGAAATATAGTGATATTTCATTTGTACTGAAATGTGATTTGTATGTTAATAAATAAAGTTGCCTGGGGGTCAGAGCTATTAGCAAGCCATAGTGAAAGCTGGCCGGTGGTGCACGCCTTTAATCCCAGCACTTGGTAGGCAGAGCTAGGTAGATCTCTGTGTGGTCAAGGATACAGCCAGCATTGGAGACACACGCCTTTAATCTCAATACCAACCATAGAAGACCTGGAGGTCTGCACAGACAGGCAGTGACGAGGAGGTCATGTGGTTGGGTTTACAATCAATGAGAAGGCAGAACAGAAACTATAAAAAAAGACAGACACAGGAAGTAGGTCTCTTTTGGAGAGGTACAGCAACAGTGAAGGGTAAGGTTTTTAGCTCTTAGCTATTGCTCTGACCTCTTGGCTTTTATCTTTGTATTGACTCTGTGTTTTTTATTGAATAAGACGGCTATTTCTACAGATAAGAGGAATCATTGACCACAGCAAGAACAAAAGCCAGCAAGGAAAACATCAAATTCTGCTACTCCATGTCTTGCATCTGAGACTTTTCATATTTGCTCTAAAACACATCCTTCAGCTCTGGTGCCAATATCCTCTCTTTTAAGCTAGCTCCCATCAGAGTCTGCAGCTGTTTTTAGTAAACATCCTTTGTTTCTGGATTCTCCAAAATTGCTAAGTTTTATTGCAAATTCACATCATTAGCTTCATATACAACCCATTTAGGAGCCCCATGCAGAGAATCTGATCATGCTCCATGTTGTGTAGAATCATATATTTTCTAGAAATCAAATGCAAGCCTGTAGGGCCTCCTTTTCTCCTGAATTCTCCATACCTGATAAGCAAACATTTGGATATTGACACCAAATTCTCCTTCTTGTATAGAATGGTGACTCTGCCCTCACAGCTGCAGTGTCCTCTGTGTTCTATGTGACTACACTAGGGAAAATAAATGCCTAGGAAACAAATGCCCCTGCAGAATGCCCTCAAAGTTCTCTTTGATCAGGTATTGTCTTTCCAAATTAAAACTTTTCAAATGAAATTGCATTATTGTATTCCAGAGCTTTCAATAAGTATTGTTTTTCTTTCGAGGTACTTTTTAATTTTCTCATTACAACGTATGTGATTAATTCTTAATCACAAAACTCTATTTAAAATCTATGGCCAATTTCCCTCACTTTTCTTGTTTTCAATTATAATGAGATTCATGGTCTTTTCATTATTATACTCCACATTTTTCACATCTTTCTGCTACAGTTTCAGCTTCTTCTTCCTGTAAATTTTAGTAAATGCAGTGAAGAATAAAAATGATACAGTTAAAATTTTTTATTGTCAGGGGAATTTCTCTACCCAACATTTTCATTTACTACTTTTTAATTCAGCCTCAAATTTTCAGGCTGCATGCACAATTCAGCTATATACTTTACTACGATGAATCATGGGTGATTAGGGACTCTTTCTCTGTTAGACTTCTTTTCTCCCTCAGGAAGTACCATTTGGCTAACAGACATTAAAGCCACCCTAAATGGTCAACTCCCTATAGTAATGCACTTTTTCCTAATAATGGAACAACTGCTCACAGAATACTTAGCACTTGGTGACCAAGACTCCAAACTGATGATCTTTTAGTACATATGTCAAATTCAAACAGTAACACATAATTTTATAAAAGATAAGTTGGCTCATTAGATGTTCATATTTCTGGGATTTTTGTTCTGTTCCATCATTCTAAATGGCTGACTTTTTTGACACCATATTATTATAGTTCCTATGTCTATTCATTGTTTTAAAAGTAGGTATTGTAAAAACTTAAGCATTGATCATTTCATTCAGTGTTAATGTTTTCTGATTTCACATTAATCTTTAAAAAGTGTACATATGTTGTTGTTATTTTTATTAGTGTTCATTAAATATATAAGTAACTTTGAATAGTTTTGACATGTTAATATTTCTTCTAAAATATGAAAATGTAAGGTCTTTCTAAGTATGTATGACATCATGTGCTTCAACTTTTCTGGGCTTTTTGTAAATTATTACACACATATTTTACCTTCTTGCTTATATTTATATGAATGAGTTCTGATAAAATAATTTGTAATGGACTCTTGCTTTTAATTTATAGCGTTCAAATGATTTTCCATATCTACCTAGAGTATAATGAAGCTAGACTCAATTTGTATGAATCTACTGAAAATGATGCTTGAAACTCTACAATGAAAGCCATGGAACTATGCAACCACTAGAACACGGAGCCTAGGCTTCATTCTTTTTGAACTTCTGAAGAGATTTGCCTTTGGCCTGGAGCTATTACTACAGTAATAACCCACTGTTTCCTCCAGGGAAACTGTTTCTGGGAAGCTGTTCTTGTTTATTGAAACACAATAATTTTTTTTTCTTACTTTCTCTTTACCAGTCTCTCCCCAGCTTTTGATATAGCAACAGTTCTTGAAAAGATCAATTCAAGTCCAACAACAAACATAAGACTCTTGGAGATAATTAGTGCTTGTGGAAAAAACTCATAAAGGAAAAATGCAAGTAAGTATTTGGATTGACTACAATTCACCAAACATGACAGAGGACTAATTAGCACAACAAGTTTGTGAAACTCATTGTTTTGTCATCACACTAAGGTTTGAATAGACACTAATATAGATGAAGACAGAATTATTTTAAGTTAAAAATATGTGAAGATATCAATGAATTAGAACAGATAGACTTGAGTTAGATTGTGGTTTTGAAAGGAGACACTATGTTGTGTTAATGAAAATGAAAATAATATGATATTCACGTGTATGATCTACAATATTAGTGACCTTTCAATTGACCACAAATTAAGTGACATGAAAAGGTTTACCTGGGCCTTTCTTTGGTAACATATATGCTAAAATGCAAACCAGAGAATATTTTAAAATTCAAAAGCTTTGATAAAAATAAATATAGATATCCTTGAAGACTTTTATGCTATAATATGATTATAACTACTTGAAATATAAATATTTAATCAAAATTTATTGATGTCAAATTCTGTTCAAAGTCTTATTGACAGAGTAACTATGAATACATGATATAACCTCCTTTGCTTCAGTATCCATAACAAAAGTTTAGAATGAGACATGTCTAATCATGATGAATTTAAATTAAAATGAGTGTTGTAAAATATGTGGAGTTATGAATTAGATTCAGTAAATATGATATGGAGATGCTATGTGTTACCATTAAGGGCAGCTTCAACACTGTGGCAAAACAAAGAAAACTGTCATCTGTAATCAGATGGTTTCTCCAGTCCCACCTCTCCCTGCAGTCCTGCAGCCACTTATAAAATAATCACTCAGAGGCTTATATTAATTATAACTGCTCGGTCATTAGCTCAGACTTATTACTGACTAGCTCTTACACTTAAATTAACCATTTTCTATTAATCTATGTTTTGCCACATGTTCCATGGCTTACCTGTCTGCTGGCATGTTGTTCCGTAGGGGGAGACTGGCGTCTCTTTTGCCTCTGCTTCTTTCTTCTTGTCTCTGTCTTGGATTTCCTGCCTGGCTACTGGCCAGTGTTTTATTAAACCAACGTACAAGAGCATTATCCCACAGCATTTACCCCTTTTTGTTTAATTATAAAGGAAGCTATTAACTTTAACATAGTAAAATTATATATAACACAGTTATCAAGCAACAATTACAATGATGATATCTAGTCTATGTTTATTTGGCAAAATTAAAGAAAATATTCTATCTATCCTATATTTGTGGGTCTAAGATTTCATATCTACCTTATTTCTTATCATAACCAAGGAAAATTATAATTATAACTAGTCTTCAACTACATTAATAACCCCAGAAGGATATAATATTATCTAAGTACACAAGAAGTGCATTGTAAGTATCTTCCAAAAATCTAGAATGACAGAGACAGCTGGCTGCCTGTACAGTCACCCAAATTTCCTCTGTAATGTTGGGGTATTCATCTTCAGCCCATAGGCCTAGAGCCTCTCAGTCATTTTCCTGGTATCCTGTAGAATGTTTGGCAGTCTCCTCTGCAAAGCAGGGACCTGATGGACCATTTTGCCTTGTTTTGAAAAAATCAGTGATCATTTTCCTGTCAGTTCTGTAATGTCCAGTTTATACAACATTTTGTCCATCAGTCCAATCAAGAACAGTTTCTTGCCCAAATGCCTATTTTTGCCAAGAAGAAGAAGAAGAAGAAGAAGAAGAAGAAGAAGAAGAAGAAGAAGAAGAAGAAGAAAAAGAAGAAGAAGAAGAAGAAGAACAACAACAACAACAACATAAGGAGTGTTTTCAATGCCCATCTTCCTCTTTGAAGTAAATTGGTGCTGCCAGGAGCAGACATGTCTCAATGTACAGAAAGTCTAAGTTTTTTGAAACATTTTAAATGACATATTCTGTATGTCTTTGAAGTTTTTGAAGATTACCTACTTAATTGAATCATATCTATCTATACCTAGAAAACTGAACATGACTATAAGTTTGACTATCATAGAAGACTAATTATTAAACTGTATTTCTTAATTACCATTATAATTTAAATGAGTTACATGAACATAAGGTATCTGTTTTAAGGTATTTTAAAAGAGAATATATATATATACATATATATATATATATATATATATATATATATATACATACTGCTGTGGGATGTTGTTCTGTATGCTGTGAATATATGTTACTATGATTGGTTGATAAATAAAGTGCTAATTTAATTGGCTAGTAGCCAGGCAGGAAGTATAGACTTGGTAAGCAGACAAGGAGAATTCTGGGAATAGGAAGGCTTTATCAAGAGTCACCAGCCAGACAAAGCAGAAGCAAGATGACAAGGCAGAACTGAGAAAAGGTACCAAGCCATGTGGATAAACATAAATAAGAATTACGGGTTAATTTAAGTGTAAGAGCTAGTCAGTAATAAGCCTGAGCTAATGGCTGAAGAGTTAAAATTAATATAAACCTCTGTTTGTTAACTTGGGGGATGAGAGTGGGGGAGATTTGTCCTGACTTCCGGGCGTCTGGGACATAGAAAACTTCCAACTACAATATACAGTATAACAAAATTAACTTCAAATTTATATCAATAATCTAAAATCCATATCAATGTAAAACATTTTAAACAAGTTGTTACTCTTTATCCTATCATATCTATATCCCCTTTTCTTCTTTTGAAAGAGATTGCATTTATAATCAACCCTCTAAATAACAATAAACATTTATAAACAATATTTTGGGAATTTGGGTGTAGTTTCTCTTACTACTTCCTTCTGAATGGGGGTGCTGGTAATCTTAAGGGGATTCTGATAAAATTAAGAATTATTGTCAAGTCTTGACTGGAGTAGTCTGTGAGGCTGTATTCTTTGTGCCAGTTGCCTTGAATCTGTCCTGGATGTTGGATCATCTGGAGACTTTTCAGGGGGTCTTGGCTGATCAAACCTGATGTATCTTAACCTGGAACAAATTCATAACCTATTGCTTTCTGTGGAAACAAAAGCAGAGTCTCCTTTTCAAAGATGTAGCTAGAGTTTTCCTGCCTTGCCCACAGTCAGGACAAATCTTTGTCACCCACCAGTCCCACAGCCACTCAGAACCAACCAAGTAAACATAGCGACTTATGTTGCATACAAACTGTATGGCTGTGGCAGGCTTCTTGATAACTGTTCTTATAGCTTAAATTAATCCATTTCCATAAATCTACACCTTGCCACGTGGCTGGTGGCTTACCGGCGTCTTCACATGCGGCTTGTCATGGCGGCGGCTGTCAGTGTCTCTCTGCCTCAGCCTTCGCTTCCCAGAATTCTCCTCTCTCCTTGTCCCACCTACTTCCTGCCTGGCCACTGGCCAATCAGTGTTTTATTTGTTTACCAATCAGAGCAATTTGACATACAGACCATCCCACAGCACAAAACAACTTATCCTTATACCCAAATTTTGAAGTCAAGATACCTTTAAAATATACGTAGTGGTTTAACTAAGCAGCCTTTATAATCAAATGTCTTTCTGCAGTTAAAAATCCCAAAGACAGTATAATCCAGTCTGTGTAATTTCTATCTTTATGTGGCTTATTTTATATTACTTTTACTATCTCTTTAAAAATTTTATTTTTTAAAAACTGTTTCTTTATATAACTGTCTATTCTCCTTTTCCACTTTTTTCCAAGCTTACATACATTTTAAAAGACATTGTAAACCATTTAGGGTTTATGCCATCTGAGTCTGTCTTATTGTGAATCTAGTTCTTTAAACTGCAGCAATGCTGGGACAGAAAGGGCAGCTTTGGCTGTTGACTCCACCCACCTCAGCTTCCCAACATGGCTGAGGTAATTCACTGCCTGCTCTGTGAGCCATGTTCTCTGCTGATTCTGGGAAGCAGTGGGTCCATGCCTCCATCCAGCAGTGTGTAGCCCAAAAACCCCCCTCCTCCTCCTCCTCCTCCTCCTCCTCCTCCTCCTCCTCCTCCTCCTTCTCCTCCTCTTCTTCCTTCTATACTAGCAAAAGCTAAATCCACCATGCAGTGCACTGCACAGCTTGAAGATACCACTATATACTGTGGCGGGAATCTGCCATGCTGCACTCAAGCACACATGCTGTGAACCCGCCATATTGTAACTCAAGTACTCATGCCAAGGCGTCTCTGTACCTTGGTGTCTCTATGTATCGGACTGAATAAGACAAGAAATAGAAAGCTGTTCTTAGCTCAATTTTAGAATTTCTTTTTTAAATTCCCTCAAGTTTTAGGTGGAAAGTCTTGCTACCACATCTGGGTGTCATTTTCAGTCAGTAGGTTTCTCTGGTCCCACCTGGCCTGTGGTCCCACAACTGCTTATAAAATAATTACTCAGAGGCTTATATTAATTACCAATTGTATGGCCTATGGCAGGCTTCTTGCTAGCTAGCTCTTATAACTTTTAAGTTACAAATTACCCCATTTCTATTAATCTGTGCTTTGCCACGTGTTCCGTGGCTTACCTGTCTGCTGGCATGTTGTTCCCAGTGGGGCAGGCTGGCATCTATCTTGCTTCTGCTTTCTTCTTCCTGACTCTGTCCTGGATTTCCTGCCTGGCTACTGGCCAATCAGTGTTTTATTAAACAAGGGTGCAAGAACATTATCCCACAGCAGCCATCAAAGTGTCCAATGATGGCATAGCAATTACAAAAAAAGTCATCACATACTGCTGTAAAGACATGAGAGCATGCGTGACACCATGTAGAAGACAAGCTTGCTGTTAAGGACACACTAACAGTATGTATGTGAGTTCTGACTATGTCATCTGTAATGATTGAAACATATTAATAGAATGATTTAAGTGTGTTATTAAATATTTTGATAAAAGTAGTTACTAGATAATAGCATGAATGTACAAAGTATCATAAAGCTGGATTATATGTAGCTCAAAGCAGTAATGGCTTTAAATTAAAGCTGAGAAACAGTGACCATAAAGTGTGATAGGAGAACCATACCCTGTCAGAGTCACACAGTGACACAATTCTGAATGATAGTTCACATGGAGTAAAAGTTCATTCTATCTTAGTGTGTGAACTAAGGTTCCAATCAACTAAGCTTGTAATTATTTTGACAATATTTTCTTATATACATGGAAATATTGGGAAGGGAGGACAAGACTCAGGGAAGAATTTAGATAAATGAAAACAGACATATTTTTGCTTCAGTTATAATTGTATTGTGTAACAGAGTAATTTTATTTAACCATAGTTATTAAAGTTTTTTTTTTTTAATTTTTTTGGGAGAGCTTCTGAGGTTTTGCTCCTCCCTCGGTTGATTATAATAGACAGAGAGTGTGGAATTTTCTATGATTTCAGGGTAATCTGCATTGCAGTTTTTTTCTTAGCTCTTCATTTATTTGTGGGACCTCTTGAAATTTCTCCTGTTCATGTTGGAATACCAACTACAGAGATATACAACTAGTCAAAACACAGAAATTAAGTGACAGTAGGATATCCAAAAATAATTTGTAGTATATATTTAATGAAATCCCTACACCTAGCATCTTGATTGGGGGAGGTGATTACAAGATCCTGAAGAACAAGATGATAGATAGCATCTTCTAGATATGTCAAATAAAACTACACCCATGAAATATCAAAAACATGGTTGCCTAAAATGTATTTTGCATTTTTTTAATTTGAGAAATTATAAGATATTAGGGGATCAAATATGCCATAATCCTAGAAAAATATGTTAGTGTGTTAAGCCAATTGAAAATGTGACCTGCAGTGGAGGTAACAGTTAACAAAATGCGATAGTACAAATACTTTGATTGTAGTAGTTTGAGCATTTATTCATAATCTCTTAGTCACTTTCTTCTAACCATCTGTATATGCACAGGTAAGCATGTAATCCTTTCTTCCTGTGATTTTTTTTATTAATATTAGCATCTGATCACACTTGGATGAAAGAACACTGGATGTATATTGGTTGTTAGAAAATATACTGAGCATGCACAAACACCGGTATGGATACCCAGTAACAGCAGAACATGAGGTATCTGTGTGCCTGTAATCTTCGTACTCAAGAGGGAGAAAAGAGATCATTCTCACTAATATCAGGAATATAAGGTCGTGCCCCCAGTCACAAAGAGAAATGAAAATAGTTGAAGTACATAGGATTCATGACACTTCATTCACTTGATGTGACTAATAAGTCATTAATGTTACTAACTGTTTCAAACTTTGTGACTAGTAGTTCCAGGTGACAGTGTAAAGTAAATTCATTGGGATAATTAGGAAGGGATCATAAAGTTTTGCTTTTGAATGAAAATCAATTATCTTGAATTATTAACAAAATGATGTTTTGATATGATCAGGAAGGTTTTTAAAAGGGGATGCAAGTCAACTGAAGAGGTATATATTTAACATAAAGAGCTATTTCCTATTTCTTTCTAATAACTATAATGTGTCATTTTGTTACTATGATACTTTGCTTTATATTAGCTTTAAGTAAGAAATAAAATTTCCAGAAGTTCCATGTAAAACTGACTTCCAGTAAGTCTGCTTCTTTCCTGTCATAACCTAGTAATTTATAGGAAATACCAGTCACACTCAGTCATTAATTTTGTCTCAAATAAAGATCATCAAAACTCATTATTCTTTCCATATAAAGTAAACTTTGAGTCAGTAATTTGAGTGACAAACCTGAAACATGACTGCTATATTCTGGGAACAAATTTTAATCTTATTTAAAAATTATCTCATTTAAGTAGAAATGAATTAAATACTCTAAGGTACCCACTTCCATCAGAGGAAGTAGATCTCCCTGACAAACATAATAGAGAGTAATTGAGAATACTGTTCCCTTGGGGCATTCTTTTAATGTCCAAACTTTCTATTGAGATACTCTTCCTTGCAGGTAATACAGAAGTTGTATTGTTTACTTGAGATATCTACTAATGTCATAAATTATCTTTATTATATTTACAGATAAAAACATTGTTCCATATTAACATGGACGGAATCATAAATCATAGTATATTTTGCCTCTGTTTGTTTTTAAATTTCAGACCACTTACTCATTCTTTCCAACCCACATAAAATAATCCCTACTGCTTCTATTTGGTTTTCTATTTAGTATATGGAAAATCATAGGAGAAATGATTCAGCTCAAAATTATCAGAAGATATGAATAGATTAAAGAGCACAGCTACTTCAACAAATTATGATAGTGTAAATGGATTTCAAGACAGACTATAAACAATAAGCAAATACAGCATCAGTTTGAAGTTCAATCAATGAAATGAACAATGAATTATCAATTTCAAAAACCTTGTTGAATGTAAGTTTAATGAAACAGAATTGTAAAATGGTGAATAAATCCAGTTCCGTGTCAGAGGGAACACTAAGATGTTTCTGAAAATGGGAATTTATAAAATGTTATAAAATAATAAGTACTTCCCATTTTTGAAATTAGTTGACTATAAATATTTGAATTTTTAATAAGTATGTTGTTTTATGTTAAGCTCACTTTAAAAGGTACTATTAACTATCTCAGGGAAGGGAACCTGAGTGTTATTAAACATCAACAAAAAAAAGTTCATCTAAATTGAGTAATATTTTTTTCTTACACCAGTATCTAGTACTGGTGGATGGAGAAAATTGACATCTACAGGCCATCCTCTGACATCCATAAAATACACAGATATGCATACATGTACACATGTGCACATACACATATTCACACACACACACACACACACACACACACACGAATAGATGTATTTTTCCCCAAATGTTCCACATTAAAATCAAAATCTTACATAGCATGTAAATATAAGTATGAAAATCATGCTATTTAGTGTTTTGTATATTTATTAATTTTTTAAGATTTTTCAAATGAGTATGTGTGATGTTCAAATAAAATGTAGTATTTTATGGGAAAGACTATCTCACTGAAAAAAATAACCAGCTCTTTAACAGACACTTCTTAAAATCAAGACATGAGCTCTTGATTTTGAGAATTCAAAAATTATTTGATACAATAAGCAACATTAGAAATGCTTATTAAAATGAATTATTTTATAATGTATATGACACTGGAGTCAGTGTCTCATTAAATGAAAATATCATTCTTAATTTAAAAATAAATCAAAAGAAATGTATAATTTCAAGTAAATTATATTTGGTTAACCCAAACCATTTTAGGATTTGTATTCAAAAATGAATTTATCTCTTGTTTCTTACTATAGAAGACACAAATCATGAATATTATCTTAGAATAGCTAAACTAAGAAATATGTTCTTAATTTCTAGAGATTATGAACTCAGAAGTCAGGAGTAAATTGAATTTAACTGTGTACATAGAGCTAATAACATATAGAAGATAGATACAAACCCTATGTCTAGAGAGCCTGATCTATTACTTTAAGTTCATATTGTGAAATAGAAATAAGAATGTTAGCACATTTCATGAACACAACCAAAGAAACTGAGATGACAATATACTTATTATGAGAATGTGGTTTTTATAAACTATCTCTGAAAAATAATTTACCATTGTTTTTGTAGTAAATGGTATAAGAAATTTCTATAATGAAAAAATGTCCCGTATCTGACACCCACAACTTAGAAAATGATTACATATCTAAGTAAATTAGCAAATACATAAAGCCCAGTCATTTTTTTTATTCCCCAAACACATCTTCTCTCAAGACGTTTGCATCTAAGATAAATAAAACTAAACACAGACCAATACCAACACATGCAACTTAACTGAGAATGGATATGTAGGTCTTTGCAATTATCATGCTCTTTAAAGTAGGCTAAAAAAATAGTTTGTCATTACTGTATTTATCTTTCCTTACTATATATTTTAACATGACACACATTTAAATTTTATATATTAAAGTGAAATTTAGATGTAATATATGTTGAAGACAAAAATACTTAAAGGCAATTCATAATTCATATTTCAAATCTTGAAAGTAGACAAAACATTTATAATTGACTTGCACAAAAATCAACAGTAACATAAAATACTATGAAATTATTTTCTCCTCTTTAAAAGAACATTTGTGGAATACATTAAAAATATTGTTGCATATTTACCCTATGAGAAAGTAAGAAAAAATTGGAAAAAAAATCCAAAATTGTATCAAATTATATATATATATATATATATATATATATATATATATATATATATTATATATAATATATATATTAAATATATATATAATATATATTAAAAATGGACTAATATTTTTCCTTTTTTAAAACATGAATAATTAATAGGATCATGTAGTTCTGCAATGGAAGATGTAAAGATTTATCCTAAAGGAAATAGTTAATCCTTGGTCAATAAAATTTCAGTATACCCAACATTTTAGTGCTCATCAATTAGGAGTTTATAAGTGTCAAGATTTCTTAATCCAGTAACTTGCCCTGTTGAGGGAGATTTGTTTTAGGTGTAGTCCAATGTCATTAAGTGACTGCCAGCATGTCTTTACCTAGAATGGGTTTCCAATATAATTGATTGACTTTAGGTTTACTCTGAATAGGGCTTAGTATAGCTGATAACTTATTTCGCTAAATATCACCTAAAGCTATATTTATTTACCATAAGTGTTTCAAAGCATCATATCATGAAAAATGAAAAAAGTACAGGTACATAGCTTTTTGTATAATAATGCAATAAATGTCACTATTTTATTGTTTTTCTTTGGTGAACCATTTAAAATCAATTTAAAGTATAGAAAAGTGACAACAATTTTAAATTAAACAAAACCTTAAAGTACAGATATTTTTTACAATAAATGGCTCATGATAAATCAATATGTATTTATTATGTTTACTCATAGAGTTATATGTACTTGAATTTCATAATAAAATATTGAACAGCTAGAGACTTGATACCATATAGAATATAAAATATTGCACATTTAATATTCATTAAAATATATGGAATAAATATGAAGTAATTTGTCAAATATACAGCTTAGATCACTACATATTTTTAAGTGCCTTACTTCTTGGAATTTTCAGTTTAGATCTTGACATTTTTAATAACTAACTTTCCCCAAAGTAGCACCATTAGAATGACTGTCTTATAACAGTCTTATAATGGTTGCATTTAAGTTTCATGACAGCCCTCACTATTTCTTAATTTAACAATTTTTAATATTATACACTTCTTACTTGATGTACAAAAAGTACTTATGAATATTGTTCTTGAATATGCCCTAGAATCCAGAGAGCAAAATAATATTTCTCATGGTTGTCTAATTATTGATAGCATTTCTCCAAATATCTAGAAAATTAAATAAGAAAAGTGGATAAAAGTGTAAAGTCCTTCTAAGTGTAGGTTAGTTGAAGAACACTGGCATATTCATGATTATTTAATTGTAATAATCCTCCATGATCTGTAAGACATCATTCGATTTTTCTTAAAACTCCTTCTTACTACTTGATTATAATATTACACTTTCAAATTTACCAAATAGTCTCTATATTATCAGGTCCATCAGACATACAAGTATTTATATGATATCTTATAGTCCAAGTACATATCGTAATATTTTTTAACTTTTGAATAATATGAAAATTGACTCACATTTGAGCTATATTTCTTGCATTGTTACTATGTAAAACACAAAGAGTTATAGTGAGAGAAGGATGAGAAAAAATAATAAAAGGAAAAACTGGAGTAAGAATGACAGGTAGAAGAAAAGCCTGAAAATGTGGAAAAGGAAGTTTACAGTGATTTTTAATATTCTATTGCAAACTATTTTTTGTAAGCTTTATACTAATATGTTTAATAACTGGTCAAAATTCATCAACAATTTTAAAGAATGGATTGTAATATTGTTGGTGACTATGAATTCTATTGATGTGAAGAGACACCACAACCAAGGCAACTCCTATAAATGAAAGCATTTAAATGGGGGCTGCTTATGGTTTCAGAGGGTTACTCCATGCTTGTCATGGCAAGAAGGAGGCAGACATGACTCTATAGAGTAGTTCAAAGCTTTGCATCAGGTTCCACAGGCAACAATCTAAGGAGAGAGAGAGACTTGGCCTTGTTTGGGCTTTTGAAAACTCCCAGTTCACGCCCAAGTGGTATACCTCCCACACCGCCTCACCTCCTAATTCTTATCAAACAGTTCCACTAACTGGGGGCCAAGCATTCAAAATATGGACCGACAGGGGTGTTCTCACTGAATCACAACAGTGTCTTATAAGTAATGAATCAGCAACATTAATTACAAATTTGAACCCGAGGCTAGTGAGATATTTCTGACCTTGATATATGTGCAGTGACATATGCTTTTTAGAGGTGTGGTCTTCCATTTGTAGTTAGAATGATAAATTGTACTCTCTGAATTTAAGAATTTGCAGAAGTTAAGGAATCTGAGTGAAACACGATTCCCTTGTGATCTAAAACACATTGTAGGTTGCATGTTCTTTGAGGATAAAGAGACTGAATGGCAATGACTGTGTGTGGTTTGGTAACTCTGAGGATCTTGAAGGCAAGTGAAATTTGTGACAGAAAATATAGACTTCCGGAGAGTGATTCCTGGAGAGCATCACATGAATGATCTCTATAATGAAAATAAAGAATGACACATTGGAGGAGTGTGGAGAAAGGCACTGAATTTTAACCCAAAGTAATCGCAGTTAATAAAAGACTGGGAAGATGAGCACAGGGAAGTTTATAAATGGCTGCCCATACATATGGCACTCTTAAAGCATCTGTACTCTTTCCTGAGGATAATGGGAGCTCTCAAATACAATTAGGTAGACAAATGGAATGGAAATATTTGCATTTTAGAATCATTTTTATGTCTTCACTAAGAAATACAGATTGTGGGAGAGAAGAAAAGCAGTAACTAGAAGAGATTGCAATGGTTGTGGGACTCTAATTGATTAATGGTAATGATGCTACAAATGAAGAAATGGCAAGTGCTACTTAGACAAGTCATGCATTTAACAGAATTAGGAGATAATGCCAAAGGAGTTTGAAAACCTATGCATCTTTATATAGTGATAGAGATTTTTCTGTTTGGGAGGATTCATACAACAATTCATGTAAGTAGAGGTTAATCAAGCACTCGTTAAGAACAAGAGGAACATCAGTCTGTCTCTTCAACCCATTCTTCTTTTCTGTCCTCTTTTTTTCATTCAATTTTCCTTCCTGTGAATAGTATTTTAAATGCACCTAGAGTAAGTTAAAGTTTTTTTTTTTTTTTCAAAAGCTTCTCAAATATCTTTCTTGAGAGAGCAATGTAGATTTGTGGCTTTCAAGTAAGATAAACATTTTTATATAGAGGAACAAAATATATGGATAACAATATCACTTAAAATAATTATAAAAAAAAGGCTTTAGTGTGTAAGTAAAAAAAAATCAACAAAGTATAAAAGAGAATAAGAAGATTGCAGCATGTTCAAGTTAAAAGCAGAAGAAACATACAGATATCTAGTGAAGAAGAGTGGCAATAATGTGTCCTTGGTCAGTAAAAATAAGAACAAGATGACAAATATGCATTAGATTAGAACTACATGAACAACCTGGACATGAGTGGGAGCAATGAAGGGTGAGGGTCGAGGGAAAGAGAGTGGGAGATCCCAGCTGGATCAAGAACAGAGAGGGAGAACAAGGAATAGGAGACGATGGTAAATGAAGACCACATGAGAAAAGGAAGAAACAAAGAGCTAAAGAGGCCCACAGAAATCCACAAAAATACCCCCACAAAAGACTGCTGGCAATGGTCAAGAGACAGCCGGGACCAACCTACTCTGGTGATGGGATGGCCAAACACCCTAATAGTTGTGCCAGAAACCCATCCAAGGACTGAGGAATCTAGATGCAGAGATCCACGGCTAGGCCCCAGGTGGAGCGCCAGGAGTCTAATTAGCGAGAAAGAGGAAGGTTTATATGAGCGAGAATTGTTGAAACCAAGGTTGGATAAAGCACAGGGAAAAATAGCCAAAAGAATGGAAACACATGAACTATGAACCAAAGGCTGAGAGGCCCCCAACTGGATCAGGCCCTCTGAATAGGTGAGAAAGATGATTGGATTGATCTGTTTGGGAGGCATCCAGGCAGTGGTACCAGGTCCTGTGCCCATTGCATGAGTTGGCTGTTTGAAACCTGGGGCTTATGCAGGGACGCTTGGCTCAATCTGCGAGGAGGGGACTGGACCTGCCTGGACTGAGTCTACCAGGTGATCTCAGTCCCCGGGGGAGGCTTTGCCCTGGAGGAGGTGGGAATAGGGGGTCAGCTGGGGGGAAGGGGAGGGAGGCAGGAAGGGGGAGAACAAGGGAATCTGTGGCTGTTATGTAGAACTGAATGGTATTGTAAAATAAAATAAAAGGAAAAAAGATTTTTTTTTAAAGAAAATTGTAGATGTAACCAACCGTCTTATTAAATAAGAAACACAGAAACAATGTAAAAGAGAAAGCCGAGAAGTCAGAGCTCAGAGCTAAAATCTCACCCTTCCTCCTGCTGTCCCAGCTTCGCGAAAAGAGACCTACTTCCTGTCGGCTCGTTTTTTTATAGTATGTTGTTCTGCCTTCTCATTGGTTGTAAACCCAAACACATGACTGCCTCGTCACTGTCTGAATGTACAGCCCCCTAGGTCTTAAAGGCATATGTCTCCAATGCTGACTGTATCCCTGAACACACAGAGATCTTATGGGATTAAGGGCGTGTGCCACCACCGCCACACTCTTGCTATGGCTCTAATAGCTCTGACCCTGAACACACAGATATCTATGGGATTAAAGGCGTGTGCCACCACCGCCACACTCTTGCTATGGCTCTAATAGCTCTGACCCCCCGACAACTTTATTTATTAACATACAATCAAATTAATATTTCAGTACAAATCAAAATAATATTTCAATACAATTAGATTACCACCACATTTCCCCTTTTCTATTTTAATAAAAAGAAAAAAAGCAAAAGGTTATGACTAACAAAAGAAAAACTATATACAAAAGTACAATAACTATATACAATATATACAAGTAATAAATACCTAAACAGGTATTTGACAAATCAGAGAAAACAATTCCATTATCTATCCTATTTTGGTAAATCCAAGATGTATCTAATGTACTTTCTATCCTAATTAATTTTCAACTATAACTAACTAATCTTCAACCATAACTAACTAATCTTCAACTCCCTCAGAGACCCAAGAAGGGAATAATTAGCTAACAAAAATAAAAACCAGGAAGTGCATGCAAGCAACTTCCAAAAAATTTGTGAGTTGATAGAAACAGCCAGCTGCCTGGGCAGTCACCTGAGGTTTCTCCGCAGTGTTGGGGCATCATCTTCAGCCTATAGGCTTAGTGTATCTGACAGACTCATTTGTGAAGTAGGATGTACACAAGGTCAACAGTTCAACCTCACATTGGGTGAGAGCAGTCCACATACCAGAAACACCTGAATTCCACTAGTGTCCTGTCATGATTCAGGATTTTAAATTCTGGAAATTGTTGACAGTTTTTCAATTCAGCTGTCCATTCTTCTTGGCTGTGTATATATGGCTTCGTCTCAGCATCCCCTTCTTCTCCACATCCCTCTATTAAATGCCAGTCTACTTTTGAGAGGCATGAGCTTTCAGCTGCTGTTCCATTGTACAACAGAATCCATTGGCCCTCTGCCTGTTAAGCTGCCTTCGAAGAAAAGGGCACTGTACCTTTTCCGGATGCGAAGGCCACTTCAGGGATGGGGCCATATTGTCCTGGCCTCAGAAGATGCCTTTTGATAAAGCCATAACCACACTTGTTTTGGCAAGAATCAGTAGTCCCTTGTTTCGTGATCTGTCTGTCCATTTTGTCCTGTTGATTCGAGGATACTTTGTTGTCCAGTGGCTAACTTTTGCCAGAATGAAAGTTGACTCCATATGCAGTTTCTTCAATGCCCATATTTTCTCTAAAGTAGATTGGTACTGCCAGGAGCTGACATGTCTCAAAAAAGAAAAATTTTCTAAGTTATTAAAACATTTTAAATGCCTTATTCTGTAGATCTCTGAAGGGTTTGAAGATGACCTGTCTAAAACATCTCTGCTCAATTTTTAAAACATATCTAATATGACTACAAGTTCTATGATAATGTCTAACTACTAGCTTTCATTTCTTTATATCCTAATAGTTGATAATAATAACATTCAAGGATCAGAAATTTGCATTACATTGTTAAATGAATGGTATAAATACAATTAGAAATATACATATAGCATTTTCTAATAATATCAATTTCAAATTTGTATACAATATAAAACAATTCAATCCAATGTAAAGTATTTAAAATTAGTAATTGTCTTTTTTTTTTTTTTTAAACAAGAAACTTAAATCTAATCTCCTTTGCTTAGCCTTTTTCCTAACCCTTGGCAATAACTTGTAACCAACCCCCCTAAATACTGAAAATTATCCCAGACCCAAAACCCATTAAAAAGACCAAAAAACCACCCACCCCACACCACCTCTTTGGGAATGTGGGCGTCGTATTCTTAAAATTGCTTCCTGCTGGGTATGGGCGAAGTTTTCTTTATCCTGAAAGAAAAATTTTAGGTTAATTGTCAAATTCTAGGAGAGGTAACTATATCCTTCATTATCCAGTCTGTGTATAATGCCAAAGTTCAGGGTTTATCTCAAGTCCTTATTCAAGTAGTCTTTGAGACTGGATCATCTCAGCTAGTCATCTCAAAATTGCTCTGAGCACCTTGTAGTTCAAAGCTGATCTATGGATGATGTTTGTCAGCTTAATGATATTATTATTGTCCTCGTGGAATTGTTGTTGCTGTGGGGCCCCATCTTCTTTCTGGAGACTTCAGTTGATGTTAGGCCTGGCCATGATTTCCTGCAGAAAACTGATAAGAGACTCGAACACAAAAACATATATATGCAGCTAGCCTTTTTTCTAGAATTAGTTAGTACTCTATGTGACCATTCATATCTTAACAAAGTTTAAAATGTATATATATATATTAATCTTGTAAATTTTGATATAAAATTTATACTTTGAGAAAAGTTTAAAGAATCACAATAGAATCAAAGAGTTGAGATTAGTAATAGAATAGTCCCTTAATTAATTTTGCTTTTGTCCTGTACCATAGCAGAAGATGGCTCTTATTCTGGCATGATACAGGGAGTTTGCATTTTCCTTTTAACAACATGCTTGAGTTTAAAGAAGGAGAGAGCCATTCTCCAACTCCAAAGTCAGCTTTAAATTTTAATTGAACTGGGACTATTAGAAAACCAATAGTGTTAAATCTTTAGAGAAAAGCAGAAACAAACATTTAGGAAGACATAAATTTTTTTTTTTTTTTTTTTTTTTTTTTTTTTTTTTTTTTAGATAATATATACCCATACACCGTTTCACTCTGTTTCTTGGGATAGATGATTTGTCACTTTTCTTCAGTTGTCTCATTTGTCCAGTGTTCTTCAGATTCCTTAACCTTCATTCTCCTAAAAGACAAAAACAAAAACCTTTCCCCAAGACTGATTTTGGGGATGTTTCCTTTTGACAAGTTATTATCTGATTAAATGAAAAGGCATGTGTTATTGATACAAGTTAGTTTAAATTGGATGTTCATGCTGGTTGATGAACTATCACCTCCTCTAATTAAGAGGTCTCTCTTGTTCAAATCGAACCTTTATCAATTTTGATGGTACCCGCAGCTTATCTTCTCCTGTAGAAACAAAAGCAAAACCACGTCCCCAATGTAATACATACCCTGGTTTCCATTCTGAGGTCAGCACATCTTTAAGTATATAGGCTGATTTAATTCTGTAGTTTTTTCTATTATCCAATGTCTCTCTGCAGCTGTTGTTCCTTTCTCATTGGCATTCAGAAAATTCAAAGTTAGAAGAGCATTATGTAGTCTATTTCTGGGGGTTTTTGTTACCCATTTCTATTTATTTAGCATATCCTTTAGAGTTCTGTTTGATCTTTCTATAACTGCTTGACCTGTAGGATTATGTGGTATGCCTGTAATATGCTTTATATTGTAATAAGCAAAAAACTGTTTCATTTTAACAGAGACATATGATGGAGCATTGTCAGTTTTGATTTGTGCAGGTATACCCATGATGGCCATAACTTCTAGCAAATGAGTGATTACAGAATCAGCTTTTTCAGAACTCAAAGCAGTTGCCCATTGAAATCCTGAATAAGTATCGATAGTGTGGTGTACATATTTCAATTTTCCAAATTCTGCAAAGTGAAACACGTCCATCTGCCAGATTTCATTTCTCTGAGTACCCTTTGGGTTACATCCTGCTGGTAATGGCGTCTGATTGTAGAAGGAACAAGTAGGACATTTCTTTACTATTTCTTTGGCTTGTTGCCAGGTTATGGAAAAATCCTTTTTTAAACCTTTACTATTAACGTGATGTTTTTTATGAAATTCTGAGGCCTCCAGCACATTTCCTATCAATAATTTATCAATTTCATCATTGCCTTGTGCTAGAGGGCCTGGCAGACCAGTATGGGATCGAGTGTGAGTTATATATAAAGGATGATTCCTTTTCCTGATTGTATCTTGTAATTGAATAAATAGTGAAGTTAATTCTGAAGCATCAGGGATAAATTCTGCAGTCTCAATATGTAACACCACTCTTTCAGCATACTGAGAGTCAGTTACTATGTTGAGAGGTTCTGAAAAATCCATTAATACCAACAGAATAGCATACAATTCTGATTTTTGAACTGAATTATACGGACTTTGAACCACTTTACTTAAATTTTCTGATTTGTAACCTGCCTTTCCTTCTTTGTTGGCATCTGTATAAAATGTACGAACTCCAGATATGGGGTTTTGCCGTACAATTCGAGGCAAGATCCAATCAGCTCTCTTTATAAGATCAATTCTATTGCTTTTGGGATATTTGCTGTTAATTTCTCCCAAAAAATTACTGCAAGCTCTTTGCCAAGGTTCACTTTCTGTCCATAATTTTTCAATGTCCTCCTTAGTTAATGGTACGACAATTTCTGCTGGGTCTATGCCTGCTAATTGACGAAGTCTCAGTTTTCCTTTGTAAATCAAGTCAGAGATTTTTTCCCCATAAGTTTTTAATTTTTTATTTGGTTTATTTGGTAAAAATATCCATTCCAATATAATATCTTCCCTCTGCATTAATATTCCAGTAGGAGAATGCCTAGAAGGTAAGATAACCAAAATGTAATCCAGCTTTGGATCAATACGATTCACGTGTCCTTCATGCACTTTCTTTTCTACCAAGGCTAATTCTTTCTCAGCTTCAGGTGATAATTCTCTTGGACTATTTAAGTCCTTGTCACCTTCTAAGGTTTTGAACAAATTAGTCAGTTCATCATTTTTTACCCCAACAATAGTTCGTAGATGAGAAATATCTCCAAATAATCTTTGAAAGTCATTAAGAGTCTGTAGTCTATCTCTCCGAATTTGCACCTTTTGGGGTCTAATTTTTTGTAGCTCTATTTTATATCCTAAATAATTAATAGAATCTCCTCTTTGTATCTTTTCAGGAGCAATTTGTAATCCCCAGCGAGGCAAAATTTTCTTTACTTCTTCAAACATTATTTCTAAAGTATCTGCATTTGAGTCAGCTAGTAAAATATCGTCCATATAATGATAAATTATAGATTTAGGAAATTTTTTACGTATCACTTCCAATGGTTGTTGTACAAAATATTGGCACAGAGTTGGGCTATTCAACATTCCCTGAGGGAGGACCCTCCATTGAAATCTTTTAACCGGTTGAGAATTATTATAAGTAGGCACTGTAAAAGCAAATCTTTCTCTGTCTTTTTCTTGTAAGGGTATTGAAAAGAAACAGTCTTTTAAATCAATAACTATGAGAGGCCATCCTTTTGGTAACAGAGTAGGCAAAGGCATCCCAGATTGTAGAGAGCCCATTGGCTGAATTACTTTGTTAATTGCTCTAAGGTCTGCTACCATTCTCCATTTACCAGATTTCTTTTTAATAACAAATACAGGAGAATTCCAAGGGCTGGTTGATTCTTCAATATGCTGAGCATTTAACTGTTCTTCTACCAGCTCTTCTAAAGCCTGGAGTTTCTCTGTTGTTAAAGGCCATTGCTGGACCCATACAGGCTTGTCTGTTAACCATTTTAAAGGTAGAGCTTTTGGTGTCTTTGGAAGATCATCAGTTATTGTGCCCTGTTCTTGTATAATATGGATGGCTGGTGACCACTCATTAGAACAATATCTTCTAATATTTCTCTCAGTAACATGTGCTAGTTTATGATTTGTTTCTGAGATTGGAGGGATGTTAATCTGAGTATTCCATTGTTGCAACAAGTCTCGACCCCACAGGTTCATAGTTATGTTAGCCACATATGGTTTTAATTTTCCTCTCTGTCCTTCTGGACCTATACATTCGAGCCATCTTGCACTCTGTTTCACCTGAGATAATGTCCCAATTCCTAACAGTTGAACGTTTACCTCCTGAAGAGGCCAAGTTGGATGCCAAAATTCTGGTGCTATTATGGTAACGTCCGCACCTGTGTCTACCAGACCAGACAACAAAACACCATTTATTTTTATTGTTAATTTTGGTCTTTGTTCATTAATAGAAGTTTGCCAAAAAAATTTTCTTTATGTTTTCTCCTGAATTTTCTATTCTCTCTGTTTCATCATTCTGACCAGCATGATTTATTCCAATAGGCATTTGGTTATTTAATCGCTCTCCAGAGCAGGCATTTCCTCTATGGCTGCCGGAAAGGTTTGAACTGGATTTGCACTGGGGGCCTGCCTGAGGCCCCTCTGGGAGTTGCCCGAAGACTGAGGCAAAGGATTACCCTGTCTGTCCTTTGTTGATCTACATTCGTTGGTCCAGTGTTTTCCCTTACCACACCTTCTGCATACTCCAGAAGGAAGGGGCATTCTGTTGCCATTGTTCCTTGAAGAAACATTGTTTCTGGGAATGACCTGTCTACAGTCCCTTTTCAAATGTCCTTGCTTTCCACATCCAAAACATCTAACACTCCTCAAACCTTTTGAAATTACTTCTCCTACCCATGTATCATCATGCTCATCAGCTTCAACATTAATTGTTTCTCTAATCCAATCTTCCATAGGTGCAGATCTTGCCCTTAATGGCCTGATTATTCTTTTGCATGCTGCATTCGCATTCTCAAAGGCCAAAGATTCAATTATTGCCTTACCAGCTTCTGAATCCGAGACCATTCTCTTTACTGCTGAAGCCAGTCTTTGTAAAAAATCTGTAAAAGACTCTTTTGGGCCTTGCTTCACCTTTGTAAATGACTCAGATTTTTTTCCTGGTTCCTCAACTTTGTCCCATGCATTCAAGGCTGCCGTTCGACATAAAATTAGGGTTTGGACATCATATAAACATTGTGCTTGTGCTGAAGCATATTGGCCTTCGCCCATAAGCTGATCCTGGCAAGCTTGTACTCCTTTATCCCTCCATTGTTTTTCTATGTTTTTAGCCTCCTCCTTAAACCAAGTCAGAAATTGAAGTCTCTGGCTGGGCTCCAGAACACCTTGTGCGAGGTCCCGCCAGTCCTGTGGTACTATCCTATTATATCTTGACCAAGTGTTTAACATTTGCTTTACATATGGGGAATGCATGCCATAAGATACTATTGCCTCCTTAAACCTTTTTAAATCCAACATTTCAATTGGAGCCCAAGTATTTTGTGTAGCCATTTGATCAGGCATCTGCTGTACGGTTACAGGATAAATTAAGGGTGACTGTGTGAAAACAGGCTTTCTTTCTGCAACCTTATGATCCCGACTTGAAACAACTTCACTGTTAATTTCTTCTGTCTGAATTTTTACAGGTTTAACAAGTTCTTCTAAAGCTGTTATCCTGGCACTTAAATTGACTATCTTTTTAAATATTAAAATGTGGATTATTATAGTGATAAGGTGCATAATTCCACCAATACTAATATTATATAGTTGTTCCATTGCCAGACTGCCTAAAATTTCGAACAAAAACCAATTTTCTTCCAATGTACACATAAAACCCATTTGTTTTTTAATGTGGAAAAAATTCTCTTTTAGATAGTTTCCTTTAAAATATCTGATATGTTATGACTTACCAAATCTGCGTAGAACAGTAGAAATCCGAGGGGATTTTCAAAGCAGCCACCTAGTGTCCCAGGTGTAAATCCAAAAAGAAAGAGAGAGAGAGAGAGAGAGAGAACAAGAAAGCGTAGCTGGCTAAAGTTTAAATGCAGCCACGTGTTCCCTCTTGTGCCGAGTCAAGGCTTGGGTCTGGCTTCCTTAAGCTCTGACCACGTGCGTTGGCTTTACAGGCAGGGCCCTGTTCGGCAGGGCAGGTCTGAGTTGTTTATAGCACCGGCTTTAAGCAAGCAGGATTTAAGCAAGCAGCTCACCGAGAGTCCAGCCTGAGGTCAAGCAGAACTAGACCCAGGCTAAGAAGCCGCTGCTCAGACTAAGAAGCTGATCGCCGCCTACCGCCGCCGCGGGCCGCCTGCCGCCCTTGCGGGAAAGCGGACCTGCCGCCAAGCCAAGCAGTTTTTAATGGATTCTTGTCACGTTGGGCGCCAGATGTAGATGTAACCAACCGTCTTATTAAATAAGAAACACAGAAACAATGTAAAAGAGAAAGCCGAGAAGTCAGAGCTCAGAGCTAAAATCTCACCCTTCCTCCTGCTGTCCCAGCTTCGCGAAAAGAGACCTACTTCCTGTCGGCTCGTTTTTTTATAGTATGTTGTTCTGCCTTCTCATTGGTTGTAAACCCAAACACATGACTGCCTCGTCACTGTCTGAATGTACAGCCCCCTTGGTCTTAAAGGCATATGTCTCCAATGCTGACTGTATCCCTGAACACACAGAGATCTTATGGGATTAAAGGCGTGTGCCACCACCGCCACACTCTTGCTATGGCTCTAATAGCTCTGACCCTGAACACACAGATATCTATGGGATTAAAGGCGTGTGCCACCACCGCCACACTCTTGCTATGGCTCTAATAGCTCTGACCCCCCGACAACTTTATTTATTAACATACAATCAAATTAATATTTCAGTACAAATCAAAATAATATTTCAATACAATTAGATTACCACCACAGAAAATTTCTAAGAGATTTTTATTTTCGGTACTTATGCAATGTTAAGTTTATCAACATCACACATAATAATCTGATTACACTAACACTGGAAGATAACTTGGGGGAAATTACTTTTAAAATTTGTTGTAAATTCTGTTCATATGGAGCTTGCATAAGCAAGCAAGAAATAAATAACAGGAAAAGGAATTATTATGAAACTGTTTGCTAAAGTAAAAGACAGAAAATCAAATGTGCAAATAAGGTAGAAACTTTGAATTTATAAATGGAAAAGGTACTTAATATAGCAAAATAGATCCTTTATAAAAGCATATTCAGGGTACAGAAAGTCTTACACTCAACCAATATAATGAATAAATTCCCCATGTATCTCTTGCATAAGCATGACCATGAATCATTTTTTAAAACATGATTGGAACAACACAGAGAACCTCTGGTCTCATGAAACACCTAGTTTGTAAGCTAATTAAAATATAACATTAAAATGGAGTTTCAGCAGAGGTACCTCACAAGAGTAAACAATGCTCTTCCTTGAAGACATAGGTTATTAAATGAAAATTACACTGCCAATCTGAAGCAACCTACCTTTAAGCTGTTTCTCATTGACCCCACCACCACCAGAGATATATACAGACTACTATTTCAATTGCTCTTGGTATCCTACATACTAGATGGTTAGACCCTATTGTGAAGTCATGACACACTTTGCTTGCAGGACACAAAGAATTCAACCTAACCAAGGAATACTTTATTGACTAGGCTTGAAAGTATTTTGTAGACTTTTGGGGGTAAACAGGCATGATGATGAGAACAACCACTCGACCCTGTATATTACAAAACTGACCAAACAGGGAAGATGTTCACACTAGTCTGTTAATAAAAACATGATGAAAGGCCAAGGTTATAGTAATCATAAGCCTAAGGGAAAGCATATTGATGTCGTTTTGCAAAGTAGTCATGTTGTCAAATTCCCTGAAAACATTTATGTTTCTGTACATAGATTTGTGCTGCTTTTATCATTGGTAAGCTTCATATAGCAGTGGGTAGTGTGTAATGCAATGACTTATAACTCTTTAAAATGCAGGGCTTAAGTGACTACTCAGCCATAGATGGTGATATCTATTACAATCTTCTGCCATCTGAGACTTATGAAAAGTTGCAAAAGTTTAGGCAGAAAGAAATTACAGGAGTGCAAATAGAAAGGAATCCTATCAAATGTTCTTTGGATATAACATAACATAGTTTTTACATAAATAACTCACATTAGCAATGATAACCTACAAGCATGGACAATATGAAGTCACATACAAATCAATCATGGGGGTAGGGAGCATCTGTGACCCCATTCCTTGCTGAGGAGCTATTGTCAGTTGATTGCTGCTATGAAAGAGAGACTGATATTCTTCTGGCGGTGGGCTATTAATGCATTACCCATGCTCCAGTATATGACCACACTTTTAAGTTCATGGAAACACAAACACTATTTTGGTTTCATGGATTATACAATAAAGGATTGGAGTGAAAGATTGGGGGTGTGTATGATCAAGAGATATTTATGCATTAATGACCTTTTCACAGACTAAAGAAGAATACAGAAAGGATACTTCTACTTTTTAAGACAAAAGTAAGTGCAAAAGTGAATAGTATTGCAGTTCAATTGGGAATGCTGAGAAAGTGCTCAAAAAATAGAAGAATCTCTAACTTATTAGATTGAATAGCAAGGCCATCTTGTAAACATGTAAAGTTGTGTTGTAGACTTGCAATAAACAGAGTAGAGAAACTTATAGATGTCTGATTGAGATGCTATGTGAAAAAATTAAGTGATAAGGATAGCTTTGATGGTTCATTCAAATTGAATGTCCTCTGTAGTGTACAGTGTATACAATGGTTCCATACTGAGGAGTACCTTCTCACAATTTTCATTAGTCTTAGATTTTAAAACAAATCAATAAACAGCTGCAGTGGTTCAGTATTAGAACCATTTTTGCTGTATATTATAGTTCAACATATATAAATAAATGCAGAAAAACAGAAAAAATGTTTAAGGAAATAAATGAGGACATAGACACACATTTGTATGAGATTAACAACTTAAGTCATGAGGTTGAAGAACTGCAAAAGTAACAAAATTGGACATTAGAAATAATAAAAATATGTAGTTTAGTATTAAGAACTCTGGCACGTCTGTTTTGAAATGGAACATTTCCAAAAATCTCGTGTAAAAGTTAAGATTTTAGGAACAAGGATAGGGATGAAGTTGAGAGGTGGCTGTGCTTGTCCAACAGTAGTGTGGTATTTGTAGTGTAATAAAGCAAACAAAACCACTACAAGAGTGGTTACTACGTCCTGGTGGCCATGGGAGAGGATCAACGGGGAGCACTTGAATTCAGAAGTATGGCCCACCCGAGTGCAAGGCACTGATGGGTGAATAACAGATAGGCAAGGCTCTGAGGGGACTTCAGCTCCAACATGTTTCTTGCTACTGGTGTGCCTTTACTTGTTTGCCACTGCCATTTTTCTCTGGTATCTGGCATGGTGTGAATGGGTGTGGGGGGATCCCCACTGCCTTTTTTGTAGTGTGATTATCTCATGGAAATATTCCTTTCAACTGGGCATTTGTACATTTGGATTATTATGAAGGTGATTTCCTCTTAAGCTGTAGTGTTGAAAGTGTTACCCTTGCCCCTGATAAAGCAGAGATGGTAAAGAATAGAAAATAAGATCAAGGAAGTGTCACACAGCTAGGATATATGAGTTTCTCTTAAGGATCCATTTAGACTATGGTTTAAGTTAATGATTAAGCAAAACAACTGAGTCCCAGGAATTAGCTTAAGTTCCTTTTGATATTGGGAAACGTGTCCATGGGCTTTGGTGTGCATCGTACCTAAAACAAACCTTTAAGCAATTGACTTCATGTATTTAAAAACAAAGAATTAGATGGTTAGTTAAGATAATTGGGCAGGATTCTAAAATATAAAAAGTAAAACAAGTATCCTATTTTTCTGGCAATTATAAAAACTACTGCATATGTAAATGGTTATGACTGAAAGGTTCCTGACCTATGAGAAGTCTAAAAGATAAATGCTTAATTGCATGTGGATTATTGGAAATGATTTTTTTTTCACCTGTAATATGTAAAATGTTTAGTCATGTATGGGATCTGGAAAACATGTTTTTTTAACTTGTATTCATTCATTTAAAAGTAGAACATAACCACATTGTAATTCTTATACTGCTTGAAAGGTTCTGCTGGGGTAGATGAGCTGTAAGGCACAAAGTAAAGACACAGTAGAAGGAAAACACCAGACAAGATGTAGAAGGAAGACGTCAAGAAAGACAAAGGAAGAAAACATCAGGGTAGAAGAACAGAACCAAAAAGAGTAGAGTAGAGGCCGGGCGGTGGTGGCGCACGCCTTTAATCCCAGCACTCGGGAGGCAGAGCCAGGCGGATCTCTGTGAGTTCGAGGCCAGCCTGGGCTACCAAGTGAGTTCCAGGAAAGGCGCAAAGCTACACAGAGAAACCCTGTCTCGAAAAACCAAAAAAAAAAAAAAAAAAAAAAAGTAGAGTAGAACAGTCAGGAGAAAGAATAATAAAGGAAAGAAAGCTTTTATCCCTCAGAAAAGAAGTCTGTGTGTTCTTCTCCCTAACTCTGTATCTTGTTCCACTCTTTCTGACCTGCAGAAAGCTGGACTCTCTGCAACTATGAAATGTAAATGGCCACTATCATTGATATTTTCATGCAAATGACAGACTCATGTTATTAATAGTGTTATGCAATTGATGGCTGAGATGAAAATACAAGTTGTTTTTTGAGCAGTATATTAAGCAATTAGCCTTGTATAACATTAAGTAGGAAACATTGGATTCCTAATTAATGCAAGACTGTATCATACCTTTTGTAGACCAAAGAGATCTTTGATGTTGAGATGGGGACATACAATCCACATGTGTGAATATATCTGGAACACCAGAGAGCTAATATTCATACTTGTAATCAGATTGAAAATGAACACAGGAGGTGTCATCAAGAAGAAATAGTCATTAAAATATTTTGAATCACACCATTATTATAGTGGCTACCTCATGATGAGTTACTACATTATCTTGAAGCAAACAAATACCAAATTAATGCTGGAAGCATATTTCAGAAATTGCATTTAAGTTTTAAACAAAACACTATTTATTTGCCCCAGTAAAGAATAAAGTTTTAAAAAACTTTATGGCTCTTAATTTAATCAAGTTTTACAATCCTTTTTTTCAATGAGAACGTTTCATTAACTTATTACAAATAAACAAACAAACAAACAAAAAACACAAGCAGGCTTAGGATAAAAGTACATGCTCTTGGAGCTAGAGAGTTAGTTCCGTGCTCAAGAGAACTTGCTGATCTTACAAAGGTCCTGGGTTCAGTATCGAGCACCTACCTGGTAGGTAAACAAATATTTACTACTCCAATTCTGGAAAATCTGATGCCTTCTGCTGGCATCCAGGAAAACGGATACAAATTGTCATACCTTACATGCAGCCATTTACTCATAAGCTACACACACACACACACACACACACACACACACACACACACACACACACAGAGGGCTATTGTAGAGAAGGCATTAAATTCATGATATAATGCAGACTAGTAAAACAATAAAAGATAATGTATGCATAAGATGTGTATCACAGTAATCAGATAGAGACAAATCAATAATGTGAGCAAATTTTTGTTTAGTGATTTCATCTTGAGTGAAAACCTTATTTCATTATGTGATAGGGTTAAAACATAGGAACAATTCCTTTTTTAAAATTAATTAATTAATTGTATATCCCAACCTCTGTTTCCCTCTCTCCTCTCCTACCATTCCCTTCCTACCCCTCCTCCCAATTCACTCCATTTCTGTTCAGAACGAGCCAGGTCTCCCATGGGTATTAACACAGCATGACATATCAATTTGCAGTAGAGCTAAGTTCTTCTCCTTGTTTTATGGCTGGGCAAGTGTAGATGAGTTGATAAATGGTCTTATTAAATAAATAAATAATAAATAAATAAACATGAAGCCAGATATAGGGATAAAAAACCTGAGAGGTCAGGGAAATAGGAAAAGACACAAGCTAACCTTACTTCACCAACACCTCAGTCTCCAAAGAGAGCTACTTCCTATATCTCCACACCTATATGCCTTTCTGTTCTGTTTTCTTCTTGGCTCTCTAAGCCTAGCTACATCACTTCCTATTCCTGCCCAGCTCTGTCACTTCCTGTCTGTCTGTACAGACGTCCAGACCTCTATGGGTAGTGCTAGGATTAAAGGCGTGTGTCACCACACTTGGCTCTGTTTCCTAGTTTGGCCTTGATTTACAGAGATCCAGACAGATCCCTGACTCCCAAGTGATAGGATTAAAGTCATGTGTGACCATTGCCTGATTTCTATGTTTACTATGCCGGCTTTTTCCTCTGATCCTCAGGTAAATTTTATTGGGGGACACAGTATATTAGGAGACACAATTCATCACCACAGGCAAGACATCCAGTATGAGGGGTAGGTTCCCATATGCCAAAGAGTTAGGGATAGTCTCTCCTGTGACTTAGGAATCTCACTAGAAGACCAAGTCACACAACTGTCATATACATGTAGAGGTCAGTCCCATGCAGGCTATCTGGTTGTCAGGTCAGACTCTTTGAGATGGTATGAGACCATGTAAGTTGTTTCTGTGGGTTTTCTTGTGATGTCCTTTACCACTGGCTCATACAATCTTTCCTCCTCCTATAACCAGGCAAGACTTCCAGTGGGAGACCTGGTGCCCTCTTCTGGACTGCAGGGACACATGTAGGCAGAATACTGTATAAACAAATACATCTTTGCCAGGCGGTGGTGGCACACGCCTTTAATACCAGCACTGTGAGTTCAATGCCAGCCTGGTCTACAAAGCGAGTTCCAGGAAAGGTGCAAAGCAAAAAAAAAAAAAAAAGACTTCTAGTGGAGGGATTGGGACATCAACTCAGCCACACAACCTTTGACCTACAGTCTTGTAGGGAGCCGCCATTCTAAGATGGCGCTGGCTTCCTGGTAGCCTAGCTGTAAACAACTCCATATTTGGCTATGATGCACGAGTATGGTAATTGGCCTTATGTCCTCAGCCTATCCCGTGGCTCCCCGTGCTAGCATTCTGGCGGGACCCAATCACAGTACGGCACGTTTGCCTGATTCCCTATATAAGCAGCTGCAGTTTAGTCCTCGGGGCCCCTCACCTCCCGCTCTCCCTTAACCAAGAGGCGCTCCAATAAAGTGTGTTCTGAGAAGGATCCTCGCATGGTGGTCGTTCTTCCTCGCTGGCCGAGGAGCGCGCTGCACAGTCTGTCCTGCCTATGGGATGTGTAGGGGGTAGGAGTTGTTCAGATATCATGGGAGTGGCCAAACAATGACTGGTTCAGCCCCAGACCCACGCCACTTGATTAACCCTGTGCCTGAAACTGTCTGGAGTGCCAGGACCTAGATGCTGGATGGCCTGGAGACCTGGGACATAACTAAAACTATTGGAGATTAAAAAAAAAAATGTCAATGTAATGATGCCTAATGATATTCTGCTGTACTCATAGAGTGGTGACTACCTGAATTGTCATAATAGAGGCTTTATCCAGTAACTGATGGAAACAGATACAGAGACCAACACCTGAACATTAGACCAAGCTCAGGGAACATAGCAACAATTCTTACTGGGACTTGGTAATTTTTTTTCTTTTTTGTATGTAATTATTTATTTAATTTTGGTTTTTGAGACTTGGGCTCAGTCTCTATCACAGTCTAGTCTTAAACTCATTATGTAACCCAAGCTGTTTCAACACCTGATCTGACATCTCTTTTAAGTTTCTTGCCTAGACATATATAACTCGCACAACTTAGTTTTGAAATTCTAAGACAATCATAATTATATACATGTACGTGTTCTTGTAGTGCATAAATATGATAATCACATAGATAGAACATTGCGTGTGAGTTACAATGAAACAAGATTTTGCTGTGCTCCTCAATATATGGGTCATGACCCTTTTGGGGGTTGAATAACCCTTTCATGGGGGTCACACATAAGATACTTACATTATAATTCATAACAGTAACAAAATTACAATTATGAAGTAACAATAAAATAATTTTATGACTTACTGTCACCACAACGTGAGGAACTCTATTAAAGGGTTACAGTGTTAGGAAGGTTTAGAACCAGTGCTTCAAAGCAATCTTCAGGCTTGCCATAAAAGCTACTTTGCAGGTTTGCTTCCTGACAACATGCATCTGGAATTAACAAATGCAGCTATATGATATTTAAATGTTTTCCAAACAATGTTCGTCAAAAATCTGGCTGTTCATAAATTCTATACCACTCATTCTCATTATTTTATGTCATTCACAATTGTCTGTGAAAAAAGCACATATAATGCCAAGGATGGATGCTAACCAGGAGCCCAGCAACTTAGGTTATTCTTTGCTTGGGCTAATGTGACCCTCCAACTGTTAGTAAATAAACATCAAAATGGACCATTACTTGGCATTCTGATGTGATATCTTTCCTATATGGGGAAGCTATTCACTATGTAGCAGAGGATAGAATCCTTCTCCCTTTTGAAAAAGCAAGTCATCTATTCTCACTGTAATTTAATAGTGGACTTAATACGGATTTTAGTTCATTCACAAATGATTACATTACCATCACCAGAAAGCTCACAGAAATGTATTTCCAGGATCAAGAAACACACCCCAGTGCTCTCCTTGAAGGAATATATTCCAGTACAAGAGATACAAGGGACGCTTCTCTTTCTATGTGTGCACCACTGTAAAATCCAATACCATAAGCAGTAATAATATATGACCTACTACAACACTGAAATACTGTATATCTGATGATTATTTACAATATTTATAGCAAAGGAAGAATGCGGAGATTCAAGAGTCAAATTAATCAATGGAACACTGTGCTCTACTATTCACTATTAAAATACAATATCCCTGTGGAACCTTACTCTGAAATCATGAGATACAACAATTAGGATGCATGCAGCCCAAGTGACAGTTGAGGGGGTAAGAACACTTGCTGAACAAGCATGAGGATCTGAGTTTGGAACCTAACACATGCAAAAGCCCAGCTTGGCAGTGAGAACCTATAAACAGAGATTAGGTAGATGAAACAGACAGATCCTGGCAGGTTACTAGACAGCAAAGCTCACCAAAACAATGAGCTTGAAGACGAGTGATGTTCAATAAGAGGGACTTTCTCAAGAAAGTAAGGCACAGAGTGAAGGAGCAGGACATCTGACATTTTCCTTGGACTGATGTACCTATACACACATGTACGTATACATGCATACAGCACATGAACTTCCATAATTCATAACATTCAAATATTTATTAAGTTGTAATTCATTTTTATGTCTTTTTTCAATTATAATTATATACATACGTGTTTGTGTGGGGGCATGTGTTTACTCCCATTCAGGCTGTCTTCATATTACTCATATAAAAGTATACTTTGATGATTAATTTTAAATGTTGAGTTTAGAGGATTAAATATTACTCAGTGACCCAGTAATGTTTTTCTTTTAAAAAAAAATATTTTCTGATGTGTCTATGAGAGTCCTTCTGGAAGAGACTAACACTGAATCTATGACATGAAATCAAGAGTGTGAGGAAAAAACATTTGTCTCACTTGGTTAAATATCCACTTGGATGGGATCTGGCATATGGGACAGAGAATTAGCTTTCTTTAAGGATGTACTGCACACAATACGCTGTTCACGATCCAGTGGAGTGGCCCCACACCATGTACCCATTGCAGCACTGAAAGGAATCAGGGAGTTTTTTTTTTTTTTTTTTTTGGTTTTTCGAGACAGGGTTTCTCTGTGTAGCTTTGTGCCTTTCCTGGAACTCACTTGGTAGCCCAGGCTGGCCTCGAACTCACAAAGATCCGCCTGCCTCTGCCTCCCGAGTGCTGGGATTAAAGGCGTGCGCCACCACTGCCCGGCGAATCAGGGAGTTTTAAGAGATATCACATAAAGTTGGAAGGGAAAAAGAAGAATTGAAATGGGATGTGGATTTGATCAAAACATATTACACTCAGGTATGAAAATCTCCAACAACAGTAATTCATTTGTCAATGGAAAAAAAAAAAGCTGACATGATGTGCTAAAAAATAAATTTTACACATTGTCAATGGAATTATAAATTAATAAAGCTACCATGGAGACTGGTGTGAAGATTCTGCAACAAAGTGTGGTGTTTCGATAGGCCCTGTATGTGGCACATGGCAGATAGATGTCTATAGAGTCAATGCAGTACTTCAGTTCACAGAAAAAGAAACATCAGGTCTTCCAGTACAATGTAGTTATTTGTATAGCTTCTCCTGAATACTCATTTATTCTTGTTTTCCTATGACTCAAGGCCATCTGCAAAGGGTAAGAATAATAGACTTCAAAGTGAAATATGTATTATACATTTCCAGAAACTTACCCCTGACCTCATAAGCACCTGCCAGTTGCTATGGGAAGAAAACAGCAGAACTACTCCAAGACTGCAGCTCAGGTCTAGATCATACACCCCCCACCCAAAGTCTGAAGAAAACTAAGGATATGCTCCTTGCACAAGATTCAGAGATGACAGCAATCTTTATCTGGGACATGTTTACTACATCATGACACAGCAGAGGAAGTCTTTGTTACCCCTGGTTGATTAAGTTAAAATGTGATCTAAGTCACATCTCCAGGGTACAATTGTGATCGCATGATCTAGTACTATATTAGTTCACATAGTACAATAAAATAATGGTGACAGATATAAGTAACATAAATCTGACACCTGTCTTAGGCCTGAATCTATGAAATCAATGTATTAATTCCTTCTGTTTTGGATAGGTGTGTATGCTGATGTGTATATGTGTTTATAGTATGCATGAATATATGCATATACGTGTGGAGGCCAAAGGGAGATGTCAAGTGTCTTCCTCAAACATTTTCACCTTACTTTTTAGTGAGAGTCTCTCACTAAACCTAGAGCTTACTAGCTCAGCACGGCATCTGGCCAGTGAGCAACAGGCATCTTCCTCTGTCTAGATCCCCAGATATGGTGTGCTGTTGTACCCTAGAAGATATTTTACTTGGATATTGGGGAAATCAACTCATTTATTTGTGTTTTAAACACAAATATTTTATCACCTGAGCATTCTCTTTAGTCTTCTTCTGAAAGTTTTTATAATGCAATGTTTTCAAAAAATAGGAAACAATTCCATGTTGTCTAAAGCTTTTATACTAGAAGTCTCTAATACTGAGCTTCATGGTGTGCTAAGACAACTATGTTCTAAGATATATGGAGGTCAAGTTACCAAGCCACTAAAGGGAATTGTGTCTTGAATATTTGGTCTCAATACACAGATTCAAGAATACTAAAGACCAACCTTAATAATGTAGTTTACAGAAAGAAAGCACTATAAAAGTATTAGCGGTAATTGTGTCTGGACTAAAGGAGAATTAAACTCAGAATGCTTCCTGGTAACTCATAAGGCCCTTGCTATCAGATACACTAAGTAATAGTCATTCCATAGAAAGGGCCCAAGCCTTTATTGTTTAAACAAATTATACTCCATTGTTTATAGATTGTATCAGAATTACTGTAAAGGGTTATGAGTGGATTTTCCAGAATGGCACTTTAAATACACCATGATTGATTCTTTGGTTCATTCTCCCAAACATTTTTTTAACATTGGCAGAGCTTCTCGGAATATATTAAATGTTACAATCAGGTCATAACAAAAAACATATGCATGAATGCAATTTCAATCTTCTGTATGTATTAAATATAAAATTTATAAAATTTAATACAGTTATTGAAATGATTTTTAACTGTAAATATAAATTTATACATTAAAAATTGTAAATATGTCTCATCTTCAAACTGAAAATAATATATTTAATTAGATTATAAATGTGCTTCATAATTACTTGCTTGATGTCCCTTTTATACCATTTTTCTTAATATTATGAAGAGAGATATTTGTCTTTTTTTCTATACTTTTTGAAACAGAGTTCATTCATTTTCTGCTGCTTCTTATATGGACAAAGTTATCATTCATAAATGAACATTGTTCAGTTTCTTTTATCTCTTAAATAGTTCCCAAAATTCAAACTGCATTTTTAAGTTGAGGAAGATATACATTATTAATTATTCATTCACTTATTTGTGTGTATGCATCTGTGTGTCACAGCATGTAAAGCAGCTGTGTGCATAAACTACACATCTTTTTTGGAAATGTGTATTTGTTTACATTCTTGTGTAATGATATGGGGTAAGATTCTTAAAACTTTGCAGTTTTGTTCCTTGAAACATAGTCAGAAAGGCCAACTCATGCATATAGCTATATAAAAACTCTTAATAATTTTGTCTTAGGAAAATTATGTCATTTATTTAAACACTAAATATAAATAAATGAAAAGCTTTTTAATCTTTATCCTACAAATACAAATTTTTTACATGTCCTAATTTTAATAAAGTAGATATCCTCTTGAGAGTTAAACAGTGAGTTTAAGAAAATACTAGAGTATATTAAAGCATAATAATAAACTATTGTTTTTAAAAATATATTAATATTATAATTTTGATTTACTTAAATTAAGAGATAAAATATTACCCTGGAAGTTTTATAGTCTATGTTCATTACTGAGACAAGGCGCCTCGTGAAAATAAGATTCTTACTTAACAGTTTGTGAGGTAGAAATTTCTGAGTCTGTAGCATCATTGGTTAGGTTTTCCAAGTATGCTGAAGCAGACATTTCAGGGCAGGCTGGTCTTCAGAAATTGTAGTCACATTGCAGAATATGTCAAGAGACTGACTTGGGGATCACTTGGGAGAGCTAAGCAGTTTCCCAAGTGCTACATTACACCTCCCACATCAATCTCAAGACAACAACTTCAAGAAGTACAGTGCCTCTCAGCACTACAGCTCTAGGGACTGTGGCTGTCACATAAACCTACGGTGGAGATAATCAAAACTATATAAACAATGTAAAAGCTGATCTTTTCCATGTGACTTATATACAACACTCATTCATTATCTCATAAAATGACTTCTTTCTGAAGAAAAAAGAATACTCCTTCAGTTGTGGGGAGCCTCATGGCAAGTTTAATACAATTTTTTTTATTTAAACAAGGTCAGCATATATTGAACTAAGTATACATGTTAGGCATTATTGAAAGTCAAAATACTTTAACACATTAAAGGTATCTAATTTCTGAATATTTTATTTAATACAGTGACATACAGCATCTGCTTCAAATAAACTTTGGTATTTCTGAATTAGTGTAAACAAATAGATAAGTGATGCATGGATTTTTATGAAAAATATTCCCAATGGTTGCTTCCTTATACTTGAAGTTGAATTAGTGTTTATTTCACCGTGAAGTTTTTTATGCTTATATGTGTTTATAATAAAGCAAAATACTAAAGTGAAGAAAAGATAATATGCTTGGTACATTTAAGTTCATTTAGAGCTGAGATGTTATAACAAATAAAATTCATTCTACAAAATATAAAATAAAATGAGCTACTTTATACCTAAAGACTGTATGATTATACCAATAGTTGTATCCAGCAGTTCATATCCATAGTAACTGAATTGTATATGAGAAGTCAACCATAATAAAGCTGTTTTTAGTACTTCTGCTCATTCTGCCTCAGCAAAGGACTTGGGAATTGTTCAGTTTTGAAGTGAGATCTCCTTAAGAAACTCTTTACCACAGAACTTCTTGTAAAGTCATGTACAAGTTTCTCCTTATTATGAAGTTCTTCAGAATGTACAGTCTAATAACTTTCTAAGAAAAAACTGGAGAAAGGCATTCAGCTTACATAGGGCTAATTTTTAAAAAGTGGCTGCCTTAGGTGCACATAGACTATATCAAGTCTCTCCAAATATGCTTGATAATAGTAAAAGATAGTTTCTATAGTTGAAATAATTTGAGTAATATTACAAATTTTTAGAAGAAAGAGTTAGATGAAAAATAGCACTCTGTCATCTTTCGAGTGCTAATAGCTAGTGAGAGATTAGTTAAGAAAAAGCCGGCCATGATGAGTTGAAAACTTAGGCTGCCATACTGCCTAATCCTTGTTAGCTTATTAGCCATTGTTGTCCATGTACTGAATTATAAACTGCTTTAAATCATGCTTTCAAATTACCTGTCAAATGTTCATAGTAAGGAATGTAGACTTATTAGTTTGAAAGCCTGTGCAGAAAATTTTAACAGATTGGCAACTGTTATCTGATACCATTTAGCTGAATGACGTTAGCAATTATTCTTACAAATACAGTTAAAAGTTTTAAAGTTTTCGCATAACATAAATTTTTATTGCTTTTGTTTTTTCAAAAATGAAATCTAAGTGTGTGTGCTTGTTTCAGAGAGGTTGTGATTTAGGAACTGTGTCTGTCCAGAGGGAAATCAGAGGAAGAGGGGAGCCAAGACCAGAAGGCTTCTACTGTGTTCTCCACTGGCTTGTGCTACCTTTCACATGATAACAGGTAGTGAAACTTAATCCACTTTGGTAACTAGGAAAAAAGGCCTGCAAACCCAAATATCATCCCTCAGTATTGCATACCCACCCCACAGACAGTTTTCTGTTTCCACAGACAAGATTTATAGTCCTGCCCATGGTGGTGCAAGCCTTTAATCCCAGTACTCGGGAGACAGAGCCAGGCAGATCTCTGTGTGAGTTCAAGGACAACCCGGTCTACCTAGCAAGATCCAGGACAGGCATCAAAACAACACAGAGAAACCCTGTCTTGAAAAAAACAAAATAAAAAAAGAAAGAAAGAAAGAAAGAAAGAAAGAAAGAAAGAAAGAAAGAAAGAAAGAAAGAAAGAAAAAGAAAGAAAGAGAAAATTGTAGTGCTGTGTACACTTGGAGGATCAACTATTTGCACAATAATCTATATTAATATCTCATTCACATGTTTTTTTTTTCCATAATGTGTCATATGTACATACAGATTTTCACATAGCTTTATTTCCAGGGTCATGAAATCTAATGAGATAAAGTTAACTTAAAACTTGAAAGTTTGACATTTTGGCATTTTTAAATGAAGGATTCTTTCTGTTTTTTTTTTTTTTTCTATAATTCCTACTTTCCCTTAGTGGTCTCTGAAAGAAAGAAATTTGTGATAAAATCACTGAGAACACACATAATAAGCATGTTATATAGGTAATGGGTCATTTGTCATTTGGTCCTTTAGACATAAAAAGTGCTTATCACAGCACTTTATGCCCATTTCTAATGAAGATAAACACTCTTGCTTACAAGAATAGGAACTTTGATGCTCGATTTATCACTTATTATAATCCCAGTTCAGGGCTACCTAAGTTCTAGTTTAAATACTTATCTCATTGGTTTTTCTCATACAATAAAATAAAATATACTTCAGGGAAGACTTCAAAGTTGGAAATGATGAGTAAAACTAAGCTGTAATTAGTTGACCTAAAGTCGTAGTTAAATGCAATGTCTGAAGAGCAGAGAGACAGTTTTCTGCACAGAACACATCTCAAACTCCATTTCCCTTTTCACTTTTCAGGAGCAAAGACATTGCTTTAGTAGATCAATTTTCAACTGGCATTGGATGTTCACATTTCTATCTCAATCCAAAAGATGTTCTTATATATTTTCTAAAACTCAAAGAAATTCATGTTGCAAAAATGATGGCCTGTAATATAGCCTAGAGCCAAAATATGAGTTAAAATTTTACTCTCACAAAGATAATTGTTTAAAAAGAGAAGCTTCTTTCGAGTTGATGAGAGCTACACCTATCTGTGGGAATAAGTTTTAAAATGTAGTTAGGAATTACGATGGTTTATTAAAGTGATGGTAAGTAGGTTATCTTCTAACATCTATGACTTCATCAGGTAGTCATAGGTCCCCCAGGTAGTCGGCTTGGTTTCTAGTAGCAGACATGAGTTCCCTCCTGTTTGGTAGGATTTAAATTCTATTAGACAGCTGTTGTTACCACGTAGATATAAGTGACGCTATTACACTTTAGGGGATATTATCCCATATTGGGCATTGTTGTGCTATGTAAGCATCACAGCTAAGGCTACTGAATATTTCCTTCTCTTGGCAGATTGCAAGGCACAATGGAAGCTAGACCACAGGAAAGATGCATCCAGGTTAGGTCAATGCTGCATCATGCATACTCTTCATTCTAAACATGTGGTGTCTTCAGCCATAGAAATTATCTCAACCCCTAAGTGACAACTGAGGATAACAACAATAGACTTGTTTTGGAGTAGCATAGCCTTACTTGACCAAGTACATGGAAGTACCAAATACTATGCCTGGTATTGGACTTTTATTTAGGTTGCCTGTACCAATTGTGGAATGCAGCATCATGCCTTCATTTAAGATATATGCCATCAAATACTAAGTAAACATAAAACATACAATACTGTGATTTCTTTTGTTTTTATTTCAGATAACCTTGCTTTTCGTTTTCCTCCATTTTTCCATATGGATCTTCTTCTGACTTCCACTCTCAGAGTTCTATTCACCTTTTTCCCATTTCCCCTTTCTTATTTACTATATCCAGTTATAGAAGAAACATCTTAATTACCATAATAAAATACATTAGTGAAAATTTAAATGGTATATTTCTGTAATATTAGCACATATAAACTGAACAATTGCAAGGCAATGGGAAAAATTATTAGTCACAGCAATTTCTTTATGTCAGCAGAGTTAAAACAGATGTATTTATATTTAATTAACTGTATAGCACTGATATATGGTTCTATGTAAATATGTAGATCCTATAAAATGGTCATCAATCACCAGCTTTTAACTGATATTTGGACTTCAGAAATACTCATATTCAGTAACGAAAATCAGAATCATGAATTACATTTTAGATATGTTCAACTTTGAAACATAATTACCATTGGAAAATAAGTTAAAACACAAGAATGAAGAAGGTTTTATTTTCCTTTAATTTCTATTGCTTTCTTTGGAATAATCTGTCATTGAAATTTAAAGGTACTGAATTACTTCTTATTTTGAAATGAATTATATAGAGCACATGTGGTGACACATGCATGTAACCACAGCATACAGGAGGATGATACAGTGGGAACGTGCATTTGAAGCCAGATGGAGATACAAAGAATAATCCAAGGAAAGAGGGGATATATGCTCAGTTACTGTCTCAAAAATCAACCAATTTTTCAAACATATTGGTAAATGTTTAACCAATAAACAAAAATATTAGTAATAATGCAGAAGTCGTTGAAACACACATTATCCTTAGATTTCAAACATTTATTTATTTGATGTATGCCTTTCATTAAAATGATACCTAAATTGGCATATATAAGTCAGAAAATATTTAATAATATCTGTACTAGCAGTTATTTTAGGTATGTATACTTATGTATAGAACACTTACCCTCCAGGAATTGCAACAACAATTTATAGATTCATCTAGTTTTCAATTTTAGTCCTTTTTTGAAAACATGGAATTTTAAGGAAGTTACTTAATAATCTTAGAACATTTTTTCTTTTGAAAAATATGTTGTAAAATCTAAAATTTTATATAATAAGTAAGTAGCAATTTACAGTTTCTATATCATTCAGCATTATTACAGCATCATAAATTTTGCTGTAGACTTCAAATGTGGAGGATTTACATCTAATAAAGTAAATTTGGAAACAAAAATTTATCACTAAGATATTCACTTAAAGTGTCCACTTTACATATCAATTGTCAGTAATTTTCCATCTGATTTAGTGGATAGAAGAGAGAGTGTATCATTAAAATCTGTTGTCCTTTCTTTTGTTTCAGATAACCTTAAAAATGGGATCCTAAGCAGGATGTTCACTACCACAATAAAACAAGAATGCATATGTTTGTAAACTAAAATCTATGAAAAGTGTTATCCTGGCTATGTTCTCATCTATAGGAACACACAAATTGTCCTTTTTTATTGGTGTTGATTAATAAATAATCAGGATGAATCAAATGTAGATGTACTTGATAACATGAAATATGCACGTGCCCTTGTGGAGCATTGCAGTTACCTATATATAGCACTATAAAGCATTCTAGTTTCCTGCAGTGAGATTGTCTGAATCACATGTCTCATCACTTTTGAGCCAACAATGTCTATGACAAAGAAACCATGCTATTGTAACTGTAAGTACACATGGTATCCTTTTCATTATACTGTTGTCATTTCTGATGTGATTTAATTTGAGGTTCATATATTTTTTAAAGCTAAGTGAAACTGATGTTCTGAAATCCTAGTTTGTCTGATGATTTGATCAAATATTTGATTTTTAAGTCAACTGAACAATCACAACCACTGATCAAACAAAATTAAGGCCACAGCTGTAAATATTGTCATTAATAGTAAAATCACAAATACATTATATATTCACAAGAAGAGTATATATAGACTAGGGATTAGGAAAATAAAAGACTTCAAGTATGCATTCTAAAAGTAATATGAGAGAGATTTAACACAACAAGAGTTATATTAGAAAGGAATGTTCAAGGAAACTGATTCTACTATTAGGCACATTTCACATTATATTGAAGTTTACTGTTTTTAGCAAGACAGAGAAAAAAGTTTATCCTTTTGTTCCTTGGGCATATAGAGCAAAATACTGGAAAAATATGTGAAAAAGCCCACAACTATTAAAGCTACAGTAGTATCCACTGATCTTCTCTTTAACTGCCCCTTTGCTAAGGGGTATACAATTTTCTTCATTGCCATTGAATGTCAACTGACTTCCCACATGTTCCTTGTTTGTATCCATAATTACCTAGTACATTATTTATTACATTGTATTTCAACTCATTGTTATATAAATGGATAATACTTCTGTAGCATGAATCTTAAAAGTTCTTATTAATAAAATCAAACCTAAGGACAGTTATTGGGGTGAACACTAGAAGATCAGAGAGACAGAACAAGCCACAGCTAACCTCACCTGGCCATCTTCTCAGCTGATCTTGCTTCCTCAGACTGGAAGCCTCTGTGTCCTCATATCTGAATGACTCTCAGCTGAACTGTGCTGCTCAAAACCTAAAAGCTTAACCAGCCAAATGCTTCTGGTTTCTGGCCCTCATGCCTTATATACCTTTCTGCTTTCAGCCATCACTCCCTGGGATTAAAGGCTGGCTTTCTGGGGTTAAAGACGTGAGTCACCATGCTTGGTTGTATCCTTGAACAGATGTATTTCTGCCTCTGGAATGCTAGGATTAAAGGTGTGTGCTACCACTGCCTATCCTAAGTAGCTAGTGGCTTTTCTGTTCTCTGATCCCAGATAAGTTTATTGGGATACACAATATTTTGGGGAACACAATACCACCACATACTTCACCCTCAAAACTTGATATAGAACACATTATCATCAAAGGCAATAATCACAAATTATCTGATTTCCTTATTGAAAACTTCAAGTTGAATATCAGAGGATTTTGTTCAGTCATGGATTTATTATTGTGAAAAAGATCTTGGTCTCTTCATAAATCTGCAATATTACATATATTCCAACAAATTTTAGATTTTCTTTCTTCAAAATGACTCAGAATATTAATTTGCATAAAGCTCTGCCTCAGGAATATGTACAGCAATTGGGTTAGTGAATGCAGTAAGGGTAAAAATAGTAATAAACTGCTATGCTAAGCAGTGTATTCACAGTGGATAATCAACATAATCTGCTTATGTTTATGTGAAAGTAATTCCTTAAAAATATAGACATAGAAAAACATACATAGCGATTTCAGATGTAATAGCATATGTGATTTATAATTTTGTAAGCATTAAGCCAGTCAATCTATAATATGTAAGATGGAATTTTTCCATATAATATGGAGGCTAAATAGCTTTAACTTGAAAATCCCAGTATTGAAATGCTTCAAAATCTAAAACCTTATTAGTTTTGGTAAGTCATTTTTTAAAATCCTGCTTCTATTCATATGTGATGTGTCAGATTTAAATGAGAGTACACTTAAAATACTGTAAGGTTTTTATCATAAGGCTATGTGTGTATGTAAACATGAATTCATGTTTAGATTTAGGATGTTCACTCAAGCTTCTCATAATTTATGTATAAATATTGAAATACCTGAACAAATTTGAAATCTAAAACACTTCATTTCAGATAATGAATTCTCAAACTCATTCTTAAATTTTAAATCGCAGTTTGGGCATGATCACACATGCACATTGTCCTAGCAGACAAAAATCTGAAAGCAAAGGATGCAGAGTCCAAGGCCTTCCTGAACTACATACAGAATGCAACTAAGTCTCAGAAAGCCAAAGGTGGACGTAGTAAAATAATTGCCTGGCTTTCTCAAGTCCCTTATTAAAGCCACATTACAAAATCAAAACCAACTGTCTCACTTATTCAGAGGGCCTGATTCAGTTGGGGGCTCCTCAGCTATTGGTTCATAGTTCATGTGTTTCCACTAGTTTGGCTATTTGTCCCTGTGCTTTTTCCAATCATGTTCTCAACAATTCTTGCTTATACAATCCCTCCTCTTTTTCACCTATAGAACTCCCGGAGCTCCACCTGGGGCCTGGTTGTGGATCTCTGCATCCACTTTCATCAATCATTGGATGAGAGTTCTACCATGAGAGTTAGGGTGTTTGGCCATCTGATCACCAGAGTAGTTCAGTGGGACCGGGACCTGTCCTTAGTGCATGAGCTGGCTGTTTGGAACCTGGGGCATATGCAGGGACACTTTGCTCAGCCTGGGTGAAGGGAGGAGGAGACTGGACCTGCCTCCACTGAATCTACCAGGCTGAACTGAATCCCCAGGGGAGTCTATACCCTGGAGCAAATGGGAATGGGGGGTGGGCTGGGGGGATGGAGGGGGGAACGGGAGGATGGAGGACAGGAGAAACTGTGGCTGATATGCAAAATTAAATTAAATTATAAAATAAAAAAATAAAATCTAAACCATTATTTCTTAAGATTTTGTTATGTCTACATCAAAACTATAATTAATAGTAATTTAGCATTAAGTTCTTAACAACTGTGTGTGTGTGTGTGTGTGTGTAATATACAGAGAATTTGTTATCTTATAGTAAATAATAACTTATTTGAATGGATTTTATATTAAAAATATAGCTTGAATTCTATGTATCACCCATTCAATTTTATAAAAGAAAATCTATGCCATTTAGAGGAATAAATGTAAGCTACTGTTTTAGAACTGTTTTTAAGCCTTCTCTGAAATCATCTAATTGCTAAGAGAAGCACATGTTAAGTGCAAAAGGTATCTTTAATGCATTCATGTCCCTCAACAATCAGAAGACAAATCATTCTTATTCAAATGAAAACCTTCATTTTTTTTCCTTGCTCCTATGTTCAAGAGATATGCTAAGGGTATATGAATTCTAAAAGAACACTTCATTTCTCCTTTTTCTTAGGGTGGAGAACAAAAAGCAATGGAAGAAAAGCATCATAAAAAGAAACCTCAGAAAATAACTCATTGGAAATAAATGCAGAACATGGACTACTTTGTAGAGAATTTTCATATCCAGTAATTTATATTCACAACTCCTATGACAATTTTCTCTTGATCATACAGAATGTCCAATGTAATAACTAACTTTATACTTTAGAACAGAGACATTTTATAAATACTTTATTACTGAAAAAATGTTTTACTCCAAATTTGTTTAATGGTAATATTCCACGTAACAGTTTTAGATATCAAATATTGTTTCAAAAAGTAAAAAAGAGCTATATCAGGAATCACTTTTAGTGTCTGGATAAGGCCAAGTTATTTGCTGTTAAATAATGACAAATTTAATGGGATCTAGTAATGAAAGATGTCAAATGTATCTTGCAAAAATACTTTTAATACATTTGTGCTTATGGCTTTTTTGCAAACTATGATATGATTTATTATTTGTTTTTAATGTTCAAAACTAGAATTATTTCTAGCAATCCAATAACATAGAAAATAAACAAAATAAATTAATTCTTACTTTTGCAATAAAAGTTTGCTTCTCAAATGTGGGGATAGCAAGGAAGTAAAAATGGCAGGACATATTTAGGAATGGGCCAGAGCTAAAACTGTCCTTGCATTAAGTTTGTTTTTTTTTTTTTTTTTTTTTTTTTTTGTTTGTTTTTTTTTTTTTTTTTTTTTTTTTTTGTTTTTTTTTTTTTGTTTTTGTTTTTCGAGACAGGGTTTCTCTGTGTAGTTTTGCGCCTTTCCTGGAGCTCACTTGGTAGCCCAGGCTGGCCTCGAACTCACAGTGATTCGCCTGGCTCTGCCTCCCGAGTGCTGGGATTAAAGGCGTGTGCCACCACCGCCCGGCGCATTAAGTAAACAGAGACAGGGGGGTGGACACTTGCCATTGATCAATGGTTAAAAAAATAACTTTCATAAGCAGCCCACTTAGATTACCATTCCTTTTTTTGTGTAGAGAGGTTATACAATTTGCATTGAAGAAATATCAATTCCATAAAGAACACTCCTTTTCTTCACTATAAATGCCAGAAGCACTTAACTTGTAAGAGTAAGGATTGCGCTGTTCCATGCTGTGACGATCTCTGACCTTTGGATAAGTTGCCTCATGACTTTACAGCTTTGACAACGACATCCCCTCATAACAGATGTGTATAAAGGAAGTCTGCACATCTTATTAAGTGCAAGAGAGAAGGGAATGAAACAGTATTCCCTTTGTGCAATGACCTCAATGACCTAAGTAGTAACTTGCAGTAGTGGTACAATTGGGACAAAGTCTTAGATATATTAATTATAGCAAATCACCTCATTCAAACCACCACTAAAATATAGACCATTGTAGCTATATTCAATTTGGAGAGATGTATAAAACATGTAAAAACTAATTACTTTATTGTCCTCTTATTTTTCTTACTGCTATTTTCATTAAGGATCTCATGTAGGTAGACCAGGGTAGTCTATTGCTTCTCTGTATCCAAGGATGACCTTAAATTCTAGTCTGCCTTAATCTTCAACTCAAATCCAGAGATAGTTGGCACATGTCACCAAACCTGGATGACCCACAGTTTTACATAGAAATTTAGCTGGAGGACACAATAAGATATGCATATCAACAAGAAAATGTGAAGTCCAGTGCCTCAGTGATAAAAGATACCACCAGTCTGATAAACTGAGTTTGCTCCTCAAAACTCAAATGATAGAAAGAAGTGGTCCTCTGACCTCCACACTCAACAAACACACACACACACACACACACACACACACACACACACACACACACACTTGTTTTTAATAAAAATAATCAAGTGCTCAAGTGAGGTACCTCAAGGCACAAGGGCACTTTCCACCTCTTCTGACGACCCGAGTTAATTTCTGGGACCCACATGGCAGAGTGAAGGGAGTGACTCCAGTAAGCTGACCTTTGACTTTCCTATGCAAATGCAGTTTATGGCATGGGCCTACCCACAAATATGCAAATACAGACAAACAAAAATAAATTAAAAAATTATAAATGCAGAATAATAATAAAGTGTCAGAGTGTTTATAATAGAAACAACTGAAACAGTAAACAAATTAATAATGTAATTCATTAAAAATGACAGAATATATCGTACTAGACACTAAGATTTTCATTCAATAACCCATGTCTTCCGGAAGCAGCATTGTTCACCTATGGAGAACACTTTGCCTCACCCAACTAACTTATCAATTGCATTAGAATTAGACTATAACTTAATACATAAATACCTTATTGTATGAATCCTTATAGTATAAGAAAAAAGAAAAAAGAAAGATAATCAGAGTGAGGAGATGGGAATGTGGGGTGGGGTGGGGGGAGGGCAGGAGAATCCATGGCTGATATGTAAAGTTGAATTAAATTAAAAAATTAAAAAAATCATTATGACTTCTTTGAAATGTAAGCACTGAGAAAGTAAACATTAGTCAATTTTACAGGAACAGTACAATACACTTGGCACTCTCATATAAGCAAATTAAATAAAGTGTTTTACTATATATGTTGTAACTTCTAGTAAGATGGTTTGAAAATAGTAGTTTCAGACTACTGGCAATGGTCGAGAGGATACCTGGGCTGACTTACTCTGGTGATCGGATGGCCAAACACCCTGTCATGATAGAACCAAGCCCCAGGCGGAGCTCCAGGAATCCAATCGATTACAGAGAGAGGAGAGATTATATGAGCAAGAGATATCAAGACCATGATAGGAAAAAGTACAGAGACAACTAGCCAAACTAGTGGAAACATATGAACTGTGAACTAATAGCTAAGGAGATCCCATGGAACTGGACCAGACCCTCTGGATAAGCGAGACAGTTTTTTAGCTGGAACTGTTTAGGAGGCCCCCAGGCAGTGGTACCGGGACCTGTCCTTAGTGCATGAGCTGGCTTTTTTGGAACCTAGTACCTATGGTGAGACACTTTGCTCAGCCTTGGTACAGGGAGGAGGGGACTGGAGCTGCCTCAACTGAATGTACCAGGCTCTGCTGACTCCCGAGGGGAGACCTTGCCTCGGAGGAGGTGGTAATGGGGGGTAAGATAGGGGGAAGGATTGGGAGCAGGAAGGACAGGGGAATCTGTGGTTGATATGTAAAACCTCTTAATAAAAAGAAAACAAAAAAAAAAAAAGAAAATAGTTTCAGTGTATTTTTCATAAACTTATGCAATAAGTTATTTTAAATAAAAATTAAAATATTAGAATGACTTTCAGCCAATAAGAAAATTATCCACATCATTTTAAAATATTTTCTATTGTAAAATAAAAATTAACACCACAGCCTTGAAATCATACTTCTCATTTTATCTTTCATTCCTGTATGAAACAGTTTTAGGGATACCTTTACTGTTTTTTCACACAGTATTGCATGGCTATCTTTGAGCTTTTGCTGAACTTCATTTTCTATGTTGAATGAAATCTTGTTTAGTTTTAATAATTAAAACTCCATTTTACCTTTCTTTACAACTGTAGCATTTTGCTGCATTGATGCTCCATCTAATAAATTCTTACAATGTTGATATTTTCCCTATTAAAGGGAAATTTATTTGTGTTCTTAGTTCCTTTAGTGATCATAAACCCAATGTGATTCTGAAATTAAAAACAATACGTTATAAAAGTTGGTGCTCAATATTAGGATTAAACTCAATGCTAACATAGAAATCTCTTCAAAGAGATTTTGGAGCATCAAATTGTTTTCACATATTATAAAAGTATGGAAGTACAGAATTCCCTATAATTTTCATGAGTTAAATTATTTATCTATGTAAGTAAATTTATACATATACTGAAATTTACCTTAAAGGAACTACACCCTTTTATCTATATTTTTTCCACTGCTTATATTGGAGCAAAAATCTGTCCTAGTTTTTAATGATAACCACATAAACTGAAATCTATCTTTTCCTGTCTCTTCCAGATATCTTTTCCCAAAAATCTCTTGTGCTGTTCTCCCTAATGTGCCTCACAATTTTCTGCTATCAGTGAATATGGAGAAAAAGAAGGAAATATAGTAGATAATCGTTGATGGGGATCTAATTGGGTATTTCTATGCTTCCTATTCATTGTCTCTGTTCTATTTATCTGGATATTTTATTACACGCGTTCCTCAATATTCACCACATCTTGAATTCTCATGTTCTTTTTTATCTTTTACACACAATTTACTTTGGCTTTGGGTAAGCAGCTAGAAAAGAACATGACTCTATCAGAATACTGAGAAAATTTAAGATGGGCCAGTTACTGGCTAACTTTCATTACAAGCAGGTGAATGTCATCAACTGACAGCCTACTTTAATAGAGCAGAAGAACCTGCCCCACTGAATCAACTAAGCGGGGCTCACATTGGTTCATGGAGACTGAAGCAGCAAACTTGGGGCCTGTACGGGTCTGTACCAGGTCCTCTGTGTGTATGTTATGACTCTTAGCTTGGTGTTTTTATGGGATTCCTAACAGCAAGGCTGATGTGTCTCTGACACTTTTGACTGCTCTTGAGATTCATTTCCTCCTTTTGGGTTTCCTTGTCCAGCCTCCATAGGAGGGCTTTTGCCTTTACTTATTTTACATTACTTTCTCATACTTGGTTGTTGTCTCTTGGAAGCCTGCTCATCTCTGAAGGGAAATGGAGCGAGGAGTAGATCTGGGGCAGAAGGGGGGCAGGAGAAAGCTGAGAGGGTAGCAGGAGGGGCAACTGTGGTCGGAATGTATCCTGTGAGAGAATAATCTACTTTTAAAATTAAAAAAAAAATAAAATAGGTGTCAAATGACATTAGTGGTTAAAAAAAAAAGTAGCATTGTGTCACATTAACTCAAATTCTAGTCACTGGCATAGGAAACAGAACTACATAGGACTAAAATTCATTTCAAGCTTGTATCCCACATCTAAAAGAGATAAGAACACTACTAAATTTGATGTTTAAGTATGTCTTCAATATAATTCATGTGGTTATGTATTTAGACACTACCAGGTTTTTGCATATTTTAAATTTTCTGTATATTTAATAATATCTTTTGGATCAATAGTTTATTGAGAACTTCATATTTTACTTCACAGTCACCCATAAAATTACGAAGTTCTAGCTCATTTCCTTTCAGGGACTATTTATTTCATTATATAGATACATTATAGCTAATCAATCAACTTTCCAGTTAATGCTATTTCCTGTCATGATTTTGTTCCTGTAATTAAAAGTTGATATTTATTTTTGAGGGGGAGTTAATAGAGGGTGAAGTGATAGAATATCCCCGAGCAAAAGAGTATAATGCAGGTAGCAAAATATACAATTAGTACAATAAAGGGATGGCTTACAGAAAGGAGAAAATCTTTACTGCCATGTTTCTGAGAGGGACATAACATTTCAAATCACAAATTGCTGCAAATTTTAAACACCAAAGAAACAAATATTTCAATCAAAGGTGCATTCACTGAATAGTCAATTCTCAGAAGAATCACAAATGACTAATTAATACTTTTGAAATTCTCAGTACTTTAAGCCAATAGCAAAATAAAAATTAAAACTACTTTCAATTTCTGTCTCTTCATTCAGAATAGCCACTTAAAGAAGATAAAAAGGGACTAACATTTCTGGCAAGGAGATGAAGAAGTATTTTTTATACACTTGTTATTGGTCTTCTGTTGTCATTAAATCCTTAAATAAATCAAACAATCATCTATAGTGAAAAAGTATCAATAAATATTTTCCATTTCCTCAGACACAGAACATACAGTGCAATTTTTTAGTGTTTTTATTTTGTGTGACATAGAAATTGGTTGTTAGTCTAAATGGATTTCTTTTGAGTAACAGTTATGTTATTTTCAGAACCTTTTAAAATAATTTGCGCTTGAAGCTGTTGTTCTTGTAATTTACATTGCCATGGCCTCATTACCTTATCTTTGTGTCTTTGTTACTGCTAATGCGAAGATTTCTTTCCTATACAATGCAATTTCCATTACCTTCTGAATATTTCACTTACATTCTTACTTCATATACTTCTTAGATGGCTTTTTAGTGAAACTGTTACGGTTGTCATTTTGGCTTGGGGACGTGGTCCCTCGGGGGAAGAGTTGCTGTGCAAGCGAGAGAATATGAGCTCAGACTCCCAGAGCCCGTATGGAGCAGATTGCAGTAGGACAGGGCTATAATCTCAAAACTCTTATGTCAGTTGCAAGGAAGAGAAAGGAGCATTCTTGGTGACGAGGTCCAGCTACCCTACCCTGGCTTAGATAGTGGTGAACAGCAAGAGATCCTGTCGTAAGCATCGTGGAAGACAAGGACTCAACCTGAGGCTGTCTTCCAGCCTGCCCAACCGCTCTACGTTTTGTTTTATATCTGCTTTATTTTACATTTGAATAAGATCTCACTGTTCATCCCAAATTAGCCTTGAACTCACTATATAGCACATATTGGTTTTGTATTTGTGGTGATTTTTGAGCCTAATCTTTACAATCAGTAGAATTACACATGTGTATGACCACACCCACCTGTCATTTATTTGTGTTTAAAAAGATCACTGTCACATTTTAGAGTTTGTTGTTTTGTCATTTATATGCAATACATGGTGAATACTTCAAAATTTAAAACTAATTTACAAATTATGTCTGCACTTTGCCTCATTCTTAATTGTTAAAACTACTGATAGTTAAGTCTACCTGACATAAACAAAAGAATTTGTAGACATTTGAGTTCATATTTCTCATTATTACTTTCAACTTGTAACCATTGCATTTTGAAAATGTTCACATACTTTTTGTTTACACCTTTTTCCTTTAGAAATAAATTTTAATCTCAGAACATTGTTCTACAGATTTAATGACACTCCCCAATCCTCCTTGTAGCTTTTCTGCCTCAGATGGTCTTCTACAACTTGTCTTCCCATTTTCAAGTTCGTTTACATTTTCAATTGTTTATTCGTATTTATTTTCTTGTTGCGTGTCTCCTAATCCCATCATTTGGAGAAACTGTGGAATAATTGGGCTGTTAATTTGTGTTAGTGGCGCTTATATTTGCTGGAACATTTCCCAGTGCTTATGGAAATTTTTATTATATGCACGGGGCTATTTCTGTCAGAATTGGCTGTGGTCTCCACTGACGGTGCAGCCCCCTGGAGAGACATTGGGTTTGCTTCTCCCTTTTACTCCAGTCACGCTTCACACTTGTGATGTTACCTTTGTTTGTCTCTTCTTTTAAGAGAACTTGGAAAATGAAACTACCATGAAAACCGATTTCATTTCATGTGAGTACAGAGACTTACTCATCCTTAGGAATTTTTTCTTTCCCCATGTAGTGAGCCAATTGCATCAGAATTTCCTCTTTTCGGTGTGAGCAGATATCCTGTCAGTGTTTGTCTAGTGTACAATTTAAAAACAGTCTAAACATTGTGAAAGTATTAGGATAAAATCATCCCAGGGTGTCTTCCCTAAATCAGTTTTCCATAAACCCGTTTAGATACACTGAAGACACCTTATGCTGGAGAAGTTGTGGAACTTGGGGAACTCTCCTCCACTGCTGGTGGGAATGCAAGCTTGTACAACCACTTTGGAAATCAATATGGCACTTTCTTAGAAAATTGGGAATCAATCTCCCGGAAGATCCAGCTATACCACTCCTGGGCATATACCCAAGAAATGCTCAATCATACCACAAGAGCACTTGCTCAGCTATGTTCATATCAGCATTGTTTGTAATAGCCAAAACCTGGAAACAACCTAGATGCCCTTCAACTGAAGAATGGATAAATAAATTGTGGCACATATACACAATGGAATACTACTCAGCAGAGAAAAACAATGACATCACACGGTTTGCAGGCAAATGGATGGATCTAGAAAAAATCATCCTGAGTGAGGTAACCCAGACTCAGAAAGACAAATATGGTATGTACTCACTCATAGGAAGATGCTAGATGTGGAACAAGGATGACTAGACTGCTACTCACATCACCAGTGAGGCTACCTGGAAAACGGGACCCCAAAAAAAGACACGGAGAAATGGACGAGATCTACATGAATGTTGCTTTTATAATATCGTTCCTCTTGAAGTCATGCCTTCCTCACATTCCTACCTCTTGCTGCTTTTCCCTTCACTGTGTATGTGTGCATACACACACACACACACACACACACACACACACACACACACAAATATCTGAATACATTATTTACCTTTGCCATTCAAGTAATTTAAAATACATAAGGTAACAGTAGTTTAGGGTATTTTTGTAGAATCTGCAAGTAATGTAATTCACTATCTTGCTAGCTAAAAGAATCCAGAGATATTTATTGTAATTGTTTTCTCAGAAGGAAACAAAAAAATCTGGGCAAAAGACAAATATTTTGCACAACTCATTAGAGTAATGCACTTGATGTATCTCTTAATATTAATATACATGTGTTGAAAAGTATATTTGATTTTATATTCTGAGTATAGTACAATTGATAGTATTAATTTTTCTTGTTTTAATATCTCACTTTGAATTTGCTTCCACATTCTTCTGAATACCCAACTATAAAATTGTTCTGTTGTATGCATTTCTGTTCAGATGTGATAATCTGTCTACTAACATTGCCTTTACAAAAAGAAAATATGCTTTTATTAAAAGCCTTAATAATTAGATGACACTACCCTGAACCCCATATCAGATTAACATAAAAAATAATGCTAGTCAAATGAGCAAGGATAATTGTTCCTAATTACAAAGTTTCTGCATATTGTATTTCTTTTAAAATTGACATTTATTACTGAACATCAGGGTAAAACTGACAACTATAATAAAATATGTACAGGGATACCTTCATATATCTTTAATGCAATGCATGATTCAATTCTAGTAATTGAATTGGAATCATACACTAGCCTTGCCCAAGAGAGGAAACATACATTAAACATGACATTCATCCCTCCATCATAAAATGATCTACAGTAACTTGAAATTTATATTACCTTTTAGTTAATCCCA